>NW_025106636.1:7540000-9008012 GCF_013123115.1 Colletes gigas | reverse complement strand
TTTCGCTAACGATCGCGAACGAGGCGTTGTTAAACAACGCCTGCTCGAAATATGCTCCACAAAGTTCGGTAATCGTAGACAGTAGCGCCTCTGGACTGGTTCAAGTGCACGCCAAATATTTTGGTCACTCAAGGTCATCATTTTACTTCGATAAAACGATCTTTCATTTTACTTTTTAAGACACTCGCGAAACCAATCTATATTTTATAATATAATAAAGTAGTAGAACATGATAATCAAAATAAGGCTACAAAGGTAACTTTGTAGTAACTTTGAACATCGTAAGGACAAAATTTTAAAAAAGCTAATATTGTTTTTTAATCTCACCGATTTTGTGACGAAACAAGTTGAAGTGGATTGCATAAAGAATAGAACACTGTTCACTGCGTGCAAGTTTACTGTAAACGATTCCCCTTTTCTGGTAAAGAGTGGGGGGCGACCTTGAGCGGCGAAAACATGTGGCGTCAACCTATCCAAGAGTGTAACACGGTTTTTACAGCAAAAACAAGCACCGTTCATGCTCGCGATGAATTGCTATCGACAAGAGAGGCCGATGTTGCCTCGCTGAACAACTCGGTGTACACGGACGTCGATGTACTGTTTCGTTTGATATTCTGCGAATCGAGGAACAGGTACGCGGACCACGACGTGTTTGCCGCGGGCGTCCGGTAACCGAATATGCCTCCTGAGACGCGCACAAGCGGAAACATGCAACCGGCGTTCAATTCCAAAAGGCCAACGCGGCGTATTCAGATTGCAAAAAAAAAAAAAAACGTAAGCATTCTGCTAAGAAGAGAAGTACATTCCTAGGGGACCGCCAGAGCTTTTGCCCGCCGAAGCGAGAGTATATCGGTTTCCAGCATCGATTATAGCTGCCATTTTTTTTTTCTAGAGAGAGTATACAATCACGATTAGCAACGCTTCCTTTGCTCATAATTTTTCTGGGCCACCGAAACTGCAGTAATAGCCACTTGAAAAATGATTTTAATAGAAATTTAAAATAATAGAAAATTATTAAGGTAACGTATGCTTGGACAACGCTCGCGTTTAAATTAATTAAATCAAGGTACAAAGTGAAATACACGTGAAAGGACCTTATTCCTAATTTTTCTGAAATTATTACTTCCTGGGAGGACCTTTCGGCGTAATGGAATTAGAGATTTAAAGCACGCGTTTATAACGACATGGAATATTGTTAAAATTCTCCCAGAATTTCGTGACATTTTCTCCGGAGAGGATTGCATTATACATTCGCGCGGGAGAAATCCAAAACCGGCGTATCTATTTCGACGATTCGTTTGAATTCAATCGAGGAGGAAGTGGTTCGTCGGGGTTTTTTCGACCGACGAAGGCAAATAGCCGTTCTTTGAAAGCCTTTAATTAATTTCGTTTTTAATTTCCCCATTGTCGTTGGCAGTATTTTACCTGGCTGTTCCTGCCGTCACGGAAGCGTCGAGGGGACGGGGTTCGGGGGTCGGGACGGGCGGCGGTTTCATGGGAGGGAGTTGAGGGGTTGAATTCCCAGCCGACGCGGACGAACATCGTCCTAGATGTTATCCAGCAAAAATAATAAATCAGGCGTCCAAAGCGTCCAGTAATTTAATTTCTGGAGGACTTTTATGCCGTGGCAACTTCCCTCCGCTGGGGATCGGTGTCCGGCCCGAGTGCATGAAACGAGATGGAAAAAAAGAGTCTGCTCGTCCACGGCCCCATTTCCACCCCCTTTGTTCGCCCTTTTTGTTCTCAGAAGTTTTGGCGGCATTTTTCCCCCCTTCTCCTTCCTGCCACCCTCAAAAAAAGCATTCAGCCATGAATATTCCATGAACGTGGCTCGTGAATTTCAATGGAAGGGTTTGTTTACGAACGTCCAGTGTATTCGTCTAATATTCTGAACTTTTCAAGGCCACACGTACATCGTCGGCTTATATTTTAAACGGTGAATGCACCGCTGGGTTATTTAGATCGTCGTCACGGTTGCAGTGCAGAAAATAGAACAAATTCAATAAAGAATAGCTCTGTAACCTCTGATCTCCGTTATCAAAGAGTTGTGATTAATTACGAAGCAAATGGAACTTTTCCTTAAAAGGGCGTCCGACTATTATTGACTCGTACTACTTGAAATAGTGTACGAACAATTTCCCACGAGTAAATCTGGGTGGAAACGTTTTAAATCTCTTTTCGTCCATTACTACCCCTTCTGTTATATATATTCACATTTTTTAAAGGTATAATTGCGTGAAATATTTGCAATTTATTGCAGAGGAAGACTACGACGCGTTCTGTCTGTCATACATGTTCACGTATCGCGATTTTGAGAAAGGCACCTTGGGATTGGCGTGGACAGGGGACTTGAAAAATGCGGGTGGAGTCTGCGAGAAAAATGGGGTGAGTTTTCTTAAACTTACGGAAAGTTACTTTCCAACACCCTTCGACGTAACTTTTTCTCTCACGCTCTGAATATTTCGATCACAGTACTTTCGTTAAATCCAAATTCGCGATATAAATAGCTTTTTTAAACAAACGCTGGGTATAGCATTTTTAAGTCTATTAAATCCGATCTTAAAATTGTAAGTTTGTCAGTAGACTTTATTAAAATTAGAGCTCGTGACGCTTATTTTGAACGTCAGACTTCTGAAAATGGTTGGTACAAGTGACCCTGGCCTTAAAACTAACACCACTTTGTCTTGCAGCACTACAGGGGAAGCATGAAATCGCTGAACACCGGTATAATCACCCTCCTGAACTACGACAAGCACGTACCACCGACGGTTTCTCACGTCACCCTAGCACACGAGATCGGTCACAACTTCGGATCCCCTGTAAGTTTGCCAGTGCATCGGGCTTGCATGTTACGACGTGAAAGCCGAATACACGTGAAAAGTTTTAGGGGTTGGTGCGGCAATGTTAGAACCGAGGGTAATTTAACTTGATACCGCTCGTATTTTGATTCATTACTCTGCTCGTAAACGCAAACCCTGTTGCATCTTACGCTCGAGGAGATCGACGTAAAATCAGACACTTTTTAGGAACGCCCGTAGAATTTTACCAATGTACGAGATAATCGAGCGACAGATTCTTTGAATATTACTGAAACTTCACGCGTGCAACCCCTCGGGGCGAAACAATTCGAACAACGTGCGTTACCAAATTTTTGACAATCTTCGAGCAACTAGTTCGGATGTTAGGGAATTTGCAAACTCTCACAGTGGAAAAATGGGGCAATTTAAAAATTGAAAACTTTGGGGACATTAGCAGATTGGGAAATCAATGATTAGGAAAATTGGGAAATTGTCATTTCCTTTAACCACGGAAAATAGGGTTGTTAGAAAACTACCGCTTTCCTCAATTTCGAGTTGGTTCCGAATTTGAAATATTATATAAATATATTAACTAAAGCCAGATGGATGGTTGAAAGGTAAACAGAAAATAGAAAATCCGATTAGAGCCCCCTAAAGTTGTACGATTTTTGTATATTTTTCACTCATGTGTGGGGGCTATAGGATTTCGGCTGAAAATCCCTGTTTTATTCCTCTAAACAAAAACTTGAAATATTCGGAGTACAAGAATTTCTGTTTCAACGAGCGATTCAAATACAGAAAGCTTTTGGGACAAAGAAGCTTCCTGGTATCAAAGTTAATTGAATTTTCTTTCACAGGAGCAAGGTCCTTCCTAGCACTACTCATAATAAATGATCCAGAGGCAGGTTAACATTTTCTCTTTCTCTTAACGTGATAGCACGACCCGGACGAATGTTCACCCGGAGGAGAGGACGGAAATTTCATAATGTTTGCCAGAGCCACCAGCGGGGACAAACGAAACAACAATCGCTTCAGCCCGTGCAGCTTGGTCTCCATAAATCCCGTTCTAAATGCCAAGGCCCGCTCGACCAAAGGCTGCTTCGCCGGTGAGTAGAGGAGCTTTCGGAATTTTAATTAGTTTGGAACAGAGTCAGAGGCTGCGTTGCTTCGAGTCATCAGCCCTGACCCCACAGTATCGATCTCCTGTTCGCACGATCGCTGAATTAATTATTTATACAATCGCCGTGAAGCTGCGCGAAAGATAGCGTTAACTGGCAATGAACGAGCTTTGTGTTGACGTGTTCAGAACTTGAAACATGAAAACTGTTCGACGTAGAGAACCCGTAGGCTTGAACAGGTCTCGGGAAATCATAAAATTAGGGAAATGAACAATTGAAATATTAGGAAAATGGAAAATTGAAAAATCAGTACCTAGAAAAATTCGAGAGTAGGGGAAATTAGAAGACAAGTTTTCTATGGTGGATTCGTCTGAACGGGAGATTTAAAGCTTGGAGTAAAGTTCTGGGAAGTTAAGAAACGTTTTGTTATGCAGTAAAAATACTTGGTGGCTGACGTTCGAGCCCGCCGAGTTCTCTTTACTTGTTTTCTCTCGATAAAATGCAATCGTAGTTTTTCTAATCCACCTTTGGTTCGTTAATAAATTCGCACTGCGTGGGGGAAAAAAGAGAAGCGCTATCGTTGCTACGGAATATCGATTGACCCAGGGTCTAACTGCAACTCAATTGCAATTCTAATAGCGGACTGTACATGGCCCGCGCGAAACTCGTTTCGGGCAACGAGCATTGGTCGCACAAACGTACAAACAAACGAGCGACGAATCGCGCAAACAGGAAACAGATACGACACGTTAATGGTTAATGACACAAAGATCCCTCTGTCCGGCCATGCCGACGAGCAAAAAAAAAGAAAGCAAGTCGCTCGAAACTCGTACGAAACAATGAATTTTTGCGGCACAAATGAACGAGCCACGAACGAGGGGAACCACGCAATAGAATTACACGCAGCATCCTGTATACACGTTGATTACAATCAAAATGTTAACTCTACCGCGCGCCATTTAATTTACAAAAAAAATGTTGCTACGGTACTAAAAGTCAAAGTTTTTTTTTTTACGTATTTACGAGTACAACTTTGAAATGGAGCGCGAAACGTATCGCGTAACCATCGCGTAGCAGAAACTTCTCTCTTCTTCTTCCACATCGAAAAAGAACGTTCGTATCGTGGCGCGCAAATATTCGCCTGAAAGTGTAAGAAGAATCTGCGTTAAAATTGTAGCCGATGTGAAAACAGAACGGTGCAGGAATCGCGGCCCGCAATTGATTCTATTACGCGGCCACGGCCGACTTGTTGGACTTCATTAAATCCAGGATTTCATTAAGCTGGCAACAAATCAGGTTAACATTTATTCCATCTACTTTGCTTCTATTCGCGGCTCGTTCTTGGCTCGCTCAGAATCAGAGCAATCTAGCGTTACGCCGGAATTCCGAAAGACTTCGTTTGGCTGCAAATACACACACAGGGTGAAGCACTTAAGAGAGGCCGCATGAATAATTCATTTACTTTTGGCGATAGACAAAAATGCTTCAAATAAATCTTCCTTGGCTTCAGGGGGAGGAACGTAATCTCGTATGAGTAATATTTTTTCGTAGGTGGAGGTGTAAAATGAGGTTACCTTTTATAGCATTTTTGCTACGCCTCGCCTCCTTTCGCTATCTCTCTTCTTCTTAAATAGAATTATCTACTTTTATGGCAGAACTCGGTGTACTAATAAATTCTGATACTCTCGGATGCTTAGAAATGGGAAAATTAAAACATTAGGAAATTAGAAAATATAGAGATTAGGGCATTGGAAAATTGGAAAATGTGGAGATTAGGATATCAGAAAAGCCAGTGTGTTTCCTTCGGGAAGTTCGAATGGTCCGTGCAAGAACAAGAACGAACGATGTCGTTGGCACGGAACGCGAGAAAATATGAAATCAAAATTAACGTGTAACGTCGAGAGCTACGTTTATTGGAGTGTAATGGAGAATCGATGGTTTCTCAGAACCCCAGACTGCCATCTGCGGTAACGGGGTGGTGGAAGATGGCGAAGAGTGTGATTGCGGGTGGGAAGAGGACTGCAACGACCCTTGTTGCCACCCTCAACGACTCCATCATGCCCCTCGTGAGATACCTTGTCGTCTTGCCGATGGTGCAGTGTGCAGTCCCAGTCAGGTAAGTGGCCCCTTTTCGTTCATTTGCTGACTGTTCAGAAACGCTCGTAACGCTGCTGTGCCGTGATTAGGTCTAATGTTCCTCCTGGGTCGCGATCTGCCTTCTTGAACTTTGCTTCGGGTTGTTAAGAAAGATTAGAAACCCTCGTCAACCGCAAAGTCGCCTAATTATTCATTAATAACATTGTTCTGACTACCTTCGATACGTTTAGAAAATTTATTAACCAAAGGAATTGTTCAAGCGTTAAACAATTATTCTACAACGAGCAACGACTAAAAATTACGGTACTTGGATTATTCCTGGCAAATATTTCAGAAACGAAACCCACCATTTTTTAAATGGAAACATGTACCTGCTTTTGTACGACCGTTTCTATTACGCGTTCCAAGATGCATTTAACGAGGCGGGCATAGTGCGCCCCTGACGGACCATTCACCATACGTTCCCATGAATACCGAGAGACCCAGAAGTTTCCATTTTTTAAAGTCTCTGAATGGAAAAGTTACGACAGAAATTGCAAACGTGCCCCTTCAGGACCGAGTTTCCTTGAAATTTCGACAGAGACTCATTTTCATTCCGACAAAAGCTACAATCTATGCTGAATATGTTATGAATTCGTATTGAATATCTTGAAAGGATACTGCGTCCTGCGAAACGGAACACGGTCGTGCAATATCGATTTCCTACGGAGGGACGGAAAACACTATTATTCCCGGGACACGTCTGGACGTCAAATCGCATGAATTCATCCCTGCTTCGCCTGAACAATGTTTCTAATTGTATTAAAGCAGCAGGATTGTCTTTAAATGCAAAATAACAACTCCAAGTAGTACAGGATACATGAACAAATGACGTTCCACGATGCTGTACGTATTAACCGACAAAAGACTTCAAATTATTTTATTATATTACATAAGAGGACGATCCCTCAAAGTCTCGAGTATTCGCGCGCCGCAATTATCTCAAATCACGACTCTTCACTTCCTCGATTATCTCGAATCAAGATTCTTCACCCCTTTAATTATGTTCAAAGGAAAAGTATCACTTTAATGAACGCCAAAGCCCTCGAGGTATCACACCCTTACTCCTAACCAGAAGCTCAATTCTAACCCTAAAGTTCTTTTCGCTCTTTCAATCACCATTTTTCTACTCACTTGGGATCGACAAAAAATACTTATCACAAGGCACAGTGAACCTCTGTATCAATTTTCTAATTTCGCGTCTTTTAGGCGGGGAACAAATCCAGTCATCGAGCGAGAGTGTACTGTCAACTAATTTAAGTCGTATCCATTTCGATAGAACTAAATATTCTCCACGTATAAAGTTAGATTTTAGCCTGAGAAGCATAGATTTAAAATCGCTACGTGTCTCGAACCCACAACGATTCATTAAGGAATGTTTCGAGCTTCCTTGGTAGTATTAACGACGAGCCTTTTGCACGAATGAAATCCCCCATTGAACGCGACCGTTTGCAACTCTCTAACTTGTAACGTCGCCAATTAATATAACAGAGCGTGGCAAAGGACGGGCGGCTGGGATGCAGGTGGGGGGCGGGTATTGATGTTTATTAATGATACACTGAAGCCGTAATTAAACGCGAAACGCGTAGTTACACGCGTCCCGGAGCCGCGCGCGAGCGCGTCGGTCTCGCGTTAATCCGACCGATGCCGCTCGTTTGTTACCCCGAACGCGGGGAACTTCGATACTCTCCGTCGGCGTGCGTTGGATAATTAAACGGACCGCCGATAATGAGTAGACGAACTCCTTCCGCGGTCGAAATCGAGACGGCGGTAATTTACGCGGGAGAGAACTTCGATGCTCCTTCGGTGGGACGGGACTTGTAGGGATACAAACCGTAAATCGAACTTGAAAGCGAGTAACTCGAGACTAGACGTTGCCCCGTTGGCGTCAGTCTTGCACCGTTATTCAATGAAATATAATTTTGATAAAGATAAAGATTTCTAATTTCACGCAAAAGAAACCACAGTGAAAAATATGCATTTTTTTTATTAAGAAATAAGGATTTATCGACGAAAAGCGATGGAAGAAGAACGTGTTCCTGGCGTCACTGATTTTTCAAATTCTATTAATCCGAAACAGAGGAGTCATATTGTTTCGCGTTCGGTGCGAGGTCCGTGACGGTCGAATCAACAAACAAATATTGAAAATTTCTGAAATAACGTCACTCGCATGCAAAATTGGTGGAATTTTATGAAAGAACGATGAACTATTTTCTGCGTGCGTATAAAAAGTATATATCAACATTTAAAAATGAATAATTAAACGTTAGCGCAGTGGCTTGAGTGCCCGGCTACGATTACGAGAGTCTTGAGTTCGAATCCTCAAAAGTGCACTCTGATTTTTTTCGGGCAATTTCCACTCGTTATTAAAAAGCAGGATAGGAACAAACCCCGGCTAGATTGCAGAAAATAATGAAAACTAAAAGGAAAAATTCCTCACACAAAGATAAAAAGAAAAGTGTGTTGAAGGTAACCGGGATAATTGAAGCTCTAGAAGCACTAATGAATATTCGGAAAACTTGCTTTCAAAATTGAAAGCAAAAATGGTAGGCGGAATATAAACAGGAAATGTTTGAAAACTCGGGAAAATTCCGGAAAAAAATTTCCACGAAACACTCCGAAAACCCCAGTTGTTTCTGAAATGTGTCCAATTAAATTGGCGCGAACTGGAAAGCAAAATAACAACTTGAAACGAGCGGAACGGAAAAATGTTGAAAACGCGCAACGGTCTGGAAAATTCATGATTGACGAACGCAAGAACATGAAAGAAAAACGGTCGATAAGACCCCCCCGTGTGCAACAGCAACAACGGGGTTCAATTCCTGAGAACAAACGCCCTTGAATACACTAGGACGGTTTCCACGAACACCAACCGAAACGACCACTTTTCCCGGCAACATTGCTCTCCTAGCAGATCGTATTACGGGCTGCAAGCAATCTCGTGCACGTACGATTCTTCTCGCTCGAAGAAACTTCCTGGTCACGGACGACCACGGAGATGGCTCGAAGTCGAGAATTAGTTTCCAGGTATGTTCGTAGTCCCCGAGTCTGGTTTCCAGATACGCGTTGTTATCGTCGACGAGGTGGCAAACACGCGGAGAGAGGAGATGAGTTTAATTTTCGATGTTAGCCACCGCCGACACCGTGTTCCCGGCTCCCTGGAAAATGGGACTAATTAATCAAACTGAGATCGAGGCGGCCGCCATCGGCTAGGAAGCCTTTCGCGAGACGCGAATAGGAAACTGCAGTCGGCCGAAAACAATTAATCTCGTTACATCGTGGTTACGAGCGTCGGACGGACAGCTTCAATCTTCGAATTTCCGGTTAAAACTTGTAGTCACGATCGCTGCTAGAACGAGAACAACGAATATACTTTATGCAAACGATGGGACTTGGACTATATCGAGGCTTGGAATTCTTTTCGCGCGCATCGCCACGTGTTACCCGAACGCTCGAAATTGGGTAGCTCCGAGGCGGAAGTGTCGTTAAACGAGTTTTTCGAACCGCAGGAAAAAATTACAGCCGTATTGTACCGCCGCGGTTACAATTGCTGCGTTTTCAACGTTCTTTCGCGTCACGCGCCTAATTATACGCGCGGATAGTGAATGGACTGTAATTATAGAACGCTTCGTTTCGGGTTATTCAGGTCGCCTGTGGTGCGCGATTTCGACATTATTTTCAACGAACGACCCATGAATTCCGTGTTGTCCCGTCGTCCCGAAATTTTACAACGGAACAAATATGCGCCGTTGTATCACGCTCTTATTATTTTCACCATTTCGCGCGAATTCTATTCGAGTGGGCGAGTGTTTATTTTTCAGAACTACGCGTGTATTTATTCGTTATAAATTCCAAAAATTCGCGAAGTCACCTCGCTTCGTATCTAATCGACTGCTCGAGAGACAGCTCCTTTCTTCCTCGTCGCGCTATCGCGAGCGATGAAAGAAATCCGTTTGGAAGAAACGGCAAATGGCGGTGGAAACGATCGGGACCGAGATGCGCGAAGACGGTTGCCAGAAGGGCGGAAACGTTAACAGAAAAAAGGTGCTGGAATCGGAGGAAGCGACGCTCGCGGAAGTCGATGCATTAGGTGGATCGCGCGGGAGAAAAGTGCCGGATGCAAAACACGTAGATCCGCGGAACGAACGACGGGGGACGTAGACGAATGGGCGACCTCTTTTGGGACGCGTGTTTGCTCGCCGGTTGAAAGAAACGCCGCCCGGCAATAAACAAGGGAGGGAGACGAAAAAGGAATCGAGAGGAAGCTGCGGACATTTAACGAAAGCGAGCTGAAGTATTACGATGCCCCAGAAAATATTGCCCTCCTCGAAACCTTACTTTATTATCCCTACCATTCCCGCCCGTAGTCGCTACGCGTTTGGAATCACTGAATACAATTTCATCCAGAGTTTCTAATAAATGCAGCTTCCAGTTAGGTCCGATAGTTTGCCACTGACCCTACGGGCAAGCTTTATTTCTACAGAAAGCGAATAGGATGCGCGATATTTTCCGGGACAGCCTAACGGAACGGCGAGAAAAATCGGGGTAGATGGGCGCGTGGGGTCGCGTCTGATGAGAGAAAGAGTAGGACGATGAAGGGGGGGGGGGGCGAGAAAAAGGTCGAAAGACGAGCAGCTCGCGAGGAACGAAAGAAAACACGAACGGGACAAGAAGAAAGATAAATAGTCGCGGAGAAAGGTAACCGAGCGGGGGTGTTTGTGGAAACGCGAAGCACGAAAGTTGCGACAGAATAGATGTGTATTATTCCGTGAAACGGCTGAGAGAACGGTTAATGAACTCGTAGTCGGCGTTGCCTGGTAATAGCTGGCCGATAAGTTCCCAGACTTCGTGCAACTTGACACATCTCTTATGAAACTTTAATACAATTACAGTGCAGCTTGCTCAGCTTGTTAAAGGTTCCTGGGTTATCGCTAAAGAATATTTCAGCGCACCCCAATTACCCAGTTTTCGGCCAACTAACAACTTCTCAGACAACTTCAGACTTCGATTGTTTCTGGCTGCAGCTTGACAAATTTTCCACGGAAGTTTGACACAGTTACAGCCCGGTCCACCTACGGTGAACGGTGGCTGGCTCGAGCCATTAAAAGGGCAGAATTATCGTCCAAGAATATTTTAAGATTGTGCTGGATGTTCGTCAATTTTTAGGGGATTATTACAGAGTCTTATCTTGTCGTAACTGGATCGATCATCGAGTCCTCGATTTAACTTTCGACCTCGATAATTCCGAAAGCGTTTGACAGATATATGATGGAAACCGCATAAAAGTTAAAGTTCCAAATGTACCAAATTTATTCGCCCTTCTGACAGCGGTTTCGTCGTCCAAGAATGTTTAATCGAGTCCAAGTGATACTTTTAACCGTACCAGAGATTTTATAGAGAGTCGAGGGCGGATGACTTTTGCGGAAGAGCAAAACATTCCCATCGAGTGGAAACTTTACGATGGAAAGCTTATTTTTTTCGTTTAAAATAATTCTCGTTCCCGCGCGCGAAGGGAGAAATTGGTTCACAGAGGGTGAAAAGGTGTCCACTGTCGGTGCTTTTGCCTATGTTACGGAAACGGTTGCCTCCGACAGCCTCCAGGCAGTTTCGCCAGATAATATGAAGGAGCGGCGAGCGGGGGAGGACGCGAAACAGGGGTGGGCGGCAAAGGTGGATGTTCACCGATATCCTCGAGGGTGTCGCGTTCTTCCCCGTGACAGCATTAAGGATAAGGGATTGCGATCCCGGGAGGAGTTCTGCAGGGAAATGAAGCACGTATAGGTGTCGCGATTGAAACGCAGATAGGGTGCGCTCGGTGCATGTGTGCGAGGGACCCGCGCTTTGAAAATAGAACGTGAGGGATTCGTTTTATCGAAGGAAGTCGCATTACCGTTCTTGCCGAAGGATCGAATCTCTCGAGGTGGTGGCTGGATCGTTCCACCGCGTCCCACGATCGCGTCTACTGTATTCGTTAAAACGATCGCGACAACGACACAACCATGCTATTATTTCCCTACGGTTTGATTGCTTCCGCCAGCTTCGATACAGGCTGGTCCTAACGTTGGTCCTACATCTTGTTTTTAAATATGAAATGATTTTACCAAATGTTGTGCCATGATTATTAGGACACCCTGTATCGTACGATGAGCAACGAACCCCAAATGTCACGGTCTCACAATTCTGTTTAAATCGAGTTTTCCAACGTTTTCGACGCGTTGAAATTCAGGTTGACGTACACACCTTCGCGTATACTGAAACAACAACGCTCAAATGCATTGGTCACGAAGAAATTCATGCGCGAGGACGGTTCGTTGAATAATGCCCCCACGAAATAATACGAGACACGAAAATTTCCACCGATTGCCAATATTTGGAACGCCGGGCGTTTACTTTGTGTGGATTTATTGAGTTTCCAAGATATTAATGTCGCTTTTGAATTGTTTGCTCGCGTTACACAGTTTTCAATCAAACTGTACGCGTTTGAATAGAGATTTCTATGTTTCACGCCACGGTGCGCTCGCATTTAATTATTGATCGTGGAAATTTACATTAGACTTCCTCTGCTGGTGTCGATTGTAAATTAAAAACATTACAGGCTCGAAGATATTGAACATTTTGTAAAAGTAATCATAATACTCAATATTTTTACATCCACAAAACGCAAGCATAGTAGTGAAAGTCGTCTTCCGCGCACCTGCCTTGCGCACACGTGGCGGCGCTAGTGTCGCGTTGTCCCCGCGGGAACTTTAAATATTGCGGATACAGAAACTTCGACTTCTTCAGTTTTTAAATAAAAAAAGGAACAGAGGGACCGCGCGAAAATACTTTTGTCGGTTCACAGTTCCGGATGAATCGCATCAGAAGCGATTCGAATAATTCCACGGTTCGTTAGCGGTGGCATTTCGCTACATCCGCGGCGGCAATTACTCGAAGGAGGACGGACATCCGTGATTTCCTGCCATTGTCGAGCTCTCTGCCTTTTTCGTGCAAGGAATTCTTCCTATTGAAGTATTGAAATTCGATAAATTGATTCGTTTCAGTCCCGTGTTATTACGTTTCGGAGTGCTGGGAGGACGGTGGAGGCGGGATTCAGTGCGGCCATAAGGCTCGCGGAGGAAAACCGCTCGGTTTCCGTTATTACGTGCGGGTCTGTGCCGATCGAGACGTGTACGTCATGCAGATACGTAGTTCGCGGCGACAGACGATTGGTCCGCCTCGATTCCTAATTTCAGTTAACTCTCTGAGTGACAATAATTGCAAAATACAACTGATTAAATGGTTAGATGAACGCTGGGTATGAATTTTGGCACAGACATATTTCTCAAACTTTCCAGCACACCAGGATGATCAACAACAATAACACGCCTAGATATCTCTGTTGAGATGAAAATAGGCAACGAAAAATATTATCCAGGTCACATTTATGGATATATCCTTAAACCGAAGCACTGTAGGACTTTAATCCCCAAGTTCTGAACGTACGTAAGATCATCAGGCGTTTCAGAAATGTTTCTTGACCTATCAGCTCGCCGATAAGACTAATCGTTGGAAATTAACGGGCTGGGCGATTAGGTGGACGCGGGTTTAAACGAAGGGGTCGATGAAGCGATCGTCGAGCAGATTTCTCGGCCGGTTCAAATTTCAGCAGGGGCTCTCGATCATTCTTGAAACCGCAAGCTCACGAGGCTGCATTTAGCGATTCGTCTTATCGTTCCGGATTAAGAATGCACGAAAGGCTAAATAAAGAGCAAGTATCTTGACGTACGTGGCTCAGGGCGTTTAAGCGACCCCTAAATCTTCTTGGAATTGCAGCTTCGAGTCCGCCCGGAGATAAGCCTTATCCGTTCATTGATTGAAAACGTTAATCACTACCCTTGGAATGAAGAATGCTTTATCTTGAGCTCCGGTAGAAGTTATCTTTCTAATCAAATACAAAGTCAGGCACGTTAAGAGCAATTACGGGGTTAAGGAACGCCCTTTGTCTTCGGGGAATTACAACTTGGAAGCTTCTCTTGCTGCTACCAGGGCGAATAAAATATTTCTTTCGTTGAACGGGCTGCAGGCCTGGCGATAAAACTAACCACCGACCTAGGTACTCGGTGTTGCTTTCAGCACTTTAACCCCTTAGCTCGATCAATCCCCTAATCATTTAACTGGCTGCGTTCTATCATCAGACTCTAAGGATTCACCTTTGTATCGTTTGGAATTCTAATTCGACAGTTCCTCTTTTTGTACAGTTGCAGCTTTCTCGACGCAATTGACAAACGATCGACCTATGCAATTCCTTCCAACTCGCTGTGCCCGAAAATCTTTCGGTCGTTCAGCAAGTTCCTTTCGTCGAACTCGTCGGAAAACAACGTCCCTCGGTGAACGTCCCGGCGTTCACCTTTTTCTCTCCCTGGTACGTCGCACAGCATCCCCAGAAAGCGAATGCACTGTCCTGATAAAGCCCGCGAGACCGGATTTCCCGCTCGCCGGCAACATTCTCATGGACCGACTGCACTTTTCCATCGGGTTATTTATTTTCTGATATATGCACCGGCCGAGAATACATCCACTTGCATCAGCATCGAATTTCTTCCGCTGCTATCCGTGCCAATTCGTTGAACCGGAAAACGCATCGGACCGGGGAACCTTATTTTCCAAGCATCGGCTGTCGGTCCCACGGGTATCCTTCTATCAGATATTCAAACCGTGGATCGTTCTTATCTGCACGTTAAGCGAAAATCATTCGATTCGCTTAAACGTCCACGCTCACCCACACCTCGTCCGCCCATCTCCCAGCGGTCCTCCACCTTTCGACGATTTAATTAAACCGAAAATTATCGGCCGTCGATTCGCCGGGGAGTTCCTGTTTAGAAAAGACGCTGAATTTCTGATAAATCGTCGCTCCCATTGTACAAGATCGATTCGTGTTGGGATTTCCTCGAGCTTTCTGAATTTTTAAATTCGTCCTCGATATCCCACCATGGGAAATCGAACTCCCTGGAGCCTTTGCTCGACAGATTTCTTAAACACACTGTGATCCCCGGATAACTGAAACGATACTGTGCCATCTGTGTGTCAGTTATCCGGGTTACGTCCAATTCCCGTATCGAGCGTACAAAACTAGAACGTGTAGGGTACAAGATGGCGCTTAGTGATCCGTGCGGACCAAGATACACGCATCGATCGGAGGAAAAACACCGCAGGAAGTTTTCCCGAGCGTGAAATCGCGGTTTCGCGGTCTGTTTGTGCCCTCGTCTTCCGGTGTACTTCTTCGGCGTGTTTGCACAGTTCTCTTCCAAATCTCGAACTTCCCTCTGTGTTCTCGAATTTCTATAAATATTCATCCCGCCGTGGATGATCCTCGAAAGTAAATTCCGAATACACGACAAACAATAACTTGGCGAATCTTTTAACGATAAGTGAAACTAACGACGTCGTTGGAAAATGGAGACGAAGAATTATCGTTATTATACGTCGTGTATCGAACAGACGAACGTCACAATACTTCGGCTGCTTTCTATACAAATTTATTCGCGTAGAAATTGATGTTCGAACGAGCGGAGATATCTGGCGATTGAAATAATTACGTTGCTACATCTCTATTCGCCTCTGCCTTTGAAATCACCGAACTTGACTTCCTCGAATCATATTCTTGGGTTCGTTTGCTCCGTACGTCGACGATTCCTGGAAATAAACAAGCCACCGAACGAAGTAAAACGATAAACAGCGCGGAAGTGCTTTTATACGTGGCTGTTTGAACTGTACCTCAAAGAATTCGCTTTTAATTCCGCTTAAGTGAATTTCAATAAATCATCCAGCTTTTCAAGTTCCGTCAACCTCGTAATTAAAGGATATCCCTCAAAACGAAGTAAATTTTTATGTGTGCTGTAGATGTTTCGCCGTTGGTTTGAAATCATAGAAAATGTTTTACGATGCTTTCGAATTCGCTTGTTCGATGTTACTCGGCTTACGCATTGATAGCTAATAGTTCTCTGATCGACTGCAGTCAGTTTATTAGTGCAAGCTAGTACACGTCACGCGTCACTGCCCGATATAACAGTTACAAGCTTCATTGAACATCAAGACATACGTAGCATCACGTTTACAGGCTTATCGAGAGGGTACATTAAACAGTTACTGCAAACAATAGAACGTTAGTTTATTGACTACGTTCTCTGTTGAACAGACCACCAGATCACGGTGAAGTTAATGTTCCAAAAGAAAGACCAAAGTTACACGACTTCGAGGGAAGAAAATGTTGCAAGGAAGATATTTTCCAGGGTAAAAAATGAAAAAAGAAAAACCTCCGAAGTAATGGAGGGGGAGAATAGATGTTTCGAGGAAACGAACTGTAGCAAAATGTTTCAAGGAAAAATAATGTTGGAGGGAATATGTGTTCGTGAAATCGGTCCGAAGAAATTCAAAGAAACAACAGAGCTCATGGAGTTTAGAGAAAAAAGGGGAATGGAATCGAGATATTGTTCGCTGTCTGGTACAATGCTCTCGAAAAGCGATCCAGAGTGCGTACCAGCAAATAGCAGCCAGCGCATTATCGTCGACACGTGGAGAAATAAATTAGCGGACGACAAAGCAGCGCCGATAACCGGGAGTCGGTGAATTGCTGGATAAAGGAAAAAAGAGAAAAAAAAAATACCACGCGCCGTACGTTGTGCCAGAAGACCCGTGAATCATGAATTTTCGATGAGATAAAGCCGCGAGCATGCGGCAATTATAAAATCGCAATCAGCCGCCGGGAAATTGCTCGCGTGACCACGTAATATCAATAGTTATCGCCTCCCTTTCATCGCATTCATTTCATTGTGAACCAGAAGATAAGTAGCTCGCTGAATTTGTCTCGCGTTTTAGGATTTCAGTGCAATGGAATTCGTTGGCTTCAAATACCACGGTATAATTTAATTTCTGGAGATTGACAATAAAATGGAATTAACATGCTTGGGCAGAAAATTATGAAGTTCGACAAAGTTACCCTTATATAGAGGGTGGGGACGAGAGGGGTGGTTCAACCAGGCGGGGGATGATTCTACGTGTAAACACAAGACGAAAAGCTAGAATAACATTTTTTCGCTCGAGTCTTCGTTTTCGAGATAATTGCAATCGAATACGGTTTGGTTGGCGCGTCTGACCATTGATCGATTTTTCTACTGGCGCTGGAGCCCAACGTCGATTTTCTCGCAAACAAGGCCTTCGGCAGAAAAATGTTATCCCTCGTTTTCTGCTCATTTTTCCATGTAAAATATTTTTCAGCCATAAGTTTCGACTATTAAAAGAGTCTATCTAATTTAGGAGAGAAAATTCAATTCTAACGTCGTCGTTTTAGCAAAACCGGCGCGTTCTACCTCCGATAACCTAAAAAATAAATGACCATGTACGTTCTAACCGTATACAGTATTATCTACGGACACCGTTACTCGCAATGTTCTGTTCCAGGGTCCTTGCTGCACATCCGGCTGCACTCTGCGCAACGGCGATAAGTGCAGGCACGACAACGGATGCAGAGATGCGAGCTTTTGCAACGGCCGCGGTCCCCAGTGTCCGCCATCCATCAACAAACCTAACAAGACCATATGCAACAAGGAATTCGTCTGCTATATGGGGGTGAGTATACGCGTTTCTCTAGCCCCACACCTTCTACCCTCGTGTCTTCTATGCGAGCCAGCAAACTTCCGTCGCGTCTGCTCGGCTCGGGGCCATCTTTTCACGCGAACTGTTGATGTATGAGCGGAAGTTTACGAAAAGTGGTCAATCCATTCGCCTGTCAGAATCTGCGGGCATCGGTGAAACTTGCAACGCGCTGATCTTTGTGATCGTTGACGTCCTCATCGTTGGAACACCGACGGGGCCAAATAGAAACGAGCTGACTTTGGAAACTTACAATTATTAAATTGCTGTTAAATCCAACGTTCCGAATATGGCGGCTATTCGAATCACCTAAAACTAGAATACGGTTTTCCACTTCATGAATCAAAGCGATGCAGACAATTTCACTGATATATTTTAGGTCTGTTAAGTCTTAACGATCCTCGGAGGTTTTTGTTTTCGAGCACTGAATAGGCAAAAAGGGGGATTTCACACCCCGGAGTATGGTAATAAAGACTCAGATCAGGAGGAAACGAAGAAGCAGGGGTTTCTTGAACTATTCTATGTCCCATTTAGTCAAGCTTATGGCCAAAGTTTATGAAATCGTCGCAGCTGACGATAGTGGCTGAAATTACTCGCGCAAATTTACGATTTCCCCGCACAAAGCTGCTTGGCTAGTTACTTATTCATTGGACCCTGCATACCGTTTCCGCGATCGTAGCGGGAACCATAACGCGGCACACGCGATATCAAAGTTACAGTGTCGGCGCCGGAGACAGGGACGTTTTGGTTATTGTTAAGTCGAAGCTGCAACTAGAAATTAGTTTACGACGAATTTTACCCAACGCCTTTAATCAGCTTACTACGCAAACGCTACGTCCTTTCTCTCCTAAATTGCTTTTACTTCGCTTAAGAAAAAAGAAAATTTGAAAACGAAACGTTGACCCTTCGCGACGCGAAAGCGTACCACCCTCAGTTTTTAATCAATTTAACGAATTTCTTGGCGTCGAGTGCCAGTTTTTACGAAAGAATTCGTGTATAAAAATTCCGATCCAGAAAATACGAAATGGTAAAGCTTCCTTAAATTTCCGTGGGATATTTAGGCTACGGGATCGCCTTCCGTGCGGATTTCGCGGAACGGCGACTCACAATAAATCCGAAAAAAAATTCCGAGCGCGGCGTCGACGCGGAAATTCCACTTTATAGTCTTTATTTATATTTCGTTACAGCATAGCTTGTAAAAACGTATTAGACAATTTTTCTGTAGAGCGTCAAATAAATTTGTTAAAAATGATAAACGAATTTTTAAGAAAAATCGACGAAAAAAAAAAATTTCAATTCGTTCTGAAAAAAGTGTTTCGCTTGCGAGAGTCAATTACAATCATATTTGGTGAATACACATACCCCTGAAATCCTACCCACTTTCGAGAAAAAAATTCGAGCAGGTATTGAAACTAGACAAGTTTCGCGCTTAAATTTCCATTAGCCGTCGATTTCGCCCGCGCGGGAGAACCCGAACCCGGGAACGAAACGACCGTGGCTTTGCTACGCGCAGCTTACGATCGGCTCGAAGAAGAATTCCCGACCGAACGATATCGAAACGCGTGGCATTTTCCTACGCGCGTCCGTCACCCTTTTTCTTTTACTTCCGCCGCGACTCGTATCTCGAGGGTCGCTTGAAGGTTGGATTTAAGGCTCCGCGGAAACGCATAGGCAGAACGAAATACCCTTCAGCCGGTGGAAGCGTATTCATCTGTCAAGAAATCCTGAGACTACCCTCGATCGAGTGGGTAAACCGCGGGGAGAATAAGGAACGAGGGTCGAAGTGAATCCTCCCTGCCGTACGTAGCGGGACGAAAGTAACGCGAGACGCCATTTTTCGTCTCGACACCATCAAACATTAGCATACTATTGATTCGCGTGTTAAAATCGAAATTTGTTGACACGAAAGCGGTCCGAAAACATGCCCCAAGAACCGAGGGGTGGCGTTTCCCAAAGTTTCGCCTCTGATCTTTCCGCCACAACCACTTCAAACACGATGGCACGAGTTTCTAACAAAACTTGACGTATTAAATATTGAAATGCTCGAGCCGACCGAACCGTCGAGAAGCTTTTGCTTTAACGCGAGCATTAGTTCTTATCAAATAAATTATTCCACGGAGTTCCTACTTTTCCAAGCGGTTTGCGTTCAGACGTCGGCTGTTTGACGCCGCGTTAAGAACACGTTATTGTACTTGCAGATTAGGACAGCCAGAGCAGTTCGTGGGGGATCGATTCCTGGCTCGGTCTAGGGTGCATACATACAGCCAAACTGTTACACGCGCGCGGCCGGAACACGTTTTCCACTTGATCGACTGTAATCGAATGTTTCTACTCGCGGCTACAACCGAAAGAAATAACCCCTCATCGGTCTCCGTTTGTTTCGACGAAACATGCGACCCCCTGTGGTTCCAATGTTTAACTGTAACTTCAGGGTTGATTCTAAATGAATTTAAATGGAAAAGCAAACTTATGTTCTCCTATCTGTCACGTTGTAGACCGTCGTAAGGTCATTTGACAAATACTCGAGAGAAATAAGCGAGACTGCGAGATCGCATCTGTTCGATACGATCGAGACACATCGGTCTGAATATAAATATCTTTCCAACGGTTAATTCCAGCGTTATATTCGGCAGTGTAGCGTTTATTAGAACCCGTGCAAGCGAAAGAAACTGTATGCAAATAGCGATAATACTCGTGGCGTGAATTCTTCGAATTCGGCGTACTGGCGTCGATTTCTCGATAATTGAAAAACGTGTTTTATTGGTTCTCGATACACCTAAATAAAATTCATATTGTCGGGTATCTTAACGTTCGACGGTATTTATAGAACGTTCACCGGAATGGCGTACGAGAATACTTTTTAATAGTTTCCTGGAAACAACCTACGTTGTCAGCAGTTTGTCGTTAACGTACTTCCTTTCCTTTGTCTTCCTAGTCTTCTATATGTTAAACACAAACTTTCTTTCGTCTGTTCCTCGTCATACTTTATCATAGTCTATCATGCTCTCTGTATCAAAGGGTGCATCCGTTGAATAAATGCATAAATATAATAAATATGGATAAGGTCGTGAGATACACCAATTGTACGTAATAATGGGAATCATAATTTCGAAAATTGCTGCCGCGACCCGGGAACGCTTCAGCGCGGAACGCAAAGCTGCTTCGAGCGTGCAAACAACGGACAACGTAGACGCGATTCGTAAGAGAATAACGGCTCAAGTCTTGGGCTTATCTATCTTCGGCGCCCGCGGAAATTACCTCGTATTTAGAGGTTTATGCGTGTAGGCTGACACTTTATCGGGCTCTTGCATTGCTTCCAGGAATGCACCGGCAGCATTTGCCTGGCTTATGGCTTGGAATCCTGTCAGTGCATCGCCGGGCCCGAGGATCCCCCGACCAAGAGCTGCGAACTGTGTTGTAAATTGCCAGGAGAGGATCAACCGTGCCTGTGAGGGACGATCATTGTGCATACACACGGTTTCAGACGCGAGTGTCTGCGTCAGTCGTTTCATTCGGGAATAGTAACCTCGAAAATAGCACCGAACAGCGCCCCGAGAAGAAATTACACCGCGCGATAACTGTGAATCCTCCGTTTGATCCATGGACTCCCGTCGGGGCCTAACTTCATCGATCTCGACGTGGACATTCGCGAGACCCTACCAATTGAAAACTAGATCTTGTTTAGCTTATCACCCAAAACATTAGAAATTTCCCCTCTTTTATTTTTGTTGAAAAAAATCCCTCTCGAAATGGTCGAGGGAAACTTGGAACATTTTCTATGCTCCCTGCTATACATGTCGAGTCCTCGGAACACCCGTGTCTGTTACGGTTGAAGATACGAGAAATTGCCAAAGAGAAACGCTACCAGCTCGAGGGCAAATATTGTGAACGCTTATTTTTAAAACCCTAACAGAGACGCGTGGGTGTTCTGTATCTCGGTGTATAGAATTTGCAAATGACGCGGAGCCATATTGTCGTCTCGACTTCCAGACGTCATACGAGACGCGTTTCTTTGTAGATCATCCTTCGCTTGGAATTCAGCGCCTTACGATATTCCTGACATGCTGTCGAAGCCAGGCACGCCGTGCAATGATTACAATGGCTATTGCGACGACTCGCAGAGATGTCGAGAGGTAAAGTTCTCCAGTATCCGAGCACGGAAATTCGCCTTCGTTTCGCAGAAAACGCTCGAGACGCGCTCGACGAGTTCCTCCCGGTGTCCGTGAGAATTTAATTATTCAGCCGCGCTCGAGGACGGTTTTTGCATCCGAAGTTTATTCTTTTCATTTCGAGGGGACGCCCAAGTGTCCATTCGGTTCGAAAAGTTTCGCGAGCAAACTTTGGAAGGGACATAAAGGCTGACAATAATTTCAGGTGGATCCCAGCGGACCATTGGCAACTTTGAGGAGGTTGCTGCTGTCGGACGCCAGTTTAGCCAGCTTCCAGCGATGGCTGGCCAATTGCTGGTACGTCCTCGCCGTGGTTGGCTTCGTCCTATTGTTAATTCCGGTGAGTAACGCGATGGTGTTCCTTCCGGGTATCCATCGAGGCCGTTTGCCCTTTGGCGGAACGCTTCGGATCGACGCATCGGGCGGACAATTTTTAGTTTTTTCGATTGGACGTCGTTTCTGGCGGGGAACAAATACATACGTTCCTCTCGCGAAAGTACATTTTTCCAGCCTCGATCCACCTGCGTCCGTCCAAAAAATACTGTTAACGCGTCGAATATCCGTGTAAATCCAATTACGCGTCTTGTCGATTGAAAAGTTTCGCGGACGCGCGAAAGGTAAGCTCGATGACAGGTTACACGTTTCGCGCGCTCTCGCTAGGGGAGGGGGCGAAAAAAAAACAAAATTGCGTGGGCGTGTATCGCCGCGCCGGAGAAATACAATTCAATTACTCGACGTTTCCGTGTTCACCCCCTGCGAGAGCATCAAAATAATTCACGCGCTCTAATATTTAACGCGATCGAATGATAAATCAGTCAACGCGATTTATAACTATAATCCGTCTCTAGAAGCCCGGTAAAAACAACCGTGCATATTTATTATTGAAATAATTAATTCTCGTGCGTCGCTCGATCCACGGAACGAACGACCAGGTAAATTGAAACGCATTCTCAGCCTCGATTTGCATAAATATTCCAAATAATATCGGTTTGTCAAGAAATTAATGTGACTTTTAATTGTGCCGTCCGATTGTACTTTTCTATCAAATTAAAATGTCGTTTAATCAGTTGCTTATCGACCGTTGTTATCGACCAATCGCCCGTCGACATTTTATATTATTACTCGTGCCCGTCGCCGGGTGGAAAATCCCACGGCGATCGGATTAAATGGTAATCGGTGAGGACCATACGCACACCATAGCGGGTCAGCACTTTCTAATCTAGATCCTTAATATGCTGTCGGTTAAATGTCGTAATGTGTAGTCAAACATTATCATGCAACGTAATTACTCGGTTCATGTTTACGAGCGTTGAACGTTTGTCTGTTAACGACTGCTGAACACGGTCCTGCTGTTGACAGTAAACATCCGATGCAATGGTTAGCTTAGGATCGAGTACGGGAATCTCGTACAGTATGGCTTTCGTATCGTATCAGAAGCAAAGCATAATTTTCATTCAACGATTCGTGGGTTTGGAGCGCATCGATTAGAATCCCGTCGCTACGACTCGTTGAAATAATTATTGCGTCTATCGACACCGACGAATTACTCATTTCCAAAGGGTCGAATTTCCGTATCACGGTGTTTGGCTTAGAGATTTTCCAAAATTGGCAAGGAGCTTGCACGCCGCGTGCAAACTCGGGAACACGGGGAATCACGCGAGCCTCGGAGCCAATGCGGTTAAATGTGTCTGCCGAAACGCGAGAACGTTAGCGAACGGCAATTAAGCGCAGGAAGGTGTCGCGCAAAATATATTGTAAATTCGATTCCACGCAACTTGGCCAACTTCCGACCTGCGACGCCGCCAAAGCAACCGGATATTCATCCGGAGATAGGATTAAAGTGGCGACAGTAACGCGACGCTGCCACGAATTATGTTGTAAACCGTATTCCGTGCGAGCTTCCCCACGGGATAATGTAACCGTCGAGGTTTTCGAAAATATTGTCGCCGATGGGAAAGCCGAGCCGTGGAAAACAGTGACCAAAAATATACAATTTCTATTCCATACAGTTGTGAACTATTCCTGACTTATGGATCATATTTTCGTTTCGTACTTTGCATTTTGAGAGAGTATAAACGCTCTCGAAAACCGTGTCAATACCCATCCAAGAACAGATCCTGGACACATGTACAATTCTAATGATATTCTAACCCATTCTTTCATCTTTCAGATATTATTGATCTGCCTCCTGCGCAGCCGACGCAACCGTCGCGTCAAGATTCTGTCCACGTCGGGTGACCAGCCGAAAACAACCCTCCAACCCCCGAAACAGCGCCTAACCGCGCGAAAGATACGATCCATGGACATCTCTCGGCTGAAGAAGAGGATCGTCGAGACGATGAAGAGCATCGCGTCCCCCCAACGGAAAAAAGAAGCCACCTCGCAGGGTAGCACGTTCCTTGGCGGGCTTGCTCACCTCCTGGGCAGAGACTCGGCTCGTCCAGGTGCAGAGGAACCGTCCACGAACGAGGTCGAGAAACTGTGCAAAGCCAGCACCGAGGGAACGAACGAGAACGTCCCCAGGCAAAACCTCGACGCGAGGAAAGAGACTGTCGGTTGGAGGCGGATCTCTTTGCTGTTCCTCGGAGATCGCGGTACAAGTTCCTCCCCCAACCGTAGAAAATCGGATAACGGCAAGTCGATACGCGTCGCGGACTGGAGAAGGAGGGTGCAAGTTGGAAAACTGTGTAACACGTCGAAGACGATGGTGAATCCTCGCGCGTACAGCTACCAGACCGAACCTCTGGTGGTACCAGACACGCCCGATACACCCGCTTATGTGTCCGAAACGAGAACCCAGACATCTGACTTGACAGGGTTGTTGACTGACAGTTAGTTCTGAAAGGGGACTCTGACCTACAAGCCACTTCTTTCGTTGCGATTCATCGCTGAATGTTGGTTCGTTGAGATACAAGTGTTTATTTTTTTATTAAAAATTGTCTGTTTAATTCTCGCGAGGGCACTGTACGCGACTGATAAAAAGCTTCGTTTGTTCCATGATGTTTGATTGCTTGTGAATGTTTCTATTTGTATGATTGTATTGGGTCTGTGGAAAGTAACCAATCAAGCCCTGCACAGTACGCTGCACCCTGTCGCAAACTGGACTTACACTTGCAGGAATCCCAAGTATACAGAAAGAAGATAGTTACGAAATTTGTACGTTCGCGTAATCAGTTTATGGTTTGGTATTTGTATTCGTGGGTGAGGCTTGCCTAGGAAATGTTGGCTCACGCGTGTATTGATACTCTTGGTAATAACCGTGAGAAGATTGCAAGAAGAACGAACGAATGTACAGTAATTTCCGCTCTCAAGACAAAATTTTTGCCCGGGATTCAAGAACCGAGAAATTTCTACCCCGCTTTCAAGTAATCGATTTTATCGTTTGAAAACGGGAACTGTTGTACTCGAGTACACAGAAAGATGCGATTTTCTTATTACGTTCTGTTAAATTGCCAATCGAAGCGAACCTAACGCAACCATTCAGACAATCTCTCCGTATTGTACAGAAACTTCGGGTTCGATTTTTCGTTTTATGAAAGCCTGCGCGGAGTGGTTTCTCCGAACTACGTACCGCATCTAGGTCTAAGAAGACAATATTTGATCTGTACTTGTGAAATAAAACGATTGATATCTCGGCAAGAATGGCGCGCGACTCGCGTCGAACTCCGCGTGTAAATATTGTACAGACTCTTGTACCGCTGTCGCCGTAGATTAGTTTCCAGAGTTAAGGGAGCGTGAAAGAGAAGATCGAGGAGGTTCGCGAATCCGAATGGGATTCTTGTAATTCGTATAGCCAGACAGCTCTTCGCATAGAAGCGGACCAAACGTAGGGAGGGAGAGATCGTCCAGTGCTGAACTCGTAGATGTGTATATAAACGAACGATTGTTACTGTACAATAAATCGTATGTTATATTATATTATAAATTCCTTATCAACAAACTATTCTCACGATTCAAGTGTATTCTAAATTTCTTTTTCTCCCGTCTTTATTGTTCCAGTATTTAAAAATTCCCACCACTAGGAAGTTGCTTTTAAAAAGGGAATAGAAACAGAAATATATGTAGAATACTGTAGGATACTGCCTTTACTACAAAACGAGTGCAGTTGAGCGCAGTTGAGTCCGTTAACTGCTAGATGGCTATCCAGTTGTTCAACTGGCTATAATTCCCAAGATCTTTATTCGATCGTTCTTTAGGTGAGTTCTTAGTGAGGTGTACGAGTAAACCTTTCACCACAGACGAGGTATACGAGTAGACTTTTCACCTTATGGTCTTTCGCGGCCGAATCTGACTGCCATACCGACCTGAAAATTCAGAGCTGATTTTAGCGGCCTCTTCCCATGGATGGCGGTCAGTTGAGAAACTATTCGTTGAATTAGCATTGATGGGCAGACAGTTGTAGTGAGTACGTAAAATACATGTGAGTTGACTATGGAAGGAATTAAAATTCATTTCTGAATCTGTTGGTAACGTTGCAAATGACACAAAAATGGTAATGGTTCGAGACCCCATAAAAATGGGTAAAAAAAAACGATTGGGTGAAAGATCTACCTGTATACCCCGTATGTAACAATACTCTTGAATCTTTGATGAATCAATGAGAATCAAAACTAACCTAGCAAAGAAGCTCTATATTTATGATGACCTATGCAAAGCGGATCGCAGCCAATTTGCAAATATTATTTAGTTTTTAATTAATAATTGCATTACCCAGCTAAGAGTGATACGATTATTAATTAAACCCTAAATAGTATTATCCAGGTCTCACCACGTGGAGGTTGCTGCGAATGGAGACCCGCCCTAACCGATTCCCAACCACCCTCCATTAATAAAGATCTTTTATGACCAGCGATCATTGGTCAAAGAAGCAATAAACGAAAGTGTAATCAACGAAGGAAACAACCAACGAAAGAGTTTTTCGAGAAAGAATTTGCCTGTAAATTCTCATCAACAAAACAGAGAAATGGACGAAAATATTGCCTGCCAGATATAATGATTAATAGAGAGAACCAAATTCCCACCTAACTATAGATCTAAATTCGTTTACATCCTACCTATCTAATCATCTAACAAAATACATAGAAAATATATTCTTCCTTGTTGATCCTTCGACGAAGATTTCCTGAAACATACTGTTACATTCTACCTAACTATAAATCTAAATTATTAAAACATAAACTAAGCAATCTGAAACAAAATACATGAAATACATTCTTCTTTCTTCTATCTTCTATTTATCCCACGATGATTTCCTGAAACACAAACAAAGCAATATCAAACAAAATTGTTACAATTCTTAATTGTTACCTCTATGAACCTAAAACTTCCATAGGAATATGCTCTGTAACAGAAACTTGTTTAATAGATTAGTAAGAGAACAACACTGACTCTCTAAAACTACAAATACTACAACTACAGGCAAGTGCAGTGAGAAAGTAAAAATAGTACATAATATACGAGGTTACTTTGACTCTAAAATGTATTCGTCGCGAAATATCTTCTTGCACGTCGATCTAATGATATATTTTAATAAGTAAAGAAAGACTTTGGGTATCTTCGATATCGAAGATACCCAAAGTCGTCAACTCAATTATGAAAGTGAATTTAATTATCGAAGAATGTAAAGAACAATCGGAAGCTACTAATTTGACACTCATTCTAAAATTAATATAATTATAAGTATTATAAAAGATATTATAATCATGTCTCTACTTTCGATTGATATTAGGATATTTGTCATATCAAAAATTGCGGCATGTAAAAACATCGCACGCTTAAATAAAACGCGACGCGACACGTGCTCATAGCGTGCAGTGAGTGTGGGTATCAGATTGATCCCCCCCGGCCTTGATTATCAGAAAAGCAAGTCGCGCCCCTGACCCACGTCTATCGGACCTCTCTACGTACAACCGCCGGGCCCTGGAGGGCACACGGTCACAACAGGACCCGCTTAGTACTCGAGAACGGATATGGGTCAGGAACTCTCACCGGAGGTCATTCTCTTTTCCGTATAAAGAGGAGAATATATGCGCTCGGTGAGGCCCCACTTAAGCTGAACCAAGCTGCACCGGGGTTGAAGCGGTAAGAGCTATCACACCTAATACACAGGTGTCACATGTTTCATTCTATCAAACAGAGGTGATCGAGCAAAACTCTCCGGTCCTTTCGGTCGAGACATAATCTCGGAAAGCGAGAACCAGAGAACGAGCGGACGAGAGAAAGTGAACTATTCATATATGTATATGTACTCATTATATATTCATTTTAAAATCAGTGTCAAATTAAAAATGAATCTACTATGACATTTGTCATCTTAAAAATCGCGGTGTGCAAGAAGATTATAATTTTAAGCAAAAGGTACTAACTACACTTGCCAAAGAAACCACGCATACAACCAGTTGTTTTACCCCTTTGACTTACGATTTAATTTCCAACTGTTCGTGCCAAAGGTGTCACCAAGGTTTGGCCCGGTAGACTTATCACTTCTCTGAGAGGTCTTGTTCATGTTTGGCCCGGTAGACTCATCATGTCTCTGAAACATCATTAAGCTAAGGGGTTAAAAAGGAGGTTTTTAAACACTTAAAAATGACCTATCAACCTATCACCTAACTTAAAAATAAAAATTCATGATATTGTATATGATCGAAAACAATGTTACATTAATATATCCTGCAATATTATACATATCGAAGCAATCAAATAAATTCGAAGAACAATGTAAAAGTGGAAACCGAGAAAAGGAACATTCATAGGAACCAAATAAAATCAGATAGATAAATGAAGTTGAATTCACATCAAACAAACAAATAAAAATAATAAAATATAAATAAGTGGAGTGGACTTACTACTTGTTGTCAGTATATAGGGTAGTTACCACTGGGCCAGCTGTAAAGTAAGAAAATATTCATATTATAGCAACGTCAGTTAGGCAAGCAAGGCAAAATCAGTTCAGTGAAGCGAAATTGGTATCAAACGATAGAATAGAAGAGGGGAGAGAATTTTTAAACAGTTCTTACCGTAGTCATCACCGTCCGGCACTGGTCAGTAGTGGTCAGTAGTGGTCAGTAGTGGCAGGAACGCGAGTCAGCACTGGTCAGTAGTGGTCAGTAGTGGTCAGTAGTGGTCAGTATTGGTCAGCACTGGTCAGCACTGGTCAGCCCTGGTCACCCCTGGCCAATAGTGGTCAGCAGCGGCCATCAGCGGTCATCAGCGGTCCCCGGTTCACTTCTGGCTATTTGCCCACTCCCGAATCCGCGACGAGACTGAAGAATTCTTCGCAGAGACCCTGCTTATATGATTAAGGTGATGAAAGAGTGGGGAGACCAGTCAGATCCAAAGTTAAAGTTAACAGTTAAGACTGTCTTGTCTACAAAGAAACTATTTCGATTGGTCCCACCTCTTGACCATTTCTGGATCTTCACTGGACCGCTGACCTTGATGTCAACCTCACTGTTGACCACCAGTGACCATAAGCTAGCCATTACGAAGATTAAATCCTTCTTACGGGCATTCCCTTACAATTTGATGCGTGATCTTTTTAATATGTTGTTCCACTGTGGAAGAGTGTATCTCGTTAATTTTTATTTTATTACAAAAATGTGTAGGATTTCTAGAGTATGTCTACTGGCCAAAAATGATTGTAATTAACTCCCACAACTAAAAATAATTTTTTTAGAACGGTATGAAATTTTGTTTTCGCCAATAATTTCAGCAGCTGCATAGACGAAAGTTACTTTTCATTCGATTTCTAGCTCGTAACTACGCAAATATGTCTGGTTTGTTTTTAGTATTTGCTACGGCGGGGAAAGTAAGAATCAGGAATTATCGACACGAGCAACAAGTATAATCCTCGCCGGTGGCATAATGTAAATTAACCCACACGATCTCGTGTGATTGGTGAAATGTCAGGGCTGCAGTTTCAGTATGAATATTCCTTTTACGAGATATCGATTTTTCTTGTTCCGTTCGACGATGATAGACGCGAGATATCGTTCGTTGTAGACACGTGTCTCGCTGCATTTTTCACGCGTATTTACACGCTCTCTTTGCGCTCGAATCTGTACTTCTGTGCATCGTATTAGTTTGCCCTGTCGATAAGTACAATTTCCGTCCGATACAGTTACCAACTGGTTTACGTAGAAAATAATTTCCGACACCCACGACAGGGCATGATAAAATAGGAGCTCGATAGCTATTCGGTGGAGTAAAAGTAATCTTTTTGGGGAGTCGTATTGGGTCAAACATTATAGCTAGCCTTCTTAGGCTAAAATTACTGTCCACATTCTACTTGCTCGTAATACCACATTCCTTTTAATCCTAATCGTACTCTGGGACTTGTTTTTGGGTCACTTGCCAAGTTTGACTATCTGCGGGGTCCATGAACATATTTGTACACTAACATTTTATGTACATACAAGTATATTTTTGATTTTTTAATACTCTCAGGACATTTGTGTTTGAAGATCGTGTCATTATTACCCAATCAAACATACGGAAAACGTGGGAGGCTCAACGAGCCACCCCCTCCCCCGCGATGGTTCTTTCCTTCTCAATGCCTATTGTCTGCATTGAAATTTTGACGTGGCAGTTTTGTCACCTTTTGTTTGTCGCTTAGCATTCTTAAAATAGCAAGATTCTCAGCGAACCATTAATACCACGTTTTAATATTACGTCACTTGACGACTTTCTACATCCTCTTCGCGGTACTGTTATAAAAACGTTCCTCGACATTTAATCACGTGAAAGGCATCTTACGAGTCTTGTCCCGAGTTAACACTCGTGCCGACATAGATCATGCTCTCTCCGATACGAAAGAAAAATAATAAATGCCGGAATTCCGTGATTCCGTCGTTCGTATTAATCGCGATAATATATCGCACGGCGTTTCGGCGAAAATATTCGGAATGGCGACTCGTGTTAATCAGATTCGCTTCCGTGGCAACTGGACTTTGAGATTTCCGTATTCACTGGTTCCAGAACATTAGAATTCGAAACATGTTAACGAAGCGATAAATTCATGAATTTTATTTACCCTAACGATACCCACGGGTTTGATGAGTTCCGAGAAACTTTGTGTGAACAGTTCTGATTCTATTCGAGCGACGAAATTAAAGATTCCGTTCTGATAGCATCCGACTTCGCGATGTTATACGATACAAAGGATATAGAAATGCGAAACAGTTAGAGGATCTGCTTCACCAATCGCGGAAAGAAAGCTATCTGGATTTTATTTCGCATTATTCATAATGAACGTTAGAATGATAAAATGCAATTTCTGGGACGTGTATAATTAACAAAGGTTAGGATTTAACTGATACCGTTTGGCGCCAAGTTTACAGTATAAATAGATAGATTGTGTTCCTCGTATTTTATTGGAATAAAATGGTAATTACTGGCAACCCTGAATTTTGGTGAAACCGATTCGCGGGGAAAACAAACGGTCTTGTGGACTTTTCACGCCTGATTTTACGTTACATGGCGACCGTTTACTTTCTCAGCGGCGTTCTACCGTGACTCCATTCCCGCACGTGTCCTTTTCCTGTTTTCCCTATCTTCTTCCCGGGACATTACCTCGCGATTAGACACCGCGGTACGTTACGTGGAATTACGCAAGCTCGTTTCCATGAGTTTCAGAGCGTATTGCCAGGGTAATCGTCGTAAGCCGTTACTTTGATGAGATTGAACTTCCTTCGACGATCGAGCATAATGCTCCCAAGACAGCAGTATCCGAGCGAGAAAATATTATCTTTTCGCGAAGCATAAACGGACCAATTAATAGGTTATGGGGGAGTAACTGTAACCGGCCAAGAAATTTATGCGTTTGCAAGACGAAAAACCGACTGGTATCGCTGAATAACAGTTTCGAGTTTATTATCGTTTTATTAGTGCGGAAAATAGGTCGCGTAACGTAACGGTACGAAAATAATAGCGTCGATCAGAGGTCGTTGTTTGATCGGTACGGAGAAAAATTATCATAATTTGCGCTCCTACGAACCATAACGACGTTTCCATATATATTTTTTTTTTTACTTTCGCGAAGAATAAAGGAATATTTTTTTATTTTCTATCGATAAAACGTCCGTCTGAAACTATTCAGCCATCGTTCTTTACGTGTCTCGCCTTCCACGTAGATATATAGACGGTATACTATATTTGATCGCCCGATAACTTAAGCTGTGGAAGCAGATATATTCACACATCGTGCAACTTGCATCATGCTTCAGCTTTGACATAAGGTCTGCTCGAAACAATGGCTCAGAAAAATTCCATAGTTTCCCATGCATCGAGGTAACTGTACAAACAACACGTTTCAATCGTGTACGCCTTAAGTGAATTGTCTCGTCGTTTCCGCGCCGACGAGCAAAACTTTGAATCTGTTTTCCTGTCATCCAACCTTACCCCGTTTTCTTTTTGCCCCTTTTCCCTCGCTTTGTTGCTTTTCAACGACGGTCCCGTTGGATTTTGCTCGCGAAACGTGTTTTACATTCCGCAGAACCGGGAGGTGGCGCGTATATACCAGTCTTTTGCATCTTATTTCGCGTAATCGCCCACGGAGGCGTAAATTAGTTCTGGTTTAGCCCAGTGGGAGTTCGAAGCTTAATTTATGTTCACCGCTACGAGCAACAAATAGGTTAGGAATTCGGAGATTTTGTTCAGCCCTTTAAGATTCTTGTTTTCAAACTCGTGTATGCAATTTGTCGCTTTAGAAAGTCTCCAATCCTCTTTGGTATGTTGTTCCAAACACAACCATCGAGAGTTTCTAGCTTTTTTCAAAATACGCCTGAGTTAAGTTATCCGAGAGAGTTAAATTATGGGGATGGACGATATGTCTTCTTTTTCTCGATAGATGGCGTTCATTGAACACGACGTAATTGGGCGTCAATTTCGTGCACATAACCTAAAAGCTAATGCCGCACCTTTGGAAATGAGTGAAATATTTGAGATTCTTCTTAACACGAAGTTGTTAGACAGTAATAATGACCATTTATGTTGATAAATAATAAGTTGGTTCAAATGTCAAACTTTCTGGTATATCTTATTTCTATTCCATTGTATCGATGTTGCAACGTCTCGAACGATTAATTGAATTTCTAATTGCACCGTCATTTGTGACTGCTTTAACAAGCTGTTCGGGTCCTATTGCACACTACGCAACGATACTTTTCGCAATTGTGTACGATAGAAGCAACCAATTTGCCGCGCCCCCTCGATGGTAGCGAGTCATTATCCCCCTCCAGCGGAAATTTCTCTCGATAACACAGGGTTCAATGAACAAGATTCCCTCTCTGTCCCGTGTTGTGTGATTCGCGTTTGGGGAAATGATCTTGATCAATCGATTTCGTTCGAAGTATAGTTGTCTCGAAACGCGGGTTTTGTATTTAGCGCGGCTCGTTAGCATTCGCGTTTTGCGGCGGCAAAGGAGTGTGAAACTCTGCAACTTAGCTTTGTGGATGGGTCTACTATACCGGGTGACCTTGAATACATAATAAAACAACATAGAAATAGAATGTAAGGATTGTGTGAAATAAAAATTCCAAGCATTTTTGTTATATATAAAGATGAAGCTTAAGATTTCTAATCTGTAGCCTACATATGGTACGTCCAATCTTCTGCTTTCAATTTCCAATTTCACGTCTTTTTAATTCCACTCGTTCGTACATCGAGTGCGTGCAATCCGTCCTTGCGAATCGTCTCACATATTAACTGACCTGAATAAATAATAAAGACAAATGGCGAGGTTCAGTTTTAGCGTTGCCTTTCATTTATATTCTTCGATCGATTCTAATCCACGCGTGGCGGGTTAATGCAATCCGCGATTACGAATGCCTCCCTCGTACGATCTGCGAACTGTACAAATATATGCATTGATTCATAACGACGCCAGAAGAGAAAATATTTTCATTCGGTTGCTCTTGATAGAGATAATCGAGATCTTGCTCTAATTCTACTTTGAGCATCGTTGTTCCTGCAATACGAATTCCTAAAATAAAATTTCACCCTTAATATTCATTTTTATCGAAACATGTAAAACAGTTTTATACCGGATGGGCGAAAAATATTATATATAATAAATAAATCCGAAAAAATATGAAAAATTCGAGGGAGAGGCAGAATTTAAGACTGATCTATCTAGATTTATTTGCACGGGGGAGATCGAGGCGATATATTTTTATAAATGGATCCCGGGCGTCGGGTCAGATGCGCGCGCATCAGCGACAAATCGCGCGCGCCGATCTTCGAATTACACGCCTTTACGGTTTCAAATTATAGGCCAACGTGTTCTCTGACGGCAAACCGCAGCATAGCTCCACACGCGCGCGCGCCCGCCGAAGAAAAGATACAACACGAAATATATCACGTATCGGCAGTGATACACCCCGCGGCGAACGGGCGAAAATAAAATAGCACACTTATTCTCCGGCAGGGATCAGAGTCCTCAGCTATGCGTCGCTAGCGGCTCGAATGGCAGCGAAAGTACCAGCCCGACACATATTGCGGTAAAATTGAGGATAAAACGAGAGAGGCCGCGGCCGATGTTGCAGCTCGAATCGATGATAAATGATTACGGGATTGGTGGATCGAGAACTATCGCCTCTTTCAATAGTAAAGGATTCAGAGCGTGATTAACTGTGCCGCGCGTTATTGCGTTGGTACCTCATCTGGACCAAATAATTTCACTTTGATCCGCAGGATAGAGCAATTACCATTTTAAAAATTTAATTTAAAGATTTAAATGCTCTAGATATTCTTGGAGGATTCCACCGGCTGATAGAGATTCAAGATACTTTTTATTTTGCGATTAGGTGCTTGAGAACTGCAGGTATTTTATGGGCAACGTTGGTGGCCTCAGTTTGGCCCCCAACCGGTAAGATAAGGCCCAGATAGCTTCTATTGCCTTTTCAGACCTCTGTGTACGATGATTTATAGCAGACTTAAAATAACAATTTGATTGGTGGCACTGATCCTCTCTAATATAGCAGGTGGTTACCATTTTGGATTGGCAGTTTAGGCCAACGTTTAGGACCAACGACCCACTGTTTCATGCTTTAAATCCTGCTCTAGCAGACCTGGGGAGACCTGTTCATCCAACAAAAAATGAAACGATCTTCCTTGTTGAACTGAACCTACCCTAGCAGAGGGGTAGTATTTCACCCTGCCAGGTTGGAATCAACATACTGAACCCCACTGGTAGCCATCCTAAACCTTGCTCAAACAGACCTAAAGAGTTCCTAGGTGATTTATTATGAACGCCAATAGCGCAACTACCAAAGAATGAAACGATGCCCCTAGTTGAACTGATACTAAATCCTGCCGAAGCGAGCCTGGAATCTACTTCCATAATACTTCTGAGCACTTTGCTAAAAATCTGAAATCTGTCGAGCACGTCAAGAGTATCCTGTTCGTCGACCTGTCCATCTAACGAGTAAGCGATTTTCCTGGTCGATTAAACAACCCGTTAACAAAAAGCAGCGGCTGCGTCCGAGAATGTTACGCGGCGTTCGGAAGGAAAATCAAAAACTTTCTAGCCTGGCATGCGGCGCGCGGTAACGGAATCGGTCCAGTAAGAAATAAAGTCATTACAGATCGATGAGGACCGAACGACCCTGAATGAAATTATCGCCTGACGCTGATGAATATGAATTCGTCCTTCGCGACGCAAGAAATTGTAGACGCCGCAAGAGAGTTTTCTATAAATACGTTTTTACGACGGGCGTGTAACGTGGATGGTATTTATGAATTATAGATGACGTTGCGCGCGGCAGGGTGACAAAATTGTTTCCCATTAATCCCAGCCCACCGGGGCGTTCAATTTTCGCGCCTTTCTAGATCGCGAGCAGATTTACTCTCGTTTGTTGATATTGCAATTCCGACGGTCGCGTCGAATATTTCATCCGCACGAATAAATTATCGCGTCCGTCGGTACTCGGATGGGATAATCGAATTACGTGAGTCGGATGATATCATTCTCCCAACAGCCGTGGATGATGCGCGATCACGGACGCTCACGCATCTACCTTTGCTGAATCGTCTTCCCCGGCTCTCAATTAATAAGACCACACACGCTAGGCGTTCCTTCGGGAAGGTTAATTGCATTAGACGCACGATCTAGCTGGTTTAATTTGCGCATACTTATCTGCACGCGAGGTCCTCTGCTGGGAACGTTTTCTAAAACAACATAAACGTTGGATGCTGCTTCGACGGGAGTTCGCAATTCAGCTTGCCTCGACGCGAAAATATTCAGGACGTGAATAAATATTTATCAACGTGTAGAAAATTTAAGAATAGGGATCCATTACTATAATACATTACGCCAGAGAATAGTTGCCTCTACTACTAGCGCTGCTGGCGGAGAAACGATAAAATACTGTGTATATAGTAGTTGCATTTCATCGTTTCGCCGTTGGCGGCGCTGGTAGTAGAACAACTATTCTCTGGCTCCACGTAAATATGTCAGGATACATATATTTTCTTCTGGGAACATAGTGACTGCATAAAGAAGTTGTTTATGCCCCCCAAAAAATGTGGGCACGTTAATCTTTCCTTATCGGAATAAAAATGTCCTGTATCGTTTAAAAAAGAACTTGATTTATGGTCCACAACTTTTTATGCGAAAACTAGAAATACCGAAACCTGATGGATGCACAAGATATTTGAATATGTATTATGCTTATCGATATGGTAAATAAAGGATGACTTGAACAAGATACTTATTATTTAACGCCTAGACATATACATTTTTAAAAGAATATTAAAATAGAAAAATTCGGAAAGTAGATCGGGCCCTATTTAGAAGCCCGTTCGTATGCACCCTTTGATCGCTCGTTAATCGGTACACCCTATAGAGGCACCTGGCATCGGGTTAAGCGAGTCGAAGAGTATCTATATAAACGCGTAGGTGGAGGGGGGAACGGCCCCCGTTGGAGGCCTCGCCGGCACCGCAGAAAATCGTATTGGGGGACCGTTTGAAGCTAGACGGAGAAAATCACGCACGCAAAGCTGAAGAGGAAGAAGACGGACGACGGCGGAACGGAGATGGCGCTAGTTCAGTCGTGTCCGGAGGAGGAATCGCTCGTATGGGCCTGCTGGGTTGTATTAGCGGTAGTGATGGGACCGACTCGATGCTTATCGGTACGCAATTCTGTGAACGATTTGAATATCCTGTTTCACTTCGAGGCTACTTTCTTTCAAATGTCAGGGGACTGTTTACCACCAACAATTGTCGTTTCTCTTTATAAGGCCCACTAAATTTTAAATACTCGGGTATAGAAATACTTTATGTTCTGATCAGGCACCTTGATGTTCGTAGTATTCGAATGGTGGAGTTCTTTATGTCCGTCGTTCTACGAAGTAGCGATAAGAACGAAGTTCGAAGACCTAACAGGTTTTATCTAATCAGTAACGTCACTAATGAGCCAGACAATGGTTGTACCATGCGCACGACCAGAATAAAGTGGTTGAAACGATTAGAATGCTTGGAACGAGTTTATCTAATTCACTACAATGTGTTTCTATGGCTAACCTAAATATGTCCTTCCGTTCTTGGAACCATCCCTGAATGCTAATTCTCAAAATAAAAGAAATGCACTTTTCCATCTGAAACGATCTTCCTAGAAAATTGTTATGACATCGAACGAGGCAGAAAAAATAATCGATCAATCGACACCGTCCGCATGTTGTCTCCATCGCTAATCAATGGGCCTCTCTCTACCTGTCTGGCTTAACCTGCCATCCTCTTGCGGGGGCAACGCGGCGAAGAGACTAAAACAGGCAGGTAGGGAGCCGAGGAGACAGGCCGAGTAGGGAGAAAGACAGTGAAAGAGGCGAAGGAGAAGGGGCCCGGTTCCCCCAACGGTGCCCTCCGTCCGTGGCTCTCGGTCCCACCGATAGATGTCTCTCTTGCTCGCTGGGCCCCGGGACTAAAATTCAGGACAGAAAACCGTCCGGTTAGTTCGAGCCTGCTGGCAGAGAACGCGAGTTACTGACGATCGCGAGTCGATCTGGGCAAGGTGTGGCGGGTCCGTCCATAAGAGAGAGGAGGAGGGAAGAGAGCGGAGAAGATCGAGACCCGTCGAAACGGGCATTCGAAACGAGCGAGAAGGGGCCCCTCGACAAAGGACAGACGCAGCCTCGACGAGTGCTCGTCTTTCTCTCTCTCCTCGCTCGGCTGGAGGTGGCTTTCTCGCTCACTCACTCTCCCTTCGTCCGCGTTTCACTCGAGCTCTTCGCGGAGGATCTCCGCCGTGGAGTCAGTATCCCGTGATGGTTAGGTGCGCGCGAAACGACTCGCGCCGCGTCGTTGACAAGTGAACGCTCCTCCGCTCCCCGCCACCCCCATTTGGACGCTCGTTTCCGCGCATTTTTCGTGCAGAATTCGCGCCGACCCGTTGTCCCCCGAGCGGGCCCAACTCCCGATCGTCCGTCTCCCCGGGCCCCCTTCCCCCACCCCCCTCCCGCGAACGACACACGGCGGGTCCGTCAGACGACGCGCGCGACGACAGATACACCGCGAGCGTGGAAAAGTGCTCGGTGCTCGCGCAGCTGTCAGATCAACCGAGCTCGCCTCTTTATCGGTGGTGCGCGCCAGGTTTCGTGTGCATGTATACAACGAGGTGTGCGCAACACGTACAAGGCCCGCGTCGTACAACTTGTTCCTCCGCTCGGGCCCCGAACCGACGAGCCTGCGTGATACGAAGACCCGTTGAGTGCGCGCCCGTTGCTCAATTTCTACGAAAACCGCCGCTGGCGCTGAACATCCCGGACCCATTTCTTTGCGGTCAGTTTGTTTGTATTTTTTTTTTTTCATCTTCGATCTATACCGTCGGACCCGACGCGTTTCACGAGGGTGTATCGTTCGAGTCGAGACACGACGAGACGTACTGTATGAAATGTATTTGGGCAACAGGTTCTCGCGATGCCATAGGGTGTAGTAGAAGTAAGGGGCACACTCGAGAATTTATCGTGAAGAAACTACTCGATCGATTGCTTTCAAACTTGTCGCGTGTTATTGCTGACCATTAAAGAAACTCAGCGAATATTTTTATGTAAATATCATTGATAGTTTTTTTTAGAAAACGGTTGACAAATAAGTGCGCTGATGAAAATGTTTGTTTCACTTACGGAAGCAACACTTGGCAACATAAAAATGATAGAAAAGAGACTATTGGAGATGTCGCTATTATTTTAATGCCACGGATGAACGGAGTTAAATTTATAGTAATTATCTAAGTATAATTTGTGCCTTTGCTCGTCCAAATCAACGGTCTGCATGCGCCGAAGAGCAGTTGATTGCCCGTCGTTGCTCAATTTCTGCGAAAACCGCTGCGAGCGCTGAACATCCCAGGTCCATTTGTTGGCGGTCAGTTTCTTTGTATTTTTTTTTTTTTCCTAATTTAATCTTCTCTCTCATACTTGACTCGGGCATTGCACGAAGAAATACGCCGTGACTGATTTGTAACGTACGAAATATATTTGGATGAGACGATCGAATTTATAATACAGAAATTACCCGATCAACGTGATCAGTTTGAATAAAAACGAAAATAACATTATTTCATTATAAAATTTCCATTAGGGTAACTCGAGTAGCTTCATGTAACAAGTTGAATGCACTCAAATTGAGCATTTAAAAGCAATAAGATACTAATTACGTTTTTTTAATAGATTAAAGTGGAATTCCTTCGACGTGCTCTTTAATTACTTAATAAAATAATAAGTGTCCACGTATGTAAATTGGTTAGCATTAACAGCAATAGTAAATGTAGTAAAAAGTAAAATATTTTAATGGTACTTTCGACGATTCAGGAAAACTCGAAAGCAATTTGCTTTAATTTCCATGAAAGCCGTAACATCAAAAACATCGTTAAAAGATTCATTCCAACTTCTTTGAAAAAGATAATTAGTCGTTACTTATTCATTTAATGGAGTAGAAATAATCTCAACTTTTAGTGACTACGAAAATTCTGTAGGAGTTCAGAGATTGCATTGCCAAGTGGTTAATACATTTGGAAAATCGATAGATGTTATCGGAGGAACGCTTCGATAACTCGTGGCCAGGAGCTAGTCATGCAGCAACATGTAAATGTTTTGGAATAACATGAGCAGAGACGGGATCAAGTTCAACGTGTCTCTGTGAATTCGAATCCAGTCGATGCTCGAGTTTAGTGTCACTTGAATCTCGTGGTCTTGTATATAGAAATTGACAATTCTTTCGATGTGTTTGCAATACAGTTGAAATTTTTATCTAGACGAGAGGTTTGCTTGTCTCTAATTTGAAATAACGCGCTCTGCGCATGCGCCCTAGGCCAATTCCCCGATCAATTTTCTTGAAACGAGGAACGGCATGGAAAAATATTATTCCACATTTTCTTAATCGTCCACAAACTATGCGAATTAATTAACTTTCGATTTTATTTGAAAAGTTCGAATGTGTTCACAGCACTGAAATGCAGAGTTTAATTTATTGATAAAGCGATAAACATAGAGAGGTAAAAGAAATTCATGTCTAATTGCTGCCGTTTGGAGCGATGAAAGCAGATTTGAAAGTTGTAGTTTTCATCCGCGGAGGATGTAATTGTTGTGTTTAAGTGGGACTTAATAGAAACATTTCTACTAATTTATTTCGAGCCTCCTCAGTGAAGATAATATTAATCCAGCATCGACACTTACTGAATTAATATCACGTATCTTTACAACTACTTGAAAAAAACAATAAACCAAATTGTCATTTAATAGAAACGTTGAAATAATTGTGTTTTCGTAGCATTTAAAAGATCATAATATCCCTTTATGAAGACATTTCCTACAACAAGTAATTAATGTCGTAGTTAATTCATGATTTTTGATCGTAAAACGCAAAATAAATGCTGGTATATATAATGTACCGAATGATTATAGCTAAAAGACTGTTAATAAATAGTCGCATGTGTTATGGTGTGCAAATAGCCGAACCGTTGCAATTTATTATAAAAAGAAGCATAACTCTTCCTGCGAACGATGTTGTGTCTGTAGGTGAAACGAACCTATTACATATTTACGGCTACACGCGAGCGTATGAGATTTCGAAACGCGTGTAATGCATAAATAAAGAGAACAAACCTATACCGTAAGACCAAACGTACCGTACCAAGATTTGCATACTTCGACTACGACTAAAAATCAACGACATCGAAAGTTAGGGACCGTCTACGGTTAAAATGCAGTTAACTAACCACTAAACAGTTTAAAACCGAAATATAAAATATTTTCCTTTGTTTTATACCCCTAATTTTTAATAAAAAAAAAAACACTTTATCAGACATGATAAATACAGTTTACAGGTCCATGGAAAGTCCACTTGGATAATTGTATTAAATATCACTTTAACTCTAATGTATTCTCATTATTTTGCACAATGAAAGTTGTTTAAGCTGTAAAGCGATGATTCTCAGTTTCCAAATTCTCTTTGAATTAAAACAGAATAACACTAAACGTTCATTGATCATCTTGATCTTGTTACGAAAAATTCCTTAGACGTTATATAAATAAAATAATTATGTAGTTCAAGGTAAATTTAAAGTTTCAGTAACTTGTATTCGACTGTGCACCGAAGCTACTTTACATTGATGAGAAGCGCATTAGCGAGCAAGATAATTAGTAGCTCTTCGTACGAGAGTGACATTGATCTTCGTGTGATTGCTTCCGGTCCTGGAATATTTTCGATTCAGGCACACCATCGACGCAGGATCGGTGGGAACCGATTCCTCGCAAGACGGATAACGTAGAAACGGGTTTAAGCGTGAAAGTAATTGAGGAAGTGGATGAACAGACAAGCCGTTCGTGTTCATCGTGAAGCAGGAACGGTATATGTTTACCTCGCGGAAAATCGGCCTTTTTGCTCCGAGGAAAAGTCCTGGGCAACAAAAATCGAGCCACGCCACCTATCGCGTGGTGTTTAGGTTTCTATTTATCTGTGTACGCTAATGACGATCGATCTTTGTTTTATTTCGGTACGTCAGAATGAAAGATGGTACAGGTAATTATACTGCCCTATGACTGGTTCGTTTCGTATTGTTAATTATGATCGAGCAACGCGTTTGGCTAGCTGTGCCTTTCGACTGCAAAATTATCAATGAATTATTCGTGAATCTGAGAAGTTTGGAAGCAATGTGGAGTCTTAGCAAATCGGTGATTGCACCATCTGCCTTTAAATGTACACAATGTTTCCCAGTTTCCTAGAAAAGGAACTCTAGTACCTACTACTATACTGCTTATAGCCATATAGAGTAGTATAGAGAACTGTGCTATATATTTCGTATATAGTACACTACTGCTAGAGCAGTATGTATGGTGTATAGTGGTATGTCTCTAGAATATGCTGTGTTCTTAGTGTAGAGTAGATACTACTTCACTATACCTCTCTTAACAGTATAGAGTGGTAGAGCATTTATAGTACTAATACTAGCATAGAGAAGCTCTAAACTCAGTATATAGTAGTATAGTATTTGAGCTTTAGAGCATCTGACTGTACTATCTTTGTCTTCCAAAAGTATTTTCAAAGGCATTATAGCATGAAGAGGATCTGGAGCACTGTCCTCTCGAGCTTTTAATTGTCAGCTAACCGTTTAATAACTGTTCTCGGGTGATCAGTGATCCGTTACACGAGCAAAAACGACCAGAAAACGTCTTCAGAGCCCTGACGAAATTGCTAGATTACATGGAAAATGTTTGCAGAAGAATAGCTTCTATTCTAGATAGTGCAAAAGATATTAAAGATATCACCCACATTTACTCCAGTTTGTTTCTTACGTGGATCTTAAACAATGGATGTTTGGGGAATGTTTAACGATAATGTGTTCTGTTTGGTCCAGCCAGTGAGTGATGGCCCTGCGTTTGAGGAGCAGCAAGGATGTCAAGAAAAGCTCGTACTACGTTTGGTACTTGGGCGCGAGGGAGGCCAAAGGGGTGGACGCGATGCCCGGTGCCATAGCTTACCTGCTCGAGCGGGAACGACTTCAGGAGCCTTTCAAGGTCACGCTGCAGGTGAGCAGTACCATTACGAGATCCGGTTTCGTCGAGCGGCCGAAAATACCGCGAAAAAAGAGACAATTAATTGTCGCGGTCGGAAGGAAGGCGTGCGCGCGCGGTCACCTATTCGACGTGTTTCCTCCCACCCCTTTTGCTGCCACGGATGGCAGTGAAAGCAGTCCGCGGGTCGAATAAAGATCACGAATTTATGACCTCAGCCTACATACAAAAATCGCCAGGCCTCGACCCGCTGGCGGACGGTTATCAGCTTCCTCGAGAACGATCGTAAAATCGTCGCCCGAAAATGTCCCCAAACGAGGAAACTTTTCGAGGGGTCCTCGGATTAACGATCGCTCGATCCTCGAGGACGACCTCCCCGGACACCGAATTCGGGATATGCAAATTTCAGGACGATCAATGTGATGGCTAAATCTAGTGCGAAAATCCTTGTCGTCTGGAATCGATAGCGGAGGAATTTCGTTTCGGGAGACGGGCCCGTAATTTAGGCCTTAAGACTCCTTCTGCGTGGACGTACGAAGGATACGTGGAACTCGTTTTCTCGCTGCATTTGAGGTTAAGAATTTTTATAGCGCAATAACGGCTCATCCATTATCCCTTTGTGGACGGTCGTTCGTCTTGCATATACTAGACGATGCATTTCTATTATTTCGAACGCCAGGAAATTCTTTAGAAACCCGTCGTCGTAAAAGAACAACCGACCCAACGTTCCCCAACAGTGAAACACTGCTCCGGATGATTGGAAGCCACATAACCTATAATTTGTTGTAGTACTTATTTTTGTAACCTCGTCAATATTCATGAACGCAGAATTTATTGTCATTAACGATTAACCTTGAGAATTAATTCTTCGAGGGCCTCGCGAGGGAAATGTCGGCACTGAAAAACGTTTATAATAATGATAGACGACTAGTACAGACATATCTGTCCCGTTACTCGACCGAAGAAGAATAAATTAAAAGCTGTAAAGGATACAACAATAGAGATCTGATTAATGACCTGTTGCGTTCAACGGTTTTGCCTGTAATCATTTCTTATAACCGCCATTGTTCTAAAATCACAGTGACCCAATAAACGACGCGCGGAAACCACGTGCGCGCTGGCGGGAAATATTCGAATCGATCTCTTTTCAGAGAAATAAATCATCGACGTTAATTGCGTAATTCAAATACGATTTGTACGCGAAAATCAATTCGCCGCAGCGGGGTTAATAAGCGACACCAGCTCGCGTCAGGCTAATTAGATAACCGCAATAACAAATTCGTTGACCTGAATCTTACAGAAACGGGCACGCCGCTAATATATCCGGCGAGTTCGATATGGGAAAGAGAAAATAAAATGGATGACATCGAAATTGTCCCGCGACCGTTAAACCGGCATGTTGCTCGACATTCCCGTTGCATGTCAATTGAAATTTGCAAAGGGGGTTGCATGCCGGTTTAAAAACGCCTCATTACTCATGGTTCCAGCCGCACGAGGCAAATTGTCGACACGATATTCGCGTGCACGAAATTTGACGCCGGGGATACCGACGATCCTCCTGCATTTTCTTTTTATACTCTGGTTTTGGATCGATTACACTTGTAAATAATAACCTCGAAATTTACCAATACGTATTATTCGCACCGAATAGTCTGATAATATTATTTTTTAAATCAATTTCTTCGAAACGATTAGAAATGTAACCGCCATCTTGGTTTACTAGTGGCTACCACCTAACTCCTGGGTTACGTAAATTTGCCTGAAACGACACTTATCAATCAGAGTTTCTATTTCTCTTGGAGGTTACATAAACTTGTCTGAAGCGACACTTATCGATTCAAGTTTCTATTTCTCTTTTGAAGCCAATTACATCGATCCATTTCGAAACGTACCTGACACATTGGTTTAACACTGGCTACGACTCTTGGATTTTATGTTTAAAACTATGAGACACTGATTTTAATTGTCGAAATAGATTTAAAGGTTAGAACGAACGAGAAATGTATCTCACGTTGCGTTTCACGCGTTAAAAATCCTGTGAAAACAAAGGTGTCCTTATCATGGCGTCAGGATCTTTAATGGATGGGTTTCGAGGCGGATTTGGTCGACGTGCGCGTGCTTGGTTGTCTAAAAAAGGAAGAAAAAAACCTATTACGAAATCGAGAGACCCGCCTAATTATTGTGTAAGTGCAATTGCGAACGGAGCGGCGAGACGACGCGCGCTGCTCGCCTTGAGAATATTTTAGCACCCCGAATTTTCGCGAGCATCACAACATTAATGAACAGTCTCGCGGGAACGAAAATTGCGCGTCATTTTCTGCGGTCGGTTTCGTTGTAACCGCAGATGCGAGGACAGGTGGTCGTTTGTTCGTTCGTTTCGAGAATTTGCGCGATCGAGCCCGCAGATTTTGCAATTCCAACGCAACAACAATAATGCCCCACCATTTTTGTCGAGCCTCGTAAACCACACGGATCTCGAATAAAATTTGCAATTTCTTTCCTCCGATCTGAATTTTAATAAAAATTTCATCTTACTCGATATTTCGATTGAAAAACGAAAAGAGAAATTTCCGATGGTTGCTTTTGCTGCGGGTGAAATACGTGAGTCGAGTTGAGATGAAGATCCCAGGGGCCTCTACGATTCCTACATTTCGAAACTGCTAATAAAGAATCGGTATTTTTATTGGTTTCTTGGGAAAGTAGTCGTAGACTGCTCGTGTATTTTTCCTACTTTCTCTAGAGGAGATTTATACTTGACGTTCCTCTCGCGATACGTGAATTTAATGGCGCGAAATTTGATTTACAGATTTACCACAATTGATCAACTTTGTAATAAAATCGGTTTGCCAACTTAAAATTCTACCGTACAAGTAAAACTGTGTTTCACGTTGTACAGTTTCATTTTTTCTACTTTCTCTGAGGAAAATTTATACTTTGTATCTTTCTCTTCTCGTGACTGAACACATTAATGGCGCGAAATTTAAATTCCACGTGCGAAATTACTGTTTAAATATTGTGTTATTTTGTCCGATTGAAGATTAAGTTACATGATACATCATTTCCATTTTTTCTACTTTCTCTGGAGGAAAATTTTTACTAGACACGCTCCTCTTCTCGTGACTCGAGCATTCAGTGACACGAAAGTTGAATTACAGATTCGAAATTCCTCATTACAAATTGTAATTTTCCTTTATACACTGTGCTTTATTTTTTTCAAAGAATGAACCTGTTTTGCATCATGTTACTCTTACGATCATCGCGCTTCAAACATATCCGGTTTCTCGCCAAATTCCCAATCGATCCTCGTGTTACTCTTTTCCCTAAAACCGCGATCTTGAAACAGAGAAAGTTCTATATTTGTAATATCATGTTCACTTTCATCGTTCCGCTGTTATTATTTGCTTTCGAAAAGGAAATTATGTTTTTACACACTCCCATGCGGAATATAATACTGTTCTAGGGAAAGTCTTTCCACTATAATGATAAAACACCAGCATCGAAGTTCAATATGTTCGCTGATCTGTGAAACACACACCTCCCATCTATTTAAATTAACTCCCGACATTAAACTTTCAAGTTCCAATATTAAATCGGTCCTTGAGCTTGGCATTTAATTCGATGCAGTTTCGCGTAAAATATTGGTTCGTTGCTAGGTGAGCAACAAGGGGCTAAAGATCATACAAACCGTCCACCCGGGTGGCTCGACGAGGTCTGCTGTCAAGCATTTGGTACCAGGACACGCTGTGCTGGCGGCTGTGCAACGGGAAGACGTCGTCGCAGCGACTCTTCTGCTTCCAAATCCAGCCACCAACAATCCTGTTCACGTGCACGCATACAGGTCAGTACAAATAATAATCACTAACGCGAGAAGTCTGAATGTCAATATTTAATATTGGATAGTCGCCACTGGCAGTTACAGAGGTCTAACCCCAAGACCCCCTCTTTGGGATCTCCTAGATCCGTGACTGGACGTTACCGTGTATTTATTTTCTGAGTAAGGACACATCAATGACCTTGGAAGGTCTGGGTCAGGTATAAATTATCGTGGAGACCAGAAGAAGGCTGTCATTTCCGAGAAGTGGGAATTATCATAATAGCAGGTAATGGCTGGCCAAGGTGGGAAGTTGATCCCAGAACTAATCAGGCCTTGGAAGAACCGTCCTTTGCTTCTACGGAGAAGCTACCACTAGGTACAGGCTAGAACAGGAAGAACCATTTTTTGTTGCATAAAACATTGTTCCTTATCTCTGAGAACGACGGTTGAAACCAGTTCCAAAGTATCCATTTAATTCGAACAAAAATATCGAGGCGTCCCTCCGAAGTGCGACCAAACCTCCATGAGCATCGAGTATTACCATAAGACGATGCCACGAGTTTAATTACAGCGATGTAGGAACGTACCTGCGGCCTAACGATAGATACAAATACCAATTAATGGATAACTATCTACAAAGTGATTGCATCACAATTTTCTCAGCCATTCCGTGGCTGGCATCAAGACTGTTAATTTGCAGTTGCTACCTTGTTAACTTGACTAACTCCTCAACGATCCATTTTGTGTAATGTCATGAGCCGACGTGGCGCAAGACTAATGAAGCCTAAGTTTAAATTATGTTTTCCTAATCGTCTATTTTGTCCCAGGGGTGTTCCGCGTTTAATAATTATGGCTGTGCGTGAAACTGTCTTAGCACGTCGTATAGCAGCCATTGAACTTCTTTTCGAGGTAAATAATTCTACGTGAATTTTCACGACCCGCTCTTCTATTTATCAGCATGGTTGATAAAATTATGCGAACGTCTATTTAAAAGTTATAGAATTCAAGGATGTTTGATCAGACGAGTCACGATGACGATTTTGTGCAAATCATCTCAACGCGGAATTTTCTAAAAGGTTGCGTCTTAGTTTTAGGATAAACTCTGATATTCCAGATCTCAGCCATTATGGTGCACGCTTGGCTCGCTAATTAACGACCTCCGCGAGGGTAACGGGTTGTTAATAAATGTTCGTGAGCCGGCGTTCGCACATGCTAATGTCCCATTGGTGCGTGGATGTTACGCGGAGCGCGAGAACAACCTTGGCATTGAAAACAAACCGTATTTTCAATCCCGTATCCGATCCGTGAGAAGATCATCCGTTGCTTTTCCGTCGCGTAACCGCCGCGTTATACAATATGGCGTCGGATTCATGAATCGGCGATTTCGATCGGGAATCAGGTAAATGGCTCTCGCGCGAGGCCGCTTTTCGCGGCGCGTGATAGTTCGGTGACCGCGATTTCTTGCCGAGTTCGCGAAGAATAATAAAGGTCGTCGATTGCGAAACTCGACGATCAGAAAGCCATCCTTGCATTTCTAAACTGCCCCTTACGCAGCGGCAGATTTAGAACAGAATACATCACGAACGATACAATCTCCTAACGTTAACCAAATAATTTTGATTTATTACATTGGATGTCCACGGTTCGCGTGGATCGTTAAACATTGTCTCCTTGTTCGCGAATATGAAATACAAAATTGTGATACTAATAATGACAAATGATACACCTGGTTCTTGCAATAAGTTTCTGATCACCCAACTGCGATTGCAGTCAGGTATTACGTCTAGGAGAAATCAGCGAACCTACAATTTCAGTGGCGGTTGTTATTAACATTCCTACTTCGTCCAGCAACCCTTCTACAGCATGTACTCCTTTTGTTCCCTATTTGTCTTCGACATAGGCCAATAAGACTTTCATCAGACTTGCAACATTGACGACATTGTTTCTATCTAGGATACACTTGTTCTATTTAAGTACGTGGGACAGTCCTCGGGCAAAGATAAAGCAATTTCAGACGATATTTAGAGATCCATCCAAGGCTCGTTTCACCTTGGATCCGACTTCTTTGACTTCAGATGCGACTCGGTCGAGACAGCCGAATTGTTGGGCGGCCAGTTGAAAGCACTGGCGTCGCACACCGACAATTTGGCCAGGGTCACCTCGTTGGAAAGAGTTCGCAGTAATTTAGGCAGCGACGGCAGGAGCACCAGGGAGTCCGAGTCATCGGAGGGTAGCGGTGAACTCAGACACGATCCCGTGCAGACGACCACGATATACGAGTCACTGGCTGCGGAGCTGCGCGCCAAACTGGGTAAATATTTATTCTATAAACATTTTCTGGACATTTTCGATCGATATCGGGGACCGAAAGACTGTGGAATCTAAAATTCGAGGGTAAATATGGACTCTAGTACGAGTACAGTAACAAGACTTAAGTAGGAATACCTGCACAAGAACAAGTACAATAACAAGTACAAAATACCAATGCAAGATCAAGTGCAGATAGGAATACCACTACAAGAACAAGGGGGAATATCGATCCAAGTACAAATGTGGATAAAAATAAGAGAGAAGATGTCGCTGGAAGGGTGGTAAGTAAAAGATATGCTTCCTGTTCTTTCAGGCAGAGGGAATTCAGGGGACAACGACGTTGGGCCAATCCTCCTGCCTCCACGGGATTACGATACCGTCCACAGACACCGTGGTAATCTCGCTGGCATCGAGTTCAGGCGTTGCTTGAACCAAACGATCGTAGGTGGTAGTATCACGGTTGACAGAGGCGGCACAAGAAGCGCTGCCAGCAGCGGAATAGGCTCGGACAGCGCCGCTACGCCCCCGCCTTATCAGAGCCATCATCCTTTGGGCCCGAGACCGTCTAGACCTTCCAGAGATTCATCCTCGGGTAAGTGGATTACTCTGACCTTCCATCGAACTCTAATACTCCCATTTGCAAACTGTTTTGCATCTGATTTTGTTCAAAATTTAACCGGATCCTGAACCGAAAATATCAGGCACAACTATAAAGTTTCATTGAACTCTATTTACCCGTTTCGATGCAACTTTTTTTTTATTTTGGCACATGGGACTGCTTCTACAAATGTCTGACACGTGTCGAAAACGCTGCGTACAACGATAGTGAGTCACAGGCTGGTCAGGAATTTATTCAGATCCGTCGAAAGTTCGGGACACTTTTTTTGGTACAGCGAAATTCATGAAAATGATGTCGTCACGTACGAGACGCAGAAAGAATTTTATAACAAAATACCGCGTTCAAAACCACGAAGCGTCCGAGAATTACGACACCGCAGAGGCGTGTAACGTTGGCGGTGATTCGATAGTCATGCCGAGCAAGTGTGAAATTTATTGTGAATGAGCAGCGCGAGTGAACGCAGAATTCACCGTGACTGCGATGCAAATGACGTTCAACGCCTCGAATTTGCACGCCGCGGGCATTATTGGCATTACTGCTATTATGTCAATCCGCGCTAGAACATACCACGAAGAATCACTCTTCGTTTCTTGCTTGTCAGTAAAATGAATTATGCATGATAATATTCATTTAGCATATACCAGGCAACGATCGACCAACGAATTTATCTTTCAGAAATTAATCGGCCATCAAAGAAAGAATGGGATAATCCTGTTTTGACTATTCATAATCAGCCGTAAAAGTTTATGTATGTCAGACAAATTTGCAGCATCATAGAAAACGTTTCGTCAATAGCATGCATAGGCATTCAATTCTTCGGAAAGCATAAAGTTATAAATCCTCGGAAAAACGATGTCATGTCGAATAATTTCCACGAAGGAATTATTCTTGAATGATTGACTATAATTACCTGCGTGAGATGAGTGTATGTAGGTTTGTATGACTAGTTAGCCCTGTTGATTAAATGTACGTTGATTGGTCTGTAGATTCGTAAGCCTGACTAGAGGCTCTAACCACTTTAGAGGGGATTTTGTACTATACTTGACTGACTAGAGCTCTAGCCACTTTAGAGGTGACTATCTACTATACTTTGCATGCCTGACTAGAGTTACCTTGACCAACTATAATTAGGCATGTTAAATTAGAGTACAGTGACTTGCATGCCCGACTATAGTTAGCCACATTAGTTTACCGAAAGTTGCCGTTGTCATTGGCTATAGTTAGCCTATGTACCGACTATAGATAGAGTGATTACAGTTATTGCAGCCTCGAATAGCTCCCAGAATATTGTACGTTGAAGGTTATACTTCATTCTTTGCATAATCCTTCACCCAAAGAAAATGCGTCGAGCAACGTCGAGAACTGGTCTCGGGAGAAGGATTGTCGCGCGTCGTTAATTGCCCCGTGGAAAGCGGACCCGGTATTTTCCTAGGAAATTAGGCGATGTGCTTGAACGCGCCATTGCGCCGGCAAAGCGTTCGCAACGGCGGATGCTGAACGAAAGTGAAAGTCCTTCTTTTCCTGATCCCACTCAGGAAACGATCCTGCGTCCCGCAATAATTCTCTCTAGCGAAACAGATGAAGCGTGGAAGGTTGCAGTTTCCGCGCGGGAACCAGTCGGAATTTTATCGCTGTACGTGGGGTCGTCATCTGTAGGAAGTACACGATTTGAGTCCAATGTACAGCTAGTCAACCGTATGATAAATTACAGGAGAAGATCCAAGATAAACAGCAGCTGGCAATGGAAATGAATGGGTATCGGTAGCGAGCGTCGATGGACATATTGCTGACACCTAAACTTTAAGGATTGGGTGTTTTGTTAGAGGTGAGGCAGAAGGGAAGCGAGTAATATCATGAATGAATGCAAGAATAACTGGAAGCTGGTACAGAACTGAAAATAGATGAAGATGTACCGGCACTGGAGGTAGTTTTTTCAACTTCCTGGAGAACTTGTTCAAAGTGTTACAAGCGATACGTCGCTGTAAGAAGAGCTAATGACTTGTATAACACAAGGCAGTAAACTCTATGTTATCTGTGACCTGACAACAGACCTATGTACAGCGAGGAATTGTTAAGAATGCCACTGAGCGATCACGATGCTCGAGAAACCTGTATTTTCGCCCATACGTTGTGCTTCCATTACAGAAGCGATCGAATCTGAATTCTACCAACTGCTCGATACAGTCAACTGTATTTCCTTATCGAGGGAGGCGAAGTCTGGCCAACTTCCGCGATCTTTGGCGATTCTCAGTGTGTCGGAGGTTTGGAAACATCGCGTTCGATCGTTGCACAACCCGGTGAATGCAAATGAGAGAGAACAGGAACGTTCCAACTATTTGGTACGACGCTCGGCTTTCCCGTTTCCAAAATTGCGAACTTTCTCCGGTCGGGGACCGCCGTTTAACGATTCGACGGAGACCCGGGGCACCGAGATACGTCGACGAAACGCGCCCACGGTGAATAATCACCGAACGATCGAAGTGAAAGTAGACGAACGTGTTTGTTATTAGACCGACGCGAACTCGAACGCGTTCGGCGCGTTTTGCATTCAGCGCGGAGAAAGAAAAATCGAAGACGTCTCGCGACGAAGAAACGATTTTTCGTTTGGCCGCGTCGAAACTGGGTTACGGGGTCGCCTTCTGCCCGGTTTTCTACGAGCCCCGATAAGATTCGTGGCGGTACACGCGGCCACCTGTCCGACCGGTAGAAAGCGTCCAAATTTTTGCTTCCTCTTCGACGCGCCTGCAGAGTTTTCCAACAAGAGCGATTAAAAAATTTAACACGATCGATCAATGACAATTACTCGATCAACAAAAACGCGTGATACCGTTAGAAATAAATATTTTACGGTTCGATCAGAGGGGGGGAAAAAATACCGGAATCTAGTTCTCGGGAATGTTAAAAAAGAAACTCGCGCGTGCAGCCAAGAGGTTCCGTAGAGCGGTAAATTTTTCCTGTCGTTGAAGAAGAAACGAAACATTTTGCCTCTCCACGCTCGAACGGCGTCTCCTCCTCCTCCCCGGCCTTCTGGGTAATGTCCAGTCGTCGATGAAACAAGATTAAAGAGAAGGCAAACGTGGTCGCGTCAGATTGAAACTTCAAAGTCAGGCTGCGCCGCGTCTCTTCTCGGGGCGTGCCTTCCTCTCGCAGAACACGTTTTTAACGGACGACTGACCCATATAACGTAAACGAATAAATTTCGAGAAGAGGGAAAAAAGAGTATTCTCTCATATCCGCGCGTATGGCCGACGAAGACCCGACTCCGGCGTTAACTACGTACAAGGAGAGATTGTATTGGGCACCTGTTACAGTGGAAGGAATACCGTTAGGACGTCGCGTCAGCGGCAGGTACCAGCCTACGGGCATACACATATATCTTACTGGCCCCACGGTTGTACCAGCAGGTAAAAATCCAGCTGCTTTGACACCGGGGACCGATGTTGATCCGCGCTACTGGAATTCGTGCCCAACGTTTGGCTCAGCGAGCTCTTGTCAGGCTAATTCGCTATCTGTAGTCCCAGATTGGCTAGACATCTGGCGGAACTGGAACGTGGAAAGTTCAGTGACTGCAATTTTTTCGACTTTATTTGCAGTTATTACCAGCGACAGAGAGTGCTTGCTGGATCAAATTGTACCAACGTCTCTTGGTTTAGATAGGCACCCCTAATATCGAGGAGACGTCGACTCAACGTCTGACACAACTAGGTCGTTAAAAGTTACACTATATTTAATCGTGTCTTTGGATCCAACGCTAGAGTCTGCTAGACCCTGGTACGATGCATCGAAGCTGGACTCTAATATAGTAATTTGTTCCACAACAGTATCCCCAACGCGAAGGAGATATAAAGCAAGATAGGATAGACATATTACACTCATTCGTTGGGTGCTCATAGCAATCGTGTCAACGCTTACAGAGTCTGTTGGACTAATGCGGTGACTCTGTCACGGAAGTTATCGACCGGAGGTCTAACAGGATTGGAACATTGAAAGCTCTGTCACTGTAACGTTTGTCTTTTTCTTTGTCAAATGATACATGCCCCGTTGCAGAGAATTTGCATATGCATTACGAGCCGAACACGTCCAACAGGTCGGTTATTTCACAAAACTGACTGCACGCTGAAAATTATGGGTGAAAATCCGTGCGTTTGTGCCTGTTGCGCGAAACCGCGGAGGTTCAACGACTGTTTCCTTATCTGATGCAATTAAACCGCGAGTGGATTAAGAGTTATCCTGCAGATTTACGACCTTAACGTCAACATGCATCATGTTCCGCGTCCGGATATTTTCTAGCCAAACGTGCTACTGACCGACTAAGGCTACTTTTCCCCGGCACGAAAATCGAAGCATACATTTCCATTCATTTTTGTACGCGAGCCATTCGTGTCACGATGCATAGACTTCAAACCGAAGTCCTTAATCTTTGCAACATAACCGTTTCATCTAATAGTTTTGATTATGAACGATAAAATAGTACACGGGAGTAGTCAAACAAGTTCACGCACAATTGCATCCACTCAATAATGCAAACTTTAATAGAAATACTGTCTATTTTGAGACTTGGAACAAGAAAAACGTGTTCAAACCGAGGTCAAACATGGTCGAACGAAGACTTGACAACGGAAACTGTGTCGAGAGCACTCACTGAACATAATTTGGGAGCCCCAAGAAGAATTCCTGTCCTCGTACATGGAAGAGGGAGAGGCGATCTGTAGCACAGTGTACCCTAGCAGAGTCAGACATGTCCGAACAAAATCGTGGCGCTCGCGACGTTATATCATTCGTCTTTTACGGACCACGGAAGAACCCGTTTTGCAACAGGTGTCTCGGGGACACGATGCACCGCGGTGATCACGATTTCCACGTTCGTATCTCCATATAAGCGCCGCTTCTCGGGCCCTCCTCCTCGCGTAGACTGCGATCTGGCACACTTTGCCCGCGTCGGGCTCACGATTTGCGTATGTATCGGTGCCCCGCGCCGGCGATACATCGCGTGAAACTATCCTGAGCTTCCCAGATTCCGAACGGCGATTAGCCCAACGCCGATTAATTTATCATCGCGTTGAGTAACTGCTTTACCACGGACGTGTTGCTCCGTTTCTTTGATCCGGGGCACCATCGACTCCCGCGAGATTCGACTGAAAGTTGAGTCGCGTGTATCTGGGCTCCGACATTTTTACACAGCTTCCCATGAATCTGGAAAACTTCCTTGGGAACTGTTTCTAGGAGTCAACTCGAGTTTGCCCGATATTCGAAAGCGTTTGATTAGGTCTGATGCACCACAACTATGGGGGTTTTGGACAGGATGCGATGTCATCGTTATTCGTGTCATAAATGGACGAGTATGGGAGATCCGTCAGCCTCTAGTTGGCGTAAGGACGTTCTCTCTTGGGCCACTCTTACTGCTAGAGTCTAATGCAATTCTCCCAGAGACGTGACCCCATCCATCTTCTGTCAGTTGCAAACCACCTCTTGCAATCTAACCAAGTACCAAGAACCTTACTACCTATTCAATATTAATTGTTCAGCGCTGTAGTACCTAGGAGTACCTAGACTAAACAAGTCTATAACCTCCTGGTCCGAATAGACCGTGAAGGTATTCTATCCCCTAGTTTCATCACTACCAGAAGGGGAGGGTATTCCTCTCATTGTTGTCCGAGTCAAAAGGAAGGGTTTTGAGAGATTCACTCGATCCTAGCATGTGCAATGATTGTAAGAATGTTTCCCTGGGGCTCTTACTGTCAGTCTAATGCAACTCTCCCAGGGACGTGACACTTTCCATCTTCTGTCATTAATTGTAGTTTTGCGTGCTAACGCTTGGAGTTCCACGACTGGAGGCTTACAACTTCTTCAACCAAAGATCACCAACACCTCCAGGTGTTGTTAGACTCGGAACATCTAATCGTAGAAGATTAGGTACACGAGCACTCCTTTTGCGCCAATTTCTCTCAAGATGGGACTCAGTTTTCAGTGTTCTACAGGTACCAGGTATCCCAGTACCTATTCGACTGCATAATGTGGGGCTTAAAAATCAGTCGTACCCTCTTATCTGACAATGCACCGCCTTCGGTAATACCAGCCACCTCCCAGAAGCGGCGAACATCGACGTTGCATTACCGTCGGCGATGATATTAAGAAGATCCCAGGCTCTTTGCCTTTTAACTTTTACCTAGCGCGGCAATAGCATTCCGTCCCCCTCCCGTGCGACGCTCCACGTTCGCGATTATTGCGCAAAGGAGCACTCGAAAGGCGCATTTCCATGCGGGAGTGCTCGAGAGCGCGCGCGAAACCGCCCGTTCCCGGCGACGATAATAACTATGATCGCAATGGTAATCACTGGACTGGGTAATGATGATGACGACGACGAGGACACCGACGCCAGCAGGCCACGATACACCTGAATTCGTGTGCAAATCGACCTCGCGGGAGGTCATAAGGGAACAAAGTTCCGCATTCTCGGCCCATAGCCTCGGGGCTCCTCTTAGCCTCTTCGTGTCTCTTTGAGCCTCCTCTCCCTCTTCGTTTCCAGCTTCTTTTCAAACCTCCCTGACCTCTTCCCCTGGAGACGCACAGTATTCGACCGGTCTTCTCGCCGCCGCGGCAGGTTGCTTGATAAAAGAGAAATTGTGGCTTTTACCTTGGAGACTCTTGCTATTTTTCTCAGCCCCTCTCGATCGCGGTTACTACGTTGGACTCGCCTAAGCTTATTGCCTTTGCCCAACAACATGGATACTTTTTACCGTAACGCTGGTCTTTTATGGGCTTTTACACTCTTCTTACGATGGGTGATTTTGTCACAGGCTGGAGATACTCTTCAAATATATTATTTTCAGGTGTAACCTATTATTGAATGCCACTTGTATGTTCCAACCTCAACCCCAGCTATTATAATAACATTCTCCACTCTGTTTAAAGATCATTCGAATCCTCGTGCTCATCGGGAAACCTAAATACCGATCACTGTCCGTTTCAGACGACGACTGGGGTGCGCCGACAGACGAGAATGACTATCTCCCGGAGCCAGAGACAACGGCGACCAGTTTAACGCTGCCACGGTTGCCGAGAAGCCCAGAACGGTTGCCCAGCCAGGTGATCAGAGGCGTATCGCCGAGTTGCAACAGAAGCCGCAGGGCCCCAGAATTCAGACAACGGTCACCGAGCCCCCAATACCAGCCCAGAATGAGCCCCGGCGAGGTGACCAGCCCCAGGGAGAGATTCCAGGATGCGAAGGAAATGTTTCGAGCCATGGAGAGAGAAGCAATCGCCAGACCTGTCCTTTCGAGGCAGAGAGAAGTTGAAAATCATCTCGTTCATAGGTACAGCGCAAATATTTGCATTAGCGTACGATTTATTTTTTTACCATCGCTGGTCCTTGAGCTTGTCAAGACGTGGATGGACAGGACAAATTCGGTTTCAATAAAAATTACTTCGAAGCTATTAAAAGAATCCCTTCGATTTTTAAACGACCGCCACCTTGTTGGATGGCCAACAAGAAACCGGACTACACTTTCGATCCCTGTCGATTCGAGCCGGCTTTCAATCCCAGAAGAGAGTCCCGCGACCAAACGGCGACCTTAACGACCACGACAGATTCGTTTTCTAATCCAGAAAAAGCCCGGCCACCTTGTAAGAAACAACGATTCGACCGCTTCATTTTCTCTCAACCAGACAGACTAGTTTTAAGAGGCCGCGTATTATCCGCGCCTTCGGTTTTTCTCCGGTTGGCATTCGTTTTGGGTCGGCAATCACGGGTGTCAATCTCGAGTAAAAGCTGTTTAGCCGAGTGGAGAGCGACTCGGGCGTACACCGACTCTGATTTCAGCGGCAGTGCATACAGAGTGGACCAGTTAAATAGGAACACCTTGATACGTATGTGAAAAATACTGCTTACGTCTTACAGGGGCATCACCAATTTTCACATCACTAGCACTTTGATAGAATCGTTAACGTATTGCTACGTATTACTAGTCAAACGTAGCAATTTTGGTGTAATTTCACATCACTGGTACAACGGTAGAACGTAATGAATAAAGATTCACGAGGCATTACGAGATTGGAATGAGGTAGGCGAGAACAAAGGATCAGTTCAATGAGATGGAACTGTGACGTATTGTTCATAAAGAACCGGTAATCAGTGGAAGATAATATAAGAGGATAATATAAGATCGTAGCGACAAATTATACGGAATGTCACGGTTAATTGAATTCTTTCTCGAATGCGACAGGGTTGAGTCGGCCAGGCAGGCGGACGAGGATCAACCGGCTCGGCAGCATCCAGCGAGCAACAGTTCAACGACTGCCCACGAACACCTGATCAGACGAAATCATTCGGAAGTATCGGAACGAGAGAACGATATTTCTTATAGAGCCAGGCCGCGGCCACGAACCCATCATTATGCGATGGAACGCCCACCGGAGCAAGAGGTCTCGAGGCCCCGGCCGAGGAGCTTCTACGAAAACCCAGCGGTTGGACGAGACATCCGAGATCAAAGGAACGTCGTTGATCCGAGAGAAGTAAGGGTCATTGATTCCTCGTTTCTCTGTTCCAGCGTTCTTCAAGGTCCTTTGTATCGAAAATCTTCGGGGAGAACTTCTAAGACGTCGTTGTTAGGGGTACAACACATTCCTCTTGGGCCCTAAAGCTCGCCATTTTGTCATGCTCCGAACTTTACCCTCAAGTTCTGCATCCGGTTCTCTGGCAGTCTCTGAACATCGAGATTCAATGTTTACACAGAGTGTTCAGGAATTGCATGGGGTTCCAAGAGCCCTGTTTACTTTGACAGAGGCGTAAAAACGCTTAGAATTTCTCTCGGTCCGTCCAGTTTCCTAGTACGAATGTACACTTTCTGTAGGCGCGCTTTCACAGCGAAACGCTAATTGCTTGTCGCCGCGCTACAAAGAAGGGTGTGTCTAGTAGTTTTTTATTGGCATTTGCTACTCTATTGTGCGTCCGCGAGTTCCCTGGTACTCGTCTACACATTGTTGCGACAGGCTGTCATCGCTCGAATCTCCACCTTGCAAGGCGTGACCAACGAACGCACGTCGAACGTCCTCAACATTCATCCGTGAAAAGATGCACTTTCATGCAAGAAATTTACCTTTATCAAGATGGTGTACTACTGGAGTCACGTACCACTACGTTACGTAGGACTAACGTAGGTTCACGTACTACTACGTTACTTACTACTAGGCCACTTTGTTAATGGGTTCCGTATCAATACGTTAGTATATTGCTGAATTACACAATACTACGTTAACGTAGCGAAACATAAATATATTGCTGCAGCACACCGCGTAAACGTATTGCTACGACACGTACTACTACGTGAACACACAGCCTACGTGACGCGACACTGCATTTTGTATTAATGCAGCGGAGTCCTTGCTATAAAAATACTCGATATGAAGGTATCGGTTGTGGGCTTCGTGAGGAAGGAGCTAAAGTAGTAAATCAACGATCGTCGAAGTGTTAAAGCCCTCTGCAAACGCCTGTTAGCACGCGACTCACGTTCAAACGTTTTCTGTCAACAGATCCGGGACTTCCGAGACCGAGCGCACGTGCGGGAGATACGCGAAAAGGTGAGGGCCAGGGCGACGACTTACCAGGAGCTGTCCGAGCACGAACGGTACCCTGGACTGGATCGCGACAGCGCCAGGCCACCCCTGGAAATCGTGCCCACGCCGGGCAGATACCGGCACAGCTACGCCGAGCCACCGAGACTCGGTCTGGCGGCGTTGCATCCCTACTGAGACCGCCAGCACGTTGTTAACTAATAAATTATTTAATTAATCGACGTATCGTTAGCGTATTACTCGACTGTCGCGGCTGGTCGGCGTCCACGACGATATCGAATGGACTCCTAGTTTCTGAACACGAGGGTCGATCGAACAAGTGGCCCCAGAACGCTTACCCTCTATTGATGTAGTCCTTTGACATTTTGAAACGAGTCTACTTGCCCCCAGTGATTCGTCAGGGTCTTCTATTCACTGTGAAAGAAGGTTTCTTGGTCAACAGTGAATCTAGAATGACTTGAATAGCTAGATACAGCCAGTATAGTAGTGTATACTCGGTGGGAGGAATTGTTGAGGTACTAGAGGCATACTCGAGTGGTATACGTATGCGATACCCTGCAGTGTACAAAGTGCCAAATTACCCTATTCATTAGTGGACAGCACAGGTCTGACGTGCCTATCCAATTCGGGCATTCAAGTCTCATTGTGCTAGTTAGCTCCTACTCTATGACCTCGATATATTGTTTCCATATAGTGTACTCACTCCACTGCAACACTAAGTACTATAAACTTCTATACTAAACAGCTCTTCAAATCTAAGGTAGTTTTCAGACTGGTTCATGGCAATTAGAGGCCATCACGTCTTCGGATAAATCGTTATTAATGTCACGAGATAGCGATCCAAGGAAAAAGGCTTCCATTTTTTACATAAAATCTGATAGAAGAAGGTTATCTTCATGGTCAACTCGATTCCTTGAAACGACATGCTACTCAGTGGTGTTTCTGCGAGTGCAAAATAAACGAATTCGATGATACATGGTGGCAGATTATTTAAGGTCGAGCGAGATCAGAAATAGAACATTCCGGTGCTGTTGACACTGCGGTATTATTCTACGAACATTCCAAATATGATTTTTCCTGTTTCACGTGACGCATCCAAGGCTCGCGTTCGCCTCGCCCTCGTAAGTTCAAGGAAGAACGCGCATTTTTGCATACGATATCGTCAAGGATGCTGTGCTCGACCGTAGACGAACGGAAATTAAAATTTATTATCCTTCTTGTATTTACGAGCCCGTGGACCAAGATCCTCCTAGCTGAGGATCATTTGTTGATTCTTGAACGCGACTCCGTGCACTATATTGTTATGCGCCGGATGCCAGACTAACGATAACGATAGGAATAATAAACAGCAATAACATTGACAGTAACGGTAACAATAATAACGGTTGATAACAATAAACTTTGTCGTTGTTTCTGTTCACCCCCTGTATTCACCCATTTTATTACGAAGATTTTAATTTAACCTTGGAAGTTAACTTAATGTTAAATGTTTGGATTGTAAACTTGCGTTCGGGGGATAGTGAATTTTTTTTTTCGTTTCGAAATTCACGAATGTATAGTTGGTTGGTCCAGCCGGTGCGTTAAACGCCTGAGAGGCGTTCCATTCCTATGATCCACACATGCTACATTCAAATTTACGCACGGAGTGTGGAAACTCAAGGAAACTCAAGGAATTTTGCAAGATTTGCGGAAGTATTATTATCGTTACATCAGGCCAAACCACTTACTATTTATCTCGAGCATTATTTAATGAATTCATGAATGTATGAATAATCAAGAAATAATTTTCTCCTGTTAGATAAAATAGAATTTATGTAATAGAGAGTTAATAAGGTGTCGAAGTAAGAATTTAGCACAATCAAAGCACATTTTATCAAAATACTCGACGAAGAAATTGTTTATGAATGCGTGTCACGATCCGTAAGAGAAAACCACGGGTTTTCAAATATATGTTCTATGTAAATTCCACAGTACCGTGGAATAAATGTTTCATGGAGAAACAAAGTGCATAATACGAGCTGCATGTTCGTCGGATGTATTCTGTTTCCCTTTGTCTTTTTACTGTCTTTTGTTACATCTTCACCGGCGTACAACTTTCTCTGGCAAAAGAAGTGGCAAAATTTATATGCATTTACATTCTGTGCATTAATTATGAAAGGCGGATCGATCGGTTCAGAAAAAGTATGCTCGATTTTCTCGATCGACGGTTCAGTTGTTCAACTATTTTGGTCTTTTTATTTCAATTTACGCTCTGATAGAGGAAAGAGGCGTGAAGCGTTCAGTTTAATCCTTGACGAGCTCGTCTATTCATTAGAACTAAAACAAAACGATGTATTTAATCAATTACACGTTTTCTATAAAATGTTTATTACATTAATCGTCTGGTTATCTCTATTAATGCATTTCATTTAATTTATCTGAGACATCGAACGCGTAAAAGATTGCAATTCTTTAATTTAAAGCAATGACTTTTAAAATGATTCTCATTTGACTTGGCCATCTTAATAATATGAATTTTCTTCGATAATCATTCAGGGTGTTGCACTTGGTACATTAAATTTTTATATAAAAACTATTTATAGCTCGTACAGTTAATAAATTACGACCTCGAGATTTATTCCAAAGATGTGCGTCCCGATAATAAAATCACACTGAAATATTTATTACTTCGAATTTTACATCCAACTTGATTCGATCATTAATTTACACGCGCGAAAGAATGTTTTCTCGCTTCGAGTACACGTCAATTCATTAGCACCGTTTCGAACGGCTCGAAAATTTCTCTGATAAGCTGCTGGCACACGTCAAGGTGGATCACGTACAGTGGCTCGTTAAATTGCTTTCATGGTTAACGGAGCAGGAAGTGGCCGGTTTGCATTGTTACAGTGTCTATAGTTGTTGCACGAATAACAAATGAATAGAAAGTCTTTCGTGCAGCGGAGCAAATAAATCTTGAATCCGTTCGTTCTGTTTTTTTTTTCCATTTTTTCCCACTTTTTTCTTGCTCGATCGAACGTCTTAATTCGTTGCTATACACAGTCTCCAGAAATTAAAAGATCTCTGCATTATTTTCTTTTCGCAAACGAGAAAATAGCACGGTTCAAGATCGATACCATTCTCATTAAACAGCTCGAGTTCAGAATTTTGATTTATAACGTCACTTGCTATCAAATAATTTTAAAAACGCGACAGGTTTGCAGTTGAATGCAAGCTGCCACAGAAACCCTTTCGAAATACGCAAATCCACAGGTACAAACACAGCTGTCGCGACCATAAGCAACCACCAACTTGGACCATAGTCGCGTTCACCGCAGAAGCGATATCCATTTACCCCTCGATTTCTAATGCATCTCGGTTGGCCTGTGGTTTTCCTCGTTTCTCGGGGACGGAAGAATTTCGCAAGAAATCGTTACGTAACGCGTTGCGAGTCTAGGATCGTTCCTTGACCCGAAAATTCTGAGTTTGACGACGTTTGAACATGTGTGAAGTAACACTTGGACTTAAAATTCTTTAATTTACCACTTTTTCGGCACGATTGGGGGTGTTTTATTCATTGAAAATGATGTTTAAAATCTTGAGAGGTTCGTAACAAAATTTCTGTAAATTATGCCATGAGCCATACAAGAACAAGAATGTTCTTAATGGTAGCAAGAGGTTAGAAAGGTTAAGAATTAGTACATATAACTCAAAGAATTCCGATTCGTTTCCTGGGAGCTGAATCCAAGGTGGGAAGCTTGAAAAGCCAATTGATTCGAACAATAAGATGACCTTTTGGGCGGTTCTCATACACCTTGGAGCACGCAGCGTGCAGGATCGACGCTGAAAAAGTGCATGAGTCAGGACAATTCAGAAAAGTCCTTTCCGTGTTGCTTTTGTCTCGTGTGAACTAATTTTATCCCAGGCTGAAGCCGAAGATCGATTTATATTATTAAAACTTTGATATGCCACGACTATAATTACAAAAGGGCGTTAAAATCGAAGAGGTACAGTTGGGATCTTTCCCTTGGGAGAGCCAAGTATTTCAGAGTCCCTAGATCCAAATCACCAACGCTCTAAGACACACTTTAATCTCGAAAACAGTGAAGAAGTCGCACGAGTATCCAATAAACTCTGCTGTTTATGTCCCAACGGTTTATGGGGGGCCTCGGTTTACAGTCGAAGATACAATTCTGTTTTTCTTTTGGTAAAAAAAGTTTCGAAAGATTCTCGAAAGGAAGTAGTCATCGTCCCCCCCTTCGACGAAACCAGCAATCACGTGGAACGGTTGGTTTATCCGCGAATCGGTCGTGTACCGGGTGACCGTTAGCACGGAGACACGGGGAACGGTACCGTGAAACGGGGGTCTGGTCGTCGCTCGTAATAAAATTCGCACGGCCGAGTCTAATGCGATTCAGAAATTTGATTACCGTTGCGAGCGGTCACGGTAACGCATTCTCGAGCGACACCTTGGCCTTGAGGTGGCACGAAGAAAAAGAAACCGTTTGACACCGTAAGAATGCGAAGAAAGAACGACAGAACTTGACCCTGAAACCATCCGCGGAAAGTGTGAAGCTTGTGTTTGCGACGAGCACCGTGGTGGACAAAGAAACGACCGCCCGATTCTAGCTGGAACAAAGCGCATACACGCGACCGCAGCTGCAGTTTGCAGGTGCCTTGTTGCATTTATGGAAAACGCGAGGTCGTAGGAAGATGGACTTTGTTGCGTTCCTCAACTTTGCCCTCTGCCTTCTTTCTGCACACTGAACGGAACAGGACGTACTACCCACACTGAGCGCGTGACGCATACTGAGTGACACATCGCCTTTGAGGAGGCACACTGCAATTGCACTTTACGGATGCACTAGGGTATATATAAAAAAAGTGAGGTCGTAGGTAGTTGAAGACTGATGTGCCACTCGACTTTTGTATCCACAATTTTTTTGTAGCCTCAACGGAACAAGACGAATGACCCACCTCAATTGGGCGCCATGCCCCAAATGACATATTGACTTTAAGAGTAAATAGGGCACATTACTCTTACTCTTTGCAGTTGTACTATTGTATCCACGATAAAACTGAGGTCCTAGGAAGATAGTCCTTATTGAAAAGTTCAACTTTTGCCTGCAGCATTTTTCTATATCTTTAATGGAGCAGGAAGAAGGGGCACCGATCTCTGGGCTTTTCGAGGGATAATTCAAACGGAACAACACCCATCCAGCGAAATACTAAGACTTGGGCCTGCAATCGTGTTAGGAGAAAGTATAAGGAAAGAATAACGAGTACCGAGAAAACCTCCTGGACCTGGCTTCCCCGCGCCAGGAAGTCCGACCTTTAAAAACTCATCGATTTCTAAACCTCTAGCACTGTACTCCGCGTCCTGCTCGAACCGTGAGAGAAACAGATTTACGGATTAAAGAAGTAACCCGAGCGAGGTTGTGTCGGTGGACACGTACGAGAATAAAGTAGATCCCCTTCTCCCATAAAGGGACCTGGTATTACGAACCTGCTCGCTTCTCTCGATGGCAGTGACCTGTTATAGGGGGTCTCTCACGGAGCCTCGCTGCCTTTATGCTCACGTGCGAGAGTACTCGGTTAAATGCCAGCCCTCGCGATGTTGGGAAATTCGTGCTTCGATATATCGTTAGGCGAATACCACTCGCGTGAAAATTCTGTGGGATACCTGACGGTGGCTCGATGCTACTAAATCACGAACGCTCAATTTTAGACATTCAAGACTATTATTATTTAAATGATAATGAAGGAAATTTCGCACTTCTTACAAGTCCGATCTAAGAGATCTACAGGCGATTCGACCTTCTCTGGAACTCAAACGTTCGTTTATTGGCTTGCTTACTTACTTATTTTGTTTTTGTTTTTGCTTCTGTCACTGTTACTGTTACTGTTACGATCGATAGAATTATCGTAATCTTGGTCAAGCTACAGGGAAGAATATTATTGCGAATGTTTATTACAACCACCTACTGTACTCAGCAGGCAAAGTAGATACTGCGCTTACTGACTGAGTTACTGACCCAACGGAAACAGTCCTGAATAAATTGAATTTGAATTAGACAGAATCACTAATGAATTCTAATGAAGAAGAGGTATTATTAATTCCAGGGGTTTAGAAGTTTATTGACTTGAAACGAATCTGTTTTCGCTGGATCGCGGTGAGTCACAGGTTGGAAAAGATTGAAGGAAGGGAACGCGAACGACGGTGTGGTCGAACTGCACGTCGTCCAGGCCTGCTTTCGCATGAGTTTCATGCGTTGACCGCCGCCATCGATAGTCACGTCGGTGTGTTGCAAGCTACGACCCGCTGCCTATCTAAAGGCAGAGCTACGTGACGGAAAAGCGGATACTCCATGTCGGAAGTTCCGTTGCTCCCGATGCGCGTACGAGAAAGAATTTTTCTAGTTTCTCCTTCGGCATTCGCACCGGTTATGAATCCACGCCGCGTACCCACGCATTCGTTATCCGACCATGCTGGATTCTGTGGATGCTTTCGTTCCTATCAGATAGCAAAATACCGCTCTGGCGCGCGCGTGCTGTTTCGGTTCTCGGGTTATTGTAAATATCCTAGCGTGAAAGTGACCGCAGGAATGCTGAATGCACTCTGAATAATTATTCGCGATTGAAGTAATGGCAACGTCGGCTAGGAATCAAAATAAAAGACGTGTATTCGGCGCTCGTCGAATAAAAACTGTTCGAATCGCGGATAAATTGCTCCAAGTTCGTTCTATTGGGCACCTGTTATTCGAATAAAATTTTGACCTAAGAAATTTAATCGAAACTGCCCACTGTTGGAGGAAACATAACTATTTTTGTAAACATAGTGACTTCAAGGAACAGTTGGTTTAAATGGCGGATTCTTGATGGCGAATCGTGAGTCTGTAGCGTCAAACGACTTCGTACATGCTAATGGGTAGTCTTAATTACTGAAAGGAATATCGTACGGCACGACACCCGTTAGATTGGCAAAGCAAGAGGGTTTCGAGTCGGCCGCATTAGTAAAAGTGAACCGCTACGCCACCAACACACCTCATCTCTTCTCCTAGCGCTGCCGCCTCCCGTTATTCTGATCGACTGGAGACTTTAATGCGCGCATGTGCCATCGGACATGTCCAGCCTACCATGCGAAATCCCCTGCGGAACGTGTTTTCGGCTAATCGACGGTGCCCGACGAACCAAGAAACATTTATATGTTAATTGCGCGTACAAAAAGAATTGCAAATCCTAAACGCCAAGTAGGAAGTTATTAAGGACCATCGAAGTACCGTGGAACAGGAATTTCTCGACTTTACGTCGCACTTAGCGTCGTACTATCTAAATTAAATAGTCTTTAAAGTGGAAATTAGTGCAACGCGATGCTATCAATTTCAGATAAACGTGTAAATAAATAGTAAAATGATTACGGAGATTTTGATACCGTGTAACTTATGGGTTTCGTATGGTTTGGGGTTTCAGGTTGTCTTGGATTTTATGTGCTGCACCCTATCATATTTTCGATTCGTTAATCTCGTAATAAATTTTTATTCCTTTCCTTCTTGCATAATTCCACGTTGGGGGACGAAATAAATAATTTTTATTTGACGATTTCAAATAATTTTGCAAAATATTTACTTTGTCGCAAAGAAGAACTAATAGGAGAAGATTGTGCATCGATAGGCTAATACAGATTCAAATGCAAATTCATAACGTTAAATGGGAAGTTAATTGAAGAAAATTGACACACTCAGCGTTGTCTTATCTAAACTAAACAGTATTTAAAGCTAAAATTAATAGATTGCGACGCCATGTAATTTAGTAGATAAACGAATAATCGATAAAATAATTACCACGACTCTGATATAAGTATGATTTACGAGTCTTTAAAAGTCAGTATTGACATTCTAAATAGTTAAAGAGTTATTCGAGATCGTAGAACCTAAGAATCTTGAGGCAATCTCTCCGAAAGAATTTTCGACGCACCCCTAATTTCATTGGCTATCAGACTTTCTCGTCGCTGATCAAACAGTCCCTGGAGCGGAGAAGAGTCTCTGAACTCGAAAGAAAGTACGAACTGTCCGAACAAAACGCCAAATACTTGGCAGTGGACATCCGTGCTTAACAGACTCGGAAGATTCGCTGATATTTACGGGCGTCGCACAGCCCGCGGCTTATTTGCATAGAACTTTCGAATTGTTGGCACGACCCGGCCGTAGAAAGCAGTTAAAATCGTCAAGAAGCTTTCGAGTCGATTGATCTACGGCCGTTGCACGTGCCTTCGAGAGTGCTCTGACGGAATTCTGGAAAAGTATGGATCCAAAATAGTAAACGAACGTCATCGACCGATAAAGTTACTTGCAAACTGACGAAAGAACTAAGTTAATCAAAAAATAGGCTGATCGATCCCGACGTTGGACTTTTGATTTTCCTTTTCGGGACCAATGTAGATCACGGACAAGAAACGATACTTTCTTTACTTTTTATCAAAGTACCGTGATTCCAGTTGCTGAAGAAGAGGTTAAATTCCATCGACAGGATTCTCCGCGTATCTCGTGTTTTTTCTCCGAACACGTTTAAGCGTAAAAGAAGGAACAAGACGTACCGCTGACTCACTGCTCTGAGTCTAATTAGGGTAATACGTATAATATATTTCGTTAGATTTTATTATTTGTTACAGGTATTTATATTTTATATACCGAATCAGCTGTTTGAAAAATGCAATTAGCAGGAAATCTATTTTTGATTCGAACGAACTAGATCTTCGTAATGAGGCTGGTTTGGGTAATGAAGGCTAATGTCTAAGAAAATATTAGAGATTATAGAATCGGGAATTGAAAGTTCGCGAGAGGGTCGTTGATCGCGTCCACGCGCATTCTTAGCAAATTCGAAACGGTACACGTTTTACGCCAGAAACGGCGTTCCGTCGAACGTAAACTTGTAGGCAAAAGATTGTCATGCATCGACGCTTAGAATATCTTGACCGATATTCTTCCTAGTCACGGGAAGGCTTTTTATCGTCGGCTTAAAGTGGCTTAAACTAACCTCGAACCGTTCGAACGGTATCCAAAAAGGTGTCGGTATTCTTGTACGAACGGACTCTAACTAATCGCTTCTAAATGCTGACGCGCCAAAGCAGTGTTTCTCAAGCTCCGCCTGCCCCTTAATAACGATTTTAAATCGAACAATTTTCCTCCAAATTTAAATATTTCAAAGTATACTTTTCATACATCATACTAAGATGCATCCAGAATTTAATAATTTTGTAACTCTCGATCGATCCGGTACTTTTTCAATAAAAATTGATCTGGAATGTTGGCGGATAGAGTTTGACTTTAAATTCAGGGATTCTTGGCTAGCGTTCCTTTTTAATTCAGAGTCGATGTTGTTGGTTATTTTTTTGTAAACAACGGTTCGCGGAAAAAGGAAACGAACAAGCGCCCCGGCGTCGTTAACCCGGAAAAAGAGAAAGAAGATTGCCAAGTGTTTTGAAAGCTTTCCCCGCCGCCGCGAGACCGGTACTTCTCCTTTACCGGAAACACGAAGTGGAATTTCTTTGCGGCTCCGAACCGCCCGGTAAAAGTCTGTCGCCGATCTCGCTGTTATTTATTATTTATCCGTCCGCAGCCACTGAATACGGAAATTACATCATCAACACCGACGTCGCGGCCAAACGAAGAGAATTCTATTATAGAAACTCATTAATCAGCAGGAAGAACAACTTCCAAGTGAATAATATTCATTTAAGATTGTTAAATGCATATTTCAAAAAGATATTCTGACTCGACGTTATCTACGTGTCAATCTAGAAAAAGAGATAATGTTTTCACAGAAATAACTTCGACATCGTCCATATATTGAAGTACCAAAAATAAATATAAGAAGGATTTAATCGTGCCATGCACGATATTCAAAATGGCGTAGAGACTTCCTGAATTCCTGACCGAGGTGGCGATTCCAACTTCTGGTTTCCACGTAATTAACGCGACGACGATCCACTGACCCACTCGATCGTCGATTCCAGGAATCTTCGAAAGATCAGGGTGCAACAGAGAGAATTTGATTCTACACTCTCTATTTGGAAATCCAACAGTATGAAAAATAAAATAAAATACTTAAATAACCAAAGTTTATTCGTAGAATTCGAGTACCTGTTTTTCGAGATTTGATTTTCGTTGGGAGTCGAGGAATGGCACGAGTTTGTAGGCAAACCATTGCTAACGAGTAATCGGTCGATGATCCGGACGACCAATCCTTTTTCCCCGAGCAACAAAAGGAAAAATCATTCGGAGAAAGGCAACGGAATCTACTTGGAACCCAAATAAGAGTATTCGAGGATCGTAAAACGCGCGCGAGCACGCATCGTCCTGAAAATCGAGAGAATTTACGTCGACGCCAGCGAGGAACCGGTGATTTCAACGCCTGGGGTATCGCTTCGCATAAAGGCATGGTCGTCCTTCGGTCGTTAAACGTAGGATAAGCGGTTCCATCTTCTCGAATAAATACTCCGAGAAGCCTGGATCCGACTATTTGCATACTAATGCGCCCGTTCTCGATTGGGCAGGAATGCACGACTGTTTTTGGGGCTTCTACATCTTACAAATTTGTTTTCTCGGTCCTCATACTCGAAACACTAGAACGAAAACGTTCGTCGAGATAGCCAGACGCGGATAAAATTTTGTAAACTTCCCTGATCGAAAACTGTATTATTATATTACGAATAAAAATTATGTACCACCAGCTCGACTGTTTGCATTATTATATATCCCCAACAGAAATTTCTTAATGCTTGTTTTACAACGGGTAATTGTCGTGTTCCTCTTATGTTCCACTTTCCTCGGGCCATTTGAGAGTTGCAAAATTACTGAAACGCGCGAAGCATGCGAAAGGTTACGCGGACCGTTTTCCAAGTACGAAAATTCTCGTCATTGGGCCACGGTCAGGGTTTCCCCCGGTCACGCGATACTGCCTCCACTTTTAACCGGCTTCACGTGACTCGTTCACGTTCCTAGATTTCGTCTTCCTTTCCTGTCCACGATACGGTCGCGACTAATTACGTGGAAAACATTGTCGTCGTCCGGTTCCGCCAGCCATTGGCCAGCTTTTAATCTAAAGAACCCGTAAAAATTGCAGGGGGAGAACCGGAAACTCCAAACCAGATTCGTCGCGTCTTAAACCTTGCAAACAAGATATCCCCGACCTTCTATATTTTAAATCACAACGTTGACACAGAAATATAAATAACAGACGAGCAGGAACAACCATGACTGATTGCAAATTGAGGGTAATAATAGGTTCTGGTAGTTATGGACCAGAGAAACGATAACTGGTTTCCTTCGACTTACAATATAAACCGAGGAATACGTTTCTTTCGCTCGATTTTAAGCAAATAAATTAATTAAACAGCGTCTGCTGGTTACAATTATAAAAGTGAGATTATACAACCCGTCATAAATCAAAAATAAAAGTGGAAAATTCCTTCTGGTAGCTGGAGCAATGCCAACGCGCGCGTTGCTCTACCTACCAGGAGGAATTTTTCACCTTTATTTTTTATTTTGTGACTTAAAATATTCCTCTCTCGGCGTGCCGCTTTAAGCAAAATTTGCCAAACGACTGGTCGTTAGGTCGACGCGAAAAAAGAACGCAGGACAAGTTGGAACACCTTCGTAACGACTCGTCGTATGATTAATGGTCTGCGTACCCCATTAGAGCCCGAAGTGCCATGCAGACGTTTCGATTCGTGCTGTTGCGCAACGCGTGTTCGCGATTTCGCCTTCTCGCGGTCGCACGGCACAGGAACGGAACGGACATCCAGACGACTCGACCTGGAGACCTCGAATCGGCTTCTGTCAAAAGAGAATCGCACGCATTCAGGTCTACCGCGTTGCACGCGCAGTCTCTGACCTATAAAGGGCGGGTCGGTGTGCTCGGGCACAGGTGCGTACTTATCTGAAGGCTGCCACCTGCCTGGAACAACGGATTCCAGCTTGAGACCCTGGCACTTTTCCTTCGAACGATTACCTGGTCCTTCGCGCCACAGGTGACCGCAAATTATGAGAAAAGAATTCTAGGAAACCCTAGGAATACTCGAAAGATTTAGCTTCGAACGGTTTACGTCTACGCCAATGCTGAGAAACGTTCTTTGTTGTGGAACAAGTTCTAATACAGACTACGAATGTCTCTAAACGATTGGGACTGAGTTTGGGATAAGCTGAGACTAGTTCGAGATTAGATTATCTCCTAATAGAAGAACTGAGAAGTCTCCAATGAAGAGTCTTTTAAAACACAGACGTTTAACAGAATCTCTTTATGTTAGACTCTTTCAGAAGTTACACAAAAGGAGCCTTCGACTGTAGATGCAAGCCAGGTAGAAAATTCCCGGATGAAAATGTTCTAGCAAACGCAGTTTTCCTTGAGAATTCTGACCTTTAACGCTCTGTCCAGGGGCATCGAATGAAAGGACGCTCAGAAAGCTGCCTCGAAGTTCAGCCGTCCGTTCTTCCTCAACCTTTCGTCGCGACACATAGTTCTAACGAGAAACCGTTTCGATAAATATTTATGAAACCAATTTATTGCTCGTATTCAATTACAACGCGTGCTGTATTCATAAGTAATTTGCGATCATTTCAACTGCTACTTTACTAACAAATTGGCGTCCCAATTCAATTGTCGTACTTTCAAATTCATAGGCAACCCTAATTAGGTATCCCTACGAAATTTTACATTTTTGTAAAGAAGGGGTCATCTAATAGCTTTGAATGAATAAATAAAATTCGTAGAAAATTAAAGTAACGATATCTTTGTATGATCGAGGTACTTTCTTCGTTTGTTGACGAGATCTTTAGAGAATCAGCTATTAGCTTGTTGGTTAGCTACTCAGGACTACGAGTCCGGTGGTAACGAACTCGGACTACTTTCTTTTCGCGCGTCGAGCCCGATTTAATCAGTTTCGATTAAAATTGTAAATACGTTCGAATAGGTATCCGACTCGCTGACAAGCACGAGTTCAGTGTTCCCGGGTAAACTCATACGGGTGCACCTGTATGGGGCCACATAGCGTGTATTGCGATTAAAAACGCTGTCCATGTTTCTTTTATGCAACACAGGACCATTTCTAAATAAAATTTGGACTTTGGAACGGTCCGTTCTGCAATTCTGCAAATTTTTGTTTTTATTTCACGACCAATGTCAAGTTTCACTCGCATATTTCACACTTCACTACTTCACTGCGATCTCTATAATCTAGTCCCTGGTTCAACCAACTGCCAAGAGTCATAACCCAAAATTGTCAACTCTCTCAAGACTTTGAGATCTTGAATCCGGGCCCAAACTATAGGCGTCTACGCGCGGTAAGCGGACCAGACTGATACTAAACTGCTTTGCAACAGAGATTATGAATCGCGACCGACTCTTGTGGCGTACTGATAGGAACTAAAACTCAATCACGATCGTGATTTGCTGTCCGCGAGCCTGGCTCGTAATGTTTACGTTAATGGTTACGTTAATGTTCATGCTTGGGCCAAAATCTTCATCACGAGTCAGACTCGTTAAAGCACGGGAAGGGGTTAACTGTAGGGATTATACACTTGTGTCTTCTTTAATCGTGGTCCAGTTTGATTTGTAGCCACTTACCACTCACTCTTTCGCACTCTGCATCGTGTACAGAGTCCCAGGGGCCCCATCGTGGAGGTGAGGTGAATGGATTTGACCAAAGTGGGCCCGCCAACTTCGCCGAAATTCTCCGCACCAGGATACTACCAAGGTAGAAACCCAGATATAGGAGAATATCAGCTTGATCGGAGTTTTCGACCTGTCTAAAGCCAGGAAGACCCATTCCAGTCTCGTACCCCCATGCTTTCAAGACACAAACGACTCTGACTACATAATACGAAGGATTTCTGTACGTGCACTGGCCCAAAAAATTGTTGTCCGCTCTGCTACTAGCACCGTAAGCAGTGAATCGTAAATAAACCTACGAACGCGTATAATAATTCCTACAGATGCAACAGAGTCTTTGCGGTTTATCTTTGATTCTAGCTTATAGCAAGGAGAACTGTTTTTTAGTCCAGTGTACAAATACGATATAAAAAGATCCTTAATTTATTGCATGAACGCCTCGTTCATTGCACGATGTCAACGAGTGAAGGAGATGGTCGTTATGCAATAAGAACGGAGACACGAGATGCTAGTTCTCATCGGTTACCTCAATCATCCTAGGAGTCTCGATAATTGCACGAATTTTCTGTATTAATTAAAGTATTTTCTTCAAAACGATTTGAAATTTTTTTTTCGACGAAAAATTTTCCAGTCGGTATAGAACTTTAAACGTTAATAACTTTTTAACGAAGCCTCAATCAACAAATTGGTATTCATGACTTTCGTCTTATTTTGGCCTCTCGAATCCCCCATTCAAATTTTTTCCCAGAGGTGGCCGAACACCTTGTACACGAGACGCAAGGTTCCGCACGAGCTATCCATTAAACGCGTATCTTCAGGGACGAACCTTTTCGAGAAGAAAAGACCTCGAGGATCGTCGTCGGCCATCGGCGTGAGTCAGACCTTCGGAAGCCCGGGGACAAAGTCCTCCGCGAACCGCTGTAAAGCGCGCAATATTGCAACCGTCGGCGACAAAACGCTAGGTTGCATCACAGTCAAGGAAAAAGGCGAGAGCCATTAGCGTTCCTCCATAAAATCAGCCTAAGAATGCCCATTTCCCTCGGCACAATTCCGAGCACCCCATCGAGCGAAGGGTTCCCGAGGCGAGCGCGGCGACACGACAAGCCAGGGAGTGCCTCTCTCGGAGCAGAAAACCGACCCGCGAAGGAGAAAGAGGGGCCAGGTCGGCGGTGGTGGGGCCCCGACCGACGAAGTCTCACGCCTTCCACCGGACTTCAGTTCGACGAGGAGCGTGCAAGCGGTCGCAGTTCGCTGTTCCACTCGCATTCGTGCGCGTTCGGTGAGCCTAAAGGAGACTGTCCACTCCGTCGTGTGTCCTCCGTCATCGCTGGTGCGAGCAACTCCCGGGGAATCTGGAAAAATATCAGAATCAGCGTTCGTGATCGCCAGGCGAGCGCAAAAAGACAGCGCCATCTGTGAGCGGGGCCCAGCGTCCGTGATCGAGGGAAGACGGACCCCGCGCGGAGTCGGTTTATCAGGATTCCAAAGGGCCCGGGTACCGTGCGCGTATCGGCATTTTCGTCGTTCGAGCCGATGATATTCGCAGGAACGTCGGAGACGACGGCTCGCGTGGCTGACGCCTGCGGCCGCGCCTCTGGATTCCACCAGCGCCGACGCGCCGCGCAGCGGGCCCGCTGAATTCCACGTCGCGTCGGTGAGTCCGGGTGTGTGTACCTGTCCGATCGGCACACGTGGAGGCGAGGGGCGACCGGGAGGACGGCGACGCCACTGGTGTACGCTGCATACCACAGGACCCGACCAGGTAGAGTGGGAGGTTGGAAAAGGTTGGCGAGAGCCGGCCAAGAGAGACGCCGAGAAGGAGGAAAAAGGAACGCTGCCCGCCGGGTGGGGGAGGCCGTCAGAAGGCGGCCATAATGGCCTGACGCGATCTCGAGCGAGTGGCGGCTACAGCTGCTGCGAAATAGCTGGAGAGCGGCTCTCCTTGTCGTCCACGCACGCGTATTTTGCAACGTCGTACGGGCTGCGTCTTTGGAAAGTGACTGCGTAATCGCGAGTGGAGTGAATTACCGGGTGGAGTCCCCCGGGTTTCCGTGTGCTCGGTGGTAAGGCCGCGTGTGCTCTTTGGATGTCGCTTCGAACGGTGTTCGATGGTTCGGGTATTCTGACTCCGTAGCATCCTTAGGATCGTGCATGGTCTGTTCGAGTTCGTCGGTAGACTTTTTCCTTGCGCCGGGGAAGAGAGGCGACTCTTTGGTCTTTGCATCGCCCGTTCCCGGGTCGAGTCGATCGAGCGAGTCGGTTGGAAAGATGAGGGGTGCGAACCAAGACACGGCAACGCCGTACTGCCGGTGCAGAGTCCTCTACCTGGGCAGCTCGGTGCCCCACGCGAGCAAAGAGGGTCTGCTGGGCGTCCAGGAACCGCTTCGAGAACTGTACCCCGAACAGGGTGCCCTCGGAGCACGTGGAATCGATTCCTGGCTGAGCGTCTGGAGCAACGGCCTTCTGCTGGAGAACGTCGACGAGCATCGCAAGAAGGTCACCAGGTTCTTCCCCATCGAAGCGTTGCACTATTGCGCAGCCGTTCGGCACGTGAAGGGCGGAAATGGGGACTCCTCGAACACCAGGTTCCTACCTTTGGACTCGCCGTTCGCCAGGACGCCTAGCGCCAATCATCCGCCCCTGTTCGCCGCTGTTCTCAGACGAACAACCGGTATCAAGGTTCTCGAATGTCATGCGTTCATTTGCAAGCGTGACATGGCGGCCAACGCCCTTGTCAGGTGTTGTTTCCACGCGTACGCGGACAGCAGCTACGCCAAGGGCCTGGACCCAACCACGACGACGACAAACGGTGTGACGACCGGTCATCCTTCGAGCAACAGCCTCTACCACACTCTCGGTGGCTCCAGCACCACTCTGGACAGTCCTCAAGCGACCCGTCTCGACAGCACCTCGACGGATGACTTGAGCCTCTATAACGGCGACGAGAATCACAAGGTTTGGGCCAGGGGTCGCGACGAAGTCGATGGCCTGTATCAAGAACAGGGCACCCTGCGAAGCACAAAGGGTTCCAGGCCCCGTCAACTGGTTGCTCCGCCTCCCCCGCCACCACCACCACCTCCTCCTGCTCAACCCTTGCTCCTGGAGGAGTCCTCGTCGTCGTCCGTCCGCAGGAAAGCAAATAAAAAGCTCAAAAAACTGAAGAACCGAGCCTTGCACGAGGACCCGCTGCAGCAGGCTCATCTTCACCCTCAGCTCCATCAAGGAATGTACACCAACGGCCACGGACATCACACTCTGGGTCACCCGGTGAGGCAACAGCACTATCATCCGCATCCCTTGCCGCCCAGTAGTCGTTCCGTCGCTGGTACCCTGGCCAGACCAGCTCCGGTTCTGCTGGTACCGGCCGCCACCTTGCCCAGGAAAGCGCATCATCATCCACGGGGCCTCAGACCCATTCCAGCGGCTGCCCCGATCGTCCCGGTCTACGCTCCGCTGCCGGTGGTGCCTCCACCGCCAGCAACGGCCATGTACCCGGCTGGAACGTACGGCACGGCCGGCAACAGAGGCAGGAGACAGCACCCTGACGGCGAGACCTCCACTCTGGGGGCATCGAGAAGGTTAGCCGCCTCCCACGCGGATCTGACAACGGCGGAGATGAACCGGGCCGCCGATAATCCTGAGAACGAGTCCCGTTTCGGTACCGGGATCTACCGACGGAAGGGCCACTTGAACGAGAGGGCGTTTTCTTACAGCATCCGTGCCGAGCACCGCAGCAGGAGCCACGGCAGCTTGGCCTCTCTGGGCTTCAGCGGCCAGAACGGCAACGCGCTACCCAAGGAGGAGAAGAAGGACAGAGAGATTGCCCAACTGGTCGCTGGCCTGAACCTGGACGACAGCCCGGAAAGAATACTGCCCCAGGCCAACTCCAGGAGCGGGTACTCCCATCATCAGCAGCAACAGCTCCAGCCGCTGCCCAGGCCTCGGCCTCGTTAGGACCCTCCAGACGTCCGACGTCGACTCGCAAGTGCGTCAGAGCCTCAGAATGGAAGTTGCCAAGCGTCCGGACGCGTTACGCGCTCTGCGTTTCTTGGGTCGCCCGAGAGAGTTAGATAGGGTTAGGTCGCGAGGAACGTTCTTATCGAAGATTCCCTGGACGAGTGAATAATTTGTTTCGAGTCGAGCAGAACACGGTAGCCGTTCGTTTATCGATCAATGTAGTCCGTGGGCGAGGACTTCGTGACTGGACTCTGCGGATAGGGGGAAAGCATGAATGAAACGGGAAACGTTCTCTGATAGGTATAGGAGGTAGCATCCTTGTCTTTTTTTGGGTGGGGACCGAGTGTCTCTGTAAATCGAAGTTTTTCGACTCGTTTAAGGAGGAAAGAGTCTGTTCCTCCGGGGCAAAAAGTCCATTCGTTCGCAGCGTTAGCGTGGAAAATCGTGATGGGTGGCCTGAGCGACTGGTTCAGGTTGGCTTTCGATTCTCGGAAGAGCGTTTGCCCGAGTAGGAAAATTACTCCGGCAAAAAGCTGGATGGAGGAGCCCGGTCTCATCTTCGTCGTCGGGTTTCTACCTTGTGACCTCGTTAATCTCATCTTGAAAGTCGATCTTCTTCGTCGAATCAAGAGCTCCCTGATGACGATTAGGCAACAAATTTGTTACCACTTGTTTTACGGTATTCTCGGAAGATGCTAGGAAATAATTAATCCTCGAGGTAAAATCGGTGGTTCGAAATATTTTGGGAGAAAGTTATCCCACGCCAGGAATCTCGTTTGCCTTCGTCGAAGCGTCCGAGATCTCGCATGATTCCGAATCCACGGAATTTTTCATTGGCTTCTAAGATTGCTGAGCCGTTACGATCGTCCATGGTAATTAGAGTCTGGTTCAATTAGCAGTTCGATATATACAATTCCCGTTGATCGTCGTCGGAGGAAAAGGAATTGCAGAAGCACGATGACATAATGTCACCGCGAGACGTAACGACCTTCCTGTCGCGAAACGAGCAGGCTAATTAGACGAGCTCGAATTATTGTCGCCCGAGAAGATCGTTCTAATGGCTGGAGCTCGTTAGACGACGAAATCGCGGAGGCATGCAGCTCGCTACCTCGTGATATTTCCTCTGAGAAAACGATTCGGTAGCTTCGCAGAGAATCCGAGCGTCTCCAGACGCGGTAACCGGGTTTCTGAGGATCATTTTTAGCCGACCGACGAATTTCAATTTTTATTTCAAGCCAGACTATGCTCGCTAATATCCAATATTTTTCAAGCTCGTGCTGTAAATCGAATAACCTGGAATTAATATTTAAATTGCTTGGATTATTTAAAAAGTAGGTTACGCGTAACCTGGATGCTAAAATGGATGCAGAATATATTTCACAAATTAATAGAACGATGTTAATATTTTCTGCATACGGTTAGCATAATATCATACGCCATAAAATCTACAGTCTAGTTAGAAGAAATATAATAGATCTCCCAGTCAGTTTTAACCGCCGCGAAGAGGCGGATTAAATTACTCGTTGTTTGGAAAATTATCTAACGACCTCGGAGAATTATGAAAGAGCTACTTCGAAGGAAAAGAAATACATTTTTTTTTTTTTTCTTTTAGAAAGGTAACGGGCGACGATTGAAATTCCTCCTGCGCGAGTTTCAGCCGGCTCGCTCGTGAGAACGCGAACGTTAATCTTAATTGCGTGAGAAAAATAAATTACGCGAGACAGGGAAACGACGGGAGATTTTCGATACACAGGGTGGCATGAAATTAAAGCCTCCGTACATTGTTCTGTTTTCATCGATGAGAAAATATAAAGAACAGATTGTCTGCGCGAGGAAGGAAATAGAATACAATAATAAAAAAAAATGGCTGGTTTCTCAAGGTAAACGTTGCTTTAGAAAAATTGTTTTCGCGAAGCAATCGAAGAATTGGCCTCGAACGGGTTTATGGGAATGAATTAGAAAACGCGCAGGAAGTTTTCAAACGAAATTTGAATTTTACACTTTCCCAAATGGTGTTGTTCGCATAGTTTGCCATTTTATGCGCATAATGGCGTACAACGGCGCTTCCTCTGTGGAAACAAGTAGGCAAGATCGCATAAGCGACAACGTTCGTGCTGAGGGGAAGCGTACCGTACCGTCCTTCTTTGGTATCAGGTCATTTTTCTGTGGGAAAATTAACCGTGATGATAACCAGCGGCCATTTAATGACCGACCGGGACACTGGAATCACGTTTGACATTTTGACACGCGGTAAATAATTACGCTGACGAACTCATGAGAACGAAATACGCCGAGTCCTGATGTAATCTTGGAATATGGTAGCAGCTACGTCGCCGCCTGACGTAGCTTGTAATACGTTCTGCACAATTAACGAGGCGATCGTAATTAGAGCGCGGCTAAAACGGGGGAAAAATTCGTGAGACCTATATTCTTGGGGGAAAAGTTTATCCTTTGGGCAGCTTTGCTTGGTAGCTTGATTATTCTGTGAATTGAAATTTTCATTAGTTAGGGATAAAATAGCGGAGATTGGAAAATGGAGGTCTCCAAAAATGGGAAGATTGACATTACCAAGCTGAGTTCAACTGTACGTTGAAGTTTTTAAACTTTCCAAATTTCAAGCCAAGTCGTGGAACGGGATTTCAATAAAATTCCACGGAGAATTTCAGAAGCGGAGAAAAACCTCGAATGCATAATTAAAATCGAAGTTTTTGCGACACGATTCAGTCGCGCTCGTGTTTGTTCGGCCATCGAACGCGGTTATTTCGAAACTGGTTGTAGACTGTCGCTCGTATGCATCGATGAATACTCATTGCCATCGCCGTGTATGCATATACAATTAGGCTTGATTATCATCGATTCGTGGTCGATGTCAGCCGGTTACACGCGCTACATTTCGCAATTCGAGACAGTTTTTTTCTTTTCACCGACCTGTCTCGCGTCTTGTTCGTTCGCGCTAAAGAGCAACGTACACATTTTTGTCGTTCCATTTATATTTTCGTCGACTTCGTTTAAAACTTAACGAGCCTTTTCGACTTCGAATTCAATTTCTCCAAAATAATTACAAGAAAATCGTACATCGTTATTAAATTGAAATTAAAATTCTGAACTTCCTATCTAATTAATTTTGCATTAAATTATGCACGTATTATTTTAATTTTAAGATATAGCCAGCGAGAAACTATCGAATAATAGAATATGCATTACTCAACACCCTTCTCGTTATTCGTGCTGGCTTAATTAGCATCTTCGCGCGATTTCCCTCTGGAATGAGTGACAAAAATAAGTCCCGAGTAAACATCGTTAATGATCGTTTGAACGTATGTAAATTACTGTTGAACGTTCCCTTGGAAGCACTCCTCTAACTGTCTGCGCTTCATCGAACACGCTGATCGTCGGCGAAAAGTGTCGGTCAGACGGAAATTTCGCAACGAGTTTCACCGTTCGTGTCGTCGCGTAACACAGTCTGAAGTTTGAGAATATGAATCGCCATATTTATTTCAAGGCGTTGTTGGTGCAACTGACCGAATTATCGTGCAATAACCGTTTGGAAATCGAGACCCACGCGTGCCTGGACAGCTTCCTTCGCTTGCTGGAAGATTTATTATCTTCACGAGGGGGAGAAAAACCTCGAATGACGTCACAAATATGCAAATTAAAAGATACATATCTGACACTATTACTGAAAAGTAGAACACTATTTTTTATCGAAAATTCCTCGAGGATGCCTAGCTATTAACGACTTTACGGTTGCGCTCGAGTTAACTCGGGCAATGTAGCCTGTTAAATAAGCAAGTGAAATTATCCTTAATGACCAAGTTAATAAAAGGTAAAGTAAAAGTAGTAATACGTGTTCTGAGACAGATAATTTCGCACGCATACTCGTAATTGTCTCTAAACGCTTAAAACGTGAAACAAGAAAGTATTGAGTCAAGCTTCTGAATTGAAAGGCTACTCGGGTTGCCATAGAATTAAGGAAAGCTCGATTATCGATTCGATCCACGAATCACGGAATTGCCTCGCCAGAGGACATTCTGCCTTTATTTTCCACCGTATTGTCATAAGACGTTTTGTCCTGAGGGGAAACCAGCATGTTTCGCGGTCAGAGGAGTTTATGAAACGCTGACCCAGTGACACTTATCGTCCAACGAATTGGATCCCGCTCGATGGCGGTGTTGCGACACCACGAAAATTCCTTTCACTGTTCGTGAATCAGAGGCCATTGCTTCGCGTCGCATTGTCTACGAGCAAAGCCTTTTGTTAGTTCTTGGTGGTCGAAAGTAAATTGACCCTAAAAGGCTCAGTCAAATTGTATGCCACCAATATCATACCATTAAGCATAAAGGCTACTAGTATCTTTAGAGTAATCATTAAGATTCTCTGTAAACTCAAGGTACTCACTGTTGAGCAACCAAGTAGTCTAACACTTTCATTATAAAATGTCTTCTCGTCATTCTGTCAGAGCCAGAACAAAGGCTTGACGTTCCAAGTATCCACCATTTCAAGATGATGTGTCCTGTTATAGTGATGAACTATTGTCTTCAATATTCTATGCCTATATTCTATGAATATGTCAGGTCAAGAATGCTGTTATTGAAACTTAACATGGTCCTAGACAACAAATCGGTGACGATATTAGCGATATTCCATAATACAGTACGAGAAATGAGCAAAATATTGGATAATATCGAGCCGTAACGAGATCAAGAACGATTTCTAGCCACCCGAATCTCATTTCCACGCCAAGGCTGCCAACTCTTTTTCTTCCTGCAACAGGTATACCCGTTCGCTATGCATACACGACAGTGCCTTCGTTTTATTTCGTTTTCACGCAACTTCGAACGACAGCCCACTGAAAGGTCCAGCATAGGAATCAGTGCCAAACGCCATAAAGCGTCCGACTTCGCGAACTGTATCTCCGTTTTTTATCGTCCTCAGCCTACGTTCCGTCCTTTCGCTATGGTGAATTCGATGGAGAGGACTCGGGACTGTTTTGCACAGCAGGGATGACACGAGAGTTTTCGTGGATGCTTGGCCATTATCAGGTTGGAACGGCCCCTCTGTTTCTTACGATTCTTTAAAAACAAGTTCGACACGAGTGAAAAGATGCAATCTATTTAGATGCAGAAAATCTGCATCCTCGATTCGCCGGTTAAGGAAGGGAAGAGAAAGGATCGAGAACCAAGAGGAATTTTCGTTCCAATCTGATGCTTCGCTGGAATTCTATGTCACAGATATGTTTATTTGCTAATTAAAATTTTGTAATCCTTTTGGCTGTTCTAGGCTCGCGCGTCACGAAACACTTAACTGTCTCTCTCCAGCGGCCATTGAAATAGCTAAACAACCGAGAAAGATTATTTGTTATCAAGCAAACGGAGAATTCTGATTCTTCGTCAGACCAGCGTAAAGTTAACGGATTTCGTGATGGAACATTGCACCAGTGCTACAGCTAGATCCAAATTTCTCTAGCTACTTTGTAACGTTTATAAAAATCCCATTTTGCGACAGAGTTCCCCCATAACGAAAGGATCGAGTGGAATTTTGAAGGAGCAACTCGACACTCCGCTGTCTTCCAAATCCAAAATTTGAAAAAAAGAGAAACAAAGACCGCGAAGCGTCGATTTAAGAAAAAAAATACAATTCTTTGATTTTAAGTCGTCCTTAAGTTCCAAGTCGGACACAGGTGCAACTGGAACTTATTTATTTAATCGCATGTGCCAGATGATTGTACGAAAGCTCGACAATAATTATTTCTCATTGACCCTTTAGCCGGAGACTCGTCTCTCGTGATAAATATTTGCAGAGCGTGATTCGCTTTGGATGAAATTTTCAATCGCAGCTCAATTTTATATTCGACTTTTCTCTGCAAATAGTTGCACGTTGGAGCTAAAGGGTTACGAATTGTTAAGGATCGATAGTAACAATTAAGATTTTTTTTTTCACAAAATTGCGATCGCATCGACTCCTCGTTTGGCAAGTTCAGAAACTTGAGTTACATTTCTAAATCAAAAGATTTCGATGATTGAAAAATATTGCCAAACGAAGAGTCGACCAATGAAAATGGCGCAAATTCATTGTGAAGCGCAGACGAACGTCGTCGTTATTTATTTATCGCGCGGACGTGTATCATGAAACAAAAAAAAAAGAACATATATGTATGTATATTTATCGCACGAAAACAACGATGGAATCTCCCAGTTTTGTTTCCTGGTCATTTAATTTCGCACGGAAAATAATTCTCGTTGAATTTTCTCGTGACACGCTTACGTGTGCTCGCGTCCCCTTACGTAAGCCTCGAAAGATCACCGACTCGCGTGCGACGCGTGGAATGCCGTTCTGTGTACGGAATGTTAATAAAAATCACGTAATTTTTTTTCTCGGAAATAATGCTAAGGCGAACTACTGTCCAAGGCAAATCGTTTTTTAATATTCGCAATTACCATTTCTTCGTTCTCGAAATACAGACAGAACGGTGTTACATAATTTTCAAAACAAATTTAAAGCGTTGACTGAACAATTTATATACAAAAACAATTAATGTGTTCAGGTCTGTTATAACCGATTGGGGGACTGTGCGGGAAACGCGCTGCGGGCGTTCAGCGGGCGCAGCCAACGTATGCACTTATAAGTGTTCCGCACACAGCGAACGACCGACATTCAATTTCGACGAAACGTGTAAATAAATTATTATAGAAAACGGGAGATCCATCTTATCCTCTTGAATTAATTGCGAACCTGTTATGTATATTGTTACGCGTCGATTGCCATGCAAAATTAATTAATAATAAACTAACAATGCAATTAAAAACAAACGTTTGGTCATTGTTATTCGATCCAAAACAAATTGCGAAGTGGCGAGGAGTAAATTGAAGTTATGCTTTGGTTGCACTTACTGAAGTTAGATAAATTATTCTCACCAAATTTTTAAGGGGATAGTAGTAAAGGTGAGGTTTTTACTTTAAATTTGAACTTGGGTATGTAAAAATTGTACGACTTATTTTCCCGAAAGTGACAAGACCGACGTTTTGGCCAACCGTCTTAATAGTTATTATCGGTTGGAACGAAATGTAACGTCAAGTCCAGGTGGTCATACGACCGCAAAGGGTTAATGGTCGTAGCGTTGGTGAAGGATAATGGTTTCGTAAGGGTCGAGGCACTCTGGGACGCGGATAGGATCGACAGCGTTCACCGTGACTCTAAGTCAAGCGTTTCCTGCACGGTGCATTACGTACGCCGCATACCTCTGCACTCTTGGATGAAAGCACGCGAGCCTCCGTCGTCGACCACATTCCGTTCTCGCGTATAATTTTCAGGGTTAACCACAGCCGACGATACGCCAGTTTCGCGACTCCAACGAACGTCCCTGGAATGCAAATCGCCTTGATTGGCACCTTAAGTGGAACGCGAGCCTCTTGTCTTCCTCTTCTAGACCCGATGTCTTTGAGAATGGGCGTCCCATCTGCGTTTGGATACCTCTTTGCGGTACATTCCTCTACGTATGTGCCGATTCATGACGCATTCGAGTGCGGATACGAGATTCCAAACAGCTCCAGACCCCCCCAGAGTAAAATTGGTTCTACTCTGAGTGCAATTTCAATTTCCAGCTACTAGCCGGTTCTAAAGTGGCCTCAATTATTCAATAGAAGAACGTTCTGACTCTGATTGCAACTTAATTTCCTCGGTTACCTCAAGCTCCTTTTCTAATCTCGAACAATTCTATCGCTTTAGCAACCCAGAAACACGTGGATGTAACTGTAGATTCGATTAAACCGTCTTAGAGGATCAGTCAAAGCATGCACCGCTTGACCCTAATTATTCCTTATAAGTACACAACGTTGCATGCAACCTGAGTTATCAGATATTCCCACGTTTTATCTTCAATCCCTGCAAAATTCAATTCTAGCTGAACCTGATGAGTATAACTGTAGATAAAGAGAGTCCTTGTTAGAGGATTGTTAAGATAGACTCTGTTCCCAATTATCCATTATGGCTTCGCTGCAACTTCAATTTTCAGTCTTCAAGTTCTTTTCCCAGACAAATTCCAGTTACTTTAACACCATCAGAGATATAGAATGTAATTGTGAAGATCATTCTTGAAGGATTATCAGAAACATTCTGCCCTCATTTTTCAGATATGCCCAAGTTGTATTCTCGATCTCTATAGTGTCTAACTATTTGAAATAGGCAACTGCTGTCCCCAATTATTCATTAATTGGTAACGCAACGTTCTTCTGACAATTAACCATACAGAAGTAACGGTACCTGCGACCACGAGAAAGTATCCCTTCCTTTCGAGTCACTGCATTTAATTGGAATCAATCGTCGCTGAGAGTAATGTCACGGTTAATTAGCCTCGCCGTTCGCATGATCCTCGGCTAGGCCTCCGCGATTCAAACGATGACATCGACTCCTTAAACGCAGTGTGCGCTAACCTTGTGGCGAGTCGTGTGTATCGAGGCGATGCACATTTCAACGTTTGATTATCGTGTGTTTGGTCTACCGCGACAGACAGGACTTTTTCGACGCACCGTGACTATTGAAAGAAACTGTTCAACATCCACCCGATCACCGATCGGAGTTTTCAGGTGATCGAAGCACAACAGTGCTTGACAATGGAGAAACTGTATCCTGAGATACAGCCACTTGGTGAAAGTGGTAACCTGGAAAAAATGGTAGACCCAAAGGACAGCAAATTAACAAAAATTGGAAAAATAAAAAAAAAGGATACTGGATGAAGTAAACTTAAAATAGAAAAATCTGTTGCAACAGTGGAGGCATATAGGAACCTGTTGCCCATCTGGATGCTCGCCCAAGCGATTATAGAAATGATGCCCGTCTCTGATCGACGACGATTCGCGTGTAATTTCAGCGATGACACGGAATAAAAAAAAACGCCTGATTGCCGTGATGCACGAACACGTAAGCATTGACCTTCTAGGAGCATCTGCATCCTCCTGATGTAACACAAAATTCCATATTTCATCGTCCTGGCGCGCATGCCTTCATAGAAGTCTGCGCTCGAGCGTCCGCGTTTTTACATTGGCTCCTGTCAGTCACGTGACTGGATTTCCTGTTATTCAATCGATGATGCGACGTTATCGATCGCCGGGATCTACAGGGAAGCAAAGTCGTAGGTAACCAGCTTTCAATTCGAATTTCAGATATTCGAGTGGCCGCAGTTTCGAAACTTTTTACTCGAAATCTGATTATTTTCAGACACCATTTGCAGCCCTCAAAATTGAAAGGATCGTGGATTGTAAGAATTTCCAATCCCTGAGAAATAGAAACTTTACGACATCGAACATAGTCAAACTTGTAACATTGGACTCCGATCTGGTCAGCCGTAGATGGCGCTAAATCCTTACGACGCCATGTTATTGCAATACGTTCATTACCGAAGCTGAAGACGGTACCGTAATTACGTAATATTGCAAGTAACATTTCACGAATCGTTATCGACGAATTATGGCATCGTTCATGATTCCATTCGCGCCGCTTGTCTTACATAAAGTTTTGCGTCACTGTCGATTTCGCTGCGCGAATTACAGGCGGTAATAATTTTAATTACGCCGAACGGTTAACAATCGACGATACGAGTATCGCGACCAATTTTCTCGTCGAGTGAAAATGAGAAAAGAAACATGCCCCAATTGTTTTAACACCTGGCGCAGTGCAATCGACGCGTGGGAGCACCCGGTGTAACAGTACTGAAATGTGCCAGCGCGAGTGGTACCGTTACAGATTGTAATACACGAATTATGGGATTGCAAAACCACCGAGAATAACTCAGGAATCGTAATTCTTTCAGAATTTTTCTCAAGCAACCAAAAATCAAGCTCGACAGAAGAATTTTGCGTGACAATATTTCTATTCTCAGCGATTGAAATTTCTCGGAATGAAATGTGAAAGGTGAACAGCAATTTTCACAATCGCATTTTACAGTGAGCTCCATACGTCTTCCATTGTCGTTCTTGTAATGTAATGCGCGGATAAATCACGTTACCGAGACATTAGAGAAGGACAATTGCGCGTAGTTTTCGTAAGACAATGGCATAACTTAATACGTAACAGTACGTGCGTGAGAAAGAACGAGAAAGACAAACGCCATGCGTGCAATATTTATTCTTAACGTCGAAGACGAGCGCCGATAGGAATGTGCCATCGAGGATAACGAAGAAGACTAATTACGTTGTAACTGTGTGTTGGACAACACACAGACGACTGCGTGCACGTGAGATGGGAAAAATGTTAAGCGTGAAATTGCCGAGTGAATTAATTGGGTGAAGTATAGTGTACAAATTTCAAAGTTCGCGAGAAGTGAAAATATTCGGCCACAAAAATGACGGCTGGTTATCGCGACCTCCCAGCTTTAACTTCTGGTTTGAAAAAAAAAACGTTATTCGGGAAGAGTTGATGCCTAAATTATAAAATAATCGGACGAAGTATGAACAGCAGTTAATTAGCCGTGTAACCTACAATTACTAACTGTAAAAAGTTGACTATTTTTATTCGTAAAAAAAAAAAAGTTGAACCTATTTGGTGCCCGTGTAATTTTGCCATGGGAACACTAAAAGCCTGAATTACAGTTAGAACGTGACACGACGATTTACAGTTACACACACGCGCGCAGACGTGTGTACACACTCGCGTAGAAATAGGGTCAGCGACGAAACGATATGGGCCTTGATAAATTTCGTGTCTGTGTATCGGTCAACGTCTAATTAAGGAAATTAATTTTTCAAACTGTGTCGCGCAATTAAAGCGATCCACGTTCCGATGGTTACGCTGTTGCAATATTATATTTACAATGTGCACCAACGATATAATTATGCATCCAATTACAGCTGCTGAAACCTCTATGAATACAGTTTTTTCTTTACAGATGTCTCTGTTAAGCTTCCAGGCAAGTTAAACGTAGGTATCTTCCATTTCACATCGCGAATGCTCGCGATTATAATTCGAAACTATGTTGTGTAAGTTTAGAGAAACTGGTGATTACAGAGTTTCCCTTTTCCTTTAAATGGTAATCTTCTACCATTGTAATTTTTATGAGCAGACCCATTGTCTGTGGAGAATTACGAAGAACTAAATATCCACCATTTTTTAACCACCAGAGACCTCTGTAAGGAAGAAACTGTATCCTCGATAATTTCAATAAACGAGGAGAAGATGAATTTGACTTGAAAATTGGTGGAACATCAAATATTCTGTTTATTTGTTCAGTGATCGGATCAGCCATTTTTCTGCATTTTTGTAAATTATTTTTCCCAAAAAATGTAGTCATTTCAGGCACGTCGCATTTTTTTGTTGGAGAGGTAAAGAGTAAAGAATTAATTAAATTAACCTGTTTCATTTTTCGAGGCGTTTACAATCGGACGTTCCTTTTCGTACGAAGCAGACTGTGTAATTGCATCACGAGTCGGGGCGATTGTAGTCTGGATCAAAAGGAGCACAGCAAGAAAGGAAACATCGATGGACGAGGATGAAAATGGAACGAAGAATGGGCCCGAGGTTGGTTCGCGGGCCAACTGCTACGGAGAAACTAAGTGGATCGATAAATGTACCCATGTGTTTTTCGAGAGTTGATAATTGATCCTCTCTGGAAACGGGTTCGAACTGGAACAACTGGAACCAGACGAAAAACTCGAGCATAACTGTTGTTAAAAATTAACACAACAATATACGTATCTATCTCAATTATTTATGATGAATTAAGTGAACTTCACGATTCTAATACTCTGTTATTAAATTTAAAACACTTCTAAATTGGTTGAATTAATATTACCATTATTTAGTATTAAATTGTGCCTCAATTACCTATAGGGAATTAATTAAACTTGCCTAAACCGGTTTAAATTTATCAGATTTAAATTCACCATTATTCAATATTAAATAGTGCGTAAATTATTTGCGACTTATTAACTGAATTTGATTAAAGTATTCTGCATTATGAATTCCGTAAGTCTTTGAACTATTTAAATCTAAAAGTACCATTTCTCGATCTCCAAAATTACCATTCCCTTTAGTAAACACTGCGTTAAATATACTTTTCCAAAAACAATACTACGTAAATAAGATTATAATCGCGGTCGATTTGCAATGTTACGCAATCGATATCGCAATCAAGCGTCGAGAACTGTTCACGCTAAACAATTTTCTTTTCGTGATTCGATACCAGACACAATCGATGTCGTAATTTTGCGCACGAAGCATTCATTTAAACTGTCGCCGCGAATGCTTCAAGAATTAATCCTGCTTCGTCTTTCAGCCCGTGAATCTCGAAGACTGCAATTTCAGACAGACAGTTCCAATTATAGTTCGCTCCACTTTTGCACGAAGCGAAATAATTGGTGTACAATTATGTGAAAACGTTATTTAAACATGACGTTCGAAGCTCTTGTAAAGGAAACGACGGGACCAGCTGCAAAACCAAGCCTGTCAAGGAATTTAATGCTCCTCGAAGCTCCTCTTTGTGCTCAAAATCTTTCCAATCCGTTCATACTGCCCTTCAAATAATGACGGCAGCATGGGAAAATGAAAAAGATTCAGAAATAGAATTCTCCCCTTTCAATTTCAAATATAAAATTTTCAATACTTTTTGAAAATGTTACGAACCAAAGCTTTCGACACAAACACCTTGGAGAATATTAATTTAATCAGAGGATTCGTACCCAAGCTTTTAAGAAATATGAAATAGCGACAGGTGCGAAAGCGACTTGGCGGGGAAAAAAATCAACAACGACGATAACTTCCGCCTTCGACCATTCGAAGCGGTATATGCGCGCCAGCTGTCGCTGATGCAACCATCGCGACGGTACAATACGTAAAATAACTGGACATTATTGCTAAACTCAATGCGCGTTTTAATCGAGACGACTCGTAAAACAATTTTTATTTGTTCACCGTAGCTTTAATCGAAACGTTTCAGAAATATGATTTTCACTTTTAAATTCCGAATGCAATTGAAACGTTTCACCAGCGTATTTCACTTTTTAATTCTAAATTCAATGAAAACTTTTCAGCACTTCAATTTTACCATTTTAACGATACCTTTGATTCGAAGTTTCTAGCAACGCGATTTTCACATTTTAATTATATTTTTAGCTCGAAAAACTAACGAAGATTCAATTCTACGTCACTGAACTTTAAACGATGAGTGATACTACGAATCTAGAATTGTTAATTTGTAAGAAGAATCCGCGATAGAAAGCGCTAATGACGTGCGCGTTTATCGCGCAGACGATCACTTTCGCTGCAATAATTTTTTAGGTATGAAAAAAAGTAGGGGGAAACGGAGTTCCAGCAAAAGGAATTAATTGATTTAAGAGGGGTTTCGCAGAACATGTAATTTTGCCAGATTCATGAACGTAAATGTACCGTTAATTGAATCAAATCGTCTTTGCTCAAATCTTCGTGAACTTTGATCCCGAACGCGCAAACATTCGCATCACCGTCTATTAAATTGCCATGACCGTGACGAATGCAGCTCCGTCTGAAAACTTTAATTTAATTTCAAGATGAACGAGATAAATTATAGAACTGGGGAATGTGAAATTTAACATTAGTCACAGAACTGATTCAAAATAAATTCCATTATTTATAATATCCGAACAATTAAACATTAAAGATAGAAATCTTCAAATACGAATTAAGTTCTTTCGGCAACCATTAATTTCTGTCGCAATTAACATCTCTCACTGACTCACTTGCCATCGCGAAGGTTGTAATTAAACTACGAGCCTCTCAGAAAGATAAATTACGTCAAAATTAACATTGATTATGACGTGTGTAATGACAGCAAAGGTAAAATAAAAAATGTCCTAGATATTTAATTTCCTGGGTGTTGACAACCTCCATTAGATCACGCGACCGACTCCTAACCTATTGATCACTTAAATCCTGACTTTTAACTGTATTATTGAACTCTAAGTGGATGTTAATGTCGAACCCTAGCTTTTAATTAACTCCTTTTTACTCTATATCCATCCTCATCAATTGTTGGCCAATGAAATCTTGTTAACTCTTGTCAATTTCGAGCGAACACTCTCAAACCTTACACCCGTAATTACCTTCCTGGACACCGGGTCCATTTTAATCGTCCTGTATCAACTCCTACTTACTCGATGTCCATCAGATCTTATCCTCTAACAATCTCACTGATTGCCACATATATGTTAGCTGCTCTTTACGGTCTCGTCGACCTTAATGGTTCTCTACCAATTGCTACCTAATGTCCGACAAACGCCATTAGCTATCGGTCAACCAACTCCTTGGTCCCTTAACAATCCCACCGGTGTCCGCATCCATTTCATTCACTCGACCACTGTCTACGAAAACATCGTGGAACACTGTCCGTTAGGATGTCGTCCCTCGACAATCTTGCTGCAACTTTCAATCACTCTTTGCGTCCCATCAATCTACGAGCCTGGCGAACGTAAGAGTGACTAGCGACGATGTACGTCGGCGTGGCTTTGCCATACTGGCGGGGACGAAGAGGGACGAAGGAAGAATGGCGGGGAAAAGAGTGGAAGAGAGAAGCACAGCTGCATCGTTGGAATAACAGTACTCTCACATTGGTGAGCGCCGTCGAAGCACGGTACCGTTATCGGTTACGGCGTTACCACGCCGTGGAGGACCAGTGACGGAAACCAGAGGAGCCCGGACCGAACTACACGGGTTCCCCCGTAACGCTTTGCCCTCCTCTTCCTTCCTCTTCTTCGTGCTTTCCTTGTCCCTTGATTCCTTGACCCCGCGCGTCCTTTCCCGGTCATCGTAAAAATGTTGGTCAATGAATGCATCGATAACTGTAACAGATAATAACCTCCGCTCCCCAGGAATTTACGATCCCTCTTCGTCAGACTTGGTAACGTTACCTGGACCATCCACATGCTTCATCGAGCACGAGATTTTTGGGCCAGTCGATACAAATTTTTAGAGATTAGACAAACAACATCAGCTTCGTAGAGGTTCATGACCAATCTTGGTGAGATACCAGAAGGTTCTTTTGGGCCTTATAGACAGTGCATCAAACACGAGCGATTTTTGGGCCAGATGACCATGGTGATTTAAGTATAAATTTAGTATCACTTCTTGGAGCTTCTAGACGGTGAATTAAATACTACTGATTCTTGGGCCAATTGATCACGGCGTTTGCCTAATTGTTTGGGTCAGTTTTGCAGTATTATCTGCTTCGATAACCGGAACAGACAACGAAGTCAGTTTAGTGAGAGTTTATGATACTTCGTGATCAGACCACGGCATATAAATTAATTTTTGGGCCAGTTGGTCGTGGCGAGTTCATCACTGAATGCACTGATAACTGTATGTACAGCTCTGTGTAAACGTATGGTCCTTCTTCCGGCATTGAACCGTTTCTTGAAATACTTGCAGTTACTTTTTGGGCCAGTTGGGTCTTATTATTCACTTGCTGTATGCCACTGTATTTTCTTAACGCTAATAAAATATGTTATACTAGAAAATGTGTTACTTTCTACCTCGAAAATTATTCCTCTCAAATCTTCCCTAAAAAATTATACATTCTCGGAGTACTGACAGTGAAATCGGGCTTCGAGTACTCGAATTTCTTTTCTATGTATCTCATGTGTCATAGTAGCAATATAAAGCACCATGTTTATCAATTTCTTCGTGATTCCAGTATTGCTTTCCATGATGATTACATACAGAGACACAGTAATTAGCGTAATGTACGTAACTAGTTTCTGACCCACATTCCTCCAGCTGAATTTCTACCATTCATCAAGTCGCGACAATTTGAATAAATTATTATTATGTAAATAGCGTTTTCCAACACCTTTGATAAAAACCTACCCTTTCGAAAGGTAAAAACGAGAGGATTCAAAATTCTTACAAAAAAAAAAAAAAGAAAATGAAATAAGATACAGTTGGTCGATGTTCGTCATCTTGCAACGATTGGCTCGAGCATCGAAAGTCCCGCAGAGAGGTAGACGAGCTAATCGAAGCGAGCCCGCCATTAATCACGATGACACGAGCGTGTCATTGGCGAGACGCGGCACAAAATTTCCGGCCAGAAGGCCTGGGCAGACGTTCACCCTTCCCGGGAGCACCCAAGGCGAGCCGTGGAAGAGGCTCTCTCCGTCGATCCTCATCCTCCTTCTCCTCTTCGTTCCACCGCGGAGGAGCCGACTCACTGGCTAGAGAACTCGGAGTCTCTCCTGCGGAACATCCCTGGCAGTTTCACGTCGACGGTCATCCGGATCGACTCGCGGCCAAGGTCGACCGTCAACAGTAACGTTTCCATCGCGCCTCGGCCACGGGGACGATCGTGGTCCACGGACGGAGACGACCAGGTCGTCGCGAACGTCCAGGTTCGCTGGCACAAAAGCTCTGTGATAGGTATCGATCGACGTGGACATTGGGATCTGTGACTCTTATGTGGTGCGATTTGTACGACGGTGATGTGGAAGTGTTCTTTGGGATTAGCTCGACGAGCCTCGGGGAAAACTCAGCAGTGGACGAGGCTGGACTTTTGAAAGGGATTGCAGGATAAGGGTGCAGAAAAGTAAGTGGAACGAATTTTGGACATGGGGAGCTAAAGGGAACAGGGCTAGGCGCAGGAGGATTCGAAAGTTGGGCGACAGCGACAGAGGCTGAAGATTCAGAAGTGGATGGTGCACTCTTCGTGCGTTTTAATTAACTACACAACCTTCCTCTAGGCTTCACGTGTAATTGGAACGTAGACTAAGTCAGATTTCGTGATAAAAGGTAGCCACATCCTCATCAGCGATGTTGAACAGAGTTAGAAAACTACCCACGACAGCATTATACGCATAGAAAACAGAAACTGGATTCTTGTAGTAGTCTTCTGAAGACCATCAGGCGTTCTAATTGACAACTGAACTACCCTTTTGATAATTGGTAGCTGAATCCTCGTCAGTGATGTTGAACAAAGTTAGGAAAGTGCCTATGACGATATTCTATGAATAGAAACTAGATTTGTATAGACTACCGAAGACTATCAGGTGTTCTAATTGACAACTGGTCTGCCCTTTTGATTTCACGCGTAATTTGAAAGACAGACCTCGTTAAATTTGAGGATAAGAGGTAGCTAAATCGTTCCCAGCGAGGTTGAACGCAATTGGAATTGGCAAATGCATCAGAAAGCTGCCTACGATGATATTACATGAATAGAAAACACAAACTAGGTGCTTGTAGTGCAGTCATTTTGTAGATATCATGCGTTCTAATTGATACTCGATCATCTTTCCAGGCCCCACGTGTAGTTTGAAAGGCAGACTCGATAGGGTTTATGACGAGAGCTAGCCAAATCTATATCAGTGAGGATGAAAGCAGTTAGAGTTTGCAAATGTATTAGAAAGCTGAGGTTCATAGACTGCAAATGCATCAGAGAACTACGACAATATTATGTACATAGAAAATTGAAACTATGCTCTTGTAGTGCAGGCCTGTAGAAATCACGTGTCTTAAACGACATGAGAAACATTTAGGTTTGATACATGATTGAAAGTTGCGATTCATTATATTCGTAGATAGGAGGTAGCCAAATTGTTGTCAGTGAGGTTGAACGAAATTCGAAAATGGCACCTGGAAAATAGCTAGAATGATATTATATAAATAGAAGAGACAAACTAGGTTGTTGTAGCATAATTCTCACATAAACAGCATGCGTTCTAAATAACTACTCAACCTTCATCTTAACTTCGCATGTAGCCACAGACATCGTGAGATTTCCAGATAACAGGTAGCCAGATCTTCATCAGCGGGGTTCAATGAAACTGGAGTACACAAATGCAACAGAAAATACGAATATAAATTAGAAATTACAGTGCAGTACAATAAACACGAATTGTTATTAAATAGTTAGTTCACCTTTAGGGTCTATATATAATTCGATGTTAGGCTTCGCCAGATTTGTAGATATTACGTGAATACAAAACATAAACTAGGTTCTAATGGTACAGTTTTTTTTTTTTGTAGACATGTGTCGAGGTATTCCGTGCCGGCAACAGGTAGTCAGAAAAGCAAACGTAATCTAGTTTCCCATAATAGTGACTTTTTCTAGGCAGCATATGTTCTAATTAGCTACTCAACCATCCATTTGACTTCACGCGTAGTAGAAGTGTAGACTTCATCCAATTTATAAGCAACAACTAGAGTCCATAAATAATACAAACTGTTTTTCCAATTAACTATTGAACCTTTTTGGATAGAAGCGCGAACGCGCTAGAAAATTACCTATGACGATACGATATAAATAGAAAACAGAATCGAATACAATTTTCCCAACTCTGTTTGACGCATCCAATCACTTCCCCGAGACGAGACGGAAATTTTACTTCGGAACGCGAAGCGAATTTTTCCGGTCGTCATCCTCGACGAGAAAGGTTTGAAGAGGTTCGACACGATTTTCCCCAGCGGGCGAACTTCCGAGGTGTTTCTCGTTGCACGGCTTCCGTCCGTCTGTTCGATTTCCATTAAGCCGAAGGCGGACAGCAAACGAGCCGTGAACTTGGTAATTGTAAGTTGAACGATCCACGCTTCAAACGTGAACAGAAGAGCATTGCTTCTCAGCGCGATTCACCAACACGCGTGATGCTGTTTTAATCTGTCTATCGACCTCAATACGCGTTGCCTCGGGCCAGAGATGGGGCAGAATTTTATTCCAGCAATAGATAACCAGTTAGACCAACTTATAGCACGCGACAAATTGTTTACCTTCTATTCGTTATTCGAAATTTTTTATGCACAATATATATTTGCATGGATTGTGGTAGAATCCGGCCATTATACAGGGTGTTCGGCCACCCCTGGGAAACATTTTAATGGGAAATTCTAGAGGGCAAAATAAGACGAAAATCAAAAATATCAATTTGTTGATTGGGGCTTCGTTAAAAAGTTATTAAAAAATTTCAAATCATTCTGAAAAAATTATTTTCAGTTGAGGGGGTCGATTACAATCATTTTTGGTGAATAGACACACCCCCTAAATCCTACGCACTTTCGAGAAAAAAATTCTTTACCGAAAATATATGTGGCCAGAAATGTTTTTTTTTGACAAATTAGTATAACACACCCTGTATAAGTAAAAAATGTGGAATATTTATTATGGACAGACACGAAAAATTTCTTTGGGAAAAAAGTAGATCTTGGCTGATAGTATGATCCAAAAACCATTTTTTATTTATTTCAATGAAGTGTCTCGTAAGAGTCTCTACCATTTTCTTCTGAATATTCAGAAAATTAAACAATAAAGTTAATGTTCCGTGAAATCTGAAGCACGTTCCATTAAAACGTACAAACCACTCTCATTAAACTTAGATTTAAAAGTTGAGTTTCATTGGCAGCTTCATTAAACGTACAATTAATATTCCTGCCTTAATGCATACACGACTCGCGATCTAAGAAACGATAATTAACCAGAACGATATCCTCGCTTCCAATAAATTCATTTTCTTTTTAAATTCAAGGTAATTCGAGGTAGGTTCATTAATTCGAAACAAGTGCATATAAATCGTCCCTGAAAAAATAAAACTCTATGAATCTGTACGTTCTTCTATCACTACTTGAACCGAACACGAATAAACAAAACCAAGTCGCCTTTAATAAATAAATTTCAATAAATTTTATAATTTCTTTTCCTCGGGACCTGTTTCCTTAACGAGGGCCCAGAGCCAGAATCGAAATGTCAGACAATGTTCGATGAAGTCGCACTTTTGCTTTTGCCCCGTGATCGAATAATAAATATAGTTTCGCATAAATGGCATTTCGACGCCATTGGATCTGTTAAAGATCGGAAACATGTCCATTAATTATCCGACTGGCCTCCGACAGCTCGATACAAAAATGGCCCTCGACACGGCCGCGGTGCAGCAAACTTCCGCGTATTGATTCGTTCCCGTTGGTTCGATTAGTCGGCCTCGAGATCGCCGCAATCGTCCACTTTTCGATAATCGATACCTTCGCGACCCGACTGTGCAACGGAACACGTGCCCCGATCACGGGATGAGCTGCGTTTAAGCGAGATGAACAGGTCGACGACAGTAATACCGTAATATATACGTGTAAGCGGATGCTGGACATCGACACTTCCAGTGAAGTGGCATCTACGTGTGCGATCGAAACGGGTAACTGTAAAAAAAAAGCGCCGTTCGCCGGAACGGATCGCGTTTTAGGACGGAATTTTAGGGAGAATTAGGAATTAAAATCACTTGGAAGCGACGTGTTACGGTAGCCCGTTAATCCGATCGAATCTGTATCTGTTAACGAATAACGTTACACTGCTATCAACGCGATGTTTCGATTTCTTGATGGACCTAATGGTTCGAACCGACTGGGCGTGACTGGGCGGTCCCAATAAACGTTTTCTTAAATGATTTTCTTAGAGATAGGTAAATGTAGTCTTGGATTTAAGATTGAAGTAAATTTTAGTTGCGGACCGATGCTGCTGGGCAATCTTGCTCGATCAATAATAATTGAAGGTATTCACAGTGTGGATATCTGAACATCAATGGAATGGTTTTTCTTACTAGAAGAGCACCGTTAAGGGAAAGCATACCGGAAATCCAGTGGGAAAATGTTTTCCGCCTCGGACGTATGATAATTTGAATTTTTCCATTTAAAAAACAGACCGAGCCTCGCGCATCGCCGGTGAAAATCGAGCAGCAGTCATGCCGATGGCACGCACGCGATAATTCTGCACGAGCGAGTATCAAGCCTCGCGATTTTACGATTTCTAACCTATAAGACTGACGAATCGTTAAAAAATAGATTGAATTTACGAGGACACTTTGTGCATACGACTTACTTTAAGGCACACACACGATATAACTACTTCCTGCTACAGAAGTATTCTATTTATGGTTCGAGACTATTTTCAAATCTTTATTTGAAACTACCGCCGCTTGTACTTCCATTATTCAACGTAAATTGGCAAAAATTTCCGGTTGAATTTGTCAAAATCGCTTCGAACCAGAACTGAACGCAACAGAATTCTCGCGAAGGCACACGCAGCGAATAAAAACAAGTGTGTCACGAAAGTTCGTGACGCGTCAGCGGCGGCATCCTTCGCCAACACAGACGACGAGGTTCGAGGCTAAAAGTAGTCCTCGAAAGGGTGAAATTACAATCCCAGTCACTTTTACTCGGGACAGTGCGTTAAAACGAGGTCCGCGGATCGAATATTCTTCATCCAATCTCGCCTGCAATTACAGTTTTAATTGCCGCCGTCTGACGTCCGCACTCCCGCATAAATTTAACGCACGCTGAAGATTAGCGGCAAGGGTCCGTGGAAACGAGGTGAGATCCTGGGGAGATCCCCCGATCCTTGAAACTTTTTTCGTCCGCGCCTATCCTTGTAAACTTTTTATTACGTGCTCGAACATTTCCATTTTTCCTGTGCGTCGAGACCGTCAGACATCCTCTCTACATAGACCATTCGAAGATAATCGGTCTCTATCATAGCAATCGCTGCATCATCGGTTTATCAAACTCGTTCGCGAGGATCTACACACTACACAATTTTAGTGTTCATCAATAGTTTTGGGATCCTGTCCCATATCTATGTAGGTTGCTCTATGGTAATCCGGCCGAATCATTGCAATCGTTGCGTCAATGGCTTATTAAAATCACTTGTCAGGATGTATAGACCATATAATTAAAGTCTATAATAATATCTTTGAGGTACCGTTCAAGATTGTAGTTAATTTAATCGAAGCGCTAATGGGATTGTTCCAGAACGAATGACGTCGTTCGACGGACGTACGTTTAAGAAGATTCCAGGGAGCTAGCGAGTATCCTGGACCTCGTGGATCGTTTAATAGACCGGTGCAAAATGTCTTGCGTGGGGATGCCCCGCTACGAGGACGGATTCCGATTGGCTGGGCCTGCGTCGGAATGCTCCCTCAGGAGCAAGGCTCGGATCGATGCCCTCTTCGAGGACTCGAGGTACGATCTTAGGGATATTATTCCGTGCACTATAAACGTAATGATTTCTCAAGTTGGTAAGGAAACACTAACTCCAGTTCAGTGTTCCATACTTGTTGATGGCTGTGAGTCACTGCTAACGACCCATACTAGATATCTGACCTCATTCACAGTCTAAAAAAGCTGTTGTATGATCGAAATAAATCCTTTGGAACGTGGAGCACAACTCCATTGTTTCACTTTTAGGATTTGTTAATACCTATGCTTCTGTTATTTAAGTCCAGTTCCATTTATGGAATCTCAGTTCTGGTTTCGACCTTTCTCAGAGCATCGTTTGCCTGGATCGTTTCAGGTCGATTTACGGATCCACGATGGGTGGGTGGTACGGAGGCGTCTCCACGATGAACTCGAACCAGATTGACGACGTCGGTACGGATGAACAAAGGAGGGTGAACAGCGCCGTCCAGGCGCGAATCGAGGCGATGTTCGCTTCCGTGGAAGCCGAAAGCGGAACACCCGGGGAATGCGCCGCTGCCATTTTACCGGTAAATATATAAATTACTTTCTTCTATATTTATTCCTCTTTTACGTGTCAGTGAGCACGATCACCGTTTTTCGAGGCAACTTCCCCCTTGTGCTGCACCATCGACTCTACATGTTGCTCCTTTTGGACGTGCATAACCTTCTGGCAATGTCGCTGACTCATGGTACTTTCGAAGCCACTTAAACACTCGTGTTATCCGAGCATCAATTCGAGGAACGGGTTCCGAGTACTTTGGAGGAGTTAAAACGAGAAGAAATATAAAGATTCTATCGATCGTTCCAATGTAGAGCTAACGGATGACTGTTCAGAAACAGTTTCATGGTATATTTAATTTCTGGTAGCGATTACGTAGAATCTGACGCTAACAAGGGAAGTCTCAGGCGTTGCCCTGATGTTCGTTGTACACGGATTCGCGCACAAAAAGATTTCACTGCAATTAGATACGATCAGATGGAAAAAAGAGATTTTCACTTATGTTAATTCGATCGCGAATCCTGGCTTTTCTCCCTTCCTCAGAAAATCTCGCGGGAACGGCCATTCGTTCCACTCTCGAGACGGGTTTGCACCTGTTTCGCGCCTCTTAGCGAAGGATTTACCTACTTCGCCAGCGAATATTGCCTCCAATCACGCACCAACTGCGTATTTCATACGTTGTTACGAAAAATTCGAACCTTTTGCAACGTCGAAAACCCAAGATAGTGTCTCCGGTAATTTTCCGCGTTAATCGAAACGAGTTTTTTGTTTTACAAAAATTATAGGTCAACCGCAGTCGAATATACGACTGGTCCTTCGAAGCAACTTATTTTTGAAAGAGTGTGCAGAGCAATTATAATAAAACGAAGCATTTTGTGTAAGATTAAGAACACGCGTAAAACGTTTTCTAATTTTTGCTAGAACGATTCCGCCTCGCAGTCCCCGTGGCAACGGGAAATTTATGCAGCCTCGATCGCGTATTTATCTTCGGCAACAGAAAAAATCTACGCCTTCTCAAACGAGAATAAAATTTAGATCGACGTATAATTAGTCGCGAACTGGTTGCTTGAAATGAAAGAAACCGAATAAAATGGCTTCCAAAGAGGAACGATAACGGGAGTTCACAAATAACTAACACAGATTTTTGTCCAGTCGACGAGGAAGACGTAAAACTGACTCGGTTACTATGATCATTATTTTTGATACCGAAGAAAAATGGAAAAATAGAAATTCTACTTCTGAACTACTTTGTGTTCCGTTGAGCAGAGTAATTCGAGAAATTTCATGCATTAAAAATAAAGAAAAAGTAACATAATCGGTCGCTTGTTTCGTTTTCTAGAAAAAAATTTTATATAAAATTATAAGCGAAAGTAGAAAAAATTCACATACATTTGACTAGGAGAAGTCAATTTAAAGTAAGCCGTGTTTAGATTCAATAATAAATGATTTTTTATGGTATAGTTCCAACGAGAGTTTCTTCAATTTGCTATCAGAAAAAGTTGCAACCAATTCGAATTTTTAATAGGAACGAAAAGTGAAAGACCGTTACATTTTCTCCATAAAGAAAATATACTACATAATCACATTTCTTATGTGTACTTTCTACAATGAAATTGCAGGTGTTACTTTCATTATTTAATAAATATCCAAGTAATAACTTAAGTCTTCATCCAAAGAAAGAAACTTACGAAGGAATCACTTATATAGCCCTCTAGCGGCGAGCGTGGGTGGCGCCATCTACATTGTTTAACCCCAAGAAAACCCTATTTCATTCGCTACAGCCGTGTTTTCTTTAAATGAAAAAATTCAGTTACGAGCGAAGTATTTAATTTAATATCGAGGTTTTAAAAATCACTTTAGATAATCGTGATCGATGAAAACTCTTGATAAGACCGTACACCATCGATTAATCTACATAATTCGTTCGTACCACATTTGCATCGTGATGAACTTTCATTATCTCCTACTCACGGCGTTCTAATAGAGTGATTACTTGTTTCCAACAATATGGTATTTGGGCATGGTATGCAGTCTGTACTGGACACTTGTCTCGTCGAAAATGAGCGTTCGTTTCTAAATTAGAGGCTTCGACTCCTTTTAAAACGATCGTGGCATTAATGAAAGCAATTTCTTCAAACGAAAAGAATGCCCAGTACTTCACTAAAATTGAATACTAAATCGATTTAAAAACTGTTTAGGTTGCGTAGAGTCCGCCATTAATTAAGCATGCCCGTGCGCCACACATCTTCAGACTCAATTTTTTGGAAAATAATGGCTCGTACGAAAAAACTTTATTCCACATTTTCGACTCATTTTTTCGAGAAGCATTATGTTCTTAGCATTCTATTGTCTTTTTCGTATGAATCCTCGAGTTCTAGGTAATACAACTTGCACGTGTAAATGCAAAAGTGGCTCTTGCAAATAATAATAAATAAATTGCTTTGAATTGCGATGAGTTTGATACCTTGGAGAACAAATATTGAGCCTTCGGAGTGGATAGGTCATGGAAGTAGGATTTAATCGATCAACAGAAGCAAACTTTGTCGACCTCGGTGACTCGAAAGGCATCATCGGTGGCGCAACGAAACGATGCGGAAGAGGAGGCCCATAAAAGCGGGGCAATAAGAAAAATCCGCATGCCGATGCAACGAAGGAGAATTTTTCAGTGCTCCAAATAGACTCGGTAGCCCGTCACGCTCTGCGAATCGTGAACGGAATGAAAGTGACGATTAAGAATGCCAGGACGATGCCGACTCGAGGAAAGTCCGAGTCTTTCTTATCTTTCGGTAGCTCTAGCACGTTTATTTCTCGGTTTTATTCTTTCAAATATTGTGCAAGATTAAAAATTTTATTCTAAAATTTCTCTAGACAATCGTATTCTGACTGGAAAACTGAACATTTTAAAATTAAATACATAGCAGTGAAGGCAAATGCATTTACGATACAAAAACGAGTATATCAAGCTCTCCGCGTTTCTACCTCATCTCTATTTTAACTTCGTGTCTGTCATCTGCCATAATGCTATCTTAAATGCAATTATCGTATCTGGAAGTGAGAAATTTCTAGGTAGTTTGGTCGAGGAATGTTAAAATGCTTGATGAAGCATCTGACAAGCTGTCGTAAGTCTCCGATGTTACTGGACATTTGCAAAGAACAGGTTTTTATTTCTCGAAGGTAGACACCGAGACAGACTTTAACTGTTAGGCGTCATAGTATCGTAATAAATATATCTTCCATTAGTTGGATATATTTAAAAAACTTGTCCAGGCAATAATTATAAGCTTGTCTGACATATTTGGGCCAAAAGTAGCCATTTTATGAACGAGCTAAAATAAGACACGCGTTTATATGAACATTTCTCGCCATTTTTGTGCCCTCTATCGACAGCTGAAGGTTACACATGATTGTATAGATTAAAAAATCAAAAATATGTAAACGAAATGTGGCGACACCGATTAACACGACATCTTTAAATTTCTCAGAAGTCATCGACTCTATTTTTTGTGAATTTCTGGATTCCAGAAGAATTTAAAAAAAAAATGTAGAAAGAATGTTCGAAACATTTTGGGACCGACTTATGCAAATGATTTTTTTCGATTTGGAGTCTGTCAAAATTAGAAATGTAGGCAACGAGTTCATGTAAATTCGCTATCTGGATCGTGACTGGGCAGGTTTTAAATATAGAGACCTTCCTAGTACTTACTTGGGGGATACTTGAAGCTCTACTTAAACATAATTGTCACCTACCCCTTTTCAGCCTCGTTCCACAGTGAAAGTCCTGTCATCTTCAGATCCTTTTAAATCATTCTTTGCGACACGGTTGGTAATGAATTATCGCTACAAAACTCTTTCAGGTGAAGTACTTGGGAGCTGCTCCGGTGGGTGGCCGCGTGGCCAGCGTCCGTGGCCTCCAAGAGCCGCTTCGTCAGCTCTTAGAGCGCGTGGAGGGCTCGGTGAGGGCCGAACTCGAGGTCTCCAGACGCGGATTGACATTTCGCACGACCGACGTCTGCGAAAGGAACAACCCTTTCCGAAGGATCGCCGTGTGGAGCGCGCTCAGGTTACGCGGCAAGAGGACGCCATCGGGCGATTTCCATTACGCTTTCCTGCCGTTGGTCGGTGACCACGATCAAGGCCAAGGGGGCGAAGACAAGCACGCGGACCTCTATAGGTGAGTATCGTTAACGAAGACCTCTAAGATTTACCAGATTCAGCTCTCAAGATGCAACTAGTATTCTAAACTCAGGGTACAAAAGTTATTCAGCTCCTAGTCGCAAATTGCAATATAAAAAGTTAATATTCCAAATAATAAGTCACTCGACAATTTAATTTTACCAAAGTCTCACGACGGAAGCTCTAATTTGCAGAACGATGCGGGGTTTGAAAACTACCGCGGACAACTATCCACCCATATTCGCGGTGGTGATGCGACGTCCCGGGGCGAACAGGTTGCTGGAATGCCACGCGTTCGCCTGTGAGATGGAGGAAGACGCTGTGGCTGCTGCAGCCACACTCTACAGAGCTTTGCTCGCGGATCTGGACGGCAATCGACGCCGCCCAAGGCACGCGAACGGCGTTGGGTGTGTTAGTTTGGCGTCTGTTGCATCGAGCGTCCGAGACTCGAGTCCAGTCAGCAAGATCAACGCCAGACCTAATATTCTGCAGTTGGACCAGACACAATCGACCCCCTCGCACCCGGTGAGGCCACCCAGGACGAAGAAGACCTCGGTCTCGAGCTCCGTCACCGAGGAGGAGACTGGAAAACCAGGGGACGTGCAGAAAGCACCAAGAAGAAAGAAGAAGAACTCCGACATCAAGGCGGAGGATATCCTGGAGGCTCGAGGAGCAAGACGCGACTCGAATCCAAAGGACAAAACGAGTCCACTGCCTCAGAACTTCAGTTCCATTCAAAAGAACTTTGACCTGAGGGTGTCCAAGGAGGAGGAGCGACAAAACTCGAAGAACAAGCTGTTCGGAAGCAAGGCCAGTACCCCAGATAACATTGAAATAGAGCACTCGGTTACCCCGAAAGAGAAGATCTACGATCTCGGCGTCGGTGGCTTCTATGAGAGGGTGTCGAACAGATACGAGAAGCTTCCCGTGAAGAGCAACAGCCCGGGGAAACAGAGCCCCCCGAACGAAACGGAGGGCGTCAAGAAACCGAATCCCGAGAAGGGTCGCGAATCGTACGAACTGACGCCTTTCGGAGGCGCCGTCAAGAGGCAAGAGACGTATTCCCCCAAGCTGGAGGTGGTGATTTACGATAGGGTCGATAAGATCAGCTGCAAGGACGAGGAGAACTCGATATACGAGCGGAACAATAAACGGGGTAGCAAGGAGAGGCTCTACGAGGAGCACTTCAAAGACGCGGAGAAGATATACAATCTTTCCCAGGAGGATGTTTACGGCAGCAGGGGCAGCAGGATGGACCGGGGCAAGGTAAAGAGTTCGCAGGAGAACATTTTCTTCGGCAGGTCCGCGCAGAGCGACACCTACCAGCTGATCCAGGAAGTCACCGGGGACTCGGTGTCCGTCGAACGCAGACGTTCGAGGGACCAGGAGAAGGTCTCGTCCGGGAAAAGAGTGAGCAGAGTGGTCACTATGGACAAGCCGTTGAAGAAGCAACTGAGCGACTCTACGACGAACGTGAACGCGCCGGAATGCAGCAAACCCAGGGTCAGGAAGAGGAGCAGAGCTGGCAGCGAGCCTCCTGTCAGCCACACTGACGACGCGATGAAGGTTCTACAGGAGGGCAGACTGAAGAGGTCCCAAAGCGACGTGGACATGGACAGGGGCGATCTGATGACCAGGGTCGAGCTACCCAGAAGGGGTAGCTTCCTGAAGCCTGGAAGCGCCAGAAGACCCAACAGCATCAAGGGTGGAACGCCTTTGGGATTCACGGAGCTGTTCGACGAGTTCAGGAATCAGGAAGGTCTGACCAGCGTTGACGACATCTTGGCGGCCATTATCGGTAACTCGCTCGATAGCTAGCATTAACCGGGATTAGAATTAATTCTTTCCAATACTTGCAGATCCCGAGGGGATGTCCTTCAACGACTTGAAACCCCTCTACAAGGAGTTCTTGTTGAAACTGGCAGCGACGTTGACGCAGGACGAGCTGTACCAGAGGTCTGCCAGTATAATGAGGAGACGTCGAAGGCCTCAGCGCAGACGATCCAGCCGCCGGACCTGTCTTCTAGGCAAGGCCATCAAGAGATCCGTATCGAGGTTGAAAGGTGGACCCACGGAGTTCACTTCTGTGATATTCCCAGCGAGGAGGCTGAACGACAGTTTCGGCAGCAGCTCTTCCTGCGACGCGAGGAACAACCATCGAAATCGCGTTCTGGCTAACAGGATGGGGAAGAAAAGGTCTTCCTGGAGGATGAGCAAAACTGGAGGGTGCCACACCACTTCGGAGGACAGTGACACGTGTAAGTACATTCTGTGGGGTAATTGCTTTTGGGATTGATCGAAGGAAGCATGTGCCCCCCATCGATACACCTACACTGACTCCAAGAACTACTTCTCTCTTCGATCCTATTCTAATTTAATTTGATTTGTGACACCACCAAGTCCACGTTACCGATTCACCACTCACTCTTTCGCACCCTGTATCAACATAAGTCGATACAGAGTCCCAGGGGCCCCGCGCGGAGGTGAGGTGAGTGGATTTGACCAAAGTGGGCCCGCCAACTTCGCCGAAATTCACCGCACCAGGTAGAAACCCAGATATAGGAGAACATCAGCTAGATCGGGGTTTTCGACCTGACCAAAGCCAGGAAGACTCACTCCAGCCTCATGCCCCCTCTCCAATTAACACACCAGTTAATTGGATGGTTAATCCCAAATTGATTTGTACCACATACAGAGGTCTATCGACTGGAGTATAGATGATTCATCGTTACTTTTGACGTTGAACGAATCCATTTGCCCCATTAGGCAGACGGTTGAGTCGGAACGCGCAGGCAGCGAACAGGAGCAGCAGCGGCTACGTGAGCTGCAGTGAGTGCAGCTACGACTCCGAATCCTGCACCTGCGTCTCGGCGGACAAGTGCTATTGCTCGTTGTCCAGGAGGATCCAGGCACCGCCAGCCGTAGCCAACGAAGTTGTATGCGCCTGCGACACGGACAGCTGCTCGGAGAGCAACAAGTGTTACTGTGCACGACAATCGATCCAACCCACGATACTGGAGCAATTGAGACAACGGGGAATCGTGCCCTCCGAGAGCACTTTGAGCAGAGGGGGAAGCCCGGACAGGAGCCGATCGACGAAAGCAAGCAGGAGTCGAACGCCCTCCCAAGGTTTGGATGTACTCAAGGTATCAAAATGATATGGAGGTGGTTAAGCAACTGCTTGTCGAACGAAAATGTCGCTTTTCTTCTCTTCGCTGTACGAACAAACAAGCTTCGCTCGTACTCGATCGAAATCCTTACACGAATCTCGCTGGTTTCCTTTTAGAAGCAGTCGTCGTCAAGCTACGGCAGTTCGAACAACCTTGCCCTGGATTACGACCTCTTCAATCCAGGACGAAAGTCTCAGCAGTCTTCCGACAGCGAAAAGGTGCTAGTCGTTAGTGCCAGGGACACTCAAGGCCGTTTGGTGTACGTCGGTGGCGCGGAGAGGGACAAAAAGTGTCTCTCCCACTGTCCCAGTAGGTCCGGGGGGCACCACGAAGCCCTTTCGATTAAGAAAAGCGCAGAGATCGCGGCTATCTTTGGCGCTGATTCGAACAGAATCAGTAGACGAGCCAGTAACGCCTCTAGCATCAGGAGTTCGATTAGTTTGGAAGCCGGTCTAGGTTATTTACCGTGATAATCGTCCTTTCCTTGACGATAGTTCGTTCTACAGAGTCTGATCAAAACACCACGAAGTCCCCAAATTGCGTAAAGTAGTTGTCAGTATTGTGTTAGCAACATATAGTTTACTTTTTACTGGGTGACTGATGCGATTACGTTCAAAGATTTATGTAAATGTATAGCGACTACATTTATAAGATATCCATTTTTTAAATAATTAATTGCGAGACTGTTTGATCAGACGCTGTAGACATTTCATTGCATATAAAAATAGGTATATTTTCTTCTATCATTAAGCAAAAATTATGTTACAAGTGCACCAAGAGACGTTAGGATGAAATATACAAAACACGTTTAATTATTTTTTACAACATAGATGACAGTGATAGTAGTAAACGGTATTTTTAAAAAATGCGCATTGAAATGTTGAATAAAATTGTTAAATTAGAATGTATGAGAAATATATTACCACGTTAAAAGTTATGAATTATTTACGAAAGCCTGAGCCAGTTTATGATACAGAAAGAGATTCAAATTCTCGTCTTGATAATCGTGTAGTTATTTAGCTTTAATTGGATAAAAATAATTGGCACGAAAAGCGATCGATGGATCAAAGTACGCCATCGATACACCGAGTATACGGGTATTAATTAATAACGGTACTGTTATCTGTACGCTTCGCAGAAATGTGTCAGAAATGTACCAGACCTCTTCATAACGGTAACCATAATCTCATTTCTGCAAGACGTGATCTCAGCAAAAGTGGCTCCAGGTCGAGCGAGCTAAAATTAGCAATTTACTCTTCATCAAATACATTATATTAGAAGACATTTATTTCCTGGTTCTAGAAATGTTCATGATGCGTGCAAAGATCTTACTAGTACCTGTTTCGTCGCTTATTAACTTTATGTAGTCATACTTTTTATTTTTGTATATCTCCTACAACTACTCGAGGACCAAAACAAATTTAGAAAATTTTAAGAAAACGTTCTTCCGATAATTACTTAAATTACGAATTAAAGACGACACCTAATTAAATTTAGCATAGTCCAGCTTATAGGATTGTGTTAGAGTAAAATCAACTTTTTACCTGTATTTCTGTTACCCAATCGTAGCTACACTAGACCTGATAACTTAAAATAACTAAAGATAGTCTAATAAATTAATGAGGGAAAAGTGCAATATCACGAAACACCCATAACATCATTTTTTCAATGTTGATAAAGTAATAAAAACATCCTTTATAAAATTTATTACAATACGTTATATCATGTACTGTTAATAAAGTCTTGATCCATTTGATGGAACTTGTTTGCGTATTCCGGGGGAACGTCTACTTCTTTTATATTGTCCAAACCTATTTCTTCTTCGGTCCTAAAATTGATATAACACACAGATAATGTTAAATTGCGAATAGCAATGACGAATAAGAGCACATAAACGTGCGTACAGTACCTAATTAAAATATCGACAACATTTTCGCAAGCTAGCAACGCGCTTTTATTTGTCTCCCACTTATGATACTCCCTGAGTATCAGATAAGTGTTCTTCTCTCTTAATACTTCCCTTCCCCGTTTAGTTGCACACAGCTGAGCTAAGGCTTCTAACAACATGATCCTACAATAATTAAAAGGTAAGAAATTCTCCTTTGGAAGACTAGCGATTTCAAAACACGCGCCCTAACCTAATATCTAAGTCTGGTTCCCGTTTCTTTGTTTCCGGTAAGTATTGCAAACTGACAGGTAACTTGTCGTTCTCTTCGTAGTCAAATTCTTCTGGACCAGCCAGTGGTAACAAGAGATACGACAAGATATCTACTTCAAAGCTCAGTAACCATTCATGGTCCTCTGCATCAAAGCAACAATTCTTTAACGTGCCTACTATGCCACCGCGTCTTACGACACTACCTGCATATTCTGTGAATGGAAGTAACCTTTGGATACCGTTACGATTTTTATCCACTAAGAACCTATAGCCATAATTGTAAATAAAGTATTACTACAAAGTAATAAATTTCATGCCCAAAAATATTAAGAAACTTCTAAAACACCTTCTCACTTGCGAAGACTGACTGAGATTGCTAAAAACAGGCCCTAAATAGTGCAGTTTGGCACCAGTATTGTTATACTGCTTGGCAGTAAATACTGCCACAATACTATCCCAAGAATACCCAGTTTTTTCAATAAGTGCTATGACCCGATCCACTAAATGCAAAGGTCTAGTCATATTGGAAAGTATCATACAGCATGGATCTGCTAGAGAACTTTCCTTATCCATTATAAATCTGTAAAAAATGCTCGTGAATTTTAAAGGGAAAGCAGTATTCCATCTTAGCTACATAACAATGCATCTACCTAATACAAACATGTACTAAATTATAATTGTATTTTTTATCCTCGCTCAATTTTGTCATTTCTGAGATCAACAAAACCGCGCTGGTCCCTGCTTCGTCCGCAGTAATGTTTATCAATGCCAGAGCAGCATCCTTTGACACTGCTGTGGAAGAGTCCTGTGTTAGAGCAATCAATTGTGTCAGTAAATTTGGAAGTTTTAAGAGCTGTTCCCGTCCTTCTAAACTTCCAGTTACGCCTGTTATTCGAGGTTAAAAAGAAAGTAACAAGCTGTGTCTTAAAAATTCATTGAAAGAATAAGACGATATCGAATATTGAGGTTAGAAAGCATTTATTTGAAAGTAAGTACTCACTGAGCACATGTTCTAAGCTGATAGCCTTCAGATCTAATCGTGAGTTCGGGTTTAAAAATTGAGAAATTTCTTGAAGAGATTCCATTTTAGAGAAGTAAATAACCACAAAGGAAACAATAAACCAGATAAAAATACGTTCGAACTGACTCTTAACGACATCTAACGCAAGACTCTTGAACTTTGATAATTAAAAAGTAACGTGTAATTACGATACAATTACTGTATAGAATTAATAGCAGTTATTGTTACTGAAGACACTGCCTGTAAAGTTTATAAAGGAGCTAAGAATTTGAAGCCTAGGAAAATACAAGATGCATAAGATGGCGGCGGTCGCCACTTCGCGTCTGTCTTTTGAACGCTGCATACGACGCCATAAATAAGTCGTGTAAACCATAACGACGCCATTGCACCATGTAACATAGACTTTAGTCGTGTTGCATCTTCACGTCTTCGCCGCCCAGCAATGCTGATCGACAAAAATTGTTGTAATCCGGCATACCGAGCGCCAAGCAACATAGCCGCACGTTGGGACAATTCCCCAGTTCGATTACGCCATCTATGTTACTATAAAGAATACAGCGTATAGTGGTAAACTCAAATTACTAGAAAGCATCCAAAACGTACTAGGATTAGTTCAACCAGTTCACCGTCAACTGGCTACCTTATTTTCTGTACGAGTATATCCATTCTATAGTTATGGAGGTCATCGCATTAACCTAAACAGTTGACTTTTTAAATGTAAATTCTATAATAGTTATTTTCAATAATAAAATGTCTGACAAGGCAAACACAATTTTAAAAGAAGCTTATAAGCTATATAAACAAAATGAATATACAAATGTGATTACAAAATGCAAGAAGATAATTAAAGAAGATGGAAATAATTATAAAGCCTTTATGTTATTGGCTGCTTCAATGAACAAAATTGAAGAATTCCAGTTTAAAGTACCTGAAATACTCGAAAGGGCTATCAAAATTGAACCAGACAATCTAATAGCTTGGAAGTATTTAGTACAATATTATGAGCAACACTCGAGTAACATTGATAACTACAGCAACTTGATGTTGGCATATTGCAAAGTATTACAATTTGATGATACATGCAACTTTTCATCCACTTTGAACAAAATCACAGAGGTTTATTTACAACTTGATAATGATAATAATCTGATTGAAACAGTGGAAAGTCTAAATGAATTAAGAAACAGATTAGATGGTACAAAATTAAAATTAATCGATGAAGTACTTATACAAATACTGATAGACAATTTTGACAAGCTAAATGATTATCAAAACCTATTAGAAAGTGTTTTTGAATCTGCAATAAACAGTATTGTAAGACACAGTCGGCATAATTACTATAGAAAGTACTTAAATATATTACATGATACAGGTAAATTAGCTACATCAATTGATGTAGTTATAGATATGCATCGACAGTTTCCCAAAGATACTTTGCCATTAGAATATATATGTTATATTTACTACAAACAAAATATGATGAATGAAAATTCTGCTATTGATACTAGTATAGACCAATTTTATGAAACTCTCACAAGGTTGAATTTAGATTCAGATATTGTGGAAATTGTTAAAGCAATGCATTTAAAAGAAACGGATAATTTGATAGCTACCAGAGAAATACTGAAAGGCATTCTCACGCTGATCCCAAATTTATTATATGGTTGGGTAATACTGAGTGAAATAAATGCCAGACTTTATTGCTGGGAAGATGCAGAAAATGCAGCAAGACAAGCAGTAAATCTTATGAAGCACAAAGTGGAAGATGATTTGTTGTATAAATTAGAAATGATAGTGATTGAATCTATAAGCAAAACTAATAATGAACAAAAATGGGAAACTGCATTGCAAATGTGCGATGACCATTTAGAGAAACGTCGTTCTAAACGGTTGGAATTGATCCGTGCACGCATTCGCGTGTTATTAGACGATCCCGATGTACACGTCGAATTAAACAACTTGGAATCACTAAGCGAAACTAGAGTTCAAGCTACTATTCTCAAAGCACTACACTTAAAAGAACACGAACAATTTGAGGTAGCAGTAAACTATCTTGAATCGGCTTTGGAAACATCAGAAGCTTGGTTACTATCTGGTATAATATATTGGAAAATGGGGAAGTATAATAGCAGCCAAATGGCACTTTTAAGCGGGATAAAGGCCGATCGTTACAATTGGGAGTGCCTGGTTTATTTGGGGCACTATTATCGCGAACACGGTAACGATTTAGAACGTTCGAGGCGGTGTTATCAAACTGCATTGCAAATTAATCCGAGTTCCGAGGAAGCTGGTACTGGATTAAGTACTGCATACAGATTGCTCAAAGATCACGATGCTAATATACAACTGTTGCAGAGATTGACTGTAAAAGACAAGGGTCCAAAGTGGGCGTGGATGCAACTTGGTTTGCAGTATCTTGATCAAGGGGACGCGTTGCAAGCCATCAAGGCGCTTCAGCGCGTTATCAGGGCCGATCCGAACAATAACATTAATTGGGAAGCTTTAGCAGACGTGTACTTCGTACGAGGTGCTCACACGTCGGCGTTGAAGTCTTATCAACGTGCGTTAGACTTGAATCCTAAATCGTTTTACTCGATGATACAGTTGGCTAATATAAAATTGTTTCTCGGGCAATACAGCAGCGCGAAGAAGGACTTTGAACATATACTGTTGAGCAAGTCGTGCTACGTTCCTGCTTTAAAGGGGTTGGCCGAGGCGTGCATAGCTTTGGCGAAAGTAAACACGTCGCAACAATTTCTGGGTCGCGCTGTTGACAATCTTCAACAGGCAATGGACAGTTTGGCTCTCGTTATTACGTCACGCAATGACTTATCTTGTGTTTGGAAGCTACTCGGCGACGTATGTTACAGAGCAGCTCTGTTGCCAACAAAGTACAGTCGTTTGAAAGTACCGCTTGTATTGATGAAGTCCGAGATGACCGAATATACCGTGCTGACGGAACGAAGAGACATACTCTTGTTGTCCGCAAGATGTTACTGCTGCGCCCTGTCTCTTTCTCCGCAATCGCCTTTGCTGTGGCATGATTTAGCATCTTGTTACTTGATGCGACTGCATCTCGATCCATCGATCGATCACAAGAATCTTGCCAGCAAATGTCTGGCTATAGCGAAACACGCTGTTAAACTTTGCCCCTCGTCGTGGTTACATTGGAACTTCTTGGGTATCGTTTGCATGTCACCGTACATTAAAAACTACGCATTAGCCCAGCACGCGTTCGTGATGGCGATCGACAGGGAATTGAACAACTCCATGGTTTGGTCTAATTTGGGAACGTTGTATCTGCACGTAGGAAACTGGTACAAAGCAAACGAAGCGTACAACCAAGCGCAACGAGCAGATCCGGCGTACATGAATAGTTGGATCGGTCAAGCGTTACTAGCCGAAATGATGAGCAGCCAAGAAGCGTTAGATTTGTTCAGGCACTCTACGCAGCTGGGATATCATCCTCAGGCGGCGGTAGGATACGCTCATTCGGTGCTTACCGTGCTTAAAAATTCTACCATCGAAAGGGACTCTTTGCATAAGTATATAATAGAAAACATGCACGCCGTAGTCGTTGCCTCGGACGTGATGAATTGGTACGTGGAGCAACACCCGGACGATTGTTACGCGCGAAACGCGTACGGATTGTTGTTGGAGAGACAGAAACTCCGAAGATCGGTGGCAGAACAATTTGCCGCGGCTTTGCCGTTGTGCACGGACGAGGAAAAGAATTTAGTATGTATAAATTTGGCGCGCGTGTTGATGCAACTCGACAATCCCGTGAAGGCTGTGAAATTATGCCGATCCGTTAAAAGAATTAGCTACAATTCCCAATGCCATTTGGCGTTGGCGTTATTCAAGGCAGGCGAATACGAGGAATCGTACAACGCGTACGAAACGGCGCTCAATTTGCACGAGAATACCGACATAGAAAAAGCTTACACGTTGTGCGCGATGGCGGCGATAACGTACATTTTCCAAGGTGTACACGATACCAAAACGTTGCTATTTCAATGTATTCAAATACAACCGCCGGTTATAACGGGTTTCTTGGCAGCCGCTTCTTTGGGAATATTGCACGTGGATGTGAATTTAGCTGTGCTGGTAATGAACGAACTAAAACCTTATGCGGATCACCCAACGCACGGTCCACACGTTGCAAATTTGTCGGCGTATTCTCATTTGATCTCGAACAATATTAAAAGTGCTATCGCCACACTCTCCAAAGCAATTTTTAAGCATCCCGACGACGCGAGATATTGGATACATTTACTCAGAATAATATCCCAGATAGATTTGGCAACATTTAACAGATGCGCGCAGAAAGCATTGTTTCTGAGCAGAAATACTGTAAACACAGACGTTATGCAGTTGGCTTGTGTATCATTTTTCAAGTATTTCGCGCAATCTTCGACACCAGCCAGTATTAAATTCATACAGAAACTCTTATTTGCATATCCTGGTAATATTGAAAATTTGATTACATACGTGACGCCATTTTTACAAATGTCAAAGGAATTGAAACATAGTGAAATTACTGTGTAGTAAACGAATTTCGTTCCGAGACTCGAAACCAGAGAAATCAATTTTCTATTAATAAGCGAATAAAAAATTGGAAGATAAACGTGGACTTGAAAACCATGTTGCAATCTTCTTATTACGAACTGTCAAGAAAATGTATTTTGATTAAGAATTAAATATTAAATATGTTTAAAAACAAAAGTGCATCATGTTTTACAAATCAACCCTAAATTATCGTAGGTATATTTTTATCTGCACTCGGTCACATTAAAATTCCCATTAATTCACCAATTTTTCGAATTCCGATCGAATAATTTAGAAATATACATTTTATCATATCAAATTCAAGGAAAATGCAATATGAAAATTATCCGTTCTTTTTTAAATACTTTTACTAAATTTCTTTATCCTTCTTGGCTATAAGTTTCCACGAATTGTTAGTAGATGGCTCTATATACGTAATCGTTTTCAATATGGCGCCCGTGTCCATTACCCACGTGCACCCATAACCTATTTAAGTTGTTTACATGCGAAGAAGTAAGAACTTTATAGTATTGAAACTATGGGCGAAGAAGTGAAGATTGATGAAAAAATAACTAGAGTAGAAGACATTCTAAACGAGCAGAATAATCAGCCAGCTGCCATTAATACAAATACCTCAAATACAACAATGAAAGTTAGGAAGGTGAAGGCATTGGAAGAACTAATTCCAAAAGGCAAACCAAAGTCTGGCAGAATATGGAAAGATCAGAAAACACGGTTAGTAAACTCTAAGAAACCTTATATATTACTCTACTTACTAACGTTCTACGTAGTTTATTAGTAATTTATTAAGGGCCAAATGTTCAAACCATCTTTCTCCTGTTTACAGATTTTCATCTATAGTCAAAACGCGCGGCATACGTCGATCGTTCGAGAAGAAACAGAAATTGAGAGATGATCTGAAGCGGGTGAAAGAGATGTCAAGGGCAATAAAAGCTCAGAAGGAAGCAGACAAAGAAGCTAAGAAGCAGAGGAGAATTGAAAACTTAAAACGTGCGGAAGAGAACCGCAAGAAGGGCGAAGTTGTGCAAGTTGTAAGTAATATGCATCTTATTATATGTAAAACGTGTTAGAAGCGTGTGCAATACTGTGTACAAACTAACCTTAAAATTTATATTTTAGATCACAAATACTGCAAAGCTGAAGAAAATAAAAAAGAAACAACTTAGAACAATAGAGAAAAGGGATACACTTCAAATTCAAAAGACTTAGGTAGTTTCATGCTTACATTGTATACTGTATATATGACCGATTAAAAATATTTTAAAATACCATTTTTCGATTAAAAAAATATACAATTTTAGGTTATGTCAAAAATACTCACGATATATTATACAAAAATTAATAAAAATTCTTCGAACTATCAGAATTTTCGATATTCAAATAGTTCTTTTTGTTAAAATTTCAAATGTTCCCTATTTTTTAAATACCTCACTCAATACTTTCTTCTCTTGCTTTTTGTCTCGCTACGAAGTTACGAAGCGACTCCTTCAGGTTATATTCTTTCTGCTCGGTCCACTGTACATAAATTATTCCGTAAAAGTATTAAAATAAAATAATTTTAGGTTATACTATTGTAAATTACCATTGTTTTAACCCATTTTGGCAGTTTATCCTTGTAATCTTGCATCAAAAACCTACAATAGAAATAAATTACTCATACAAGACGAGCACCTATGGACTATTAAATTACACTAACCTATCATCCACTAACAACACCGCTCCCCAATCATTGATATGTCTTAAACAACGACCCAACCCTTGATTCAGAGCTCTAAATGCCTGGATAGAGTACCAGTCGGAGCCGTTCAGCAAACCTTTTGAGGCATTCATATTGTTATATTTAAATTTCATCTCAATAACGGGATCCGTTCTTACCGCGAATGGTATACCAACCTGAAGTAAGAATATTTGATCGTATTTTTAAATTTGAATTTTACATACCTTTAAGACTTCAAAACACTTTACATCACAAATAAACTTCTGGTTAAAAATCACCGACGTCTATTATTATATTAAAATCGATTCAAGATTCCAACTACGTACCGTTACTACGCATCGAGCTTCATCGTCTTTGAAGTCTATTCCTTCGGCTACTTTTCCTCTGAACACTGCCAATAATAAGGCGCCATCGATGTTCTCGATAGGTCCGGTCGATGTCTGCTCTATAAACTGGCGATAGTCTTGCATGATTGGAGCGAGATCGTTTCCCAAACGTGGCTCCATAAACACGCGTTTCCTTCTCGCGATTCTGTCCCACATCTGATTGTGTTTCCACCTTTCTATTTGTTTGTGCATCATATTATACGAGGAAAAGAAACACAGAATTCCGTGCGGTACCGATTCGCAAACGTCGATCAACACCTGACCCAGTTCATCCTGCAGGAACAGAATTTCTTGCAAGATTTGGTAAAACTATCAAGCTCCGCTTACTTCAAAAACATAAAACGCAGTCTCACCTGAAATTTCCATTGATTTACGTTTCCATACGTGGCTCTCAGGGAATGTCCTTGTGGTCCCTTCGGTACACAAGTCGCGAGAACTTGATCTTTTGGTATCACGTGGGCAGTGTTCAATATATGGGCGAACTTTGTGCTCAACTCGCTCTGGAAAGATCCGGTCGGAGTTAGGGTACCAGAAGCGAGAATTATACACCGTGCAGCTTCGGAAAGCGGAGAAAAGACCACCCCAGGATTCATACAGAGCAGTTTCAGGGTACGAGCACGTTGTGTGTGCTTTCTCACCGAGTGCCAAGTGTCATCTACTGCCTAAAATTAAATGATAGTTTGCTTAAAGACCACTCGAAATGCAGATATAATAAAAACATTTGACTTGCAACCACCTAAATGGATAATGGAGGATTAGAGTCAAACTCCTATAGAGTCCAGTTGGCAATATCTTCAACAGAAGACTCTTTATATTATACTTACGTATTTATAATCCTTCACTTTGGTCTCGATCACGCAGGCTCTGTAGTCGTTTGTATATATTTCCAAAGTGATCATCTTTAAGGCAACCATCAGATGTTCGATGATTTTTTTGGTTTGGTTGCTGACGACTGGTCTCACCGACGTGTTTAATCGATTATCTTCTTTTGCATTGTTGTAGTCTGCCAGTGCTTGCTTTCCAGCCTCGATGAAAGATGAACACAGTGACCCCCCAAGATGATTCATATCGAGTAGTTCTAAGAGTTCTGGACCAGTCCAGTATGGGCTCGACAAATCGGCGTTGAATTTGTCCTGTTCGTAAAATGCATTAGCTGTATTATTCCAAACCTTAATTTCTATCTTTTTTTAAATCTTCTCACTTACAATGTTGCCAAGCGTAAGGTTTTTGAGGAAATCTATCAAACGAAGGATGTATGTTTTCAGAGTTTTGTAGGTCTCAGCACTCGAAGCCCTACTGGATATGAGGCTATCGCAATCGTTTCCCGCAGCTATGAGATCATCGTCTCGAAAATTGTAGCTTGCAGAGTCTCTACAAATGTCTTCGATATTGTGGGCTTCGTCGAGGATGATCACCTGGTTTTTAACCATTAGTTGTATCTGTAATAGTCACGAGTTTCAAGTTTCGAGGTTCCTTTACAGTACTTTGGAGTACTCGTTTCACGAATGCTTACACTCTCACGGATATCGGGATCAATGATGTAATTGTAAGGGCAAAAGATAATATCTGCCTGCTCCATTAAGCTCCTGGCAGCAAAATACGGGCATGCACTGCTATCTTTGCCTATGGCAACCAACTCTTCGATGTTCCATACTGGATTCAAACCTAGAGATCCCAACGTACGAAAATTACTAATGGTCCTTCTGTTGCTTTCATTGTAAAATGGACACCCTTTGTGCTGCGTGAAAATTATTCATACATCATAAAATGTGGAATTACGTTTGCTTTCTTTTTAAATTTATCTGAAAGAGGTAAACCTTTGAAGGGTCCAATAAATCGTTGCACAGCTCCGTTTTGTTCCTGATGCTCTCTTGAATGCACGTGTGCTCTCGACTGCTCAAAACAGTCATTCTGCAAAATTAAATTTTATTTTCACACGCTCGGTGTCGCGAGCTCGCGATACGATTTTAAAGTTATTTACTTTTTGTGCTTGAAGGAAGTCTTCTGCAACTCCCTCACGACTTGCTCGATTTGCTTGTGCGTTCGTGTGCCGTAGAATATTTTTGGTATGTGTAACTTGTCCCTAAAATTGTACCAATTTCCTATATTACAGACAAAACTAACGTCTCAAATATCCAGAAGCAGTAAAATCATTCTCACTTGTCAAAATGAATATCGTTGCACGAATTAAAATCTTTTTCCCCATGTTCGACTTCAGGTGAATAGTCCTTGGAATTCTCTGACCAATAATCCAAGTCGCCTGAAATAAAATCAGTCTCAGTAAAAGTTCCAAACTTCCAGCAGAGTATTGAGACTATTCAGGCTGATTTATTATTATATCAAATTTACGTCAACTCTGACAAATCTTCCTCGATCGACCTTTCGACCCCAACGATCCATCCTTTCACAACTTTTCAAGCGATCATCCAAAGAAGTCACACACGAAACTCGTCCATTTAAGCTTCCTACGTCGAAAGGCTACTGTTAACCCATTCTCCTCAGTTCTCTTCCTTTCCATCGATCAAGTCTCCCAAGTAAACGTTCCTCTGCTTCGCCACCCACCCCTTGCAACCCTCAGCTGTCCCCCCTCTCGCTCAAATACCTCGTACTTCGAACCTTTCTTCGTTAAGGAAAGGAAAAACGGACAGAAAGTCATTTGGAGTAAAATTCTATCAACTGCCAGGGATAAAATACGGTCGCGTATCAAGAAATTAATGTACGTTAGAATATTTGTCAGCGTGGTTTACGCGATTTATACAATTGGGTTTTAAGGATCAGTGAAATCTTCGAAAATTTTAATGGGAACTTTAGACTGATTTACAATGTTGGTCGTTGACGTTGCTATTACGTTATTGTACGTCAGAAAAAAAAAAAGAAGAAGGAGATTAGTAAACGGCGGAAGAAGGACAGGAATCTTTCTCCGTTTCGCATCGTCGACGCGAGCGATTTCTAAGGGTGCGCGCGCTCGGGGTACGCGACTGAAAAGGATTACGCTTATTTAGGAAGTTCTTCGCCGCTGAAAGGATCCGCTCTTCGCTAGCGAGCGGGTCGAGCGTTCTATTAATGCCGTGAAATGAGCGAGGACGAGCGAGAGGAATGTCAAAACACCGGGATCGGTGGCAGGTGAAAGGCCAGGGAGAATCCATTGAGCGGGATCAATAGGGGTGGTTCTATCCACCCTCTCCACGGTCGTCGACAAAAGGGGCCAGCTACTCGAAGGAGCCTCGCGAAAGGAGGGTGGTAGGGGGCTTGTGAGGCAGGGACGAGCAACGTGAAGGAGTCATAGAAGAAGCTACCCTTCACCTTCCACCCGCTGGCCGGGGGGTTAATCCTTTCGTGCGATTTACCAAGTCAGAAAAATAGAAATGATCGTAAATGACGATGAAAGGCATGAAATGGATGTTTATTCGTAAGCGGATTCCGACGATCGAGCCGATCCAGGCCGGATGGAGCCCTCGAGGACGTGAAAGAACACGAAGGAGGCTGTTCCGCGAGACGTTCGTAAATTCGTTCGTTTCGCGAGAGAAACGATCGTTTCCGAATAGCTGCGGTGCTGCCTCGCGATTGGAAATGGTTCTTTTATTTATAAATTATTACGAGGTAAAGCCGTTCCTGGTATTTTAGTTTCCAGATTGCTATCCGATACTGGCATACACCTACGTCAAGCATGATGGACGGCCAGGGTTTGCAACGAGGCAGTTTTTAGGTAAAATCTTCTTTTTATATTCCATCCGGTAATTGGAGGGAAGCAGAATTCAGAGGGACGTTATAAATACACAGATTTTGAATTTCTCGTTAGTAGACGTAACCCTTCTCCGATTTTTGAAACGATTAATATATTATTTCTCTGTTTGACATTCGAAATACGGCGGAATCGGGCCAGTTTTTAGCCAGTCTTAGGGGAACCGTAATTATGAAATTCCCTTCGACAAAAGGACACTTCGTCCCCAAAAAATTCAATTAACGCAGTATCTCGTCAGGCGATAAATCCGAAAAGGTGTCCGACTTTCCATTTTCGTGCATGAGAGACGAAAAGACGGGCGGGCGAGTGGGGTGGGGGGGTCGGGGTGCGGCGACGAGGGAGCCGTTGCCTCGAGGGTGGTTTTGATCGTCGATAGGAGGCACGGTCGCGGCTGGCTGATTGTCGAAGGGGGTGAGAAGAGAGAGGCTAAGACAGGAAAAGCGAGACGGGGCCAATCAGAGCGGGGACTTTGAGGGTGTCGTTGCCAGGCAACGAAACACACCCCAACACCCGAGGGGAGAAAACCCCGAGGGGGTATCATCCAACGGATACAGTCGACGCCGAAAGTTATCGCACCCTTGAGAGACGCCCCCTTTAACATCGCCATCGAGTTACTGACTCGACGTCCGGACACTTGCGGGGTTGTTGTTGCTCCGCGTCCAGAAACTTTACGCGATTCATGATGATTTCTAACCTTTTCCCTCTTTTTAGGAATATACTGTCGTTAACCTGCCCTTAAACTTTAGGCAGCAGCAAGCTTTCATCGAGGAAAAATGAGAGGTTTATCTTATTCTTTTGCTGAAATATATTCCAATTTTGAACAAACATTTCAAACCACTCGTTGTTTAATTCTATTTTCTAGGTACATGGGTGATCGGATTATTGGGGTTACGTACAAATTCGATTTGCGATCGTTCGTTCGCTCCACAATAACATCAATTATTTATATCAATTTTCAATCGTGGTATACTCGTGTTGTATGCATAAACCGATTCATTACAGATTTGTGATTTTGTAATCAGTAATTCTATGAATCCAAATCACTATTGTTACCATTGAAAAGTCCAATTTAAATGAAGTTACTAAGGGAACAAGCATATAATTAAAACAAACTTCGGTTCCCTGTTGGATTTATTCAAGGTCGAAGGGCAGTTTAATATTGGTTAATTCAGACCAACGACACCGGCAATAAAATACATTTTTATCGATTAAATACGCCAGTCGTAATATATTCCGAAAACGAAAGTAAAACACGGAAACACAACGCTGCACGCGGTCGCGTGCAATTAATTAAGCGTTACTGTTTAATTCATCGAATTAACGAGGATCAACGGCGTGTTATTATATCGCGTCAGATTTCAATTCACTGGAAATTTCACCGAAGAATCCTGAATCATTTACGATCTATAAACGCGTTCTACCGTGGTCATAAATTGATATTAAATATAGGTGATGGATAGAAAGGTCCGCAAGTATAATAAATGTAGAGCAAATTTCGCAATTCCACAAACAAGAAAATCTATAGAAATTAGATATATTCAACGATTACTAAAAATTACGTAAAATATGCAGTGATTAAATTTCCGAGCCAACTTTTCTGCCCAACCTTATATTAAACGACCACCGTTGGACAAAAATGGAGGTCAGGATGCGTCCAATAATTTCGCTGACTATCGAGAAACGTTAAATGAACCGTTCGTTGTGCTCGGGCTCCTTATCTGTGAACAATTCTCGCCCAAAAAAAGAGGAAAAAAAAAAGAAAAATGGATCGGAACAATACGGTGTCGTTTCCCGTGTTTCGTTTCCATTCATCGTGGCGAGTATGAATGAACTCGTTTCACGTCGATCACTCGCTCTGTATCTCCCCACCCACCCACCCACCCAGCGGCGCGTATCGCGAATAAATAAACAGTTGATTCGCGAGCATAAAGCCAGCGATTCTCCGATTCTTTACATCGTTTGAAACGGGGCCATCTCCAGTGGAAGTTAATTAATAGGATCGTCGTAGTTTCGCGATTATCTGGGAAGCTGGGTGGGGCGCTACGTACGGGGTATCACGAAAATATAGAGTATCTCAGTGGCCGCAGTAAAATCTGACAGAGAGATCTGATTCTCGTACGACCTTTCATTTTTTCAAATTGGTTTTACTAACAAAATTCTGGGGATACTGGACTAAGAAAATCCACCAAATTCTTTGTTACAACAAAAATCTGTGTGTTTGTGATTTCTCTATGACTTTTACACCACCTCTGTCGAATCTAGATGGAATTTTTTTAGCTTTTTTTTAGCTCTCCTGACCCGCCGGAAACTATAGTCTATTTAACTAAAAGTATTATACTATTAATAAAAAAAACTAATAATCTTAAAGAAATGGTGGACGTAGAATTTCTGAAACCGATGAGAAGAGCCAGGTTCGATCCTGGCGACTCGAACTCGGTCTTCCTTTTGTCCGCAGTCGTCTTCGAGAATTAGAGATTATTAGCGGGGACTTCAGGGTATTGATATGGCTTTTGTCTCGGCCGACCACAAAGTTTCGCGAAGCACCGCAATCCGACCAATTAGGGACGATTTGCTAAATCAAGCCGCAGCCACGAATTAATTGGTACTCGACTTTCTTTCCCCCGTTTCACCCTCACTGTCGTCGACAACAAATACTCTAAGTCCTCTCGATGAGGAAACCACTCGTCGATCCGCCTCGCTTTTTCTTCGTCGATTTTTCCACCGGACGAGTCGCGTTGAGAACAGCGAAAGACATTGCGATCCCAAATCCCAATTATTGGATGGAACGAGACGCTTCCATTTTCCTATTTCCCGTGGATCGTGTCCATCTTTCGCGCGACTAACGAATCGTTCACTTCAAAAGGACCTTGCTTCAGGAATTACAACATACACTAAAATTTATTTTCATCCAAATACTTTGGATTTGTGGACCTCTAAATCCTTTATATTATTTTCATAACTCGTGCTAAGTAAAGTCCCAATTAAATCGGTGCATTTTTGTACGACATTCTTTGAATCGATTTTTGGCTAACTTTTCAGGCCCAAACGAAATTTCCTTGGAAACGCCGCGAAAAATTAATCTCCGAACGACGACGCGGCGAACAAAAATCGCGCGAATTAATCAATGGTCGCGCGGTAGGCCTCATTCGAGCGCAGCATCGCAGAAATTCCGCATTGAAATTGTCGCGTCCTCGCGATGCACCCGCTGCGCGGGCAAACGCGAAGCGATCCGGGGGCACAATGCAACCCTGGGCCCCGACATATGGACGATGCACTGTAAAATGCAGCGAATCAATCGCTTTAATTCGCGTAATCCCTTTGTCGATGGCCACCGAGGCCCATCCCAATCGTAGAATTTCTAATCCGCGATACAATGGCCCGGCACGATCGATTTTCATTTATCGCCGTCGGGAACAAAGCGGGGGCGAGGAGACGACGGTGATTGCGTTTCGAAAATTGAAGACGAGACGGGATTCGAAACGGCAAAAACAATAAGGACGGTCGAGCGCGTAACGGATGTGGGGCGAAAGGGAAAGGAAGATGGAGGGCGGAGGGTGTGCTTCGCGAAAGCCGATAAAGCACGATGTTTGTTCAGAAATTGTTGCTGGAAACGACGTGGCGCGCTACCAGGGTGTGTTTTTCTTCGTCGTCGACGAACCAGAGGGTTATTTAACCTTTGCATTCTTTTATTTTTCCATGAGATCTGCTTTCCTGCGAGTAAATAAAAATACGAACAGCCTTTGTTTACTTTCTTTGTGTAGCAACTTGGAATTTTACAAAACCGCAATCTCGGGATTTCCGACCATCGCGAGTGTGCGACGAACTTTAGTTACAAAATTCGAGGAAAGGATGTAGAAATATACGTCAGAGTTCGTTTCATTAATTTCTTTTTTTTGCAAGGGAACCTCGGTGACTGATACCAGAATTTAGCCGTGTAATTAATTTGTGCAATTTTTTTCTCTTATGGGAAAAATCAACCCTGATATCTTACATGAAATTCAATTAATAATCTACCCTTGATAATCTTATTATCTATTGTTCGAACAAAATTCTGCCCATCTCTGCAAGGGTAGCATCATCCCCTGTGACGAACAGAGTCGGACTCGCGCGTCCGCCCAGTGACCCCATCGTTCCAGCGGCGAAGGGGGTTGGGGATAGCGAGGGCTGAGAAAATGGGAATAAAGGAGGGAGCAAGAAGAACGCGTAGGAGGGCGTAGAAGTGATACGCGTAGAGGTTGTTGTTGAGAAAGTGCAGCTAGAGAACGAGGACGCATGAAAAGGGTGGAAATAGAGAACGCGAGGAGGGGTGGAAGGGCGTAGGACTAGCGAGGGAGTTCCTACTTGAGAATATTATTTCTAGAGACGGGAATAATGGGAGAAACGAAAGGTGGAGAATAGAAATGAGGGAAGGAGAAATAGAGAAGCCGTTGGAAAGATGGTGGAAGGGTGGAAAGAGAAAAATAGGGGAGGTTTCTACTTCGGAATAATGTTCCCAGGGAGGGTGTAAATGCGAGGGAGGAAGAAACGATGAAAATGAGATGTCTTCGGTCGTTCTAACGTTAGCGATCGTGGAGACATTTGCAGGGAAAATCTATAGTTCTGTTCTAGACACGATAATGATACAGAAAGTTAGTATACTTAATATCCCGGTCATATTTAAGTCATATAAGTTCGAAAAAACGATAGCTGGTGGAATAGTAAAGGAAATAAGACGAGGAGAACGTATGTGGAGCATCTGCAATGACGACGCTAACCGAGAGTATATGTGGCTAAAATGAATATACAGAATTGATTTCTGCGGGAGTACGATTCCCTCGAAAAATGAAGAAATGGCTCGAGTAAATACACAAATAAACTAAAAGAAATCGAAAGAGTAAAATTAAAGCGGGATGAAGTGGAGGCGGCAGAGGCGAAAAGCGAAGGAATGCGGGTAGTGAGAGCACAGTTTCTACTCGGGAATATTACTCGAGCAGAGGGGAAAAATATAGAACAAAACTGCCAACGCCGAAATATAACCCCCAAAACCAAAACTGTGAAGACACTTTAAAATAAAAAAGATAAGAATTAGGAAGGACCCCTTTAGTTTAAAATACACTGCTCAAACGGGTTGGAGGGTACATGTGATTTTAGCAAAATATTTTCGAATAATATATAATCGTGCCCTAACTCGAGGTAAATACACGGATGGACGAAAGGATCTCAAGTCGCGGGAAGTGAAAATACAGTTTCCACTCGGAAATATTAGCCGGAGCGAAAGAAAAAACGAAAAAAAAAAAGAAGAAACAAAAGACGCGAGTTGCAACATCGAAATACAAGCCCCGGAGCCCCAACCCCCGACCCCGGGGAGTCTAAAGATCAGAAACAAGGACAAATAAAGAATCATGAGGTCAGAAGACACGTTCGGATGTCGAACACCGATACGGAACGAAGAAACATCGACTGAGGTACAACAGCGGAAAAGAATCCTAGGAATCGGCCAGAAGAGGGATGATCCAGGCAGGAGGAGCAGGGGGGGTATAAAAATCGGAGGGGGACGTGACTCGAGGAGCAAAGAGACACCGAGAAACGAAGAGGGAAGTGTGTACCGAGGGACAGGAACCGGTGTTTGGCCGACGGGGGTTGGGCGAGGAGGGTTTGGTCGCCATGGCGACAAGCAACCCCCGGGACCCACGGAGCTCGTCGCCGGGGTTGGTCGAAAAGGGTGGCCCAGGGCGTCTGTCGGGCAGGTTAGGCCGGGCGTATAGCCCGAATGTCACTCGACACAAGGGGGACACAAGGATGTCCTGGACGCGAGGGGGACGGAGCGTCGCGCGGCCTGTAAGAGCGAGCAGGAGGGAAGGGTGCGAAGGGGAGGGGTGCGCCGGGGAGAGACTCGAGCGGAGGAGAGGGTGCAGGCAGGCCAAGATGGCCGACGACGCGACACCCACCATGTCAATAACACCCTTCTTCGACGCAGAACCGAGCCAACCACCCTCGCTTCGCCCCGAGCCACCCTCTCTCGCCCACCTCCCGTCCTCCTACCCCATTCCACCTGCTTTCCTTTCGCGACCTTTCGCCAGCCCGGTCTGGACTATATTCACGACGATGATGCGCTCTCTCGCCGCGATTTTCCCCGGCTTCTTGCCTCCGCTCGCGGTAATTAACGCGACGATCCCTTGCCACCAGAAAGGGGTGAAGAGAACCAACCCCGGGGGGAGGAGGGGGACAGAGGACCCGGAGGGGAAACACACTCGCGGAGGCCATTGCTGGCGAGCGCGTAATTCCGTTAAGTGTCTTCGTAAACTTCGTTAGCTGCATTTCCCGACATTACTCACCCCCTGTGGCGTTCTCCACGCACTCTGTGTGCAGGGACACACGGTTATGCGTCGGTCCAGGTTGGAAGGGGGTGTGAACCGTGTCCTTTTCGGACGCTGGATTCCGGTACGTTCGTTGGAAACTTTGATCGGGTTCGTGCCTCTTAAACGTGCCGGTTGTTTGTTTAGCTCGGCGCCGGATTAGGGGCGCAAAGACGCTGGAGAACGCGAGGGCGTTGTGATTCGGGGATAATAGTTTGCAGTACTAATTTAGAGCCGCTAATTGACATTGACATTGGGGTAATATTTCGTAATGGCGACTGGGGTTGCACGGTTTATTTTCACCAAAAATTTTCATACTGGTTCGTTTACAATAAATAAACGACATCTCCATTCTTATTCTGTCGATTCAATAAGAATTCTAAGTAAAAATTGAGTCGTTTGGCGTTTGAGGAACGATTAAAAATAAGTTTGTAACTTAGATTTAATTGCTGCTCCATCCACAGTTTTTATTTCTAACCTCTAACAGCCGTTTGAGAAGGAAATGCGTTAAAGGTGCGATTGTTTTTATCAACTTGGGGGCAATGAGGTTTGAAACCATTTGAATTAATCGTATTAACCAATGCGTTTGCAACGGTTACATTTTCAGAACGTTCGATTTGCAATACGCGTCATAATTAACGATTACCATTACCATCGTCGTCTCTAAAATGAAACGACAATCGAATCCACAACATTAATATGCTTTACACATTATCTGCGAAATTAATGACCGCGCATTGTATCCGTTACATATTCCCCGGAGAATGCATCAACGTCATTTAACACTCTAATTTAGCAATAAAATCATTCGGCCCTGTACCGGTCTGGGAAATTTCTATAGACCCGTTCGTCGAAACACGCGCCATAAACCTGAATATTAATTCAACGAACAGTACTGCCGTTTCAATGACTGTTATTATTTACAGAAAAACATGACAACAAATAACGACCAAAGTTTGAAAATAACGTTATCTTTTGTCTTTATTATTTTTGGGAGGAACAATTCTGGCAAATATGATTGCAAACTAGGATAAATACTACGAGACTTCAATTTATTATCACAATTTTAAGAGGATTGTGAATAGCTTCCAGAGTTATTCTTCGGTGTACTAAAATAATTCATCAAAATTCGTAGGGGATGAACAGTGTCCTCTTGTTAGTTAAATACAAATTTGAAAAAGACACATGTTTTGATAAAATAATTTCAGACGATGTTAGTGGACTCCAGATAACTTGATTCATTTTCACGATCAAATGCCCCGTTTTTCGGCGGGACTCGGTGCACGGCGATTCTTTTATTCGCCGGGACAATAGCGAGAGAAAAAGGTAGAAGAAATTAAGGGAAACTTGGGTGGAAGTGTATCTGGGGCCCTCGAGGCAACTGAAACTATTCTCGAAGCAGCGATACACGAGAACTTCGGGAACAAGTTCAACGCGGTTCCTGTCTTCTTTAGGGAATAATCGATGACGGACGGGGGGGTTTCCCTTTTAAGCGGCCACGCGCTGCCCGCGCCACGGGAGGCAGATGTTGCAGAATCGGCCGCGGCTCCATTAAATATAATAACCGAGGAGGGGTTTTCATGCCCAAGCGGGTCGGAATATGTTACGCAATATTCGCTCTTCTGCTATCGGTCCGGCACAATGGAGGCAAAAACCTGGAAGCTCTGTAAGTAATGCCTGACATCCGCTCGAAACGAAACGGTCTCGTGGATGCGCATCATCGATTGTTGCCATATATTTTTTTACGTCGTGCCTCGAGGAAGCTCGCAATTAGCGTCACCGAAAACATTTTACCACGAAAGTCGATCGAAAAAGCTATTGTAACTTTTTCGTTAATTTCTGTCTAATCGTGTACGAAATCTTTGAAAACAATTCTTCGATCGTTTAAAATAATAGTGTTCGCTTAAAACACTGCCTGAACTTCGAAAATAATTAGTAGTCGTGACTCACTTGACTCTGCCAGCTTGCGGACCTCGGCTGAAACAAACAACATTAAAAATTACGTTAGAATTATTAAAATCATCCGACAGATTTCAAACGAAACAGTAAATATTTCAAAAATTTATGTTACTATAAATAATTGTTTGCCACCATTTATTCGAGTAAATAACACACGGTTTCAGGGCGTGCTTAGCTGAAAAGGTTTACGGAGCCGTAAACACTCGAACTCAAGCAATTTAATTACCTTTCTATACGAGAAACTATTAAGAATATTGACGAGCAACGTACTGCTCTACGGGACACTCGTATATTCATTTAAACTAAAAGCTATCCATTCGAATTATTCGACAATCAACGAAATGGAGCAAATATACGACTCAAAGAAGCGAAATACGCAGCACACAAAATGGCGTCTTCCTAGAAGCCTAAACAGGGGAGAGAACGACTGGCACCAAAGGGGGAGCAAAATCGAGGCTGTTCTGTACCCTTTCTGCGGTTCAGATTTATTTCTACAATTTAGTAAATTTAAAGGAACTAATACGAAGAACAATTATTAAATACAAATTACAAGCCATCTTAGTAAGTTTAATTTAGTCCAAATTCTATATCGTGAGCTTTCCTCTGGCCTGCTTCCACTTTGATTAATTCACTTTTCAATGCTGACTTCATGAGAAAACACTTCACGTCAGGTTGGTTGGACCAATGTGATTGGGCTACAATGACAGACTCATTCGACATAGTGGTCCAGTCTCAGCAATCTGATGTGAGTGGGTTAATTGGGAAGTGGGTAATATTATTCTACATGTGGGCAATTGTTTCCGTCCGGAGAGTGGGTCATAATACTAATAAAAACAAATGCATAAACTCCTCTTCGTACACGCTCCTGCGATATCAAACCACGACCGACGCGATCAAACTACCACGTTCTGCATCCAAAATACGAACACGTCGGTTGCTTCGTAGCTCCGCCAGGCTACTTCAGATACCTCCCCGTACGCGATCGAGCAATATCAAACCTCGACCAACGCAATCAAACACCACGATCTGCTAGAAGGACCCACCTCATCGGAAGAAATTGTCCCCCGTCGCGACCGAACAAAGGGGAAAAAGTGCCCTCTGTTTCACGGACCTGTGACTTCTCCCATTCCTGATGCCAGATCCTAGCCGTAGATTGTCATCAGTCGAAACTTATCCCCGTTCGAAAGGTCGCGCGCGTGTTCCAGTAGCACCCTCTCGTACCAGACAGAGGACACGAACCGGAGAGAGCCACCAGGGTGGCGAGATCGCAGGGTTGGGGTCGCAAAGGAGGAAATAAAGAAAAGAGACAGAAGAAAATATTCCAGAGCGGCCCGGCTGAAAAGATCCCCAGCTAATAGGCATTATATTTTTCGTCAGGAGCGCTGGCCCGGGGATTATGGGCCTGTCAGGGGCCTAATAACTGGTCCCCGGTGGCCCACCTCGCATCTTGATACGGGAAACGGGGCCCTTCTACAATGTGCGCATTAAATACTAATCGCAATGCGCGCACGAGCACGATCCGCGCGCATTGTACTAGCGCGCGGGATCATCAAAGGCCGCCGACAGGGGAAAAAGCGCTGTACACAAGAGAACACTCTCGCCCAGGCTCGTGAGACTTCTTCGAAGACCAGGGAAGAGTTTCTATATATACACGCCCGCGATTCCACCTTCTGCGACCCCTTTTGTACCTTGCTTCTTTCGCCCTCGAATCGTCGGAGATTAATTTCTTTCTTTTTTTTTTTCGTAGGGCTAGGTGGGGGGCAGAATTACTACTTACTTTTTCCCTTGGACGGGGAGAGTTGGTGCATGAAAGGCTTGTGGGAGGATTCACGGAGGGGGTTCTATTGGGAGAGCTTATTGACGGATTGTTTTGTTGATTCAGAATGATGCGTGGCTGTGGGAGTCGGTTGGAAGGAGCTGGACGTTTTGTTGATCGAGGATAAGGGTGGTTCGAAGAGACTGAGCAAGGGAGAATTGAATGTTGAATGCAGATGCACCGGCAGTAGATCGCGGTGATCTCGAGAAAGCATGCAATCGTTGCTTGGCCATATCGGTTCTACGTATTCGAAACAGGGTGATTCTGACTCGAAGAATCGTCTTCAATTTTTATGAAACTTGATATACTGCTATCCACAACTATTATACATAATTTCATCTACGTGGAGTGACTAAAAGTAACAATGATCAAATTTCACCCACCTAAACATTTCTGGCTATTATAGTTTCCGTAAGGAATTTTTTTCTCGAAAGTGCGTAGTAATTCGAGGGTATGTCTATTCACCAAAAATGATTATAATTGACCCCCGTAACCGAAAATAATTTTTCCAGGACGATTTGAGGCTCTTCATTTTCGTCGAAATATTTAAGCACCTACCCCCTGTCGATTTTTCTTAAATATTTGTGTGACGCTGTACAGAAATGTTGTTTGGTACTATTTTGTAGGTATCCATGAGCTCTACTTCGTGACTAAATTTCAATGAGATACATTCGCTATTGTTGGAGTTATGGTCGTTTGGAAATTGGACCATCTTTATGGGGTTTCCGTATCGACTGCTGGATGCGCGCGGCTGTGATTTCTTTGTTCGTGCGAAATATAATCCGTAACATTTACCGAAGAATAATCGGACGACAACTAATGTTCCAGTTTCCGCTCCGAATTTCCACCAAACATCCAGCCCAACTCCAAGGAAGGACCGAATTGCAATAAAAAAATCATCGAACAAAAAGGAAAAATCGAGAAGGCAACGCGATTGACCGAATATTAATCGCAGACACTTCACCCCGAGTGTCTCCTTGGCTGGATCGTCCCACCCCATGGACCGTCCATTGCACCCGCGGCTCCAGCCATGAAAGGGTTGCGAGGATGGCGGCTGCTCGATTCTTGGAGGGCTGAGGCAATTACGTGGATTCGTTAATGACGATGACGTCGGGTTTTGCTGACGCGGACTATCTTGCGCCTCCACTTATCCACCGTCGTAAGGGGGCGAGATATAAAAGAGGGCGTGGCGGTGGACTGGGGGTGCAGCTGCGCCACGTATCAGCCACCTATATCCTTGTCCGGCTCACCCCGGCTTATATTGCTGGGGGGATAATACCACGGGGGTGCCGGAACGGTTTCATTACACGGCTTCCCGAGGGATAATATCCTCGGATATCTCGCTGGCCGTCCCCACGGGCTTGGAATTCCGTGCCACCGACCCTCCTCGCGTCACAGACGAACCCTCGGTGGCGGCCCCTTCTTCCAGAACCTCGCAACCCCTTCCCGAAACGATGGAGGAGATTGCATGGACGTTCCTGTGGCGAGGGACCGGCTAGATGACGGAAAATGGCCGATGGAGCTCATGCAAATTGAACGCTGCTAGAGTTTCGGGTCTGCCCGTCCATCCGGTAGCCTCTACTTTTCACGCGTTCTTAACCGTCGACATCATTTCGCGCTATTTTTCCAAAAATTTGATCCAGACTCAGGATTAACATCTAATTCAAACCTACTACAAATTAGCTGTGTCTCGATAGATTGTCCTCGACAAAATCCCTTAAAAATCTGATCTTTCCTCAATTCATAGACATCCTGCCAAATATTCGAGGGTCTTAAGTTCCTCAAAGAAACCCTCTACTCAAGAAACAATCTCCCAGGTCTATATTAGCCTAGAGATTCCCGTGTCTGTCATCCACACCTCGAAGAAATGCCCTCAAAAGCCTAATCTTTCCTCTGTCCGAGGAATCGTGTTCCGGTTCGTTGAGAAAATGCCGCGAGAGGTCCGTGGGTCGCGAGGTGAGGAACAAAGCGTGAGCGTAAGGATGCTGGCGAAGTCTGAGCCCGCGCGTGGGGAGGGATGAAAAAAAAAATGCGCGTAGCCAGAGGGAGAGGCGGAGGAGGAGGATGAAGAAAACGAGAACGATATTCCCGCGGCACGTGCACGCGGTTAAAAAGGTTCGCCGCAGAGAAGTTTCGACGTGCCGGCGCGGGTTTCTAAAAGCGGAACCGGCTGTCGTGATACGGATCTGACCAATCATAAAAGCCGCATAATGGCCACTTATTCATCCATCCCGGCCTGCGGAACGAACAAAGGCGGAAATTAGTCAGGTTCGGTATGCTTATTAATTGACTGACATTTCCGTCATATTATTGTACAATGAATCGAAAGCGGCCCGTAGAGCTCTCGAAACCCCCGCGGCCACCCCTCCCGAACCCTTACCCAGCCCGTTGCTCGGGGGTTGCCATCGGTCTACGTGCAGCTTGGAACCTACTGCTACGTTTCTGATCGCCATCGATGCCGATCCACGATTCATACTTCGACCCACAAATTTTTACCTACGATTTTTTTTTTAAAATACCCTGAAACTTTTGTTTGGCTTACTCGTTACGTGTCAAGCTTTTATAAATAAAATTCCATGTGATAGTCGATAGTTGTCAAGGAGTTATTTGACTCAAGAGATTAATTTTGTTAAAAATTGTGGATCGAAGAAGCGTAGTACGGTGCTTCGAGAACTTTCCCCGTGTTGTGGTTATCGGTAAGCTTTGCTTTCCGTTGAAATATGCAACCAAGTATACACGGTTGATAAAATAGTGATACATTGTTGCGAAAGTAAGAAGAAAAAGTTTGTCTGCTTTGTAAACCAACGCGAAGTCGGAGGGTTCTTTTGTACTTTGGAGTTTTGCATTCTTATCGATCTTTCTAGATAGAACTATGACTGTACCAGTGATTTTATTACCACATATGAATATTCGAATATTATTATTCATTAATTCGGAGTCCCTTCGAACAATTTATATGCTCCCAGGAATATGTATTGCAATCTGACGATCAGTCAGATAAAATCACTCTTTCCACTAAAAAAAAAAATAAAACGTTCCAACATTTTCGCATCCGCGATATCAATCTGCTCGCGAATGAAACTTGAAAAAAAGGAAATCGAAACCATCGGGAGACAAACAGACCCTTTCGTTGAAGCCCGGATTACGGCCAGGAAGGAACGAACAGCAACGGGAAACGAAGAAAAAGGAACGGGAGAACGTCGAGATGGTTTCCTAAATGGCGAACGTCCGACTAAATGGAGGCCTAGACGCACTCGAAAAGCAATGACAGTCGAAAACGCGATCGCTTTCGGGACGAACGATGGAAATTAGAAGGAAGGGATGCAATGGCGGGAGTGTAGAGAGCAGGAAAAAAAAAAAAAAAAAAAAAAAAAAAATGGAGAAGGAAAAGCGCATGTCTCAAGAGTGCTCGGTCGCGATTCCATCGCGAAGGACTCATCCTCGGTTGGCCTGAATGCTGCGGGCATTCAGAGCCCTTTTTTCCACGATAATTACACGCGAAGCCACTAATTACGGCTTTGCATGGCGCGCATCCACCGACAAGAGGAAATGGAAGAAAGCTGGAGGACGAGACGATGGAGGAGGGTTGGAGAATCGCGGAGATAGAACGACGCCGGGAGGATTGGAGACCGTCGAAAGACGGAAAATGGGGCGGAAATTAAAACGCTCGACGCGGTTCCTTCGATTTTTCCTGAAAATGAATGCCACTTCTGATCCTCCTATCCTTTTTATAAGTTTTTTTTGCAACAGGATTGGTAGGGGTTGATACGTGCTTTCGCGGGATGATCGACGATTCCCGTGGCAATATCCTGGATCCGTTCTGGATTCCGAATCTTTCTCTACTTTTTTCCCACTGCGGCGCAATTATTATTTTACATATACATTTTCCCCTACTTTGTACATCATTCTTTCGCTCGTGTGTATAATTCCCGGCACAAATCTGCTAACGTATTTTATCCAGAAAATAGTCTATTCGACAAAAATGCCGCTGATAACGGTGGAAGCCGTATAATAACAGGTGGTCTATATTCAAAGCAGCATAATTGCGGTTAACGAGCCTCTTCAATTTACTCTGTTCACAAATTAGCGAGAATGTAGGTACGCGGCACGCGGAACTGCAGCTTTAAAAAACCAACAGTTAACAACCACGTATTTCTTCGTTTTCGATTCGATAAAAGTCTTCGCTTTTTAATTTCACGTGCAATTACACGTATTTTCATGCGATAAAAAAGCGTCTCATAAAACTCTTCGTACAAAACTAAAAAAAACTCGGACGATTGAAACTTTCGCGTGGAACGAGATTTACAGCAAAACTATCGATTTCGTTTGCAACCGACTCTCAATTACTCGACTCGCCGTGACAACCATCGACCCTTTGAAAAAAAAAAAATACATCACAACCTCGAGGGAGACGCGAGAACCACAGAGCAAAGGGGAGGGAAGGGGGGCATCCCCCGAGCGATACTTTTATTCCCGATTCCAGTAATTAGAATATTAATCGCGAGGATTCTCGAACTCGGTCTACTTCGTCCCCTCGATTATGCATTCTTTTTCGATCGGGGCCACCCCTGTCCGCCACGGGGGTTGCTAGGCCTCCGTCTATTTTGTTTCCGTCGTGAGCGCGTGTCTCCCCCGAATAATGTCGCGAAAGGGGTTGAAAACTTCTGTGAAGATCACCGGCGCTTTAAACGTTTTCATTTCGCGGCACTGTCCTTTATCTCCCTCTTCGTCACGCTTGCACCAAGGGGGTCGCATGGAAAGGAGAGAAAAAATCCAAAGGGGGAAAGGAAGCAAAACGAGGGGGAGAGAAGGGTCGCCATGGCGTCCAACGGATCCCGTTGCTGATTGGACGATGGCAAGGGTACGCATTTTTAGCCTCCCTTCGGATCTGCCCTCATTGTCATTTTAATTTCAATCCCCTCGGGGCCACCGGGAGGGTGGGGCGACCGAGGGGTGGAGCGAGAGCTAGGCTGCAGGACGCACGCACCCTTCGCAAGATTGGTTCCACGATTTGGTAACAATCGTCAATGCTTGGGACTTTCCAACGGGTGTACCCAAAATATTTTCAAGGTCCTGCGTTGATCGACAGAGAATTTTAATTATTCTTATTTTCTATTCATCTATTTATTCAAGAAGAAGAAGCCCTCTTAAAGCATACAGTGAGAACAGATAACACAAAATACGAAAGAAAGGATAGAGATTAAGCAAGATTATTCGAAAGAAGCTGAAGAACAGACAAATTTAGGGGTATGTTTCCAGGTATGTTTATCAATTTGATACTAGATTGCAGAATCAATTGTGCAGCTCATAGAGTACCTGACTGAACAAAACTAAAATGAAGGTCTATCATGTTAATTGTTTGAAGAGCTACTGTCTAAGGTATGCTCCAGATGGGCACGAAGCTCGATATCCTAACAGATATCAACTAAAACGCTACATCCGGAAAAATAACTCGAACCACAGAGCAGAAAGTGTAATTCACGAAGTAGCCAATCTCCGGGGCTAAAATGGAGCTTCACGGAGGTACACGATGTCCACGAATTCAAGGGCCAGCGCGAGATCACTTGGTCCCAGTTCCGCGGTGTCCTCGGGGCGAGAAAAAAAGCCGAGGCAGCCCCGTTTTTCGGTGAAATTAAACGAGCGCGGTTCATCCCTCAGCCGGCAGCTTTTATTCGATTCGCGATGCGACAGCCGAGATAGCCGACACACCGCGGTGTTCATCCGGTCTCCCTCATCCCTCGAGCTGCCTCTGAAAGCTTTTCTCCCCCAACCCCCCCTTTCCCTCCTGAGAAAAGGGACAGAGAAAGACACAGACAGAGGGAGGCGAGCGATGGAGACGGCCGAGAGAGACGCGTGGGTGGAGAACCGCCGAGTAAGAAAGAGACGCCAAAGTAGCAAAAGAAGCGATAGGAGGTTGAAGGGGGGACAAAGAGGGCGAGTCAGGGTGAAAGAAGAAGGACGGCTGATGTTCCATCATGGGGAATGAAAATCAGGAACCCCCCTGGGGGCTCGGAATTAAAATGGCTGTCACACGCAACCGGGGGTTGTGCTCTTCCTGCGGAAAACCTCGGCGAGAGGAGGCGGCATGAAAAGAACCCCTTCCTTCCCTCCGTTCCTACCCTCTTTCGTACTTCTGCCACATTTTTTTCCCCTCATTACCTTATCTGCCTCTTCATTCTTTCTATTCCTCCCCCCTCCCCCTCCCACGGTTTCTGCGTTGCCTGCTTCCTTTTCTATATGCTTCATCTCTCGGATGTCTGTTTCGGTGGTTTTGTTATTTCTACGCCGATCGCGGCATTTCCGGGCCACGATGAGCGAAAATTAGAATGCAGACAGCTGCCGGTATTTCTCGGATTAATTTCCATCTCCGCCTAAGTACAAATTTACCTTAACACTAGACCCACGGACATTGAATGCATACATTTTTATCGCTATCCATTGTATTATATATATATATATCTTGGTAAAAGATATTTTTTCCAATTTTTATAGAACTACCAAAATTGTGATAAATGCTGTCGCAAGAACCGGAGATATTATCAATCTATTACCACTATCTACCGTTGTTGTTAAGTCGGTTTAGATACAAAATCTATCATTCCACTGAAAGTAATTGTACGAAAATTAGTTAAACGATATTTTCCTGCATCAGAGATTCGCGTGCACGATACTCCGGGTGGAAAAAACCGGGGTAATTCAGAATCGTGAAATTAATAGAGCGTGTCTCGTCGCTTAAGCGAAAGTTTCGAGCACGCTGAAATGCCGCGTGCAATCAAATGCGACACGCATTAGAGTGCAGCGCCGAATATGCAGAGGAAGAATGCATTTTTTTCCTTGAAAATGGCTCCAGCGATGTGGCGCACGAATACTTGTGCTTGTTTCGCAGCACTGACACGAACGTTCGATTCGCTGGATTTCAATGTACCCTCTCCACGCTGCATTAGGTGATTTGGATCAACGTTCAGCAAATGAGGTGAACAGAAAACGCTATTCGAATATCTCAATATTTTTTTAATCCGTCGAGCGGGCCAGCAGAAGGGTAGAAAATTTAATTTTCAATTTTGTACGAAATTCTTTCTGTGAATTTATTTACGCTATCGAAACAGAAAATACGTTAATTGTAGCATTTACAAGAAATTTCTACTATTTCTTTATTCGTATTTTTAGCGAATCTCGAGGTGCACGGACTATCATAAGTAAAAAACAAAATGTAAGAAACCTAAAACCGAAATTATTTCCCCTGGGGAAGCATCAGCGATCATCGAATCGTGAATCGAGAATGGAATGAAACCTCTGCACCGAGGAACAAATCGCTTTCAAATGGAGAAACGAGAGCTACGAAGCACTAGCCTGGAGCTGGTATCTACTGTATAGTAATTTCGTGAAACCAAACCGAGCACCGTCGCGTTACAGTTAATTGGAAATCAACTGTGATCGCGTTTACCCCGTTTAAAACGGTATGGACGGGGAATACCATTGACTGCAACGGACGCGGCATAATTTCAACCTCTAATGCTTGATGATCGAAGCCGAGATATAATCCAACCATTCTATTACACTTTTATATTAACATTGTATCTCTCTATAATAACTTAACGACGATATGGTGAAAGAGTAAAGTTACGTATGCGTGACAGTGGCCGTCAGAGTGTTAACCATCCCTCCTAAAGAATAACCTCCACGAAAGATAGACCATTTACAATACACGAGAGACATCACCGACTCGAGGGAAACCACAATTATAATCCCCAGTCGGTCTAAAAACTGCCCTCCGTCTAAAACTCACCCCCGAAGCGTGAAAACAAAGATTAGTCCAAGGCAAAAGAAACAAGTATATATTAAAAAAAGGAATATCTAAAATAAAAAGAAAAAGGAAACGATTCGAGGCACTCGCAGCGGTCTTTCTTCGCCGCGAGGCTAGACGAGGGGTTAATCCCCCCGAGCCGTGGGGTGGTTTGGCGAACGCACGCGAAAATTGCGCCCTTTTTGCGCGAGGCTGCCTTTTTCCCGGGCGTATCCGGCGCGCGATATCACGCTGCGCGCCGTCTTTTCTTCTCATTACCCGCCGGCGTCCCTCCACACCCCTTTCGTTCCGAAGCCAACCCACCCCCTAGCGAGGTCTCGCGGTAGCGAAGCGTCGTCGCCAGCGTGCAGCGTCGTCATCCACCCCTGGCCTCGCCGACTCATCGGGGGCGTCTAATAATGTCGCCAGCCAGGCGTTCCAACCCCCGTGCTCCGTTCACCCTCCCCCCCCCGTCGCCCCCCAATGGCGCTCGGGGGTGGCGAGATAAAGCATGGAAGACGAACGGAGAGGAAAACAGACGGTGGCGCGAGGAGACGGATGGTCGGGGTGGCGGGGCACGTGAAAATGTGAACAGAGAGAAAATACGGTGCCCGAGGGGGTGGGACAGGGTGAAAGGACGACCGAGAGACAGAAAGGGTGCCAGAGGGAGACGGAGAGACTGCACCATCTCTGCCGCCGACAAAATGAGCCTCGCCAGCCACCGTTCTCCGCCATGCCCCGCGCAAACCCACCCAACCACCCCCTCTGCAACCCCCGACGATGCAGCCGCGGGAAAAGCAGCGAGAAAACGATTCGCGCCACCGGCAGCGGCTCTCTGTCTAGCGGGAAACTTTTCCACCGGGATGTAACTTGTCCCCCGATTGTTTCGTTTCTTTCGTCCAAACCACCCTCTTTTCGTTTTTCCCACCCCCTCTGGCTCGATTCCTTTGTTCGCCGCCTCGATAGTGTTTCTCCTAGGCGACCGCGGTTTTTTTTTCGGGGCAAATTTTCGACTAGTTTTTGGGGTGTAACAGATCGAGTCGTTCTTTGCGGTGGACCCTTTGACCTCGAATAGAATAATAAAACGAAATTTTCTGAACGAACATTGATCAGATTTGACAACAATGTAATAGTAATAATAATAGGGGGGATGAATCTCTGATTAAATAGTTAAGAACCTTTCGACATCAGAGATTTTTGGTCAGCAGAGGCCCCCCTTAAGAAAGACTTTCTCCGTGGTCGAGATAAACGAAACACCCTGTATACATAAACCGGGCTTCCTGATATTGACAGCGACGGGCGGACCTTACTACTCTATCGCGACGAGGAAAGGGGAGGGTTTGTTTCGCCCTTGTATCCTGCCGGTGACACCGCTGCGCAGATAGATGTGGTGGATACTTCTGTGTAACCACCTCCTCCCCCCGTCAACCCTGTGTCAACCCACGGGCGTGTGCGTGAAACGGCGAAAGAGCGCGCGTATCCGCGACGAGCGGCAATAATTAATGAGAAACTAAATAAAGGATCCCCGCATCCTGCAATTTACTGCGCGTTAGCGAGTTCGCGCCGCTCGTGTTTCGAGAACGAGGCTCGCAAACTTCGCACCATTTCGTTTCCCTGTATATCCGTCCTACTGGAACCTTCGTTTCGATGTATTTCGATCAATTACCCTTTCTTTTATACGTAAAGCGAATGAGAAATCAAAATTTTATTCGTTATAGGTCTGAACATACAAATTCTTCGTACGAAAATAGATCGAAAAGTCTTTTACCGTTTTGCAATCCGAGGCTTCGTTCTCGAGATATAAGCAGTTTACGTTTACTTATGTGATTCCCAGAATGCACTGGTCCAGTCAGCTGATCACGTGGTCTCACATGCGCGCGCACATACATACAAACTTCGAATGCTTATATCTGGAGAACGAAGTTTCAGATCGCGAAATGGTAAAGGACTTTTTGATTGCTTTTTGCACTCTCTTGGCTTGTCCCTATACACCGTTGTATTAACATTCCTGTAAATATTGTAATTTTGCCATAGTATTTATTAAACCCCAGATTCAAAGAGAAAGATCGAAGACTGTAAAGGTTACATTAATACACGATCATAGTCGATCGAGTAGGTGGAGTTTCGAACAAGTTCGGAACTCGAGAGTATATTTGAATTCGGTAAATTCTCTGAAAGGATCCTGGTCGCTCTCGAGTCTCCTTGCTTCCGCGATTCTATCAGAAAACTACCGAGAAAAGTAGAGAACGGGATCGTAGCTGGCTAGAACGAGAAACAATTTCGACGACAGGAATACAGGGCTCGGCGAACCACGAATAAAGTTACTCTTCGATCGCTATCACCGAAATCGAACCGCTTTGTTCGCCATTGCACGTGTCTACTCCAGGATATTGCTACTCGATGGCCGTGCGCGATCGGCGAGATTATATTTCGCGGGGCGAGAACGAACGATGTAGAAGTCAAAATACAGTCAACCCACCCCCTGAACTCAGGGGTTGGGGGTAGCAAGCGCCCGCGACCCTCGGGGTCATATTTATTTTCGAGCATTTTCGTTCACGCTCTTTCTCATTGTAACCGAGAATAATGATTGGATCCCTTTTGCAATTAAATGTATTTCAGCACTATATGTTAAATTTTTTGATTATTTGCCACCGCCATTACGGTTGCTCGATCGAACGTTATGGCGTACCATGTGTTCGTAACCAAAGTTTTGTACCATAATTAAGATTTTCTTCGTGGACTTCATCATTTGTCTATTGCCCAAAGTGACTAGGTCCTCGAGAAGATGCTGGTTAAACTAATTCACTTTTGAAATTCACGATCCGCCAGAAGAACCAAAATTAATTTGCATTTTACGGCTCGTTAGACAGGCTGAAATATAAATAACCACGTCGTAATGAATACGAAGTTCGTTTATTCGCGTTTTAATTATTCCCTGTTTCCCCTTCGCTGCTCCGAATAAATATGTATGCCCTTAAAAAAATTCCGCACGAAAGAAGTCCGTTATTATATTTTGTATCATGTTACGCTCATTACCGCGCGGTATCGCAAAAATCAGTTAACCGTTAGCTGCTCGAAAATATTATTAACGCGTGCACACAATAGGTAAACTTAATTACTTGAAATCGTAATCTGGTTATCGACGATTAAAAGTGCTTCGCCCGTTCGCGTTGAAATTTCTCGTCCTATATTACAAATTGCATAAACAAATTGTTCTCCTCTCATCCTATTAAATTCTGCCGTTTCTGTATTTAAGGGAGTAATTCTCTTCGCAGCTAATACATTTACATTCTTTTTTTAATTTAATCGCTACAAGATCCATTATTGGCGCTAAATAGCGTCATTAAACTCTGTGTAACGATACTGCAGACATTTATTCACATTTAAAATGTGTGTTTGTGTTTTCTCTATAGCTCCTACTATTATTATTCAATCCAGATGAAATTTGGTTTAATTTTGCTCCTTGTGTCTCGACTGACAGTATAGGCTACTTAATTTTCTCTATCAAAAGACACCTTCTCTTGCACACATAGAGTACTAATTAATCAAGACTTGACTATAAAGAATTCTTCCCTTGAAATCGTAATTGTTAATAAATATTAAATACTGACTAGCACGAAAATATCATTGATTCGATCCTATTTTATTTGATGCTATTCCTTTAATACTTATTTTTAATTTAAATCCCCGCATCTTTGTCGAACGATGAATTTTCGATATTTTAATAAAATCTCGTTCAATAAATTCAGTTTAATCGTTCCACGAATTTCATCCATTAACGATTCATTTATTGCTCCTGTCCCATGCGATACGTTCTCTCTGCGAATAAACATTCGGAGAATCGTCTGAGAAAATTCCAGTAAAGTTTTCTATGGTAAATGACCACTTTCCTCTGTTTTTCTGTTCCACTTTATTATACTACCACGTTTTCGGCCATACTGCCGGCGAGGATCAATGGAGATGTTACATTAAATAAAAAACTAAATAGTATGCGCTTACAGCGACGTATAGTAAGTTTATATGGCGTCGAAATTGCAATTAATTAAATGCTGAAACTTTGAAATCATAGAACGCGTGAAACGTATTTTAATTTATTTATTTATTACGTAGATAGAACGGAGCAGATACACAAATATAAAAAACAAATAAAAGTAGATGAACTGTAAAATAATTAGTACATAAAGTGGCTATTTCTTCTGGATGGGACCAGGTAAATTATCTACTTTATAAATTGAATGCTTTGCTTAACCAACCTGAACGATAATCCACTTTACATGGTAATTATTTCACCGTTTATTTTCCGTTATTTGTTCCATGCTTTTCATAAAATTTATATATTGCCCTACCATTTTCTTAGCAATTATCTAAGAATTCCCCGTAAACTCGACAGCGAATATAGAAAAAAATTCACCCTTAACGACACAACCCCCGAAACGAACGAATATAAAAAAAAATCCAATACAACCCGAGACACGATTAATCGACGGAAAATCGAAAATAGACCGTAGAGAAACAAAGTCGATGTCGGTACCGATCTATCCGAAAACTATCCCAACCTCGTCGCCGGAAGATCTGCCAAAATATCCTCGCGCGAAACGTGCTGGCGTCTCTCGAAAAGCAGCATCACGTGGAAACGGTTCGCGCAAAACGACGAAGAAAGGGCGGGAAAGGGGGCGAAAGGGGGCGAAACGAGCCGCCAGGGGAGGACGGAATTTCGTAAATCGAGTTGGCCTTCCCGTGGAGGGTGTCGGTGCGTCTGTCCACCATATTGATCGCGGAGGCACCCCGACTGCCTGTACACCCACCTGTACAACCGCTGACACACACGGGGACCGGGTCCCTCTGCACGTACGTTGATCGATGCACCCACACACGACCTAACCCTCCCCCGTCCCGTCCCCTCTGGCGCGCACAACGTATAATACATGTACGCGTGTATGTACGGTACCGAGGGAGGCAGCAGAAGTACATAGAGATCCGTTACAGGACCGGGTTTAGGGGTGGCTTTCACCCTACGGTCCAGAGGGGGCTGTCGGCTGGTGCTGGAAGGAGGGTGAGCGAGAGGGCTGGCGGCTGCTGCGGGCGTGGGCGAGAGGGTGGCTCCGGCAGGGGGAACGGGGGGGAGGTAGAGTTGGCTAGAAAGGAGGGAGATGAGGGACTCGGGTGGCGTTGGAGCCGACACTCACGGGTGCCGGCGTTTCCATGGCTACCACCACCCTCGCTGTGAACAAGCCCTCCACGTCATATTGGCATAGTATATTCCCCGCACCATAAAGCCAAATAATCTACCGAGTGATCCAATCTGAGGGGCCACGATGGTCGCACAGCTGCGATGCGCCGTGGCACTCGATATGGAACTTTCGAAATGAACCGACGCAACCGTGGCTACAATAAGGCTCTTCTAGGGTGGCTGGGCTCCTTCCCTCGGCCCGCCTCGTCGCGTACCTACCCCTCCCCCCCTAGGTGGAACGAGAGAGCGCCGTCTGAGGCTTCGGGGTGTGTGTCGTCCTTCTGGAACGCTGACTCTGTCGATTCGTTTGCGTTGATGCTAGCTTCTGAGGCCTACGATCGCTGTCTTTCGTGACAGCCTGCACTTGTTCGGTTCTTTATTATTTATGGTAGCCACTGATGTTGTACAGATAAGCTCTAAAACATCGTATTTGGAATGGAGGCCGCTACTGAGATTCTGTAGACCTCTATCATCAGAGGTTGATGTTGGGGTATCTGATGCTTATTTACTTCTTCGTTATTTGTGTTAGCATCTACTGCTGTTGATTATTTACAATAAACGTATCTAATAACACATTCGTTAACTTCTTTGTTACATCCGCTAGCATCCACCGTTGATGGATGACATAAAACGATCGATAAGTACAGTAGGCTCTCGAGTAGACGCCATTGCGTCTTCCATCCGACATCAAAGATCTGAAGTTACGTTGACATTAAGGTAAAACGTGACGTATTTATTTAGTTCTGTATTATCTACAGTACCATCGACTACTGTTAATTAAGAGAAGAGGATCTATAGGTAGGCTCTGGAACACCGTATTTGCAATGGAAGCCACTACGTCCCCTAGTGTATCCTACGTTCTGCCCTCTACTCTCCACCAGAGGTTTGAGGATATGTTGATACTGGCGTGTCTACTAACATGGTGCATTTGTTTAATACTGTGTTATCTTTACTAGCATCCTTTGCTATTAGTTGTTAGAAAGTTGGTAGGTAGGCTCTGAATCGCCATATTTGTATTGCAACTATACGTTATGCCTAATACTCTCTATTAGAGGGCCGAGGGCATGTTGATGTTGATGTATCTAATAACACGGTGCACTTGCATGTAGTGCAACTTCTTACGTTTTGTCCAATACTTTATCCAATAGATACGTTGATACTTGATACTGACATATCTAATAACACTGTTCGTTTGTTTACCTCTTTATCGCGTTTGCTAGAACTGTTGCTGGTTGACAGAAGTGTACCTACTAATTTAGTTAGACTGCCAAACACGGTATTTACAATGGAAGCGTCTGTGTTCTATGCCACATCCCATAGTCTCTCTACTATTCTGTGCCTGAAGTCTGAGGACATACTTTTATCGGGTTGTCTTTGGTGGGTATTGACTGCTGTTGGTTGCTAGAAGGGGACTGTTTTACATGGGCTGTGACCACCATGTTTGTAATGCAATCCCCGTGTACTATTCTGCCTCCCATGTTCTGTACAATATCCTATTTCAGAGGCTCGATGACATGCCGATATTGGGATAGTAATCGTTCACTTTATTTGTTTATTTCGTTGTTAGTTTTACTAACGTCAATTGTTTTTGGTTATTGGAAGACATCTTAAAAAATTTATATATTTTGTCCCCCATCCTAAATTTATCGTATTTCTGTAATATTTTTTTCAGTATGACTAGTGGTTATTTTAAGGGGCATTAAACAGACTGTGAACTACTTACTTATATTTAGACCCTATACTTGCCCAACAACATGGGTGATATGTTAATTCTTCTGTTATTTTACTGGCATCGATTGCTGTTGGTTATTCCAGGGGATACTCTGCGTTAGGTAGACAATGAATCTCCCTATTCTATCCTCTATCGTACATCAGTGGTCTGAATTAATTAAACTTGCCTGCACATGTGCTCTTTTCTGTTCTATATTTACACAAAAGATGATGAACTTTGGTAAATAGAAAACAATTATACTAAAATAGCGATAGAATTATTAGATTACGAAGGAACTGAGCCTCGCTCGAAGAAAGAAATAAAATTCCCCAAACTCGTTCTCATCGCGGATTCCTCGCTCACCGAATAAATTCGTAACTCCATTCGCGTGATGGCGTCGGATCGCGACCGCCTGCAGCCATCGCCGCGTGCAATTTTGCGGAGTAGTTATAACGAATAAATTGATGCTGAACAGTGAGAAGGAAACAAATGTAACTAAACGATTCGCCGGAAAGTTCCCCGAGGTGGTCAGTTTATTTCCATACACCGAATCGTACAGTCCGTTGGTTTAATTTTTAACCAACTGTGTGTCTTCGCCGAGGAACCTCGCTCGTTTGTAACCGAGAAAACGAAACTCTGGAAAGCTAAATTATGGACGTGCTCAGATATTTTGACGCCTGAGCCAATAATACAATATGGCGGCCAAATTTGTATCTCCAAAGAAATAACAATAATAAGCAACGCATCGAAAAATCTCGATTATGCAAACTTGCAGTGCCGTCGATAAATATTTCAGTAAGGAATATTTTTTCTACCTGTTGTTTCCATTTCACCGATTGAATCTTTTATTTCGCTGCTAGCACGAAGCCACGAGTTTTCGAAATATTGTAAAAGCCACGACCGCTGTTTACGAGAGGACCTGGGGCATCGCTGTCTCTCTGCGGCCTCGCGTCGCAAATAAATTCATAATTTCTACTCTCGATGGTCCTCGATCGTTGCAACGATGCGCTTTGTTTTTTCCCCCCTTGATACAGAAACCGACGAGTTTCTTCGGAAACTCGGAGAAAAAATAAAAAAATCGCTTGCTAATAGATAGAAGCGCGTGCTTCGAAATGCGATCTTCGAAGATGGCTGATATTAGTCGATGGAATGGCATAAAAAATTCGTCACGGTTTAATAAACCACCACGGTGGGTATTGGGAGGGTTGTCCCGCGTGGAAGAGCAATTAATAATGCTCCGACGGAATTATATCGACGGCGGAACGGGGCTCAGGTGTGCAAACAAGCCCGCGGCCGAAATTACCGAAAACTCTCGGCTGCACTGGGATTTAATCTCTCGCCTACGGCCGATTGCCTTTGCTCTGCGAGTGCACACCTTGTCGCCGACGGCAACGCGGCTAACCCCTACGAAAAATACATGAACACCGGGGGGGAAAAAAGAGAAACGTTGTGCTTCGCGTCGAGAAAGGATTTTTTTCGACCGAGGGATAGATACTGGGTGCACAAAAGGGAACGTCGCATTAATTTCCCACACTCGACAAAATTTAAAAATACAATTAAAAAATCTCGACAGAAACGAAATAAAATCGTAGAAGCTTCGACGACAAATAATCCGTCCCCGTTGCGCTGGAATCCGGTACGAGTTCTACGCGATCGATGGGAACGAAGAATAAAGTTTAGGATAAGTATGCAAGTAGTGTAGCAATCTACACACGGTTACAAAACCTAAATAAAAAAGGAACAAGATCGACGGAGTATACACTTGATGATTCTACAGCGAAGTTTGCGGATCTGTAAACAGTGTACGTAAATATTTGCCTGGAAACTATCCGCCCAACGGGACCGAACTTCACCCAGACCCTTGTCTCTCTTCAGGACACGATCCTCCATCGCGCGCCTCGATTCGATCGGTAAGAAAAATGCGTATTTGGCCGAAAAAGCTCGCTGATCGATCGACGGATACGTAGGTTAAGCGGAGTTAAAAAATCGCGAGGTACAGGCCGCTGCTCCCAGGCGGATTTCCTTTGCAGGCAAAGTCAGGTAAGGGAGCGACAGTTGGCCCTTTGAAATTCGAATTGTTCGCCAAGCGGCGAGTGGGCAAGCGTTTCGTCGGCTTCTCCGGTTTCAACCGTCTAACCGCTTTCAGCACACTTCGGCCTGAACACCGTGCGACAATAAAACACATGAAGAAAAAGAAAAAAAATGTAAAATAAATGGTAGGACCGCTTCCTTTCGGGAACGCGGGAGCCGACACGAGATCAACCGGGACCCCGAATCCCGTTGATCGGTCCACCGATCGAAAAGATGGACGTCTCCGGGACCTCCATCGCTTCGTATTGAGATTATTACGAAGAAGAAATTGTCTTCTATTGGGAGGAAAAATGTTGCCAGTGAAACTGATCGATGGCCAAGATTTTGTACAGCGTCCATTCTTACCCCGGAGTTTTATTATTTCGAGTCCCACGCAACAGTAGCAGCGAATTTCTATTGCGGGGTGAGATTACATGGACGATTTGTAAGAGAAACTCGATACTTTTGAGGAAATGCCCGAAAACGAACGTAACGTTGTGTTGAGGTCTAGATCTCTTCCCTAATTTCAGGGCAACCGAGGTATCTTCTAATATATAAAGTAACACAAAGCTCTGCGTTGTTCAAACGGTCCCAAACTATCATAAACCAAGGGACCAGGATACTCTGACAACTTGGTGATCGTATGAAACTCTTACGATACCAGTGTTTGTGCAAATAATGAACCTACTTGAAAAAATTAGATAGTCTTCGATGATCGAATGTAAGGGCGGAAGCTCCGCGGTTCGAGGCGATAACAAAAGTCCTCCTTCGGAGGAAGAGGGACGGAAAACAGCGGGAAACAAAAGGGGGCCAGGATGCTCGAAAGCCTCGTGACTCGGCGAACCAAAACATCCCATATATACAGAGGCCTCTCGCCGGCAAACAAAGTTACACGTCGGTTAGTGCACGCGTGCGGCCACTCCGCGTCCATCCAGCTTTAAACCGTTCACGGTGTGCAATTAATTCCACACATGGAAATTCAATCGAGGGTGCAAAGGGACAGGGCAGTTAATAGGGCGGGCTGCAGCTACTTCCACACGCACGTGTCCACCGTGTACACACTCGTCCGCGGCCGGGGGTGAACCTCCGGGAAACATAAGGGATCTGATAGGCTTCATAGAGTGCCGCGAGGCTTTGATTGGTCAGCCGGCGCGTGCACACGCGCGCACACGCCTGTACACGGCTGGTTGCATTGCTAATTCCCAGCTTCGGGGCTTATCTATCCACGTACTGGCTCTGCTTGCCTCTGTCCATCTGGCCGTCGTGTTCGATCGCGTCCTTATCGCGTTAAGTCCATTTACGCGTGCAACGCGCGGCATAAACATTGCGGATAGAACCACTCGTTTACGCTAGAAGATGGCTGTCCTCGAAATATCGGACCAATGACATGGTTGCGACTTTGAGCTCTCACGGAATTAAAAAGACTCCTGAGAATATGCGGAGTGAGTCACCACACGTTGGCGCGTAAAGGACAAACAAAGATCACTAACGTTATGCAATTGCATATTTATATTAAAAAAATACACGGTGATCCATCCAAATCCATGTTACCAGGTACACGATGGTCAGTGGTCCAATTTTTTCTTGCCCCGTGCAAAGCGTCAAAGGGTCCAGCGCGCCAAACAAATAAATACTCGGGAACTTCTGTCAAAGCGGTTGCGCGACCCGCTGTTGCATTTACGGGAAACCTCGGGCACAATGGCACTGCCCCAAGTCCCAATTATGCTGGCGCCGGGAGATCAAAAATCTGGGTCTCGAGCGGATCGTGTTTACTTGAAAATCGCCATGGTCGCGGAAACAGCGTCGTAGAACGAGGCCACGCGAGCACTCGAGTGCAACGGTCGTCTCGTCATTTGCCAGGGGGTTTGTTTGCGCCTGCTGTCCCGACGGTGATGCTTACCGGGGTCCCTATTATCGCGATGTCCGTTTGTTTCCTTCGCAGCGGTCTCCGTGAGCAAAAGTAGCAAGAAAAAAAGGGGCGCGGGCGGCAGCGGAGGAGAAAAGGAGTCGAGGAAGCTGGTTGCTTGTTAGCCAGTAACTTGTTAGTCGAGCCACTCCACTAGAAACTAGAGGAGGAGGACTCTTCTTCGCTTCCTCCCCGGGCTCTCTGGAACCTGCCAGCGCGGAAGTCGCGAGAAGAAGGAAATCCTCGGCTTCTTTGCGGCCTCTTCTCCTCATCCCCCCCTCCCCCCTCCCTCCTCTCCCGAGGAGAAAGATTGCGATGAACACCGATCGACGGAGTCTCCGGGAGCCCAATGCTCTCATCGACGGCGGCCTGGCCTTTTGTTTGAATGACCTCTGCCCTTTCCAACGGCATCATCCCGGGGCATTGTTGTCCCTCGATCGCCTCTTTCGTCCAGCTTTCTTAAGCTTCGTCCGCCGATTGATGGGACGGAAGCCTCCTGCGAGGGAGTCGCAAAGTTTGTACACCATGGCGGATTGTTACCGGAGACCTCGACGACGAGCTCGATTGTCCCTGGCCGGACGATTATCGGCTTGATTGACCTTTTCGGTGCTTGAGTACAGGTGGAGGTTAATCGAGCTTTTTAGGGGATTTTTGGACGGGAAATATGATCCTTGCTAGTCTTTGTAACAGCTCTTTGGTTAACTACCTCTTGCATCAAGATCACTTCATATTTCATGCTCTTTTTGTGGTAATTTTGTTCACGGAGGAATTGACAACGAAGATGGTTTTGCTTAAATTGTCTCTTGTGCTTGAATTCTGTAACTAGCAAATCTAGCTTTTCATATATTATATACCTATGAGCCTTTTCTTGAAGCTTAAATAATAGCATTGATCTTAGCTATGAATTCAATATCGTTGCTCTCGATGAAACGTGGCTTCGCCTCAGGATTCTTCGTGTAACCTTCTTTCTATTCATACTCTGATTCGCTACGATCGAAAGCTAAAGGTATTTCCACGTTGTTCTTCCATGTCAGTTTGAAATATAAAATTCGCCATTTTAAACCGTCTCGAATTCAATATTTGCAAAATACAAAAAGAATATGCGTCCTGGTAATTTCATAATTGCGGTGTTGTGTGATGTATATTCTAAATGACTGTATCGTCTAAAAGCGACTGTTGAGCGCTGCGTAGTTTTGACGTCGACTGTACAGCACTTACGCGGCGAATATGGGCACCATGAGTGTAGAAACCCCCTAGAGGGTTAACGATCAGGGTAAATATGGCCACTGTAATGGCGTCCACGCGACATTTTACTCTTTGACGCGCCGCACGCTTTTACCAAAGGGATACCCTCTCGCTTTCTACTTTGCGAAACTAAGGCAATGGATTCAATTTTTCGCTCGCGGAACCCATCAGCGTACGGAAAATAATCGTAGAAAATAGAACGTTATTATACTCCCCCAGAAACATTATTCACATTCTATCGATCGTGGAAAATGAAAAGTACTAATCCACTTTCCAAATATTAAATATGCACAATCTTTTTCATTAATTTTTACTGTTTTGTGATTAGAACTACGAAAAATTTGTTGAAACAATTAAAGTAAATGAACCTAGAATAAAGAGTTCCACGTTAAAAAAAACTGAAATATCGTACACATCTACTGGAATACATCATACTTTTGCTGACGTTTAGCGCAACACATTGATCGCTTCAATTCTATTCCGCGCGTTTTTCAGTTTCAACAAAGTTTGACCAGGTTAAAACCGGAATAGTCGGGGTTTGCGTGCACACGACGGATTTTGTTTACATTCAATAACCACACGATTTCGTTTCAACCAGTGATCTATTTTAATACACTTGCGGTGAACATTTCGAACTTTTTTTTATTCCCATGTAAAGCATTCCGAGAGAAGTTTCGATTAAATTCTAGTAACATATCGCATTGTTCTGTTCCGATAGTAAGATTAATTTATTCTGCCTTTCTAATTAATCCCTAAAGTGATTTTTCATTCAAAATAGAGGCCATCAAACTTGTATACACACGTTCACGCATACAGAATTTACTTAAAAATTGAATGACAACAATATCTCATATACTGAGGTCACCACACTAAGTTTTATAATCTTCTGATACACCACTCTTATGATACAAAGCAAAACAGGGGACAACAAACATACATACACACACACATATACACATACAGAACTTTATAATTGGTTCATTTTCTGAATTTTTGGGTTAGGGATACTACGAAACATCGAAAACTGTAAAATACCGTTTCTAATTATACCATCTCTAAATCAATTTATATAGTAATGACACTTGGTCGCATCGGTAGAATTAATTACGGTATTTCCCCCTCAGAAAAAGTCTGCTCATCCTCACTGCTGACGTTCTAGCCACGATATCATCGTGGAGATCGGGGAAAAAGCTAGGTCTTCGGTTTCCAAACGAAACACAGTACCGATTCAGCCCACTTCAGCCGAGGCCTCTTCCCTGGAAGCCCTCGGCATCCCTCAACGATCGTCGTTCGTTTGAAACGAGTCCTTCGGATAGTCCTCGATCCCGTGCGCAGCGTCTCCCATCGAAAAGGAAGAAACCCTTCATCCCGTTTAAAAAACACACCACTTCCATCCCTTTATTGGCCCGATAAACGGCCGAGGAAACCTGCGCGACGGCGGAGATCGGCTCTATCCAATTAGAAAAACGGGATCTCGGGATCGATCAGTCCGACCCCACGGCGGTCGCGGGATACACAGAGAGAAACGCTGGTAACCTGTCTCGGGAAGGGTGAGTCGGATCGAAAGGAGCCTCTGGAGAGAAAGGAGGACCTGGAGAAGCGACGGATGAAAAAAGAGAGACACGAGGTCCTGCAGGATCCTCCAGCCTACACCCCTCGCTCCTCCAGTACCCCTCGCGGAAACGAAAACCTCGGGAACGGACAAAGAACAAAAGGGGGACGAGGCTTGCTTCCTTCATAAAGGCACAAAAGTACATCTTTCTCGAGAGCAAGCCACCTCCCCTCCCCCCCATCTACCTCCCAGTCTCATTCCATCTTTCTCGTTCTCGGTTGCATCGAGAAAAAGGGAGGATCCGCGCGCGCGGATATCTGTTCGGTAAACAGACGAACGGACGGACAGATGGACAGACAATGATGCTCATCGTTCGATGGACAAAAGCCTCTATTGCGTAAACACTCGAGGAGGAGGACCTGACCCGGGGGCCCCGGGGCACAATGCCTCGGAACGGGAAAGAGGTCGGAACCCCTGGAGCAACTTTTTACTGTAGATTAGCGGGATAACCTCCGGGAATCGCGGCCACCGTTGGCCCCCGTTTCGCCGACGTTTTTCCGTTTCCGTCGCGATCGATCGCGATACGATTCACTCCCGCCGGATCTCCCGAGGAAACAGCGCCCGCGGAGTCCGATTACCATCGATCCTACCACTGGACGATCCGTGTGTGGCTTCGAAACGATTTCTGGGAATTGCCGGAGATCGTTCCGAACGGAGTCTCCGAGGATTCGCGGCTAATGGCGCGCAAGAGTGCGATTCTTTTCGTGGAACGCTCGGAAGATTGCTACTATCCCGGACCAGGATCCGTTTCAGACCTGTTCGAGCGTGGGAGAAATTGGTACGTACAAAATTTGCACGTTTCTAGAAGAGGGTACCCTAGAATAACAACACGAGTGGTGCCTTTAATGGAAGGACCAATCTTCCTGAAGTCTTGGATAAGTAAATCGAAGAATTGTTCGGACCTTTGAACAAAATCTAAAATCTTAGGACTTTTTAGCCGTGATTGTCATCCCCTTTGAAGTTAGTTTCACGTCGAAATTTGGATAAAAACTTGTTACGCAGTTCGTTAACCTTCGTTACAGTTTTCTCTGTTGGATAAAGTCTTTTGACGCTAAAAGACGGTCCCGTTTGACGAAAGTCGTCCAGGAATCCTGGTGCCATGATGGTTCAGTCACCGAAAGCCATGCACGCGATTCACGGTGCACGCGAGAAGGAATTAAGGACGATCAAAAGCTAGCCCCGTATGTTTAATTAAAGGAATTAGATGTGATGCTATATAGCGACGGCCGGATTACAGGGTATGTACGTAATAGAGAAGAGGGATACGCGTCTCTGGTATCCCACGGGACGTTTCGTCCAGATTTCCCACCGACCGCTGCTTATTCCACTCTCCGGGGAAAACGTAAGTCGACGAAATGAATTTCATGGCCCACGGGAGTAAATTAACCGTTTGCTCTAAAGCACCACCAGGACGACGTGTATGATGGTTTCTATTCGTTCGAACCCCGCCATGATTCCGATAATTTACTATAACAATCGATTTTAAACTATGAATTAACTGTTAAACAAGTAGAACTCCATTTGTATTGATAGGTATGCCCTTCTTTTATGCTATAATAATTCCTCCTCTATTGGTAACTTCAACACTTCTTCTGATAGTTGCTATAATTCTTTAACTATTGATAACTATAACACTTCTTTTCCTGCTATAATTCCTTAACTATTGATAGCTCTAAATCTTCCATTATTGAGAACTATAAATTCCATTGGCAATTATAGCAGCTCCTACACTGGTAACTACGACTCTTCTTCTACCACTAACTATAATTCTTCTCCAATTAGAAACTACAAGTCTTCCACAGATTTTTACACCTTGAAATCTCTGTTCAAGTCCCGCAACGTTCTCCAAAGGAATTATATGTATACGTACGACAATTGATCACTAATAAACACCTCAGAATTTTATGCAAAACACTGTTTCTCGAGCAACACTGCGTCAAGCTTGATTTAGTAACGTTTTTCACGCCACACACAGACCTCCATTCACAATTTTATTCTTACCTGTCGAGTGCACCACTTCGCGCTCCGATTCCGGACTCTTTCAGTTTTCTCAACCGATCCATCCACTCCTAACTTTTCCTCTTCGCCTAATAGTTCGTTTACCGTCCATTTCTCTACAACTCCTCATCAACTGATCCCTCTCTGCGATTCGTGTTTCGTTTTTCTTATTTTTCTGGACTCTCATTCAAAACCCACGGTCCTCCCCATCCCCATCGCGGTATGTTCTGTCGGTAGATCCTTAGATCGGCCTTTATTCTCTTTTTATTTCGAACAGGTTGGTACTGATTTACGGAGCAGTACCTTAACCGATATAAAATCTAATAATTCCCTTCAACAGTCTGTTAATTATAGAAAATATTGGACCTAGTGGACCTCTGCGAAAGTAAAAATAAGAGTTCAAATATCTTGGAGCGCTAGTAAAATACTTCTAGAGGAGGCTATTACAAGCTGACGGACGAATCTTTTATATAAACCTTCTGTAATCCGAATTCTTTCGTGTGGAACGTCTCGACACTCTAGAATTTCAATAAAAGGATTCCGCGGTGAAAGAAGAATTAAAATTTAATATTACTGCCAGTCGTAGTGCCTAAAATTGTGAAGAAAATCTATCCAGCTTTCTAGGACTCTGTTAAACAGCTCTTAGTCGTTTCAAAGAGGAACAAATTCAGGTTCCTGTGTAATAAAGAAATTATCGTTCGCGTTAAAAATTAAAATCAACAAAAGGAAATCTCAATAGGGTATCAGGGATGAAACTCGAGGCGCCAAAAAGGTCGAGGGTTCCGGTGAAAAATCGAATCAAAATAGAAAGTGATAAACCGTTACGGACAGTCCAACCCGAGTGGAAGACAAACACTTCCAAGATGGCGCGAGTCTCGTTTCCACAACACCCGTTATACCGTGCGTCAAGAGTGGCGTCTAATGTCTGAGTTTTCATCTAACTTCGCCAGCCCTATCTGGCTCGACCAGCGAGAACAGGGGGGTTGGGAAGAAAAGGGAGAGGGAGGGAGACGAGGAGGAGCTACTGGAGGAGGAAGAAGAGGCGCGCTTTTCTCCGGAAGATGGAGTAATGAGTACGGTCAGCTAGACGGAAGTCTAAAGAGCGAAGTAGCTTCGTCCTCCTTCACATGTGTTCAACAACAAACGGCTTGGCTGCCACTCGAAAAACTCATCAGTGTTCCTAGATGTGCCTTGTCCCTCCTAGGACCGAGCCAGCGAAGGGTTCGAACCTACCATCCGTTGAAAACAAACGCACGTTCTCAGACTTTTCATGAAACGTAACAAATGTGACATTTGGATAGAAAGGCCTAAGGTTCAAACTCTAAACTCAGATTTGACTCTATTCCTCATCAATCATAGACAAAGTTAAGAAACCCTTCGAATCAACATGTTTAGAGATTGCAATAAAGGACTAGTCATGTATAATCATAGTCTCAAATCTGAAATCTGGGGTAATAGGTATTTACTATATGACTATTGACTTTCGAAGCAGGAAAAGACAGCGGAAGTACGTTCCTCTCAGAGGACTGCTTCTCAGCGAGTATCACATCACCGAGGAAACTTTCCAACTGCTTCACCCAAAACTATTGATATTTAATTATCAATTATACTATTTCTGAGTATTTGTTATATCTCTCAACTGGATACCTTGAACAAAAGACCCTCAATCGAATCCGAGACTTAGGGTATTGTAGGCTAGTCTAATATTGCACTGTCTTTTAACAGAGGACTTTTAAAGTAATAATTATAAACCTGAATCGAAGACCCCAAACGATAAACCAAAATCTGAACGATGAAATCGAGTTTAACCCCAATAGGCTTTGAACTCGGAACACTGAAAAGTGCCCCTAAACGAAAACCTCCCGACTGCTTCAGTCAGGATGCAGACCACCCACTATCGTCCCTCCAATCACTCACTGTTTAATTACCCATTGTTCAATCTCTGGGTGTCTTGTTCGTCTCTCGACAGGACTCCTAATCTATTGCTCCATGAACAACCTTCAATGCTCCCACTGAATAGGAAGTTTCTTCACATAATACTAAAAAAAGGCCGAAGGTCTAACACTACTATTTACAAAAACAGAATAAACCTGATGGTACATCGATACGAAAATCTCTCAGCTGCCTCAGTCATTCCAATCACTTACGATTATCACTCTGATTGACTAGTGGCACTTTGCCCAAATCACTATCCATAATTTCTCACTGGAGGCTTTGAACGTCTCCCAACGAAACACCTGACGACCTCCCTAACAATATTAACGACCCACGAGAACTCTAGTTCCGCATCAAGGACCCCGGACTTCAACTTCGAATCCCGTCTCCGAGAACAGACTTCAAACTCGGGAAACGGAAAGTACAACGCGAAATAAAAACCACCCGACTTGAATGGGGTCGCGTAACATCCCCAATCGTCTCTCGAAATCGACCGCCGCTTAATTGCCTGTCGTTCGGTCCTCTTGGTGTCCAGTTGATCCCGATCGTCGGGTACGCGGTGAAAATTATTCAAATGCGATCCTTCAAGTCGTCTCCGAGCGTCCCACTCGAGATCGACGAATACATTTCGTTATCTCGAGCAGTCTGCCCGCGGAAGCGACAAAGGAATAAATATTGTTCCCGTAGACGTTGGTCGTCGGCGTCGGATCGGAGCCCTCGCTAATAGCAAAGCTCTCTCTCCCTTTAGCACGAGGGTAGCCTGAATCCCGGTTACACTCCTCGTCCGTCGCTCTCCGTGGAGGTTCTCTCCGTCCCTCCGGGTGGAAACGGAACCGAATAAGAGACCAGGAGCGCCGTGGCAAGAGAGCAGGCAGCCAGGCAGCGGCGCGCAGAAAAGAAGGGTAGGACGCTCCGTGAGACCTGGGGGTAGAGGGCAAGCTAGCGATGCGGCGGCGGGTGCATGTGCAAGGAACGCGTGCACGCGTGCACTGCCTCACACGTACACGCGCACAGACACCTGGACAGCCTCGACAGAGAACCCCTTCTTCGCGGGGAGAGAGAAACCCGTGAGGAGAGAGAAAGAGTCCCTCCGAAGGTATAGGTGAGCCTCTATAGAAGGCCAGATGGGCGTGGTGGCTGTGACGGTTTTCGTCCAATGGGAATCCACGATCCTCCTGGGCTAGAAGGACAATGTACACGGGCATTTTGCGTGTGATGGAGACCATCCACGGCTCCTCGACAAAGAGCGCCAAGTCGAACGGCGAATGCCATCCGCCAGCGGGGAGATCCCAAGTGCCTCTTCCTGGAGGCCAGCATCCGGTTAGTCGGACGCGGAGGATCCGTTCCAGGGAGTTTTGCCGATTCTAACGATCGATCGGAACTCGCTGACCAACGTGTTTGAGCCTGGACGGTCGCGTAGGACACAGAGGGATTTGGATTTCGTTGCAAGCAGAGTACAGGAGTACCAAGACGTGGGAATTTGGGGGATGCGGAGCACGATCCTCCGGACTCTTGGGAGAAATCGAGCTTCCAGAGTTTTTAGGTACGCTCTTTCGTGATCTATAGCTTCACCGTCACGATAATAATGGAATTTCCAGTTTGGAGTATTCGACTTTTCAGATTTTTCACTGTCGAAACTTTGGATGACACCTTCTTCTAGTTGTCAGCATTTCTAGTATGGTTGACACGATAGAAAATGCATCAAAATTTCTAAACTAGTATCATGGAAATTACAAGAAAGAAATTGTCTCGTGCTTAAAGAAGGATTCGCGTGAATTGCTTTCTAAATAGTCATTGTGATAAGGAAATAAATTTATATAAATGATTCCGCAACCGTGACGTATGAATATTCGAAAACTGAATTGCAGACAGTAATAGTATATAGCGATTTCATATTTGATTCGCAGGTACTGGCGTTAATCCTCTCTGGATTTATTAAACGTTCATTTAATTATTCCCCGACCGATTCACGCGCCAATTCAAATTACTCGTCGATAGACGAACAAACAAATCGCCGATATTTTGTAGAATATGGGATTCTGCAAATAGTAATCTGACAACCCGCAACACCTTCGCGGTAAAATATCCAATGTACTCGCGTGGCCGTTAATTGGAGGCAAAGAAGTCTCATGAAATACTAAAATCAGTTTCTGAATTTGCTAAAATCATGGTATTAAATCCGAGCCACTGAATGTAAATAAATTCAAAGAAATTCGTTTTTCAAAAAGGAAGGTACCCTTTTAAACAAATGAAAAGAAATATTTGAAGTATTACTTTATTCGAACTGAACACGTAGCATCAATTATTTGAAGTATTACGTATTGCAATTGACGAATAAAATTGGTGACAGGTCGAATATAAAATTGAAAAACACCGATCGTCGACACTTAATGGCGGCCAATTATCACTTGGCGCGTGCAAGGCAGAAAAGAAACCGCGGCTCTCGTTTTCCATCGTCGCGGAACAAAATGGAAGCACAGAGGGTCTCGTTAGACGCGAATGAAACTGGTCGTGTCCCCTGGTCGCGCCGACCGATCGATATTATCATAACAAATTCCCATCGAGCCGAATGCCTTTCCCGATGAAGGCCTGCACCGTACCGGTGGTCTCATTAAACGCAGCCTCGTATAGCGCGGCCACGTAATGAGAATCAGTTAATTAGTGCCGTAGCACGGGGCGGTTTCACTCGGTACATGAAGTGCATCACGTGCATGCTCGCCTTACACGTGGAAGGGAGGGAACGGGATACACGTAAGCGACGCGAGAGCGATGAAGAGGCCACGACAAAGAGCCAGAGGGAGAGAGACGAAATTGAACGAAATTCATAGCAACGTAGAATATTCGTGGCTAGTGGTCAGATTGGTTAGGCGAGCTTGTAATGAGAAACCACAACTCTGAGAAGATTAGCGACAATATACACAATTTATACAATACCATATATTATAGGGTGAGGAAAAAATCAATCTTGACTCAAACCTTCCCAAAAAGACACCATTTTGTTCAAAACTGAACGAAATTCGTGACCAGCGACCAGATTTTCTAAAAAGAAACACTCGAGACGTGTAATTTTAGAGTATGCATTGCACGAAGAAGAGGAAATCGGTCCTGACTTAACCTCTTAAAAAACAATCGTAACGAGAGTTAAAAATGTTAGATTGTGAGGTTATGTATAGTAGGGAGAAGCAAAGATCAGACTCGACTTAACCTCTCAAGGGGAGAACTGTATTGTAAAAAATTTATATCGATTTTTCAACCAGGGACACCAAGATGATACTAATTTTTCGTTTCATAGCGTGCACCGCCAACACTCGTTTGTACGTTGACAACTTCGCGTCCCGCGATGCACTCGACGCAATATCCCATGCAAGGATGTTGCATCGGTGCGTCTTTCTTGATGGTGCTTCACCCTCGAGGATGAGTCGAAGCATCCGCGCGTTCTTACCCTCTGTATTATGCGTCATGCGCGCTGCGAACGTGCAACAATAAACCCTTCGTTCCTTAATAAACTCCCCTCTCTTGTCGCCATTCATATCGCTAATTACTATTCTTTATTCTTTAATCTCACTCGTCGTTTATATGCGAAATCTTCTTCTCTCATGCGATGAAAAGGGATCAAGTTCAATATTTTCCCATCAGGTTGTCACAAAGATCCTCACCCTTTTCTGGAATTGCTAGTAGTGTGCTAACTATACTCCACCTCTCTATTCTGAGCCTATGACAACCTGACAGACATTACTATATCTCCAAATAGAGCAACCAGACAATGACAAGTGATCGATGATCCATTAGAATCTTTTCCAAGTTCTATGTGCCATTGTCCTTATGATGCAGGTTGTCCTTTATTCTAAAAAATCTTTCATCCTGTCATAGTGTCATCTGACTTCGTATATCTCTATCTACAATCCCGGGAGTCACGTTCAAACGCTTTTCCAAGAGGACATGTCTGAAACCACGAAACCTCGGTCAGTACCAAACTGCAAGACCACACACCACAAGAACCTCAAACATCTCGTCCGTGAGGCAGAGGGTTAAATAGATCGAAAATCAGCTCAACATCCCCGCTCGAAGTTTCCTGATACGCCCCAGACATCGGAACCAGAAACCGAAGCCAGACAAAGGAAGGCGAGGAGGAACGAGGAGGACGAAGGAAAGGGATAAATATTCGAACGTAGTTTTCATGGAAGTTCATCGGCGCGCCGGAGGGCGCATTGACGCGAAGGCGGTATTGTTTTCCACGGTTGGGTGTATCCCGGAATCCGCTGGAGGAACCAGCTCGGCTACGCTCTCACCTCCTTTCCCGTGCCCGCTTCCAGTCGCATTTTTTAATTTCCATTGTCGTTGTCGTCGTCGTCGACGTGCCTCCTCCTACTGGATGCACGACGAACGCCCACGACGAGCAGCTTTTACATCCATCGCCACCCCCTTCAACCCCTTCGGTCACATGCGCAACGAAGACCGTCTAACCAACGCCTAAGCGCTACAGGATGTTAGAAAGTTTACTTCAAAACTCTAGAATTTTTCGAACTATTTTTCGAACGCCTAGTGTCTATTACAGAAAAATTTTACGAATTTTTCAAATAAAAGTACTAAGATAAATCTACCTTAAAACCAATAGTTTCCAGGATTTAATTTGAAAAATTGACAAGTAGCGACCATCCAAAACGAAAAGAAACTCGGGGCGAAGAAGGAAGAATATGTTCAAAGTTGAGAAAGATGAAAACACGATGGACAGGCGTCTTTATAAGCGCACATCTCGTTTAAGAGGAACTGTGCAAATTTAATGCTCGTTTTCCCTTTGTGCAGCACGTTTAAACTTCTTCATACGCGCGCGGTATAAATCCAACCCATTTTAATGAAACCACCCGTCACTGCTGTTGGTCTGCTTTTTAAGATCTGGATTAGATACGAGTCTGTCGCGTTTACTTTAAAATATGAATTCTAAGCGTGTCTGGACACCGGGGATGAATAAAATTCGAATTGTACAATATTTTAAACTCGTACACAATCATATTTGCACGATAATTTACCACGCTGTATTTGAATATAGATGCGTGAAATTTTTATAAATGATAAAGCTTCGCTATCAACACTTTTATATTAAAATATAAACGAAACGCTAACTGAAATTGTTATTTTTAATTGATTAATGCCCTATCGGTGTTACTTTCCGAACACTCGGTAATGGAGGGATTTGTTTTCGACCAAGCTCGCCATGGGGTTCGCGGGGTCTCGGCGAGATGTCGCCACCGACACGATGGCGGAGGCGCCGGAGGGCGGATCGAGGAAATTCGTGGCCTTGAAAAATTAATCATGGAGGGGGAGGGGCAGGGGATCGATCGCGGTTCAGACTACGAGCAGCCGAGTGTGGGAAAGCGTTCAGAGCCCGAAAGCGGCTCTGTGAAGAGGTACGGGTGCGCGCGAGTGCCTCGCGGATCGCCGCGATCGCAGTGACCAATTAAGAGAATTAAGGGTCATTAATTAGCATTCGCTTCCGCGCCGCGATGGAGGATTCTTCCCGCTGTGGGCACATTATTCGTTGAACGCCAGCTGGCTCTTCCGTTTCACAGACACTTGGGCGAATCCTCGCTCCTTACCTAGCCGCCAAAGAATTTTCTCACCTCGTTTGATGCGAATCGTTTCGCGCTTCGATTGCACCGGGGGTCTAACAGGGACATAGTCGATGAGGAATGGAGACGGTCGAAGGGACGCGAGGTTCCCGCGCGGAATAGTCGGGCTTCGAGGAACGGTGGATGCTTCTGGTCGTGGGAAACCGACTGGGGAATGGAAACTCGTGGTTACGTTCGTTTTGTTGGCTATTGATGAGAGAAGTATCGGGCCATCCCGTCAGCCGGACGTACGATAACTCATTTGCAGTTGTTAAACGTTCGCTTCATATCCTACAACTATCTGTTAGCTGGCTACTAACTTTCTAATCTATTGTACAAGCTACTTTCTTACTGACGGGCTCTTCTGGCGGGCGATTCTGACACTCGTCCATTTAGGTAACGTGGCAGACTTCTAAGAGATAGGGAGTATGTTAGGTTAAATCCTTCGATTGCTCAGACGGTTCTTCAAAGCACGAGTACTATTTCTTAAGCTTAATGTTATAAATACGATATCCAGGTGAACTCTAGAAGTTCTTGAGATGGAGTTACGAGGCTCTATGAGACTATAGTGCAATAGTACCTATTGATTATTGTGAAACTGATAATTCATTAGTCTAAAGAACATCGAATACCCTAGATTGCCGGATCAAATGAAGAAGCACCAAGGATGTGTGTACTTCGCGGTACTTGAAAGTTTTCTCGAAGTATATTTTGACTTCACAATGCATGAATAGACAATGTCGTCAATAGACTTACGAAGACCTATCGAAGCTTAAATAAAGAAACCTTTTTTTTAAAAACTAGGCTTTCCTTCGTGATCCACCACCATCACTTCGATGACCAACTTGAAACAAGATCCAAGAAAAAAGAATTGGAATCGATCGGTTGTAATTAGTCACGCTCGCCTAACTGTACAATTATTTTATTTATCGGTTGTTCGGTCCCGACCATCGCTCGTGAGCCGCGCAGTGCCATTCCGACGACGCAAGGACCGCTCCCGCGTAAATCCCCGATCGCTCATTCGACCCGGTTTTCGCGAGGGAGGGCCCCGCGATTATGGCCGTCGCGGTCGTTGATAAATTTCGCCGAGCGAGCGCGGCGGCAGAAAATCACGCGCGCTGCCTGAGCGGCGAAAGAAAGAACACAGAGGGACGGAGAGAGAGAGAGAGAGAGAGAGAGAGGAAAAAAAAAAAGGGAACGAAGAAACCGAGAGCTGGAAAGGAGGATACGCTCGCGTAATGTACACTCGCGCGAATAAAGTGCGCCGTGGTGGGTGCGCTACGAGAAGGGGGGTGATAAGGTGCGGAGTGGGGTGGCGGGGAAACCGCAACGGACGAGGAGAGAAAGCTACGAACGTCGGAGCGCGACCAAGACGGGATTTTTCGCGCGCGCGGAGGAGGGGGGAGGCACGCCGAGCGAGAAGATCGGAGGCAGAGAGGGGGCGAGGGGACGATTAGCCGACGGAGAGAAAAGGAGGGAGTGGGGGAGAGGTGCGTGGACGGGGGCGAGGAGGAGGGGGGATCGGAAAGAAGGCGGGCGGCGTCCTTTGATCTTAACGCTTACGCACACGCACACGCGACGTCTGGGGAAAAAGGACACGCGCGTATCTTCCGCAAAGACCCATACATATTCATGACCACCGGTGAGCGCGCGCGCGCACGCGCAAAAAGCCCCCGCCGCGGCGTGTGCGTGCACGTCGGTGCGCGGCGCGCTTTTGTTTAACGCCGTGTGCGCGCATATTGTGCGTATGCACGCCATAAATTTGTATAGCCCACGGTCCGGAGAAGTGCACGTACGCACGCACGCAACCAAGCACGCGGCGCAGAATGCGCGGGAGAAGTTTCTGCACTTAACTGAACCGCTCGGGGTGAGGGTGTCGACCACCCCTCCTTTCCCTCGTTCCTCTTCCTTCCCGACGGACTTCCGCGACCGAAATGGTTTCGATAATGAAAGACCGTGCCGGATACAAGAGAACGGAACTATGGAATGGATGCGCGCGCACGTAGGGAAGGAGATCGGAAAGCAGGATTCAGCGAAGACGATAGCGAAGTTGATCCAAGACGCGTGTCTCGAAAGTTGCGAGGAACGATAGAATAACATAAACGGGGGATGCATAATTGCACCGCACGGGCGAGGAACGGCTGTGTTGTTGGAAATCTAACTTGGAAATTATGCAACCGCTCACAAATTACCTTCTATGCTCTTACTTGTAACATAAGGAAGAATGTTAAGGTTAAACTAGAAAGCTAAAAGAACTGTTTAGACTATACAAAGAGGACAAAAAACGTAACTTTGTCGTGGCCAACGAATTGATCCAAGAACGTTCCCGAAAGTTGGGTGAGTTATTGAAATAACAAAAAGCTTTGAGTACATAATAATAGCGTAAAAGCAAGGTACGGACGTGTTGTTACTAAATCTACAAATTATTAATTACAGTAGGAACTTTCGCAAATAGTTCTAAAAAGCTTATTAATAATACGTGTCAGACCTTATGCCTTTGGGAGTTGAAAGGATTAAAAGAACAAGCACTGTGGAAATACAGCTGTTCCGTTACAAAACTAACCTGGAAATTATACATTATAATAGAAACTTTCTCAATTAGGTTTTAAAAGCAATTACAATAGTACACGTGTCTCTACTGCGTAAACTTTGTCAGCGATCCAAGTTCTATATCCTCCGAGTGTAGGTGCTTCGCGATAATTTTAAATCAGCCAATAATTTCTACGAGATTTTAATGAATCTTGTGAAATTTTGCGAGTATGAACTGTTACACATTTTCTTTTAAAACCAGATTTTTCATTTTTGTCAACGACCACTTTTTAAACTTTATTCAAAAACAAAAACCCTTTTACGTTCCCTTTCGCTATGAGTTTCAGGGAGAAAAACCATTTTTATATCGTTGAATACAGCAAGCGCGTGTTAGGGAGGCGTGGGTGCGAGAAGGGAAGCAGCGATCGCGAGGATCAAGAGCTCGTAGTTCGAAAGGCGAGCCTCCATCGTTCGCGGGCAACGATCGAAATTTCAATTCGGTTAATTCGGGGATCTGGAATTCGCCGCTGTGGTCGAAAACCCTTCGCGCGGCGGCCGAGCCAGCTTGAAATTCCCCGCTGGATTGGCGTTACAGTGACGATTAAAAAGCCGATTGATTGACGCCGTCCGATCGAACGTCGCGAGAACATTCGAGAATTTATTTATCTAAACGATCGTTCCCGGTAATTCGACAAACTGAGTTCCCTCCCCCCGGTGCGCATCGATGCTTCGAGCCGATTGGAAACGTCGAATCAAAACAGAAACAATCTCGCGGGGCACTCGATAGCTGTTCCATTATTTGTATTTTTTGCAAAGTCGAAAGGAAACAGTGGACTCGCCCGACGGAATAGCACGGTTTGATTTGAGGGTTCTTCCGTTCCGTGAACGGTTGGGTTAAAAATTCAATCGTTCGGGGATTTATTATTGTACGTATCAAGAAGTCAAATTCACGAAGGGCTTGAATATTATAACAGACGAATCTCGATATCTAATCTAAGGGAAAGTACTCTTAAGAATTCGAAGTGTAACCCCCGTGTTTATTGACAACGGAAGTGCACACTGTACTGTTGATGCAACCTGGCTATGTTCTTAATTTAACTTGACAATGTTCTATATCTAGAAAGACGATCAAATATTTTTTGATAATTCCAAGCACAACCCCTATTCGAAAAGGAACACTCAATATCAGAGTACTATGAGCCTATTGACGGAGCTAGCTGCAATGTTTGACTATGTACTCCATCTTGCTTGACGATGCCCTTAATCTAGCTTGACAACGTCCTACATCCAAAGATGCTTGACATCAGTATACTATCACACACCTGATACAGCTATCTACAATGTTAGATCGAGGATGTCCTCGTTCTAGCTTGACCCTACCTTCACGAAGACATTAAAAGAGCAGTGCTTCCGATGCAAATCCAAGACATATTCTTTCTATATAAGTATATTTTCATCCCTTCAGCGACGAAGAGACGCAAGTCTAATAATTTTACTCTGTCGATCGGATGATGTATCTTGTCTGTTCGATCTCGAACGCGTTGAACGTCACAGGGACGAGATTCGACGATGGAACGGACAACATGAGAACGCGGGAACCGACGAACTAGAAGCGACGGTAAAAATTGCAAAGCATCGGCGTCAATTGGCGAAAACGGGCGACACGACACGCCCGGGGCGCCTGGCGCCCGCAATTTACCTGCGAAACATTTCCGGCCGAACGAAAAATGCTCGGCCGTGGCAACGCCGGGGCTCCTACACGATCGATTCCACGTGAATTACATCAGGGAATGCGCGGTCGAATTCGTCGAACGACTGAATTCGCTCGCCCGAACCTGCGGGATTATTCAAGGCCAAGAGTCAATTTATCTCGCTCACGGTTTATACGCGTCATTTTTCATTAACTCGGACGAGCACGCCGTGTCCGTGAACGGGGAAATCGGGACCGATGGCGCTCTCGAGGGCAAAAGATGCTGGGCTCTATGTAAATCAGCTCCTTTGACACGTGGAGGGGGAATTCAATCGGTGGTACACGCAGAATCTAACAGATTTTTAATACTAAAGGCTACAAGAGTAATTCGAGATTGGAAAAGAAGAATGGAAACATTGTTAACGCTAAGAGATACTCAACAGTGACACAAACCACCCTCTATTTTAAGGTCTCAAGGAACACAGAAACTAACCCTAACACACTGTCCCAATTTGGGTCAGTATCGACATAAAGGGACTCGCTGGATGAACAAAGAAGCAGCGATGCAGCGCACGAATTTCTGGAACGGCGGATTAAAAGAATCGGTTGGGCCCTGTATCTGAGCGATCCTAGTCGGAACTGGGGACTGGCTATCTGGAATCGTTAGCTGGGTCTTAGAAAGCCCGAAACAGCCCGGTTCCAGGACGCCGGGCGATCTTCCAGAGCACGATAGAATTATGTAAGATCGCGGGTCGTGTGGAATTCGCAAAGGGCGGCACTTTTTGAATCGCGAAACCCTTCTCGGAAGAAGAGAGAGATCGCGGTGTGTCCTGGCCAGCGGGGCAACCGAGCGTGCAATCGCGGCTAGTCGATCGAGTTCCTTGCCCGCCGGGTCCGATGATATATCAAATCGATAGTCGAAACAATAAAAACGAGAACCGCGACACTTTTCGTCCCTTGACGCTGGCTACGGAAACATCGGTTAATCTAAAACGTGGCCAACGTTTTATCCTCTCTTACGCTGTCGCGCATCATCGTGGACGTTCGAATAAAATATGTAAAAAATGAATCGAAGTTTACTAGGAAGTAACGTTCTATAAATATCAATTTCGAACGGTAAAGCAACCGTCTATCAATTGCGTAGATGTCTACAGGTGGGTATAGAATACTCTATAGGTGTCCACTATAATGTACAAGTTGCCCCACGAAAATTGAACGCGTCAGTTTCTGACGAATAGACAACTGGGCAACCTCCAAGTCCACTTATCGGGTAAAAATAAATCGTGCACCGATCGGAGCTAAGTTTCGTAATCGAAACATCTCTCTACAGTAAACTAAACACCCATTAGATGGGTTAGGGTCTATAGGTAGCCATTACATCGAACGATCGCCACGTAAAAGTTGGACACCTCGTCACCTAATAGCCAAGTAGGTACTCGAGCAACCTTCAATCATCATTGGTCGAAGATTTAGCGTGCAATTCCGCGATCGTGAAGTCAAATGCGTACCGGAAAGAACAGTAAGCAGGCCACGGAAACCGGCGAATCGTCGTCGAAGGACGAACATCGGGAGGAAAGGAGACCGCGGAAGAGGGAGTGGAGGGGACCGTATAAAAGAAGGGGCACAGAGGGGCCCGAGAACGTTGGAGACCACCCGAGAGAGGAGTTCAGGACTGGTTGGGAACCGGCGGCGCACGCCATACCTTTGGGGGGTCCCTTATCTTCCGCGTCTACTCGGGACCATCCGGGACTGGCAAGACCTGTCCGCGGACCTTTTGCTCCCGCGAGGATTCTGCATCCTATTATCGATCAATAGCTACATACACTCTTGCATAACGCTTAACCGTTGCTAAGCGAGGTCGTTTTTTACGCGAGAAGAGTGTTGTCAGGTCCTGAATCCCTTAATATTTTTCTTCTTAGAGTTGTGTCCATTAGTTGGAAAAGAAGTAGTTCGATTTAACATGAAACTTAATTCTCGTTGTGCCCTACAACTCCTGATTTTTATTTCACGCGGAGTACAATCTGCCCAACAGGCTTTTTAATTGTTGTCTAGTAATCTGTGTTTGTAGAACTCTTTCAAGAGTATTGATCAACTCTTTTTTCTATTTAGTCGGCGGCTGTAGGGGAGACTGGCCACTAGTGTCTTCATAACAATAAAAAACGATAACAGGGCGTAGCCAGTGACGCCATTTTTACGCCCCTTAACTGCACCAGCCATGGAGTGGCGAATATTAGTAAACAGAATAACGATTAGCTGCTGAACTGTTCCTTCGCTCAGCAGCTTCGTATCGACTTGTAAATAATTGCCCTCGTTATCCACGCAATCAATTATTATATTATCGGCGTACCCCGAACGCTGATATTTAGTTACAACGAGCTTCGTGATGCTGAGAGTTTCGCGATTCATCGACGAATGTCCTACAGGGAGGAACCGATAGCCCGAAACGCCCGAACAACGACCTAGAAAAGATCCTCGAACGGACCACCGATTCGAAAATAATTCTCGAGTCCTTCTTCGCGATAGTCGAAAGACGCTACCAGAATGAGGGGATACGATGGAACCGGGGGCTGAAGATGCTCCGGAATAGAGAGGCAAAAGATAGCGGTGAAAAAAACGAAGCAAACTCGAAAGCAAAAGAAGACACAAAAGCAGAGAGAAAATCGAAAGGGAGCAAAAGGAGGGCAAGAGGCAGAAAAGAGATCAAACGATAGAAACGCAAGGAGAGGATGGAAGGGGGAGGACAGAATGGAAGGGGAGTCGAAGAGAAAGAGAGAGATTCTCATTGTGAAGAAAGCCGTATGCGTACGTAGAAGACGTGAGATCCGTTGGACCCGCATGCGGACCTTATTGTGTCCCAAAAGGGCGTATACGGTAGGTACCTTAATGTCGGCACGGATGAAAGCGTGGGCCCTCCTTTGTCTTTCCTTCGTGAAGCTGCCACAGCAAGTAGCGTGCTCTGCGGGTAGCCCTGCACCATTCCTGAACTACCGTTCCACGCGTCTCTCTTTCGCTCCTCGCCCTACCGATCGTTCTTGTCCTTTTTCCGCGCACTCCTTTCGCGGATCGCACGGAACCGGGGCAACGTTAGATCGAAACCGATTTCTCGTCGGGGCTCGTGATCCTCGCATCCTCGCGGCCGCGAAAATGAAAAATAGAAGATGCACAATTCTTCAACAAAGTTCGTCTTAAAGCCTAACAGAGGTACCACCACGTATCTTATTCTCTGCGTATCAGACTTGGACTCAAACTATATAAATTCAAATGCAATAGGTTAAATCAGTGATAACTGTATCATCTAACACTATTAAATTACAGAGGTAACGGATTCCGTTTTTACTTTCGTTTCGGCGTCAACGATCTCGCTGTTTTCCATTACCGGGTGCTCTTGGTCAATTTCGCAAAAATCTTCCCGTGAATTCCGGGTTTCACGGTTGGCCACATTTTCACCACATTATTTTAAATCAATGTATTTCTGTATATAAACATTCGGAACGACTTAAATCAGATTTCAAAGTTGACCGTATCTTTTGAAAAATATTCATCTCACACCTGATCACGCGTTTTTAAAGATGGAGGACGGCACAAGACGAACGTGGGAGTAATTCAAAGTGGGAGGGGAGTAACCTTGAACGGTTTATAGAAGCGGAGCTCGCTGTAGCAACTGTACGATTAGGTATTGGACTTTTGCAAACGGTTTTCGACGATGGTACCGGGATTGGTACCTCCGTCGCGCGGAAGTCTCGGGACCAGGGTCCATTATTAATGTCAGAACGTCACAGAGGAGCACGTAGGGCTGCATAGCCCGCGGAGTTGTCGCATGCTGAGGCACAAAGACGATTAACGGCGACGACGAGGCCGACGATTCTCTTGTACATACACATATACGATTCCGCGTGTAGTTCACCGATAATTATTACCGAGTTGCCAAGTTTCCTGGCCGTGCAACGGGCCTCCTCAGACCGCCGGTTATTTCGAACTCGTTCGGGGCGAACCTCTGTCTCCCAACGTCTACGTCGTCTATTCGCCGTTGTAATAAAGTGACATTAGCCGGCATGCGATTCCGCGATAAACTTTCGAAATTTATATTCCCCAGACCCCTCTCGATCTCTCCCGACCCCGCTGTCTCCGACGTTCGCGACGCATCACGCTCCGCCATTTCTACGAACGATTTCGTTCTGCGGATTCCAAGGTAATTGCGCGAGACACGTCCCGGGGTTTTTAGCGATCGCTGATTAATGCTCTGCTCGGGGCTCGAGGTGCGCGTAAATCATTGCAAACTGGAAAATCGCCGCACTTAGGTCCCAGAGCTCACTATTACTCTTCGAACTTCTGCTCCTCGCAACACCACGTAAAACTTTTGGCGCCGATTCTGGTGATCGCTGAATCGAGCCTCAGAAGCCCCGTTGCAAACTCGATAAACATTTGGTCTTATTCTTTGAAGAGCTACTGGGTTGTAAAGTTGCTCGACTTGGTACTGTAGATGGTACGCCATGTTGGTCATATTGCTCCATCCCTAGGACTCCTCAGGAGCAGAGATCTTCAAGCTCGTTACTTGCCCCAATTTCTAAACACAACTGCACGATAGTCGTAACTCAGTTAACCGTTCTATTAAGGCCTAAACGAACTTTTCGAATAGTTCGAAAACCGAGCGTTTCTTCGGAGCCAGAATATCCTAGGCTAATCACTAAACTATGCAAGCTAACAAAGCAAATTGTTTTCAACCGCGTACTTTCCTGTCGAGGATCGTGCCCACCCTAATCATCACATTGTTCTGTCCTCGGACCAACAAACACGCCGCTCGCGCAAAAGTTTGATTGCATTTCCAAGGTGCTTCAGAATAATACTCTTCCTACGTTTCGCTTCTAAGAATTCTAGGGTAATTGCGGGAAACAGGTTTTTGAGGTCTGACGAAGCAGCGAGTCGAACACGTAATTGTCGCGAAGTCGTCTTAACAATCTATCAAAAGTTGAATTGCAGTTCCAGTTTGCTCGCAAGTTACGGTCTTCGAGGAACTGTTCGCGGCTAATTGACGGAATCAGAAATAGAAACGATTATGTCGACGCGGTCATCCAGCGTTCATCGATCGCGCATGCGACGCACGAAATTTTCTATACCTTTTCGAGAAGCTGATATATTCGACTCTCGAACAGCACGAAGTTTACAGTTTCGGTGGCTAGCAGTACCACTCGACTCACGAGCGGAGCGTGACGGTGCCTGGTTTAAAAAAAAAAAAAAAAAAAACGAATTATAACCGGGGAAAAGAGAAGGATGTCGTGCGGCGAGTTTCGTTGTCATGACTAACGCTAATCGAGACCCCCGTTCGCCTAATTACGAATGCGTACTACAAAGCGTATCGAGTGTCGTGCGACACGAGCCCCGAAATCGAACTAGCGTTTGTCAAACCTGCACACGTTCGAGAATGTTTTGCGCCACTGATTATGTTTAGAAAAAACGATTGAGAACGGGAACTGCTGTTCTCCATAGGAACGCTATTATTTCCTGCCGCGTAAGCTGTTAGCTCGCCCGGGAAAACTATGGTCAGCAATGACACGCGCTGTTGTCGGAAAGGTGCCAATTAAATCACAGGATTTCCTTCCTCGACAAAAGGGGGGGGGGGGGGCACACGTTCGATCCCCCGAGCGGAAAAGGGTTTCGCGTGCTCGATAATTCCAGATTCTGCATGGACGTCACCGGGAGAAGGAAGAGGAGGCGGCGAAGGAAGTCAGGGAGGGATCCGTCCGTGATTCCGGAAGCGGAACGACAGACGGCGGTTTGTTCGTCGCCGTGGACGAGAAAGAAGAGAAAGATGTCGTCGTCACGGCACGCAAAATCGACGTTAACGTCGGGGAACCTTTTAATTCGACGCGGGCCACGAATGACACGCGATGGCCCCCGACTTAAAATCGGTGCCTAAATCTCTGCTATTATTCGATAGTTTGTAGGATTATGCGGTCGTTTTTTAAAGGAATAAACGGAGGATTGATTCTGTGACAAGATTTACGATCTCGTTTTCGGGCAATTTATTTGCAGAATTTAGTACTCGATAAGTCTAAGGTTAGATCGTATCTAATGATCAGGTATAAAACGGAAATAGGCTTTCTTGTTTCCTTGTTCGTGCACAAGGATCGCTAACATAGTGATCTATAAATTTCTGTGTGCGTCGAGATAAGCAACCCCCGCGAAGAATATCTGAATCATCGCGATTGACTTTGCCACCCTCCAGAAATTTTCGGAGAGACAATGGACCGTCTGGGACGCGTGCTCGAGAACACTTCGGCCATTTTCTGCGCGAATAGCAGGGACATCGGATAAAACTACAACACTTAACAGGCCCTGATTAGTTTTCACGATATAAATACGTTCCTCGGCAAAGAGATAAAAACTTTCCTTCTAAATATAGGTGCTTTCGTGGAAACTGGAATCTTTTAAAAAATAAATAAAATCTTCCACGAAACGCCTAATACAACACGCGGCCAGAATTCAGTCGGAAACCGCTTCGTGCCCCCCCCCCTCCCCCCTTCCCGAGGAATTATCATCCCCGTTGCGCAACCACTGCGACAAAAGAGGCAAAAGTATTATGCAAATGCGAAATAATAACCGAGACCAGCCATCGAGTCAGCCATACCTCGAAATTACGTTTCCGTCGAGCGTTTCGCCAAAAAAGACGGTACCGTCGCCATCCGCGACCTGGTACCGCCACGAACGAGTATCGCGACGCGAACTTCGAACCTAATTGTTTAGAAATTGCGCGCGAATCGCCGCCAATTAGCGGCATGCACGCAACAAACACGAAACCTACGCGAGGGAAATGGCAAACGGTTGAATAATTTAAATTAATATGACGGTTGTGAATGTCTAATAGGCGGTTCACCAACTCCGGCTGGAGGACAACAGAGAACTTCTTTAACGTTCCCGTCCGCAACTGAAAGTCCTTAATTATACGCTCGATGACTTCTACTTAGGTATACGTACAACCAAAACAAAACACGAGCCACACACAGTGGAAAATCCACCCGAAATCGTGGTTAAAATACGAAGGGACTCTTTGATTTCAAATTTTTATAATGGGGTTTTCGAGATAGTTAATTGTAAGTATCAAAATGGCGAATGAGTATATGAGAAAAATATTAAACTGAGCCTAAGCTTGATATCTTGGCGTTAGCCTCAGGCTCCATATCATTTTTTAAAACTCTTAAATAGTCCACATGCAATACAAACTACATTGCACACATTAGGTACAAAATAAACTATACTATAATAGTTCATCTCCGCGATATGATTTCCACAAACTCTGAACGATGAGTGTTGCTTCAGTAATTTTAAGTTTATTTTGGTTACTAAGTAAATAAATATTTTTTGCATTGAAAATACGAAAAAAATAAAACATCGTATTCTCAATCTTACATTATAAACATTCCATGTATTCTAAAAACTACAAACATACGTGTGGTATAAAAATGACATAGGGGCTTATTTGCCTACCAACTGAATATACCATCTGCAAGAATTAAAAATATTCTTTGAGTGTATATAAAATGCTTCATGTTTTATTTTCATTAATTAAACGTAAAAATTAGTAGATAAACATGATACGGTAATAAACAGACAGATAAAACTGCATTTTATTCATTTCGATTATTATCAATTGTATCGAACGTTGCGTAGGAAAAAAAAATTTCCAAATTTAACGTTCGATAACTTTTGTAGTATTCAATTTTACTGTACATGCAACGGTTACCGAAATATTGTACATTCTATAGTTGATGCTATACGGACTAACGTATAAATACGATGCTGTAACAAAAGTACGTTTCAAAAAATTTTTCAAATTGAATCAACAGTAACTTTTGTTCTGTGCGATTTTATGGTAAAATACCACAAAAAGAAAACCTTTGGAAGCTTTTGTTTTATAATACAATACTATGATAAATATAAAACGGTCCAGCATTGAATCAATCTCGCGTTCGTTCGAGGATCATTGATTCCACTGGTACAAAACAGTCCGAGAAACAGTAGCTGCACAAGCTGTTACACGGGAGTTTCAACTTTTTCAATTCGTTTCGCGACGGTATTAAAGAATTTTTAAGAATGTTCGTATCTGCGAGGATGACGGCCATCGCGAGAGAAGTTCTCGGAAAGTTTCGAACGCGTCGGAAGTTTCCGCGAGCGGAAAGCAACGGCCAATTTCGACGCAAGAATTACTCGACACGATCGTTTTGCATCTTTCCGCGAAACGTCGTCGTGACACGTTAAGAAATTGTCTAGAAGTCTTTCTAAAGTTCTGACGGAGAACGTCGGAGAACTCGACGGGAGTTTAATAAAGTCGACACTGCGTCGGAGGGCTTGCATCTAATTTTAAAAAATCCGGAAGACACCTGAAAATCTCGCGGACGAAAAGCGATGGCTGCCACTGAATCGCAATCGCGAGTAACGATGATCGTATTGATCGAACAAATATAAATATGACCCCAAAAAATTAGTTTTTAAACGATTAAAAACTTTTGAGGTCACAAAATATTTTACAAAAACGGATTCAAAAAACCAGACTTCAGCATAACAGAAATATTATTAAAAACATCAGTCAAAATCGATTATAACTTATAGACATAAGAACATGACACAAATAAATTCAAACACACAATGCATTCAAATAGCCACATGATGGTTAATCAAATTAATTTGTTGAAGAGATTATTATACAGTTTATTAATTCAAATAAATCTTGCATGTATTTTATGAAAATATTATTAACTCACCAGTATGATGATCGTGCCAAGCCAGAACACCGCAGAGAAGGGCCAAAGTCTTTCCACTTCCTGTTGGACTTTCCAGTAGACAGTTTTCCTTCTTTAAACAACCCTGTATAATCTGTAATTATTGCAATATTTTGTTAATAAAAGTACTTGTGTTAATTTCATAATTCATTAATCTTAATCTTAATCTTAATAAATGTAAATACTTGCCTTATTCATTACAGCAACTTGACACGAGTAAGGTTTCACAGGAAGTTTAACATTGATTCCTGATATCATTTGTTCATGTTGAACCGTTACTTCAGGTAACACATTTTCATTAAATTTTTTCCCATCTTTGATATTAAATGCATCTGATTTGCTATTTGAACTATCACAAAAATCATTGTCATCATCAGCGATAAAATTGATTTTTTTTTGTCTTGATCTTTTCCCAGTAAAAGGAAATGAGGTTATTTCTGCTTTAATAGAGTCATTTTCATCATCCTCTGTAATAGTGGACTTTTTTAAATTAATATTTTTCTTATTCCACCCAAACATCGAAGTTTTAACATCAGAGCCGGAAGTAGATGGAAATACTAACTCTTCTACATCTTCACCGGATGTTATGCTATCCGTGGATTGGTGAAACTTAGACAAAAACTTATCGTACAAGTTACTGTTGTCTGACACCTCTGATATTGTATCGTCGATGTCACTATCAGAGGCATCTGACGAAAGTTCTATTACTCCTTGTTGATTGGGTGACGACCCATTTGAACACCGAGATTCTAAATGTGGTGAGCATGACCTCCTGGAGCCAAAACCACTCATTCTATTAACATAAATATACCTAACGCGTTAATGTTTTATATACACGATACATGATTATTTATAGATCGTGAAATATTTTTTCAAGAAGAAAAGGCAATATTACTACTCTAAGAAATTCCTTTGATAAAAATCATGAAATGACATGGAAATTAAAAGTGAAAATATCATGTGCAAAAATAGCTACAATTTGACATAACCTCACACTGTCACGCGTACGATCACGCACCTGCATTCATCAAGCAACTCTTCAATCTTTATTTTGATCAACGAGTAAATGACAAACCCAATCACTGCAGTAATTACCCAAATTACGAGCATTAATTAACAACGATTAGATACATATAAACTTCATATACAACCGGTATTAGCAAACGCCTTTCCCGCTTTTTCCCTTTCATCGATACACGACACAGTACGTATTTCTAGCCTATAATAAACGGTGCTTTTCAAGTTTCACTCTTCAGAATACTTTTCTACATGTTTTTGATACCGTAAAGTTAGTCAAACCAAAAAATTAAAACCAAAAATTGTGAAAAAAGTTAGCAACTTTTATTCGCTACACACTGTCTCACTACTTACTTCTTTGTGAATGGCCACGTGATCACGCCACGTGCGGATGCCGGATGTTCCAACTTTTTCGCAACGTAGGGAATCTCAACAATTTCATAATTAAAGTTAATTATTCGTTGTTTTTAACAAAAATAAACAATCTAAAAATTGTGTTTAATTTTTTTCTTCGCAACTATATCAATCTTGATATAGTTATTTATATAATTCAAAGAGACAGTGGCTTTCTTCACTGTAAAACAAACTATGCAATATACAGGGTGTTCGGTCACCCCTAGTTGATGGAGGCTTCGTTAAAAAGTTATTAACAATTAAATTCGAAAATTTCAAATCGTTCTGGAAAAATTATTTTCGGTTGCGGGGGTTAATTACAATCATTTTTGGTGAATAGACATACCCCCAAAATCTTGCGCATTTTCGAGAAAAAAATTCAGCACGGACGGAACTTTAAACGTTAATAACTTTTTAACGAAGCCTCCATCAACAAATTGGTATTCTTGATTTTCGTCTTATTTTGGCCTCTAGAATCGCCCATTAAAATTTTTCCCAGGGGTGGCCGAACATCCTGTATATAAATATTAATGGCGTAGAATTTGAAATTCTTTTCGATTTTAAAAGAGACACAATGTTCATTTGTGCATTAAAAAGTGAAAAATATGTTAAAAATAACACTACGTGCGGTTTAGTAAATGTCCTAATTCCTTTTTTTACAGATTCTGTCCGATGTTATAGATTATTAGAACCGATATCTCAAATAATTCAATTATTTTGGAAATTATTTAAATTTAGTTGTGGTTATTCATCTCAGATGTTTTAATTGTTTTTTTTTCAAGTGTGAGCACCTCAAAAAAATATGGAAAGCACTGATACAAATCAAAAGTCGACGGCTATTTCTACAGAATCATATTCCGAACAGATCACTCTGCAGAAGCATAATTTTCAAAGCGAACAGGATTAGACAGGTGGAACGGTCGAGTTACCCGGAGTTAATACCAAAGTTGTTCTGGTGACCTTCATATAGAAGACACGTCTCCTCGAGGGAATATAATTTCTGCCCGTGATTTATGCTTCCCGGTTGGTCCAACGTATCAAACTTCTGATTTACGTGGCTGTTGTGCCGGAGTTTCGAAAGCGGTCCCCATCAAAGGGGCCCACGGAATTTAAAAGCCATCTCGGCGCGCGTGCGACTGGAATAAGGAATTTCACTCTGTGCCCCCATGGAGCATCTCGCACTGACATGAATCCTTATCAAATTATCCGAAATTCCCACGCACGCGTACGGTCCGCTCGTGTGTGTGCGTTCGGCGAGTACACGCTAGCGTCTTCCATATCGCCAGGAGCGTAGAACGTCCGAGGAGCCGCGTCACGTATACGCGATGATATTACTCAGCTCGGTGAGCATTTTCAGCTCACGTACCTTCGCCGAACGATCCTGACGAGGAATCCTCGCGTTTTCACACGGTTATGATGTATATCTTAATGATAACACGCTGCGCGGTAAGAATACTCCTTCGAAACGCTCACCCGTGGCCGTCGATTCATTTTTACGAACGTCCTGCACTTCGGGCTGCTGATTCTCACGAGGCAGCATCCCTCGTAAATTGCAAGAGTAAGATCTCGGACTGTGGGAAACGTTATACCCGAGGGACAATCCTCTTGTTGTTAAAACACTGTATCAGTGTTACCAGACTGGTATCCAGTTATTCCTTTAAAGATGTTTGGAAACCACCGCTCTATAATATAACCGTAAACGTATCTTCGATACTTTGTTGTGTCGCAGTTTTACGATGGTGATTTGCTTCCTCCTTTCCGGGGTTTCGTCGTTTCACACTCGACGAGAGATCGCGTTGTCCGTAAGTTCAGCCAGTGGACTGTAAGTTATGCACAGCCAGCACGATGCCCATAAAATATGTCGAAGGGTCCCACGGAGTCATTACTGGAAAGTGCGGGCAAATTGCGTGTAACACCCCTCGCGAGAGTCACAAAGCACCGGACGAGCTTTACGCGCCGCTGGTTGCGCGACGTTTTGGCGAGATTTAACTCTTTTTCCGCGACGGACTGTTATTTCGTCTGGAAAAATATTTCGCCCGGGCACGATCACCGACCCCCGTGACACGGCTTTCACATAATCCATCTTCTTTTCGACCTCCCTAATATTGTAACCCTTAAGCAGAAGAAATATTGATGAAATAATATTGATACGTGTATTAATAATGTTTATTACAAAAGAGTTACAAAGTCTACCTTTTTCCCGAAGTCCATAGTCGTATAAACCCCTATCAAGCGGAACAAATATCAGTGAAATTGATACAACCGAATAGCACAGTTCCAACAGCCTCTACACTTTACATTTCACACGAATTTCCAATTTGTCACGCTGTTTCTTCGGCCATTCCGCCCTTTACTCCCGTGAAAGCGATAAATAACACCAGCGGTCATAATAACAACAACGACGATTGGCACTTCAATAAATTACCACCCAGGCACCGCTCACGGCGTCCAATTAATCAGCCGAAACAGTGATGGGTGGGGGCCGTCGCGTGACGTCATTGAATGATTTGGGTCAACTTCTCCCTTGTGGGTCATTTCACGCCGAATCGAACAGTTTTTAAAGTAACGTTTTGTGTAATTTGATTTTTCATCGAGCAAATCAGCGGTACAATAAAAACTTTCGAAACTGTTGAATATATAGATTAGGTTTGTAACAGCATGTGGCTGTATCTGGCCTCGTTTCACGGTGATGCGATAAAGATGTTAAATAAATAAGAAAGTGAATAAAGTAAAACTCTTCAACTGTGAAATGCGAACCCGGAACACCGTCGACAAAAGCCACGAAAATATTTTCGACTCGGGGTGAAAGGGGGAGTTAGAAAAATAGGGGCAGCGAAATTACGGGGCACGCGGTGTACGAGGAGGAAAAGAGATAAATAAGAGGACAGAGATCCCCCCACCGATCTCTCGGTATCCCGTGGTCACCCTGTGCGAATCCGGGGAATCAAGCTTTCTCGTGGTCACGAAACCGAGCAGCAGCAGCAGCAGCAGCAGCAGCAACGGAGAGAAATATGAAATATAAATAAAACATATTCTTACTGGCGGCAAGTGCAATAAAAATGCGGGGAGATCAAGAGGGATGCCGGAGGAATACGTAATGGGGTCTTCTTCTCTGCTCCACCCCCTCCCCTCCAACCTCATCGTGGCTGCTCTCTATCTCGTATCTCTTTTACCGGTCGCCTATGCCCTTCCCCCATCCTCCTTTATATTTATCTCCCCCCTCGACCGGTGATCTGGTCGGACGTCGAAACGCGTAATAACTTTTGAATCGCGAACCACCGGGAAAAGAAATAGATAACCGTGTCCTTGAACTCCGTCGAGGAGGCGCAGAAATTAGCCAAGGTGACCTTTCGTAATGCGCGTAAACTCATCGTTATGGTTGCGCGCAGCGAGCAACTCCCTCCAAGTGTCTCATCGCCCGCCATAGTGGAATATTTCTCGGACAGTAAGGTCTTCCGAAATCGAGCGAAAAAAGCGGCAAAGGAGACCGATAGAAGAAACAATTCCATAAACGGCGAAACGTTCGAGCTACGAAGTATATTCTCCCGGGGGGCAAGCGTCCACGTCGCCCAGAGAGAAAGTACGCGGGGCAAACAAGCCAATAAACCGAACAAACGGTCGTCGGGACTTAATTAAGGAATGGCGACTGCATCCGCGCGCCTTGCCTTCATTTCGTCCAGCAGCTTTATCGCCGGTGCTTATCTATCGGCCGTGAGATAAGATAAAAGGGTCAGAGCCTAGGGTGGAAAGGGGGTAGGGGGTGATAGGCAAGATAGCCACCCCCAACGAACGGCGAAACTTTCGGGGTTGGAGGCACCATATGCGACCTTCTTCTTCGTCCCAGGCTGGGGGAGGGGGTCACCTATCCTTTCCTTCCGCTCCTTCTCCTCTTCGAGACTTTTCCTCTTTGTTTCCACGGGGGCGAAATAGACGCGAAGGGTCGAATCGAGTACGTCGTGTCCAGGAGCACGGCCGAAAGTAAAATAAAAGAATCATGCTGGCTGGGGACCGGTGGAAAACTGTCCGTGTGTGCCCGCGCACCAGCTACGGCCACGACGGGGATGTTTTGTCCCGACTTAAAGTCGAAGACTCGCTAGATCGCTGGCTTCCGGGCGCGCGTTTCCGTGGATTGGAAAGGGTCGTGTAAAAATGTTTATTTTGAAAGATGTCTTCCTGGGTACCGGACTCGCGCTGGCTGGGGTAGCCAGACGTCCCCGCGGGATAAAACTTTGCATTGAAAAATTTTGGAAAAAGGAAACCGACGAATAAAATCCTAGAACGTAAAGCGGTGAAGCGTTATCGATGTAGAATTTCGAAATCTGAAGGCACGAGACGTAAAACTCGTGGAAATAGAAAGTCGTAAAGGGTGGAATTTTGAAATGTGATAGTTATTCGTAATATAAAAGATGCAAATTGGATGTTCGTCTCCGCTTACTTATGTTGCAGCTGTGAGTAAGCTAATTATAGTAGCAAGAGTTTGACCAGTAGATGGAAAATGTCCTATCGCGGAAGGTAGGCTCAAAGGAACACGGAGGACAATAACTTTTCTACGGGGGCAGTCGAGGGACATCGATCAGATGCGATCACGGTGGAATTAGCCGTCCCTTGCAGGACTCCAGAACTCCTTCAGCCCCGTCCTTCTTCCCTTCTATCAGGAACCACCCTTGTCTCTGTTTCTTCGACCTCGACAAGAGCTTCGACGACAAACGGTTCCATAGTGTGCACTGGCCGTTGGAAACACAAACACTGACACAGGTGTACGAATTTATTTTCAAAAAATACATGAAATGACTGTTTAAGAATTATTTAATTTTTGCGGTGTTAGGTCAATATTGGTGTAACTATTCTCATTTGGTGACTTACCCCGAAAATGAGGGGAATTAAGAGCATCGTCGAAAGGGGCATAGTTCGAGGTCTCATCAAATATTACGAATGCTCTTCGGCTCTTGTTGTCGTTGGTTGAGGCGTCCCCGTGTCTGACATTCTTCATACGCGCCGTGAAAGTGAAAACGGACGAGAGGGGGTGGGTTTGCGGGGGCCATGAAATATGGATAAGTTTGGCCCGACGCCACAAAAGAAAGCGTCACGGCAAATTAATCGGCCGGCGAGAAGCACGCGAAACGTGTGATTTAATAAAAAGCTTCCCTTCGTGGGCAAGGGGTGGAAACATGACGCGCCGCGTAATAAGTTTAGTTTCTACGACGAAACGGCCATAAAACGGGACGCGAAGTCGCAGCGTGGTGCCTTGTTCCGCGACGTGCAGATTCCGCGGGGACGTTAAAGGGACATTTTTTCCTTTACGATTATTGTCGGCGACGAAATATTGTTGACGAGTTAGCGTCGCGAAACGAGGTTAGGAAATTATCGCGGTCTCGCGAAGTTTGTTTCCTTTCGTGCAATAAGGTCGTCCCCCCAGATTTGACTTACTTTTGGGCAGAATTTTGGCACCCTGAATATTAAGGACGAGTGCAAGCCCCTATAATCCTATCCATGTATCCGCTACTGTTGCTAATTAGACTTATAGAAAGTTGCGTATAACAGATACCTATAAGATATAAATTACTATAATGTAACATGGAAAACCAGATAAAGATCAGAATTATAACTGCGACGATTAGAGCCCGATAAGACCAGCGCATTAAAGTTGTTAATGTCGTACGACATCAGGTGTTGACCCCAAGGATGATTAACGACTCCCGTTGCTTAATTCTCGATTCTAAGGGGACGTGGTTAATTCCATGTAGAGACAAGGTGCTAGTTTGATTTAGTAATGGCGATGCAATTAAGTGCTCATTTCTTAACAAAGTATTTAATTCAGTCGCTTATCTTATTGCTCATGCGATCTTCAAGGCGCTGCTTTGATAATTGCATAGCAAGTAATGGCCGCTGTGACTTATCCAGGAAGCAACAGTTTTACGTTCAGTCGTACGTTGTTGGGTATTCATTTATGCGCGTACATTAACAGCGTCAACTATTGATAACCGTAATTGCAAGTGACTACCATTTTGCGTAAATTCTAGAAACTACGTAACTCCGGTCGACCATTTGCAACCGGTTTAAAGTATTAAAATAATTGGGAGAAAAAGATGTTTGCAGGATCGTCAAATTTATTTATTTCAGTTAGAATCGTTGAGGGTTCTGCTTGCGTTCGTTATTCGTAAATAAAAATATTTTGATGGAGAAAATATTTGTCCTACTATTTTTCTTTAGTTTGATTATAAGACACGCTCGTAGGTTAAGGTCGCTTTGTCACAGTGCTAGCGTTCTCGAACTGTTAAGCCTACGCCAATGCTTGCGCGTAAAAGAGCGAAGGAACAGCGAACTTTCGCGTTCGCCTCGTATCAACACGCAATCGCAGTTCGTCACGCGCTGGACAATGTTTAATTTTTCATACTTTATCACTTCCTGCCTCTTTATAATCGGTCGGGTCCTATTATTAATTCATTATCGCGACAGCGGGCGGTCGTTTATGGGAACCTCGCGCGTGTAACCTCCTTTAAGGTTATATTAAAACGTTGTTACCCACATTTTTAGGCACTCATTGCCCCAGGGAGTTTATAAAATTTAACTGTGCCTAGAAAGTAACTATTTCTTGTTGAAACCGACTACTTTCATTGTTTTATAGGTCCCTAGATCCGTCTACAATTTTTATAGCAGTATCAAGATCCCATCTGAGCAGTGACGCAACCCTAAATTCAGTATAGGGGGTGGAAAATTAACAACGTACTACTTTCTGACTAAACAAAATTATTTGTTCCCATGAATTTGCATAAAAAAAGTGCCTACGTATTCGTCGCGTTCCCAGAGCGATGTCCACAGCCCCCAAAATACTGGAAGTCATTAGGGTGTGATTTCATTTCCGAATTTCTCGCCAGGACACCGTGGCTCCCCATGGCAACCCCCTGCCCCCTCCCCGTGAAGCAGGTTAAATGGCCGGTGCAAAAAAGTCATAAAATAAGTTATAATTTGGCGCAGTCGGCGTCACGGTGCTCAATGTCCTGTATGATCACCGCCCTCTCACTCGACTGAACTCTACCCCCACGCTTTCTTCCACGGAATTGGAACGACTTCACCTCATCTCTATCTCTCTAACTTAGTCCAGTGTTCTTATCAACCCTCCTCCGTTTTCCCTTGGTTTCCATCTTCGTCCCTCGATCGACCATCCCCTCTGACTCCTTTCTTCCCAGTTCCTCGATATTTTCGTGGACGGAAGACATCCTATCCAATCCCAAATTAATTGCAGGATTCAGCGGCGAGGTCAGGGGTCAGCGAGAACCAAGAAGAGGGATCGAAGGGTGGAAAACATGGGGTGTCTCGTGTCACTGCGTGGAAAATCTTGACGCGTGGCGTACGGAAGACAACAATCTCGCGGAAAAGTTACGTACGTTTCAAATTTCGCGCCAATAAGGTTCTCTCTAGTCCCGCCATAATGTTTTCTTTCGAGTCATCTGTACACGTCCATTGTAACTCACATTTCTGGCCTACAATAAATGTGTTTCTGCTTCTTATAATTTGTGTTATGATTTCAAACATTGCCCCAATATGTAAAAATTATATTTGCACGTTAATGATGATCTATCTGCTGCACAAGTTTTGCCTTTGCAAATGTTTTATATGTTGTCAAACTGTGGGTCATTCGAGCAATCTTTTATCGGGCCAGAAAATGTTTAATACCCGGAAACGTGGGAGATCGAAGAGCTCCTTTCTGTTCCCGATGGCTTCGTCCAAAATTTCCGTCGCCGCTCGAAATGCGCCCCCTCCCGCGCTGACATAAAACGTTTTACAGCTTTTCCCCGGGACAGCCGACCAGATAGTAAAGTTTTTGCGTTAAGTGAGGTTCCTAGTAGCCAGATCGATTACACGAGCAATAAACTAGATAAGCGTAATTACCGTAATCGATATTTCGTCGGTCTATGTTCAAGGCCCGAATGACGGTGCATATGGCCGATCGTAACGAGCACCTTGGAGGGGGAAGACAGAGGGAAAATGTCGCGCCGTCTGCGCCCTTAAGCGTGAGTCAACTTGACTTCGGGAATCGGTAGGTCAGAGATCGACTAGGGTGGAAGGAAAAAATACGGGGACAGTGTACACCTGTTATTCGTGATAAAACGGTTCTAATGGGACTCGTAACGGTCCCACCGCGTCACGGAAAAAACATTTTATTGACGTCGACGATGTATATTTGATATCTCTGTCGCGGAGGAATCTAGGAAAACATGCTAACTTGAAACTCGGGGTATTTTAATGCGAATGCTCATGTTAGTTTGCAGTTGTAGTTGGTTGCTCGACGAATTAATTTAATTGCACTCCTGACTATAATTGCAATCGATGATCTTCGATTTTGAAAATTTTCCAAGTATAACTAGATATACCCTGTGTATAGGATCATTTTTGCAGAATGCAGTTGGTTGTCGTGGCCCTTCGTTATCGCCGCGGCAATTCATTGATCGCTCGAAGCGCCCGATTCGCAGTTCTTTGTGCGATTTCAGCAATTATCGTGGAGGGCTACGTGGGAACGGGGCGACGTTAATACGCGGCGTGTATTGTAATGGTTATTAGCATCATTTAATTTTCTGTCGACGTTCGTTAATCGCGGTCTCCCCCTTCGAGGAAATAGCCGATCCATTTGCCAGCGGCGCGCCGGAAGCGGGAAAAGATCCGTCCGATGGACGGACGCGCAAAGGACTTCCTGCGCACCGGATTGATCAGGACGATTATTCCGCAGCGATTATTTATTTCAATGGCAATAAGTATTCCGACTCGATCGTCGTGTTTTGGAACGTTTACAATCTAACTGCTACCTTTGTACAGTTTAATGCATAACGTATGCCTATGCATAGTCAAAACTATACATCTAAAAAAAGTCAAGGTATATATGCCTCAGCCTGCGATGTCTACTTTTGATTCTTGTTCTCAGCAATTTTTTGGGAACATAACTAGCGTGTCATATGGGGGGATTAACCGTACTTGGAACGAAGAAGATTAAACGGTGAAAATTCTACTATATTAAACAGACATTTACCTCCGTTATGGTCGACGATCGGTTCATTACCCCGAGTCGCCCTGAGCCACGATCCCCTAATTGTTTCGAGCAGTGCATTAAATATGAAATTAACGAAGAGCCCGGAACGACCGTAAGAATCAACGCCACTGGCGGACGAGCCTCTTTCCGAAAGAATTTTCCCCTTGACCGGACAGTTAAACGCGGCCAGACTCGATTTCATCTTTTAAAGTTTCCCGAAAGTCGCTGGCCCTCTTTTCCTCCTGTCTCGGGGGCGATCATTCGTGCGGACGCACAGATTAGCCCGTCCGTTTGTGGACCGTGGGTTTAAGGGGATCAACCCCGAGGATTAGCCCCCGGTGTGGATGAACAGATTATTTCCCAGAGATAAGCCAGATCGCTTGTCGGACGCTGAAGAGTGAAATGGGTATCGGTAGATTGTCTCAATGGGATATTGGTACTTAAAGCTAATCGTATCGCGTGACAGGGAAAAGTCGAATTGTTTGGAAAAGGATCTTCCTTGCCTCCCTTGCGCAACTATAATTATAAAAACATGTAAGGCTGTTAATACGCTGACTATAGTTGGCGATTAATTACACTCGTAATGAGAACGAACAAAATTTTCGTTCAGGTGATAGATATCTAATATGTTTATGCCTCTACATTCCCTTTCCCAAGGTCTATAATTTACAAGCAGGAAATCGATTCTACTTACTCTCGTACATAACCCTAATACGCCTAATATTCTTAACGTTCCCTACATATGGCACTCGATCCTGTAGAAGCAACGATCATAGTCTCCCCTTGCCAGATTCGAACAGTTTGCCACAACCCTCAAAAGACTCACCAGCGATTCAAATCCACATGAAACTACAAAACGTTCGATGCTTGTCCAACATCGAAGCACTAAAACTTCCTAAATCACAAAGCCTATATAACCCAATTGATCAGAAGATCATGAATATCAATCTAAAAGTAGTAAAGCTGTTTCCTTTAATCACCCCAAAAAAGAGTCATGAAAGACCAAGTACCTCAAGTGACAAAATCCCTATCTTATCACAGCAGTGTAGAACTATCGTACTCATCGAACAAGAACAGATGACTCTGTCGCTCGAATGCAGGGATGTGACCCCTACAGAAAGAGGTGTCATAGCAATCCTTTCCACAAGTTGGAAAACCCTATCCAAACCGACAATTCTCGAACAAGCTTCCCACGTTCGCCCCCGTTTTGCATAGGAACCAACTCGTCCTCCTTAATTCTCGTCGTCGGTCTGGTTTCCGCGTCAGCGGTTAGAGAACGACCTGGTGGCACTGGTTGCGCGAGAACAACCAGAGGTATGGGGGAGGGGGACGATAAATCACCGAAAAACGGCAATTTCCGCGAAAGGGGAAAACAGCCGTTGTCGGTGACGAGAACATATTACCAGGAGAAGTGCGCCGTGTGTTTGACCACCGGTCCCGCAGGCTCGTTTGTCCGTACGCTGTGCAAAGACACGCGCAGCGGACCGTACGCGCGTGCACAGCCTGGTTGCAGCGCGGAGGGGTGGACGCCGGCCGGCTAGGCCTTTATGGATTTGTAGACGAGACCACGGTCATTCGACACTGCGTTTGACCACACCCTCGATTGTACCAAGATTTATGGCTCGCCTACGCCACCCCCCGCGCGTCGCTATCGTTTCCGGCCACCCTCCCGACCCACGGCGTACAGCGATACTTGTTACCAATTCGAATCGGCAGTTTGGATTGTAACTACCGTATTGCTGGCCCTGAGTTCCCGGTAACGGGAAGAAGAGGCCTCCTTGGAACTTGGGATTTGGCTATTCGGGGAGGGGACGATGCGTTTGAATAATGTTTCGATTTCGTAAGTCAGTCGTTGGGGTCAATTTTCGCTATAAATCGCCACTCGGAGAATAATACGGAAAGTTTGCGATTCCCCGTCGTTCCATTAACCCCAATTCAGGCATCTATAGTCGAGGGTTTAACCCGTCGATGGAATATAATTGACAAGTTTAAATAATTCGAGTGCCCCATCGTTGTTCGACATAAATACGACATTTTAACGAGCAACGAACTCCTACGGTTACCAAAGGCGGTCGCTCGACCTACATAACCTCAAATTTCCCGCACAAAGGAACGAGAATAATTGATAGCGGAGGTACCCACCTGACGCGGACGCACGAAACCGCTCACAAGTCCGTTTTCGTTTGGTCGTTTAATTTCCCTCGGAACGATAATCCAATTCACGTCCGGCAGACGAGCGTGACGCTTATTGGCGTGTAGCGTGCGCTCGCGCTCGCGCGCGCGTGTACCCCGAGACGCGGAATAATGACGGTGGATCGACGGCGGTAGGAAGTGTCCCATATGTCAAATCGTTGCTGGACGAATGGGACACGCCGATGGTTTCGCTTCTGGTGTTGCGTAAACGCTGGGAGAAACGGAGGGTATCACTTATAGGAAGGCGAAGAGGAAGCCTGTCGATCCGTCAGTCCGCTGTTGCGCTCGCTGGCGCGTGACATCCGAGGCGCGTCGTCGTTCGCCTTCTGCATTGTGAAAATTGCGTGCACGTGCTGTCCCCAGAGGAAACTGGATTTTCGACTCGTCGAAAGATTTTACATCGAATCTAACTGATATCGATCTATTTTAACGTTCATTTACATCTCGTTTGTCGGGACTTTCTGTTCGACAATTCGACCGTTATGTGTTCGGATAATAGAGACGGTATCAATAGCTCACAGCAGTACCTTCAATTTATTCAGGTCGCACCCTCCGAGGTCGTAGCTCTCGCCTGAACTCCTCTGTACGCGTCTCCCTCCTATTTCTGTTTCCTCCCTATGTTTCTTCGAAGACGACCATCGAGGGATAATAATAGGCGAAATTTCTACTGGTGGCAATTCGCAGGAAGTGGCTTCCGGCGCGGCGTCGAAGCGGCAACGCCACGGATTCACCTGTGCGCCGTTCTCCAGGTGTCCCTTCCTGCCTCGCTGTGAGAAATTCATAGACTGGGAAAAAGTCGTCTTTCACCAACGATTGCGAAACTGCTTTTGCAAGTGCATCTAACGACGCAGAAATAATGACAAATTGCAATACTATTGCAGTATTCCAGGGTCCTTTAAGATTCTTCGAGTTTAAGTCTAGGTCTTCTAAGTCATATGGCAAAGTATCTCAACACTTCATAAGCACTGTAGCTTCATTAGTATGCCACTTGCCCTTCTGATGCTTGTGAAACATCGAGTTGCTTTGTACATGGCTTGTATCTAAACGCTTCAACAGTGAGAGGTATATGATTCCAGGACTACTTGTACCCAAAAAGAGTATCACCCCCCGAACGGTACCAGTTGTCGAGTAATTTATCATCTATGGTATCCTCGTACTCGCAACAACTAACGCGCAATTAAGATATTCGCTTCAAAGCGATCAGTCTGGAGAGGAACTCCCGTGTCCCGATGGAAGTTGACCCCGAGGGGTTAAGTGACCGTATATCCCTGCAAAGTCCCAAAGGCGACACGCTCGACCCCCAATTTCCCGGATGCCACCAGGTTGCTGGTCGATCGCGGTTCAGGGCGTCCATGTAACTCGTAGCTCGCGCGGCCGATCCAGCCGTATTAAAGTGACAGAAATTGGCCGCGCCCGAGGTGTGTGCGCTGTCCTTTGGCCGCGGCCGGAGGGTCCCCGTCATTTCCATATTGTAATGCCCCGTATCCTGTCGGCCGAACGATATTATGCGCTAACAAACCATTTAGGCCAGGTGTTAAATTGTCTGTGACGGGTGAACGTTCGATTCCCGGTTGTCGTCGGGGACGGTCCTCCTACTATGGGAGGGAGTATAATTCTCGCGCGTGTAAGCGAAAGGTCGGGCCCGGGGACGAGCGTTAATGGCTGCAAATTGGTCAGAAAAACGAACTCTCCGGGATCCCGACGCGACGGCGTATCCTCTGGCCCCGGCGACGAAAAAAGGTCCGCTTGTTTCCTGTTTACGATCCGCGGTAAGGCGAACCCCGGGCCCCCGGAGAATCTCGATCGGACGAACGGTCCTGGGCGGCTTTTTGCTTTGTTTCGCCGGTGACTGGTTATAATCGATTCGATCGACCAATTCGTCGGACGGAGTCATTAGTAGACGGTCGTCATGAAATTTAATCCTTCGCCGCATCACACACCCGGGGCCCCGTTGCTCACGGTCCTTCTTTTTTTTTTTTTGCCCCGGACGCCCGATCGCCGTGCCTGATAACCGCCCGACCGCCGATCAAACTGTCCACCTAATGCCGGCTAATAAGCCGTGGGCGAAATAAAAGTTGGGATTTTATTGATATTAACACTTCGAGGACGCGATGCTCCGCGTGTACCCGTCTTTAAAGGACTTTTTTAACTAGAATAAGACTCATTAGCGACACAGACCAGCGTGAGCCGATGTTAAATCCTGCAAGGGATGATTTTTAACCGAACCACTCCGATTTTAATAATTTTTCGTACAATGATAGAACGCGTATCACTAAAAACGTGTGTGAAATATTAGCCGCAGATACTCTATAGTTTTCTAATCCCGTATTTTCGTGATTAGGACGAGGATAGTGGGGCTAATAGCATTTGCTATTGCTAAATCGAGAATTGTTTGTATTTTTAAATAAATATTATTATGTTTCGTCGAAGAAATTGCGGATGGACGACGTCGCTGCTCACTGGATCGCGAAGCATCGAGGTGTACGAGGCGAGGAAACGCGCGGCGCATTAAATTCTCAGCCCGGAAACGATTACGCCGCCAGCGTTAATAGTAAACGAACAAGCTCCACGCACAGGTATATCCTTTAGCGTGTGTAATTATCCTGAGTACGAAGCTCGAAAAATATGGCGGGGCGGCGGGGGAGGAGTATTGGATCGGGCGTCGACACGTAATCGCTCTAAATTAGCCGGAAAACAGACGAACGGCCCCCGTGTTCGGCACACCGAAACGCGATCTTAATCCTTCAGATCCTTGAACGGTTTTAATACCATTCGTCGTTAGCCTCGGAGCTTTTCCGCTACCATTAAACGCGTCGACGCGCCGAGCGTTCACGTCGATTAGAACAGCGATGGAGCGAAATGGGGATGGGGGAAATTGAGCCGCGCGATTTTATATTAAAAACTATCGATTCGATCCTATTTCCTGTTGCTGTATTTCAATATATTCACTGAAACGCATTACTGAATAATGAAGTATTACCGAATATTTTTATATTCATCAGGAGCCACTTGTAATCTGAGAGAAGATGAGTATCTCGAACAGTTCGTGTTATCGATCCTCGAGTTGCAAAAGTTCGAATAGGTGTTTGTAAACATCTAAACAAGTTCCTTTTTCGGGAAAAGTTCAACAGCCGCAAGAATTCCAATTCGAGAGCGGCTCGAGCCCGTCGCTGCTCGTGCGGTTGGTCACAGTAAGTGAGCATACCTCGTAGCGATAATTTCTCCGCGGAGAACGTGAAACACCATCAAATAAATGCGTGGCCCCACACACTCGGTCGGGCCGACGAAAGGGAGAAGGACAGGGCCAGTGGCGGGCAAGGTGCGTGCGACGGAGACGCACCGATCGGGGCCCGTGGTGGGGAGTCAGCTGGCGGTGGCTTCTGTGTGGGCCCTAAGCAGGGCCCTAAGGGCCTTTAAGTACGGTGGGGCGCCTTATCTCGCCTCGTTACTTCGCCTTAACGGCGGCGAATGCTTGAAATATCGGCGCGGCGGCTTCCGTAATTCCATATAGAAACGCCGCTTAATTTGGCCATTAGTGCGACGACGGTAATTTAGACAGCCGCGATTACGCTCCGCCGGAAAGCTCTGTGTCCGCCGATTTTCACGTAGCACGCCCCGTGTTATCGGAACTTAGAGACGTTCCGATGCCGCTGGCAAAGGGGAGGAGGACGACCCCGAACGTGAGAATTTTTAGTGTTCCAAGATTCATGGGTCCTGTGTCGAAGATAAGTCCCGTTTAAGTGCTTTAATTGAGGAAGGGAATTGTAAAAGCGATAAATATTTGTGCAATCGTTAACCATTCTATTCGTTTACGCTAGTCCCAGGTTGACGCGCGCATAGACCCGCGGAGGATTCAAAGGTTCTATAAAAGTTATAGTCAAACACTGTTCCATCTGACTTAGTTCCATTACTTTGGCTACCGAAATACTTCTTTAGCAGTGAAGGGTTCCAAGTGGTTCGGGTGGGAATAATTAATGTTTTTATCCAGTATACTGATTGCACCAGTTTATGGTGATTGCACGATGTAGATTGAATTTATGGTGCTCTAGATGGCGGGACAGAAAATGGATGCGAACCACCATGAGCTTTAAAGTGTTTGGGGGATATCAGATGCTGTAGGAGGCAGAATTAGCACTGGGAGTATCTGATTTTCCTAGACGCCATTATCATTCGAAAAGCCTCGCTCCTTACCTAGAGGTGAGGCGTTCAGAGTCTGATGTTTCCTAGATGAGCTATCGGTGCACATATCGTTTGCCCAGTGAATTTAGGTCCCTGACCCTCTTGGGCAAACACTTAAAAAGCCTCGCTCGCCATTAACTATCATCCGAAGTTGTAAATCCTTGAAGACCATAACCGTCCACTCAAATATCTAAAGCCGGGAACATTATAACCTCATCAAACCCTTCATCACCCTCGTCAGTCGTCAATGCCATCAGTCTTTCGCCTCCCACCGCCCCAATTTGCACCGAATATCGTCAATCTGGCACGCAGTAAACGGCACGATAAACAGGCAATACGCACGCGTCCCATTTAATTATACAGCGGTGGTCATTATGCAAATAGACGTCGTGTCATCGATAATCCGGAGCCGCTGTCCGTTCTCGACGCGTCCGGATTCACCGATTCGTGCCCGACGCGAGGGCCCCGATCCTACGGCTGCTCGAAAGACACCCCGCGGGGGTCGAATCGGTGTCTTTGGAACCGGTTCCGTTCCCCTCGTCGAGCCTAGCCCGCGTTTCGTCGTCCTTTCGCAATATCGGAAGATTGCATGAGACACGCCAGGTTCGGGAGCGACCATTACGAATCAATAAGGGAGCGAGGACGAGGACAGAGTTTCCGTGGCACGTTTAATTTACCCGGGAGATCGCAGCCCGGCCTTTTAACGACTGAAAACTGCGCTGAGGACGCTGGTACCAGCTGTCACGGGACAGAGGAGCAGGACGGACAGGTTAACGAGACATTGACGGCCCAATTAGGTCCTAGACGCGCTTGCATATTGCCTTGTAAAAACACGAATATGACGCGTTTTCTTAATCCGCAACCCGAGAGTTGTACTCGTACTGTCTTGCATTCATGGTCAGACATCGTATTTCCATGTCTGATCAATGGTTGCCCATGTTTGTCCCAGTTTACACGTGATTGCCAATGTTTGAAAAGTGTCTGGTTGTTTCGTAGTTTAGAATCAGACGGATTGTCCTGTTTCTGGTTTGCATCAATGGGTTTAATCCAGTCTGCACTCGTTTGAATCAACTGGATGGTCAATTCTTGCCAACCAGGCATAGTCACTGAGACAGTAATGTATGTATTATCAGAAACGAGGTACACGAATAGACCCACGACCCCATTTTCTGGCCAAAAATAATATTTTCGATAAGGAATTTTTTTCTCGGAAATAGTTAGGATTTCGAGGATATGTCTATTAACCAAAAAAGATTGTAATTGACCCCTGCAACAAAAAATAATTTTTTCGAAACGATTTGAAATTTTTTAATTTTGTTTTTCTCAACTGACCGCCATTCATTTTCAGGTCTGAATGGCAGTCAGATTGGGCCACAAAAATCCATAAGGTGTAAGGTCTATTCGTATACCTCGTCTGTGGTATTATCTTTGGGATTTAGTTACACGACTCCGCATCTGACGACAGTTGGAGTATAAATACGACGTCCAAGCGAATCAGTAGGAGACATTTTGATCATCCCTAGTTTAGGCCTTCGCCCAAGGTGGAACTTTTAGATAGACATCTTTGAAACAAAACAGAACGAACTTTCGTGCGACCGTCAATCACGATCCACGCGCAAAGATCGCGGTACCAGCTGTCACGGTATATTTCTCGAACGAAAAGGAGGAACCTCAGCGAAGGGGTACCCCGGGAAACAGAGACAAGATAACGAGACGTTGACGGGCCAATTAAATTCTAAAACGCAGCTATAATTCCCGTGGGATGATGCGTTTCGATGCACCGGTTTCCGGGGCTACCGTAATTGGTCAGGGAAACCCCTAATTTCCTTCCTGATCGATAGAGCCTTCTGTCGCGAGGTCGAAAAAAAGAAACAAGTCTGGCTCCATTATGGGGCTACCCGACGCTATCGTTTTGAGTTCTCAGTTCGTGAAACGCTTCACTCCGGGCTCTCAGAAGAGAACTTCGAATTCCCTATATCTAGGGAATTCAACGTCAGGAAGTTTAACAGAATACCAAGAGATCTTCCCGTATAGGGTATTTTAACGCATTCAGAAAATTATTCTTGAATATCTCAGGAACTATTGGTGCCAGGTAGTTGAAATTTATCATGCGTTCTTTGTTGGAGGTCACCTTTCAGCGTTACCATTTTGAAGAAAATCGCGACCATGGTGTCAGGTCTCTCCCTTGTTGACGCGGAACGGTTCGTACGCAGTCCGCATACCAGGACGACAACGACTTTATGGCCGGGCCTTGGCGGCCGGGATTCTCGGTGAATTCTTTCAATCGACGGGATCGGCGAGGGGGAGGTGGGGGTACCGTCGGATTTCTCGATGGCACGTCGCCGGTTTCACACCCTAAGTGGCGCGGTGTCTCTGTTCCCTGCACTCACACAGCCTGCTGGACCGCGTCAAGCCCAACGCACACAAACGCCGGCAGGCTGAATAAAAGATGAGATTCACACCGAGTCTTGTTCGCGGCTCTCTTTCGCTTTTTCTGCCGTTTCTCCGACCGCCACTTCTGCCGCCGCCCCGTCCATGGCTATGCTTAATAAAGTGACTTCGGGAGCGGCGTGCAAAAGCTTCGAACGCGGGACCGGTCCGAGCGCGGACACTTTCCGAGCCTCGAGGAACAGGGGCCTCCAGCCAGTCTGCGACGCGTCGACCGGTTCCGCTCTTCATCGAAGTGTTGATAAATCGGCCGATAGTGTTAAACATGTATCAAGTGCGCGCCTGTCTCTCTGTGTTCCCGCGCTCGGACCCATGGAATCCGTCCAGAGCTATCCGACCTCACCTTTTGTACGCTCGAACGGCCCATAGAGCTTCTTCTGCCTGACTTTTAAGGAGCTCGACCGTTTTCGGAGACACTGACGAGTGTTTCTCGGCCCCCTTTAGGCTTTATTGGCTACCGGAGTGTTTGTTTCTTCAGGAACTGTATTGGTCTGCATGGAAATAGACCCCAATCGGGAGCAGTCAGTTTAGGCTAACTGCCCCTATGTTTTTCGATAACACACAGGCCCTATTTTGGTAGGCTTCTTAAGGAACTGGTCTGCTTCGGGAATTCTTTTCACAATGCGTTGGTCCTCAAATTTGCTTCAGAGTACTTTTTTGCTAGGTTACAGTAGGTAGTCATTAGAGCAGGGTTGACTCTTAGGTACCTTTTTCTTCCTCGAGAGATTGCATTTTTCAGGGGATTTGCCAGACTTGGACACCATCAATAACCAAGCTGGTCCAACAATCATACCTTGTCTGAAAGTCAAAAAGATGGTCTATTTTGTGGGACTGTGTATACTTTGGTCGTTTACAAATTTTATTGGTTATTGGAGTGTCCATTTCTTCGGAAAATGAATTATTTTGCATTGGATTAGTCTCAAGGGAAGAGGAATTAGTTTGAGCTAACTGCCTTCTCTTCTTTGATGGACAGCTGTCTAGGCATAGACCTTCTTCGAGGATTGGCCCTTCATAAATTTTATGAGTTACTCGACTATGTATCTCTTTGTTAGGTTAGGTTATGCTCGAAGATATCAATGATAGCCTCCAATTTGGACGTCCAGCTGGCTGTCTTTTAGGGAATTGATTTATTCAAAGGTGTCAGTATTTCTTGCTCGACCAAGAGTTTTATTACCTATTAAAGTGTGTGTTTTGTTGGGGATGTGCTTTGCCTGTATTAGATCTGTTCCCACCGAAGCAAAACCCATTTGGGCTAACCAGCCTTTTGTCTTTCAGTTACTAACCGGTCGATAGATCTCTCTTCAACTGTGTTTCGAGCTGGTGATCTATTTTAAGGGTCCATAGTAATTGTTTCTTGATTGCTTCTTGGATTTAATTGACTATTCAAATGTCCGTATCTTTGGAGCGATATTGTAGCTGCATGAAGTTAGGCTTCGGACCACCGCCATATACAAGACATCCAGTGCTGTCTAATTGCTTGTTCGGACAACCGGTATCGAACTAAAATTACCATTCCTAATAGCCGCAGCGATCGCCGGGCGTTTACTGGTAGAACTGACCTCCTCAACGTTGCCAGGCAAAATTGTTCGAGGAAAGTTGTAAAGGAACGAAAATAATCGGTTCTTCGACAGCTCGTCTCGCTTCTTCAAGACTCCGCGTGGACGCGCGATCGTTCTTGCCGATCGCGTGCATTCTCGCGACGAAGAATACACGGCACGCCAGCCATGTAGCTGTGAAATGCACAGCTGTTAACCCGCAGCTAAAAAGCATACTAAATGACTGCCATAAAGGCCGCGTAATGACTACTACGGGACACGCAGGGTGTCGTTTGCTCGAACTTTGTCTGCCGTGGCCGTGCTCTCGAATAATTGACGATGACTATGACTGGCATTGTAATTCCGGCAAAAATCGGTCCACTATGGTGATTCTGGGGTATTTAGTCCTTTTTTGGTGGAGGCTCTGATCGCTCCACAGGCACACCGAGGAATGTTTGCGACCAACAGGTTCAGACGCTTGTGGTTCCGTGTTTGAGAATGTCTAAAAGGCTGTAAAAATGTCTGAAGTCATTTTTGAGATTCTTTTGTAATGGTGCTTGGTCAGAATGAGATTCCAGCCTATCTTTCACATGCGTTTCAACAAGCTAGTAATTGAAATCACGTGTACACTTATATAAAACATGAATTTCTAGGTTGTGTCACTAACAAAATGTGGTTTATCCCATTGTTACACCAGTCGTTTCTACTTTTGGATATATTTTTTACAAATACGTATTATTCTTTCCAAAATAGTGGTGCAAGAGTCTTCCTTTCCAAAAATTCAGTTCCAGGTCACCTTTTCTACAGAAAGAAACGGTTTATGTTCAACGCAAACTTCTCGTTAGACACGCATTTGCAATGCAAACTGGGAACGCGTCGTGCAAATGCGTTCCTCGTTAGAAGAAGTACCGAAGTGGCTCCCTCCTCGTTACAGGAGACTTTCGTGCCGCTAGTTTGACCAGCCTGAATAGAGCAACGACTCGGCCGGTCGAACGGGAAGCCCCTTAAAACCCTTTGCGTGTCAACGTCGACGGAGAAACGGAAAGAAGGGAAGGAAGATACGGAGGAACGCGGTGCCCCATCCTTAGGATTTTGCTTATCGGTTACCCGGTTACAGGAACGTGGCTGTCCGGTTAAAAAAACTCATTTCTCGCTTAGGTTGGCCCGATGCTCGATGCTAACTACTTGCACTTAACCATAACTACATTTCCTAGATAAATACACTGGTCAAGGCAGGCGACGCGGACTCCAACTGCGAGTCGTTCATGAAAATAAACAATCCACGTTCATCCGTAGTATAATTGATCTACGATACGCAGAATGTGCACGATATAATTTCAGTTTGTTAGTTGTAGTAAAACAAATGATCCAAGTGTCCATATCTAGAAAAGACTTTAATGAACCCTGTTCGAAACGAGCTCTTCACTATCACGCCTACCAGTTCGTTCGCCGTCTCGTGGGTGCGATCGTAAACGAATTAAAGGTTTCCAAGCGGGCTGTAAACCGATGCGATTAAGGCGCCGCTGTAAAGGGCTACAAAGGCCAATTAACACGAGGCGTGAGACTAGAAACTATAAGTCACTAGAGCTATTGAACCTGTCGTTGTAAAGTTCACGCCCCATACTTTCCAATTCAATCACACGGTGGTTTTGTTTGTTATAAATGATAGTAATAAAATTGATGGACACTTGTTGCTATCATTGTCATTAATAATTAGAAATAGGATCTCTCACTTTACGATGAACAACGTTAACCCTAGAACGATAAGATGTCTGCATACCATACTAGTGACTTTCGAGGAACAGTTGGTATTGCTAACAGTACCACCTTACCTTTCTAAGGATAAATATTGGGGATTTCCAAAAAGTATCAAAGCTAGTACACACAGATTATAGCATTATAGAAAGGTATGTAAATTAATTCAGTATTCGATAGTCAAGAACCACCCAATCCACTTCGGTGGCACGTAAAGCGTTACAATGCTCATTCACAGCCACCCTTAAATAACAGCGACACCTTAGGCTTTTCCTGACGCTCGGGTGAATCCCGAGAAACGCGCGTGCACGTTTTTTAACGAGGATCCTCGTACGCGACCGGTCACGGATCTCGAGGACGCGCGTTGCGTTTCACCAGGTAAAGGGTGCCTCCGATGCGGCTAGATAAGGTCGACGTCGTTATTTAGAGGGGTTTCTGGACGATGACTCCTTCGCCACGAGTCGGGAATTCTAATGACGTCGCGTTTGACGTGGACGCGCGACACTCTGGTGCACGTGGAAATTTTAAATTGCACCGTCGAGCACCGGTTATCGGGACAGGAAGTGTCCTGACTCTACGGACAAGGATGATAGGATCTGGCGGACTGGGACATAGGGTTGGCTGAGATGATTCCGAGATAAGAGCAGGCTTTTGGGCGCTGAAAACAATTGGTCGACGACGCGCTGTGCTTTGGTTGAATAAACTATATGTTTTTACTAATGTTGGTAGTCATGTTTAAGATATGGAAATCACACTTTAAGTTGTGCATGGAATACATATTTAATTAAGCAACGAGATGAACAAAAGTATTCAATGCAAAGTAATTATGGTGTCTGACAAGCAATTGCAAAGTCTGAATAAAAATGTCGCCAAGCTTAGATGGCGTCGCTGTGGCCTACCTAGATGTTTTGATTGGCACCACCTGTCGCTATTGATATAATTGAGAGAATAAAAGAGAATTTTGTATTAAGACTAAAGGCAAGCATAGAAGACATTAATTCTTAAGATTGCTAAAAAATTCAGACTATATTTTCGCTGTAATTAATATAACAGAAATGATTGCAATTATGCGTTATGTTCATTAAGGTTATGATTAATATCTGCTGCTCGCCTCGTACGTGTTTTATAACGCACATTTGATTATTATTACGATTAATACCTCTGAATTTAATAAAAACGTAGATACAGAGTTGCGAATGTTTGTTTCTACAAAAAAGTCATGGAATTGGCATCGCATGCAATTAGAAAGGGAAAAGAAGCTAATTGAAGGGGGGAATTAAAACTAATTAAATCTGAATGGGAATGATGAAAAGATGTTAATTCCATGTCTCAGCGCGCGTTATTAAGAGAAAACAAAATGGTTTCTCATTATTACATCTTACATCACGTCCATTTAAGTCTCTAAGTGTCGAGGTTCGCACGTTGTTATTATTAAATTACTTAGGAATCAAATTATACGCGTTAGGCCACAATTTTCCCTCGGAAAATAACGTGTTTGGAGTTTCTGCTGCATTCTAGTCGAAGTCTCGAGACTTGTCCCTCTTTTTCTTCTTTACTATCAAACGAATTTCGCAATTTCCACACACGAGTGCGCGCAATTCATCGTGGTGTAATTTATTACTAATACCTCACGACTGCAAACCACCTTTTTCTCGTGGAGATAATTAACGGTGTGCAAACATCGTATATGCTTAGAATCCTTTAGCATGGATTACTGGCCTTTGCTTCCGTCCATTTTTTTTATTTTTATACGTTGGCAATGGTACTACAAGTATGGTAATATTAAAGTATGAAAATATAAAACTGAAATAAATTTCTTTCCAATTATTTAAATTTTCTTTACTTATTATCATATTATTACTCTTTGACCGACTAGTTTGTTACCCTTCATATTCATGGGAATTTTTTCTTTTATTATCAGATTAATATTTATAGGTCTTATTCATATTATGTGCTTGTTCGATATGCAAGAATAATTTCGTAAGAATATGTACATTCCCGTAATTTACTCAAGATATTATTTCGAAATTATTTTTGCCTGAAATGAGCAAATGCATACAATAGTCCCTCGTTTAATGACAACAAGTCGGGTTCTCCAGATGCCAAGTAAAGAGGGTCGAAACGAAATTGTACTTTGTTATACTTATCATGACACTATTAATATTTTGTCAAACGTATCCTTGTTGAACCACACAACGAAACCGAAAGAAATCAACTGTCCTGGCGCAATTGCGGAGTATTTTGCGCCGCGCAACGCAATTCGAGCGAGTTTATTTACCCTCTGAATTTGTTTAAAAGGATAAAACGCTGACGCATAAAGGCCAATCAAGGCCCCCGTATCCGACATTACACTCGATCATACAATGTGTATTAATCGAACCTGTTAGCAGAAATATTAATACAATTTATTATGTCGCGACATCGGGAGAAATTGAATAATACGTGCTCGACGTTCTGCTAATTTAGCATTATTATACCAGCGCTAGGTTCTTTACCGCGGCACGTTATAATAATCACGGATAATTTTTTTTATTGCCCGACAACGGCTGGATGAAATAACTCGTTCGCTCGGTAATTGATTTAATGCGATGTTTCCCGCGATTGCGATCGTTAAAGGTTGCAACAGTCTGACTCTGTTCTTTTTTTCTTCTCGCTTTGTTGGCGCGCGAACAGCGGGATTAAATTGTCCGTTAATTGCGTATCGGTTCGATGATTTTGAGAAACGATCGAACTAATCGTTTCGACGTATCGTATCGTTGAATGGGAGTACGTGTTTCCGGCGAGAAATCCATGGTACAGGATTTTTTTCGCCAGATAGAAGAAGCGCATCCGTATTTATTAATAGTACGAGTAATTTCTCGATGAAACGAACTAAATCCGACTTAGATATTGCAAACTTAGATATAGTTTAGAGTGCAACGCTATAGCGTTGCTTACGTCCTCGTTTAATTGACCTGTTTATTCGAAGAATATAATTGTTTACGCGGGGCAACAAAGTCCCTCGTCCCACTCCACTGCGAGCCCAGTGCAGTGCCCGAAATACTCAGCGCCCATGTTCACCGGGAATCAGGAAAAAGTCGAGAAGAAAATCCAGCGGATCGGTAAAAACGGGGAGCAGGACGTAACGGGGAATGCGCGGCTGGAATTAAGGCTCAGCAGGAATGAAGGATGGTGGACGGGGAATGAGGACAGGAATGGTCCAACGACGCCAAGGGGTGCAGGGGGCACCGGTAGAGGATGCCAGAAGGCGACCGTTCACCGCTGATGGATGGAGCTCAACCTCTCCATTGGCGGCGAATTCCCGGCTGCCACGTTTGATGAACTTCCAGGACAATATGGCAGGCGCCATAATAAACAACAAGGCGGATTAATTTTATTATTAGCCTAATCGCTGCTGCAATGGTGGACTCAATAAACGTTAAACCATTTTTTTTTTACCCTATAACTACCTCGCGAGCAATAGTTATGGTTTGTATATATATTTTCAAGAGAATATATTAGGAAAACAATTATTTTAAAGTTCTAAGGATATTATTAATTTTCCAAATCACTAGTGAAACAAACTAGAAAAGCTTTGCGAGTTAAAAAGATGCCAACATGGCGGAATTAGCGGTTGTAGATGGCGCTGTCCCTAGCATACAATTCTACTGCTATCGGAGACAGTGCTAAAACATCTACTAATCGTGCTTCTAAGAATTTTAGAAGCTACAGTTACGATGAATGACTTTATGTTAGTCTACACCTAAAAGGAACTTCTTAAAAAAGCGGTAGCCATAACACTCGCGGCGAGTGAAGTTATGTTAGCCTACTCTGAAAGGGAACTTCGGAAAAAAAGTGACTGCTATAAAATTTACGACAAGTGAGGTTATGTTAGTCTACTCTTAAAGGGAATTTCTTAGCAAAGTGGTTGCTATAACGCTCACGGCAAGTGAGGTTATGTTAGTCTAACTCTTAAAGGTAACTTCTCACAAAAGCGGTTACTATAACACTTAGAACAAGTGAGGTTATGTTAGCCTGCTCTTAAAAGGAACGTTGCAAGAAAGCTATTGCCCCGACACAATGTAACTTGTTCTACAAAATTCGATAGTAAATAATAAAATCAAAATTCTTACCAGTTGCGAAGAAACTAAAAAATAATATCCCTGTGAAAATTTTGTCTGTAATAATAGACAATATAATAGAACCAGAATTATAAAACGCTATATCAGATGCAATTTCCTCTGGTCCATCAAGAATGGTCGAAGGCACTGTTCAGTGCGTAGGGCCACCTGTAACGACGCCAATGTCCGCCAACCAGGAACGTCCAGTTTTTCACGAAGAGACAAGTGTTGCCCGACACCATTGCCCCCTCGCGAAAACCACGTTCACGTGTGCTACCTGCTCCAGAGGGATCCTCTGACTGCTGACGTGCTTCCACTGGCCGGTCGGACAGGTAATAACGACTCGGAGGTCGTTTTCTCGGCTTTGCCTCGCCTGACATCCGCTTCATCCGTTTGATCCCGCTGCCGGCATGTCGCTGGAGAAAGAGGAATTAATTAAATTGTTGCTGGGTAGGTTTGTTTAGAAGAGCTTGGCGGATTTGGTTTCTTCTAGGCCAGTGGTAGCGTCCTGGACCGACGGGACTCTAACGACGCACTGTTAAGATTTGATGCGGCTTCTGGTGGGTCTGGGCCCGTGAATAAATTTGTAATCGCCTACTTTTATCGAAGTCTACTTGGAAAAGTCGCTGCTGAGTCGGACATAAATGGCTACCGTGTCGTTTGATGGACTTGGACCTACGTGTAGTCGAGCAAATAAACATTTAATCACCTGTTTATATAGAAAGTCACAAAAGTTACTGGTTAGGTTAGGCACGTGCATGCAACTGTTTGGACAGACTTATAGTTAGACGTTTGTCATGATTTGAAGCGAGATTTTTAGCCTGAGAAGAGTGGCTATCGAAAGGCAAGCAGTAGAGTGTAGAGGTCTTCCTAGTTTTCAGATTCAATAGCAGTCCGGTCGCTCTGATCAGCGAAGATCCACTCGTCGGTGACAATAATGGAGAAGAATGATTTCCAAAGTCGTTCCATTTTGCAATCCGGCGAATGGACGCAGCTGAATAAACAAAAAGCTGACAAGTTGCTTCCGGAACGTGTCGTCTTTATCGACGATCTAATTGATTGCGAGAGATCGAAGCTGCCTCGTATAAGGTCACGGCGGCCTTCGGTGAGATTCCGGTTCCCGTGCTCCTTCCTCCGCTTCAGCTTCCTCTCGTTCGCATAAACGGCCGCTTAAGGTTTCACTGGCCGACCGAATCGCCGGATCGTATCGGCAGGCATGCAACAAGGCGAAGGAAAGCGGCCGGGGGCCAACGGTTATCTTGAGAAGGAAGAAGGAACTGCGAGTGCTTTTAGATCCACTCCTTGGTATCCTCGCGAGCCAATGTCAAAATGCCCCCTCCCGATCCATTGTTGCGCAAAAATCCTGCGCATTCACCGAAGCAGCAGTCAACTCCAATGGAAAGAAATGGATGTATACTTCAAACGGTTTTGTCGATTATTACTTTGTAGTCAGCAATATGATTATGAAGTTCTAATGTAATCATAAATTGAACTTAAATAGATGGCCATTTGTAGTAGCGTAGGGTAATGGAGGTTGCTATGGTTGTCTTGGTAGAGTAAGATTAAAGTCGGAGGCAGTTGTATCTCCTACCTCTGAAGACATAATCACGTGGTGCTTTGTTTAGTGTGTTCTTGCGCTGGACTAGACAGTATAACTCTAGTAATCCAGATCTCTTGCCCTAATGGTCGGTACTTCCAAGACACCTTACAAGGAAGATTACCCAAATGGAAATCTTTGATCTTGATGACACCTGGTACACAGGTAGGACACTGAAAGATATAACACCGATACTTTCTCAGCGTTTGATATTCATCTTCAAGAAGCTAATGGAGATAGAAGAAGCTATTGTCACTAGAGTGTAGGTGGCGCTACCATAGCTAATCGGATTAGATACTGCGCCACCAAGAATCCACATCAGATGTGTAACGAAACGGAGGACTATAGAATGTAGACTGATACTGTTCATGATTTCTACTCATCGGAAATCAACTGCAGATTACTTCAGGTGCATTGTTCTCAAAATCATCGACGCTGATCCACGTTTGATCCTATCAACGCAACGCCGCATTAAGACGCCGGACCATCAGACTCCTCAGAATTTTGATTACGATCGTCGGTTATTAGTTATTATAGTACATGGCGGCCATTATGCCGCCTCTTCGAAGAACCTTTGTACCGTCCCTCCGTCCGTGCTTAATAGAGTTTATTGTTTTACGAGCCAATTATAGATTACTTTTACGAGGCGAGTGGACCGCCGGTACAGGCTAGTCCGTACGTTTCTAATGAATCTTACAAAAAACTCTCACAAATTTCCTGCCCCTCCTCGCTGCACCGCCCTTGGCCCGTCGTTCTTTCGCCGCCATTAACTTCCTCCTCGATCCAACCGCGCCACTAATTTTATCTGCCTCTTTCGGGGCCGTTATCAATCCCCAACCTCCAGGCGATCTTCCTGATCTCGAATTGCTCGAATTGTTTCTTCTTTGGCCGTGGAGGCGAAACTACCGACCGCGGTGAGTGCTTCGGGCTGTTTTGGAGGTTAGGTTTGCTAGAGTCGAAGCACACCACTTTGAGGGTCAGAATAGCAAAAGTGTTCGGAGAGAATGATTCAAAGGTTTCTGTTGGGGATCTCAACAAGTCATCCTCCAACAGTTTTAGTTCTTTCAAACAGTATTGGATAATACTTGTTAGCCAGGCTATAAGCCTAGACCAATCGCCTGGTCACTCGTTTATCACACTCGAGCTGCTACATCAGGACTGTTATTAAACTTGTCTAGTTCTACCTGTTCTGACGACATTGTTGAGTCCACAGGTGAAGTTGGTTCGAAGCCTAAGATGAATTTAAAAAAGCAAGAAGCAACTTAACCACAGACGAAAGCAGTGACCGCAGATTAAAAAGTACCCGACAACCACACAGACCAGCTGGGTTGTTCTCATCCAGCTCGCGGGAATCAGGTTCGTCGATAGAACTCTGACGATGGTCTTCCGATGAGTCTGAACCCGAGTTTAACCAAGTTACGTTTTTAATCACGTTCTGTTAGATAAATTTCTATCGTGCCTTCTGATAAATCTGGTTCCAGGCCTGGTCAAATGCATAAATATTTGTCAGGTCATTTGATAGGTCAGACACGGATGTCTATCGTGATTTTTACCAATGCAGTTTGATTTTACATGGAAAGCATCAACAACCAGGTTGTTCGGGCGGATTATTCCCATTCTGCGCGCGGGGATCAGCTTTCCCAAGGCTGTCTAGCTATTGCACTACAGTGCAATACTCGTTCCAAGGATGCACGACAGGGTCCACAGCAGTCGATCTTATCGGGCCGAGAAAAGAGTTGAGAGGACGTTTCGTAGTTTCACCACGTTTTCGGTTTTCGTGCGGTCGAAAGCAAAAGGAAAGGGGATCCGTCCCCTTCGCGGAGGGAGTACGTGCACCGGAAACCGTGCGCAGACCGCGCTTTTTATCTCGAATGCATCTGACACCCGCGCCTCGCCCTCTGAGGACGTATCCGTGCTGATGCCAAGCATCTTGCACGCCCGTGTATGCGTCCTCTGCGGCTTAGCTCGGGTTGGGGCCCTGGACGAAAGGGTACTGGCTCACCGGAAGCCAAGGTTGCATCCCAAAAGGTCTGGGTTAGATCTAAACTGAGTCAACTTTAGATATTCGAAATAATAAGTGTAGATATTTCTGCCCCGAGACATCAATAGGGAACAGAAATACACTATCCATAAGAACAATCTACGACTAGGTGTAGATGCATTAGTGGCGGGCAACTCGTGGATACAAGGATATACATGTTTCAGTCAGATCTTGGAAACAGTTACAAACCCAAGATTAACAGGCTCGATGTATCGTGAGTTTTTAGCCTGGTATCTGAATCCTGTAACCGGAGAGCTTATCAAAGATTCTTGGAGAACCAGACTTCAGAAGCCTGATTTCGCCAACGTTTTTGATTCTATTGAGACGTAAATCGACAGTTATCAGTCTCCAGACTCGCCGACCCGTGCATGTTGAACAGCTTTCTTCAACATTCAGTTACAAACCGGGCATTAGTTACTGATTAATTACCCGAGTGTCGCTGGTCCGAGCGGTTGTCGACGGCACGCGGACCACGGGACGTGGTCGTCCTTTTTGCGAAAACGGTAGTCGACTAGGTAATTACAGAGCACGACGCTGTCAAGATTAACGCGCGGCTTATCCCGATCAACTTTTACTGATTTGATCAAGATATTCGTTGATTCCCCTTACGGTCAATTACACGTATCGTGTACTTCGCTGCTCGCGTATTCCAGCGCAGGCTGATGAACTTAAGGGGGGATTACCAATAGGATGGCGATTATTTAACCGTCCGTTGCAAACTCGGTATCTTAATTTTTGGTGTTCCGAGGGATTCGCATTAGCCACCTTGGTCCCAGTCGTAAAAATGCCACGCAACGTTGCAACCAACCCTCTCTATAGGCATCCAACGGGATTAGAAAGATAAATCTCGCATAATCTTTTTTCGCCAGCGATTCTTCCGGGGCACACCCCCACCTCTCTGCGCGGACCTCCTCGATTACCAGTTCCGAATTAATCGTCTACTCTCGGCGTCATAACGATCGTAACCAGGCGCCTCTCGCGGTGTCATCGGCTCCCGGTATCGTACCATCTCTCAACCCCTTCCCCCACCCCGCTACTCCGCCCCGCGAGCGTCGTTTAAATCACCGGGACGGTCGGGGCATAAGGGAGCACCAGGCCAGATTTATTCCTCATACTCGGAGGCCGGTGTGGTCGGGTGTCGAAACACCTCGACCAATTATCGAGAAACTGGAATCCGTGGGCCACCCAGGGGCCACCCAGAGGGCCCGGGCGTCCTCGGGCCCCGCAAACGAGCTGGCTCCCTCGTCGACTCCGGAGTTAATTAAGGCCGATCTCCGCGCCGACTAAAGACCTTCTTCGCTTGCTCCGCGCCAGCACGATGGAAACGCGACGACAGGGCTCAGAGACGCGATCGCAGTTTCTCTCTGGCTATATGATTGCCGGGGTGGGGATGGGGCGGGCAGCGAGGGCGATTTGTTTCTTTTTTGTACAGGCAGTACAAAATATGTTTGTCGCAGCTCGGTTGTCTTTCGGATTTGTCGATGTTACGAGAACCGTTAGGACATTGAGTTGTACTTCAATTATCCGCGTACACTTCGTAAGGAACTTCGTTATCGAGCGCAGAAACACCTGGAGCAAATAATTTTCGGCGCAATCGATTCACAAGGCAGAGAACCGAGTGGTCATCGCTACTCGTGGGACGCAATGGTACGAATAGAGAGATCGGCCGGTTTCGGCCGCGTTGGACGCCGCTTTTATCGGTAAGGGTGTCGAAAAGATACACATCGCCGGGGAATACGGCGACCAAAGCGAGATCACCGCCACCGGTCGAGATAAGATCACGTCGGCCCCCGCCAATACAGATCGTTTACCGAGACCGATCGGAGATCGGCTTTACAGTGTCCCTGCGGGATCGTTCTGAGCCGATGCAATTAGATCCGGTCGGCCGACGTGGACAGAGAGAGAATCGAACCATCTCGGACCGTGAAACGGCCGAACATGTGCCAGCATCCCGCGTTCGAACTGCATTTTTCGGAGATCCCAGTGTCGATGTCGAAGGGTCGGAATATTTCCTGTGTTTCTGGATCGTTGGTGCTCTGCGATTTAGGGTACAATGGTCGGTCCCTATGTTTCGTTATTGTTGTTACGATTACTTAAATACGTTCCCTTAGTCTAAAGAGCTAAGACTACAATCATAGTCTTTGATTAACTGTTCTATAACTCTCGCTATAAATATCAAGAATTCGCTTTTTACTCTTCGAACACTCGCAAAGACACAATCCTCCGATGAAGATCAATTAAAAACGATCCTCGGATCACCAGATTCGTCACGAGGATCGAGATGATCGATCGTCCAGACAGCGAGACCGCGACCAAGTACAGTCGCACCCCACTGTCAGGGGAGGGGAGTGAATTCTTCGCGAGGGTGAGTCCGTTCCGTCGACGCAGCTGACTCATCTCCATCGGATGGGTGTATCGGTATCACCCCATGCGTTATCACGTTCCATCTAGCTCTCCTTCCACCCGACGCTCGGTCTTTCGGCCGCCTTTTGCAGAACTTCCTCCCTCGCTGTCGTTTTCCACGCTCGAACCGTTTCTGACCAACCCAGCGCCGCGCGGGGTGGTCGCGTTTATTCGTTTGTGAAATTAGTGCTGGTTTTGTCGTGTCTCGGCCGTTCAGGGGTCGCGTCATTCCGCCTATCCGTGATCTACGATACCCCGGGAGCCGTGATAGTCGTGTAACGGGGGTGTCCGAGTCGCGCCACCGTGTCCTCTGCAAGCGGGATTGATCGTTATTAGACTTTCCGGATAATTTCGACCGGATTTATGACGTCTGCTACGAGGATACTGGTGTTTTGTGGGGAAAGGACGTTGGGTGTGACTTGTTGGCTATTTCTCCTCGGTAGTTTCACCCCTTCTTTGCTATTAGGGCATTCTCGTCTAGAGTATACGAGACTCTTTGCCTTGTTGCAGTTTACACCAAACACCAACGTTCAGATATTCGATTCTTTCGGCCAGAAGTCCAGACGTGGACCTACCAATGTAAAATCGACGCCTCGTTGTAGGAGTCAACGAAGTCCTCTTTCATTACAAACTCTACGGGAGCCGCAAAACTTTATAACGCCGGAGTCGCGAATTTTGCAGAGCAATCTCATTCCCGATGAGATTGAGGATCACGCTGATGACGTGAGTCAATTGTCACGCGAACTGACTGAATCCAATCGACCGGCGACGCCCTTAATGTCGGATTTTAACAAGCGGCTTAATCCTTTCCCCCCTTTTTCTCGCTCCCTTCCGCCCATTCTTCTCCATCTCCCCGTTGTCTGTCCTTTTCATTTTACCCCACTCTATCCCCTTCTTATTTTTTCCTTCAATTTCGACAACTTTCCACTCCACTATTTTCTTAGTTTCTGTTGTTTTTACACTCGTAACTCCATACCTACCTTCACATAATTTCCACTTATCACAGTCTGCTTCTTCTTTGCCAATCCACCACACACGCACACTACGCCATAACCACTGGTTCCTTTTCCATGATTTTCCTCGCAACTCGTTTCTTCGTTCTGGTTGCAAATTTTTTTTAATTCCTCCTTCTGTTCCGTTCCACTCGTTCCGTCCTTCTTTCGACCCCTGTTTTCTCCTCTGCCATTCCTCCGCCGCCCCACACCCCCTACCCCCGTCGACGCTGTTTCCCTTGCCATCAAAAAGTGCGAAAGCTTAATTGGAGGAATTGGATCTTCCGCTCGACTGCACGCAATCAGATGATCCCCGCAGTTCAGCTCGCAGAAAATCCAACCAGCTATCAGGAGGGGGGTGGGGGCGAAGGGGTAGAGGGGAGGGTAGACGTAACGAACGACGACCGAGTGTGTCTGGCCGCCATAAGGGGCTTTCCAGCTTCTGGATTATATAGAGAAGGCCTACGGACAACTTTATACGACCGGAGGCCCGGTCAGCTAAGCCCGGCGGTCTCCAACCGGTCGCTATCGATCCCCTCGATCGCGATCCCTCCGTCTTCGCGTGTCGAAGATCTCTCGTCGATCCTGGTAATTCCGCGCGATCGCGGGCCTCTTAATCTCCGTTACGTAAAACGCTTTCCCACGTGCGTACCTTTTTGCCTCGTTCACCCGTCCTTCCAGTAATTCCTCCCTGAATTTGTTGCGCCCGTCGAACACTCTACACCCGCCTTACATCACTGTTATTCATTGATCAGGTTCCGAGACGGCGAACTCAGCTTGCGCACCCTTGGCGATCGTTGTCATTCTTCGATAACTTTTGATAGTTATTTCCGTTTTGTTTCTTTGGCGATTCGAGAACGTCTATTAAGCGTTATCTTAGAAGGTCTCGGACGCTTCACTACGACCGTCATCCATCCGATAATACATATTTCCTGGGTCACACAGTCTCTAACTATCTTTCCATAAGATCCTCGGATGTTCTGTCCCAAAGGCAGAGACTCAAACGCGCTGTCCCGGGAGTAAATCATCCGATGTTCTATCCTTAAGGAGCTGTTTGACTTCCAGAAATAAATGGGACCAATCGTCGCGCAATTTGTCAGGGACCCATCATCGCGGCGGAACGAGCCGCGACTTTCAGCCAGGCGAACTTGAAACCGTTCTATAATCGGCTTGGCCTTAAGCCGACAGCGGAACAGCGTCTTACAATTCGCTCGTGGCAGCTTTGCGCGGACCTGTCGACTTTGTAATCGATTCCGCGCGTCGGAGTCCATTAACAGGTGGCTTCAGATTCGTTCGGCGATCGGACCAATTTCTGTCGGAGTCTTTGGGTCGACTGGTCGAGGTCTCACACATCCGGGACTTAACAGTCAATTTTGCGCCGATCGGTAACACGCTCTAACACACTCTAAACCTGGTTTTTTATTCCGAAAAACGTAAACGACGTTAAAACCCGATACTAGGTAGAAATCGTTGCCCGTGTACAAGGAAATAAACGTTTACATAAAGGAAAGACGTTCTTGGCACGATCAGTGCACGAAACGTGGCGTTGAACTTCGCTGGTTGGTCGGAAGGGGGACAACACGCAACAAGAACGACGAAATTGTCAGGCGACGGGAGAGCTCCAATTCCCGAGTGACCGGCGATAAATCAATTCGAAAGCGGTGCATTCGGGTTAATTAAACCGCGTTAAAATTAGACGGCCGTATTTCGCTGGCCGCCGAAATTTCGCTGTTCGCGTCTGTTTGAAGCGAACAACTCGCCTGATAAGATCTTCCCGGTGTGGTATCGCGGTCTCGGGAATAACGGAGCGTCGGGGCCACGGACCGTGACAACTTTTACGGGACACTTTAACTCTCCGCGGCTTGTAATCGATTGCATTAATTGGCCTTCTGCGAAGGTCGCCTTTTCAGCGTCGGATTCCATTCAGCTTTTTCCACTTGTCACGCTTTGCTCGTTACGCTTTACTCGACGCCGAGAGAGCGATAAAGCGGCCGGTTTTCCAACGATTGTTTTGCCAGAAACAGGATGACGATCAGCGACGAGCGATCATAGCGTTTAACTACGAAGTTGCATTCCTGTAGGCTTGCATGACGTTTCCCTCCATGCGTATTTCAGTCGATTGAATCATTCTTAGATCTGATCTAGACCTAAACTAGCTTAGAATGAACTAAGGTCAAAATTGGAGAACCGAGGAACCATGAATTATTCATTACGAAGCGAGTTCCTTCATTAGGGCTACAAGTGTAGTTAATGTTCTCCTTGTCCTGGACGTAAGAGCAGATGTCCTCTGTGTCCGATGATTGATAATTCAGATGATCCTTAAGAGCTGAACTTGCTGTCCAGTTCCTCCTTTCCCTTGGCGCAATAGTCTGGGACCATCGTCTCGGTAAGTCCTCCAGTGAACTACCTGATCAGCAGATCCTCCAAAGCCAAATCGTCCAATTGTATCCTCATCTTCCCCCCTTTGGTGTTGTTTTCCAACCATCAGCGACGAGTATCTCCTCGACTATCGCCTTGCAGAAATTTTTCTAGCCTCCCCCCCCAGATGACAAGTCGATAGTCTTTCACAGTCTAGGAGCAGTTTCCAGTGTTACCGTCCGATACATCACGGTCGATCCTGCGGAGAGATAAGGTCTAGCCGAACGTCAGGGCAGAAAGAAGCCGGCAGCTGTGTCGGGCTCACCTGTTGTCTCTCGGCCTAATTACGCGGTCCGATATAAGGCGGCATGTATGCAGACACGAGCACGCCGTTATGCGGCGTGCATGCACCGAACGCGGACAAGATTTATCGACTCGTTTAACCCCTCGTCCGAGGGGGGGGGCCACACAAGAAATTAGCCAGGAGTAAGGAAACGCTGGCTTAATTCCGTTAGCACCTACCAGCCGTCGTCTGATTATCGCGTTCCTCGCCATCGATGTCCTTTTTTTCTCATGGTCGTGTCGGCTGGTTTTGAAGCTGCCCAGGCAAGTTCCCTCGAAGCCCAGGGTTCGCTTCGTCGAACTTTGGAGACGGTTCGTAACGATTTTTGCATGTTCCCGGAGTTCAGCGACTCCGGAGTTGATTGAGCCTCCAGTCGCACGTAGGAAGAGAGGACCAGGCCTGTTTGGTATTGTAGATTAAGCCCCTGTAATTTGACCGTGCCCCCGGTTGGACTAAGTATCGAAATTATTGAATACTTTGCGACCAGTTTTAACAACCTGCCAGGAGAGAGGATTTCGAGGATTGGCGGATAACGATGTACGATGACCGTATTTTAACCCTTTGAGCCTCCGAGCCGATATCTTAACATTTCCCCCAAAACTTCCTGCTTTTAAAGACACGATTAATTTTTTATTTTGATCGCAAATATCTGAGCGGTCCCCGGTGTGTATTTTAGGATATCGGCAGAAATCAATCTGTGGGAAACGTTGAAAGGATCAGGGGGAAAAAGGGTAGAGAAAAACAAAGTAAAAACCGGGGATAGGGAAGGCTGAATGGAGGAAACGAGAAGGTAGAGGATGAAACGACGACAGGAGAAAACAAACACGCAAAAGGGAACATCCGGATGGCGAGAAGAGAAGGAAGAGAAGATTACAGACTCCCGCTGACAGGAAATAGAGAGGCTTTAATAAGAGAGTGGACAGGGAACGTCGTGTTTCGGCTAATCGAAAATGTGAAATGAAACACGAACGGTCCGCGCGCACGGTTCAGACGACTGACGGCCCGTTAAATTATCGCGCAAAACGTTGACAATGTCCGCGTGGTTTCTTTTCACCCAGGCGGCCATTTGCTTTTTAGACGGCTCGTTACACGAGCATCGTCCTTCGCGGAGTATTTGTCAAGTCGTCTTTCTTCCTTTTCCCCCTGTTTTTACGGGGCGCGGTGATTTGCCGCGACAAATAGTCCGAGCGAAATGAGTCGTGCACACTTTTAGAACCGCTACCATGGACCCAGACGCGTGCAAAGGGAAATCGCGGGGATTTTATGAGCGATGGAGCACGGTTTCATATTTTATTCGCAATGATTTGTATCTTCGAGCGAGGGGAATCTTTGCGGTACGCGCTCCGGAAAATCTAGGGAATTTTTTTTTCTCTTTGTATAGAAAGCCTTTGTACTAGACACGGTCTGGGAAACGTATTACTAAAATTCTCAAGTATAATTCATTAGTAGATTTATAAGGTTTCTAACCTGGACGAACTAAGGCTGATGTTATAATTTATATTTAGGCGAGCACGCATTTACAAGTCCACGTTTATCTTTCCCCCACTCGGAATGGTCGTGCAAAATATTACTAAAATAGCACTGGTTTAAACCGAATCGTACAAAAGATATTTATAATTTGTATCGTACCGTGAACGACCGAGTCACGTTGTATAAAAATACTAGGTCAGCAATAGCAGAAACGACGTTAAAATATTCCGTGGATATAATACTACGTTTAGAACAACAAAACTACCAAAAAATCTCCTTGGTTCACTGCTGGTCCATTGCTGGCCAGAATATATCGCAGTAACATAACTGTTCGAGATGACAACACACTTTCGCTGTGACACGTGCATGTACTTAATAAAACGTGAATATGTTCTCAAACGTGACAATATATAGTTTATAATATTCACCCTAACAACTTTATTAATGACATTATATAGATTAACTTCGACCGCGTGTTACGTATTCGTGTGACGTGTTCGGAAGAATAAGAGTTTGGTTATAATTTGTAAGAAATCAATGATGTATGTAATCTTACCGCTGTCGACAGAACGTTTTTGGAACAATGATGAACGATTGGAAAGCTTGGTGTTTGTTAAAAATCGAGCTCGAAGCAGAGCAGTCGCTGGTACGACTTTATACAGCGCCCTCGTATCGCGGCGACAGCCGCAACACTTAATAAACGCGCGCCGATGCAGAACGTGGGGGATTTTCTTGCGCGGCGGCGAGCTACATAAATTTCGCGAATAATTCCAATCTATCAGGCTTACGTAAACGCGGTAGGAGCGCGGTCGTTCGCGGCTGCAAAACACCCACGTGCGTTTTCTTGCCGTGCGAAAGATGCTATCGGCCACTGACGGGATGCATTACAAAATTATGCAAAGCGGCGACGCTCGCGATTAATATCTTTCGAGGGTTCCATACTCGCGGTCACGGTGTACAGGCTGATTCTCAATCGCGCGTCGATATTTCTGGGGACAAATCTGGAGCATGAGACACGAATACAAATCCTTGAGAACGAAACTCACAATTTGTATGCACGAACAAATTATTTTATCCTTATCCAGTCATGCTTCGAACAGGTTAGGACGAGGCAACAACTGAAAGTACATCGGTCTGACCAACATCAACATTCTAGTGAGAAAATTGTACGCTTTTTGAGAATACGAAAGTTGGCACTCTTGGAAAGCCAGCTATTCGGGTAAACCCAAGATGCCAAAAGAAATTGTTTACTATATTATTGTTTACTGCAACTATATTAGCAATTTTTTGGGGGGTTAGACTGTTTGATCTCTCGATTATCTTGCGTTTCTCTCGAATTTCAGTATCTTCTGGCTCTCCCCGTTCTCATCTATTCCTCCCATCCCCCGTTCCTCAGCCTCACCCAGTTTTCTTCTTCCCTCTCCATTCCCCTGCACCTCCCCCACCCTTCTCCACCCGCGGGCGGCGGCTCTCGACGGCAGGCGCGGCGATAAATTTTCGCGCGCCGACACCGAGCAATATTTCCTTGCCGTTTGTACGCGCCAGTTCCTCTTTTTTGCCTGGGTCCCCGGTACACGCGGATAAACGCGCTGCGTATTACGGTTAAACGCCGAGAGAGAAAAAAAACGAAATAGAAAGAAACGCCGCGCGCCCGTTCCATTTCAATTTGCGAAATGGCGCTCTGCGGCTACCGGCGCGCTTCTCGGTGCCGCTGTTGTCGCCGTTGTCGCTCGCCGCGGCGCCCTTTGCCTTTTGCTGCAGCCGCGGAAAACAGCTTTCGTCCGGAATACCGACGTCGATTCGCCAAAACGTTGCTCGCGAATTGGGAAACACGCGTCGAATTGGTCAACAGATTTTCTCGACCGCTTTTCATCCCTCTTTGACAATTCGTTAAAGAGGTTCGTCAGGCTTGTTTACCTTACAGGATGTTCCATGTGAGATGAAGCTGGGTGTAAACAAATCTTGTCACGTGACCACAAATTCATTGGTTCCTCTATGTCGACACCACGATCTAGTGTAAAATGTTTCGTAAATAAAGTCATGAAATTAAATGTTTCCTGTTTGGTTAATTTCCATGTAATTTAATCCATAATGTAGCATTCACATGACTGTTATAACTACTATCACCGTTATTATCATCGCCATCGTCGAGATTATCATCGACATTATATCGAGTCTATTTTCGTCACGATTACGATCGAGGTTGTCGTCACTGTTGCAGTTCTTTGTAGCATCGTGATTGGACGATCATTTTACAAACCTTTCGGGTGCATTTCCAACGAGAACTCATCGCGATTGGGAAGGTTAGGTCGCGACGACAATCAGGCCGTGACAATGAGCATCGAGATGCCCGAGAAGAGCACGAGCGTTGCCGTTTTTCGCGTTGTTTCCGCTGCCGGTTCCCGCACTATTCTTCGACAATGGCACATAAAATTCCCGACAATGTACTAACCACGTTATTAAATTATACTCGTTAAGAAGTTTCCAGTACGAAGCGGCACGTTTAACATTCTGCTCATAGCTTTGCTTTGTCTTTAAATCTTTTGGATCGCGAAGCGTCGAGTCTAGGGACTTAATTTCTGCGAATCGAACAAACCAACGATGGCACATTTTTATTCGAATAATAGACGACCAATGAAACTAGCATATAGTAATTAATCAGTGTACCAACAATATTCAACGAAATGTCACATGTAAGATGGCGAAATATTTCTAAAATTTTGTAGGTTAACTTTAGTGATTTTTTAGATGATTCACGACAGTCAATGACAGGTTTTCGATCTATCTAGCACTTTACGCAGATTAGACAAAAGTTTCAGTCACGAGCAAGGATGAGGGAACTTCGTTTCCCATCCTTTCGAGCCGATCTAAGGTCCATTGTGAATACCAGGACGTAAATCGTGATGATCGAAAGCTCTTTCCGTGGCACTCATGTTTTCTTCGATAATTCTCATGATAATTATTATTTATGCGATCCGTGGTAGCCGCCAACGTTATTCTCCGATCATTTTTTTCATTTGTGTATTTACGTGTCCTCTTTATCGACGACTTTTCCCCGCTAGGAACTTCCTGTTTCTCAGTGTGCCGTTCCCATTTTTACTAACGCGCCCTTTGTTATTATCTTTCCCATAATTGTTGCTACTCGCCGTCTGCTTTCAATAATGATCCTCGGCTACTATCAATTTTGACGATCGTTGCTATGATTTATGTCGCCAGCTGGTCTTTATTTTGTTTATTTAAGCCATCCATTTGGCATAGTAATATTTAATTCATCCAATCAGACCATAGAAATATATTATTTAATTCAATTAATTAATGCATGTAAATTGTATATTACCATGCAACAATAAACCAAAATGTAAGTTGTTCGAAACGATAAAATTGCTTTTTAATTTATCGATGGTATGATAAATTTGAAAATTTGTCCGAAAAAGCCGAAACATCTGAACCTATGGAATTAATTCAATTAACCATAGGCACGATATCATCTTCGATGTGTCGATTCCATATCGTCATTTTCATGCATGGTCTCATTACTGTCTTACCTGCATCATATTAAAATTAATAAAGGAAGATCGAGAGCTGTGCAGCTGCGTCGGCTTGTACATCTAAGTTACAAGTCTCCGGGCGCTTGAATGACGTCTCATCATCGATAAATTATGACCTTTATGGGCAGCCATGTTCACGGTACGTGGTAGGGACATAGGTTAGGTTACACCAGAGTACAGTTCTCGATCAAATTTCTTCAAAACGATCATCTTCGTCGTAAACGTTTCCTAACCTCTCCGTTTCTCTACTTAACACTGGCCGGTACTTCCTGTATCTAGGAGATATAGCGACGCGTTGGTACGACTATAAAAAGAACTACGAAATATTTTTCACTTTCGTTACATCTGTGGTTCGTGATACGGTAACGAAGTGCATGCGGATCGGTCCTAAAGCTAAACCGAGTTCGAGACACCTGATCTAGGGACTTTAGGCTCTTGCAGGATGTAGCGAAGGTCAAAGCCACCGGGGCCCCTAGAAATCCGCATCTCCCAAAATCGTCCCGGTGAAACGTATCGTCGTGGAGGAGGCGGGGTGAGGCTGGCAGGGAGGAAAGAATCGGCGCGACGCGGCGCCTTGCGCCGTAAATCCTGTTACTTGGTGCCGACGAGGAGAGCGCGCGCAGGTGTTGCCGAGGTATCCTCGTTATTTATTGATTTACTTAATTCGGCCAACGGAGGACCGCGGGCCCCTCGGCGTTTGAAGAGAGCCGGCTCATTTCGTGATTAAAAGACGTTACGGACGCCTCGGCGCAGCATGTGTGTGGCGGCGGGACCCCATCGCCCTCCCCCCTACCACCGTTGCACATCGTTTGCACCCCTCCGAGCCGGTGTCCATATTTTTGTGCTTAACGGCTCTCGCCTCTCTGGGTTTATTGCGATTAGACAGAACCGAGGAGATAAGTGCGAGGAGAAGGCGAAGGTCAGGCGAGTTAATAGCGCGTACGATCTCTAGGGGAACGGGTCTAGGGATTTCTGGGGACATTCGAGCAGATGGGAGCAACGAGTCCGAGCAATATACTTTTTGCAATTAAGATTTCATTCTTCATTTTGTCCCAGCCCTGATTGCAACAGCGGTGACATTTATTGACCGTGGATTTATCCGAGTTGAAAAGTAGGGTTAAGTTGTAAATTAGTATTAAGTTGCAGTTGGTAGCATTTTCGTTCTCTACGAAGCATGGAATCATAGATTCCAACTGGGAAGGAATTCCAAATAGGAAAATTTCAGTTTCGAGAGGTTAACCCGCGCGGGAAAGAGGTTAACCCTCGATCTTTCTGGTTGATGTTCTTTCTATGGATCGTACCGGCGCACGTGACACCGAGCCTCGTTGGCCTACGTCGTAAAAGGAGCCGTAGAAGGCGCACTAATAAACGTTGCTGGGTTTAGTGCTCACTTTTCATATTTCTGTATGCGATTTACATCCGACTTTTATCGCCTTTCCTCTTTCTCCTCCCCTTCATTTGCAAGCATCGTCTCCACTGATGAATTCAAAACTTTTTTACTTGATCAGAAAGGCAAATCCTGTTAAATTGTAGGTTTAATTTGAGAATCAATCAATCTCCCGCATGATTACCTACTGTAAACCTCGATAAAAATGGGTACAACTAATTAAGTGGATGTACTATACAATTTACTAATATAGTTTTATAAATTTTTTATTTAATTTATAATTCTAAAACGTCATCTAGTGAATACTATTGCAAGAGCTATCTACCATGTTTGAAACAATGGCGCCAAGCACAGTACCCGTAAGATTGACTCTCCATAAAACTGGGCCCTAGAGAAGTCCCAAGACGAGGTAGCACACCAAAGTCCTTGATCGTCGAAAGTCATCAGACTCGATCAGCCACCAGAACCCTTCGCGAGAGGGAGGCCAAGCTGCCGGGGGTCCCTATTAATGCCCATTTCGCGTTTAATCCGGCCGCTGATCTTTCAGAACTCGAATGCTTGCGCGAGGCCAGTCGACGAGCCAACAGATAGAGCGCGAAAAGTGATGAGAAGCGCGGAGATAAAGGCGAAGAGAAACGAGACGGAAGGGAGGAAGATGACGCCTCGCCGGACGAGCAAGAAGGACGCAGGAAAACCGCGCTGCGGTAGGGGTAAGAGGGCCCCGGAGTCGGCGGGACCGTCGCTGCGGGGGGCCTCACACGCACGGGCCAACACAGCGACCCGAAAAACCAACATCGGCGCCGACAAATAACTACCCATATTATCCGATCTTGTAGGCTACCATCTCGCCACGAGTCCTTTGTGAGGGGCCCAACGTTATGTATGGCAGGGCCCGTGGAACCGAGACGGTGAAATACAGCCGTCCCCTTCACGGATTTCCTCCTGATCCAAGACCCATTCTGTCTTTCTCTCGCGTTTTCGGGGGAAAAGCGTCAGCGCAGGCACGTAAAACAGGGCCCCCATTCGTTACATTTCGGGGCCTCGCTAGACCTTTTCATTATAAACGTATATCGTTTGATAATGTTGCTGAGACAAATTCAGCACAGTTTGTAACTACAAAAAACAATAATAATATTATTTGTTGGGTCTTTTTGAGACTTGTTGTCGCAATCCTTCTTCTGAGAATACTAATTATCACTGTTGCCTTGTATCTCGAGTTAAGGCACAGAGGACTGTGTGGGAGGTAGCTCTAGCTCTTGAATCCGGGGTAAGAGCTCGGTCTTAAAAGGAGGTATTACTGTATGGTGGCTACTATATTTCGTCGGGTGTCCCCCATGATCCAATCCTCTTTTTTGGGTCGCTGAGCAATGCTAGCTTCCGTTTAGTATCCTCGTAGTTTTCTATCTTCCTTTTATGCCGTTGAAAAGATTTCAGGCCCGTGGTTTTGACGTGTGGGTCCCCATGTTCGCCTTCAGTCGGCCAAGCAAATAACGAAGTAATTAAAACACTGTTGATCCCGAATCACCGCTCGAAACCAGTCCTCTTCTTATCTGGCGATCGTCGCACGGCGAAATTTATATTTCCTGTCATTATTTTTTGCGTCGATTCTAGCAGACTTGGAAACGTATAAAACCGCTACAAGGCAGATACGGTACCGTTAGTCGTAAATCTTTGCCGTTTTTAATAAGGCGACTCTCCCGTTCGAGGTGCGAGAAATGTCTCGAGACTACTCCGACTCCACGATAGGGTGATAAAATGGGAATTAATCAAAGCGAATAGAAACATCTTCGCGCCCTCGAGAAGAGCTTTAGCGTCTCTCAAAGCGAATCAGGAGGAAAAAATTCACGGTTGAATTGAATCCGATGGATGCCTTCTGAAAGTAGCCAACGTCAAACACCATCTTTTTTGTCACTCCATTTATAGAAATTGATGAAAATAATATTAAGAGGCGTAAACAATTGGCATCTCCGTTTGCGTATTCGTTAATAATTTTCGGTTGGAGTGGACCCGACTAGACGCTTTGGTGAGACTGAATACAAACTTCTAAAATCGTGGTAGTTTGTTAGCGAATGAATCGGAGTTTAAATTCATGAAGCTTGAATTTGATTGATGAAGCTAACGCCAGGATGTTAATTGGCCAAGCGTGGATTTACTGAAGAATTCATTAGCGAAGTGTAGGGATTGACGGTGCGTTATTTAATTACTCGCTGGACTGTTAAATTCCTCATCAATGAGTTATAGAGCTGTTAACACTTTAATGCGTGGTGTAATTGTGAGATTTTTTAAATGTTAGGTGGCTGTGACTTAGGTACAACTTCTTACCAGTCAGATCTAGGTTAAATAGCTCGACAAAGATGGTCTCTGGATTCAGTTCTATCAGAGGGTAGCCTCTAGCTTGAGTTGGCATGTACAATAGACCTATCATGTGATCTCATCCCTGATACAATTCTTAATATACACGCAGTTTACTCTAAAATCTCACGAGGGTAACCAATTGAGTAGCAACTATTCCTCAGGAGTCATTTGTTCTGGGACTGAACAAGGTTAAAAATATGGTTTCTAGGGTTGTCTATAGTCAACTTGGTTGCAGACTCGGGGAAGGGCAACCTTTTTCTAGCAGTATCGTCGAGCAAGATCCCCCAGAACGGTCGAGAGTACTTCGAACCCGTTCGAGTAGAGCCTGCAAAGGCCGAGCGACGTTTACAAGCCATCCGATTAATTTCTCGTCGGCCAGGATGAATCTTTAGTTCCAGGGAGGAACATAAGGCCCGCTCGACGTGCCTTTCATGGCCAGGGGACGCTGAAGGCACCGCGGCGCCGAGGGCACCGATTGTAAATTAGGGCAAATTGATCGCAAATCAGCCGCGGCGGAGAGTCACTCCCACACGATCCGTCCGAGAAAGGGGAAGAGAAACACCGAGGCGGACTTTGTACGCGAGGGCCTCGAACGACGATGAAAAGTAATGCCCGGCGACTCGCGGTTTTATTGGCCACCTTCGTTCGGAGTTGTTCGAGGGTCGGTAAATCCTCCGCGTGGTAAATTCGTTTGGGATTGGCACCGGTATTTCAGGGAATGTCCCTTGCACTCTTCTCTCGGTGATTATTTCCAAAGAAAGCTGCATTTTGAGCGGCCTTTACCAAGAATCGAGATAGGCATATGCTACGAGAAGCCATTCAAACTCTAGCAACCGATCCCAGACCCAACCCTTATGGTTTTATCTTTATTCGATCGTCGTACTTACAGTTGCAGCATTTGGCAACATGACTGTAACGGGCTTCTTCAGTTGCACCTGATCCTAAAACTGGCACTTGTACCTAAAGAACACTTTTGTTCGCGTCTCATCACTGTCTGATCCAAACATACATAACTCTACTCAATAGTGGGAGCACTTAGTCATTGTCAAGCCTCCTATGAAGATCCAAACATGTCTCGAGGATGCACCCATAACACAATCAACCTCCAGCCATGAGCAGTAGTTAATAGCAGAATTAGGGTGTGCAATCACCGTTATAGCGTTTTAACTCGTTAATCTCTCGAGCCATGTTTCTTTATCAGTCTCCGCAAAAGGAAGCATCCTCATTCGCGGAGGGCCTAACAAGGGCGCAGGTACACAGAGCTCTCGCTCGGTTCTCCATTTGCACCTGGTCTCGAAAATGGTTCACTCGAGCCAACCGATCGCAGTTTCACAGAAGAGTCAGGCGCGGCTGACTGCGTGTACACCGCGGCTTCGGAAAGGGTTGGCGGAATGGGGGGGTTTCTAGCGGGACAACGTTTGTCGGCGCGTTTGAGGGCACCGGTGCCGCCGTCTGGAGCCGCTTAAAGGACCCGAACTGTTACATCGCGTTTCGGGCCCTTGGCTACGTTGGTACAGTTCTCTCACCCCTAAAAGGAAGGTGACTTTGGTGTCCAGGTGAGAATGGGTGGTTGGATTCTGGAAATGCCTCGAGCGCTGGTGCTGGACGAGTCAGGTAGAAGGGATTCCGAGGACGTCGATGCCCTGAAATCAGTTTTATCGTTAGGTGGTGGAAGACACCATAGAGTAGACTAGACTATGCTAGCTTGGACCTGAGATTCTTCATGCTTTCGGTTGATTCCGAGGCAAGCAACTTTGGAGACTCTTGCTGCCGCAGGTGTACACTTTGCAGGTTCATCGATGTCATCCATCTTCATGCCACGTCAGATCCAACGCGATGATAACTTTCCTTTTGATTACATGTTATGCAAGAATGTTGAGGCTGCAAGAACAGTTTTAACTGGAATGAAGCTTGGTGGTACAACCAGTGGAGACACGTGCCCATGAGAGCCCTTACGCTTAGGTTTCCTCGCCAAGGGGGCAACTCCTCGTTAGAACCTTCGACGTTTCTTGGCCGAGAGGTCTCGAACGCCACCGATCCGAACCTGACGGTGTCAATTAACATCCCCAACGGGGGACAATTAATCACCTGGACCAGGCTGGCCGTTCATAACCCAAAAACGACCGGCAAGAAGCAGTGACAAGCATCAATCTCGCGTCGGTTGGCGTCGTAAATCCGCTCGAAATACAGCGGCCGACACTCTCCGCTCCCATTATTCCTCTTTCCATCGGCGACGACGAAGACGCCGGCCAGTGAGGCGGATATCTATAGCCACGACGAAGAGGTACACGACTAGAGGATGGCTCCCGGTCTCGCTGGATGGACACGGACAGGTCCGCATTGTATTCTACGGCCAGTAAATCCTGCTGCTCGTAGTGTAAATGAGAGCCAGCCGGGGCGGGGATCGGGGGGACAGGCTACCCTGGACCAGAAAGGGGCTCCGACCGGTGGGCTTCCAACTAAGCGAGAAAGGAGGAAGAGAGACGGAAAGATTTATCTGTGCGCTGCGAGGACGCCGAGAAGCCCTTTGTCGCCGGCCGCGGTGAGAAGTTCGCATTTTTCGCCATTTTTTTCCAGACCGCCGCCGTTTCGCGGTCTCCGTCGTTTCGTCGGATTTTTTTCGCCGTCTCGCTTCCCCCCCTACCCGTATTCCAGCTTTCTCTCCGCCTTGGCCCGCGAGAGTGCTGCTGGAATCGAGGGAATCCGATGGTCCATGGGACTGGGTGATTGTCGGTGGTTTGCACTTCGGTTATATCGAAGCACTAGTTCCTAGTCCATTGACTGTCGAGGATACGGAGAGATGTACAGAGATGCCCATGTTATGAGGTCCAATCCACTTGTTAGGATACTGGGCAAATTGGTTATGTTGTAGTCTTTGGATTTAAGAACATAAGAAGGGTTCTTGTAGACTTGGACGAAGATATGAGATGCGTGGTGACGAAGGTAGATGCCTAGTAGCTTTCAGCAGCCACCTGATTTTCATCAGGCATAGCCATTAGCTATTCTTACTAAGATACAAATCTATGTTGATGGCAGTAGCTCAACCAACTTTAGTGTCTGGAGTCTTAGTAGATTCAACTGAGCATAGCACATATGGGAAATCCCGTATGTTGATCAGTTTGAGATTCAAGTTCCACAGACCTGGTGTCTTTAAATCTCAGTATTTCTGGTGCTGTAAGGAAGAGCTCTGTACCCTTGACGTCAATGTTTCGCATCCATCGATCGATCTTGCGCTAAAAAGTCTTCAAAACTAGTCAAAACACACTGGTTACATCCTCCTTCCCGATTCTCGGTCAACCAGGTATCCCAAAAACGCAAATAGAAAAAGTTTCCGTCTACCCCCATCTCTCGAAATCCATTGTATCGCAGCTGCCAGCTTCAGACGTCGGCGACAGATCGATCGATCAGTCCGAAAACACGTCTTCACGGACGCGTAGCTTTAATTTCTCGGCTCGATCGCCATCTTCGACGGCCCTTCGCGTTCCGGAGCGGTTCTCGGGGCTGTTGTAGCGGCTTCAGAAGGCAAAAGCCGACCGTCAAGTCGGCCACTTTGCATAGTTTAGTGCTGCGACACCTCCCGGTGTCAATTAAATCCTTGTCGCTATCGGGCTGTCGAGTGGTCCCCGGACCCCTTCAACTTCCAGATCCTTCCCCCCTACTTTCTGACCGGTCTAGCGGATCCCACGGACACGTTTCGACGCCGATCAAAGGCCACCGGGCATTCCGATCGCTTCCTAATCTTCGTTCCAGCCGGATCGTCCGCGAAGCTTCTCCGGCTTCTTGCTGTCTTCTTCCTCGTTTGACGATTTTTAATTGATCCTTTCAGCTCGGGGCGCTAGCGGCCGTTCAATGAAGCTGCCACCGTGGTATTCACTGCACGATGGGGGATTTTTTCAAATATAACAAAATCCATAGGATACATTCTGCGTAGAAATAAATATCACCATATAAAACTTCTAACATAAATTCGTAATGTACGTATTTTCCCGCCAAAACCACGTTTATTTTATAACCTCGAACTAACGTTGTTCTCTGAAATCTGAAACAAATTTAACGTAATCGAAGCACGTTTCTTTCTACAACTTGGAAACTCGGAAATACCTAGTTTTCCACTAGCGACTACCGATAAATCGATCGATCGAAACGGTTCGCGTTTAATAGTCGCAGAAGTCGTATCCTAGTCGCTGATACGCGATGACAGATTGCATTCCCGACGATAAATTCACGTCCACCCTTCCACCCCTTCTAAAGGGGCGGGCTGCCCGGTACCAAGCGTGTAGCGTGCCCCGGCCAAAGAGCACGGTTTAATATCGTTTATAAATTATTCCACGGAGATAGCCATCAGCATACAAATTGGTTCGGCGAGGACCTCGGGGCGACCCGCGTGTTTCCTTCGATTCCCTTCGAACACGGTTCCTTTTTCCATCGAAACGTCTATCCAATGTTACCAGACCGTAGAAATGTAGAGATTAATACGACTGGTAAGCGTATTTCCGGGAGCTTATCGTTGCAACGATGTCAACAACTTTTGCTCTTGATAACGAAATGGAACATTAAGGTTAGATTCTGACGCTGCACCTCGCCTCTTCTGTACGCTGTACTACTCGCGTCTTTCATTTCTCGTACATTTATTTTATATTTTTATTATTACAGGAGATGAGCAATAAAGATCTTTCTAAACAATACCAATTATTTGGGTATCAATGATTGAGGTTAAGTTGTAAAACCGTACTTGTGGCTTGAGGCGAAAGATAAAAATCCCATTTAAGAATCGTAGAATTTTAAATACATCAATCTCTCGAATTTCAAGCTCCACGGGCCACAATTTCCGCGCAGACGTTAATACGGAAACAACGTGAGCACGCTGGAAAAGGTTCGTTTCGCGAATGACTTTTTAAGGAACCACTAATCCACCCTCGAGGGGGTATGCTAATATCGGCGTAGCCGTAGCGCTATCGCGTTTAAAGACAACGAAAAGACGAGCAGCTTTCGTGATCGAATCGATTACCACGAGACTGGTTGCTTGCTCGCGGAATAAAATCGAAAAACGAGCCACATAAAAGTCAACCAATACGTATCTATTCTCCAAGTCCGTTAATCTACTCGAGTCTGTCTACATTCTAATTTCTCTAAGTCAGTGATTTACATTTTCTAGAATAATACATAGAACAGTAGTGTAGATATTGATTAAAATTTTTTTATTCAAATAAGACGAAAAGAGGGGCTCTGACTTTCCAGAAAAATTTCATGCAGGAAAGTATTTCTGCCCTTAGAAATAAATCCCCAAACATATGGTGTTTTTGCAATGCATCATGGTGGTCTAACCTCTTGAGCAATCCTGGTATACAAGTGACCTGACCTAACCTAACCCATTCCTTAAACCTAACTGATTCCTATTTCAATTTCAACCTAGATCTAATCCAAACGCTGCCTAAGGAATACGAAATTACTTAATCCGCGATTCACCCGTTCGCTTAGTCATCGGTTAATTAATTCCGTTTAGTTGGAAACGCGCGCGAACAGCTTGGACGAGCAATTATCGCCCGGCGACGATAAAAAAATTACCACGAGACGCGAGTGAAAGGATCGGAACGGTGTCAGCGGCGTTGGATCGATTGCGTTGCATTAATTGACCATGAAAATGGAATGTCACGGCTCGTAGATTTTCCAGATTAGGCATTGCCGTGACTGCCGCTCGTTTCTATCCACGAACGCGTCGCCATATTTTCCCTAGTCGTGTCTGGTCATCGATGCGTTCACCATGCGTGACGCTGCTTGCGTTGCTGAAGTGGAAAATATAATATAATGGCAAACACCTATCATTAAATTTCCTCGACTTAGTCCAGGAATTTTTCGCTCGATAAAGAAGCCTATTTATTTTGTTCCTCTACTTATTCCCCATACCATCACTTTTCTCTTCACAAATTCCTTCGAATAACCTTATATTATATTTTCTATAGCTTCTCATGATCATAGTTTTCCCGTTCTTTGTTTATAAATTTCTATACCTCTTAATGACGCATGTAGTAATATTGAGGTTAGGTTTCCTAACAACATTTTAGTATTCTAGTTATATTTTATCTTTGTGTATACGCTTTTATATTCGTGTAATAAAGACTTTTCTTTTTAATTAAATTGGGCAGATTACAATGTTTCCTAATGGCGCGCGATTTCATGAACGAAGCGTAAAATGAACCGCATGGAATATTCAGCGTCCCCAAAGATAATCGAAGGAGGTTAAGCATGCGACAAATGCGCTACCGAGCGTTCAAACATTTATGAATTAATATTACGGTCACGCAAACCTTAACGCAAGGTGTACGTCAAAATTATTCCACGAATAAACGGACTCTTATAAATGTTTTTTAATCTTAAGATATAATAATTAACCTCAAAATTTATAGAATTTTCAAAAATAGGATCTTTAAGTTACTTAACAAAAATTCGAATTGTTTTTTATTTGTTTTGAACGTCTCGAACTTTTATACGAAGTCTCCGTCGTTGGTCCAGGAAAAAGAGAGGAAGCCATTACTATTAACGTCGATTACCGTGATCATCGTTTCGAAAAAATGACAAAATTAATGGGGAACACCCAAGCGAACCAATCGACGAACTGCAGATTTCACGATTACGCTTAACAGATACAACGTGTTGCCACGGTAAAAGATCATAATTATTACCCGCGCGTGACAGTCATTTTGCCCCTCTTTTCAACAAAAAGAGGCCAAATATTGCGCGTGATTTGCTAAACGAAACTTCGTTTATTCATTCGCCGGCATTATAGCCGCGAGACGTATAATATAAGTATATTATGAACAAGTATAACGAGCAAGGAAATTTATAACGAGGTGCAACGAACGTGTTGCCAAACCTAACCTAAAAATTAACGGCCATTTAACGATTCCGGCGGAAGTAGCCTCAAAACCGGGCCCACGAACGAGTCTCTCGCGCATGCATGAATTATTTATGCTCACGGTGAACCGCTTGTTTACAGCGTCGCGATATTTCGCGACTGAAAGGAAAAACGAACTGCAGAACGTCTTGTTTCCGATAAAAAAAAGAAAAGTGAAAAGCGTGGGCTTACACGGCGCTCGAACGATTCTAATTATACAATCATGCAATTTGTACGTTCACGTGCGATTAAGTCGTTAGCCTTTATGGCGGACGCGACTGAAAAATTCAAAGAGTTGCCTTGAGGGGATGTGGTAGATTTTTAACTGCCGGACTTTGTTTATTTAGCGGTCGCGACGGGCCCAAGCGGCCTTGTCTCTGGCGCGACAACGATTATTACGGTAATTATGCCCAGGATTGATCACGTGATTAACGGTGATTACTAGTACCGACACCAGGTGGTGCACTCTTACTCTATTTATTCGTTCGACAACGAATACGGCGTAGAACAACTTTAACATGCACTTTTGGTCGATTTATTTCATTGCCGAAGATTACTATGTTCATTCACAGCGATTCGAATTTCTAATTTCAATAAATCTTGTACGGGATGTTCGTTTCCCTTTTATCAGAGGTTAGGAATCACTCACTTACCTCGAGAACTCGACGAAAACGACGGATATCACCTCGCAACGTCTCGTTTAGGAAGCTCGCGGTCTCAAACTGTTTAAACGATCGCGCGTTATTAAGGATTTCGCGTCGTTTGTTCGCGTCGATGAAGCGGTGTAGAAAAAAGACAGTTGAATATTTTTAAATTAATATATATATATAATTCTTAGTCACGTGGATCTCGGAGGGCGTTTCTGGGAGGTAGGGGTGGAGGAGTGGGAGGCTGGGTGGGTGTACAATATACAATACAAGCCACGGAATATCACGGATTCTCGTGTTAGTTTAGAACGTTTCGATTTTCGCCGCGTTTACATTTTTTTTCATTTTATTTTATTGCTTTCCTCTCGACAACGTGTTCTCCTCTTCGAGCGCAGGACCGTACGCAACGCGCTTCGAAAATTAATCGCAACGAGTCGGTAAGGGGGGGGGGGCGGGGGGCATGAACGATGAAAACTGAACGTTCGAGGATTGAGCAAAATTCTTGGTACGTGGAGGAAAAAATCGCGTTTGCTTTTATTCGCTGTGATTGGTTACGGCCCCGTTGCTCGACGATACGGCCCTGGGCTGCGCGCCGAGAGCTGCGCGTCGCAGTCGCGTTGCTTTTCGAGCCTCGACTCGCTTGGAAACGCGCACGTTCTGCCGTTGTATTTTACATGATCGCTCGGCGTTTCCCCTTTGTTTTTTTTGTGTATTTGGACCTTTCTCGAGTCTCGAGCCAAAAAGAGGCGACGTTCTTTCTTACAAAATTTTCCGCGCGGCGTCGTTTTCGCTCGAATCGATGGAGGTGGACTCGTCTCGCCGAGAACCACCGCGGTTTTGCCCCGTTCGGACGCTCGCTTCGAACGATCGCTGCACCCGCGATTTTGTGTTTCTATGACATGGTCGCGGCATGAATTCAAGCATCGACAGCAACAGCTGAATTGAGATGGGCTAATATTTCTTTCGAAAGGAGAGAGCAACGGGTCGAGTCTGACAAATTTAACGCTTTTAACCCTTCGACTTTGATTTTATTTCACTCCATGGTCAATGGTATAATATTTCAAGTGCGACTCGAGTTCGCAGGATGGTCGCGGAAATCAAACGTAAATGGAATAGAGAATGAGGAGAACGAAAAATAAAACAAATAATACCGTGAAATGTTTAACAGACATCGTATTTATTTAAAATTTTAAATAGGAAAAAATATTTAAAAAAATCATTATACTGACAGTTTGTAACTGGCAAAGTAGCATTAATTAATAAAAAAAAAAAAAAAGGTAGGAACAGATATAGTTATATATATTCACATTTTTATACAATAAAAGTGACAGTGCCGAGGGTATCACGGATTAGTCTACGAATGAAATAAAAAAAAAAATCCTTTTTTTTTATGAATAATCGTGACGACACTTTGGAGAACCATCAAGGTATTACAATTTCGTAGTTTGTACAATTAGAATGATAACATTGCATAGAAAATATTACAAAACACGGTGTTCCAACATTTACATAGGAGAAGTATAAAAAAATTCATTATTAACGACAGTTTACAACTGAAAGTAAATGATATTACTAACTAAAATGGAACTGAACAGATGTAGTTACAATTTGTACATAGTAAGAACGATGAACTTGCATAGCGGGTTTTACGATTCGTCTCATTGCAACATTTCAATCATAAAAATAAAATATTAAGAACGGAATCCATTAGAACGAACATCTGTGGCCAGACAAATCGGCATCAATTAGCAGAAAGTAAAATAGCTGAGTACCAGCCCTCAAGTATGGCCAGAATTTTAAGCACAGCTGAGAATAAGCTCTACGAACGCAAGTTGCACTCCAACCCTATTCACAAGCATCACGCGTGCTGACCATCAATTAAACTAACTTTTTTTTTTTCTTGAAAACTACGGTTTCGCTACTTGCATCAAAATTATCTCCAGAATTTTAAATTATCAACGTTCAAAGGGTTAATCACGAGAACACATGGGACTGATGGGTCAGCCGGAACGCAGGGGTGAGCACCCACGACTTTCGAGAACGACAGAGTATCGAATCTGCGTTTCCTCCGAATATTTGTGGCCTCCGTGTTCCCAAAAGGCCGACTGCTCGACGTCCCACCGCGTTTCCCGCAATTATCTACATCGATCGCTAACTTTTATACAAATACGGTACTGTGTGGCGCGGGGTTGGTATGTAAGGTGTTGATTTTTCGAAGCGACAACGTCGAGAGTGTGTAGATGAACGCCACCAGAGAGATCGTTCGAGATATCGATCCGATTCGATCCGAGAGGGCCCGAGAAACGACGTTCGCGAAGGTAGCGCCACCTATGGAGGCTCAGAACCGGAGAACGACGCTCGACTCCCTGTTTTGTTAACCTATAAAACGCGCGTCGATGCAATTTAGAAACCGAAAGGTGGGTCGATGGACCGAATCGGATTGAGTTTGTCGTCTGTTGCATTATTTCATCGTTTCTTCGTCTGTTTCCCGTTTCGCTTTCGAGGGCGTCGTGGCGTGATTGGGCAACGTGCGTTTATGCGGTGTTTACGTCTCTCTAATAATTAATATAATATTATATTCAATAATTAATACAGAGAGTAGTTATTTATATATATAATATATATATATATAATATAATATAATATAATATCACTAGGGTACATATGTACAGGGGCTGCAAATAGTTAGGAGGTGCTCTTGTATTGCAATGTCTCCCTCTCTTACACCTAAAAACGCACGCGGGCAGAACGCAGTCGCTAGTCGTCACTAGTGACGGACACTTCACTCCCTCCTTCGCAAACTCCTCGCGAATCCGTGCAACAGTTCGAACCACTTCGAGCGTTACCCGACATTTCGACGTCAATTATCCGAACGAAATTGGACAAGTCCGATCTTGGGGGCCTCGAAGCACCAGAATCTTTTACTATGGAAACATAGACGAAGGTAACGAAGGAACTGAAAAGGTAGCGAAATGTTACAAAACATTCGAGACTCCCAAGACTATCGAGACACCCAGCAGTTTTCGATGCCAGGCAACAGGAGATCTTCAACGTCGAGCGACACTCGAACCTATTCGAACAGGCGACTCTTGTGCCCGTCGTTGCTCGTTCCGCCCTTCCGTGCCCTGGATCAATGTACACCACCAACTCTCGCAATCCATGCAGCGTCCGTGGACCCCGGGCCCCGCGCGATCCACCCCCGGCCATTCTATATACACTCACAGGGAACTAGGCCCAGCGTCGAGTCCCAGAAACCGATGGAGAACACGTCCCCGGTCCGCGGGGTAAAATTGCACTTCGTAGTCTCGAGCGTCCCTCGTCCAGGTCGCCGCCTATCCTCCAGAGGGACGCAGAGGGGCCCGGGCGCCGTGAAGCGTCCCAGAATGGGGCACAGAGGGTCCCGGGTCGAACCGACGACCCTCTCCCCTGCTACGACAGCTCGGAGGTCGAGTCCGGCTCCCTCTCGTCGCCGTAGAGTTCTTCGGGGTCACAGGATTCAGCCAACTGCTTGTCTTCTGGGTCGCCGTTCGTGCTGGTCACGGGTTCGTTCTCCTGTCACGGACTCCCCCCTCCAGCGTCCGCGTCGCCCCTGTGCCCGGGCGTCAAACTGGGGCTGCGTCTCCTCTTCTCCTGGAGCCCGTTCACCATGTTCTCGATGGACTTGAGCTCACCCGCGGAGCTGCTGCTGGACGTCAGGCCCGCCGCGGGCGTCGGGGAACCGGTCGGGGGCCTGGGCGGCGGGGACCTGGGACTCAGAGTCCTGCTACCAGGGGTAACGGTCTCGAACGCGGAGCCGTGAGAGGGTGCCGGCAGGGTGTACGGCGCGTATCGGTGCCCCTTCAGCTGGTGCAACGGGCTGGCCAGCGGATGATGGTAGTGCGCGAACAGAGCTGGGTGCTGAGACGCGGCCAGAGCTAGTTGCGCGTTGAACAACATGCCTGGCGATACTCCACCGTGGATACCCAGATGACTGGAGGGTATCAGAGGACCTGGACCGGGGTAGAGACCGGGTACAGGTGGATAGAGGTATGGTAGCAGAGGCGGATGAAGCGGCAGGCCCACCGACACTTCAGGTCTAGGCCCTTCTGAGGCTGTCGGGCCCGGCCCGCCTCCGCTCTCTGAGCCAGAAGACTCGCTGCCCTCTCCTCTCTCGCTGGTCCTGTCGTCCCTCTCCCGAGAATGCTCGCGTTCGCGCTGATGATGTCCGGGATGAGGCGTGTCCGGGCCCACGACGTCCAGAAGCTTGTCCTCGTCGTCGAGGAGGTCGTTGACGGAGTTCGAGGACCGCCGCTTCTCCGGGGATGCTGGCCCACCTGCCGTCAGCCGGGAACCGCCTCCTGATACTGTCAATACCGCCTGCCTTCTGCAACAACGACTCCGAGTTAGCAATCTTTTAGGGAAAATCGATTCAACTATCGTTCAGTTGGGCCCAGATATCTAAATGCAGGAGTATTTCTGATCAAACGGCAATAAATTATTAATGGTAGAACAGATGTATGCTTGAGAACCAAAAAAATTGGGTTTGTGGGAGGATTATTTATTGCAACGAGTCTACAGTAACTAGTCAAAAGAACAAGAGCACTCAGAGATCCCGTAGGTAATAGGATTTCAACAATAATTTATCTAACCCGGGGTCAACGGCGGCAAATTTAAATACGCCCGATCGTTTCTTCCATTTCAATTCGCATTGCTCCGCTCCACTTTTGCTCGAATTATTTCCTGGTGTAGCTTTCCCAAGAAGGAGAATAGAGATAAGCACAAATATAAGGAATCGAAAAAATTACGGCCGCGCGGATAAAGCGTACGGGAACTCGTCCGCGCGCGAACGGCCGCGTTAATGCTTGCAAATATCTGCATTTGATGTCGGGCGAAATTCACAGTCGCAATAAAAGTTTACGACGCCACGGTAGCGTTAAATATTTTCAACGCGAAATGGTCCGTTATCGTTTACGCTTCGCCTCCTCTTTGAAAGACCGCGGCGATGCGCAATAACGCTTACGCTTGTTTCCTCGACCGCGGACGTTCCCTCCTGGAATTCTGCAACTCTTGCAGTTTCGGAATTTTTCTTTTTTTCAACTTTCGACAGTAGCTCAAACCGTTCCCTACATCATCCTCAGAGTCTGATAATTATCCGTGGTCCCGTGAAACGTACCCCTCGATCGAACCCCTGGCAAATTACAGACGTTTCCAGCGTCGTGTTTGATTGCTAGGTGAAAGTGTCAACCGTTGTTTGTTGGGCGAATCGTGTGTATTGCCCGCCTTTCTCGCAACGTGTCATTAAATCGATTACATTGAAGTGGCTGTGTCAAGGGTCAGAGTCGAAAGGAAAGTATTTAGTTCTAGGCGGCTTGAAAAATCATCTCAAACCAGTTTTAATTCATAGCCTCTGTTGAGTGTTTCCCGAAGATCCAAATCAAGGGACACGATCACATTCGGGAGTCGAACATTACAACGCGTCAACTTTCACACCACTTGGAAATTTCACAGACTGGGCACCTGTTCTACGAGATCCACCACACGGACGACGACTTTGACGGTTAGGCTCTGCGTTCGAAGACCTACACGGAATCTCGTCAACGAATTCGTCCGCGAAACTCATTATTCGCGAATGGAGCGCGTTCCACCGTGAGGGAAAGGGTTTAAGGGAGCGATAGAACGATGCGATTCGGTGTATTTCAACGGCCGCGGCGAGCAAACCTAAGTATCATGTAAGACTCTGCTAGAACCATTCGAGAGCCGGACGTAACGAGAGGCTTACCGATACCTTAATGCCGTGTAATGCGATCAATGCACCGACGCAGGGAAGGCAAAACGACGACAAAAGTGAAAGAGACACAGCGCGAGAGTGACGGGGATGGCGGAGAGAGAAAGAGAGAGAGAGATTGAACGTACATCGTCGGTGTACGGATGAAACCGTGAGGCTCGGAAGGGTGTTACGCTACGGTTCTCCGGTTTCTGACGCGCTTAAGTGCGAGAGCACGTTAAAATCAATAGTTTCCGTGGACGACACCGGGATTTGGTAAGTGTGGCTCCTTCTCCTCTTGCTGATGATCCGATGGTCGCGAATTTTTGTAACGAGGCTTCTGATTATGATTTACCAGAGACTCGGATGACACGGTACGTCGTAAATGTAGGTAACATCCGAGATTGCACGAGTTTTAGTTAGATTGTTTGCGGATTGTTAGCAATTGTTCGATGTTAGAGGGACTTGGGTGACACGGGATATGGTAGGGGTACAGTAGGAGTTCATCACTTTCGAGATATGGCAATTTTCTGGTTAAGTAGTTTGTGACGGACAGGCCAGACAAAGTAGTTACATCCGAGATTGAGAGAATCTGACTTACAGGTATGCAAAGATGATAAGTAAGAGATTCAATATTCCCCAAATCCTATTGTCCGTGAAATACACGCTTCTTTGATCGATTCGACTGTTTGTATTTGCAGGTCGTGTGACGTAATTGGATTCACTAGACGTGCTTCCGTCGCGCGCGCAGCTGTTCCAGTTCCGTACGGCTCGAAAGTACTAGCACCGTGAACGGGATCTGAAAAATCTTGTCGTCGTTAGATTTTATGGTAGCAAAAACGATCCCCTCTATTATAGCAGTTTAAAATCGGTAGATCGAGTATTATATCGGCTGGCACCTATCTTGGAATGATTTAAACCCGCGGTCTCCAAATAGCCCTGTAAAAGTACCGGGGCTCATTCAGGATTCAATTTCTGATATTCGGTTAATGCTGTAGAGCTGTCTATAAAACCGAGCCCCAATTATTTCTAATCCCATAAAAGCCCATTTTGCAACGCGTTAACCCAAAAGTGGAACGCCTTTTTCTCGCGTAATTTCTCCCGATAATCGCCTCGACCGGGTATATCGATCTCAATTCGAACGCAGTCCACCCGTCTCTGCCTATTTTGGCAAAACCGTGGTCGGCTCGACTTTCCACGTTGAATTATGCATATCCCGCGGAAATCCATCGTGGCCGGCGTAATTGAGCTATTTCAAAAGTTGCCGCTGAATTATCGGCCGGGTCCGTTCGATCGGTCGCGCCGCCGCAGGAATCCCTTTGATCGGCGATCGACCACGTGCTCGCCTTTGTTTCCTGCATCGACCGCCCCGCGTCCCGCGTCACGCCGCCAGTTTCTACACTTTTCCTAGGGAATGCGGCTCGCGTTTCTTCGCGCTCGCGGCTTTCACTCGCGCGTTTTGCGCCGCGTGGGTTCTTGTCGGTAACCAGACCAATCATAACTCCATCACCTGTTATTATGTCTACGAATACATTTCCACCTTTGTCGATAAATTTTCAGGGAATTTTTAGTCCCTAGGAACTAGGAATTAGGTGATTCCCTTTGGAGTGCTTTCGATCGTTGAATCCTGATAGAGCTAAGCAATTAGTTTCATGCAAAGGGGAGAATACCCCTTTCCAATAGTTTTTGAAATATACTCTTAGAAAATTTTATTGGAGCAACCGATAGAGTTTCACACAAAAATAACTTTGATGCTAGGAGGGGAATACCTTTTTCCCCTAGTTTTGAAGACACACACATAGAAACTTTACAATAGCTCTGATACAAGGGAGAATACCCGCTTTCGTCTAGTAAAAGAAGGATCAGCCTTGGAAGAAATCGCAAGTCGTTATGGGTCAGATGTTTTGGTCACCACCAACCTTCGGATAATAAAATTCCCTATAAATTGAAACGATTGCCGCGTGAACGATCGGTTAAGACAGTTGGCGAATCGTCAGCCTCGAAGATTTCGTAGGGAATCATTCTGCGCTCGACACTCGACGGTGCGCATTCAGGGATGACTAGGGGATGGAAACAAAAAAACCCCGTCCGGGGTTCGTTGCGCTGTCACGATGCCCCCCGGGGGAAAGTGGGGTTCAAGGGGTGATTATAAATCCTCGAGGATGACGCAGGGGTGGGATGACACCGATAGTCGAGCGTCAAAGGCAGCGGATGAATTTTCATTCTGTCTGAACGGTCGACTATCGATGAAACGACAGCTAAAACTCGATGAGCAACCTAGGCGTCCCATAATTATGGCGAAATTATACGGAACCTTTGACTCTACTTCCACCTTTTTTCTGCAACGCGCACGAGCACCCTCGTAGGACAATTTAAGGAGAATTTGAAGGGGGCTGGGAGGGAGATGTGGGGTCAGCACCCCAATTGCTAGGATTCTTCATGCTTGCTCATCTTTGGTGGCCAACGGGGCCACCGATCGAGGGTTGCTTCTAAATACTTTTGTATTTATGCAAGACGCATTACTTCTTAATTAAATAAACAGTTAAATTGAATAGGTACTTTCTGCACAATAATGTTTAACCTGATCCCATAGCGATGGAGTTATAAGTAAAATGTTTGAGAACCGCTGTTATTTGCATGTATAATAACAGAAATCGAAGGTACTGAAAATATCGAAATTATAAATATTCCCTGAATATACAATGCGTGATACCGCAACGTTTCCTTTATATTTGGATGCATTTTATGGGTTCTCCGTATATTTGTACGCATATAGAAATTTATTAATAATATTGTATAAATACCAGCAAATGGAGAGGCGTGACAATTAATAACGTAGCCAGAGGAAATCGTCCCGCAGACAGATTGATTCTTCGCGTATTTCGATACGATCGTTCCGGCGTGCTCGGTGATAAATGACGTGACAACGAGCCGTGCCCGGCCAAGCACTGGCTTTCCTCTTTTTTCTCGAAAATATTTCTTTTTAACCGGCATGATGAATCGACTCACCACACTTGAGTGGCGTTGCGTCTCGTGACCGAGCGGCTCGACCCGCTTTGTTAAAAAGTTGACGAAATAATGCGCCGTCCGGCAACCTAATACTGGACACACATTTACCAAATTATCCTACTTTTTCGTTTTTCTGTATTTACAGCAAAACATGTAGAAGGTTTTGCTTATAAACTTGATTGGTCGTTCGTCCGCATTCCTATTTATTTTACTATCGCGAAAGAGATCGTATCCGTAGCCACCTAGTGGCGAGCAACTAAAACACTTTTCAAGCCAGAACCTCTATACAACAACTACTAAAATGAAAAGTACTCGTAATTGACGATTAGAACGATTCACGAGTCTAGAAACAAAATACCGACTAAAAAAGTAGAGATTTCAAAAATACAATTTTTTAACGACGTAAAAGAAAAACGCGGTAACTTTATTAACCGTTCACAGCTATAATAAAAAAAACGACGAGGCCTCAGACGCCGGAAGTCGACCTCCCCACCACAAAAGCGCCCTTTATATGCCGGTTACTGGCTGTAGCGGCGATATAAAATTCAAAGCCGCCAAGTGGCACCCTCCACGCTAACGACAGCGCCGCCCCTGAGCATCAGTATGCTAATCCGATGATTGGCTATGTTCCAACCCCGCTACCTCTCTCTGCCCCCTTCTCGCGGCACCATCTCCCGTTCCTCTGCGGCTTCCTGATGGGATCCGGCCACCCTTAACCGAAACCATAAGCCAAAACTAACCCTTATTCTAATTAGGCGGCGCCACGACGCGCCCCCTACTTTGCATATTTTCTCGATTAACCTCGCCCTTTCTTTATCCGGCCGAACCCGGGCGTCGCTTCAATTTCCGCGAAATTTTCTCGGACGCTGCTTTTTCCACCCCCGACCAGCAGCATTTATCTAAGATGTCCCAACAACTTCTGAACGTTTATGGTTTGGAAAAATACCAGGCGTTCTCTACTTTCCTTCTTCTAGAAATCTGGGGAAATAACCTAATTGTGGGCTACGAACGTAACCTCGAATCTCTGACACAAGTGCTACCAACATACTCCCATGGCCAGTAGAATCTAATCTGTATTTCTAACACCAATAAATACAGATAATTGTAGACGCATCAGTACTAGTATACAATCTAAAACAAAACTTGAAACAATGACAACTGGTCCCAAACAGCGAATCGCTGGAGCATAGTCTAAAGTCACCTAGCGAATCCAACCGAGACAATCGAAAGGCGTCATAAACAAATTCACCCTGCGTGGCAATTTCTCCCCAGCTAGTTCGCCCGAGCAGATGTCTTCGCGAACCCCCGGTCACCGCACCTGAAAGATTCGCTAATGCCATTCGCGAGTAGACAAATTGGCGAAGCTTACACGGCTTTGGGCCGCCGGTGAGTGCGTATAACGAGGATTAGCAACGTTAACGAGGGCGGCACGAGACCTATGCATAGTAACTTAACCTCGTCAGAATCCACTCGAGCCGGCGTCCTACCCGCCTCTCCCCCCTCGCGGACGCGACCAATGAAATTGAAATGGGTCTCTCGATGCGGCGACGAACCCTCGCTGACATAAGCCCATAAACCCGCGATATTGAATACAAATGGACGATACCGGCGGCCGGCCGGGGTGCAAATGAGCCCCGTGAAACCAACCCCTGGCCCCGGGGGCTGACCCTGAGGTCGATACGTCGACCTTAATGGCGCGGATCGAGGGGAGAGCCCCCAAAATGCTCCGCGATCAATTAGGTCGACCTCGAAGACATGCCTGTGAATTGGTTTCTGTTCCATGGGGTTCGTTCGGGAAAAGGGTTTACTTGGCTTTCGGGATTTTGCGAACGAGCGAAGATTTGTTCTCAAAGTCTCGCTCTAACCTCTCTATTTGACTGCAAGAAAAAAGGCTGTACCGTAGGTTCTTGATTTAAAGAAAATTTGAAATAGTACTCCGAGCGCTATTGTTCTTCTGACAAAAGAATTTTCAAGCTCAAAACTAGCCACAGAAAAAAGGAATAAGCTTCGGAACTTATCATTAAGTCACGTGACTGGCATGCGACTGTCACGTGACCCTCGTAAGGCAGTCACGTGACTATCGTTTTCAGCACAGGCTACGCGTCCTTTTTTTCATGGCGAATCTTTTTAAATATTTTCGTACTCGATCAAAGTTTTGAAAGCGATACTCACTTTTTCTCTCGCTTCCCCGCTCCCGTATCCCGGAATCCTTTCGCGAACGGGTTGTTATCGATTTTCAGCTGGGTGATCTACAACAGAACAAAATCGCAATAGGCACAATTAATTCTTTCATTCGTTCCATCCCTGCTCTATCGAAACGAGTATATTAAACGGAGTTGTTTGTCGCGAAACGATCGGTCCAAGTTACGACAAATCGACTTTACCATGGATTTCACGAAACGCAGAAGGCGTTCGCCGCTCAAAGGGATCCACAGAAACGATATCCTTCTTCCGGCCGTAGATACCGAGAAGGAACGGCGATAACGAAGGGTTGGTGGGGAAAAGAATCGCACGACGAAAAATTCAGACAAGGGGCCCCTTTTGCGCGCGTTCAACATCAAAAATAATGCGTACCGGGAACCACGGTGGTTCCCCGAACCCTTTCGGTTCCATCGACGAGGGGGGATTTTAATTAACACGACCGACAAAAAAGAAAACCGTCTGTTTGTCCTGGTTTCTTGCCAAACATGGCTCTCCTCCAAATTTTACAAATCGTTCGTTGGCTACCAAACGTCGAGGAAATAAAATAATTTCTAATAGTTGACCACTGTTCGCTATCTTCGGCCGCTCGTGTAATTATTAATCGAGCTTTCATAGCATTCATCTTTTATTCGATATTATAATTTCGTAAATGAATAATTGACCCTGGTATCCCTGATAACTGCAATGTTTCCTTTAATTGATTTATTTAATCTGTTACGATGGCGCGTCCCGGCTAAACCTCGATAGTTCGTGTTGTGGTGGTAACGGTTCGATAATAGCCTCTCAATGAAAGAACAGATAATCTTGTTACTATACGTTAATTAATGAAAGTATTCTAGTGATTATTCAACGTATAATAACATTATTTAACATTCAACGGTTAACGCGTAGTAATCGTCGATGCAGTAATGAAAAACACCTCGGGAAACTCGTATCTCTGTACCAACGCTCCACGAGAGAGACAGAAGAATGTCCCTAACGGTCCGAAATGTCCCCAGAAAACAATTCCTATCCAGAAACTTTTCCGCCGTTCGGAGAAGAGTGTAAAAGTGAAACGATGGGTTCGAATGCGTCTATTCAAATAAATCCATTGGGCCGAACAAAGGCCAAACAAAAAGTTCGTCGTAACAGACCGGAGTCTAATATTCCCGGAATCCCGCGGGACTAACGAGTTCCATTAATGTCCCCCGAACATGTCGATCGTCCGAACCGAGAATAGGAAGCAGACGTTCACTCACCTTCTCGTTCTGATAGGCGGTCACCGCGATGAATTCCGTTTCCTTGAAAACGTAACTCCTGAACGTCGAGTAGGCGAGCTGCGAGATGTGATTGGCCCTCGCCAGGTGAAACCTCGGTTGGTACTTGTGCATTGAGTTCAATATCGTCTGAAAAAATCAGGCGAGCATATATTGGGACAGACTGTTTCACGGGCGGAGCTCGTGCTCGCAATGTCTCCTCTATTTTTTTAGTGTCTTTTCGGGAAATCGACCGGGCTGCTTTGTCGTGATTTGGTGACTTTCGCGGTGCACCGAGCGGCCATGTTGGCAGCGCCGTGTTCGTAAAACTCGATTGACTTTCGCGAGTGTGACCTCGAAATTTAACTGGGCGAATATTATAATTAGATAATATCGCATGACTATAGAAAGGTAAGAAGTAAAACTTGTGTTAGTTGTTAGTTTCAGGTTAAGTAACGAGAACAGCAAAGAGGTTTGTATAAAATATTGATATCTCCAAAGTCATCGATACGTTAAGAAACTTGATAGAGTACTCTTGCAATATTTAAATGGTTTAATAATTTCTTAACCGTTTTTCAATACTCGCAGCCAGAGTCGATGTTACTTGCAAATTGCTTCAGCGTCGGCCCATAATGAATATATTACAAGAACGGATGCTGAACTTTCCGAAGCACATTCAATTGATTCCTATGCGAATAAAAGCTGCATAAAGTGTCGCCAACATAGGGCAGAAAAATATCTAGCGGTCAGCTAATGTATTATGCATTATGGGCCGCTGTTAACAAGCGAAGCTTGACGAAAAAGACCACGAGAAGAGAAGCAAGGCAGAAGAGATACGAATTCTAGTCAAGAGTTTATCGTTCCCGTGGCGCCCCGAAAGCGCACCATAGATCGAGGCAATTATTTCGCAAGCCGGTATCATCGTTGCTCGAGTTGCATCATGCGGTTCGAACAGTAAACTCTTACCAAACTTCGTCTTTCTTTTTCGCTTTTAATATCTCCCCGCGACGATGACGATTTGCGGTTATCTTAGGAAATCACTCGTCTCTCCAATTTTGAGGTTATCTTCGCGACAATTGTGGAATTACCCGTCTCGCTGATATTTAAGTCGCCTTCGCGAAATCGGGGAATCACTCGTCCCTCCAATCTTGAGGTTATCTTCGCGACAATTGAAGACCCGTCCGTTTTTAGAATTCTGAGGTCGAGCTTTCTCTAATTTTAAGGCTGTACTCGCAAAATTGGGGAATCACCGGTTCCTCCAGTTTCGAAGTTATCGAAAATGTTCAGTTTCACGACTCGAACGCGACTTTCCCGAAAAAAATTTCCATCAGAGTGGATTCAAATGCGAGGAGGCTTATTAGTTGAAGAGGATACGCGAAATTCTTTCTGCGGAGCAACGCCAGTGTAGGTGGGCGCAATCTCCGTTTTTAATGGCGAACACTTTGAGAGCGGCTCGAGGCAAATAAAACGATTGATTCGCTTTTAGTCGCTTTAGTCTGGCTGCATCTTCCGCGCGATGCAAATGCACCGGTGCAGTAGCAACTCGCAAGATTGCACGGGACATTCCATCGAGGAATGGATGCGCCTTTGCTGGCTACTCGATAAATCTACGTTCCGCCGTGGAATTACGGTAATTACGCGGCGGAATTTTCGTAATGGGGGAGCCCAAGTCACTGGCTCATGGCAGACAATCTGCAAATAATTTCTCCGTTTGACGGATGAACTTTCGGTTCCTCAAACTGTTGTGTCATTTTCAGAGTTGCTACTGGAAGTAAGAAGCCGTTCCAAGTGAAATATACCGAGCAATTAGTGTCAGCAGCTAGACTTTAGTGGCCCGTCAAGCTTCCCCAGACTGGAGTACCTTATAGGTGTGCCGATACGTCATTGCCAAGCATCTAATTACTAATTATACTGCTTAATATGTCTGACAATAGAAGGATAGGCGGATAAACCTAGAAGGTACCATCATAAGGAGGATCTGGTGAAGAATTACTATCAGCACTCAGAGTGCAGATTTCATTAATGTTACTGCTGGAGATGAAATATACTGAGTAATTGTTGTCAGTAGCTTGAACTTAAATCCCTGTAAATCTTTCACATCCGAGTAGGTACTCCTATAAGGTATAGGTGTAGCGATAAGTCATTGTCGAGCATCCAATTACCTCAAAGGACAACGTCAGAGAAAGGATTAGACTATCATCTACAATTTTCTGTTCGCAAGTACCGCCTAAATTAAGATCTGTATGACCTATAGGTTCGATACAAGAGAAGGCTAGAACAAAGTAGGAGGAAAAATGACGTGACTCGGCTAGTTTCTGTGGAAACAAAAGATTGCAGGGGCATCCAGGGAAACCAAAGTCCTCGAAAACACGTTCCGGCAGAGATCTGGGAGAACAAGAGGCAGACGGAGAAAGAGGGCAAAGGTCCGGACCGCAAGCAGCCGCGATAACGACGAGCAAAGAGAGAAACGGTGTCCAATCCGCGCCCCTGGTGGATCCCTCTCGATCTGGCAATAAATAAAACGCAGACAAACGCAGCCGGCGGTCGTACGTGGAAATCGCGATCATACGGGAGAAGCTGTTGGACCCGCGGCGGTCGCCATTATGCGCGGCTTCGCACAAAGGGGAAATAATTAGCGCTGCTCGACTGATAAGCCGGCCAATCTAGGCGTTTGTCATTAGCCTATCAAAGCCGAATGCCTCTCTGTCTGCGCGCGCGCTATCTCCTTTCTCCTGGACCTTCGGCCTCGACACGCCTCCGGCGCCGTGGAAAATATGTGCGAACGCCGATCGTAGCAATTAGTATTTCTCTGGAGCCTAATCGCTGCCCGCTCGACCGCGACAAATGTGCGTCTTTGAATTCTGATGATGGGCGGTAGAAATGGATATCGAGGAGGATTGACAATCTTCTGGGGGGAGGGGGAACAGAAATTTTTCTGACGGAGATCGAGTACCCTTTAAACCCTTCATCACAGAATTTTGATAAAATAGATGGTGATTCCATGGTGGAGCCTGATGACAGGTACTGAAAGGAGGTAGAAGGGTCTAGGATTGACATATCAGATAAGTTCAGCTTGGTGTTTTGGAAGAATGACAACTCTTCTGAGAGAGGTAGAGCATAGATTCTAATGGCAGGTGATCAGGTGTTGGAAGATTAATTGAGATGTCCAGAAAGTGTACTTGTATATCCTTTCTGACAATCAGTCTGGAGAGGGGAGATGACCTACGCTCGACAGTTACGTAATTGAACTGTTGCGTAATTTGCTCATCTCTAGTATGATCAGAATATGGGGATTTACAAGGATGAATCGTGTGCATAGGCACTTAAATGGCCCAGCAAGGATTCTACAAGCTACTCCGCTTCGTAACCCAATCGCAAACAACCAAAAATGGGCAATCAAAACGAACTCACATTCGCCAGAGCCTTCCTAACCTCAAAGCCATTCAAACCTTCGAAACACGGCCATAACTTCGCGATACCGTTCGTTAATCAGATGATGTAAAGTCAGGCATATGGAACTCGAAGAAGTCGGCGGAAATCGGGAGAGGCTGGCACCGAAACGACTCCGGCAACGTACCTACCTACGTATCGTGCCGCGTGAATTGACCGGCCAGATAACCGGGTTGGGATCACGGGGGAGGGGAGGGTGATGGCGAGGAGAGGGAGGGGAGTCGAGGAAAGTGAGAGAATATCCTGGCCGACACAGAAGCCGACGCTGCTAATGACTCTGTCCGCGGTAATCTCCGGGTGTTATCTGTCCTGGCTACCTGGGGCCCACCTACTTCGAATCACGAAGCTGCACACGCTTCTACCTCGTTTCCCGGCGATCGGCCGGCGTTCCGACGCGCGTCTCTTCAACCGAGTCGCCTGAGAATGGAACCGTGGAGGATGAAATGAGCACGGGAGATACCGAACCAACGACTCGGGATTGGGGCTTTCAAGTTTGTCGGTCAGCCTCACGGATTCCGTTCCTTTTGCTTTCCACGGCAACAGCGGCGGAATTCTTTGGACTACCGCTGCCGACTGCCCGTCGAATTTTTCTGTACTCGATGTTCGAATACTTCGTGTATCGTACTCGCGGTACTCCCTAACCTACAAATAAACATTATGTAAAAAGCAAAGTCTAAACTCGCATCGATTTCCTTGGTATACATTCCCAAAGAAGACTTTATACCAGAGGAATTTGACCGCCCAATTCCGTTGGAACCGGAGCGCCGGGCCCCGAACCGATGAGCACCGTGAAAAGCGCGGAAAATTCAAATGCACAAAGTTCGAGGTTCTTTCGCGCGATCGAATCCTCGGCGAGTCAAGTTCACGGTAGCTAAGAAAGGACCGCGAGAAACGGCGGTACGAAACGCGGAACAGCCCTTATTAAAGCGAAACCGACGAAAGAAGCCGGCAGCTCGCGAGAAAAAACGAAAGGGAGAACGAAACGTAAAAAGAGGGAAAGAAGGAAGCACTCCGCTGGTTTCAGAGCCTGTGTGCACCGCAAACTAACCGCGCACAGTTGCCTTATGTACGGAGTCTAAGTAATCCTCGAACCATCAGCTAACTTCTTAACCCTCAAAGTGAAAAGGGCCGCCTCGAGGTGGCGGCCTGCTGGTGGGAAGAGGAGCGGAGGAGGGAGGGGGCAGAGGTGGGAGAGGGCTCTTCTTTGTCTCCCGTTTGTTCGCCGGCTGGCTTCTTTCGCCGCGCGAGTTTCCGCGCGGAAAAGGAGTCGTCGATGACGTCGACCTGGAGCCCAGCAAACCCCTTCGCGTCCGAGAGACTTGTTTGCCCTTCTGTACGATCAGTTGGCCAAACAACTCGGTTAGAACGAACCTCGAGACGCGATGTGCGCGTGCACGGTGGAATTCCGAGCACCATGGAATTCCTTTAAGCCTGGTTTCGTCGACTTGGACGGCGGACGTCTCTGGACCGATGCTTCGGGGGATTATTCTTTGAATATTTCTGTATTCGAGTATTCCAGCACTCCGGTCGTTTGAGTATTCGGAGAATATGATTCGAATACTTTACCATTTGATCGGTAGTCAAGTATTTGAGTACCCGATTACTGACTAGTCTAGACTAGAGTATTCCAATTGAGTATTCCAAGTAATCGAATATTTTAAATCCAATTCTGTTCCGAACGTCTGGATGCAACAAACCACAAAACTCCGTTTGTCAAGATATCAAAAATGTGGAAGAATTTTTAACCCACCATGACACCGCAAGTTAATTTAATCGAGCAACGTTCCACGCGTGTATCAGTTAAATTTGTTCAAGAAAGATCTCTTTTTATTAATCAGCACCTTGAAGGGATTAACAAGCACAAACTTCCTCTAGGAAAATGCTACCTCTTTTCTCGCCGAAAGCAACAACCCTAAAGAAGCTAAGACGAAAAAAATGAGAAAGAAGGAGTCGCCAGAAGAACGAGAGACGTAAGGTTGTACGCGTCGGTCGCGATGGTTGGGCAGGGCGAAAGGGTGGCGGGAACAGTGGCGCCATCTCGGCAGGAAGCGGCAGAGGAGCGAAAGCAAGCAAGCAAGCAGAGGGTCCTCCGTATGTCGGGGGTGCGAGAAAGAAAAGGCGAGGCACACTGGCGACGGGGATGGAACGCGGAAGAGGAGAAGGAAGGAGGTGGTCGTCCTGGTATCGACCGGCTGAAAAAGGGGTGGATTTTTCTACCCCTGGGCGGAGGACCAGCGCTGGGGGACGTGTTCTGGACTCGATTGCGACTGGCCCACCTCTGATCTTCGCGTCGAAGGAAACCGAACCTCTGCTCGCTGAACTTTCGCCCTAGCCGAGCTTCTGCGAGTTATTCCGACGATTTTTCTTTCGCATTCTTCTACCCTCCATTTTTTACTCGTTTACTTAACTAATCCCTATTAGAGAGTTAAGATATCAAGCTCACTATTATCGCCCGTAACTTTTATTTCTAATTATTTATCAGTCAAACGTGAATTTTTAAACTTCGCGTGTACTGTTTGTATTGTTAAGCTATTTACGATAGATTCTTATCTATATACGTATAAATGATTAAAATACTTTCACAAGTACGAATGATACGTGTGAATATGGTGACTCTAAAAACTGGGAGAAGTTATGTCCTTTCAAATTGATACAAGAAAGGGACTATCTGTTAATTATATATTTTTTTTTTTAATTAATATTCTAGAATCCTAGTTACAAAATCAATCTCTAGAATAACCTAGTATGTATACTGTCTATTATAAAATTATTTACTTCAAATATCACGTAAATAATATTACACTATATAAGATTTAAGAGAGTTAAACAATGAAAGGTAAAAATTTACAGACTATAAAGTAAAAGTTTATAGTTTGACATAAAGAATTCTACATCGACGGAGTCAAAAATCACAGGTCCCGTCACTCCCACGCGAATCTCGCGCCAATCTCTGCTGAATAGAAACATGACAACTACTCGGATGCGGTCGTTTATCGACTCTAACAAACTTTGACACTAGCTGGCCAACCGATTCCCCGGAATCCAATTAATCCCCGGATCGGATCTAAGTTCGGGGAAGCAGCGCGTGGGAGCGCAGTTGCGTCTCGTCGCGGTTCTTCCCGGAACAAATTACAGAAATGGTCGAATCAATACGATCACGCGATGAATATTACATTTTTTCGGTAAAATAGTTTATCGTGCCACAAACATACTTTGCAATAATCTAATTAATATCCTGTATGCTTGCCTTTAGTCTAGACAAAATATTATGCGTGATTATTAATCTTGGTTATATATTTTCTTAACTATATTAACATTTTTCAGAATTAATTATCGCGATTACGTATTTTCCGTTAGTTTATCGTATAGGGATAATTTCAAAAGGCCTCACGGGAATTATTACGAAAATATTGACCTACGAAGTAACTTTCGAGAGTTTGAATTTCGCGCGCTAACAGTTTAGGAAACAATGGGCAGGTTAATTCTATAACTATTACCAACAGTACGGTAAGTGATTAGAGTAAGTACTTTCAACCATATTTAGTTGCCAAGTTTAGGTACACGTCTCTCCAACTACAAGACCACTATCATTTCAAATAAAATCAAGCGATTGAAGTTTCTATTCCTGCAATTTGATCCAACGAGGTGGCCCATCTTAACTGAAAATTTCATCAATTTCACCAGTGACATTAATTTAGCCACGTCTGCAGGATCGTTGCTCGTTTCGCGGCCAGAATCGCAGAGTCCGTGGATTTGGCGAAGAACGACCACGAGGAAGAAGAAGAAGAAGAAGACGAAGAGGAGAGGGAAAGAAATGGATCCTCCGGGGTTTCTCTGCCACTTACTCGGCCGGAAGCTAATTGGCCCGAATCGAGGGTGGCTTTTCCATCATCCGGTTCACGGCATTATGGCCGACTCGCACGTGAGCCAGCCGACCAATGGGAACGCGAGTCGATGCCCGAACGACCGGGAGAAACTGCTTCCAACGATGTTCTTCGCCTTCCTTCCTTCGGCCTAATTTCTGATGGCCCTTCCCCAGGATGGTTGCCGATAAAACGCGATGGGAGCTCGATAAAGGTGTCGAGGGTTGCAGGGAGCAGAATACGCCCCATAGTACATTGGTGTTTCTCTTTTTTATTCCTGAGAGATACCGAATGTATTGGTGCGCCTTCAAATTGAGAAGATAAATATTGGATCCATAGCAATTTCTGGGAAGTGAACTTGGAGAATGAGTTTTTGGAAAATCGAGACTCCTGGATGCAAGAATTTTGATTTGGAAAGAACCCCTTGAAATTAAGAATTGTCCGGAGCACAAATGTTTCACGTTCTGCCATTGAGAAATTTATTTAGGAGTATTTTTTAGTTATAATTTAAATGATTCAAGAAGGTGCATACACCCTTGATGGTAATAACGATTCTAGCAAGGCATTTTACTTCCACTATAAACAGTCTGCAGACTTCTCACCCTAGATCCGCCATTGGCGTTAAATAAGTAAAACGATCGAATAGGCTCCGTAGAACAAAGCTTATCAAGGAAAGCTGTCGATCGGGTCAATCGCAGGTTGTGTACGTCAACTGTATATATAGGCCGTCCGACCAGATGGAATATTTTAAAGCGTAATACGCCCACGATCAGTGTCCACCTCGGCAGAATATCGATGCCCCATTTAATCGTAAATTACCAGGCCGGTGTCGAGTTAACGGACGACGATAGTACCTATTTACTTTCATTCAATGATCAAAGAACCACGTTAAGCTGATAACGCTTATCTACTCGCGCACAGTGGACCCATTCAACTCGGATTCGCCCGGTATTTCTGCGCAATTCCATCGTTAACTTCGGGACTGGTCCGCGTTGCCTAATCGCCATCGATGTCCGGTGGCGGGATTTTTAAATTATTCGGGGAACACATCGTTCGCATAGAAGCTCTTTTGAAATGGTTCTGCATCCGTTAGCAGCACGTTTTAATACTTTTCTTTTAAATAATTTGTTGAAAGTTCTTTAGAAGCCTAGCCTAGAGATTTTTAAATCCTTTTCGTAAATCGAACAAGTATTAATTTGGAATGATAATATGTCAGTAGTCAATAGGATGCATATTGTCTCGTGTTTTTTTGTATCAAATAACGTACACCTATTTCCACTTTACAATAATGAAAATATTGATAACAAAATTAGAACACTACCGACAAAGTAATTCATTTAAACAAAGCTTCCGATTATTTTTATTTTGACGAGAGGTTGAGTTCACGAGCTGTTTACTTAACTCGATTCGTCTGCGCTGGACGTAGACCATGATTGGTAAATAAGTAAATTAGCCAATTAATTGAGGAAATTAATAATAATGAGGATGGTCGTGATTTCATAATTCCTTTACGGTAAATTCAAATTGATCCAGCAAACTATACTTTGGTAAGTTTTTCACGATGAACGAAAGGAGAAATATAAAACCCCCGTCAACTAAAACAGTAGAAGTTAGGTTTTAAACCACGCCTCCTACTCATTCATTTCCTGTTGTATTTCTCAGATTGGGCCATTGTTGTACTAGTAACTATGAAGTTGGTAAAACTGTTGTACCTTCTGTTGTTCCCTAGCGTGACTTGTTCGAAGCTCGATTAGCCGGGAATAAAATAATTTTCTTAAAATATCGTTACACGCGTAACGCCGAAAGGGTTTAACGTTCTCCCTTGTCAGCGTTACCAACGATTCACGACAGAAGGAACTAGAAGAGGGGAACACGAGCTAAAGAAAGCAATTTCCGAAGCAACCGAGAAGCGGGGAAACACCGATCGTCGAACATCCCCGCGACATCTTTTGAGAAAAAAAAAGAACCACCCCCCTAACCCCCCCTTGGAGGATCGTCGCGGATCGCCGCGTTGTCGCTCGATTTCCACTAGTTGGAACGAGGAGAAAAAAATCCAACGAAGGAAAACGTTAAACGGAAATCAGCCGGCCGCTCACAAAGAACTGTCGGCTCAGAACGCGGGGGAGTGAAGGAGGAAAAAAATACTCTTTGATGGCAGCGCGCGGTCTCCGCGTCGTTGAAATACGCTCGCAAAGATGGAAAATACCGTAGGGAGTCGTAGGGGGAGGGGGGGAGGGGGACGGACGGGGGTAAGTGTGAAATTGCCAGCGATACACCGAGGGAACCGGAATTTTCTCTGTGCGAAACTGTTCTGGAATATTTTACTGGGGTTGCGTTTGAGACATCGATGGTCGCGCGCAGGGGGGACGGATAACATTTTTCCGTTCGATGGTTGGTGATATTTACGATATTCTAGCCTCCGTGAACGCTCGAAAGGACTGTTTCATAAAGTTCGATGTGTTTACATACGGCTGAATACGTGCTCGAGGTCGGGGAATGGGAAATTTTCAGATTTTATATCGAACGTGGGAAATCTGAACTTGTAATTTGCATTATTGGAATGTACTTAACGAGATCTTAAATGGATATAATTGATATTATAAAAGTTGAAATGTTTGAGGTTGGAATACGAATTGTACGAACCGTAGCGCGGTTAATTTAAATTAATAAAACATCAATTCGACGTAACAGTGCTGCAGAGATACGAGTTTGCGAAATAAAACCCTGCGACATCGTGTCGATTGAAAAACAGATGCGCGATTGGAGGAATTACGACGCAAATAATGTAATCAACTTTCTTTGGACAATTAGTACTCGAGTAACATTAAAAGAGCATCGAGTTTTATCTGAGTGCACTTCGTATTGTGCGCTCGGTGAATCGACACTTTTTAAACTTTCCTCATTAGCTAATCAATTACAAATTTGCTTGATACAGAAGCAAATAACGCTATAAAACCGAGAGTGTCGTAAAAAATTCTTTATCAGCGGCGGCAACAAACAAGATAAATGATTTGCGCACTTCTCCGTCGATCCGAATTACGCAACGATACTCCATTTTGTTCTCACTGTTTTATGAAATTAATAAGAAAATCGTTTCATGAAATCGATAAAAATTCACGAGTGAGCACAAATTTTAGATTCGTTGCCCGAACGTCGACTTAGATGATTTTAATTTACAAACTAAACGTTAACGAATGTCAAATTTTTATTTGTTAACTTGCCCGGTTCGCCTCGATGGAACCACGATCCAATTTCCACGGACGATCCACCGTGGAAAACGCCAACAGGGCCGCATTACTCTCCAAACGGAGCTACCCTAATCGGCGCTCAATCTCCATAACAATTTCCCGGCCAGTTTCCTCTCGAAACAGTGGCCACCACTACCCCCGTCCTGAACCCGGTCGAAAGATCCCGGTGACCAACAATGGTGCTGATTGAAACCAATTATCGGACCTTTCTTCCTTCTACTTTTTAACTTTGCCGCCGCGGCGGTGACACCCTTGGCGGCGGTGGCTTCCGCTCGAGATGCCGCAACCCTGTGATTTTCACGGGGTGACGGGGTCAAACGTAAAAAAAAAAAGGAAAGGACAAGCTGAAAGAAACGAGCGGGGAAAAAAACGGAAAACAGGGGATGGAACGGGAAGACCTCAATGCCACGAACGACTCGGAACCACCCTCTTCGTTCCCAAGTCCGCTTTGTCCACCTCCCACCACCCCAACAGCCCCCTGTGACCGGTAATCGACCACCGTTTTTTGGAATACAAATGAACCCCCGAGGGAAATGTTTTCTCTGCGGCCTGGTGGTTGCTGACCAGCGATCCTGACGCATTGATTTTTACCTCAGGTTTGTTTGGTAATGTCTGCAGGATGATTTAAAAACAGTTAATTGGTTGAGGAATAAAATTCATACAGGAACAGCTAACCTCAACCCATAAAAATAACCTAGCTTTATTTACAAGCTCCCCATTAATAATATTTAATTCCTATCACTCTTCGACAAAGAGAAGACACACTTAAAAAAAAAAAAGAATGAAGAACAAACAGTGCTTCCGCATTTAAATGCAAAAACTGCCATAGCTTTCTTCACTTATCTCTTTCAAAGAAAAAGATGAAAAAAAAAGGAGGGCATAGTGCCGACAAGCGAAGAAAAAGCCGAGGCAAGCTCGTTAACAATTAAAGCGTTGACAGAGAGTTACAAGGCGTCCGTTTCGAGTGGGCCACGGGTTTCCAGAAGGATCGTCCGAAAAATCGTAAATATGGATAGCCGCCGCTCGTAAAGAAGATAAATAGGAGGGGCAAATATCGAGAACTGACGCGTGCATTAAGTGTCCCCGTGCCTCGAGAGCCCGTCGACACGTCTTCACGGCGTTTTTTCGCCCCACCACGGCATACTTCGTATTTCGTAGCATGGATTTATCGTTCCATGGTATCCGTGACCTCTGGGCGACGCACGGATAACCTCAAAGTTCAGAACGCTCTATTACAATCTGTCTCAATAACTCGATGCGAAGATGCGTGCGTCTCGACGCTTGGCAGTTGACGTCCCTAGGCCAGTCCTTCGAGACGAAAAAATCGACTCAAAAATACAATAATTACTAGTATCATTTATTACGTTCTAATTGGTCTGTCAGAATAATCGTATGGGCAACATTTACTAAGGAAAATCACCATAATCTTCAAATAACCTAGCATATGTTATACCAAAGATGACTCTGCAACGTGACTATTGTCTGTATAATATTGAAAATGTTTTTTAAAACATATATTATGCACATTCTAGGTGTACATAATAGTTTCTATCAGTTTGCTTATAGTTGAATTGTAAATTAGAACACTTCTCTAATATCTCATGTTATACAGGGTGTTGGGCCACCCCTGAGAGAAATTTTAATGGGAGATTCTAGAGGCTGAGGAATATCAATTTCTTGACTGAGGCTTCGTTAAAAAGTTATTAAAAAATTAAATTAAAAAACTTCCAATCATTCTAAAAAAATTAGTTTTGGTTGCCAAGATCAATTTCAATAATTTTTCGTGAATAGACATACCCCAGAAATCTTACTCACTTTCGAGAAAAAAATTCGAGAATGTGTGAAATTTTTCGATGAAAAAAAAATTTCAAATCGTTCTGGAAAAATGATTTTCGGTTGCGGGGGGCAATTACAATCATTTCTGGTGAATAGACCTACCCCCGAAATGCTGCGCATTTTTTAGAAAAAAATTCAGTACTGGCGGAACTTTAAACGTTAATAACTTCTTAACGAAGCCTCCATCAACAAATTGGTATTCTTGATTTTCGTCATATCGTGGCCTCTAGAATCTTCCATTAAAATTTTTCCTAGGGGTGGCCGAATCACTCTGTATAGGGAATTTACGACACACTTTTCACTAGAATGACGTATAGGTGTAGCTAACCAATGAAATTGCGTCGCAGTCGCGTGGTTTTGTTTACACCGAGTGTCTCGCGTCCTCGGACGAAGTACGATTACCGATGTCCCCAATCACTCGAAGCGAAATCCTGCGCCCAAAACCGACAGTCACCCAGTAGAATGACAAAGTTCAACCTCGAATTCGAATTCGGGTTCCGTCTACTTTGGGTTACCGTAGACGGTAGGGAGTCCGTGGAGGAGGACACGGGCCAGGAAACCGGCGTGTGTAATTAAACGTATTTGCAGAGGCGTCCGCGGAGTGGCACAAAAGGTGTCCGCGGGTCCCAGGAAGCGCGAGAGGCCCGGGCCCCGGTAGGAACGGAGACGCTTCGTGCAAACACTGCCGTCTCCCACGGAGGCAGTAAGTGAGTCGGTCGTGCGGAGGTCCTAAAACATTCAAACGACAAACAGCAAGGAGTCGCCTTTCCACCGACTGTCGTTCAAGCGTCCGTTAATGGAGTTTGCGCGGCGGTCTCTATGATGTCCGATCGACGAATTCGTGTCCCCACGATCCTCCAGGAAACGGCTGAGGGTGTTCGGGAAAAGGGGTGAGCAAACAGGACTATCAGCGGAGGGAGACGTCCGTTTCAAACTATCAGCTCCCGGGTACTTGCTAGAAGTAGTGGGACTCTTTTTTTTAGATACTCGATGTCCGGCTCATACATGTAGACATATGAACTTTTGGGTACCCAGGAAACTCCATAAAGGAAGTCAATACCCTCGAAACATCTAGTCTTGATCGTGCTTTGGGATATCATGAATAGGGGATGAGGAACGTGATCCTAAGCGTTCGCGAGCTGCAATTGTTACCGATTGACATTGGTGCATCCGTAATTGTCACATGTCATGATGTTACAATCGATGACATTAACCCAATTGCATCACTTGACGTAATGGTACGTCATAACCTCATGTCCAGATATCACGGATGACTGGCGCGCAACGGTTGGGTGCACTGCTCGCGTAACCGTCGAAATTCCCTAGCGATATCGCTAAATTTCTAGCGACCCGATGCTAATAGGCTAAATAAGTTAGAGTCAGCATTGTCAGTAGCGTCGCGTCCGACAGGGATGGAAGTTTACTGCGTTTTCGATTCGAATGCACTTCATTAAGCTTGGGCTCTTTCCATGGTTAATGCTGTCGTTTCTTGAACCGGCCAGTGTAAGATCGAAACACGGCCTATCAGCGTTCGCTGCCGCTCGCGATCCTCTTAATCCCATCCCTAATGTCCGGCTCACACTCCCGTATTCCTAAAATACCAACATCGAGGTCTGCGGATCATTAATTGAAAAGTCGCGCTGCTTAATGAACCTCATGGTGGTTCGTCGTGCCGCGGGACTTCAAACGGCCGGGTTTCGACGAATCGACGGCAGTTCGCGAAATCTAATTATCACCCTCTGCCGAGGTGATAAGATTCTTAAAGCCGCTCGACGCCCGGCGCCCATGGATGCGCCGCTCTCATCGAGAACCGGCCTTTTTATAGGCGCCCCTAATTCGGAACAGCTGCGCCGCCAACGACGCCGTCGATTATACAACGAACGAGATTTTTAGTATTTAAACGACCCTTAAGACTTGGAAACATTGATCCTTCCACTGAAACAGTCGATGATCTAGATTAAGTTTTCATCCGAATCGCCAAGACTGCTCGAACTGGATGCTTTCGGAGATCCGGGTTAGAACGAACCTAACCTGGACGATGATTATACAACCCACTGTAATTTTTGTTATTTGAATTGTTAGAGTAAAATCGCCTATGATCCGAGGTTAGGTTTTCGATCGTATCGTAAAGACTGCTTGGGATAGATATCGTAATAGGCGTATGGGGTATAGGTTAGGTTTTCAGCCGAATCGTAAAGACTGCTTGAAATAGATACCTTGGTGGGTGGTCTAGGTTAGGTTTTCACTCGTATCGTAAATACTGATTGGGATAGATACCTTGGTAGGTGGTCTAAGTTAGGTTTCCATTTCTATCGTAAAGATTGATTTGGTAAATCTGAGTTGAATTGAGTGTACTATGATTATATAAAGAGGGAAAGTTGTTAATTAAGTGGTCCTCCTGGCTTAGAAGCATCTATATAAAATTGTTAATGATCTAGATTAGGTTTTCATTCGTATCGTGAAGATTACTTGCTCGAAATGTGATCCAAGTCCATGTTTTTAACAACAGATCGTATTTCTTTTAGAATTTTCGCGATTTAAGATTTTGAACATGCATTTGCGCTTCCTTCCATCGCTAGCAGATACCCACAAAGATCAGGAGCCCGATGCGTAAGTGAAAACAGTAGTCGTTGCGATTGAAGTAAAAAAAAATCCTCGTTCCATTATTGCATCGACTAATGGCCGACGACGGTAGCCGTGAGCACGGAATGAAGGTTACGCGCGGAATTCGAAGGATCTGAAGAAAATCCCTTTCCGAACGGTCGACGCCAGGATTTCTTCGAAAGTCTCGAAGGCTAATCGTTGGAGGATTCGTAGAAACAATTCCGATTTTTAGATCACGGTTTCAGCAACTATGTTGTTGCAACAGCGACCGGGAACTTTTGATACGTCAAGTGGTCAGTTATCTAGGGACTTTTTTACGACACGAAAGCGAAATGACGTTCAACCGATTGGATCAAATGTCCTGATTTTCCAAAGTATTACGCCTTGATCTGTTCAGATTATTATCGTTTCCAAAAAGACTCCTAATCGCTACTGACGCTCATTCGATGCGTGGCAATTACAAGTTCCCGGTGGCAGAGTGCAGCAGATGCGTGGAATCTTCAGAAGCCGGGATTCGCGGAGCCGGAAATCCACGAATTGCCGAGTTCCGCGTAGTCGGGTGGCGCCACACGGGGCCCGTTGAAATCCCCGGGCCAGACGTCTATATCGCACGGGAAAAGAGAAAGACAGAAGGGGCCTCATTATGTTTCGGTAATTAGCCGAATCCAGAGATGTTTTCAATTTGCTCAAAAGGCGCCGCTTGTGCGCGGACCGTGATGGCGTAGGTGGCCGAAAAGGGTGGAGCGGTGAACGACGGGGCAAGAAATACAGGGCACACGCGTCCCAGGCTGAACGAACAGCGGGCAATCTTTTGTTGGTCCATTTTGCAAAAAGTCAGGATTTATGAGTTTGTTGATCCACCGAATCTTTTGGTGTCCGCAACGGGAACGCCATTTTGGAGAATAAATCGATATATCGAGACTATTTTGTCACGTTTCTCGAGGGTTTCGTTTATTCAATGGGAGATCGTCCGCTGTGCAAGAAGCAATTACACGGGCATCGATTTCCGGTTCATTTCTTTCTCCCGAAATAACTTCACAGTGGACGTTTATAAGTAGAATAACCCCTCTCCGCGATGCACACGCTATGAACAGCAGTATTTGCTTCTTCCTCCTTCGACAAACGACACATTCTATAAATAGCAATATTCTATAGACGCTAGCAATAATGCGACGAGATCATGTAAACATAACCAAGCGATACAAATCGGGCTATAAACTTATTTTCCTCGAGGAAAACGTGTCTTGTGTTTCGTACGTTACGTGTTAAAGTTTGCTTAAAGTTCACTGCGAGGCAGATTCAAGTCTTTAGTCAAGTAATTTCTTCGGCATATTGATATTTACTTTGACTTTGACTGCTTACTTTTCTTCTTATACACCTTCTTGACAGTCATGTATTTATCATTAAATGCCCCTAGATCTACGTGCACCATTCCGTCATTCAAACATTCTAGATGGAAGTTAGTTTATATGAATATTTGATACTTGGTTGCGTCGATACTGAAAGTCGAACTGCAATATTAGTAAACATCGATTAAGCTCAGGCGGTGGCGCCACGCGCGGAAGGCTCTTTAACCTCTCCAAGGATGCTCGCCACGGAGGCGTACATCTACTAATTCAGACATCCCAACGCGGAGGTAAGTGTTAAAATTGTAAGTAAATACTGAAAATTAAATTCGTTAATAATACTACAACATCATTATAATATTAATGAGTAAAAAGAAGAGGGCAAAATGACTCGATCGAAACAAAATAAATAGTCTCTAAAGAGTTTATGTGACCATAACCCAGAAATCTAGGCAGTCTGCTTATTTTAGACGAGATAAATATTGGAAAAGTAATATAAATTTCAAAAGAAACCAGGTTGTGGTATCTCAAATCGATGGTTAAAGATGTCGATCCTACAGAATTTGCGTTGGGGGCGTCGGGTGCACCAATCTGAGCGAAATCCTCGAGCCCAGCTCGTCAATGAAGGAGAACAACGAAGTGGAAGCGGTCGCTGGAACGCGTGGCAAGATTGGCCGAGTGACGAGAGCAGCGGAGACAAAAGGCGTCCGGGCAATCTCGTGATTGTCGGCTATCGTCACCCGGAGGTGGCTCTGATAGAAATTATGATTGGCGGGCTGATCGAGAGAGAGAGAAAGGAAAGAGCGAATTGGGGAACGAGCGGACGTGGCCGAGTGGCTCGGCGTTAAGCAGGAAGCCGTCCCGACGAAGCGGACCCATTAACCGCCCCCCTTCTTCTGCCGCGAGATTGCATTTTATCATTTCAACTCATTTTTCAATATGGCCGACCAGATCCATCAGTCCGACCACTGCTAGACACGGTGATTCCCTCCCATTGTCAACTTTCATGCGGCTAATTCGGTTGTTTGGCTGCGATTTTGTTTACTTTTAGGTTAGGTCACTCCAGGGACACTTTATCCATGCCTATTTCTAAACCGAAACGTTTAGATTCGTCTGTACCATTGCTATAATTTTATTTTTCTGCCTCACGAGTGCATCTTGCCGTTTCAGTTTGCTTTTCAAAATGGCCGACCCGATCGGTTCTTCGCCACTAGAGATTTTTGTTCAATTTCGTTATCGAGTTTGCGAGACCTTATTGGCGCTAATTTCAAAACAGGCAACATTTGTAATCCGAATAGTCTTGTGAAATTCTGTCTCGAGTTAAGATAGAAAGGAAACTCGTTCTCTTGCAAAGAACAAAGGTTTCTTTTATTTGAAACGAAAGTTTACCTCGAGTCAAACAAAACTTCACCACCGACTGAACTTCAATACGCGTCTTTAAACTCTTTGATAGAAATATAAAGATATCTCCATTAATCCCATTGAGTTCAACGACTCCGTCTTGCGGAGGTGTCTCTCACGATGATCTTGCAAAAGAATTTACACTTCTCATAAATAATTTTCGGGAACCGCCTGGACAGTTGGCGAGCTCGCAACCCTTTAAAATAAAAGACTGCCATCTTACGTTCGTTAGTCCCCCTCTACCAGCGAGCGACAAAGAATCCTCGAAAACGATCCACAAAAGGAGGCTTGTAAACTTGCCTAAAGTATCCTCGAAAGAAAGGGCAAACTTCCCCCATTCAGGTAACGAAGACGAAGTCTCGAGGAAGCGCGTCGAAATTTCAGAAAGTATCACTCGGTCGAATCGAGACACAGGGTTGGCGACGCGCCGGCACATTCAACCCTCTAGCCGATTTACCAGCCCGACCGCGAAAGAGCCAGCCAGTGACGTCAGTTTTCGCCAGCTTTTAGCGGGAATCGCGGCCAACTCGCCATTCACCGCGTTTCAGACGCGCGTCACGGAAAACCGCGCGCTGTACCTCAAGAGCGACGAAGAGGAAAGGGGGGTAGCGGGTGGCGAGGGGGCTGCGGAAAAGCTTGGTCAGAGGGAGCTTTCCGGAAGAGCGAGGCGCGCGTCAAAGAGGCGGCCTCGTCGCACACCTTTCCCAGCCACGATTGTGCGAGGAATCCGCGTAATTAAGCGGCTGTTGCTCGGCTCCCAGCCACTCCCAGAGCCTCGCGCAAGAAACGGCAAGAAGAAGTGCCAAGTCTGGGTTAGACGCGCTCGAGGATTCACTGAGAGCACCCGGTTGCCACGAGAGACTCGTTTTCGCGTCGCGTTGCTGCCCAACCGCTGCTTTCGACCGACTCGAACCCGGATTTTGCCGATCGACAGCTTATGGCGACGATCCTTTCAGGGAACGATAAGTGTTAATCTTAATGTTGCTTAACATTGAGCTGTCAGGAAGTTCATCAGAACCCCTCTGAGTTACCTGCCGAAGATCTCAAAACTTTAAACTCGTGTCTAATGGAGAATAGATTGGATAAACAGATCGCCCCAACCATTGTTCCCTCGACAAAAGCTCTGCCCCAAGACGCCCGACGGGGCTACCTACGACGAATCAATTTCCACCCAGGACACAATGAATCAATCTCCAACTAGACCGCAACCCGGAAGCCTGGAGCATCGACAGGAACACAATGAGAGCCCGAAAGCCATCAGCAGGCCCCGAACCTTCGGACAACAAATCAGCCACGGGTCGAAGGTGGCCCAATCGGCGCGCCTGGCTACTCGAAAAACCAGAAACCCTGTCTCCGTCCTGCTCCCGCGGCCGCATCCTCTCCCAGCGAGGATGATGGCGTGCTACGTGGCCCGAGGGCTATGGTTTGTTGCCTCGTCGATTTTTCTCTCTCCTTTCGAGCGCGAGCGAGCCAGCAAGGGCAACAGGAGATGATGGATCCAAGAGAAAAGGAGGGATAGATGGTTACCTTGGTAGGCAGATATAATGTAGCCAGCTGTAGGCAGTCGGTAATCACATGTTTGTTTAACCTCCGAAACCCCTCATCTACGGGGTCGCCCCCTCGAGCACCCCAGACCCGGACCACCCCGAGCTTCGCCAAACAAAGATGTCGCTCTTTCTTTCTCCTTTTGCCACGTCTCGTCCTCTTCCTGCGCTCGCCGTCCGTCCTCCTTTCTCCACGCCTGTTCCTCAGACTTTCGAACGTAGGTCGATCTATGGGCGCCGGCTGGGAATGATGGATGACCTCGGTCCACGGCGCGTATTAATGGAGCAGAGATTTCACGCGTCTCAGCCGCTCGTAAAGCACGGATTAGCCGCGTTTTTCACGCAGTGTCATAACGGTCAGTTCAAAGTAGGGTCTATTGGATGAGGATCCATCGTGTCCGGAGATATTCTTTTCTCCTGATTTATCGCTGCCTTCCTTTTTTTCGGGGCCTGTTATGCTTCCGTTGAGACATTCCCCCAGTGGGTCGGGCATGTCACTTAAGGGGACTTGGGATAGGATGGTCACGGGGGTTTTAGACAGCCCTGTGAACGTCGCGGGGTGTTGAGATTGAAAGAATAACGTTAAGTGAATTCTGTGACACGAGATTGAATCTGTTTTAGAAGATCTGGTCAAACAGGGTCCGCTTTAATGCAGAGTTAGGCCATACATTCTGAACAGTAGTATGTTAGGTGCAAAGGGACTGTAGGGGAGTTTCTATCAAGGCGATGGGAAATATTTTGGTATAAACTCTAATTAGCAACGTTCTCAAGAATCTCCATGGTGGCCCCACGGACAGTAACTCTCAATCGTGGCTTTTTAGAGACCACTTAGTTTCTCTGCATAGGCTAGAATTCCACGAAAGAAATCTGAAAGCTCGCTGGCGCGCCTCCTCTCGCAATTATGCATGATGATAAGGCAACTTCCGTCGGGAACGAGCCGGATCACCGCGGCGCTTGATAACGGCCGCGGTAATTCCTGTTGCTCGGCCGATCCCGGGCATAATGCAGTCATAAGTACCCGCAACGAATTTGCAAGCGCACGTGGAACGACCAAGGAGCGAGCGTAGATCCGGTGCTGCAAGCGTTTCGAAGGGCTCGTTCCTGAGACATCACAACAGGCTGCGGGCACCTAACAGTGCGGTAATCACTGCCGTTTCTTGCGATTGGACGATCGAGTCGGAATCAGTTCGACGTTTGTCGAAGGATACGCATAGCAAGCCTATTTCACGGGGATAAACCTACTCTAAAAGCTGTGGATGAAATATTGCAGTAGTAATGGCTGGGTAAACTACTATAGCCAAAGCAATAGACAATGGAACAGGACGAAAATCTCGTCGATGAATGCTGTTTAATTTTTCCGTGACCGCTGCTCCAGGTTCCAGAGCTTCCAAAACGATGTAATTTTCCAATCTGCCGATGAAAATCTAATCACGAATCCTCGTAATCGGCCGAACTCCCGGACTCTCCATCAAATTCCTATCGACGTAGTGGGCAAGATTCGAGGTGGTCGCACGACGTTGTTCCACGGCCTGGCAGAAGGGGACTTCGGAAGGCGGAGCACCCTGGCGCCATGTCGCGGGGGGTCCACGGCACCCACACGCCGGCACCGAGTGTCCGTGAGCGTGTCGATGCCGGGAATACGAGTCGAGGACGCTCACCAACACGTCGACGAGGCTGGGGGAGGCGCTCACCGACGCCGGCACGGTTATTAACCGTGGACTCTATCGCTGGAGGTGTGCTGATGGAGGCTGAGATTTGTGATTTAGATGAGCTCACCTCCGGACAACGCTTGCCTCCGCTCGACCCCTCCCCCGCGACCCAGCGAGCCCCGAGGGCTTTGTTTTAACTGTTCAAAGTTTCAGCTGCGGCGGCGGCAGGCCCTTAACTAGTCGCGGCCAGGTATACAACGACCCCGGGACCCCCTCCGACGGACAGTGGGATGGGGTAGGTTGATAGAGGCTCGCGTTGGGGGTTCCAGGATCTTGGAGGAACGTCCTCGAGACTGGTCCACTGCGGGAATTTGAATATGGGGCGGGGGACTCCTTTTTTTATCCTCCGTGGCTAGCTACGGATGGACCCTTTAGTGGACTGGGACCATGGTGGCTCTGTTTTCGGTGATCGTGGAATGTTTCCGAATATCTTCGTCTCGGAAAATTGTAATTACGTCGTCGTTGGTGGTAGATGACTTTCGACCCGAGACTGAACTTAAGTCTAAGGTCTACGAAGGATTTTAAAAACTCGAATTATTTGCTACGAATACATTCTGAATGTTTAAATATTTGAGCATTTCATAGGATACTCAACGCGTCGACAACATAATTTTATCTGCTTTTAACTTGATGACCGTTATTTATGAAAATTGTGGGATACTCTAATCTATTTAAATAGGACAGCAAGGCTTGAAAACGCTGACGATAAACGAATGTTTACCTTCCACGTAGAATATCGGAAACTTCGTGCAATAAAAACGCCGAACGAATGAAGTGGAATATAAATAATGGGTTAATAAATTTCTGCAGTTTTTTATGTTTCGCATTTCGATATCGAACATTTATCGCGATGTTATTGGCACAATTAAAATTCTTTTGATGCGCACGTTGCGTTTCAAAGAAAACCGTTGAAATATCGTTTACAGCCGACCAAACCAAATTTGCGTTTGAACGCGACGGAAACGAGGCGATCGGGTTACGATACGTGACGAGCCAAACTAGCTACATTTAACGCAACTACACAGCAGCGGGAAAAAATGGGAATATTTCAACGGAACGTTCGATACGACCGCGCGTCCAGCACGAACAATTTATTCCCGACGATTTACATGAATCGGCGCGCTTTTATTTAACCGATGCTGACGGTTAAAAATGCCTCCCCGTGAACGCGACACGCGACAACCGTTTCGTGCTATAATTCACCAGGCGCGCACAATCAATTATACATTTTCATGATCGAGTGACGTCAACGGTTCGAATGACGGACGATGAATATTGCATTTATCCTGCGTCGCGGCCACCTTGGCCCTAAATAGCAAATCTAGGAAAAGGAAAAGTTGCTGACGTTGCTACAAAACTGCTAGATGTTCGTCTAAAACGATCACGAATTTTAATAGCCAAATTTCAAACGAAAGGGAAGGGCAAATATTTTTGTTTAGAAGAATTTAGCGGTATCTATACTGTATACGTAAAAATCAATGATAATATTTATCCCTTTTACATTTCAGAACAGTATGGAACAGTTCTTATCAGAGTTTCAGTGATGTTCTTTCAGCGTTACGGTTTCAGACTCCATCAATGATTTAGAATCGTGTGTTGCGAAAGCATGTCATCGCGTTTGTATCGTTGGCATCATTGTTAGCCACGTCCGGAGATTTCCCGCGTTTTTTCTATTTTTAATGCGTTCTATAGCGCGATAATGCACCACCTGTCAGGAACGGTGCTAAAGACGATAAAAAAATAATGCTGGTGGCATTTACCAAACCAGCGTCGAAGAATTTATTCGCGGTACGAATCGATTAACCTATTCGCATCTGCTGTGCACTGCAATGGACGTAGACTTTAGGATTATTTTTCTAATGCAAAGAAATTAATTTTTTTAAATAATACATTGTGTATACTTGCAATTAATCTTTGTTCAAGAATTTATTCTTTGCGCAAACTTCAATTTGTACGTGAAATGTGGTCAGTTTATATTAAATGTATTTCAATCGATAATATTACTTTACATTATCGATAAGTGCCAGTGCAATTCTTAAAATTCACGTAAATATTGTAATTCTCTGATTCAGTTACATCTATTGAATCCCCAAATAACTTGAGTCACGCAAAAGAATATTCTTTTTATTCGAAAAAACGTTTCAGGGCTGAAGAGGTTAAAAAAGAAAGCAGAAAGAGAGTATAGGCGTTTACCATCGTTTGAACAGTTGCTACGAAGGGAGTAATTTTCTTGTCAGAAGATGATTGGCGCGAGTATAACCGTGTTATTTTAACAGATAAAGGTAATACACATTTGGAATTATTCAATATTGCGTATTTGCGTTTCCATTATAACTGTCAAATATTGACGTTATCTACTTTCACTGAAGTTACTAAAATGTTACCAACCGTTAAAATATTAAGTAAAACTACGTATGCTTCCGTTAGCTTTATCGAGCTACGCAACGAATGCAAGTTAATTATTTATTAACTACGACGTTTCCACATTGAGGCTATAGTCCTCTTTAGGTATAATGAAAGTTTATAAATAATAATATTTCGAACGATAAGTAGTCCTATTTTTAATGAGGACAATAATGTTGCTGGACAGAGAAACACATACTCTAGGAAACCTAACTTCCACCAAAAGGACGTATAATATATACCGTTGCTATCAAACATTGTAGTCAGAAAGATGAGATTCGAGTCTGACTGCAAAGCCCACTTCTTCTTCCAACAAAATATTCCCTAGACCTACTAACCCTAGAGATAGTAACCAAATTCATTAGAGGTTATGATTGCATAAACGAAAGTAAAGGGGTCAAAGATTACCATGGATTATCCGACTAGATTTCACTTAAAATGAAAAATTCCCTAGAAAGCCTTTCAGCGTTCTTCTCGCGAGGTTCACCGACTCAGAAGCAATAAAATCCCTGATCCTAGTGAAATATAAACCCCAGAACCAGAATTGGTAAACATTATGAGGTCCCCGGAATATAGCACGCGAAAATCGAACGATCGAGAGTCGCCAAAAATCCGCGACTGCGGTCGCCTAAGCGGCGTCTCCTATCTGTTTCAAGATTCCGGGGGTACGGGTTTCTCCCGTCCTTCCAGGAAGATGGAAACGGGATCCGGCCGAGCAGGGACGCGCGTCGATTTAATCGGTAGCCGGGAAAGGGGTCGCATAAATAAGATCTATCTCGCGTGGAACACGGGAATCCTTTACCGCGTAGATAAAAGCCAGGGACACCCCGTAGATAAGGCGCCGCCTTTCATCGCGCCGCCGCGCGGGCCCGATAAACTGTCCCCGCGGTTGACGTTCCTTAAATCCCACCGGGTACACGGGCTACCGCTCTCTCCTCGACGTTTCTCGCCTCGACTGTTACCTGCAGATCTAATCTCGATACTTTGCTCCGAGTGGCGAGCGTGATATTGAATTTTAATGCGGGCTACTTTGTGCCCCAGCTCTACCGGCCGTTCGATTAACTCTTTGAACTCGCGGTTTCACGGGGGTTGGTACTCGACCGGGCTTATCTGATCGAGGTGGTTGGCCTCCGATTTTCAGGCGTACGCAAACTCCCAACGTGTACGACGAACGTCCACGTGGTTTAGCTTCGTCTGGACTGGTACTCGTTTCCTGTTACAAACGCGCCTGTTCTAGCTACCGTTTCCGTTGAAACGGCCCAAACGGTAGTCAGGAACTCGTGAAAGTCAAAATCGAAGATAAGGACCAAGGTTTAGAGTGCCCCAGAGACACGTTTCGTTCGTCCAGATTCAGAAACTGGACACCACGATCGTAGAACGCGTGTCTCCCAGGTTTGCCCAGGTTACAACAACTTTTGCTTTCGTTGACGATCGTGATTAGCGGACAGGTCGATACAAAGACGCAGTACCGCTCGGGTGACAGGTGACAGAACGCAGGGGACGAAACAGGACACCCATTTGTCGCAACAAACGCGACTTCGAGAAAGAGTGGCAGTTGCAGCACCGTCCAGTTATCAGTATGCTCCGCAACGGTGTCGTCTAATGCAGCGGACCGCCTTTATTGGCAGCTAAGCCGCCAATTGAGGCGCGGAGCATTAACATTAATGCCAGTCCCCATTGTGCCGGGTGTCCTCAGGCTGAAGGTGAAATCACTAGTTGGAAACAGAAGCAAACGTGGTTCGCGGAATCTTTCGAGATCGATGGATCCTGGTCCATCCGTGTTGACCCCCTCCCCCCCAAAACACAAAAATTTAGAGAAGCTATTGTCAAACAATCACCAAAGAAGTTCGACTTAAGGATTCTTGCGGCACAGGGGCCAATCGTTCATGATTATCCCAGCGTTTCGACGTCTTCATTAACAAAATCCATAACGAGGCTATCGAGCGAGGCCGCGCGCTTCCAATTAAACCCCGCTCTAAACCGCGCAATCCTTAACCGTGGCGATCTTATGGGCAGCGAAAACCAAGGAAACGGGCAACAAAACCGAGAAAAAAAGAGACGGGGATCGGTTTCCCACGGGGGCGCCACCCACGGCGGGGTGCTCGTCCAGGTAGGTTCCAGGCTCGAAACACGCTCGCGCGCCTTCACGAGCTACGTCGCGGCTAACGAGTCGTTATGGAAATACGTCGGAGCATAATGACCCGGAGTAATGGGGATGATGCCCACCTACCGGCCAGAAAATTCCGAACGGAAAGGAGAACGAGCCCCTATCTTGCACCGTCCACCGTAGGCTTTAAGTACCGGTATTTAGCCGATCGACACGCCGGTGTCGAGCGGCGATACAGCCACCGGAATGGCCGCCCTCTGGTGACTCATCAGCTTTCTATCGTGGGATATCTAGACGAACGTTTCATTTCCACCTGTGAAAGCTGAAATAGGTGCTAGGATGACGCGTTCCGAGGGTGGTGACGTCTGGATTAGCGGAAGCTGCCCTCAAACCTAACTTAAAACGAGCAAAACCTTTGCTAATAGGCTAACAGATCGAGGATTAATCAACTGCAGCGATGACTGCCATCTGCAGCAACGCAAGAGGCTGGAAGTCCTAACCTACAAATCACCCATCGGATTTAGGATCGAACAATTGCCCTACTAAGTTAGAAGCCTGCCGCGACATCGAGCCCCAGTGAAAACACGACGCAACCTAACCAGAACGATCGACTCATCGCTTCCCCAAAGATCAGAAAACCCGCGCTCCGTGCAGCTCCATAAACGTCGCGATCACGAGTAGAAGAACCAAGGCGGATGGAACGAGCAGGGAGCAGAAAAAAAAAAACGAAATCCATCTAAGCCTGCGGCGTCACGAGCGACGCAGCCCGCGCGACCAAAGGCAAACGGCGACGTCGAAGAAAACCGCGGGTTTCCCGGTGCAAGCAGCGCGCCCTAGATGGGAATAATATGTGGCGCGGACACTTTTATGGTCGCGGAGGCGACCGAGCCTCGACGCGCGTAGCCTCTGACTGCAGACAGGTAATTTACAGGGACCTTCCTTGTCGATTGAGACGTCTAGCAGATCGCGTGGAGGCATGCAACGCTTGGAACTGCCTCTCCGCAGCTCCTCTTTCGCCCTTCGTGCTCGATTATGGTGTTTCGCGGTAACAATTAGATCGGTGTACCGTGCCGCGACTCGTTCCCGGTGTTCCCCGGCTTCCTAGGAAAGTCGTACACAGTCGTTCTACTTCCCTACAGGGTCCCGCAGCTGCGGGGCCCATCTGCATACAGCTGACTTACGTGAGTGCATTTGCAAGTCGCCGATATCACGCTATATCGGGGCAACGAGCGAACGGAATGCAGCACGAGGAAACTCTCCCACTCCGAGCAGGCTTGCTCCGAGCGATTCTATGGAAAACTTTTTCCTCCCGATGGACCTTTCTTGGGCCGAGGAGGTGTCTTTGGATCAGGACTTTGGGCCAGACACGAGGGCTTTGTTGCACAGATCATTGGGGGGCACCATCCTTGGCCGGAACTTTTATGTCCTGCCCTTTGTTGGTTTTAAGTAGATTGTGTAGCAGGAGTGAGCATCTCGAGAGGACTTATTTAAATGAGTTGTGGACTATTCGCGATACTTGCAGCCCCAACAATAGGAATTAACATGAAGGACGATGACGATGACAAGGTTCTTACAGAGTTGCTAACAAATGCAATATCTACATTCTAGTATTAAGGTTGGACGTGATGTAGTCGTCGAGCACTGATAGGAATATTCAACCGTTAACTAATAAATCTACCAGGCGTTAAATAAATAACAGTACTCTTTCGCCAGGATCGAGTGATACAAATTATGTTCGTCGCCTCGCGATCGGATATCGTGAAACAAGACTGTTGATATGTTCAGATAACCTTGATATTTCGAAACGAATCCTCCGCGGATTAACGAGTCCGCAGCTGCGTGTCGCATCTGCATACAGCTGAGTTACGCGTACAAGTTCGCGGCGTGTCGATACAACGCGACGCCAGGATGCAGATCACGCCAAGATTAAGAGGCTCCGGGGCCGAGGAACTTTGTCTGCGGGTGCTTGATATTTTAATTAAGCGCCGCCGGGCTTTCGTTCGGTTTAATCGAACATTGTTATAAATCAGCGCGGTGCGTGTTCTCGGTTGGAGGCTCGGACCAAATTAGGGCGACTCAAACGAACAGTCCTAAATTTTTTTCAGTGGGGCACGGAATCTTCTCGAGCAACCCTCCTATTTCTGTGGCTACACCGTTGCTGCCGCGGTTGCAACTACCAATCGATGGCAAATAATCGAGTGAACGTCATAGTTGGTCTATAAACAGTTACTCATTCGCCTGTCCATAGTGCAAACTTAACCTAGATATAGCTACTTTATTTTTATCCCCAATTCGATCAACGTGCACCAGCATCGATGTCGTTCTCGAAACCACAATTAGGATGGGTTAGGTCCCAGTTTGACTCGAACTTGATCCTCAACTATGGTCCTACCAAACTCTAGGAAACTACGTGTTGAACGACGTTTCAAGAATCCTTGTACGTTTAAGAGCTCACAAAAGGAAAACGTTCTGGGTAAGGTCCCAATGGAATCAAACCTGATCTTCACTTAAGCTTTTACTTGTCAAGTTTGTATGAAAACCTTAGCACCGACACGTTGGACGACGTTTCCGGAGTCCGTGTTAGGTTCCAATTTCAACTGTTCTTCAAATATTTCTCAAAATATAGGAAACAAATGATGGTTCTAGAGGCCCATATACAGAGGGCCCAATTTCAATCAAACTTGGTCTACATCGAATCCTCTGTCCACAAAATATCCATAAAAGTGCAGAAAACGTTGGATGTTGCAAAGTCATCCCATGCGCAATGGGACTTACCACGGTCCCAAACTCCCCTCTCCAACTCTATCGAGGTGCAACGGTATTCCTCGTTTGGCAACATGTTCCTGACGCGGCGCCGCGACAGCTCGGGACAGTTTCCGCTCGCGGTCGCCCCAGTTTCGAGTTCCACCATAGGTGCGGGGCCAACTTGGGGCGCGTCTGACGAAAATTGGAGGCAATTTTCGGCAATTCCGGATAATTCATGGGGCGTAGCGGGATTTCTCGGCGACGAGGATCCGCTTTATGGATAAATAATACGCGGAGCGGGAAGAGACGAAGGAACGACATGTGGCTCGTGTGCCGATCGCCGAACGCGATAAGGGGCCCAGTGAGTTCTATCATATTACGGGGAACTATCTCTTACGGTGGCTTTATATGGGGTTCCGGGATTACGGTCCACCGCAGAGACCTCGAGGGATCATAGATCCTCGATACGATACATCAAGAGGGTATAACTGTCCTATTCCTATTCCCCCTCCGTGCGATTTGAACGCTTTATCCTGAACAAAATCGACGTCTTTTTCGGACTTTTCCGACCCCTTGCTCTCTTCTGACCAATCGAAATTCGCTGGACGATTCGCGGTTTATGGCATCGACGTGACTCCGGTTGGTTCATCCTGGGATTCTGATTTACAAGGTAGTTCTGCGAAGGTAAGCATCCGAGTTCCTGGACGAGAGTTGTTGGAATAATGTAGTCTTGGACCAGAAAGAAAGGATGCAAGAGCAAACGTCCTTACATGTAAAGATTGGGTAATTTAAGTACCCTTCGTCGATGATACGGAGACGGCGTCTAGTAATTCGGGGCCTATAACCCTTGGTGTAGAGCGGTCAGAGGGTAGATTACATGTTTGTGATCTTTGGATCATGGTGATATAAGCCAACAGAGCCTCAGGTACACCAAAGCAACTAATCGTGAAGTAAGACAGAAAATGAAATTACAGAAACATTTCTGAATTTTTTTCGAAACTGCGTAGGATTTCGAGAGTATGTCTATTGATAAAAAATGATCATAATCAACACCCCTAGCTGAAAATAATTTTTTTAGAACGACCTGTAGGTTGAATTTACTAGAATGTTAGACGACTTTCTCTGAGTTGTTAGAGTCCCATACATAGTTGGGCCCATTTTGGGACCAAATTCGAACGAGAGTTTATACTCATTCTACCCTCTGCTCTTTAAGTATACATCAAAATCAGTGAAAATGGCACATCAAATCATGTTTCGAGAGTCCCATATGCAAAGAGGCCCACGAGAGTAAGGTTTAGACCGCGCCGGCGGACCGGACCCACGTCAGAACCCAAAATTGACGTCCGATTTCCCATAAAATTGATGAGCACGGTTCCCGGGCGCCACGGAGCCACACGATTAGCCCCGGGCGTCCGTGGGTTATGAATGGACCGCGGCTTTTCTCGGTTGTTTCGCGCAGGTACACAGAAAGGTGGGCAGTGATGAGACACAGCAACGACAAACCTTCGGCGGTCCGGGCCGTCCCACGAGAAAATTATACGATGCCACGGGATTCGTTAAGAAAAATTAGTGGCTCCGGGGCCCTTGGACGCTTCTCGTTCTCGAAACGATCGATTCGAGGGGCAATTTACCCGGACTTGGTCGAAATGGATGTCGAATGATAAATTTCAACGCAGATGCTTCGGGTGATCTCGACGATCCTCGTCTCCTCGGTGACGTTCAAATCCTTGCTCTATGGGATTTGATTTTCTAAACAAAAATGAGCCGAGCAAGGTGCTTTCTTTTTGTGGATCGTTAACAGAATTTTTGAAAAGTATACAATCTCTCAATCGTTGCGCGAGTCAATGGGTCAATTTTACTCTTCTCGATATTCTGTGAGGGTTTGCAGTGAACATGGGAACCGGAAGACTACTGTAGATCTTCCTTCCTCCCCTTTTCGTCCCTCTCAGTGCGTCCTGAGAAGGTGCAACCGCATCCCTCGCTCGAATCGACGAGATAAAACAGCGCAATTTTCGATTGAGGCTTCAAAGGGATCCGTTGGGGCTTTGTTGCATCGCGGACGCTTCTTCATCGCGCGAGGGGGCGAGGAAGGGGTAACGATAATCGAAGATTAAAAGTACCCGAACTTGGTGTCCCGGTGGATTACGCCTTTTTGAATTTCCTCCCTTTTCTTCTGTGTTTTCTGTTTCAACCGTTGGAAGGGGTAAGTAATTACCACGATTTCTACAGTTACGAATTTCAATTTGTATGGTGGTGAAGAGCTGTACAAAAAAAGAGATTGCAATTTTTCAAAAATTTAAAAATCTATACGGTTCTTCGATAATAAAATCACGAGGAATTGAATTTTGCAGAAAATTGAGAACCAATATAAAATTAAACATTAATATTTCCCAAAAATGTAAAAGCTAGAATTTCCTATTACACGAACACCGAATAAGCCCTGCTCGACTCTTCAATTAAACCTCCCCCTCCTCGTAAATGGGTCTTCCGGTGTCTTGGCGTCTTTTCAGCGTCAAAAAGGGGAGAAATTCGAACAAGGAAACGGGCAAAGTAATCGAAGCTCCGCGAGCGACGTTCGATCAGCGTGAAACGTTGTGTAACCGCTCGAACCCCCTTTGCCAACCCCCGCGAGCCACCCCTGGAGGAGCGAAAACCCCCGGAGAAAGAAACGCTTCCGACGAGAGCTTCAAAGTTAAACACAAATGGGGAAGAATCTTCCGCGGCTCTTTGTGCCCGGAGCCTTCGCTTTTTCATCCCCTGGCCTACGGCCGGGCAGAAAGACGCTGAAGAGGGAGACGAGCGCCTCGTAATTCAGCTGTTTGCGTGAATTTTAAATTCGATGAACCTTCTCGCATTGCTCACCGTTTTCCACACTTCCGCGACCACCGACGAAATGTATTATTAATATTTATCGAGATCTTTTCGCGTTTCTCTTTGGCTGCCCAGTCGGGGGAAAGGTCGTCGGCCTATTCGGGGCTCTCCAAACACGGAATCGAGACACGTTCGATCGCATTTATGGCTACAAGTGCTACCCGGATATGGAACTGATCGCTTTCTAGCTTCTTCCTAGAGGAAATCCACCGCGTAGCTCCAACGCGTCGGAGAAATCCATCTTTTCGTTCGTGGTAATAATCCCATGAAGAATCTTCTTTGGGCAGGTGAAACTTTCGCAACGAAACTTGTATTACGTCTTAAAAGATTCGAGTCCTCCCAATTATATGTTTGAAATAATATAGCAAACTTGTCTTTAAAGCATGACGTTGGAAGATCCCGCGCTCTGTGATTTTCTAAGTGAAAAATGCAACGGAATAGATCCGGTGCTCGATCGTCGCCTTTTCATCGGCGGAAAACGGTGCGTTTAAGAGGACATTGTAATTGCAGACTTAAGGAGCGAATAACAAGGAAGCTATGATCCACTAGTCCGGGCTCTATTAAGCCATTGAACTTTCTACTTTGTCATTTTTTTCTGCTGTCTGAACCAAAGGGAGATACAAGACGTCCAAGTTGCGTGACTCACCCTGTACTGTTCCTTTTTCCATTTGCGGCGCGAGCCATACTATTCTTACACCCTTTGTCTCCGTGGGGTCGAATGCTATGTAATTTGCTTTGTATCAGTTCCTTTCTTCTCCAACCAGACACTGTTCTCCGTGTGTAGAATTCTTGGTTCTCTCTACTGGGTGTATCTGATGGTCTGTTTGCAATGGTATTTTATAGAAAAATTCGCCGAGGATAACTAAACGTAGTAAAGACAATCAATTGTGCAAACCACAAAATGTATCAGATAATATTATATAAATTTATTTAAGGACTCTACGATTACTCAAACTTAGGGTTAAAAATACTCAAGTGTAGGTCAATATAAAAGAGGGACTAGCTTTGGCTCAAGTTAACCTCAAACAAAGTCCATCGACAGATGGTGTTGCTAGATTGATTTTAGGTTAGACCGCGTCTGACTTTGGTTTTCTTTTGATTTAGGTCCAGAATCAAGTTAGTTCTTTATACATAGCGTATAGGTTAGGTCTTAATAACAGAACACGTCGAAGGATACTAACTCCTCGTAAGAAATTTTGTTTAGTTCAATTTAACGAAGGTACCGAATTAGTTCTCAGCCCGCCTAAAATGGATCTAGGTTAATTTAATGGCTGACTACGCCCGACCGAGGTTTTGTTTACGCCTAAGTTTAGAATCAGGTTAGCTGCTCCTAGCGACTAGGCTAGATCCGTGTTCTCCATTACATCCAAGTCAGATATGATCGATATTTAACAAAAATTCAAGTAACATCTGATTACTTGTACTAAAAATGTACTGTATTGTCGCTGGTTAGATGTCTTTCCACCTCGTAATTGGAGTACAGTGTTATTTACTTTCTAGAAGTCTGCGCATCATTAGGTTGCCCTAATAAGACCTACTTCCTCCATAACTCCGCGGCCTTTTTGCATGCATGTGTTCTAAAATCCTCGGTAACAGGAATAACGATCTCTAACAAGGTAGTCGTTCGGTTCCAACTTCCTGTTTGTCACCCATCAGGCCTTGTTTACAAGACCAATCTGACTTCGCGAGGACTGGTCGTTTGGAGCGCGGGGAGGAAACAGAAACATCCTTGGGATCAGGATGAAACCAATCGGGAACCATCGTTTTCTGGTCTGTCGGTGGAAGGAACGTAAGAAAGAGCCAGGTTGTTTCGAGATAGGGACGCGAAACGCTCTCGTTTGGTGGTCTTCGATCGGCTGGAAACGTGCTATTAAAGGATAACCACGGGTAATAGCAACTTCCTGGCCGCTGCCTTGTTGCGTTAAGGGCTACTCGCGGCAAAAAGCGCGAACAATCTGTTTGTAAGCTCGTAAAGTCCCGGTCGAGGGACACGATATTAATGGGGAAAATGGGAACGAGCTGCGAGAAACCGCGAACCCGTCGCCCACGGCGCCGATAGGAAAGCCGCTCGCCCGGTAATTTCGTGCTCGTTCAGGAACCCCTAACGGTTATTGCTGTCCGCGTTACGACTCCTCGCAGGACGAGCGTCCTGCAGCCGCGAGATTTTCGCGCCGGCCTCGGGACAAAAACCTTCCGGTCGGGAACGACGGGCTTCCGAAGACGAAAGGTCCGTAGATGTTGATGATCCTCCGCGAAACGGCGCAATTCTTCTTGCGATTATTTGATCCTGCGCTTGGATATCGAACACGACGATATCCGGGAGCATTAAGGATACCGTAGATCCTAAATATTTCATTGGAGCGTCCTGGAATAAGAGCTGCGAGGGGTTGACGTACGAGTTCCAAGATGCTTCTTGGGTGGTTGAATTTAGATGATAGTTCCTAAGGATTTGCGATATTGTTCTTGGGATTATCCGATCCTGCGATGGGATATTAACGATGATGATAGTAGAGATAATGAATAGTTCACTGGAATATTCGTCTTGTAGCTCCGAAGTGACGACGTTTGTGTTCCTTGAGTTTGTTAGGTAAAGTGGTTGATGCTTGGCCCTCCAAAGTTTGATGCGCTTTGATAGCAGTTCAAATATTTAACGAGAATGACATAAGAAGGTAGTGAACGTAGTGAAGTGGCTCGATAATGCGTGAAATATTCTTTTCTGAGGTTTACAAGTGTCGCGTGGTCAAGGCTTTGCGTTGTAGGATACCTTATAGCCCCCAAGTTAATACTTCATAATAATTACTGTTCAAAGAATTTAAATGGTATTTGATGTTTGCTAGGTCCGACGCCAAGGCTAAGTATCTTTTCAGAAATTTTCAAAAAGATCGTGATAGAGTGACTAAGAACGACGTGTTCGTTGCGTTTGGGGGGTAGCCCATTCGTCAAACACTCGCATATCTTTATCAACCTCGATTCCCTCGAGCTAAAAGTCCCCAAAATTAATCGATCCTCTCTATCCGCCTCCCGTGATCACAAGCGTATCTAGAATCGACGGTTACACTCAAAATGCTTCCGAAATGCGCGTCGTTCCAGGAACCACTTGGCGAGCGGCCTGAAGGAAAGCAGTCCCAATCGAAACACGAGTCATCTGGTCGAAAGTCAGCCGTGTCGCTTTTTATAGCAGGGTTGTTACTTCTCCGACCGACGGCCACCTCGAGAGCCCGTTCCCTCCGTTTATCTTTGGTAATTATCACTGGCTACCGTCAGGGAAAATGGCTCATAGCCGCTGCTAATCGTTCCGACCCGTGTCGCCCGAAATTTTGTTCGAACAAGGCATCACCAATACTTCTATTAGGCACGAGCTTCGAGTCGATTGGGTGCACTTTTTTAGTATGAATTCTAGCGCTAAGGAATATTTTCGAAATAGGTTATAGGTTTCAGAAATGGGGTTAGTCAGAAATGGCTACTGAATACTCTTTGTTTAGACTCGAGATGTGCACAAACTTCCTAGTCACTTTGGTTTGGCTCTGTAGGGTAGGTTATGGTTTCAGGATTCTCGAATATTTAGGTTAGGCCACTGGGAAATAAGTGATCAAATGTAACATTGTAAACAATCTCGCTCCGAGTACAAATTAGTAGTCAAATTCATGCACAGAGTTGTGCAATGTAGGTTATAGTCTCATGAAGTATTCGAGATGATTCAAGTTGGGTTGCACAGATGTATCTGTTGACATTTACCATCGTGAATAATCTGTCTTCAGATACGAATCAATTTTGCACAAAGGACTCTTTGCTGCAGACTTAGAAAATGTTGAACAGATCGAGGTGCAGGGAGTTTATCGATATGGGTTACAGTCTTGAATAATTCTAGGGATATTTTGGGTATGTTCGTAGTTTTTAAGACAATGTTAGAGGATTTATGATACGTTAACGCGTAAAAGAGAGCTCGAAGGATTACAAGAAAATAATTTGCCGTGTTTCGAACCCCCAGCTTGATTAACCGTGGAGGGATTCCCAGTTTTTAAATGTCCTAGTCGATTGCTCGTTTCGCGAGCACCGTTTACGAGCAGAGTAACGAGAATTGAAGTATCCAAGAACCATCGCGTGATTCTACCGGAGAAAAAGGTGCAGTTGCACTATACAGGTGCAGCGATGCAGCCAAAGAAAAAGGGTCTTATTAAAACGTTGGATTCTTTCTAGTATAATTATCACGGTGCGTTTTACTTTTGTTTGAAGGGAAGGTATGCTTCGTCTAAGTTGCAGGACTCGATCTACGTAATTAATTGCACCATTCTTGTTAACACCTGAATATCTGATGCCGCGGAAGTTGAAGAAACGTTTTTCTGACAAAGCTACGGTATTTCCAACTCAGATTTTATCGGTGGAGGAGATGGGTTAGGTTCTGGATAAAAAATAATTACGAGATTCGTAATTAAAACGATATTATTAACAATGTTACTCGTGTCTTGCCAACCTAACCTAAAACATTATTTGCAGTATAGAATCTCAACACTCTTGCCAACCTAAAATATAGATTGCTCTCAGTGTTGAGTGTCCGTACTCGTGTACAACCGGCGTAGCCTAAAACATCTCGGGCATTCCTCGAGAACGAGACGAAAACGAAAAAGGGAGATACAGACCAAGGTGCGCTGTCGTGAAATTCCCTAGCGGCGTGTACTATACTCTATAGTCGTCGGATTGCGTAACGCGATGCGGTGAAGGATGCAACGTGGCAGGACGAGGAAAGGCCTAAAGGACGTGTCGTGGTTTTCGAGATGTCGCGCCGGGTTAGCCGGGACAAACGAGGACGAAGAGCCGCGGACTTGTCGGCCTCACGCTTCGATGGTGAGCGACAGAAAACTGCTCCTCCTTGCTATCCCTCCCCACCGCCGACACTGCCCCCTCCCCTACAATCTCAATGCTTTTCATCGTCACCGGCTGTTCCGTCGCCTTTTTTCCCTGACCGCGTTACTTCCCTTTCGTTTGTTTGTCACCGAGCACGAGCAATATTCCAACGATCGGACTTTCCGTCTTCGATCAACCCCCTGGAGAATGGAGGGGCAGGAACGACGAAACAAACTTCAGTCGTCTCTTACTCGGGACTTTAAGTTCCATCAGCTTGCTTCGATTCTCTTTTCGGCTGTTAGAGTATTTAAATGCATCACTATGCTTTTTTCCTGTCTTCTGTATGGGGAGTCATTGAGAGAGATCTGCCATCTAGTGGGTAAACATGTTACTAAAACAGTACCCATGGTGATAATTCCCCCTAGAATCTTTAAGGATCTACTTTTATGAATTCATTTTTTGCTCGAATCCTTTAAACCTTGAATATTTTTCGCGAGTTTTTGTTAGCTCCTTCCTTGAAGGTGGATCGATAACGCGCGAAATTCTCCATGATGCATGGAAATTCGACGGACGGAAGTGGCGTGTTCAGGCTCGTTTAATTATTCGGGAAAACCAAAATTCCGGAAGGTGTGACCAGGTGCTGGGCGAAAATGTGTTTATTCGGGTTAACGCCGTTCCGAGGAACCGGTGCCCGTGTAAACGGGGCCAAAAGCACGGCCAACGCACAACGAAATGAACACAGAGGCGGGCTAATTAATATTTACCCTCCGACAACATCACGCCGCCATGACGAACGCGGCACGAACTCTCGCTGGCAAGCCGAAAAATAACTCCGACAGCGGAAAATAAAGGAGCTACTGGATCTGGCGGACCTGTAATTGCAACGGCCGTATCTTTTTCTACTATTCTAGATGCTCCTTCGCGTTTCTGTTTTTAAAATGCTGGTCTTTCGCAAGTGGACTTCGAAGTAGATGAAATTTGCTACTGCAGTATTAAATTCTAACCTTAAATTTATACTTCTGCATTGAAATTAATTATGAAGAGAATTTATCATTCGATAACCGATAACCATGCAACGTTTTAACAATTATATTTGTGTTTGTACGTAGAATATTGTTTAATGTACACCTAACCTCACTTTCGTCCATGTATCCACCGTCGTTTGTAAGATCTCGCGAAATAATTTGCAAGAGGTACGAAAAATAAAGTTTGACAACACTCGAGGGCTATTTCGAGCAAGATGAAGGGAATTTTTCGAACGAACACGATTCGAATGCAGACGATCTTTGGTCTATTACACTTTTGTGGCCCCATCCACGAGCCCCGAGGCCGCGAAGGGGCGCTCGCCGAAAGAATTCCAAGAATTCTCGGTTAGAGAGACGAGAATTCTTGACGCGACGTGGACCACTTTGTCCCGCGACCCTTTATTTTCCTTTTCAGCTGCTTTTTTTCAGCGGTCGTGCGCGCGGCACGCGTGGAATCGTCGCGGAAACCTCGACCTCGGTACGAGAATTTTCACGTGGAAATTTTCACCCCGAAACTAGGGTGAATCGCGGATCTGGAATTTCGAGATACGCGTGTAGTGATTCTTGGGATTCCCGACTTCCGGGAATGCGATATTGCATTACGAAAAATGGAGAACGAAGAAAGGTGCGAAGTCAGTCTCAGGGACTTCGAAATATCCGATAGTTGTTTTAAAAAAAATATTCATATTTCTATTTATTCCCTGTTCCTTGAGATTTTCTAGATCTGCGGTTGGAAACACCTAAGAGTTTCCACCGAGTCGCGTAGTATTTTAATCCTTTAGTTTCTATCGGTATTCACAGGTGTCATCTTTTATCTGGTGAATTCTAGTGACTAATTTAGTACTTGTTTCAACTGTTTAGTTCGTCAAATAGTCGGTAGAGGCTTTGGTTTCAACCATCCTTCCGTTTATATCAGCTGTTTTTGCAGAGATAGGACATTTTATGTTACCTAGTTGGCTAAATATCAATTATACTTTGAAACTATATTATTTTTGCAGCCCCTCTGAATAGCGACACACAGGATACCAAAAATTCCTCGGCAAAACATTGAAAAGCGGATCGCGGGATTCACCCATGGAGCTTAATCCAACAAACCAACCCCCCCACCCTGCTGGTTCTAGCCCCCTTCCCCAAATGCCCTCACCATCACCATTTCCGAGCGTGACGTATAGTCCACGCGAGCAAAGGAGCCCGGATAGGAGTCCGGACACTTTCTCGCGGTGGAAGGGACGCTGCCCTTCCCCAGGATGCACTCTGGCGTTTCCTATCTCTCTCTTACCCTCCCCCCGCCCCTAGCCCTTCGGTTAGACGCTCACCACGTGGTGGAGGGGGGCGACGACCGCCTCCAGAAACGCCCTTCTTGCTCCCCCGACGCATATGCCGCGGACGTACGTGCAATATGTGCACGCGCATGTACTCTTTTTCACGCACGCGAGCGAGCGAGCGAACGCGCGCCCCGTCGTGTGTGTCCGTGTGTGTGCGCGCGTGTACGTGGCGTTCACACGCGCGCGCGATGTGGGACAGGGTCGAGAGGGGTGGGGCTGTGCCCACGGTCTCTCCAGCGGCTTTGTCGTCCTCCGCTCTTTGTTAACGCGCTTTGCAAATCGCTTCGCCGGGAATCCAAGCTGTTTCTTGTCGGTTTCTTCGGGCTTTTCGCATGTTTTTTTACTGGGATGAGTGCGCGTCGAGTGGCTCGCTACGAGAACAGAGGGTTGAACGATTTTTGGACGGGTCTCGAGGCCTATTTAGACGAGATTGCCATAGTTTGGCCATAGATTGTTTGCATAACTGTTTCGAATTGTGTATTTTTCGGAAAACTTGTTGAGGAGTTTGATGGAGGGGGCTTTAGCAATTTTCGAAAGGGTTTCGAGACGGATTATTATTACACTTTATAAGGTTATGAAATTATTTTAATGAAAATGGAGTTTTTTTCGGGGCAGTGTGTTCGTTTTTGGAATAAGTAGCTTAAAAATGAAGAGATTCGCGATCTTTTGTAACGTCAGAATGTTAAGATTACAGGAAGATCTAATTTTCTTTGGAGTAGTGTGTTTTTTGGAGGGGAGAACTTACTTTGAGGAGACACAACCATAATAGAAAATTATTTTCGAGAGCATTATAAACGGTTTTCGTTCGCCGTGTACTGGCCATCGAGAAAAAAACAGAAATTGGAGTTTCATTTTCCACGTTTCTCCGTCGGGAGTGGCGAAGCAGTAGAAACGACTGGGAAAACAGTGGAGGAAATTTTTACTTTCGCTTTTGCCGACACAGCACATTTTAATTCCTGTTTTCCCGCGCTTCTGTTCACCCACGTTCGCTCAAAGGGAACAGAAAATATTCCAACAACTATGAGGTAAAAATTGCACGCGAATATTTCCCTTTAATTTTATCGGACTTTCCGGAATTCACAAAGGTACTGCACGGAACAAATTTCGCAGAACACCGTTCTTCGACGGACTACAGGTTTAAATACAGAACTAATAAAGTAAAAAGTCTTAGAAAAATCGAAATTCTCGTTAGCTCGAGACAAATCCTTCGAAAAGAGCATCGTTTCGTATCACGAACGTTCGAATTCCACCGTAGACGGTCCAAGGACATTGTCATCCCCTAGGAACCCCATCCCAATACCAGAAAGCCATCAGCGACGAAAGACCAACGGGGTATCCGTCTCCTAGGGTCGCCGCCATTACAGATCAGAAGAAGATCCAAGTAGGAATCCATCAGTTTCGTCCTCGAACCGGAACGTCCGTTAAAGGGGGTCCGCAAGGGGGTTGTTTGTCGACGTCTGAAGGGGGAGGAATGCCGGCGTCGCGCCAGCCAGGGTCTCGATTGGGCCGTTCAGTGGCGAAAGACAGATCGTCTGGGATCGCCTTACCGCCTGTTCGATTCTATTAAACCGACCTACGATCCTCCCCAGGCCCGTTACTCGGGTCTCGCTACAACCCCGCAGAGGAAAATCCACCCCATACGAGATTCAGTCCGCCTAAGTCGGCTCCTTGCCGCCGTGGAATCAATCTACGGCTTCTTACCCGGGACTTTATCGTCCCAGAGTGTCGCCAGGGGTGAGTCGGGGGTTGGTTTCGCCTGGGTTATTAATGGATTTGCCGATGGGGGATAGGTCGAATGTCTGCTCCGGAGAGAAAGTTTGCTGATGGGATGTCCCACGCGTTGTCCTACACGAGTGTCTTACATTTTGTTTAAGGATAAAAAAGCCATAGGCATTTGTCGCGCTTTCTACTACGCAACCCTCTCTATATATTAAAATAATTTAAAAAATATTTAAATACGTATTACTTAAAACCCAGACGAGTTCTGCACTAAATATAGAACGGAATTAGAGACGCTTAAGTTGTCAGGCCACGTCAGAAAAGACCAAAATTGACCCAATTGGTTCGAGCGGCGTTCAGCCACTTTTCTCCCTCAAATTACGCCCGAAAACACTGCCCCAAAAAGGAACCACGCAAACGTGTGTTTTCGTTCGGTACGGAAGTCGGGCAAACCTCAAGGCGCGAGACCAAATTACAGCGAAACGCGCTGGGCTGACCTCATGGCAAGCCAAAGGCGCGCGCACAACAATGAAGCTCGCCAAGTGACCGCCGTCTGCGAGGCAAAACCGCGAGGCGGAGTCTTGACTGACAGCTGTCACACGCCGACGCTCTTTCAGTCGATAGAGTCGAAACGACAGTAGGACTATCGGAAACACGAGCAAGAGCCGCGAAACCGCGACAGCTGTTCGGCTGGTCGATCATCGTGAGCGGTCCTCTTTTCAAGCTTCGACGCGACAGGTGACACGCGCGGCTATAAATCGTGAATTAGAACGTCAGCTGGCGTTATCAGGCCAGAGTTCGACTGTCGTCTCTGAATATTGCATCGCCGACGCGGTAGAAACGGAAACAGTTACCTGGAACTAGTTTCCTTTCCAACAGGGCGGACGCAAGAGTTAGGAAAAGTGGACGTTCTGACGTGCCAGGGCGGCTCGATCGACTACGAGGAAAGATAAGCTGTGGATATGGTTACAAAGTGTTTGGAACGTGGCAACTGTTAGACAAACTCCTTTTTGGAGTCCACAAACCAAAGGATAACGCTTATTTCTTCATCGGAATAAGTTGAGGCTACCTAGGTACCAGGACTAGATCTTACATCTGAATTGCCGTGCCGCCATTAATCATTTTCCAAGCATTCGCAGTATTTGTCTAGCCTACAACAGCCTACGGTCAATCGTCTGCAGTTTGATCAATCATGTCCGTCTCCAAACAGACCACTAAGCGCTAGAAAATCACCCGTAATCCAGAAATCAAGCTACGAAGTACCACTCGACACGCGAACCGTACACCCTCGCGCGGAAAAATAAGGACACCTACGTACCTGACTGGCAGTGGACCCCCCAGTGTATTGTTGGCGGTTAAATCGAACGTGCAGGTTTTAAACAATCATCGATTCGGAGACCGGGCCGACACGCAGCCCAAATTGGCGCCAGGAATTGGCTGATCACAGTCTGCGTCTCCCCTAACAACGTACACCTCACGGATCCCGATTCAAGACACCTCGGTGCGCGAGGGGGTGGGTGGTTAGCTCGATTCCTCAGCGGAGCCTCAATTTCTGGAAACCATACCCGCCGAGCGAATTGCACGTGTCGAATGCTAATGCGCGCTGGCACCTGCGCGCCCCGGCAATAAGAACCGAACAAGGCGAAAGGCAGTTATTCATGAACTGCAGGCGCGCGATCGAGAGGGACAGAGGAGGAGGGGGAGGGCAGAAGGAAAAGAGGTACGGTGTGTATGCGGGCGCTGATTAACGACGCCGTAGACGAGGGCTGTCGCGGCCATGCGACACAGAGCTGGCGTTAAAAAGGAGATAACCGGGCGACCGCTTCGCTGGTAATTTTATCGCGACGAACAATGCACGCACCAGCGCCTGGCAAACTGGTCAGGATGCTATTTCATTGCTGGGATTTCAAAATCTCGCTGGAGAAGCAGAGAGTCCTCTGTTAGGCTGCCTTTTAACCTGATCTGCGCTATTGCGCTGCTTATAGAGGGATTGATAGGGATGTAATGAGGTAACTAGGTGTACTGATCGCGTGTCCCGGTTGGCTGAAGTGCAAATTCCAAAGGAAAGTATGCTGGCTCCTATTTTAATATCGGGTATTACCTTTTGTTGACTCTCATGAGGGATTGCCAGGTGCTGTTTATTAGTATACCGCCTTTATATACAAATTAGAGGCGTGGGGCATAACACAGAGTCTGATCAGACAACTGCGCATAGGCTAGTGGAACCTAACCTCGAAATTCCTAGTTGAAGATGGTACGCCAGTAATTTTAAGTTACGAGGCTACCTATTTATCTTTGAGATTCAGTTACGTGTCGATGTCAGAACGCTTTAAAGAATACAATAGTGACCTAACTTAATCTTTACTGTCGAAGGAGATAAAAAACAAATCGAATGTATAGCTTCATTTGTTACTAAAGGAGCACCGCGAGCAATCGTGCTTAACAAGCAACGTAGTTAATCATCCTCCACAAATTTCACATCCCGACAGAAAATCCCAAAAGCATCGTTGTCTCATTATCGTATCGTCGCGGGAACATTAGGTGGGCGTACGAGCAAAGGCCAGGCAGCGAAATTACGACAACCGTAGCCACACTATTTATAGGCCTGTATCGGTTTTCCTGATGGGGGCTGAGGGAGGGACGCGGGAAGACGTGCGTGTAGGTAGATTGAACCGTGTTAATTTCACGATAAAATTGCTGTGTCGACTCGTTCCATTATCTCCTGTTTAGCGCCTACTCCTCCGGCTCTGACAACCCTTGCCGTCCATCGCGGTGACTGATTACAATCTTTATAGTGCCCCGTGCGTATGCACGTTGGCTGCTCGCCGTGGCGTGGAGTTCGTTACAGCGTCGCCGGCGCGATATAAAGCGGTATCGTGCAATTATCCCCGCTGATACCCGGCCGAGTACGATTGTAATCGGTATTTTCGACGCAGTGCGGTTATTAGCGTTACCGACTGGGCTTTTGTACGCCGCCTAATGAAATTATCTTCGCCGCGAACACCGCAGTGATAGGTTAGGTTGCACCTCCCAGAAGGTTATCCGACGATCGATTAACAGAGGCGAGTTGCTTTGCGCTAGGGATTATGATTTTTGAGGTTATACACGCCTGATGGTAAGGTTTGTTACCAACGTGTATCTAGTTACGTACATGAGGTATTGGATGCTCTGAGATCTAGCGTTTTCACTATTGTTTACTAACTTTTACTTTGGATGACTATTCTCTTAGGGTGATTCTTCCTCTAAAAATAAATCGAAAGTGTAGAATACAAATTTATTATAGGAGCCTTTTCTTCCGAGATAATTGACAGTAAAAATACGCTGGGCACGCGCCAAGTTAAATAAACTTCGACTCAATGGAACTCGTAACAGATGTTTCTCACGCGATACAATATACATGAAGATATTAATTTATAATACCTGGGAGTATGCTACGTTTAGAAGAATGTTTAAGCGTGAACGATTTTCTTAATCAATAGCGCACGAGCCCCGCATATTTTGAAAGTCGATTATCTCGAGAACGAAACCTCGTACGAAACAATGTTATTCTACGTTTTCAATTTATTTTTTAAAGTAGACTCAGTCAATGAATCATAAAATACTTGGTGCGAAAATAAAGTATAACGTGCTGGGCTTACCACGTCGATAACTAATCGAATAAGAAGAAGAAAGGCCGTCAGGTAGCTCGAGGGAAAAACTCATGGATTATTCGGTGGCTAGTAGATAGTCAGGGCGACGAAGGGTTAGGGATCCGCGAGGAAACGAGCACGTAGGGAACCGCGACGCCAGCCAAACGCAATAATTACGCGGATCTGGCCCCCTCTCGCCGTTGGCGCGCCCGTTATGTCATTATCCCATTTATTATAACGATCAAGGAGCCACCACGGACCGGATTCCACGCCTGTTTCTCGCTCGGCGAACGCAAATTGCCCGGCACGGAATCGGCCGCCGCGATGATGTCTTGATACGGAATGCGCGATCGTTAATCGAGTATGGTACCTAGTGCTCTCGCTGCCTCGTGGACGTAGCCGCTGCGTCTCGATCCCCGGGGGGTGAACACTGACTCCCGTTCACGGAGTGGCGCGCAGTTTATAGTAAAAAAATTCTGAATAATTTGCTGACAATAAAAATAATAGGGACGAACGGATTACGGCACTTTGCCTTGGCTGTAAATAGAATAATAAATAAATGATCAGAATCGTCAAACGTGATGCTCCGTTACGAGTAGATATTATTATCATTTTTACACAAAAATATTGTTATTATAGACCCCGATTATAGAAAGTAACCTCGTCGTCGGTGAAGTCAAAATTTTTGAAACATAAAACGTGAGAATGTCTGCGAGAGGTCGTGGCGTCAGTGTAACCAGACGCCAGTGACGGACATGTAAATTCACTCGAGGCAAAAGGAACGTGTGAACGAGCCCTCGTGAATCCCCCTCCGCCACCCCTCTCTGGATAGAATCTGCCGCAGAATTTGCGCACGATCGTTACCGGAGAGGCATCCCCGAGGGAAATTTGCCGGAGTGCGTGCCGAATGTGGTCATGGCAAACGATTCAGTAATGTCTGCGCGAGAGGGCGAGCCCTTTTCTGCGGCGGAGCTGAAGACGACACTAGAGCGTGTTGCTCGAACACGTTTCGTGATTCTTCAGGAAACTCCCTTTCGTCGATTTTCGTTAAATTACTTCCCCTACGCGAAATCGGTGAAAATCGAGACACCGATTAGTTTCTGAAATATTTTTAAAGACTTTCCACGTTAAACAAGCCTTAAGCAAACTTGGAATTAAAAATACATAGGAGAAGTAATTTAAGTATTGCTCCTTCCACAAAGTGAGGTTAGATGCGTTGCGGATATTTGAAACGCGGGATTATTATTACCTCGAGCCTAATAAAATTTCCCCTCTCTAAAAACAAACGGAACACGGCGATAAACACGCCTCCAGGCTAGCTTGTTTTCCCAAGTGTTTTCCAAATTTGCTCGATTCCCGCCCTCTGGAGGAATCACGGTGAAACGAGGGGACACCAATGGCGCGTGCAACACGCTCGCGAGTGCACGACACGTTCGTGCGCGAAACAGGAATCGGATCGGTGTTCGTTGCTCGGTGAACAGCAAAATGGCCCCCAACCACGGTCGAAGCTCACACGCACGACGCCTCGGTGCGCACGCGATTCCGCAATGAAGCCGCGTGTGCGTGCGCGCGCGAGTGCGTAACCGCGTGGGTGCGTGCACGCAACACGCCGCGACGGAGGCGCGGGACAGGCGCCGAAAAAACGCGACGACCGACCACGAATCGACGCCAACTTTTATCTTTCTTTTAAAAAAAACTGCGTTGTTCCGTTCCATTTACAGCCATACTTGTTGTTGCATCTCGAAAGGGATCTTTCATAGGGAAAATAACTTGTTCCTATTCTGATAATTTGATATTTTTTGTTGCCCAACGAAGACATCTTGAACAAACGTAAATTAAAATCACTGTTATCTTCGCTAGTGTTTCAAAGACTGTACTACTGCTTAAACCTCTTTAGGTTGTTGAAATCGAATTATTTCGATGCTAAAAAATAAGTACCGTTACTGCTTCAACAAATATGGCGTCGTTTCGAGCACAGTGTCCTTTGAAACTTACTTGTTTCAAGCTTGAAGTCGTGTAGTTTCCAGCGACTGCGTCGCATTGCCGTTCGAATCAATTTTCATCGCGAGGCCGCGGTTGAAAAAGAGGAAAAATCAGTCTGGACGCCGACGGGGGTAGAAAGCTCGGTAATGGAATACTAAGCGACATGTTGGTGGCGATGCGTCCAGCGGCGAACGCAAACGGCGTAACTACAGGTGTGCAGCTAGCACGCTAAACAAATCACGAGAGAGTCGAGAGTCGACAGTCCGAGAGCGAACGTGAGTCTGCAATTTCCCACGTACACGCACGCGCGCACAGCCCAGCGCCGGACACTAGATAATTAAAGCTGCGAGGCACGTTTTGATCGAGTTTCGCCCGGCTCGTTCGCCCGCGCTGATTGTTTCTCGTTTCAATTTTCGGGAAATTGGAAAAAAAGAATCTCGTTCGGCGCGCCAGCATCCAGGAAATGCCCGCTAAAACTGATTTTCCGTCTCTAAACGGAACGAAGAGGTGGAAAATATTTTTCCATCGCAATTTTTTATGAAGCTCGATAGCGCTTGGGATGTTTAATTTGAGTGAAGATCGTGGCAACTTCTAGTTCTGTAACTGGACTACTATGAATCGAGTCACCAGGTGCAAACATAACATCTGAGTCAGAATTTAACGAAGTTGAAGTCTTGAAAGTACTAAAAGCAGCTACCTCGATAAGAGCTACTCGACTCTTAGATTCTAGAACCACGGAGCAACAGGTTCCACAGACTTTCTACCTCTCCGAAAGTTCACAAATTTGTCAAAAATCAAGTCACCAGGTGAAACAATAACATTTGAGTCGGGATTGAATAAATTTTAAGCCTTGAAAGTACCAAAAACAGCTACCTCGATAAGAGTTACTCAACACTTCTGCGAGCCACAGGCTCCACCCACCTTTTATCCCTCTGGAAGTTTGGAAATTCGTCGGTAATCGAATCAACGGGTCAGAGAATAAAATTTGAGCGAGAATCGTGCGACCTCCGAATCTTGAAAAGGCGGCCGTCTCAGATCTGCCAACGTCAGACGATAAAGGCTGCGAGATTGCATTCCAGTATTTCCAGTATTTCAGGTATCCGTCGACGTCCCACCGCGAGACTATCGACTGGACCGCTTCGTTAGCGGCGAACCATAACCAGGACAACGAAACCAGCTCGAAAAATCCAAGGACGACTAACGAGGAAGCCGCCTGGGTCCAAGATATCGACGCCGAGCGTCGAGTGGCAGCCAGGTTACGCTTTTGTCGAACCACTCGAAACGAGGAGTCGTTGGGTAGTCTTTATGCAACGAGTTAGTCGATCCAACCGAAAGGACGAATGCCTGGCCGCTTTTGGGCGGAGTAGATTAAACGGCGGGATCAAGTGTTCTTGATAAAGGCGGCTCGAGTGTCGCGGAGAACGACTAAATTCAGGGAAAAATCACAAGGCACGTCGGACGCCGACGGATCTCGCGTTTGTTGTTCTTTGCCTCGACCGGAGATCGGTTTTGAATTTTGATTGATCTTAACGCCGTTGACTCTCGAGTATGCGAGTTAACTCGCGCATGATGATGTATCGTCGATGGCTAGCTACGAGTAAATAATGAATAATGGGCGTGTGGAAGGAGGATAAGAATCAATATGCATCGCAGAATTGAGTGTTTGTACACGAAGAAAGAAAATAACAAGTTGTCTCGTGGCTGACATCGGTGCAAAGTGCACGTCGATGATCATTTGGTCTAACTTTAGTCCAACGGTCAAGAAAGGACGTCATTTAGAGAGCAAAGGCAACCCGAACATAAGTACATAATCCTAATTCGCTAATCACTCGTTAAATGAATCGCGTTTAACGTCAGGTACGTTCCATCCTTGAGAACAAAGGGACGACCTGGGACAGGCTTCATCGCGTTTTCCACGACAGACTAACCAAATCTGAATCCATTAACCCTCGAAACCATCCCTGGCCGACCCTGGACGGCTCATTTCCAGCGCGATTCCCACGCACGTCGCTCCTCCGTAAGGTAAATTCGCCTCTCCTCGAAACGGGAGCAACAGGACCCGTGGTACACCATTTTCCCGCTGTTTGCTGACCCCGTAGTCCTTTAGTCCGTGTTTGCTCGTGTGCCAGGGGGCTCGAGATGCACTCGAGGAAGCCGTCTCGAATGTCTCGAGATGTCGAGTGTCTCATTTTTGTTTGCTGGCTCCGGGATTTTCCCGACAAAGGGCCCGGTGCGGCCAGCCCACGGATTAGAGATCTATCCGCTCTCTTGAGTGCTGCTTGCGCTAATTTCGCTGCTTTCCTTCGACTTAGCTGCCCGAAGGACCGCGGGAAATTAGGGTCAACCGAAAAGTCAAGTCGAAAAACCGAGGACTGTTTTTCTTGGGACTTTTCTCTGACGAAGGATGTGCCTAAGTGGTCCTGGAGGATGATGGATATTGTTATGGATGGTTTAGGATTTGAGTCAATTTTGTAGATAGTGACTTCTCTATGGTTGCTATTGGCAAGGAACATGACATCAGCATTTGGGTTAAAACCCCTCAAACGATAGGGTACTTGTCCTGGCACAAAGGGAACATCGAGTCAAACATTGTCGAGTACAGGTGTTTAACTATTTTACAAAATAACTGTATCCTCAACTACCACTGGAAGCTAGACAATGCCTCGAACTATGAATCAAAATTCCCGTAAGAAACATTCAAAGGGCCCAAGTACAAAAGACCCGATAGAAAAACCGTCCCTGATGCCACGAATCAAACCCATCCAACCCGAATGCAAGATCCGCTTCTCATGATCGCGATCAAAGTGCCCCATAGAATCCGCCTAAATCCTCGAGATGTTCCGAGAACCTGGAAAGGGTTGGGACCTGGCTGGACTGTATCGGGCCCATTAAGGGTTGTTGGGCCTCGAAGGGGTATTTTCTGGGCTCGTGCACAAACTGGATCTTTGGTCGACGTAGGTGAACCGTGGCTAACGTCATGGCCGCGGTTACCTTTCGACCGGTCCCTTCAACCCCATCCGGGGGCCCCGACGAGCGAAGAAAAGAGAGACGGTGGCGCACCGCGCGATATACGCGGCCAACAAGACGAACAGGACCGAAGAAGAAGAAGAAGACGACGACCGACGACGAAGAAAAAGGCTGGTCGTAACAAAGGTCGGGCTGTGCCCAGCCATTGACATCGCTCTGGGCCCCGGCTGCTCAGGAGGACTAGATTTCACGAGCCAGCGATGCAGGATCCTTCAAAGGACGCCGACACGGACTGCCGCAAAAAGGATTCGCAAAAAAGGTGAACGGGGAGGGGGTTCAGGGGGCCTGTTGCGGCGGGGAGGGGGGAGAGGCTGCTGAAAGAGCCAGGCTTCTTTGCTCGACGCTGGCTTCCGCAGGCCCCTCTTCTTCTCAGAGAAAAGGTGAGACCGAGGAGGGGCTAATAGAGCCCAGAACCAGGGGGCACCAGGGAGGGGGGCAGCAACTACTTGACGGCGAAATCCATCGCGATAACTTAATCCCCGGATTACGGTGCCCCGGGTCGGGAATCCTCGCGGAAATCCGATCGCGACCGTCTGCGTTCCTCCTCCGCCTGGAATCCTTCTGTTTCTCGTTGCATCTCGCGGAGGAAACGCGGGGACGCCGCTCGGTTTCCGGCCCTTTCGCCGGACCCTCCGGACCGGCGGCTCCGGGATGTGGGAGACTTCCGGGACGAGTGTACAGGGTGAGACGCTTGGAATTATTAGCTGGCTGATTTCACGATCCGTGTTTAGGGAAGGGTTAGGAGATGTTGTTAAGGTGGTAGTCTTTACTGCTCCGCTCCAGTTTGGGTAATTATTTTGTGGTGACGTCGGAGTATGTGGCGAATTTAGTCATTATGACTTTTTAGAATTGATCTTGATTCTTATATTACGTTTTCTTAATGAAGCCTTGTGTTCCTAAAATTATCACTTTTTCTAAAATAGTGATGCCTCATTTAAGTCCAGGTATATATTTGCATTTATATTTGCTAATATCTTAGGTAACAGGGCTGTATATTTGACCTAAATTTTCCAAGAATCTCATGCCCTGGATCCATCAGAACCTCGACCGAATCGATTTATCATTCGATCCCAATAAAAAGTTCCCCGCGTCCCCTCGCGCTTAAAATTACTCTCATTAAATCGAACAAGTTCCCGATGTAAATCGACTCCCAACCCCCCAATCCCGAAACCATTGCAACGCAGAACCCCAACAGCGAGGTGAAAGATTGCGGCGAAATTGCCAGGAATTCGCGAGATTATCGTCGATCAAGCGTAATTCTCAGTCGTCATCGTCGCGGACAGAGCGCCGCGTGCGCGCGTCCTAACGAGCTTTTAATCGGGCGATCGTTAGGTCGTTAGCCGGGGCAAAGTTAGGCGATTAATTGCGAGACTCGGAGCTCCAACTTAGTGGCTAGTAAGTAAGTAATTGTTTGGTTGGCGGTACGTACAATACTTACAAAGTCGTGCTTGTCGCTGATGTTGTTGGTGAGTTTGAGTTTGTGGAAGCTCACGACCTTCTGCATCCACTGCTCGCCTGTGCTAGGCGAGTCCGGATGGATGTACATCCTCTTCGGCATTTCCGGATCGGCCTTCCCCGCCACCATCCACCTGCTGCTCAACAAAAGCATCGATCGGGGTTAGAAACGCTCTGGAATTCGAAATCGAGGGGAAATGTGGCTCTTCGAGGGGTACTTTCCGCGACGAACAATTTCTTTAAATTGTTCTACAAATTATAAATACAAAATGAGGTTTGGAAGGATGGAACGTTCACTCTGTGTACCGAATTTCCAATTTCACTGAATAGCTAGGTAGCTGGCGAAAGAGAAATCGCTATCGGTGGTCGCGAGGATCGCGGAATCTCTGCGGAGTGAAGGTTCAAAGCTAATCGCGAGACGGAAGCAAATACGAGGTGTCGAGGCTGAAGTTCCTTCACGAGCGCCTGATTCTTCTAAGCACCGGCTACCGCGATTGTTGTCTTTTAAGGGAGGCGTGTCTAACCGTTCGTAGTCTGATCGTCGCAGGTGGGTCAAACGACCGAAGGAAGAAGAACTCGTTCGACGAGTTCCAAAGTGGCTGCGGTCGCCGGCGTGATGTAATCGTTCATTGTGGTCTACGCGATTCGATTGGCCGCGCCCGGAGGCTCCAACTGCCTTTTCGCGCCTATTTTCGCGACCAATTTCCGATCCATACCCGTTCCCTTCGCTCTAAGCACCGTTAAAATTATTTGAGCAACGTCTGAAATAAATTTCGTCCCGGATAAACTGTTGCACGAGCGAAAGATCTATTCTGTTCCCTCTTTCCGACTCGACTATAATCACTCGTAACGCGGGAAACACGGATCACGCGAGCGATTTCGCGCGAATAAAAACCGCCCAGAAGCTGAATCAGTCGGAGCAGAATCCCGTTTCGTTTATTCGCGTGGGAATCCGCGCGCCGATTCGCCGCGGAACGCCATTTACGCGGCAATCGCGACTAAGAAGGATGGTCGACACGTTTCCTCGGATTCCGTCGCTTTGTTTCCAAGTCGACCGGCGAATTTTCACCGACAGCTTTCCCGGGAGGGCAATTACGTTCCGTTTAACACCCTCCCGGCGCGCTGAAACGCGGAACCGCTTCCGGAAAAACGTTAAACGGACTCGACTGTCGGCCGATGCGTGTCGTGAGAACGCTCGAGAATCCTCCGTGATTTTCCGGGAAAAGTTAATGGCGAGCTAAACGACCGACAGAACCCTGAACGCGCAGGCCTCGGTCGTGTAATTAGAAGACACCGAATTCCAGGGAAATTGTTCGTCCGGTTGAAAAATGTTCGCGGAAACGGGGTGTTGTGGTATCAACCCACGATTCGATAGATGAAGGTTTGAAACGGTTTGAGAAGCTTGAAGACAATTACCTAGGCCTACAGGCTGGCTGACAAGGATCAATCTGAGTGCAGGGATCTTATTTCATTTGTTGAGCTGTACAAATGATGACAAGTCAGTTTGAAAGTTTGGTTTTATTTGCACGGAAAGGCAGACGAATAGCCAATCAGCACGGGGCGTGGGAAGTGAAGAAGCATTGTTAGACCCTCAGGGATCTCGATCAATCTTTATAATATTCAAACCATACTGAATTCCAGGAAAATTTGTTCCGGTTAGAAAATTTTATGGAAATAGAGTGGTATCGGTATGGACGCACGGCGCGATGCTTTGTTTTATAAAGACTAAGCTACAAGCCCACTTACGATATCCATAATTAAAACTTTACTTTTCAGTACAGCTACCCTAGTTGTAGCTAATAGAACAAATTTGTTAAGCATTAAATAAATAAAACAGTAAATGTCAGTATTTACAACCCCAAAAACGAAAGTAACACGAGAGTTATTCGAACAATACCTTCGAAGTACAAAATTGTTTCGAGAAGATAACCGGCCGCGTTATCAGGATCTTGATCGCATTATAATTTTGACACATAAATTTCTTACGGTGAAAGCGGTTGGTGAAGTTATAAACCGAAACACGATAATAATGGCTATCGGAATTTCAAACGTGTAATCTTCCGGCGCGCACGATTTTTCTGAAGAGATGACGCGCTAATTCGAACGAAAGTGTCACTATAATCAAGTATTTCGAGCGCGATAATTTTGAAGTATAAATCTTTTCCAGCGAAAGTCGTAACTGAAATTACAGGCTCCCGAGAATAACGATAAGAAACATCAGCATTTGTAGCTCGTAATTTCCAAAGTATCAATTTTTTTTTAGAGAACGAGCCATGGAAAGTTTAAGACGCGTAATCTGGACTTCCAGATCAGTAAATTATTTTTAAGTAAACATGCAATAACTTGAATATGAAATAAAAAGCTTTGCTCTTGCTGTGAAGCAAAATAATATTTCAGTATTTCCAATACCCTAGTTTTCTATTTTCAATGTTTTTTTCCGCGATAATTCAGTTCAAGTTAAATACAGAGGATTTCTTCCCGTAAAATAAGACCGAAATTTGACCTCATCAGCGAACGACTTTCCCCAGAAACCAATTCTCACTTCATCGTCATCACGATCGGGAGAAAAGAAGAAAAAAAATTAATCCTCCGCGTGCTCGCCACAGAAAGTGCCAACAGCTCGAGCCACCGCACGAAAGTATCGAATAATCAGATAATTGCATTAATTTCCGTGCTCCGAGAGCACGTCGGCACGAAACGGCTCGGCGTCTCGACGCAACAGCCTGGCGGTTCGTGGCCGTGCGATTCGAGGAACCGTCAGGATCGTTAATGCGCGCCGCCCGCGACAATTAGACCTTCGTGTGTTTCTCTTACCTGTTGTGGAACTTGTATCTGTAGTCATCCGCGGCCACGATGTCCAGCAGAAGCATGTACTTGGCCTTAGCGTCCAGTCCGCTAACTCGGAACTTCATTTGAGGGAACATCTGCCTAGACCCCGGATCAACAGGTACACTTTGATTAGATATCAACAATAACAATGGCAAAACAGAGTACAGTCATCAGTTTTGATCAGTATATATTTAATCCATTTGTATCAAAGGGATATTTTACTCGAAAACGTCGTATTTTTAGATCTCCGTGTAATCTGGGGATAACTACAATGGGTAAAAAATGGTTGACCCTCTGTTAGTAGCGCCTCTAGTGGAGAATTGATGAAACACAATCACTATATCAGCTTTTGTTCACTTACAGCACCTGAGTTTCATCGTTTCTCCGTTGGCAGCACTGATAGCAGGGGGATTCCTTTTATAACTTTAATAAGTATTCTACAATTAGAGTTAAAAATTTAACCCGTCTTGTCTTGCATAGGATATAAATTACAATTAATGGGACGAAGTTAATAATATTTGATAAGTGATCGAATCTGATGGCCTAACTCTAGTGTAATAAATAAACAGAATTGATTTGTAGCTTGATCATAACTATTGTCACGCTGGCCAACACAAGCATAGGTTTACAGTCGGATCAGATTCCCACAATATTGCAACGTGCCACTTTATAGGTTAGGTTTCATTTGCATGAAGATACGAAGACTAGATCAGCGAGGCAGACTAATAATATAGTGTGGACAGTGAAACGCTATGATGAAGGTAGACACTCAGTGGCCTCGAGGAACCAGTTGATTCTGACCCTACAATATTCAAATAACTTCATTCCCTGATAGGAATACCCAATGCACACTTAGAAAATTAATATTAGTTTAAAAAATGTAAGATTCCGTGGTGTCTGGATCGTTAACATCTCTATTGAACTATTCAATTTGCGCCAGTATCGTATGCAACGTGATAACCAAACAGTATATGTGAGGTTACTAGAACGACAGGTAGGGCAACCTAGGGGGCTTTGAGTAGCCATTTAATTTCGATACAGTCTTTCTTGTTCGCTGGGAATACCCATCATTCTCAAACCTGATCACGTCATTGACTCTTAACCTCCTAAACGTTTCAATATATATTGAGCACAGTGCGTTCCCAGGTGTCTCCGACAGTGCACGTAACCTAGATAACCATCTACATTCCGCAATAGATATGCACGAACTAGTTTGGAGACACGTGGCACCTATTCGATTTATCATGAGCGAAACGTCCATCGAATCTCTAAGCCTCCGATAGTTTGATGCTAACTTAATCCTGAAATTTCATCGCAGGAAGACCCGTAAGAACGTAGCCAGCTTCCCCCCAAAAACAACGTCGATTGCGCGTCATCGTCGAGGCAGCCGCGGAATTTTCACGAAGCCGCGGCATTCCTGTCGCTGCCAGTGTCTTACAAAGTCCGCGCGGAAAAAGTCAAAACACGTCGGGCCACGAAATGCCAGCGCAGGCATTTCGCCGTGAGCGTTGATCGCTTCGGACCAGGATGCTGCGCGCGGCAGAAGGCGCCTTTTCTTCGTTCACCGGGGATTATAATTCCCCGACGAGCACCAAGTTCCTCCCTAACTGCTCACCAGGTTGCCGCGTGCTGATGGCCTCTCGCGCGCTCGGACGAGATCTGCTTTTTATTCCCGGGAACGCGCCTCCAGCGGCCGTCGTCTGACAGCATCGCCGATTGACTCGTGCACGTTTCTATTCCGACCTCTCAGGATTCCACCGAGTGTCGTCGTCGCGGCCCCGGCAACTGGCCAGCCCGTCCACCGCGCGATTTATTCCTCCCGGCAATCGATGACGCTCCTAACGCCTTTTTTTTTTTTTGCCTCTTCCCCTGTCGATTCCTCAACTCTGTACTCGTTCCGTGCGGAACGACCACGATCGTATACCTCGACCATGCATCTCGACCGCCTATGCACGTTTCACGCACGAAACGGATGGGACAAAAGGATATCCGAGAGATCACAGGTCTTAAAATTGAAAGAAAATCCTGCGACAGAGATTACGCTCTTTGAGGAGGCTTCAAAGGGCGGAAAATTCTCATTTTGGCATCTTCTATGACGCGTTTGCTTGGGAAAAAGTTTAGAGGATGCGAATTTCTCTAAAAGAACCGAACTCGTTGAAGAATCACTCGACTTCGCGAGAAAAAATTCACTTCGACGAGCCAATGAGCGTCCTGTGCGTCCGCTCGGTTTATGTAACAAGCTTTAACGAACCGAGATCCTCAACATTCACGCCGAAATCCCCTTTGAAAGGACGCGCAACGAGTCGCGGAAGAACGAGGAAGAAAGACTCTCTGAATGAGATTAGTCGAGTCTTGCGAGAACTTCGTTATTTTCCTTCGCGCAATTACGAATTTCGCGTGGTTGCACCCGCTTCGCGTAGTCCCTGAATGAAAACGAACGAAGGAAGTGCCGTCTACCGGAAGGAGCTCGAAGAACTTCGTCGCGGAGGCGTGTCGAGGTTCCGCGATGCCAAAAATTGGCCAATTATTCGCGGGAATTGAGGCCCACAAAGCTGACTCGAAAAACGAACGCTCTACGATCCATTTGGCGAGATTTCACGGGTACTCCGAGGTTCCTTCTCTCTTTGTTTTCAATACGATACACATAACCTAGCAAAATTATTGCTACTACGATCACGAATTTTCTACGAGGGAGTACGTATTGTAGAATATTCGGAACCTAACCTTAAAATTGTGTAAGAAACGAGCTACTACGTAAGGCGTACTCGCGTCCTGCATAACATAACCTAAAAACTCTGAGAAGAAGAACATTTACTAGAGGTACAAATGTCCTCCAAAAAATTGTACACCATCCGTGCTGCCAACATTCCAATTTACACCAGACTCTCCGGAACCAAACCGCGATGGAAATATTGCACGGGGGTAAAAAAAGTCGAGTGGAACGTAGTTAAGGCCTCTAATTGATTATCAGACCGATCGAGCGTGCAGTCACCCCGCAAAGTGGGAACAATGGAGGATATCCACGGCCGTAGATGTCCACGGAGACATCCTGACTTATATTTATCGGCAACGCGGCACGGCAACAACGTATTGTTCGTTCGAGGGGCAACCTCGAGGTGCTTTCTCAGACACTACTCGTTTATGGCGGCTAATTACCGTAATTGGTCCCGCCGTTATAACGACGACGTTTAAGGATACCTCGCGCCGTTAGCATACAAAAGTACAATAATTCGAGGGGCGCACCGGCGATTTCTCTTAAGGCAATCGCAGCCTCCATAATGGCGAACGTTTCTCGAACGTACTCAAGCTCCTCTTTTTGCGATCTTTTCGCGTTAGGCTCGATTCGAACTCTGAAGGAAGGAGAGCGCACGGTCGGGCAGAGCCTCGTGTAAATTGGAACGATGGCAGCACCGTATCGGAATTTTAACTCGTGGTTGGGCACGTATCTAATATTCGAATACTGTTAGCCAGTTGGTTAACTTGTTAAGTAGGTTAACCAACATCTAACTTCAAATATAACGCATATTAAGATAAAGACAGAAATTTTACAGTAACAAAAGAGAGAACAAATGATATGAGCTCTTCATGGCGGGCATATAAAACTGTCTAATTACGGTCTTTCAATACCGACGTTAATGTTTTTATACTCTTACACAATTGTAAAATTAAAGTGCACATAAACCTGAGGATTATCTTTATATTAGTAGATATAGTTAACGTCGTAGATAGAGCAACCTAAACCGATTACGACACTACAACAAGAAGAAGAGACAACGGGAAGCCACATGTCTCCTAGTCTTTTATAGAATGCCAACGTAAAAACACGTTGCAGTACCCACTACAAATCTAGAACTGCAGATAGTAACGCTAACGCTAAAGGGACATAGTTTTTATCTGGGCAAAAACGAATAATACGTTTACTTTTTCTGTGCAAGGGCAATTATTAAGTTAACTCGTCTGTGCCAGTTAACGAGTTAGGAGACAATTAATTTTTTACGGTTGGGTTACAAGCAATTCACTGAATCTCACCCTTTCACCTTGCTTTCTCTACTGTTATGTGTCATGTTTTCATGTATGTTTGCATATTTGGTTAAAAAAGAAAAAATTAAAGGGTTTGCGTACTAAAAGTTACTAGATCACTATTCACTTGGAATGCACTCTATGTTTTATAATTCTAGATACTCTTGCTTATCTCCGTTCATTGAGAATAAAATATTCAGTTTCTAATAGCTCCTGAAGGAGAAAGCTTACATAACCTTAAATGACCTTTATGATGCAAAGAACGGAAACGTAGTCTTACATAAATTGAAAGCAGATTCTAACGTAGACCCAAGATGGTAGTGGAGAATTCTAAATCGTTTTGATTTCCGTCGAAAATCATGAATATGTTCCCACTCGACCCAAACCTCCAATCTGGGGGATGAAAAATAGGTCGATCACGCATCGTGGTCGATTTTAAAGGCTGCCCAGGGATTCCTGGTAGCATCTGCCTACTGTCCTGGATTTCCTGACGAAGGGATCGATCCTCATTCACGTCGGGATCATACTGAAGGATACTAAGCCGGATTATCCTGGCTGTGTGAGCCAAAACATCCCGCGGGAGGATACGGAGACGCTGATAGGCGACTCGCATCGGGAGTCGACCAACATACGAATGCATGTGAAAACTCCTTAGATGGAAATGATAATTTGTGTGAATTACACGTTCGAATTTGGAGGTTATGGAACACGAAAGAGGGAAGATAGGTTATCCGACTGGTCGTCAAAAATTAACAGATCGTTCCCGAAACGAGCTCAAGACCACTCCCACGCTTTCGTAACGGGTGTCTCGTAAACCAGCTTTTCAGAATCCCCGGCAGCCGCGTTGTTGCACCAATTCCCCGTCACATAACTCTCCCTGGCCGTGTACCATCGTCAGTAAGCAAATTATCTGACCGAACAACGACGTACGAGGCTGCTGAAAGCTGTAAATCGTCTGATAAAGCTCTTTGACTGGCCGAAACTGTAACTTTTAAAACGGCTGATAAGGGTTTTAACCGACCAAGGAAGAAGCGGTTCTTGGGGGCCGTGCGTGAGTAGACGAACGATGACGCCTCGAACATTAACGAGCAACAACCGGGGGCCGTTTTCGTCGATGAGAAAGGGCGTAACCCCGTGACATTCCTTTCACGACGAGGCGTCCTCCGGTTTAATGGCCCCTCGTACAGATTACGAGAAAAGAAATTTGGCTCCGAGCAGCGGCGTTTCTCGGGCCCCGGACACGTGTTCGGGCTCACGGTTTTATAAGCGACCAGTAGTACCCTTTCTCGGTTGGGAGGAAGCTCTCATCGTTCCCCAGGGATCGCGATGTAAATTCCACGAGAGCTAGCTTTCAGGAAGATATTTGGTATAATAACTTTTCCTTCGAGAATGAGTTGGGCACCGACTAATCAGGAACGTTGCTATGGCGGGTCGTTCTAGCTTCGAACTTTGTTTCTGATAAAGATACATCTTGGATTGCAATGATCTTGGTATTGTCTAGGTGCTAATGGGGGATTGGTTCATACTTTTTAAAGGCTCTTCTAGAGTAATCCAGAACAACTAATATTCACTAGGGACCAGAGTAATTACTCTCATAACTACAATTGCAGTCAATCTGAAAGTGTCAATCAAAACTAGTATTCAGAACACTTGATCAGACTAGGTGATCTCCTACCCCCCTAATCTCAAACTGACACGTTATACACCCTATTTACTTCTTTAATTATTTCAAAGTGCGTTTAAGATGAACCGAATGCTGATCTTCTCGGTCGGTAAACAGTCACCGATGGTGGACGTTGCATCCCCAGTGACAGTTACTTTCAGGACACCCAGTACACCCAGTCGTCGTCGTGTTTCCGCAGTGTGTGGCAGGTGGAAGCGAGCTCTCGGTTCCAGGAAACCTCAGGAGCCCGCGGTGATGTGCGAGAACGACGAGGACGAAGGGCCACGATATAAGCGCGGTGAGCAGCCACGTCCCTAAATTCTTCTCCCTTTCCCTTTGTCTCCGCGCGTCTCCTCGTTCCTCTCCTTCCGTCCAGCAGTGCTCCATCCTCCTCCATGGCTGCCCCGAATCCTCCGTGTCCTCTTGTTTCTTTTATTCGATAGTCTCCTCCGTCGCCGCCGTTGCGTCTGCCCCCTTCCCTCTGCCGCCTCCCTGCCGCAGACCAGCACCCTCCCCGCCCCCCCCCCATATTTGTTTCTCAGACGGCGCTAATTTTCGGCGTTACGGCTCTATCGGCCGAGGCCGATCTGGCGACCGCCTCGGGCCGTCTCTTTCGGTATTTCGTGCTCCGGGCCCGCGGGCTCCCGGCTCGTTAACGAGAATCGGAGAAACGACCGCACGGAGGATCGATGGTGCAAGGCGACGACGTCTTCTAGCCCCGGAACACCTGTAGATCGACGCCGACCGCGTGCTTGCGTGCCTAGACGATGCGCGTTTCGAGCTTAGGCGAGATCGGCGATGGAGATTGCGGCCTCAGTCGCTGGTGGACTTCTATAGCACGCTGGATGCCCTCTCGGGGTGAACGATTATTCGACCTAACCGTTTAGGGGCCGACTTTCCACAGGAGCTATTACAACCCCTCCCAGCTGTCTTGTTCCTTCAAGATTTTTTCTCTTCTTTGAATTCACAATTCTATTTTTTACACGTTTTCTCCCTCCGTTGGTCGTCGATCGACATTGCGATAGATTTATTTAATAATAGGGGTTGTAACAGCCACTTGGTAATAATACAGATTACGACAACCTCATAATTTTTAAACGAGATGTATCTTTTTCACAGTCCACGGTGAGTTATTCCGAGAACAGAATCATCAGCAACCTTTCCACGCTGTGCCTCCTCTGCCTCACACAATAACGCAAAGCAACACCATGGAACGTCGCCGCGCGAATCGACCAACCATAACTCACCGCGATGCATTAGAAACAAAATGTCTGGCGCGGGATTCTGTGAGAAAGAGGATCGATGAGTCGGCCGTTCGAACGGAACGTTACACGGCTGTCGTTTAATCGTGGTATTTAAATCAAGCCGCGAGAGTCGCGTTCATAAATAAGACGGGGACACGGGCGAGGGGTTATCCTTCCGCGGAGGACCTTTTTACGGGACCGTAGATGAATAATAACGACAAATAGGGGAGAAAAGTAAAGGCCGTACGCCTACAGGTGCGCGAGCATCGCAGTGCCACGAGATCGAGATACACCCGACGATTCGATAAAATCCGCGGCGGATTTACGGCGATCCCCGGATCGTTCGATCATTCTGCACGATCCTCCGTGAAACTCACCCCGATCCACCGCCTTTCTCTTCCTAGTTATTGATTCTGTTTCACCTTCCATAGACTCGTGACATTCGTTTCTTCTCTGGATTCGAATCTGATTCTAACCCCATAATTTTAATACGCTTTCGGTGTATAATTTTTATAAATAAGATCAATTTTTTCGATTCTACGGAATGGTTATCCCCCATAAATAAGTGACTTAACAATTGTTTCGAATCTGTGGAAATTAAAAAAGAAGAATGTTGATTGTAGTCGAAGATAACCTCGAGATTCCTCGAAGAGCGATTTGATTCGCGTTTTATAGCGTTCGATAATGCGTGACGCATGCGCGCGGAACGATCGACTGGGCCCTTTAGTCGCGTTCCGCGCCCGCTAGCGCCGATAAGTCGAACGTTGAATCGTTATTTACGGGACGTCATTACGCGCGACGCTCGCCGAAAGCGTCCTCCGCAACCCGGTAGCTTTACAGTTAATTTATTTTATCGCTAAGCTTCGCCCGCCGATGATTTGCCTTTCGCGGGGCCCCGTGACAATAAAATTGAAAGCCCCGCTGCGTTTTATGGCGAGATTAAAAAACACGTTTGGCTTACTGGTAAATTGCGCTTCGCGGTCGTGTCATCGGCGAGAATCCGCGGAACTTTTGCTTGGCGGGAATCTAAACGCCTTTAACAGAGGTCAGATTGACCCTCGACTAATTTTACAACGAAATAAATTTCATTTCCCTATTGATACTTGAAACAATTTGTGCTCGGTCCGGATCGAATCTTCACTTCGAATTTCGACATGATTGCAGGATAATTGTACAGATAAAGTACTTTATAGCGATACCAGGAGATTCTGCGTCAAAAAATGAGGCGAATTTGCCGAAAAAAGTTTTTCGATACGAGCTCTCGTTCGCGAGAATAATGATTCCAAAGTTGTTCAAGTGAGAACCCCTGCCACGTCAGTCGGAACAAGATTAATTGGCCGCTCAAGGTCACCGGAACAGTTATCTTCATCGTACATGTATAAAGTTAACAATGTTCCGTCGTGAAATATTTATTTAAACCCGCCTATGCTCGTTTTGCAACATAGTATTCTTCAGCGACAAACGGATTAGATTATCGGAACAAGTCATCTCGCCTCGAAACTATTATTTTCGCTCGAACCGTAATTACTTCGCGCGTTTCCACTCTCGTAAGACGAGAACTTGCGCCCCGACGCGTGAAAGAGTCCCGTCCCGACTGCGCCCCGGCGTCGTGGCTGGCTTAACGCAATAGAAGCACATCGCGAGAGCCGGGATCGTAAAAGGCAAATAATGCGAGGCGCGCCTCGTTTCCACGCGAAGCGCCCGTTGTGAGGGAAAAGCGCATTGTCGCGGCGGTGGGACGCCCGCCCGAGTATTCTCCTCCTAACCCCCCCTCCATCCACCAGAAAAGCTCGTCAAGTGCGAACGCGCCGGGGCGATCTCGTCGAGATGGGATCACCGGAAACAAAACCGACGAGATTCGCGCGCCAGGGGTTTTCAAACTTTCCTTCTCGCTTTAAACGATGCTTCGCCGCGAAACATTAACAGTTTTACGATCGATGACGTAGTTTTACTCCTGTCGACGTAAAACCTCACCAGGGCCATTGACACTATGAAACATAATGTTAGTTCCTTATTCGCATCCTAACCTAAGACGTTTAGTTGCTGTATCGAGTTATCTTCCAGGTCAGGATTAAATTTTCACTTGTCACGTGTGGAATACTCATCTATATGTTCTAGGGAATATTTTCTGTTGCCAATATCGTTCGTTAAGATCGAGAAACTGGCGGGAAATTTGAACTACGTTAACGTCACTCTCTCCTAAATAAATTCTAGACTGCAGTACTACGTAGTAGCGCCGTAACTTGATGGAAGAAGCAACAAAGAAGGGAAAAGTAACCCGTGGGATGGTCTTGGATGCGGTGTCCGTTCCACGAACCGGCCAGTCGAGAAACAAAAGCGATTCGTTCCGGGTGGGGACGTGAAAAGTGAAATTAAATCGTCCAGGCGACGATCTATCGACGTCGCCGCCCTTCGGAGCCGGGGACTCGTACCTGTCGGGCTGAAACGTAAATTGCGACGAGCTGCGTCTCGACGCAACTTTGAGACACTCCGCTGGACCCTGTCTCCCTCTCTCTTGGATCCAGTTAAAAAAGTTTCTCGCCGCGGGGGTCCTCGAGCGCGGCCCCAGGATAAAAGAAGCCCTCGAAAGCCCCGACCAGCGACTATCGGTTTCCCTATCGGGGCTGGTCATCTCCGTTCGGCCGCTTCCACGGGGCCCTGCGAACGAAAGGCGTATATAAACTCGCCTTAACTGCTTTACGACGATCGTTTGTACCGATTTGTTCGACAAGACTCTCGTAGGCTCGTGAAGGAACCGGGAGGAGCACCCCTCCACCACTCCCTGTTCCGCAGTACCGTTCCCCCTCGCGAACCGACTGTCGTCCCGTTGTCTCTTTAAGCCTTTCTCATCCGAGTTTCAGCCTACTGAGCTTGTCTTTGCCGTTAAACAGAAACTTTCCGGGGTGTTGACGAGATGGTTACAGATGTTAATGAGTACCAACAATGCGAAGTTTGTAACAAAGAATGGGCGGGAAATGTAAATCTTAAGTTACCCTCGGACGGTTCACCTTCAATTATTAACGACAATCTTAAAAAGAAACTCGAGGCAACCTCCACACAGAATTCCCTATAACTCATGTATCGTCTGTATTTCTAGGGACATAGAATTGGCGGGAAGTTTGAATACCGCAAAGTCTTTCTCGCGTATAAGATTAAATTGTCCACTGATTAGGGGCCAAGATCTTTCGCAGAAACTTGAAATGGATGTGTCTCGTCTCTCCCAACGAGATTAGAGAATTAATATTCCAAGAATAGCACAGTTGCTGGACATCACCTCTGCGCGGGCGGACAGAATACTAATCCCGCCGAATTTACATTTCGTTAACGTTGGAGATGCACAGCGGAATCGCTGACGGTTAGTGAAATAAATTTCCCTCGACACGTAGGCTTCTGAAAAATGATTCACGTCCCGCTCTGTATGCGTCACCTCCACAAAGAACCGTGCGGCGTATCCACTTGAGCGGTTGAAAGGGGATCCGAGGTCCACCTTTCACGCCCGAGGACAATAATTACCCGCGTCTCATTTATACGAGACTACCAGCGCCTCGAAAAAATACCGAGCTCCTCTACAAAATAACACTCGAAGGATCTCTCGCTGTCCGAACGATTGGACCGGACAATGATCGACGAAACGCGGCTAATTGCATATTCATGGAACCAGAGCTCGTAAATAGACCTCCTAAACGCCTACACAAAAATTGGAAACGGATGCTGCGGTCCTTCAAAATTATGTGCTCTTTTCTGGGGGAGAACGTGACTTCAGAAACTCGAACTCGTCCTCTCTTAACAATACGTTTATGAGTTTAGACTGGAGGCGTCGATATAATTTATTTGCCCGAAACTTTTACACCCTTGTAAGGGTAACTGTGTAATAAGGAACCTCTAAAGAAATACTTGAAACACGCTGTTAAGACTTAGGACACGTCTACTTTCGAGGCCCATCGGAGTATTATCCTAAAGCACCGAAAGGATGTCCAGAGGATCTCTCGGAAAGCTTCCTAACCGTTTGATTATCTAAAACTCTTCTGCTAGATTTGTTGAAGGTCCGTTTAGAAGCCGTAGTTTCCTTTTGTTCCAAGGTCAGTAGGCGAAATTCCCGGGCCAGCCCGGTATAATTTCGGCCGTTTATGACTCGCCAAGAACAAATAATAATTTAGTGGGCGTCCACCGGCTTCATCCCCCTCTGAGATAGGTGCCCAACAGCTTCCTCCCGGCCAGGCCAGCACACTGTATAAATAACGAGTGGCGCCAGCCGAACTTCCACTGTTACATTATCTCTTATGGTTTACACACGCCACGGCCACCATTATACCCGTCCAGCCCGATTCACTCACACGCGGACAGGCATTGGTGTGAAAAGGTGAAGCTCTAGCATCCTGATCTCGGCCTTATACGATTTCTTATTAGTCCTCCAGGCTGACCGAGGTGTGAGAAACCTGAAGATCGTTCATCGCTATACCGGGTGTGTCTGCGTCCGGGATTTAACGAACAAGTGGCGTTTCCTGATTAAAACCAACGATTGGAATCCCTGCATACTAATTATATTTGTTGAACGATTATTTTTAGGATGGCGTCGATGATGCTTTAACGAGAAAAGGGATTTCCCAATTGATGGGGCGGAATACTAAAATGTTAATTGCTAGAGGCCTGGTTTTGATGTATTTTTCTGATAGAATCCGACTATATAATTATGATAATATGCTTGTTACCTTGAGCGTTATATATTTCATTTTAATTGTGCGTTTGCATTTACTGTTTATGGAGTAACCTCATAGGAAATTTCTGTTTAACTTCAGGATTTATGTTCTCCAGTTCTGACACATGCATCAAAAAATTTGCATAGGACCGTGTTGAGTTTTGAACCGAACATTTTCTAGAATGATTTCAGCATAGGTGTCATGTGGAAGGAATGAAAAAGCTTTCAGTCGGTCTGCTCCAAGTGTTCATATCGCAGGCTTAAGTAGGTTAGTCTCAGAAACAAATGGTGGGTTTATTGATCCTCGTTTCGTGGTAGTGGTTACCCGTCGAAGGTGAGAAAAATGCAGAGGCCTCTTCTGAATTATAATGACGCGATCGATATGTACCGGGTGGGCCCGGAAGAAGTATTAATTCGTTCGCTGCGAGGCATCGAGAACTGCTGCCATTTAAAAACCGAACGGTGTTTCGACTCAGCCAATTACAATGGCGACAGTCCCGATCACTTCGAGTTTCCAAGGGGAATAACCGATCGTTTCGTGGACCACTGTCCAGTATTGCCAGGCGTTTTATCAACATGGCGTCGTAACAATTTTCCAAACGCGCGATCGGGCGATTCCCGAAACACAATCAAGATAATTCCCCCCAAACGAACCGAGACGAGTCAATTAATTCGGTGCGTCTCGGTCGCACGACCGTCCGTATCGATTTAAAATCCATTCGCTGCGCGGAGTAGCATAATCCCGCGATTAGTATCGTAATACGTGCCCGGTTGAATCGGCGTTTGCCCAACCCGACATTATTTTCAGCCTTCCGTGTTATTAAGATCGACGATAAACCCGCTTGGACACGAACGCACGAACAATCGGTTCCGAGCTATACGCGATACGGAGGAGGACGCGAGCACACGCTCCGCGAACAATCATCCCGCGGACTACCGTGCAATTATGTCTTTGCGCAAAGTTTCCCTTCGTCACGGTCGATGAAAAGCGCGAATCCACGCTTATTCTTCGATCACCGTCATTTTTTCTTCGATAATTAAATCGCTACCGATCGCGCGCAATTGGCAAACGATACGCGACCGCCTAAAGAATATTTTTTATTTTTTTTTTAAACCAAGCGACAACCGCCATTATTCGGTAATTATTATTGGATAGATTTTATTCAAAATTTAATCGGATCTCGAGAGGAAAGTGTGAAACTTGTTCAGATAAGAATTTTGTTTTGGAATATAAATAAAATAATTATATTGAAATGAAATGTAAAGTAGAAGTAGGTTACACGTGTACAAGTATCATCAATCATATTGTGGATTGTGAAAAGTTGAATAAAAAATATTTCCATCTACCTTGCGTTCATATTTCAATTAATTCTATTACTAACGAAATAAGGATGATGTATGTGCTTAAATGATAGAACAAATTATGATAAAGATGTCATTATCGCTGTTTGTCGCTATTACGGAAGCACGATCATCGTAACGAGGAGACACCTTGGTCTGACGGGCAAGCATATTGCGAAGAGCTACAAAGAATGCCTCTAGGCGACGTTCACGATGCAAGAGAAATCCGTCTTTTTGCTCATAAACTATGTTTTTATGATTGCAATGCTGTTGGCCATTAGTTTATGGGATACGAATCGCTGACCGATAGCGAAACATTTCCCAACGATTCTGAATTGTTGTATTTGAATCTCATCTAGGAACATTCTTCCCAACTGTTGGATTATCGAGGCGAGTTTGCGTTCCCATCTCCAGTACACGGATTTCTAATTACACGTCGGAATAATTGGGTGTCGAGAAATAGACTTTCGTGTAATTATAGTGTTTTGCCGCAAGAAGGAAGCTGCAACTTTGTTTTATTGGTAACTGGTTCTCGAGACTGAGGTGAGATTAAGAAGCAAAAAGAAAATTGGCTGAAGGGGGAAGAGTTTGTGGTATCCTTGGTTTTGATCTTCTACGAATAGATTAGTAAATAATAATGAATGTACAGGACTGTGTAGAGTCTTAGGTCAACTAGACTGGGATCGCATCGAGCCACTTGGAGGAGAGGGATGAGGATCGAAGGCTGGAATAGGGTCTGTCGGGGGTTGTAGCACATTTTATTACAAATTTCTACGTTCCATCGCTAGCCTAGAACCTGGTGTCGAGTACAATTACATTTATAAAATGATAGTGAATACAAAAGATTGCTGAGAGTCTTAGATTCCCCAGAATTTAGAGAAAATAATTGATTCGTATAACAGGGTGATTTTATATGAACTTTTTATAAATAATCCTTGTCCTGTGAGCTATCGGTATAGTAGTTAGTGAGTACTAATCGTGAAAATACGTAGTCAGGGATTAATATAGTCTAGCGACATCGATGAGACAAAACGTTTCCCAAGTGTTCGCCATAAGTTCCAATTTTTGCTAATTTGTTACTAATTTGGATTCATTGTAGCGCGTGTTCGACGGGATAACGACGAAACACACCGGCGAGCGCGTAAATTAGTCCAAACTCGGCCGCGTGAACGATCTTGTACCCTTCGAATTAATACCGGCCCGTTAAAAGTATGCTGGCCACATCCCGTGCAGGCTGCAGTGGCAGCTGGCGAATAGCGGGGTACCCATTAAAGTCCTCTAGATAAAGCGCGAGATTAATTGCCCGCATGCAATGGGTAATTGATCAGATCCAGTTCAGTACTTGGTAGTTGTTTCACCGGGGCTGCGATGCGCGAGGTTGATGCTTAATACCATGTTCCGATGGAAATATTTCTTTTACTCGCGGATACTTTACGATTATTTTCCGAGCTACGTGGGAAACTTTACATTGTATTTCGTTCGGACGGATTCGAGTATAAATCTCGGACTGGAACGGCGAAGCTCGGAGACGTCAGCGTAATTGACGACCGTCGAGCCTATTTTATGGAGAGAAAGGCAAAAACATTGCTAATGTGTAACTTAGAACGCCTAGCATTGAGAAATTATTTATGTATATTAATCATGAAGTTTTTTTTTAAGTAATGACCGTGTTTTCTAAAAACAGAATAAAAAAGCGTTTGATTCTCTAAACACAGCTTCGCCTGGTATTGTTTTCCTGGAAGAAACCAAACCCCCTGAGAACGCGAAACTCGAATAAAAACCCTAGCAATAGCCCGGCTGAAGAGAGGCGACTACGAAAACGGCGGACTGGCGGGGAATCGCGGCTCGAAAAAAGCCAGAAGACGACGATATCAATTAATTCGCGAGGGCGAAAAAGACGACGTTTCCAGGGTGAAAGGGTAGAGGGTGTCGCCAAGACGGGGGCTCGTCCAGAAGAATAGGCCACAAGAGAAGGAACGTCGCGGGCGGAGGCGAGCGAAATGAATTCTCGCGTCTAGAAATCTCGCCCTTTCGACCCCTCGCCCACCCCCTTCGTCCCTCCTTGCCCCTCTACTGCCCCTTCCCTGTCGCTTTCTCTCGCTCGCGCCGAGTTTCTCGTTCCCTCCCACGACGCCCGGGGTTTCCATCTATCTGGTCGCATTTCACATGGAATTCACACGTCTCGCGTGTACACTCGCTGAAAAAGAAAGGGGTAGGCGAGTTGTATCCGAGGGGTGTAGGTCGAAAGAGGGCGAAAGAAGACGGCCGTAACAGCTTTCTATTTGCATACTGCCTCTCCCTTTTCATCCGCGAGCTCCCTTTCGACACCGGCGTTATTTGCATTCAGAAATTGGCCGGCAACCACCGCGGCGACCTCCTTCCTTCCTTCCTTCCTTCCTGCATGGCCGAGTCGCGTCTCGCCTCGCCTCGCCGCCCCCGCGATCAGGAATTTTCCCAGACGCACAGAGATTGACGCGTTACTGACGTCTGGATGGAGGGAACGCGTTGCGACAGGGGTTGGCAAACATCCTCAAACTTATCGTATCAAGTGTTCTCAGCTACTGGATTTACGGATCACTCGAGGGCAGCGAATTTAACGAAAAAATATTCTGCTGCGTCCTCGAGAACCTCCAAAATTATAATCCTTTTTCGCTTCAAACCACTTCGAACGACATCGTTCTTTGTGCGTTTCTCGTTTTCGACATTTTTTATGTTATATTTATGTTGAAACGAGCGAAAAAGAAATATAGTAAAATATTCAAGAGATTCGCAAGGAGGCAATCCCGGTCGACGACAATCTGTCAGCAGGCCTCGAGCAACACCCGCGTTACATATTCGCAGATATGCTGATAGGCGTAACCAGCACGAAACAAAGCGAGAAAAAAATGGGCGACGGTCTCGTCCCGGTAAACGGTCGTTATCTATTCACACCGCTCGGACACCAATATAAATGGTAAGTGGGATTCACGCACGACACACACGCGCTAGCTGTACACGTGTATCGTCGTACGCGCGCCCTTACGCGCCGCTTCGAACGTTTCAACCCTCGTGATTCCTTTTTCGTCCCGAACGACTCCACCTCGTACCTGCTCGCGGCGAGAATCCTCCACGATTTCTTTTTATTCCCGCTAAAAGTACACTGGACGCCTCCATTTTGAATTTTTTCGATTCGATCCGCGATTCATTACCTTTCCAATTTCTAATAAAAGTGTGATGTTGCTCGATATAAGTATAATCAAATTTTATTTTGGAGTATAAGTAATTTCTATATATATAAATTTCAACAACTGTAGAATAAAAATTGGATTCTGCGGCTTACGAGAAATCTGAGAGGTACTTTTAAGTCCGTGGTTACAATGTATAGAAGTGTAAGCAGAAACAAAATGGCGATCGGTAAGTAGCAATTTAGGGTTAATGTATTCGAGCAGAATTCGATACGATATCGGGTCCCTCGATCGCATTCTCCTTTCAGCGTGATCACGACTAGCAGGATCGAACACATGCTCGCGGTTACACGATCGACGTGGATCGTAACCATCGATCGAGATGCGTCGGCTCGAATTCGACATGTGCTGTTACAGATTATTACGTGCGCCGTGCATCGAGTACACGCGCATGCAACCGGCCAGCGCATCCTCGCGGCGTACTCCCGTATCGATTTATGCGCTACTCGACTGTTTGTATTACAAGGGAAAAGTACCATAGTTCGTACAATTTCTCTTTCCCTTTTTAGAAGCCACTTACCGAAATAGAGTTACAAATAATATATATTGTTTGTCAAATTTAAACAAAAGACCAAAAGCTAATTATGGTTAACGGTCGAGTGGCAAAATAGTCAAAAATGGCACTAGTATGAAAGCTAGTAGAAACTATTACATTAGAAGAGTTAGGATGCCAAGAATATAAATTTTGCACTAACACGATAGACGTTTACGTTTCATTCCCATAAGGTTCGTGAAAACGACTGAAAATGCAACGCTTTCTCTTTCCAATGAACCACTACAATTTACTGTCGATTGACGAATTGACGTTCCACGCATGATTTTCCGCGATTGTAACTTATTTACATTATACTGGCGTCAGTTAAGTGAGGCGCTTTTCAAGTCCGACCTTAGACATTGATCGTACATTATTTTAAATAACTATCTTAAAAAATCGTGGATGTGACATCTTCGACTGACAGTAATTTATGGGTAACAATTCCTTGAAATATGCGCGCGTTAATTTTCTTTCTGACACCAGATTCGCCCGCTCCAAGCCTGGTCAGACTTTAAAATATTTTCCAACGGATTTGCAGTATTGAAACGAGGTTATTACTAATAACACGCGTGTAACTCTTGACAGAGAAATTTGGCTCTCAAAAGGGTCCATACCTGGCCCAATATATTCAAACATTCGATATCAAATTATGCTTAACGATATAATTCTAAAAGTAAACGGTAATTCCACTGAGAGCTTCACGCCAACCTGACCAATTAGTTTCCACTAAAAACCACATCCAACGTCTACAAACATTCTCCTTAGAGTGGCACTTAAAAATCGATACGAACAATAATTCCTCCAATGTCCACAATTCTACAGGAAAAGAGCTATGTACATTAATTTTGTCTAGTTCAATTATCACGAAATGGATGTATATGGGCTCAGATTATCTATTTGAAATGTAACATCTATTTTTGCCACTCTACTTTTGTCACCTCGACGTTTGTGAGAATTTCGACGAGCAGCCTCGTGTCTAATTGCATGATAAAAGGTGGACGTTACCAGCACCCTTATCGCCACTCCGTGGCATTAACGTGTAACTTATATGCTCGTAGACTCGCATAACGCATGCTAGATAATGGGACGTTGATTATTCCTAGCCGCGGCTGCGAGCTAATTTATTACGGCGGTCGGAACGTTTCTTCTATTCGCGCGTCCGCGTCATAGATCATCGATACGCGACGATAATGAGCGCGCGTTGCACTTAGGCGCGGTGAATTGCGTTTGAAACGGCTCGCCAGAATCGCGACAAGAATTCGCGAGATGGAGGAATTAATAGGTGGAGGTCGAGGTATTCCTGGCAATTAGAAATAAAACGCAAGCTACGTGCCACATTTGAAACGTCCGATACACTTAACAATTACTTTTTAATCGCCCTGTATACCTAACAATCATTCCAAAACGTTCTGTACTAAACCACCATGTTTTATATCATACTGTAACCCTATCGTACGTTCCAAAAACGTACCTTCTGCAGCCACTTTTGAATCGCCCTGTACTCCTAACTATTTTTTAATCTCCCTGCACTTTGACCAACAACCGTTCGAGATTGCTTTGTATTTTTAATAATTAAACTGACATCCCCCATCTTCCTTATCACGAGTTCCGGTATTGAGCCGTCCTGTACACCGAACCTAACCTAAAAACTCATCCATCAACGCCTTCGAATTCGTCCACCGACTCGTCGCTGCGAAGCAGAAGGCCAAGCGTAGCGGGCTCGCGTGCGGAGCGCCGCGATGCGAGGCGATGCGCTATCTCGTAATCGCGTGTACAGGCTTTTGTAGCCTTGAAACACGCTGCGAAGTGCCGTCGCAGATAAGGACATTCGTGTTTGAATAAAATGAAAAAGCAGCGAGAACATCGGCGTTGGGCGGTCGGGGGAACCGGTAAACGCGGTAGGACGACGTCAAGGGGACGGAAAAGCCTTGGAGGGTGGGGGTAGAAGAGGGGAAGAAGCGGGGCCCGCAGGGCCCACGATGGGCGCGTGTCTGCGAGACACCCTGTTGTTACGTGGCGGATGAAATTATGCGTTCGTGGCTTCTTTTTTTCACCCCGAGATCACGATACGCTCGTGACGGAGAACAATTTACGCGGCGAGAAAGAAATGTTGCATAGCACGTCCGACACAAACAAGGACTTCGCGTAAATATAGCGTGCCGACACAACGGACCAAAGAAGCTCCGATCACGTGACCATCTGTTTGTTTACATTTATAGCTCGCTCTAAACGGACAGTGCGTAGACGGGCAAAATTTTATTCGAATAAATAATTAATAAAATCAACGAAGCATTTTTCTATCCATCATGTGAATTCTAGTTGCAACTATCTGCGGTTCCGTCACACGGTTTTGTTTGCACGAAGTCCTAGTCATAGCGTTGGTACAATGGCTCAAGGCGTGCCAACGCCATAACAAATAATTCAATTATTAATGGCCCTAGACCGTGAAATGTTTGTTTCCTCCTACAATCATGGTTGGTATGCGTAAGTATAGTGAATGATGAAACGTTAGCTGCAATGGTAAATTGATGGAAATCGGTTGAAAAAGAGGTTATTTCAGAGTTACGTCCGTGGTTGAATTCTTCTGGATCTACACAAGGTATGCGAACGTCAAGTAACAAAGTTTTCAAGCCTCGTAATTATTAAACGAGCGAGGAAACTATTTGGTAAGTACTCAGCAGCAAATTTGTGCGATTATGACAAGAATTGCATCGCAATTTATTCGGTAAATGGTGGCTCGAGAAACGCGTTGCTTCTAGATCCGTTACAACGAGAAATTAATTGCACCGCTACCGTGCGGACGATATAATGTTTCAATAAACAGTAAATAATTTAATACGAGTATCCAGTAGCTAGTGTTGCAATCGAGCTTTCTAGAAAAAAAAATGCATGTTTACAACCAGGAACGTAACGCGTACAAATCATGCCGTTCGTAGGGGAAAAAACCGTGCAGAATTAATACCGATCCAGGTATCGAATGATATTTTAGCAAAACGCAGGTAGTCAAAGCCAATTAGCAACTCGATTCATTCGCTGGATATCTCGCCTTATTTTCGTCGAATTGACCTCGTCGCGGTATGTGGTTTAGAATGATATTCTCAACAAAACGAGAACGCGAAAATACTGGTAACGGATTTACATTGATTTCGTCATTTTTTGAGAGCGTGACTCATGGTGCATTGGAAATGAGAACTAACGCTTCGAAAGATTTTTGTCTATAAATCTAGTAACCAATGGCTGGTATAGTGTTGTGTTTGCAACTATTTTTATAATTGTTTTGTAAATATACCATTAAGCAAAATGGCGATGGTCTCGAAGTCTCACAAAATATAACCCTGCAGAAAGTAGGCCATCTTGATAGTACATATATTTCGTTAAGTTCAGTTTACTTCGAAATATCATATAGTATTTAAAACTGAATATTGTTAATGTTATGATAGCAATATCTTAAGCTGCTCAGCCACAGTTGAAAGTGTAGATTCAATTACCACTGTTGCTTGAGTAAACGTTCTAGTGATTTATTATTCCCCGCGTTAAAGGGTTGCATAAACAAATAAATATTGAACCTTTCAGCGTGCCTAATTACGAGCCATTAACCCAAAAGCTCGAGCAATCAATCTCGCGCGTCGAAAGCACCCCTTCTTGCTCGACGTCAACGCTCGACGCTCATGTTTCTTTTGTTTATCTACCAATCTACGCCGCGACTGTTTTCCCCGCCGTTCATATGTTTTCTCAGCGACTCGAACGCATCTCATTTCCGTCACGAGCAGTACGCGTTTCGATATATTGCCACGAAAACCTTTCGTCGCGATCGTCACGCGATCCTCCTCCCCCGCGATCTGATCGAGATAAACGCAACAGGGTGCTGTCGCGCCTGTCTCGACGAAAATTGTAAACGAGAACGAAAATTGGGAGGAGTCAACGGACAATGTTGCGCAAGGGTGTAGCAGCATGAAAAATGCGCAAGCGTTGCCTTTTGCGGAGCGAGACATCCCCGATAAAGGGAAGGAACCAACCCAAACAATCGAAATTTCAGGAGTGGCCATGTTGATACTGAAGATTAACATTTAACCCTTTCCTGTGCCAGTTATCTCGACGAAATCCGGGCCCAAATGGTAGGCGTCAACGCGCGATAAACAGACCAGACTGATGCTAAACTGCTTTGTAACAGAGTTTATAAGAATCGTGACCAACTCTTGTGGCTTATTGATAGGAACTAAAACTGAATCACGATCGTCATTTGCTGTCCGCGAGTCTGCCTCGTGATGTTTATGTTTGGGCCAAAATCTTCATCACGAGTCAGACTCGTTAATAAGGTGGACTCAATCTGATCGTCTAACTGGGGGAGAATAGACTCCTCAGAACTTCAAGAATTTGATCTCTTGATTGAATTTGTTTCAAAATGTCTAAATTAACAACTTTGTGACCAGCGGCGACCGCATGTGGCATCAACACACCTCAGTATCTCTTGGTTCAAGTTTGAAAAACGATTTACCCCTCACTTGCGGTACAATTTTGGCCATAAAAGAGCCAAAAACCACCAAAACGTCCCCCACTTACCGGAATCTATGATCTGCTCGGTTCGGTTCACGTGACAGTCGAGAACACCTCGATATCCCGGGGTCGACACCCACGTGGGAATCGTTGTCGAAGCAGGGGTGAGGAGGCGCGGTGGCGCGCACAAAAACCCGGTGAAAAACGAAGAGGATGCTTTGCCGGCGGCACGGATGGGGATTACGGAGGGGGGTTGCTTTGAAAGGCTCCCCCGTTTTCAGCGCTCTCGTCCGCGGCGGAGGCGGCGGCGAAGGAAACGTCGATACACGGCCGCCTGCAATACTGACACTTCCACCACAATCGCAGAGCGCATTTTCAGGCGCGCTCAGGCCACTACGGCTAATTACCAGATCCCGACAGAAGACGGGACGAGCGCGACCCTGAAGAGAAAGCGTTCCCTTCGCGGTCGACAGAGAAACTGAGAGCTCGCACATGCGCCCGTGCCCGCCAGACGAGGAAGGAGCGAGTGCTTTTGGTGGGGCAACCAGCGAGACAGAGAGAGAGAGAGAGAACGGCGACTATGAGTTTGGAGAGAGGGACGGGAGACACGCAGCGATTGCGGACGGACGCCACAGGTACGGGGTTGCTCGAGGGAGGGAAGGGCGAGGGCATGTGCTGCTATACCCTTCGAGAGGGCTGAAGTGCCCTGTAGATGTGTGGGGGATTCGACGTGCGCGCGATTTCTGAACGATGGTGCGTGACCTTGTTGGACAGGGGCAGAGAATGAGTATTTAGGAAATTTTTGTCGGTCTTGAAAATCTCCCTGACAATTTCATTTTAAAATTAATCGACCATCTTCGAGGTACTAATGTTGGAACAGCGTTGGATATACACCTAATTCTACCACTAAATATAATCATACCAATAACTAAAAGCATGCTCATTTGTACTCTATTTACCGGAATAACTCTAACTGTATATATGCGCATGAAATAGTTAAAAAGTTAAGTCTAAGTGGCGAAGTCATCGGACATCAGATGCGAAAGGGTCGCCATCTTTAAACCTAACCTCAAATATTGTTGGTTAGAACAATTTACGAAGGGTTTTAAGGGTTCGAGTCCAACAATTAAAGAATGCTGATCTCTCGACAGTTTTGAAAGAGTCGTCATTCCGGATAATTCGTGGCAGTAAACACTGGTACAAGACGCAATGAGGCGCGAGATCAGACCACCGCACGCGATCGGAGGTGGTCGATCTCGTTCTCGATAGAATTATTACGCGAACCTGGACGTCGATTAGATTATTCCAGTGTCAGACACAGCGAACACCCTCGATGAAAAGTAATTTGCGTCGACCGTTTCTGGGTACGCACGCGAATGCGTGACAGAAATCGTTGTAGTTTCGGGGGCCTGTGTTCGAAACCAAGAAATGTTAACCTGATTCGATAAGATGTGAATAATTGCCTGGATTTTCGCGTTATTACTCCTTAAACTTTCAAACTTCAACGAACTGCTTCCTCCTCCAACCAGAAGAGTATATTATTTTTATACGGTTCACGAGGGAAAGAAACTTCGTGATGATAAATGATCGTCGAAGTTATTCTAAGAATGTAATAAAGTGGAAATGAAATAAAAAGAAATAATAGCGAAAATCGATGTTTGAAGATACATGGCTTAAAATACTGTAAGTTTTAGAAATAGGAGAATCAAAGCTTGATTGAGAGTTGTTGAAAGAACGAGAGAAATATTTATTCCGATAACCAGAACTTGTTTCACAATTAAAAAAATATTGCGCGCCAATTGACCGAGGACGATTGTAATTATCTTCGCACGATCGTTTCTTTTTCTTTTTTTTTCTATTTTAAGTGACCATTTCCTGCCAAGTAGACGCAAAAATTAACATTTGTCAACGATAACAGTGACGAGCAGTATTAACGATAAGCACGAGTTTAGACGTCAAAATGAACGTACATATTTCATCGCGCGATAGCTCGTAATGTCCTGTGGGCGATCACGACACGGAGTGTCGCAGTTTGTTGCGTAATCGCAAAATTACTATACCTCGTGAGAGACTATATTCGACGATTTCCATTTCCGCTTGAAAATCTAAACACGCTACCTGTCCGCTCTTGTAAAATATTTTTGTTAAATAACAATTCCATTAGGTTGGAAGAAAGCCAGATAAAAAGTTTAACAATGAAATTAATACCTTGAAAAAGTATATACGATAATTTATAAATTTTGTTTCTTCGGTTATTTTTTAATTACAATAACAGACACCTAGCGGTAGTTGTTCAACCGTTTCTTTCGCCTCTATATAAAACACTGTTGGTTACATAAGGCCGATCAAATGATAAACATCTTGATGCTTAACCCGATAGTAAATCGCGTTTTATGTTTTCACGTCCACTATAAAAGGTATTTTATTGTTCTTCCAATAACAAGACATTTACTCACACGGTCAAAGCAATTATCCAATTTAATTTACACAATATTAGAGAAAAATTCCAAAAAGTACACGCTGCTGTTAAAGGCGAACGCGTTTATTCATCAATAATTGTTGAATCTGCTTTCTAAATGTTTAAAGTGGGAATCGCAGTTATCTGTGAGAAAAAAAATATTACACAGCAAAGTGGTCAAAGTTTCTTAAGCCGATTGCGTAAGGTTCCATTGGCCTGTGTGGCGGAGGCCGCTTTATGGTTTGTTGGTCTCGCGCTTCAAGACCTTTATTTGATTTAAAAATCAGAGAAATTAAGTCCCATAAAGTTAGGCGCTAAGCGTCCCCAACAGACTGCAAACACTGAACCACTAGCCGCATCAAATCGTCAGAAACTTCTCTTTATTTACGGGATGAGGTTCCCTCGTGTGTTCAGTCACTGTCTAATTGGCTCATTTAAGTGTTCCGTTGTTTCACTCTTGATAAACTGTTTGGAAATTTAATGTACGAAACTCGTTCGCGTTGGCACACGCGAGACCCAAGCAATTAGAAGCCGTTCTTTATAGACTGAATGCCAAAGAAGACGAACATCGACTGCCAATTCCGTGCTGCTAATTGCACAAGTAGGATTGATCCTGATGATTAATAGGGGAGACAGTTTCTACGCCCATTAAGGGGATTGCAGTTTCGCGTAAATTTGCACAGAAACTTGCGTGTGCTGGAACACTTGACGAATTCGACAGACAACCAGAAACTTTCGTATTAAAATATTTCACGAGAAACGAATTGTTTATTTTGAAAATGAAATGAAACGAAATATCGAAGGTACATTAAATTTATTCTTTCGACCTCTGCTACTTCGTTAATTAACACTAATGACTTGGACGTAGTCTTAAGCAAACCGAAGTATTTCCATACTTCAAAAGGAATTTTGGGTCAGCAATTGCAAGGTGCAGATCATAGCGCCACAAAAGGGGTAACCAGGACTCAGTATTAGTAGACTATAAATTGAATTACTTCTACGTTTGAAGAGGAACTAAAAAGAGCAACAGAGAGAACTATACTCGAAAGGCAATTTGGGATCGGTAATTGAAAGACGAAGTTCTTGACGCCCCGAGAGAGACTATCGAATAGACATTGCCACAGGAATGTCTTACCCTCTGTTATTCGTCAATCTCCCCTTCAAACTTTGCACACTCAAACTCCTCCAGGGTCCCCAGGTAAACCCAATGGAGAACGTAGCGTATCATCGTCAGAAAACTCAGTGAAAAAGTCAGGATCACGCTTAGAAAGCATCAGTTTGCATCGGTGAGAGAGGACCGTTCGCTATCCCGAACACGAACACGATCACGCACGGTGGAACTCGTGAATGGCCAGCAATTTGCGGCTCCGGTGGGGCAATTTCGGGGCCCAGCACCCCTCCACTGGGCCACGAGTGCGAAATCCCTGTCCTCGGGCCGCACACCCACCGTTGGAGTCCGCGTTCGCGTTGGGCCCGGGTAATATCTCGTTTAGAAAGATTACAGGTTCGAGAAGAGGCTGCCAATGTATAAAACAAACATCGTTAAGCCAGCCCTATACTTAGTCCCCACCCTTCTCTGTTCCGGGCCCAGCACCAGGGGCATTATGCGAGTCGTGGACGACTACGGCTCGAATCCGGGGCCCGTTGGATGCGTGTGCTGGCTGACCACCGGTAGGTCAGGAACACGCACAGCAACAACCCGCGCACAGTGTATTGAGACGTAGACCACCGGACGCAGATTGGGCCAGGCACAATTTCCGCGCGTGTAATTATCCGTGATCGTCGTCATCGTCGTTTCGTGAAAGAGAGAGATAGACTTTGCTGGGACAGCCCTAACTCGACGGTTATTATTTATCGATGGAGATTGATTTAGAGCGGGCACGATTCCGACGATTATATCTGTTGCGTGAAATACATGCGAACACCATGTTTCAACAGTTGCGGAATGCCTCATCTAGGATCCCTGGAAAGAGGGGGAGATCAATGGCGTATCCTGGGTGGAGAGTTGTTGTGGATGCTACCTAACTTTGATTACTAGCGATTGTGTACAAAGGGAGGGTTTCGAGAGTGTAATTTGTTAGTGACGATTGAGGGACAAGTGTTCATCCGTAGCTTCGGAATCTGAAGATTATCTCGCATGTCTTTTATAGCGTTATGGTTCCGTACGGTTTAATTTCCTCATTTTCGATTCTAGCGAGTCTTTATAATGCTGACGTTAATGACTCGTGCGGTAGCGCTTGTAAAGAAGCGTTTATAAAGCTCGACGAAGCTTCTATTCAAACGGGGAAAGTTCGCACGAAAAAAGGAGCCTTAAACTAAATACAAGCTGTATAGACTCTCGCCAGCTGGAACCGCAATCCAGGTACACACGCGCGTAACTTTTTGCTCTCAGCTGTGTGCATCACATATGAAATATGTAAACATCCATATTCACCCTTTCTCTCGTCGTATCCGCTATTCCGAGCTATTATAGTTTTCCGACGTATTTGTCCTTGCGCTTTCCCATCTATCGTCATCAAACAAAAGTGTTTCGTCTGGTACTTTCGATGAAACTACCCCGGCAACTCATTCCGTACAACTCTTTACTTTTTCTTCTACTTCGGTATTATCGAGTTCACTGCGCTTGCGATCGGGAGAATTTTCGATCGGTCGAGCATAGAGGGAAAAGTGTCGCGGGCGCAGACTTTCAGTGAGCATAAAGCCTTTGAATCTTTAAACGCGATGAAATGCGTCTCAGCGAAGTGAACTCTGTTGGTAAACAACTAAAGATTCCCGTTCAAAGGGGTGTTGATGTTCGAATAGACTGTCTCAACGAAGAATACGAGGGTGCAACGTGTCTTCTCCATTAATGATTCTAAATTTCCCAAGTGAACGTTTAGCGATCTATAAATTCCCTGTATCGGTCCAGGTTCTTTTCCAGTCCCGCAAAGTCCGGTTTTCCCTTCGAAGGGACCAAAATCATCGCCTGTCCCGTGAATTCGCGAACAAGTTTAACCGGGGGACGTGGCGCGATTCCCTGCGGTTTGGCGGGACCCGCTGACTTCTCGTGTTTCGCTTGCAGCCCGTCATTTTTCTCACGGCTCTTGCCTTACTGAGTTGTCTTCTATCGCGGGCAACGCAACTGGCCACGATTGATTCACCGAAATCGCGACGCATTACCAAACGTCACGTTCGAACGAGCTCCGCGCGCTTAACTAGGGGAACCGCAGGGCCCGACGTTTAGCCTGTCCGCGCACAGCGGAGACCACAGCAGCAATTCCAACTTCCGTTTCGCTTGACCGGCTCGAAATATCCAAGCGCTGGACGAATTAACGTCGCGAAATCAACCGGGAGACGAAAAACGCGCAACGAGGCGACTCGTACGCCGTAAGAAAAAGCTACTGCGATCGGTCCAAATGACCATTCTTCGTTTGCAAACTTAGAAACGTGATAAATATGACCTGGAAACGCAGAGATTGCGTCAACGAAGTCTGTATCGAGGGGGTGAACTATCGAAGAAGATATCGTAAGTGGTGCGCGAATTAATCTCTCAAGACTATCGATTTGATGAACAATATTATATAAAAAAAGCTACTGCGGTTGGTTCAGGTGACAATTTTTCATTTGCAAGCTCAATAATATAAGGAATGTGACTTAACGAAGTCGATATCGCATCAGAGGATCATCATGATGATGTTTAGTAGAGATTGTTGACACTTACCGGCCGCTTTTCGTAATCACCATCTCCGTGCCAAGCTTGTGAAATTTCTCCCAGAGCTCCTTGCCCTCGAGGGTAACTTTGGGATCATCTACAACACCGTCATCTTCCGGAGGTGGCATAAGGGCAGGATGAGGCCCCGCAAGCGGATGATGAGGCGCCAGGGGATGTGGCGACGCGTGAAGCATCCCCGGGGGTATATGGGGCCTCAGTGGCCTCATAGCGGGTCCACCAGGACCACCCTGATGATGGTGGTGCAATGCTGCCGCTGCTGCCGCCAAAACGGCTGCTTCTTCGGGGGTATGTGGCCCCAGGCCTAAACCTGAAACGAATATTTAACATGATTTTTAATTAACTGTCTGGCCCGATGATTGCATAGTTAATTAGTTCTAGAGATGGGACTATTTATATTTCGTGGGTCGGTTCATTTGCTCGAGTGAGACATCATAAATCAATTAACCTGTTCAGGGATGAACACTTACGTCTACGTTAAATTATTTTAAATATTATAACGTATACGTAATCTCGGCAATTGTGAATAAATATTTATAATTCAACGTGACATATTTACGAAATTCTTAAACGGGGTGGATTCACCATCGATACAAATTTTAATTCTAAAGTTTAAAATAGAAACGATCGAGATTGAAATACAGGGAAATTTATAAATTTCTGAATCGCAAAATTTAAATTGCCGATCCCGCAATGTATTGAAAAATACAATACTCAATTTATATATTTTAATATTCGTGATCGTCGAATAATCGAACGGTAATTGATAATATTCGATTACAATTGCGAGCTTCTTAATCAAAATATTATTGACGCTTAATTATGGATTAATCGGCTTAAAAGTAATGGAAATGTATCAATTTTCACATTGTTATAAACACGCAGAGCGCCAAACGAAAATGGATCAAAATAAAGTCCTCGTTGGAAAATGTTATGGATTTATGGGCAATTAAATTATTAACTATTTATAAATTACGGATAATAATATCCGATATCTATCATAATATTCACAAAATACACGACAATACATCAAATACGAGAAGATACTAATTAACCCATCATAACATGTGTTATTCTTAATTATTAAATTTAAATTTAAGCTCTGTAACCAAACCAAATCATTTAATCAAAAAATGTCCAATAGATATGTCCAATAACCAAAGATTGTGTGTATAGAACACGGCAATAGCAAATTTTCTGGACTTATTATATTAATTATATTCCAAATCTTTAATGACAAACCAGATTTTTCCTTCTTAAACTTCAAATACGTGGCGAAGATTTCCAAGGAGCTAACGAGAAGGACGCCATATTGGTAATCTCGAAGTCAGATCGACTACGATCTCGATAATGCACATAGTAACCGCCGAAAGCGCCAGTGTTGCAATCGTAACGGAATAATTTACGTAATTAACAATCTGTGGAGTATACATTTAATTGTGTTCAGTGTTGAATAAAGTGTTAACGATAAGACGGGCGAAAAGATATGCTGTCAATGAGCTGGTAAGTTTTTAGAAATTTCTTTCTTTCTTCTAATACGTGCGCACTCGATCGTGCGAACCCACCGTAATGGCGGTTGATACTGAATCGATCAATTCCACAAGAACAATTGGATAGTATAGATTGCTCTATTGACTCTCGAATGCGTCAGTTCTATTTTTAAGATCCTGCATCTATTCCAGTAAAGAATAGTGCAAGCATTCGCGCGCAGCTTGCGACTTTTCAATGCGATCGCCGAGAAAAGGAAAACGAAGGAAGACAAGGACGAACTACTATGGACGGAGTTTCGAACTTTGTCGAGCGTGGTGAAGTTAGGTAAAGGATGGCAGAAGCATCTAGAAGTTTCCTACAAGAGTTTGTGAACTGTCGGTGGATCTAACCTAGCAAACTTTAAGCGGCTGTCTTTCACTCTTTATCCCTTGATCCTGGTACCTCGAAACGGCGAACCGCATGTCGATGTCATCGATTGCAGTTTGATTGATACAATCGTATGTTTTATCAGATTTCAATGAGAATATGGATATTTTTATTGGTGAGTCTTTAAATCAAACAAAAGCATTCAAATTTAGAGGTAAATTCATGTCCTTCTTCAAAAATGTACTGTCTATAATTTGTAGCAAATTTGAGGTTAATGCTACATATACTACTTGATAAAATATTCTTTTTTTACTGTCAATTCTTGTACTTTTGTCAAGGAATATTACTTGAATCAATGTTCTATTTGTAAAAATTTGTATTATGTTTGTATTTTATCAATATTTTTTCAGTTTCTGTGTGTAAGGTAAGTCTGAATTAACGTTAACTACAATATATGTTTCTTCATGGTGATGTTTTGCACTTTTATGGAAAATAATATTTTCCAATGTTTTATTTGTAGAATTTTGTATTCTGATCATCATTTGCAATATATTTTTAAGAAAACAGGATAGTTTCAAGTATGAGGTTAATACTTTTGATAAAATATACTTCTTTTACTGTGAATTCTTATACTTTTGTCAAGGAATATTACTTCCATCAATGTTTTATTTCTATAATGTTGTATTTTGTCAATATTTTGTCAGTTTATGTGTGCAAGGTATGTCTGAATTAACGTTAACCTAAATATATTATCCTTCATGGTGATGTTTTGTACTTTTATGGGAAATAATATTTTCCAATTGTTTCAGTGTTTTATCTATAAAAATTTGTTTTCAATCTATAATATTAAGTAAATACAGGGTAAATTAAAATGAATATTCCACATGTCAAGCATTTCTTGACTTGATTGTGACTAGATCTTATAGAATGGGTTTTGAATGAATCGTTAGAAAGCTAAGTAAATACCTCATTATACTGAGTAGGTATTGAGTAGATACTAAGTAAATATTTAATAAATATTTAGTACATATCTAGTAAATAGTAAATAGATATTTTAATTAAATTCCAATGAAATCTTGGAACAGATATTTAGTAAATATTATTGAAACTTCTGTTCTATTAATAATTGAAACACAGGCAACAACTTTAGTTAATAGAGAAATTAACCAAACAGTTGGTTTTACACTTGGTTTTTCATCCAAGCATTATATTGCTTATACCAGCAGCATACGTTACCTATTTATTATTCCAGTATACAAATGCCACCGGTATCTGCGTAAAATCCTCGTAAATTCGGCGGCTTCCCTTTCAACTAAATTAAGAATCAATAACAACCAACAATTAAGATAAAGTCAGAAAGCGCGATCAACTTTTCGGAATTCCGATCGGCGGTTTTCAGTTTTTAATCCCTCAGCTGTCTCGAAATTTATCGATTTTTTCTATCGTTACCGTGCATCAGCATAAAATTACTATTTCAATTAGCCATCACCGCATCGTTTAATTATTTGTTCCAGAAGTAGCTTCGAACTTTCTCACGGAATGTTACAAGCTACTTTATTTTTGAACGAATAAAATTTAATAATTCGCAACGACACGAAATTCTTTCGTTTGTGATCGAATTAATCGATTACAATACAAATACTTCTTGGATGTTATTCGAGAATATTTGCTAGTATGATATTTTATTTGCAGAGCCAGAAAATGAAATTACACAAACATTTCTGGCCAAAAATTAAACTTTCGGTATGGAATTTTTTTCTTGAAAGTGGGTAGGATTTCAGGGGTATGTCTATTGACCAAAAATGATTGTAACTGACACCTACAACTAGAAATAATTTTTCCAGAACGATTTGAAATTTTTTTGTACCGAAAAATTTAGGCACCTACTACTCTCTGTCGATTTTTCTTAAAAATTGGTTTCCGATTTTTAATAATTTTGTTTGACGCCCTACAGAAAAGTTGTCTAATACTTTTTTGTAGGTACCCATGTGCTCTACTTCAGAAAAAAGTTTCATTGAAATATATTTACTATTGTAGGAGTTATGGCTGTTTGAAAATTGGCCCATTTTTAGGGGGTTTTTCTTACTCTATGGGGTTAAGGTATAACTTTTCGAATATTGTTAGAATTTCTACATATTCTCCACCAAAATACGCGTTGTTTGCCTCTTGAAATATTAAAATCCTTCAATCCGTTCAGAAGTTATGACGTTTTAAAGATACGCATGTAATTTCAGGGAATAATCTCGGGCCAGAAATTATATTTTCGGTAAGGAATTTTTTTCTCGGAAATGGTTAGGATTTCGAGGTTATGTCTTTTGACCAAAAATGATTGTAATTAACCCCTCTAGCTAAAAATAATTTTTTTGGAACGATTTGAAATTTTTTAATTTCGCCGAAAAATTTCTTCACCTATCCTTGTAATGAAGAAGTCAGATAATCAAGAAAACCTTGCCTGTATTTACTATTTCACAAATGTGTAGAACAAATTTTGTCATATTAAGGGGTACTACAAAAATTAATCGTTCGTTTAGTGATTTCGGTTCCCACGTTTCCATACGACGGCGAGTAGCATTTTTATTCGTGAAATAATCATTCGTAATGATGCAAATCACGATTATATTATTTATGACTAATGGCGCAGTTAATGGTTAACGGCACGGACACGGCTCCTGGTATTTTCTTTCCGTTTCGATCAATTGCCGGGTGCGCGGCTGGGGAAAAAATGCGAAACCTGTTGCCACGTTAATGACTTCATGATTGTTATCAGACAAAGTCCGCGCGAGCCGATCATTAAATCGATACCGTTCATCTGTCTCGTATTTCTCTGTATCCGCAGCGTGTTGGGCCGTTTCGCTTCGATTCCTTCGCATTTTCATCGACAATGTGGTTCGTTTTTACCTTCGTGCGCAAACTTTTTAACCCTTTCGCTCGTGACGTGTTAAATTCACCACATTGAATTTCATATGTTTTTAATGGGATTGGAAATCAAATTGGGACTATCGAATTTTCATTCGCGTGCTTACAATGTGTTAAATGTAGCTCGTTTGCATAAACAAAAGTAGCAAAACTGGTACCTGGCCAAACAGACCAACGCAGTACATTGTACCAAACGTATACAAAATTTGAAATAACGAAACACGCGCCTGTTCACCGAAAATCAAATTTATATCTCGAAAAAAAGTGGGAAATGTGCTCGATAGAACTAACCAACGCTGCGTTCGCAAAAATTGCATCGACTAAGTGTAATTTTCGATTTTGCGAACATTTTTTCACTGCCGATAGTGCTATTGATTTTTTGTATTTATTTTACAGAATCGAGAATGAATTAGATGTTGAACGGTTACGAAATAATCAGCAACCGACAGTATCGAAACTGCCGAATGAAAATTCATAGAGCTTATCATGTGTCTAAGTTATTCGAAGATTAAATATGAAATTTCGAATATGTATGTTTACACAGTACTTGAAAGTCTCGTTTTAAATTATTTTTGAAAAGGAAAGGAAAGAAAAGAGTTTATATGTTTTCAGACAAAATGGTAGTCGATAAAATTTCCCTCCGTTTTGAAAAATATTGGAATCGTTGCAGGTGTGAAAGTGATTTATTTTACAAAATGAGCTCAAAATTAATTCACTTAAAAACGCGTCGATCCTCCCTTTGACTGCGAAACACAAAGTAAAAATTTTTTTTCATCGCGTTACCATTGCATCAGCTAAAATACAATAATTGCATCACGGTTTAAATATGTTCTTTTGCGAACAGTGCAAATATTGTTATTACCGGCCTCGATAATATTATTGTAACGCAAATGAGCGATCCGTGTGGTTTAATTGAATTGCATCGTTAGCCGTGTTGTTGCGCCACGATTGAATCTGCACTCAGAAATTCCACGAAATATTCGCCGATTTTTGGAAAGAATTAACATGATTCGATGCAGTTTATCCGAGTATAATAAGCTTTTAAATAATACTCGGTGTTCGTATTTTATTTGTTCGTACATATACTAATGACGATGATTCATCTCCTGATTCAGTGTCAATTTCCGAACCACTTGTTGGTTCGACAATATCAGTTATTGTAATCTGCTAGCTTTCGACATTAACCACGATAAATGGAATCGATCGAACGCGTGTTATTATAGGAAAAAGAAATTCGTGAATCGCGACGATTCTTGCAATCGATGTTTACATAACGGAACTATTAGCGATTTTCCAAGTGAATCGTTGATAACGAAAAATTGCCGCGTTTAGAAACCGATAAACGATCGCCTCATTTTTTATCCAGAGAAATTTCACCTGGAAACTCGGACTACAATGCTACCCGCCATTAATTGCGCCGCTTTCTATCGGCAGCGAGTTTTGTTATTTTTCTGCGGAATACAGAGTGCCCCGATGTACGCGATTCAACTTGATGAAAAACCTCTTTGGAAAAGCAAATCGAATACCTGGAATAACATTTTTACGTGCGAGCTTTCGTTTTCGAGAAAATCGATTTCGAATCCGCGTGGGGCACGTCCTTCAGTAATTTAGATTTCACTCATGTTTTCGCAATTCCATTGCGTTTAAACAATATCTACGAGGTTACATATTAACCTAAAAATATAAGGCTGAAAATAACAATTATAGATTGCAATTTTTAACATGAAAGGAGATCCAGTGTCTCCAGTCAGACACGCGTACCCCATACATTTTTAAATCGATTTTTTACGAAAACTACAACTCGTGTGGAAAAAACCACTGGACATTTTCGACGTATTTTTTCGCGAACTTTCGTTCCGCGTATCACGGAACACTCTGTCTCGTTTAGTCCGGGACCAAGGGTTACGCGGCTAGCGACACGCGGCGAATTTCGAATACGACGAACGTCGTGTCGTACCCTTGGTAAGATTAATCACCGCGAAGCTTCGGTCAGTTGGCCGACAGCCCAACTAGAAAATGGTGATCAGTTTAAAAAATGGCCGGGAAAGGCAACAATAGTGACGAATCGTTCGTTGACGCTGATCTATCGAAGGAAAATCGCTACTGTGAGTTGCTTTCCAGAATTAAATTGATCCTACTGTTCTGTTTGATCGACGAAAAGAGACGTATTTAATTATTAGTTCTTAGTATTTAAGTATATTTAAAAAACAATGACTTAATCTATGTCAATGTCAATAGTAAACACATATTTCACGTGATTCCCAGCTTAGAATCGTGGCTATGAGAGTGTGGGGGGTATCACGATAAGTAAACATTTTCCCTAGTAATTCCCTGAGCTCAATAATAAGAACAATGCGTTGTAATGCTCGAGGGGCCATATTGAAGCTCCCGATTTCGACAGGCGTGAACATTGCCACCGTTTATACGTAGAAATCTCCGTCTCTTAGAAAATAGCAGCAAGTTTGCATTCGCTGGTGCCATTCTTGTCCAGACTATCCCGCGACGTGCGAGGAATACTCGACCGAGTGTCGAGCGACGCTTCTGCGAAGGGAAATGGGCACAAAGGCTCGGCCAAACAGTGTGGAAACTTTATTGGCGCAAAACACTATTTAGAAACAATTACTTCAATGTTTTTCTAACTCCCAATCTGACCCAAAAATCAAACGACATAGAAACAACAGAGATCCAACTATTGACAATTTTTTTATTCAATTTACTTCCACCCTCTAAATCACCAGGTCAAATAATTTGCGTTTATCGACGAAATAATCTTATTCTCAATCTAGTTTCTCAGGGGATAGTTTTGTCAGGCAACCAATCCTCGCCAAACGTGATCCACGAAGCATCGTTCAGAGTCTAGTAAATGGATGAGCGAAATAATAATTTTTACGTTGTATTAACAGATAGCACCTAGTTTATTTCAAGAATTTCTGAAACAATTTCAAGTAAAATCAAAAAATAAAAATGAAACTCTATCGTATGCTGATCTGATGTCGGTATGTCTACCAAAAACTCATTCCCTTTCGATCTCGAATAAATTTTCTACAGTTACCGAATGAAAACGCTTATCGAGATCGAATGAGAACTTTTTAACGAATCCTGGTAGCAAGAAACTGCTTTCGAATGGAAGAAGTCGAGGAGCCCCACAGCTGCTCCTTCGACTCGCTCGCCGCGTCGCGTTGAGAGACAATGCGTGTCAACGTGGCGAGGCGAATTAATTCATCATTGAGTCTAACGAAGGGAATAACTAGATGTAACGGACGAGGTGGACGCGCGTAATAATGAGATGTTAGATAAGAGACTGTCGGCTGAAAATCCGTTTCATTGCGATTCGATTCGCTTTTTCATCGTAGCCGGTAGCTTGACGTGGCGAGTGATCTCAATTTTACCCAGAAGTTATCAGTGACCCTAGATCCGAAAACTATGGTCTTTAACGTCACTAGTACCATGTAGCTCGATGGTAATCAGCACATCTGGCGTTATCGATCACTAGATATCGCGCTGTTCTAGGGGATTGCGCTACGACGAAATCCATTTGCACCTCGGGCACATTTTCCAGAGTCGCGTCACCCCTGGACAGGTCGCGTCCGTTTTGCTGGCGAACGGTTGCCGATGGAACAAAGACCACGCGTCCTGGAAACGATATCGGCGCTCCGTGGCGTTGCTCGTTTAACGCGAAAGATATGCCAGATCGATTGCGTTATCGCCGACCGAGTCGTGATGTATCGCCGACGCGCGGTCAGGATTTTTCCTCCGAGTAGCGCTCGCCGCGTTCACGATCTTATCGTCTTTCCTGCGTTATTGTAGCCATTGCCCAATAGGACACTGTCTTTTACTCAGGAGACCCTTAGGTAACGGTTATCGACCACCGAAGTGGGTAATATTTTCGAAAATCTGATTTGGTTTGGATAGAGACTGAGGATTCTAACGGAAGAAACCTGACAGGATAGCGTTTCAGTTGTACAGATATTCTGTAGAGTTCAGTGATCTCTGAAGGTGCTTCTAGGGATTGGAGATGCTAGAGAGGTTGGGGGTTGTTGAGCTCTGGTGAGATTGGAACCTATGGTTCCTAGGTCTAGAGTCAATCGTAGTGTCCAAGTTCAATTTCTCGGTATTAGCTAGTTCTTTGAAGTGTAAATATGTTGATAGTATTGTAGAATATTTGACGAATTCCCAGTTGAAGATTTAGTGGAAATGGAGTCGATGTCATAGAGTCTCTCGAATTCTAGGATATTAAATATATTGCTACCTAGTTCTTTACACTAAACACACGTTGGCAGTGTACTGTCAGTGTTATTCGTAGCGTAGTAGCTCCTAAAATTGTTTGAAAGCAGTTCTAGAACGTTAAGTAGCTGCACGAAGATTCGCGAGTTAATATACATAATTTTGAAAGGAGTCCTAGAGCTGTTTCTAAGTTCTAAGATAACTGGAGGGATTGTTCATCGCTCAGCAATCCGTCTACTTATTTTTAAACGAAGAGGCTAGCGGATGATTCCAGCTGCTAATTAATCCTCGCACTAACGACCCTTTTCGTTTCACCTCGTTACATGAAATTTATTACGACTCTCATCAGGAACTCGGCAACTCGTCGAAAAGTTTATGTATAAAATTGTTTGCAATTCTAGCCCCGCCCCTGTCTACTTTGTTCGCGAACACGGTGAACTTTTCGCCAAAGAAACGCATTAGTGTTCCTAATTTTATTCCACGCGAGCAGAAAATAGAGGTTCTTGAACGTCACGAATGATTCGATGCATCGCATTCGACGAAACGCAAATTTCGACAATTTTTTCTCACTCTTCGAGTCTCCAGGTCAAAGTCTTCGCGTCTATCGTTCAAATATTTCCATTTTCAATTTATTTTGTCAACAGTATGCTTCGCCAGGGAATCGATCCTCACCAAACGTTGCTCCGCTAGACACAACTCGTTGCCACTGATCGTTTGATAACCGTTCGGGTAAAATATTATTGAAAAACAATTAGTTTGATGCGACGCTCCAGCGATAACTTCGAGGGTCGTGATTTGGCGAAAGAAGTAATTAAACGGGCCTAATTAGCGGCGTTTTATCGGCGGTGGGATTAACGATGTTCGTTCAGGGCAATTGGGGGACGCATCGGTGAACGCGCGAACAAAAGTCGCGCTTTTACCGGATTTTTCCCCGTCGGGTGTGTCGCGCAAGAAAAGACAAACATAGACACGGTGGCGCGTTCCCGCGAAAAACGACCGCGCTTCCGATGGACAATGGCAGCCGGCCAAGATAACGAGTGGCGTACGTGATCGCGAGAAATTTAGGAGTTTCGTTCAACCTCGCGATGGCCTTGAGAATACTTAAAATTTTTCGTGACTCTCCGGACCATTTGGTCGGTCCCTAATCGACGAAGACCGAACGTGCAATTAATCTATTTTTTTTTATTTTTTCTGACTTAATCGACAGCTATCTGCGCGCCATCTTTAATGTTTATTTTAACTTAACGAAAGCTAGTTCGCCTGTAGATCGTACGGATGACATATACATGCGTAGAAGAATGTTTCGAATAAAAGGCGTAAATACGAACGTTGGGTATGACAAACACGTTGGTGTTTCAGGGGTTAATTAACAGCTGATGAGCGGTAAAGCACGCGCTTATACAATCCCAAACAATCACTGACTTTCGGAGTAATTTTCGATTCCCTCTGTTTGTATTTTATTTCAATTGACAGATAATGGAGCTGAATTAGCTCACAGATCGTCGAATTAATGAACTTTCCTTTAGTTTTAATTTAGCTACCGATCGATTTGTGCGCGGAAGAGAGCTTTTACTTTAATTTTATTTTAGTCGGCCGCCACCGAGAGGAAACGCGAGCCCATGATGGCGAAATTGATGAATTTTCTCTCAATTTTTATTCGATTTGTCGACATACGAGTTTACAGGTTTAACTTTATATTAATTGCTACTTAGTGCGAAGAATCGCGATACTAATGAATTAACGTAGAACCGTGATCTATGCAAAATTTCGTCCGTTTGAATTTTACACGAATTACCCGCCGACGCTTGCAATCGAGGCATTAATGTACCTTCCTTTAATTTCAGTTTCACTGTTAATTGGTTCGAAGAACCGAGAGTCTGTGATGGCGAAATTAACGATTCCTCTTTCAATTTTAATCATTATTTAGCGCGCGCAGATTCGAGCTCATTACCGCGCAATTAACGACTTTTCTTACAATTTTGATTGAATTATTAACGCACGTGTAGAAACACAGGCTAATAATCGACGAAGTTACCATTCCATCCTTGACATTAATTTTAATTTCTCGCTGTTTTAATGATTTCGAATCGGCATTATTTACAATAATTTCGAGTTTGTATTGCACGGAAGAATTTTTATAAATTTCGACGAACAAGAGGAGAAATTGTTAAGTTTGCTTTCGGCTGGGATTCTCGGACCTCGAATAGCCGGGGCCGCCATTTTCTAACTTGCTACGAGGAAAATGACGCTTTGCTGATGTCAAACGTTGTTTCGCGTTTGAACATCGAAGAATATCAGGTTATACTTCGTAACACAACGCGATAGGAACAAAATAATAACCTAATTTAGTGATCTATGATATCAATCTAACTATTAAGAGTTTTAGCGACATTCACTTCATTCTAAACCAGAATTTTTGAACTTTGGCAAGTAACATTTGATTTGTTACAAAATTAAACACGTTATGCTGCTGGTAAACACTGTTTCACGACCAAACATTGTAAAATACCGACCTGTATTGTACTATATTCACAAGAGAATCAAAATGGAGGCTTAATTTAGCACCTCCAAGCGCCTAGAAGACTACAAGACAGCCAAAAGGTAAATGATTACATTTGTTCTTCGTAAAATTGAATCTATTATTATACTACAAGTTTCAGCCATGATGAATTTAGTTTAAACTATGATTTTCAGGCCATAAATGTTAATGTGTACCCTAATTTAACTAATATATACATCAATCCCAACAACTCTGTGTGAAAACCTGACACATATAGTGAATTAAAAAGTGTAGTGATGTGCATATTATCCTGAAATAGGATTCTGGAACTTCGATCAATAATTTCCTCTTTATTTCGAGGATGAAGACTCCTGCCTGATGATACATTTTCAAAAGTTTCAACACAGAAAATACTATGTACTCCAAAATGGAGCTCAACGTCATCAGCTGTTTAAGATCGCCGACTTGCCAGTAGATAAATCACCATTTCACATAAAGTTGGATCCAACAGTGCATTAAGAGATTTACCGATAGCGTTTCGGAAAACAGAAACAGACTGCAAATCACACTGTATAACGTGTCAGAAAAATGTTACAGTATCTATTATCCGACATATCCTAAGATTGCAGTTCAACTTTATCAACCGTCTACGTTAACTAGCCAATGGATAAATCAACATTCCCTATAAAATTCGACACAGCTGTGAGAGATTCATCGAGGTGGGGTTCATCTTAGACTAGAATCCACCGTTCCTGCCATCGGGACCCTAAAATTGCATCTCGCCTCGACACCACGAACCGCCCACAAGTCGCTAACTAGCCAACAGATAAATCATCCCCAGCGATTCCCCATAAACTTCGATCGACGAACGGAGCAACCGGGCCCCGGCAACGAGTCATCTAACAACGTCGTTGTAAAAGACTGACAGGCGACCGGTTGGCCAAGTGAAAACACACAAGCCTGCAAACGTTAACAAACCGATCCAACGGGAACGTCGATTCGGGAAATGAATGTATCTTGCGATCGGAGCGGATGAACGAGCGATGAAACGGTTCTCTCACGTGCTGAGCGTAGATCTTCCCGGTACGTTTGTCGAAAGCGTCATACGCGGGCCGCCGCGTCAGCTACGCGTTGCTTTCTAGATACGATATGTATCCGGCGCTCGCGAAAACCGGAGAAAGTGAACCGTGCACGCGAAACGATCGGTCGGTACCGCTAAATTCCGATTACCGCCGAAATAAGCATCAGAACACGGATATCGGTTTGCGCAAACACGCAACAAGTTCACCGCTGTCGCTCGTAAAACAGACCCGCGGATGCAGTAATTAAATGCCGGCCGATTTTTCTCGCGGTATAGCTCTTTTTCACTACGTCGAGCCCGAGAACCGAGGAATTCCTGATCGGCGAACCTGGTAGAACGATGTTCGAGCTGGCTAAGGGAATAGACACCTGGTCGCTAATGTTTTTTTGGTGTAACCGAGGCTCCCAGACAACTTTGACGCAGAAATTGACGACTCGTTTAAAGGCTACTGGAAGATGCTGAAGAATTCCGCGGAATTCTTTAAGGTGTAGTCTCGTATCGTGGAGTTCGGTCCTCGTAGACCTCCGTTTTAACGAGCTTTTTTGGAACGACGACAGCGAATCTTTAGAATTTTTTAGAAGAACCGACGATCCGTGATGTTTTATGTAAGATCGTTGACTTGGAGTTTCACACAGAGGAAACTCGATAATTCATGAAAATAGCAACGATGTTAACGTAACGGAAACTTCTTCTACAGTAGTAACTCTATTCCGGTTGTTTGCTACGCTAGTGGCGAGTTTTTGAACATTTCCAAGGACTTCGCGGAACTTCTGGAACCTCCACTTTGATCACAGTCGCAAACAGTTTGCATTTTTGCGCGACGCGTTCCATCAACGTTGATTCGAGCTTCTCAATTTCAACTTGGAGCAACTTGTTTACCCGAGCGCTTTCAAAAACACGGGTTTTAACGAGAATTCCCCGTTTCTTCCGAATATTTCATCCTCTCTGCAACTCGGATCTTGAACTAAACACGCGTGAACACGAATTTACGTCCGAATCCGACTACCGTGAGTTTCCAACTGCAATTTATAATTACTAAGCATCTTGAAACGCAGGTTTCATTGAAGTCCTGCGAGTCTGCTTGGAGTAACACGCGGTACAACTGGTTGAGGACCTCGTTCGTGGGCAAAACAGGATATTTATCTGATCTGATGACTCTACCGTGAATGATAAGTCGTATTCTGTGACAGTTTTTGGAGTTGCTTATCTACGCGAAACCTGTTTCGGTTGGAGAAATGACCTGGGTACCTAAACGTTTCTAATTCTTTCTGTAACATGAGAGAGACCACCTTGTATCTTAAAATTCATATAGATTCGCAAATCTACTCTGTATTTTGCGGAGCAAATCATGTTTTCGCGATCTTGTCTTCGCTATCTAACATGTTTCCGGTCTGGGAAACGTACCGTATCGGATAGTATCTCTGTCTAAATGTCTATTTCGAAGCCTAAACTTTTTAATTCACCAATTACAAACATCACGAATAACGCGGGAAGAAATTTCTTGACAGTATATCGAATCGAGTGTTAACCCTGACTTCTTCTTTGGACGTTTGTAAATTCTGTCACCTACTACGAGTCTACCTCGATATATCCAGCACTGGTTTGTTGTACAAGCACTACATCGAACAAAACGTTAGCCTGACTTCTCTGCCAAACGTTTAAAAACCCTAAATATCACCTAGTACATGTCTACCTCAGTATTCCAAGCACTGTTTGTTGTCCAAGCACTTTGTTCTGCAAACTTCGTGCACCAATCTTACTCATCCTCCCTTAACACACTTTCCACCGTACCTACTCTCCTTCAGAAAGGGATTTTTCAACAAACTTCAGTCTCTACGTGTACAGAACGTTCGTCTCCATCGTGCGTTAATTTTTATCGCTTGAAAACAGAATTTTCGACTCTAATACGTCTCCCCGAACGTCTGTGGCAGACAGAACACAATTCTTCGGATACACATCGTAGAAAACTGTTCACTGGTGATCTAAGGATCCTAATCATTGCCGAGCGCACTGATCTCTAGCTGCGTGAACACGACACTCAGAAGATCGGTCTCCAGGACTAGCGAAAGAACACGGTTTGCTCACCTGGTGGTGTGATGCCGTGAGGGTTCAGATGCGGATGATGGTGCGCGCTATTGAGGATTCCTTTTCCTTGTAGATGATGTGCCGTCGGGCCGGGCGAGCTTGTCGCCGGCAAGTGGGCCGCCGGATTGTAGAATCCGGCCGCTGCCAGGGTGGCAGCGCTGAAGTAGCTGGCCACGACCACCGCCGAGGACGGATGCGACAATTCCCTTTGGCTGAGCAACGGCGGCGGCGTTTCCGGCGCCGCGGCCGGACTACCGGGTCCTCCTGGTGGCGGCGAGGCGCTACCTTGCGACGACGAGCCGCCCAAAATTGGTGGATGAGTGTTGGCCGCGGTCAACAACGAGGAGACGCTGAAATCCGTCGGTCGCGGGGCGGCTGGGGCCGGCAGGTGGCCGCCGGATATGTGTCCGTTGGGGTTGCTGGACGGTGTTCCAGCGATCGAGGTCGGAAAGGGCGAGTGCTGATTCAGAGCCGTCGCTGACGCGGGGTACGCCATCCCAGGCCCCCCCGCCTCGGCCCTCGGCCCCGTGTTTGCACCCTCGACCACGTTAGCCTCCAATTCTCGTCTACGCCGTTGACCTTCTATGTCCTTCGCGGAGGAGTCCACCTCCTCCTCCACCACCTCCTCGACCCGTGATCGCTGCTGCAGCGCGGAGGGTTGCGGAGTGCTGGCGCAGTGGGTACCCCTGCACGCTGTGTCTTGTTCGAATCTCATCGAGACGGGCGAGTGTGCCGAGTCGCGCGAGATTCCTCTTCGAGTGACTCAAACCGAGGGACTCTATACCTAACTGACGCACTGTCTCTTCACTAATCGCGACACCTATTCCGCCAATATCGCGTCTTTCCTGTTCGTTCTCTGTATCACTGGCTAACTGACCGTCAACCTATTAACTGTTCGGTTGGTTCTCGGACATGATTGGAAAGCGTCGGTGCAAGCCGCTCAGGAACGGATCCCGCGATCCTGGCTCCGTTCTCGTAGCTGCCACTGAGATCTCTCGATCGCCTCGAGCACCGTCGCGAACCGTCCAGTCGACATCGTACGTCGCGACGGTCTAGCTTTGCGGCGAACCTGTGACCCAGGTACAGCACTCTCCGTAAAACACCCGGTCAACCAGCAGCACCGTAATCACACTTATTCATTCAACTGAGACACACTGACAGCCGGTGGATCTTTCGGACGAGTTGTACCAGAGTCCACTGGCCGCGTCCGTAAACACTGTGGGAATAATATCCTGCGGTTCACTGTTCACTGACGTGCACTATGTCCGCGGGAAGTTCCTCCCTGCACACGCTGATCACCTCACTGCTGAATCCGGTTGCGTTGGCGCGACGCGAGCAACGCGACGACACGGAGGAGGCTGGCGAGCGAGGTCGCACCGGGTGGAGCGGCGTCCGACGGCCGGACGACGCCGAGGACAGTTCAGCCGCGTATATCCGCACGCGAAAACCAGACGACAAAAAGGCAAGAGAGAGGGCTCTACGGCTCGGTTCAGCAGCGAACCTCGGCTGGGGCTGGAGAGCGGACGAAAGGTGTTACTTGGGTGGCGCCGCGATGGTCACTGAGCAGCGCTAGGATTGACACCTCCTCTGGGGGCTCACCCCCACACCTCCCGCAGAGGTGTTGGTGTGCTAAAGTCCTCGTCCGGATTCAGGGCGTGTGTACGCGCGGCTACGTGTACGCGGACGGTCGCGTGTAAGTGTATACAGACGAGCGGAGTGTGCCTGCGCCGCCGAACGGACGCGGGAGGCGTGAATGCTGGAGGGCAGCGACGCGAAGACTGAGACGGTGCAGGGGCTCCTCCTCCCTTCCCCTACGACCCCGTCTGGTGCGTCTGGTGGGGGAACTCGCCGGTCGAGCCACTCTGACCCGTGCACGCGACGGAGAGGGAAATACGATCCGGCGAGCGACGGACAAGCGTGGACGTAGCCGTCTACTGGCGCCCTTCCACGAACTCCAGCGGGCGATAATGAGCGCTCGTAGCGCGGATTGGCGTTCCGGCGCCAATCCGAGGCGCGTTGCTCTCGACGCCTTTTCCGAAGTTTCGCGTCCTTCTCGTGCTCTCGACGCTTCTCCCGACTGTCTCTTTTACCCCCACCATGTATCGAGCTCAGTACGATACTTGGAACGCTCTTCCCTCGTTCTCTCTCTCCCCCATCGCTCCCCACCACGTCGCGCGTAAGGGTGTTAACCGCGAGTACGCCCATTAACACCACCCTCCCCGCGATCTCAGTCTCGTAGGCGGGGGTTTGATGGGGAAGGGGAAACGCCGATCGACGTTGCTCGAAACTTCGCTGCGAGAACGTTCGCGATTGACACGCTGGATTTTTACCGGTGCTTGCTGAATAACTACGGATTCCGCTTTTCTGGAGTACTTGGCATCGAGGTGTTTAATAAAGAGAATATTTTAAGATTCTTGCGGGAGTCGTTTCGAAAGTTTTTCCGCGGGCTTTAGTTCCAGTGAACTTTGTAGAGGGAAATTTCTGGGTTTTGAAATTTTAATGATTCCAGCTTACTTCGAGGTGAAATTGAAAATTGTTTTGTGATTTGTAGAATTGATATATATCATTTTTTATGTAAAGAAGAACTACTTTACTATGTGTGTAATACTTTCTTTAGTCGATGTCATACAAAATTCTATTTTGTAGAGTAGTCGTGTACTCAGTAGGGTTGATATCTGAGAAAAAGCTACACCTTGAAGAACCGTGTGATATTCGTTTCTTCCCTTGGAGTATTATATTCTATAGTTTCAAATCTATACTATCGTTGAAAAAATACATTGAACGCGTATATTACGGCATCGTAGCACCGCCAATCAGTTTTAAAGCTTCTTGAACTTGAGACTCGTCGAACTTATCGCAATAACGAAGATTCACCGCAGTCCTATCCACTCGACCAGATGGGGAATCCGCGTCCGTCCATTGCCAGCGTTTCGGGATGCCTGGACGGCCCGTTTTCTCCATTAATCCGGAACGGCACTTCATCAGTCATAATTCAAGCCGATTGGCCGTGTCGAGAGCCGTCCGAGTTTTCCGCGAAAAGCCGAGTGAGAAATTTTCGCGAGCTGTGCCAAAATTCGCGCTAGCCAGCGTCACCCCTCCCATCGTTCGCGGTCCCCCCTCCGCCGCGACAGTCGCGGGAATTGACTTGCGCCGCGCGACGTGGGATCGACAGCGAAGGAGAAACCGCGGGCTCCGCCCACTTGGCCCCCACCGACGCGCTACTCCCCGCCGCGCGCTATCACGTGACTTCCCCCCACCGCGATGCTCTCGTCAGTCTCGCGCGTCCCTTCGCCACTTTCCCCTGCCTGCTCGCGGTTCCGCCCCCCACCGCCGCGAGAGAAACCTCACGGTTTTTCGTTCCGTCGTCGTGTGGCCCCCTCATCCTTCGCGCCGTCGAGTGTCAGCGAGACGCCCAGCGCGTCACAGTGTTGCCAAATCCGCGAGAGCTTTTCCACCGGCGAGACTGGGCCACCGTGATTTCCAGAAACACTTTCTGCGAAAGCTGCCTCGGAAATCGACGATCCTTTCCGTTGGTCAGCGACGCGTTCGTCGGGACGATCGATTCTTATTGGAAACTAACTTTTCGGTGAAATTTCGAACCGAAGATTCCGTTGAAGGTTCTCGCTTTGGGGCGAGTACGGGGACAGTGTTTCGATTAGGTGTTCCGAGATCAATTTTTTCGTGGAAGAAACGAATTCTCAAAATTTTGTGAAATCATAGAGTATATTCAGAGTTAGGTTGTCGAACAGCTTTTCTATGAATCTTTCAATTTACTTTCTCTCCTATCCTCGTTACGGTGAACGAAGTCGTTAGATAAAAATGGAATAAAATATTTTTTAGGTTAAAGAGGATAATGTATGAGCGACTAAATTGCTTGGAAAAGTAATTTTTCGTGGGATCTTTGATTGGATATTCGTTGATTTGATTTTCATATCAGTGATTAGATATTTTAGGATCTAGCAGTTTGAGTACGGCACTTCAAATGGAGTATATCGAACTTAGATATGAGTCGATATGATTTTGCGTGCAGAAAATGTACTCGTCCAATTTCGATCGAGAAATAATGCAATACGATTCTCAACATTAATTCCTAGAGTTCACGTTAGGAATACTTTGAGCGCTGCAACAGTGCTTAACATTCCATCGATTTTACTCTCTCCTCGGAAATCCTTTCGCTTCAGCGACAACGGATCCGATCGATAAATGAAATTCTCAATGTCGGAAGTAGTTCTTCAATTGGATTTCCCTTCGGAGTCTGTAACGTTCATTCAGTTTCCAACGACGTCTTTATTGCCAACCGGATCTCGCAACCAGTTTTAGACAAATTTGCTTAAGGCACCATTGTTCCTTGAACCCCATTACCCACGAAAAATATTACCATTCAACAAGTTATAGAGGTTGCCCTCTCGAGACTCGGCCGTAGGAAAATCGACGAATAACGATTTTTTCAAATTCGACGAAACGATCGAAGATTCGGATTTCGATGATGATTTTACACGATGCGTGTAAAATTAACCTGATCGACGACCCGCGAGATACAGATTTCAACGTGGAACAAGATAATCCCGTGATGTGAACTCGCGCAATCAGCCGCGATTAACAAGCCTTAACGTCTGGCTGACTATCGTGGCTCTCAAAGACATGCCTCGAAGTAATATAGTTTCGATACTCGCCCCCAGAATATTCGCTACGGCCGCAACAGACCCTGGATGCGCATTGTGATCGCGCGCTGGTGTAAATAGAGACGACCACAGTTGCGATCAATCCAACCCGCTCCCTGCATTTCGAGGGTCCACAACGTTTATTCTCGCAAATGCTGCTCTATTTGCCTAGCCATACCATCGTGGTCCGAGTGGATGACACTTTTAGAGCTGGGTGTGGTGCTGGAATCTTCAAGACCCAAAGAAGTGTCAGGATTTGGCGTCTGATTTTTCAATTTACGGGGCTGGGAATTTTAAAAATTGCTTATGGAATTAATTTTAGTGTAGAAGAGGTAATTAGTCTGTGATGGATAGTCGAGTTGATCATTTGTGGTTGAGGATCCACATGGAATTCTTATGATTCACTGGGAAAAATAGTTTTCTACACTAGGCCCACATTGATTTTAAACAGTTATCAATGTTGTGGTAGTACTATATTCATAGATAATGGATTTGGCAACCTTATGTCTTGATTAAACAAAATGCTTGGAATGATATTTTTGAACACTAAGATACATAGACTATACATTGACTATAATACGTTTCGCATATTCATATGCTCACGCTGAGTTTCTGTGAAGCGAACTGCTCCGGAAGTTCGAAGATAACAATGGACTTCCATCGTCCATTGCTCTTAATCCTTAAGTCGGCGTACTCGTGTTTGTAACACACCTAAGCCAATTTAAATCTTCCTTTTATATGCTTATTTGACGAAAGTATTATAGTTCATCTATTACAGTGTCTTTAAATTTTGAAAGTTATTGCCAGAATTGAAAATGCAGGAGTTTGAATTCCCGCTGAAAAGGATTTGACGTCTTAAATATGGCTGCCGTTCACTGTGACGCCAGAATATTTGTTTACGTCCGGATTTACGTGTAAATCCTCTATCATTTAGTGCATTCTGATTTTAAATCGTCGGAATTTATGGTCAAGATGCAAGAATCTTCAGCAGAAAATATGGAAACACGTCTAACACACTGTTATAAATATTGTTTATTGCTCGCCATCTATTAAAACATCAGAAATCACTTCTTGCTCTCATAAATTCGCATTCAGGCATAGTTTCACCATCATCCACATTCTAAACTAGGGAAATAATAAATGACAAGGTTTATGCTGATCAATTTTAAGTTGGAACAAAATTTATATATCGGGTAATAACAAATATTCTGAGGCCACAGCCTGTCGGAAATACTGCATGCCCGGTATGTGGTCGAAGTTCTTCAAATTAGTCAAATTTCGAAGCTTCATTATTGAACAATAATAGCGATCAACTATCAATTAAAAATATATTTGTCTCTCATAACACTGCTTCCATAACATTGCACGCTGTACCCACTTCCTTCCTGTAATTTTTGCAACAACCTAACTCGACAAGAAGTTCCCACCCCCCGAATGGTCCTCTCTAGTGTTGTTAACTATGATTGTACGCGCTGTCAGTTGGCAGAAAACTGCGAAAAAATCGAGGGATTTGCGAAACAGTAACAGAAAGGCACGCACAATGGCTTATTAGAATAGACATACTACATCAGGCAACAGCACATAATTTATCCCAGTTGGGGTCTGCTGTACCCCTACCCCCCTCTCCCGTTGCTACCATCTTAAGGGTTAAACACTGATTCGGAATTCGTGTCCACCGTTCGACCCAGTATCTCTTTTGCGACGTTGGAGCAGGTCGGTCGGTTATTATTATTGCTACAAGTGCCGCGAATTGCCCACCCCCTCCGAGCGTGCATATTAATGCGTATTGTCAGCCGTCGTGTGTCCGTTAGACAGCGGCGAGCGACAACAAATGGGAATTGCTTCTGAGGCAGCGAGGACACAGCGCGTACGTAAGTGCACACGTCTCGTTCTACTCGATACGTTGCATCAATTATTGAAAAAAATGTCTTGACATATTCTGATACACCTGGTGGGTATTGATGGATCAATACCGAACGCACGGTACGAAATTACCCCGCATCGTATAATTTACTGTACTAGTGACAGAGTCAGCGGATCCTCGCGAGCCTCTTGCCATGGGAATTATCCTCATCGCAGTGAATTATTTCTTGCGAAAAGTATTTCTTATGCAAATTCTGTTTCGAATAACGCGAAGCACAAGGGGACAGACCAGGGAATGTTTCGTCTTTGATGGCTTTATCGCAAAGGGATGTAAACTCGAAATGTCTATAGATCGCGTTGAAGAATTTCTTGAACTGGTTAAAAAGGAGTAACGTCCACTCTTTGGGATAAAAGAAGCGTCCATGGTTGCAAAATATTACTCTTTGCGTGTTTTATCGAGGGATTAGGGAAGATATGGGCATGAGAAAAGGGATTCGTAATGATAAAGTAAAGCGAAAGTAGTTCTCCTTCCTTTCTAGAGCAAAGAGCGATACACCTTGCGGGATGATACTTGATACGCAGGATGAAAGGTTCCTGTTTGTGGCTTCCTTTTTGATCGCGTAACACTTAGGATCAGCTTCTCTGCCCCTGAGCCAACGGGCGTACTTCTGAATTCCGCGAATTACTCTTCAAATAGTTGCAAACTTCTCTGCAAGAGTAGCAACAAGCTGCAGCGCTCGACTGTATATATTGCTCTCTTACGCCGTTTACACGCTTGTGAAAGAGCACCACAATGCGATCCCGTATCGTAACCTCGAAAACTTCAAGTAGAACGGAATTTTATTCTGCGAAATGTCCTTAACATTGTTGAGCTCTTCAAAGATAAACAAAGAGTTCGATGCTCTGGTAACTTTGTTACAAGTGTGTACGTGTCTTTACATGTTTTGCAAGGGAAACGGTCTTGGAAATGTGCAACCCTCGAGCATGCTCCTTTATACGATATTTTCTAACGTATAAACAAAAATTTTTCTTTGGAATCTCCGAAACATGTTGACACATTAAATTAAATTTTTTGCATATTTACAGTTGAGCTTCGTTTAAACGGTTTGCGTGGCAATTATTAATGTATGTTGGAAAGAATTATAAATAATTTGTCAAATATTCGTTTTTTGTTGATACTTTCGAAACTAGATACGTTTCAGGACTAATACAGCCTAATGAATACGTAACTCACTTAACCCAGACCGTGGGTTAAACTTTACCGTCCGAGGCTTAATTATTCCCTAATAGAAGGGTACCTGGGATACCTCTAATCAAATAATAAGTCATTGATAGTCAATTATGAACTGCGCAACGCCTATTAACCAAGACTGGGACTTGTATTTTGTCCATATTTTAGAATGTCGGATTCAATATCATATAATATTGAATATCTGATACATGATGTATATGCTATAACGGTCGACTTTCATAACTGGGACTATCCCAATAATTTAGTATTGGAATATCTTCTCTAAGTATTATTTCATAACCAAGCCCCGAATACTTTTCGAATGAATCTGTTGAATAACAGTATTCAAATATAGTTAGTCCTGACCATAATCCTCTTATTTATGATATCAAATTATTCTAAACCAGGGGACTGATGCTTTGTTCTCCATGAAATACATCGTATTTATTCCACGTTATAGGAATGGTAGTGTAAACCGTTTACATTACAATTAATAATTGCGTTAAAACACAGAATTATTCTCCATTTCCCGGAGGAAATTATAGAAAAAGATAACTAATCGTGTACGTTTTAACGCAAATATGCATTATCAGTAAACTCGTTCAGGATGGATGTTATAAATTTTCAGTGAGCGCCCAGTTATGGTTTCCGTCTTGAATGGATTAAACGCTTCACACTACACACTACCTTCATTGTATTTTGCGTCATTAAAATGCTATATTGATTAAAACATCAACGTTAGAATTAAATACCGACGAAAGTCAATAAACAAAACTGCATTGCTTGGAAGACCCGATAATAAATAATCGAACAGTATTCGAGTTATATATGCCGAATATTAAAACCACCGAAGTGTCCGAACATTGAAACACAAAAAAAAATTGGACAAGCAATAGTAGCTCTACTGTGACCGTATATCCAAAGGTTCCCACAAACATGTTTTCCACGCCAGTCCAAACAGCATCGGATCAGAAATCCCTCGGACCCAGCACTCGAGGCGACCAAACGACTTCCATTAGCCGCGCGTCGACGGTGCACTTCGATACGAAAAGCCCTGGAATCGCGGTATCGGTTCGATTGCGAGTTGTCCAGACGACAAGCGACGCCGCGGAGCGTGTATCGCCGATTGGCCGCGTTCCTCGCCCCGCGACGCTCGTCCCATTGTGCCCCGGCATCCTCGGGTCCGCTGGAATCGACGGCTCTCTATTCTCTAACCGAACGATCCAAGGAGAGAGCACCGGGGCCGATCGATGCCGCCAGAACACGACGGAACAGGACAGAGGATCCGCCTACGCGACGCGGTTGAACGCGCGTCCGACGGGCTGGGGCAAGAGCAAACTTCGGTCCTAGAAGGAGCGACCGAGAAAGGTGGGAGCGAGAGGAAATCCAGCCTCGAGGAGGAAAGCGCTTAAAGATAGGGAGAAAAAAAGGAAGGAACCGAGGGATAAGAGGACAAAGAGCGCGCACCCGGGCAGAGAACGCGAGAGAGACGAGCAGGGGAAAGGGGGAGAAAGAGAGAAAGAAAGAGAGAGAGAGGTGGTCATAATCGCGCAGACCGCGTCATAATCCGCGACGAAAAACATTTGACGAGCGCGCCTGGCTGGTAAACGGGCAACGCGAGTGGGCGTGACCTGGCCGCGGCCACGCCCACGTAACCCGAGCTCTTCCCCTCTCTTCGGACTCGGTGCAGCGCGCCGCGGTAGGGGGTTCTCTGTCCCCGTGGAACGCGCGGAATCGCTTGATCCGATGGGTGAGGCCGGGGGCGGAGGGGGTTCCGCGAGACGAGGACGGACACTCGCGCGGCATTCGTCTCGCGACCGCGATCCGAGCAAGACGGAGCGACTGGACGGCCGCTTCCTGCCTTCTCTTTCACGCGGTTTTTTTTACACCCGTGCCCGTACGTCGACGCGCCACCGGCTATGGACACCTACGGCGCCCGATACAACGATGTTCGAACGCCGCGACGAACGCTGGGATTCCGGAGTCGCGGCGCGCTTCTTCGGGGAATTTTGCCGAAGATCGGTCGACAAAATTCTCCGAGCGGGACGCCAGGGGCTAAGGGGGACTCTTGTGTAGCTGCTCCAAAAGTAACAAATATTTATCAATTTTTTTTTAGAAATTATTCATTTTTATTGAATTTTTGGAGCAAATGTAAGAGGACAGTCTTGAACCACAGATTGTAATTTTTATATTTGTTAACACTAGAACTATTTGCGTGTATTCGACGATTGAGCAAACATGCCTGTTTTGATAATTTTTATAAAACGTGCGTAATTTTTATAAATCAGTAGACTCGACAGAACGGAGATGATCCATTTTTTTAAACTCTCAGATAGGGAGATCAGTTTCTTGGCCAATCATTATGTAAGATACGGAGTGACTATTGCAAACCTAGCAAGAGGTGTCATTTTCGAAACTACCACAAAAGAAGATTCCTGCTGAGATAATCATTATGAAAGTAGTTACTATCAAAGTAGTCTATGACAACCCTCCAAAAATATCACGAGAACCTAAATACTCTATCGATAGACTCGGTCCAACCGTAGTTGCAGTCAATTCCAACATCCTGTCTTGCCACCTACTTCTAACACTCGATTCCTCAGCGCGAATAGGTGGATCAGACTCAATGTCCAACTGGAATTTTTGCACAGTAGCAACCGTAAGATTATTTAGACAGACTACCAAGGATGATAGATCAGGAGTCCTCGTGGTGAAGCCCCTCTGTAAGAGAATTGACTCGCGGAGGCAAACTTGTCGGACTGTTCGCATTGATCGGACAGCGGGGCAGGTGATAGGAGATTAAAGCAGACGCCGTTGAAAGGCGGCGGAGCGGATAAGAGATCGGAGCAGCGTTCGACGATAGCTACTTGGTTTTATTAGGACGCCTAGCCAGCGGTTGGCCGTCCGAGCGGAGATAGTCCGCGCCAGATATTCCGTATTTTCTTGTATAATACTGGCCGCTAAATAAGGAGTTTCCAGGCGACCGGATCCCGAGCGCTACGCTCCAGTGGCCAATCAGCGTGTCCCGATCGGATCGGGAATTTAATGCCGGTAATGATCGCGAGCACGGCTTCACGGAGTAAGATCTAGTGCGTAATTGTAAGTGCGAGAGCGGGTCCAGTTGTTAACACTTTGTAGAACGGACCGTACAGTTTGCAATCCCGCTCTCCTCCGGCCCGGCAATTATCCGTTCCCTGTAATCGTTATTGGGAATTGACGACGTACGATATTTGCTTCTTCGGTTGGTCCATTTGTGAACACTTTGTAGATCGTGCGTAGTGGTGGAAGAAGGAATTCCCGGGATTTCTAACGGCGATTGCTGGTAAAGGCTAGACAAATAGACCTAGACCTTGTTAACAGTTAAATATACCGACGATAGAATCGCAGGAGCATCTATCAGGATCGATACTCGGGTAGAGGAGTGAGTACGCTATTAGCTGAGTCGCCAGGATGGAGATGGTCGGTACTCGTCTGAGAATCATCATTAAAATTTTTAATTTATAATTGCCTGTACCATCGATAAACTAGGTACAGGTGCTAACATGGTAGCCACAGTGGCTAATAATTCTCACGCAGAACATACTTTGAGGACCATTTCCGTCATTGGCGTCTGACAGGGCACTGTATCATACGGATCAAAACAATTGAAGAAGGATGTAATTCAAGGGGATCCTTTTCTAAACCACCGCTTTGAAATATCACCGGTAGCGGTTATGAACCGGTGGTATCCTTTCACAATTGACTACAGTGTCGGTAGACCAAGTATTCATCACGTTGGCCAAGATGGTAGTTACAGTGGCTAATAATTCTCACAGCGATCGTATTCCGCGAACCGTTTCAATCATTAGCAACCTGCCAGTGTACTGTAATCCTCACCAGGGCAGGCTCTGCACTTTGATTCAAACGTCCTTATGTAAATAATTTCTTTTCGTCGAAATGGAAAGTAATATGGCAAAGATTACGGTGAGGGTGAAACGAAAACTGCACAATGTCCACGCAATGAAATTACTGGTCGTAGTTGCTAATGGAGGTTCCTTTAGAAACACACTCGACAGGCGTTCGAATAATCTCGCGCAGCGAGATTTTCAATGTCGCAACCGCGAGGGCTGCGATCGCTGAGCGCATCCGTGACTCGACGTCGCAGATCAAACGTTTTGTTACTCTCGCGGCGGCAATAAAAACGAGCCGGCGCATACAGCGACGCTTTATCATCACCGTAAATCTCCCTCTGGTGGTGTGCATTTCCTTTGAAAGTGTTTCCGTCGCTCGAACGGCCTGGCTCCTTGGCTTCTTGCGTTCTCGCGTTCATTTATCGCGACGCACCTGGAGAGGATGCTTCGTATGCAAAAACATCGGGACGTCGCGCTGAGTTTCGCGCGGGACAATGGTTAATTAACAAATCGAAGGCTGTTGAATATTCACGCGACGTTTGTGCCGCCTGGGAACGCGTCAGGGATCGATTGACTGATAGGTGTCTGGTGTTTTCAGCGAAAGAATTCATCTTCGGATAGTTGGGTCTGGTTTAGGAATCCTATTCCAACTATACTTTCAACGATCCAAGAAAAGTCATATTCGATGTGTCTTCAACGTCTTGAAACGGGCTTATACAAACTAACGAACCAATTCCAATTTAAGAATAAAGTCATTCGCTAACGAGGCAAGCGATCCGAGATTCTGATTCACGTGCAAGCCAAGCAAATTCCAATTTTCTCGGAAGAACAACATCGCAAACACTTCCACACTGAGTACAATCAGTTCCACGAACAGTTTCCTACTCCCACTCTAGTTCAAAACAGTTCACCCTAGGTGGGAATCGAACGTAATTGCGCACTTTTGAATGAAGCATCAAAGCAAATCGCAATTCGCACGTAACCGAATGAAGTCGAACTTCACAAACAGAGTCATACCTACCAAACGAACCGATTACAACGGTACGAACGAAGTCATTCGCTCGTAATAGAAGCGACTGACAATTGCACGTTCAAAAACGACGTTATCGAGCTAACTCGGTTTCAAACAAACTCATGCAGCGATTAACAAACCGATCAGCTAATCCGAATTTTACGAGAACACCACCGCAAACACTTGCACACTGGGTTGAACCAATTCGACGACTTTGCTTCCTACCCCCCCCCCACCCCGGTTCGAAGAAATCCATCCCAAGTGGAAATCGCACGCCAGGAGCGTCCCATCGATCCTAGGAACGCGTGGCCCAGTAGCGGTTCCAGCTGTCCTCCGAGACCTCTTCTACGTCTCGCAAAGTTTTTCCGCGCCACGGTCAGCCCCGTCTACCTGTCGCGGACCGAAAGAAACCGAGCTCCTCCCCTCGTGCTTTCGTACATTCGAGCGGAGATCTAACGGCCGTGGCGCATACCGGGCCGCTGTATGCATATCGTCGCGCAGCCTATAAATCTCCTCGGCCCATAAACAAAGCTTTTGACGCAAAAGGTCGTTGCAGCATGTGCGTGACGAGCTCGTCGGCCCGCTCTCCGGCTCGGCTCCGTGATACAGCGTTCAGCGAGGTGGGGCAGGGGGGGTTAGGAAGGGACCAGGGGGGTTTGAGCGAGCGCGAATGGAGTCGAGAACACGGACGTCGGAGGTGGAGGATGTGCGGCCCGCGCCCACGGGAGAGGGGAGGAGGGAGGGAGAACAGAGTTGCTGACGCTGTTGCTGAACCCCGCTGAAAGCTCTGACGGCTGAATTTAACGCCAGGGCCATCAAGGCAGCGTGTAACAGGCAGCCTTTACGTCGGAGAAACGTGGCCAGTTTTCCGCCGCGCTCTTTCGCTCCCCGGTTCCCTCGTCGGGGTTTGCGTTTCCCGGAGTCTCGCGGTCGTGAAGCGGAGAGCCGGGCGACAGGAGTGCTTTCGTTCCCGTGAACCCGCCACCGGGCTCTCGATGACGATGACTGCGAGGGAGCCGGGATCCCATCGTTTGAACCGTTCTTCGTCGGCGGAGCTTTTGATGTCGCCATCTTCTTAACCCTTTCGGGGAGAGGCGGTAAGCGCTGTATAGAGGGTGTCCGACGGCTGGGTGTGTCGAGAGGCGATAATCTTTGCGTGTCCCTAACCCTTTCGATACGATGGGCTCGGTCAAGATAAGTCAACATCGTTTCATACTTTCTCGCGTCGAGATAAATCGGAATAATCAACTTCGAACGATTGTTTGACGATGTTTAGACAAGTTTGACGGGCAACCATAGTCACCGTTAGTATCGAAAGGGTTAATTTTGGCTATTCTACCATTTTGTGACCCTCGACTGAGTGAAAATTGAGGTTGTGTGCTGTGGTTTGGAGATGTTTGACGTTAACTGTAAGCATGGCCTGAGTCTTCGATGTTTTTAGTTACCAATCGATCTTTATTATATATTTATTATATATATGATCTCTTCTCTCATGAGAACAAGGGAACGTAGGATCCCTTTTCTCTCTTTCGATAAAGCAGGATCGAGTAGTCCTCGATGAAAGGCATAATCATTAAGGACGCCCCGAGTTTTTAATAAACATGTAATTGGGGTTACTCCCGAGGGAGCCAAAACGAAGTATAAATGCTCAGAGGATTTTCGACGTTGGGGAAATCTGATTTCCGATAAAGCTGTTCGCAGAAGCCGCGAATATCGAGGTAACACCAGTGAGTGACTCGTTCTCGACGCGGAATGGTTAGCGACACTAATGAGCATTGCGTGATAGAACTCGTCACAGGCGAGTGCGTCCGGATTTCCCTGCACGCCGCAGACTCTTTCCGAATGCGGAGACTTTGTTTCCTTCGATCTCGCGCTGCACGCCGCGCCACGTCGATGTTTTCTCATTTGGAAGACATTGATGGAGCCACGATATGTTCGAAAGTATGTGGAGTTTTAACATCTTGTTATTGATCTCTGTATCTCTTGCCGGGATTGAATTTCTACCTATGCTTTTGTATTTCTCAAGACTCCTGACGTACTACGTCAAACTTGTCTTCTAATTGAAGTCATTAATACGTAACAACTTCATGAGCAACGGCAGACTAGGGATTTGAAAGGAAATAACTCCGCTGATTGCTTCATTGCGATCTAATCGATGGTGACTGTGACCCAAAATATTTATCTACTTCTGTCAGTCGTTACGGTAATTAATATCTGTATCTCTTTGTATTTTGTGGCGCTAGGCACTACAGAAATCATCAACTCTTTCGTAAGCAATAGATCTGAACAAGCTGTATCCTAGATTAGGCTACTGCACCTCCGATTACCCTAGTCCCTAGCCCTTAATTCCATTCTATGATCGTCATTAAACGCTACTAGAGTACCGCAAACCTCTTCAAACAGTCTCCAACCCTACGTCCCAGTTTAAACGATCGACGTTCGCGACAGAATCCCGTCGCCTGCAGGACCCAGAGTGGTCAGGAATCGGTTTGCCTGGATTGGCCGGGCCCAGCGTGGACGGAAAAACGAAAAAAGGTCGTTAATCACGGCCGCAGACGGGCCATGGGCCGGATTTCGCGGATACGTCCGCCCGTGACAAAGAGCGTAATCGTACACCGGTGGAGGGCAAGTATTACTTACCGCGAAACTGAGGTAACATGAACTGAAACACAGCCGCGGTGATTCCCACATTCCCGGAATAGCGTCACGCCGACGTGGGCTGCCCATCCCCGGCCTTCGGCGCTGCCTCTCCCTCAGAAGTCTGTCAAACAGACGTCACCGAGAGAGGAGGGCGAGGGGGAGGATTGGGGACGAGAGGCTCGATGGATCGCATCGACGAAGGCGAAAACCGCGAGAGCAGCGACAAACCAATTAGCTGGCCCGACGGGCAGGGGTTGTAACAATCCGACGAAACAATCGGAGGACATTCTGGGGTGATCGTGCCGCGTGGGTGGGGTGACGGAAGACAGTGAAAATTCTCGACGTCACTACGTCGCGCTGCGGGCGTGTAAATTTGCACGGATCGATCTCGAGGGTGTGTTCGCGGGGATAGGACAGGAGAAACCGTAGATGGAAAAGCGAAAAAGCCGCGGGAGGAGGCGGGCGAGGAGGAGGGAGGGGCGGAGGGTCGAGTACCTAACCGACGAAACGCCCGGAACAAACAAACAAACAGGGCGAACAAAAACGCGGGATACACCGTCTACGTGGCGCCTCGGCTCGCGATTTTCGAATTCTCCGCTGGCTCGGTGATCCGCGCCGCTGACGGGGTTGCTTGACGTCGGGTTAACAGTCCTCTTGATGCACGATCGGCTGATCGATCCCGCTGTCGCGGTGACTCGATGGGACACCGCGTGGGTGAGAGACGACGAGGATTACGTGGCTGAGGGATTCTTTCTGTGCGAGATACCGTACGATGGGGAGAGGGACACGTTTGTTTCTTTTTTAAATATCGGGAGGGAATTTTGATGATGCTGCGTTTACTGGTGCAGCTCAGCAGGTACCAGCAATGGGAATTATCTTGTAACTGGGGGGGGCTCTAGAGATGTTCCAGCTTTCATTAATTGCTAGGATTCCTTTAACGCGATCCCATGTTTGAATGAGGGAATTTATAAACGAACAGAATTACTGAACTCTGGAGATATTCTAGCTTTTGTTATTAATACAACAGGACATCCTGATAGAGAATACCAGCTTTACTTGTTTAAATCTAAGAAATTGTTATTGCATAAATGATTAGTACACTTTTCTCAAAGACCCTTTGGTCAAGCTTCGCAACAGAGCCGAGAGACAGGCACTGCGTGCGTCCCTAGTTAGCCTTGGTATTAGACAGTAATTAGTACAATTTGAACACCACCAGACCCAAATCCCCGAGGTTTCTCGTCTTCCAACACTCTCCATTGATCCCACAGTTCGTTCTTAAGCCTCGAAGTAAGAAAACACGAGCGATTGAACTGCAGCTCCCCATTCACCGCGAGTTTTCGACACCGAAGACGTCGAACCTCCCCCATTCAGGGTCTCTCACCCCCGTTCACCAAAACTGTCAATTGATGTGGCGCAAACAGCGCGGCGCGGCGTACACACACGCAGCTGCACCCCGTGGCAGAGAAATCCAAACAGAGCGGATATATCTGTTCTGTCCATCTGTCGTTGTGTAACGGAACACCGGCTAATAGTATTAGAAATATATATATATCTCCGAGCAAACTACCCCGCTGTCAAACCACTCGATCGACGCACTGTTCTTCCCCCTCCCCTCCTGGCCGGTGCAGATTACGTCTGTAAACGCCTACCGTAGCGGCTTTCGATCGCTGGCCGAGTTCTACCCTCCACGAAAATCCGCTAAAGCGGCTCATTGTGCCAGCGCGAGTAGCTGTTGAGTCACTCGATTAGTAGTTCTCTTACCGGATTTCCGGGACAATTCTGGTTTACTGGTTTGGCTGCACTGGCGGTATTCACCGAAAGGAACAGATCGATAAATTGCTCGTAAGAGTGACAGAACTTGTCGCATCTTGGTGGTCAGACTAACCCTCGCTTTTAAGTAACAATCTTTACCCCGGATTCAAGTAACGTCTCGTTCCCGAGCACGGTTACGGATAAAATTGCATTTGAGAACGTAGCGAATAATAAAGTTTCACGTGTTGTTTTTAAACGACACAATTATGTATTTGATCGACGTTTTTTTTTTTTGCAAAGAACAAGTGAGATTCTGAAAAAAAACATACTGCTTCAATTTTGAGTAATCCTATCGCCTCGGTCCTCCCAGCGCCGCGATTTCAGCTGGTATAAATTTCACGAGCACTGAATCCATCGGTCCCAAGCGCCAGCATTCAGATTCTAATGCAATATTCCGTGTTCAACGGGTGGCAGGCTGCATACGTACACGATAATTCAATTAACCTCGCGTACCCGGCTCCTAGAAATACAATCGGGGTCTCTCCGTGTTGTTGGAAGACTGTTCCAATTCGTGCCGCAGTTACGGATAATTGCAGATATCCCTGTCGAGAGTTCCTTCACGAGAATCGCTAAACAATTAGCTGTTCCCACTTTCGCTTCGTTTCGCGCAATCAGATTCGCATCGTTACACCGTTGAAACGGTTTAGTGATCGATTCTACGATTTTCTGGGTTCAAGCAAACTGCAGGGCAAGATTACCAAATTATCAACCATTCTGCGTCCAAATTACGAGTCCAGTCGCGTTTCGAACCCTATTCACCGAGCAAAAACCATCGTATTATTATAAAAATAACATCTGGAAACTCGTAAGACCCTATACCCGCTTTCAAGTGACACGAAACCGATGATTCTCTTGTAAGCGGGGTAGGTAACGATGTTTGTCTCGAGACTAGGCCAGGAAAAGCCCAGATAGATGGGTTATTCGTGTCAAATATACATAAACAGCGACGAGAATAATCACGTTACTTGAATCCGGGGTAGAGTCACTTGAAAGCGAGGAGTATCGTACATATTTGAAAGTTTTTGTGGGAACATATACTCATACACTATTTTCCTTTTTCAAGAAGACAAAAAGTGTCATTCATGGTATGTTTACGAAAGTATTTTATTAATCGAATCCTCGATTTTCTGTTTCCTCGATTGGCTATTTTCACGAGTAGTCACCTGCCCTTTATGCACGGAAGACGACACACAGATACTTCCGGGGCTATAGCTATATTTTCTCTGTCGCCCTATGACGTTCGCTTTCTGTTTATAAACACGGGCGCATGAGGGTTACTGACGGTCATGCGAAGCTACATATTTCTGTCTGCTCTCAGTCTCTCACGGTTACGTTGTTGAACATCATGTCTGATCACGGTTACCGCGATGGCCGACGCGAATTAAGTAACCACCGCGCGTTGAAAAGTCTAGCAAAGTCTATTCGTCTCTGATACTCTGGAACCTTGCAGAGGAACTCTGATTCCTCTGCTAGGAAGATAGAGATCAAGTGTTGTTACGAGCTAAAGTTGGGGACGTTCAGTGAAACCTTGTCTAATCTAAAATTGTGATTCTTAATTATGTTCCTTCGACACGGTACATCGTTTCTTATTGCTCCTGGTATGGAAAATGAAGTCAATAATCGATTCTACTTTAGGCAACAGGTGACTACGTTCTTGTTACTATTATTATTGTTTAGTATATAGTTTTTGATCGAATATACTAGCCTATAAGATAAGTAGATATATTTAGATGTGATATCGTGGTATCGTCATCGTCTAACAGAATGCATTAACGATGTATATACAAATATTAGATAATCCTAACAGGATCATAAACCAATAGACACGTTTAACATAGAATATACTGCGTTCGTTTGCGGTATTATTAACTGTATTGTAATTGCGTTTTAATGGATTGCACGACTCTTTGTACGCGTGGTATAATTTAGGCACATAAAAAATACATATATCAATTGAAAAAATGACAGAAATCGAGGTCCCGTTTACCTCGAAGACGAATCGTTCGAGGACGCTCGCTTTCATCTATTCCTAGACCACGGAGTCTTGAAATAGTGGCGCGCTTAGGTTGTCAGCGAGTCTAAAAGCGACGTATCGATTAAAGCAGCAACGTTCCGAAGGGTGGGAGACCGTGTGCATTGGAAGTGAAATTGATCGTGAGCATTAACGTAACACGGGAGACCCCCGTTGCTTGATGTTAGTCCTGCGACAGTACTTTTATAAAATTACGAGAAATTATTCCAACTCCGATCACTTAAAAAATTGTAAATACCAATTTTAAAGTCGACGTTAATTCAAAATAAAATAACAGTAGTCTATTTGAAAGTTATTTAAGGTAGAGAAATTAGGTGGTCATTTGACTCACTCATCTAAACTTGTTCAATAAACAAGCATATACATAATTTCTATTAAGTTTTACAAATGCTACTCACAGTGGTTGCTGATGGCTTTGAAGTTAATGCGACATTAGAACGAATAAATGACTATTACTGACTTGGCGCAATTCGTTCCCATCGCGTTCCATAATTGAACATCGAAAAGAACATTAGCTCGCGGGGGAATGGATTTTTATTTAGAACTTGGTCGCCGATGCGAGGAAAACTATAGTTTATAGAGAACTTCGGCCAGTGTCTCCCCCAGGTTCCCTCTGTCGTCAGCCTTAGGCGAACTTCGCCCCTTCGAGGATGAAAGAAATAATTTTATCCGCGAGAAAGCAACGTGGACGCGACGATTAATAATGCAAACGATATAATGACGCTGCGCAATGTTTTGCGTCAACAGAAACGTCGTCAACACACGATCGCTCGAGGGATCGATCCTGGTGTTATAGTATCACCGCTGGCTGCCAGCAATTAGAACTTTTACGACTCTGTTCAACGATTTAAGTTGGCGATTTATTGCTCCTTGAACAAATTAATTTTATCTCGCGGAGTGTTTCTTTCGCTGGCTTTATCTCTCCCGTGTTTTAACACAGACAGGTTTTGGTTACACGTAAGCTTCAGCACGATCGAATCGTACAAACAAATTTAAATTAAAGGAGTCCCCAAGATATGTAAGCTTGTTTTAAATCGTTGAAAGAAGCGTAAGCGTGAGTCATTCTTATCCCATTTCAATAGACCCCTAACTCTTCGAGAGCCTACATAAAAGCACGTCCCAAATTAGCCATACTGCAAAGCAACCCTTCTTGAGAGGCCGAAACTTTATCGATCTTGTCTCTACACGACCAAACTCAACTACACCTGCGTTAGAGCATTAGGCGAAACTCAAAGTTTGGGTTAGGTTCCAGTTGCACGACCCACTAAATTATCAAACTTCAAATCACCTTCAAGAAAAACCACGACTTAATCGCAAAGCCACTCAGGCTTAAGATGACCACAGGTCAACAGAACACTTGCACATAAAAAACTGATGAAACATCCACAAATCTCGACTTACACACGCAATCTACAATCTAGACAAACTGTTCGAAGCCAGGTCTAATGGGTCTCCACCGCTCATAAATCAAGACTCCAGTTTCATTCAGTAGAAAGATCATCTTCGAGTGAAATCATAACCGAAGTAGATGTACCCTCGGGCCAATGTTGCGTTTACCAAAATTCGCCGATCGATTTTCCAACGTGTCCCCAGGTTTCGGTGGTCCATAATCTTCGCGAGGGGGGAGCGTGACCCTCCTGGAGGATAAGAAATGACGATGGTTAATTAATGGATCGGCACGCGAGGAGGGCCCAATGGGCAGGCTGCCGTGTCTCGGTTCCAGCTCCCGGTGACGTGAAAACGCGTCTCTTCCCTTCCTCCTCTGTCACCCTGTTGAACATGCGGCTCCTCTCGCTTCCTCCTCCCCTCCCCGCGGGCCCGAATCTCGCGGAGGAGACCGAAAAGCCCCACCCCTCCCCCCTATTGTCGGGCTGTTTTGTCCCGTCAGTCCCGGCCGCGCAATGCGATATCTATGGGTTTCTTTTGGGGGCCTGTGCCGAAGCCGCCATTATACCGGCGGCCCTAACCTTCCCTCCCCGCGGGCCCCGGAACCTGTGGGCCCTATTTAGCGATGGGCATTCAGGGCTCTCTCTTCTCGCTAGTTTCCGAGCAATTTAATCACGCGGGGTGTTCCGCCGGGACACGTTCAACGCTCGATTTTTATTGAGTTTTTGGAACTTACTACATCGGATCGTCGAAAAATTATCTTTTGGGGGTCGGGGACGCGTGTACATTGATTTGTCGAACGATATAGGATTTCATGTTTTAAATTTTATGAAATGAAACTTTTAGAGGAATGGAAAGGTGTAAACATTAAGTGACAAACACCTGAATGTTTTGGTATATTCGCTGGAAATTGACGGAATACGAATCGACAAATTCGTAAGACTAATCTTTCTCTCCTAATTTGAAACTCCTCTGAGGAACCCTAAAGTAGAAGGCATGCCACTCCAATTCGGTAGAAGGGTGCCTCTCGTATCTCGAAGATACCTTTCTATGAAATACTCTTATCGCCATACGATAGCTCCAGTTATTGGTTCCTTCTGACCCCACCGTTTCGAAAATACGAACTTTTGGACCTGAAGCATACGAGATACAACCCAACGTGTGGCTATCATAGGTACATCGTTGCTAAGTCACTTCAATGATACAGGACCTGATATATGGAACACTGTATCGTGCATGAGACTCTACAGAACATACAATATTGAAAAGTCAGAGACCATAGAGTGCTACAGGGTGTGGCAATTATAGTCGTACATGGGATTCCATACAAAGGGTCATGGGACCTAGGACACAGGACACCACAACGCAAGGAACATACGAGTCAGCTACAAATAAACCATGCCATTTCATTTGGAGAAAAGGTTTAACGAAACTCCGAAATAACCCAACCTCGACGATAAGATCGGCGCAGGATCTCTCCCACAGTTCCAGGACGCGGTGCACCCTCTGCAGAGCTAACCTAGATCAGTATACTCGCGCTACGAGACAACCAGGTCCTCCAAGACCCGGTACGATCTTCATCTACCCAAAAATCCCGAGTAATCCTCGAGAGCAGCGAACACGCTCGAGTCCATCGCTATTCTCTGGCTGCCAGCCGCGGGCACAGACGTAAAGTGCAGTTCACAAGGGACGTCAGGCAGCCGGGACAAGTCGACGCGCAACTCCACCGGCTCGTCTCTCCTCTCTTTCTACCTTTTCACTGGGAAACGTGTGCGCCTCGTGCCCCGCGGAGGACCGGTGCCCTCTCGGTACCTCTAGTTTCGCCTATTCACGGCGGCGCGCACGTCGAAAGGGATGAAAGGCCACGGGAACCGACACGACTACCGGCGCGTCCACCTCCCGTACCCTCTTCGAGGCGACAGAAAGGGCCGACGGTGCCTGTGTGCTGCCCGCTGGCTCTCCTACCCTTTCTTATTCCCCTCCGTTCCTTCCCCCTGGCGTCCTCTTCTAGCTCTTTAAGCAGCCTAATTATTGCCCTATCGACATAGATGTCTCGGATCGGATTACGCCGACAGAACGGACCAACCGACGCCGGATAGAGGGATCTCGGACAACGATCCGAATTTTCGGGTCCTTTCTGAGCCAGGGGGACCTGGCGGGGTGGTGGCGTTCCGGTGATTAATCTTTGTGGGGTGCACGCCGACCGCTTGCGGGATTTCTCTTTGTCTTGGGCTGCTCGGCGTGGAGCCCGATCTTTGCTCCAGTTTTGGGAAACAGCCGTCGGGATTATTGAATCTTTCGTTTGCTTTCGTTGCGTATTGATTTCACTTTACTATTATTCTTGGAGAATGGAGGGGCTGTTTGGATAGAAGTTCCCCTTTGTTTTCCATCATGTACTGTGTTCCGACTTGCGTTCAGCATTGTTTTTGAATGCTTCGAGCGCGGTGAACATTGCAACCCTGACACGAAATAAAAATGACCATGCAGCTACGGACTCCTATACCCTCTTACGTCCTGCAACCGCCTGCATTGTATGCCCTACGCTTTATAATGTCATATTCCCTGTAGTGTCCTATGTCCTAATGTTGCCTATGTCCTACAGTGTCCCGTGCCATATACTCTCCTACGTCCTATATGCCTTATAGGCACCTATGTCCTATTTCTCCTATACTCTCATATGCGAAGAGAATAAGAAATGAGATCAAGAAGGAGATTAAAGGCTTCCCAACTAGCGTCGATGGTAATAATGTTTGGATGTGCATATGGTGTAATTACTTATATGTAGAATAAGAACCCAACGACGTACGCTTGAATCTTGTATGCGAACCACAAGGAATGCTGAATAGCTAGGTGCTCATTTAACATTACTGTGATCACCCAATGCTGTTATACATTCATAGAATTCGTTACTTTTACACCTTTAAACATAGAATGTAACTCTGGTTCTGATACTAGTGTCATGATACCAGAAGCTTTAGGTACATCGACTCAAATAGACTCAAATTGCATCGTCTTAAGGACTACTTAGTCTCAAGCACGGATACAAGGAAATTATGATGGCCAATACTTCAAAAGGTCGCATACTTCCATCCCTGGACTGGGAGAAAGGATTAACCGATTGTCGGTGACGACTTCCGGAAGATCTCCCACCCCAACTGGAGAACCTCCCTCCAGCGAGGGATGCTTATCGGACGTAACGTTGTCGATGTCGCTGACACATGAATATCCAAGCACTAGGCTGCCATCGATAATTCAATATCGCACGTAGCAGCTCCCTTTTGTCGTGGCATGTCACGCTGTAATGACGCGTTTCGTTCCTCGTGAAAATTTCATCGGCCTCGCGAGACCTTCCCAGCGCCGTAGGCTACGTGAAATCGGATTCCGTAGCGAAGTCGGCGTCGCGACGAGAGCGTCGGTGGCGCGAGCCCTGTAGTTCCGAGTCCCGCGATCACAGAATCTCCATCCTATGTTCCTTGCCAGTATATCGTCCTTCTCTTTGTGCCAGAAGCTGGATTATTGGAATTAAATTCAGTTGTTAAAAAAATCCAAGATTTTCAATAATACATATATAAAATATTATTGATGCATAAGATCGTTCACTTCTTGTTGACGAGTGGAGGAGGTCGCTGAGCAAGTGAGATTAGTAATGGGGATATGCATTACTATTCATTTAATTGGTCACCTCGATAATTGCAAGCCTCAATTCCTGCAATAATCGAGGCAATACTGTATGCGAAACAAAACTTTTTTATTTCAATCATACGAGGACTACCGTCCTTTAACAACTGGAATGAAATAAATTATCAATATACCGAGTGTATTATAATTTTTTAATCGAGTTATATTTATTAAAACTCGAGTAATTTGGGGAGTGGCTATCAGAGGAAAAATAATTCGCAGCAGATGAAGTTGAGAGGGTATCTTTGAACACCGGTATCGTTCTAAAATTGAGTTCAAGCACTGATCCTCGAGGCAACAAGAGATAGGGGTACGAGTAATGACAGGGATACCCAATCCTCGCATCGAAGGAATAACGGAAGCAACTCGAGCCACTCGAGGAATCGGGGAAAACAGAAGGAAAACGAAGCGTCGCGACTCCTCGAGGGCACTTCGCCGTTGCTATCTATAGATTCGTTCCAGTTCGACGTCGCGGAATTCGCGGGCAGAGGGAATGGGGACATGTCCAGAACTCCGGTTCCGCCTGCTTAGACGGCTGAAACTTCGTGGGAGGATCGATGAAAAGTTTTGGACTCGCGTCGCTTCTTCCTTCGAACACCTGCGATGTATAGGACGGGGCTTTTTACGTATTCATTCTTGAACGATCGAAACTCCGTGAAAGCGCGCTGATTCGTAGGCGTAGTCACGTGGGGACGGAACTTTGCCTGGCCTAAAAGAGCGACTGAGTTCGAAACTGGGTCGGTAATCTGTTTCAGTTGTTATTCCTTCACTCGATCCTAGACATCGACCTGTTCTTGCGCCTAAACTACTGGGCAAGATCACTGTTTACAGGATTGAGAGGTTATTGCAATCCTTGTTCGGAGGTTGAAGAGTTTAGAAGTTCTAAAATTTCATATGATAGTTCAACATTATTTTCTTCTGGTTTGTCAATTTCCTATCAATTGATTAGACGACGTGTAAACCAGTACTCGTTTGCTCGACAATGGCGTCTTAATGCTCGAGGTTCAAGGACATAATGGACTTTAGACTGAAACATTGGTTGCGAATTTTTAGAGGGCTATAATCTAACCCAGACATAGACCAATCTAATCTATACCTACCCTACATTTAACCTAGAACTAAAACTGAATTTTATTAGTGTCGTGTTTATTCAAACTTTACTCCGATCAAGTTCAATCAAACCCTACCTAAGTCAGACTAATCATAGGTTTCTTGTAGATTTAACTAACAGACCTAGCCAAGGAACTCAAATTTCAATTGACACACTTAAGTGTAGTCTAAGTCACATTTAATAACGTTCCTACTAAACGTAACAAATGTGACTCTGGTCTAAGTAGACTAATAGCTCTTAGGTGAACTATCTTCGGTTCTGCTTAAGACCAAACCTAGTCTTTGCCAACATTTGCCTTAGATCTGACCAAAGAATCAAGGAAAAGAATTTACTCCAGCATCCAGTTCCTTCAAATTTTCACTGGTAGGATTTTAAACACAACTTGGAGTATCGGTTACCACTTCTAGTGACTTCAACCCCAGTCCAACGGGGTGGATGCACGGGTAGAATTCGATTCGTGAGAAGTATCGCGAACGGAGACACCCTCTAACTTATTCAGACGGCTAAAAGGCAGCCAATGCGGCCGACCATAGGTGAATACCGTCCGCCACGTGGGTGGAAAGGGTGTAAGTGGGTGAAGTGGACACCAATCGCGAGTCCAGGACAGTTGAAATTACGTGGAGCTTCGTCGAGCCGACTCGGACTCTGCCACCTAGCGATAACCGCTTGTTCTCTCCCTGTTCTGTTCAGCCTTTTGCGGCTGCGTTGCCTCCACCTCGCGTGGGGGTGAGTGGGTAGAGTTTCTGATGCGGTCGCGGACAAAATGGTGCCACTTGCACTCGCGTTTCTTCCGTCTGTATTACGGAAACTAGGATACCTTTGTTTGGGTAAAGTTTGATGGCATACGTTCCAACGGCTAAAGTTCAACGCGAGGTTGTAGAGTTTTATTTATCCGAAGCCGGGACTGTGTAAAGACAAACCGTGTTTACGTTATTATTTTCTATGGTTGTAGGGTTTGATCACGGGGCGTATACCTCGCGGCTCTGTTTGGTCTCCGACGACACTTCCATGACACGCGATTCATTATTGTCCCGTCAGGTCCAAGATAATCTTGGAGTTTAACGTTAACATTCAGTAATCTATGTTTAAGAATCTTTGAGAAGTACCAGATAACAAAGGAACGATTCTACGAAAACAAATTCCAGATGTCTCAGAATTTCGAAGGCGAGCAAACAAGTCATAAATCTGGGTTACCAAGAAAACATACCCTGTCCCAGAATCCTCTCACGAATCATCAAAATCCCCAAGACAACCGAACAAATGCTAAACCTAGTCTACCAAGAAAACCACCCCCTGCCCCGAAATCACCACTCGGCGCATCGAATGTTGAAAACACGTACCAGGTGTCTTCGTCTACGCGTGAAAAGGAAAAACAACCCCTAAAAGCCGGTCAGCGGTATCTCGGAAGGTGGCTGTCCGTCCCGGTACCCCGAAACACGATCTGCTCCCGCGCCGAGCCGTGAAAATGTTGGTAAAAGATGGAGGAAACACCGAAAATTCCGGCCATTCTTCCGTCGACAATGGGGACACATATATGTTTCGGAAATTCCCAATGGTGCACGCGTCGTCGAGGGGCTACTACGGTGGGGGTACGCGCGGAGGGGCGAGGGGGGGGGGTCCGTTTCCATTATGAGCCACGCTTTTTTTTTTCTTCTCTCCTCTATCCGAGGGTGTGCTCGTGCATCAGCGCGAAACATTTCGTGCCGGCGTGCACAAGGGCTCCTTTCTTCGGGGCAGCTCGGCTAAAAACCACCCCTGAGGTGAGCGCCAATAGAAAACCGGCCGACCGCCTCCCCGCTGTACCCCCGAAAACACCCTGTGCGTTCTAGCGCCATCGTGACGCGCGTCCCTCCCTCTGAAACTGGATTCGAAATACTTGCATTCGAAACGAAATTTCTTCGGTGTCGCGAGGACTCGGTTCGGGGAGGTACTAAATATTCGAAGCAAAATTTTCCTCGTGCTTGATCTCTGGTATCTTCTCAAATCGATTGCATATTTAATTTAGACTAAATAGCAGGATCTGCTTCGAATATGCATGAATCAAAAGATCCAAACTACATCAAACGCAGTCGTTTTACAGTGTACCTGTCTTAATTCAAACATAAATTGAATCTAGTCAAAGAATATCACTGGTTTGACTTAATTTGATTCAGTTTGACGTCGAACATAGTCATCTGATATTGTTCTCTGCCTTGATTTCAACGTTAACTAAGTCTACTCCGAGAATATCACTGGTTTGGCCTGGTTTGATTCGGTTTGACTTACAAAATAACCTCGAATTTAATTATACCAACGCTCCTACCAAATATAAGTCCCATGATAGTTACCAGGGGGTTCCCGGGAGATCCGAATGTCAAGGGTCATTCGATCAATCCCGAGGACTTGCCGCGAATTAATCAGGTTCCAGCTGGCCAGGTCGGGATACTCGCGAGGCTTCGGCGTCGGCATTCGCCGGCAACGCGCGGATATTTCATCGAAATTATAAATCGGCTGGTTCGCGCGGAATGCCCGGGGGCACATAATACACGCGGCCGGCGCGAATTGCAGCCACTGAATGTCTGATGTGCAATCAATGTCAGCTGACATTCGCTGCCCATGAAACGAGCCGGTGGACGCATTGTGTTCCACCCGGAGCGTTCCGTTGATACGGGGCATCCAATTGATGCGCGCGGCTGTATCATTTCCTCTCTCGTCCGGTTAATTGAAAAATGTTCCACAATTGCGAAGAAACCGGTCGTCGAGAAGGAACAGCCGCTGTCGATTGTTCCCCCCCCCCCGGCCACGGGCTTTTCATGATCTTTCGTCATTCAGCCCCGTAGGCAGCTGATGCGGTTTATAAATCGCTCGTTTGCCGCGCGGCGTTTAAAACGACACCGTCCGCGGAACGAGAAAACCTTGACGAAGGTAGATGCGTGAATAGATCATATTTTTAGATGGGAGATTAGCCTCTCGGGCTCGGGCGTGATAGGCGACACTTTGATCCCGGAGGGAAGATAGGTCTGCTATTATATAGTAGTTGAGTGTTTTAAAAGGAAACGTACCTAAACGCTTTACTCCGTCGGGTTATCAAGATCAGTTTTCGAGATAGAGGCTGGTTTCACGGTCCGTGTGTGACAGTTCACACTTTGATCCCTACGGTCGTAAGGTGTAGGTTCCTCAACTAATTGGTCAGTCTTTTAGATCGACCATGTTTACAAGATCTTTGTTCGTGATTGGAGGTTTATTACTCGAGTGTCCCGGTTCGCAAATTGATATGTAGGTGACCAGTTCTCGTATAATAGGTGGTTACTTTCTGATCTTGCAAAGATTCCTTTCATCTTACAGTGTCCTAGTCGTTCGTTTCCCCTAAATCCTTCGGTCCCCGAACGTCTTCACGGCTGACCAAGTACTTGAAATCGGTTAATCCGAGTCTGTATCCAGGATCATGATCTTGGATGACGCCTAAGCTATCATTTGGCAGTCGACGGCAGCGAAAGTCGACGCGTCGGGACGGGGTTCGAACAAAACGAATCATCCCTGCAACCGAAGCCTACCTTCCACTTAATAACTCCTTCCTCTGAGGAGCAAATCGAGACAGAAGCGGCCCGGGTGGGTGTACGTGCGTCCGTGTACGGCGGGAGGGGTGCAGATAAAGATAAATCACGGCTCATATCGGCATTATTCGCCGGTGCAACATTATGCGAGGCCGGGAATCATGCAAATTCGCGGAGCGGATTATAACGAAGCCGGAGCCGGATCCGCGGCGGATCGGTGCTCGATAAAGAAAGCACGGTTAACGAGTTATGATCGAAGAATGATAAATTCCGCGAACCCTCGGCCAGCTGCTGGCGATCGTTAGCTGGCTATCGTCCCACCTCGAGCAGGATCGAGCTTTTTCTCATCGCGGGCATCGCGATTAATGTCTTCATGAGGGCCGCGAGCTACTCCAGCGGGGAAAGCTGTCCTGGCACTCGTTTTGGTAGCTACGTCTGTCGCGAGTTTTGAAAATCAACGCCAGGACTATGACATTGAACGCTTGAGAAAGCAATATAGGAATTTTTTAAGAAATACTGGGATCTTGCTGATGAATCGTAGACTTGGTAGTGTCTGCAAGGGTTACGATAGAACATGACCTAAGAGCCTAGGAATTGAGAATTATTAATACTTTTCCATTTAGAAAAATGACGAATTTTTGTTACATATCAACCGAGAAATTACTCCTCGTTCGAGGTAACAATTTAGCAGAATTTAGATTCTCAGGTTCGAACAATAAACGCATGTCTCCGAAAAAGGAAGTATGAAAAAAAAAAAACGTAGGTTTTGTAGTCGCACGATTTCACGTGGAACGAGTCGCGTAACGTGGTGACATGTTAACCCCCCGTCTCCCCCGCCGGTCGGGCACTGCTACTGGAAATAACCCCTTATTATCTCAAGCACTTCTACCAGGATACAACACAACTGGTATTCGCGTCGTAACCTGCAGCACGCCTGCCTGCCATTGTGAAACCGCGGGCTGCGTTTCCACGGCTGCTCTTCGACGTCTGTCATTAATTCTGCTTTAGCCCGGTGACGTGCCTTTATTATAAACGCGCGCGGCGCGGGAAGAAAAGAGCCGGGGCCGACAATCGGCGTGGGAGATGAAGTGAAATCGGCCCAGGTCGCCGCGACCTTAACCCGAATTCGACACCGCCACGGCGGGATTCGCTTTTGCGGGGCCGAGATTGATGGCTGTCGTTATTGCTGAGTCGCTGAGAGTTGGAATTCTCCTTTGTGGTCGAGAGAAATCGGATAAAGTCGCTTGTGAGTATTTTATTAAGTTGGAATTCGCTTCGAAGTTGCGTCGAAAGTGTCAGATTTTTACCTGGCGTTATTGTTGAGGCGCTGAGAGATGGAATTCTTTAACTTGGGCATGAGAAATTAAGCAAAATCAGTTGTGGATATTTGATTTGTTCGCAACAAAGCTGGTATAGTTGTTCAAATTGAATTCAATTGAGTCAGATTGGGTACTTTGATTCGATTCAATGGCTGAGAGTGAAATTCTCTCGTAGGATTGAGCCAAATTGATCAACGAGTCTCTGAGAGTTGAAATTCTGTTTCAAGATTGGGTGCAATTTTAATAGAAGCTTGGCAATTAGAATTGACCTTTCATTCAGGTAAATTAGCATATATTTTTCATCTGGAATTCCGCTGAGGCACCGAGACTTCGAATTCTGCTGTACAGTTGAGTCAAATTTAGTAGTACCAATGAGAATCTTTTTATTTCAACGTAATGATCGAGTAAAGATCGTATCGTTCGTTCAGAATTCTCTCACCGCGCTGAGAACTCGAATTCCTTCCCAACTCTCAGTGAATAAAATTGCCTCTTAAAAATCATTCCTGATGCCGAAAGTTAAATTCCTTTTCAAGCTTACAAATGAAATACGCGTTGAATTCGTAATACTCTCACTGCCTGAGAGTTGGCATTCTGTTCCCTCAGGATGGAAAATCGAAATTTTCCACGGCAAATCATTAGCTTTCAGTTCCATTATTAACAGTTACAATCGTCTCTGTGCTATCCATTCTCGTTGAAGCTCGTGCGCCAACGCACGACGAAAAGCGATTATTCGCAGATTATCATCGCTGATTCCGACAGTAGCTATTCCTGCTCCAAGAATAATCAGCCAGGCGCAGTTTCTACAAAAGGATCTACGAACAAAGCGGCGGCGAATTCCGAATTTCGCAACGCCGCGGAACGTGACGCGGCAAAGGGACATCGGTTTGCGCTTTCCGGCCTGCAAACTGCGAACAGGAGGAGGAGGGGGGGAAGATTTAAGCAGAAGCTTGTGTGGACAAGCCAGAAAATTAGCGACATCCGCATTCAGCGCTAAATCGTTCCCGTGTTCTCCTCTTCCTATTGTCGCTAGCTCCTCGACTGTGAAACTTTTGTTAAGGCCTGTGCTCGAGGGTTTTCCGCGGAAGCTTGCCTGCCTGGTCCAGGCAAAATTCCCCGACGACGACTACGCGAATCGATACGGACGGACCGTCGGAATAGCCCCGCGATTCAATCGCGCACGGTCGTTTATTTTCATTCGCACGTGGGCGCCTATTCGATTGTGATCCGAGCGTGTCCGCGAAGCATCCCTGATGAACCCTTTCCATCGACGCGTTAATTCGACTCTATAGAAATTCTAATTTTGAAATCGACGTATTCAGGTGATTCGTCTGGGCAAAATCGGCCGAAAACGCGCTCCGGAACTATTCCCCGACAGCTTTGTAAATGATACATCAGCGATTCGTAAATTCTTTTTGTATAATAATAAATACTGGGAACGAAATAAGACTATACAATGTTCTTTGTGCCCCCATAGAATATACTTTAAATATTTAAAAAATGGAAAAGATATTTAAGAAAGAGCTTTCCATTCGCGTATCTTCGAAACCGATTTCCTCGAACGAACGAATTCCGTACCACACTTTCGAGCGATTTTGTCGAAAGCATACCTGGTCCACTTCCAGTTAACCGAATAAATATTTACGAAGCGGCGCGAGTCCCATCAGCAAATAATCAGCACCCAGGCAGCGCTGTCTCACTCACGGCGGGTCTTTCAACGAAAGAAACGGGTAGTAAGGGTAGATCTTGGGGGTTGGTTTTTACGCACGAGCTACACTCCCCGATGAAGGAGGAAACATCGATCCCAGGGTGAACTCTACACACACGCGGTCTCGACGTACACGCGCGTACACAGGCGTGTTGCTAGCGCGCGCTTTTTGGGGGCGAGAACGTCCCGGAATAAAGGGGGATGAAGTCTTATGGGGTTGCGTCTTTATGTGAAAGCATTCCGCGGGTTCTCATGCCGGTTTACGAATTCTGGAAGGCCGCGTCCTCCCTCCACCCCCTTCCGAAAACGCTCCCTCCGACCCGGCGCGGAATTCTTTGCCGCGTTTCCGTCCCTTCGGTTTTAGGTCCGGCACAAAAGGAAAATACTAAAATAAAAGGCACGTCCTTTCTCGTGCGCGAGCCTTCCGCGCCGTCAGCAATAATAATAGAAAAATAACAGAATCGGGAGTAACTTGGCCGGCCATTCGACCGTACCTCGGCTTCCTAGGAGGCTGTCCTCGCTAATGGGAGAGCGTGCTTGTTAGGCTTTCGGATTTCAGGGGATTTCGGTGACAGGAGTTTTCGTCTCTCCGGTTTCTGTCGGATTCCAGGCGGCGGGGGTAGCTTGGCAAGTGTAACTTTGGGGGCACAGGAAGGTTACGTACACGTTTGTCCTATATGCCCTCGACTCTCCAGTTGGACTATTTTGTGTTGTATGAATCGATTACCTTTAAAAGAAAGTCCACAGCCTGAATATTGCAGGCTGCCAGCCTTCGAACATTCATAAGCCCGACCGATCGGTTCGGAAGATTCTGACGTTGTTCGCATAGAGCGTTAAATATTTGCGAGTTCTCGACTTGGACGTAGTTGGAGCTATTATAGGTATCAATAACAGCAATAATAATGATAATAAATAGGATTCTTTGCGTCCCAGACCTAGCCACGAAGCTTCCTCCGATCGGTCAGGCCGGAAACTTCTCGCAGGATGTCTCAATCGTCCCGCAGAAAGCAATTTCGGGGCCGCAGCGTGACGCAGCGTAAAACGCGGAAACCGCAGACCTTATTAATTCCCGTATAACAGTGATTAGGTATCCAGAACCAATATCGTTACGGGGCCACCTATAGCGGAGGTTGGTCCTCCGACGTTGGCTGACCACAGCTGCCTACGCGGGAACGTTTCTGCCCGTCCCTTTTGCCAGCCCTGGCGCTCGAACAGGACGACCTCGGGGAGGAAACATCGCTAGCAAAACCGTAGAAAAACTATCTCGACGCTGTTCTTTATTTTTCGGGACAGTCGATTGGGTGCAGAGTCACTAAAAATATTAAAATAGCCAGAATTCTACTCAAAACATTATTTAAAGGGCGAAACGATTTCTATAACAAACGGATACCGCTTTCGAATACTTGGAGATTATGAGATTCTGATTCGTCCGACTTCGGGGCTCCGATTGATCATAACTTCCCCGAAGGATTCAGGAATCGACATCCGTCAGTCGCCCTAAAGATAAAACGCTCCTTCCGACGGCAGACAAAAGGCTACTCTAAGCAAATTGGCTCCGAGAAAATTCGGACAACTGGTCTCGCGAAACTCCATTTCCTCTGGTGGGTTGAGGGGAGGCCGATTAATCCGGCGGGATCAGCAAAGAGGAACCGAGTTTTCCCGGCGTCCGAGTGGTCCAGATAGCCAACGCGATGGCTCTGTCTCGCTTCCTATCCCTGTTCTTTTTATTGCCTCGTGGCTGTCAGGAACGCTGGACACGACGCCACCGTACCAGGCGTAGCAACGCGGGAAAGGGAAAGAGTCAGGGATAAATAGGTATAAAGGTTTAGTCATAGTCGGACCCTAGATGATTCAACTATTTTTAATTAGATTCCGGTGATTTAGTGGATATTGGTTCTGAGATCCTGTGATTCATAAGTAGACAGGTATTTATACCAGGTGACTGAGGGTTGCTTTCAGTAGATCCAAGATCTAAGACTGCTGGCTCCGGTTGATACGATTCCCTTCAATGTTTTTGGGGGAGACAGAGGTTCGATCTTTTCACCAGGTTGTTTAGGTGTTACGAAGTATCGTGATTGACCCTCGATAGCTCGGTTTCGAAGATTCTTTCCTGGTCAGATAGCTAACGCTAGGTGATTCAATCGGTGGGATGAGCAAAGAGGAGCCGCCGGAGTTTTCCCAGCGTCCGAGTGGTCCAGATAGCCAACGGGATGGCTCCGTCTTTCTCCCTCTATCCCAGTTCTTTTTATTCCCTCATGGTTGTCAGGAGCGCTGGCCATGGCGCCACCATACGCGGCGCAGCAACACGAGGAGGGAAAAGAGAGGCCCCCATAGCCTCTCGGTTGCGTCGGGAACGGACGGACGGACGAAAGTGCGCGCTTGCTGGTCGTTTTTTAAAAATAAAATGGCGGCCGCCGAGCGACGACGTTGCAGGGGACGAAGAAAAGGGTGAAGAAGAAGGAGGCAGCCGACGGGAGGCGGAGACGGGGAGGAAAGAGCCGAGAGAGGACCACCAGAGAGCCGTTCTGCGATTAGACTTACAAAACAAACGGCCCGCCGGTCCGGGACCGCGCAGACCAATGGCGTAGCACGCTGATCCCGACAAGGGACACGAGATAATTGGATCAAGACCCGCCGAGAGCGCGTCGCGATCGAGCGCCTCGTAATTTTCGGGCGCAGTAAGGTCGACTACCTTGACTTCCCAGTATGTAGTCTTCTTCAAACTGTTGTCTCTGGGACCAGGGAAATTATTCAAGACGGCGTTTAGACACCGATTAGTCTTCAACAAGAAACTCTTTGACCTAAGGTTTGATAGGAATCCTCAAATACTGAAAGCTCCGACCACTAGTTTTGGTATCCCCTTGCTTCGAGAGGATTAATTATTTGGAGTTAAGTAGCTGGTTTCGTTGTTGTTTTGATCGAGTGGGTGATTATGTGATTCGGTTCATAGACACCTAAACGAATCTTCAGAACAAAATTTTCGACTTTAAAAAATCTCAAATTACAAAGTTTCAAGATTGGGGTTAGAAGAGCGAAGCACGATACAAAGACTCGCGTTCGTAACTTGAAAATGGTGTACTTATACCAGTCCGTTTCCAATAAGCGACTGAACAATTCACAGAATTCATCCCCTAACATCCCCTATGAGGAAAGTACAGCCGCCCATCGAGCGAAGAAAGAAATTCCCAAGGAGTAAGCGAACGACCCCAAGGTACGGAACGAGAGATCCTCGCAAGCAGCGGCACACATTCCATCCCCTGGTGGCCCAAATCGTCGGTGCTCGGGCGATTAAACCGCAGAAAAAGAGGTCCACATCCCGTGGTCCGGGGATTTTGCAGAAGGTGGCTCTCCGCGACGGTGGTCGACGACGTCGCGTACGCGGGGTGGAGGAAGGGTGGCAGAGCAGGGTGTCCACCTCCTAGAAACGTGTAGTAGCCTCTACCCTCTATTGATCGAACTGCCCTGGGCTCCACTGGAGTGGACTGGACACACCAGCAGCAACCCCTAACCATCGTCGAGTAGGGTGGACGTGTGCGTCGGTGTGCACACGGACGCCCAACCCCCGCCGGCCAAAAGACGGCCAAAACGGCTCGAGGCTGGTCATCCCCGGGTGTGGCGGGATACTCGGACGTGTGGCCCGAGTGCCTCGACTTCCCCGTGAATCCGTGCACGCGTCCTATCGCGCTGGTGTGCGCGACAACACGTACGCCCGGGTTTATTGGACACCGGGTATTGAGCGAAGGTGATCGCCTAGAAGGCGAACGGACGTGAAATATGAAATTCCGGCGCACGGCGCGACAGACGCTTCACCCCTGTACCCTTTTTCATTATTTCAGTTCGAAGTTGTTGGTGGCCGTGGGAGGTTTAACTGCGCTGCGGTGATTTGGAGAACGTGGCCTCTCGGAGACTTTAGGTTTCATGAAACGATGGGGATCCATTAAGTGGTTTCAAAGCATACAGTACTATTACCCGATAAGGCTAGCTCCTATTGCTTTTTCTTCGATGTTACGGGGTTCCATGAACGGTCAACGATAAGCAAATTCGAAACCATTTCTCTCAAATAGACTACCAACCCTAGATAATTTCATGTTATGTAACTGGACTTTGGTAATTCTGATGGGTTTTTATTATTTGGTTTGAAACCGTTGGTCCACTTGGACCAGGAGCTTCAACGGCCTACTAATAAGAATGACTAGTACAAGAAACACAAAGTTTCGTGAATTTCTAAACCACCTCCTCAAAAGGACAAACGATCAAAAAGCGACGAATCGCGGTCTGCACAAAGAGCCCGCTATTTCTTCGTCGAGGCTGCGAATTCTACGAGGAGGCGGCTTCGAAACACGACTTCCGGGAACTCCCTCGGTCTCTCGGTTCCTCGACGACAGAGGGACAGACGGAGAACCGCCGGGGAAGGGGAAAATTCGTGGTCACGCGACAAGAAGGGAATTTTTGTCGCGTTCGCAGGCCCGTCGTCCGATTAACCGATCGATTTCCCGCGACTCGAAGAGAAGAGGGGACCCGCGGGGGGGTCGGTTGAAAATCCCGAGGTTCGTGCGCGGCGTTCGCGTGACAATTCCAGTTATAATGTGAAATCGTTGACAGTTCCATTAACTATCGGACCGAGCCGCGTTATTACCACCTTGTTTGTCTTTTTCGTGCTCGATCGAGCAGCGCGTGCAATTGAAATTCACCGGTATAACCGCGCCGAGCCAGCAAATCGACAGCGATCATAATCTGTCAAGGGTCCGACGCGAACGATGAGTGCTTTTTTATTCGAATATCGCCTCGTCACGATAGCCCGTTCGCGATTTATTCGGATGACAATCGTATTGCGCGTAGTTAGAATAAAGAGACACCGAATCGATGACGGACGTTTTCCTGTTAGATCGAGAAAAAATCGCTGGAAAATGCACTCAAACTGAGTCAAACGTCGTACAACCAAACGAAACCAGTCTAATTTACCGTGCACACTCAGCATGGTGCGTTTCAAGTACTCTGTACCAAAATACTTCGCCTTCAAACTCGATCGAACATTCTCAAACCGAAAGCGTGTCATTTTATTTGTAAATTGAGCCGACACGACGCAACCTACGGCAATCTATTCGTGCAACGCTTGGCTCTATCTTCGAATCTAGGCCCGTGTCTTGTTTCTGTCGTACAATCAAACCCAAAAGACATCATTATCAGACTCTCAGTTTCCACCTGACGCGAGTATTTTTGCGCGGACAAACACGGAGACGTCCAGCCGATGGACTGGTTGGCCACCCATGCGTCGCAGTCCGTAGACCACGTGCAGGGTCCGTGTTTAAGCGCAGAATGCCTGCACGTAAGATAATGCTCGGTGCAAGCCCGTTACACAATGTAAGATATCTGCTCCACTGGTTTTTTCGCGTGTCCGCTCCGACCGGGAGGATCTCGAGCGTGAGCGAGCGAGTCGATGAAAGTCGTGCCGGATAGAGATATTTAGATTGCCGATCGGGACACGGTCGTAATGGGACTACTTAGCTTACGAGCGATTTTCTAAGGCCGATTGCTCTGGGTATCGCTGCTTTCCCCTCGACACTTTGGAAAAATCGACTTTCGTGGCGGATTCGTTCGAAAGTAGATGGGAATAATTTGATTTCGTTTGGGACACAGTACTTTGACCAAGTTTAAACCCACAGCGACGCAATTTAGTGCACGTATAAAGGAAACCAGTCGATGTTAGCTTACGAATAGAGTAACGACGACGATAGTAATGATAACATAGTGTTTCATCGAGTTTTAAGGTACGATGAAGTGTTCCGATTTTGTTTGAACCTAGAATTGAACACTTGGTCTCGAACTAAAGTGCTTTAGATTGATCTAGGTGTAATATTAATGAGTCTAGTCCGGTTTGAAATTGTAATAGAATGTTTGATCGGGTTTGAAGATAAAATATATTACTCTGCTTTAGCTTGAACATAGACTGGAGTACTTTTAAACTACAGTGTTCTGTATTGATCCAGAATAGTCTCAAAATGTAGTTCAGTGTTTGATCGAGTTTCAAGGCAAAATACAAAATACAATGCCTTGATTTGTTTTAAACGAAGAATTTCGGAATGGTATCGATCAGTGCACGTTTGCCTCAGACTTTGGCGCGAGTAAATAGATTGGAGATCGAAGTTGGCCACCGCTGCTGCGGGTTCGAGGTACCCCGGGCCCCCGGTATTAAACAATAACAAGAGCAACGACAGGGAACACTCCGTTAATCTGTACGGACACGTTCGCGATCCCGAGCGATTATCCGCGTCGTAAGACATCGTTGGAACCGGTATTCGCGGGCAAATAGATCGCCTCCGGTGCGGCCGCGGCTACCATACAGCTGTCCATAATGAACTATTCGTGTGGTCATGATTCGTGTGTCGTGAGACCACGGCCACCAATATTTAAAGAAGAAAGTCACCGGAATTCGCGTCGACGATTCCACGCTCGGAAACCAAAGACGTCGATTTATCGCTTATTATACTCGTAGCATACGATCTTTCCATTCCGTTTGATTTCAAGCAAATTTTCTCCCATATTCGGGGGCACGAGGCTGGAATGGGTCTTCCTGTTTTTAGACAGGTCGAAAACCCCAATTTAGTTGATGTTCACCGACAGCCATCATGGTGCGAGGAATTTCGACGAAGTTGGTGGGCCCATTCTGGCCAAGTCCACTCACCTCACCTCCACGTTGGGGCCCCTGGGACTCTGTACAAGGTATAGAGTGCGAAAGAGTGAGTGGTACGTGGATCGAGTGACCACAATTAAAGAAGACGCAAGAGTGAAATCCTCGGAGTTAACTTGGAATCTAGATGGATCACACATCTTCAAAGATAAAGGAAACCTTTGGAAAAGGCTGATAATTCAGAGTCGTGGCTGCTGGTAGTTCGGTAAAGAAGTTCTTTTAATTTTTTGCGTGAATTTCTTTACAATTCTCAGACCTCGTTCGACGAAAGAGTGAAGCTAAAGCAGTCGGAAAGCAACGGAATTGAAACGGCGCAATATTTTTCCAGACTGCCACGACAGCAGAAATTATTTTAAATAGCGGTGATTATTTCTTCGAATAATAAACGGTGGAAACGCGTGACACGACGACGCGACTCCGAGCCACCATTAAGTCGCACGACCAGCGAAAATACAACTCACCGGTGGCTTGTCGCTGGATTTTAACGTCCGCGTCGGAAATAAACACCGCTCGCGCGCTACGACGACGACGATTGGCCGGGTGCTGCGCGCGGGTGGCTTCGTGAAATTCCACGGCTCGTTTAATTATGACGCGCGAAATGACGCGCGACACGCGACCGCGAATTACATCGTCCCGCCGAGGCGAGAAACACGTTTCCTACGCAAATCGATCACGCGTCCCCGTATTCCTGTTCCGAGTATTCCGTGCAACGTTCTGCGCGAATAATTTAATATTCGATTATTTAATACCGTACACGATCCGGCAATTAACCATTTCAGCCCCCTGCAATTCTTCTGATATCCCTTTGGAGATATCCGTTTCAATTAACCCTGTGCGTTCGACTCTCCCTTCTGTAAGATCATCATAAATCCGATGAATTGCATAGGACAAAATTGTGAGATGGTCAAAAGATATTATTTAATACAGTGACAAAATATCTAGAAGAGAATATCGTTTTTCAAGTCGACCAGAAGCCATCTTGGAGCGCCTTGAGTATCAGCGAGATGCCTAGTAGTTCCAAAAGCAAACATTCGCGCAAATTATAGGAGAATCAAAGGAGCCATCGTTGCGGAACCGTGGAACCGCCAAGAGGATTAGAGCCGCCTTGCCAAATCGGTTTGCGAAAGTTTCGAGGCGGCGTGAACCGAGTCTACCGGTGAAGCATTCGAGAGCAGCCCGAGTCCAGGAGCCATTATCGAATTCGCTCGCGGGATCGATCGACGTGACTGTTATCGAATTTGCCTGGCGCGGGGCACGATACGCGGAGCACAAAGTGCATCCACGACACGAAATAAACAAGGTTCCGGCGCGTACGAAGTTAACGTTGCGCAGGTACGCTTGGAAATTCGGTGGGACAACTTGGCGAAACAACGTTGTCCTGTGGTCGACGTAGACGTTATTGAATCGAGTTACAAGAGAGATCGATCACTGCCTCGGCGAGCTCCCAGCGCACGACTACGCGCTAACACGCAGGCATTTTGCTTTCCAGGTTATCGTTGCACAGAGGGTAAATATTATCGAGTTAAAATTTAACCCTATACCGTGGATTTTTATGCGTCTTTCGGTGGTTCGGGGTGCTGTGAGTCGAAAAGTGCAAGAAACTCGATTATAAAGTATGTGAAAGCGTGTGCGTTTGCGTTAGATATAGAGTTACATCGAATCAAACATACCTCAAATAGTGATCTTAGGTATCGGTAGATGCATAGGTCCAGCCAAATCTATGAATTAGATATCTGAGTTAAGTCTGAATGATTGATTTATCTAGCAGAGGTTCAGATATCTATGACTTAGATATCCAAACGTAGCCATCATCTGAGACCGTTCGAGCCAACATGGTGGCAATATCCCCAAGTTTTGAATTGAAAACCAATGTAAGTGTTAGAAGGAATAAAATGCATAAACACACCCCTGTCACATGGGATCCAGACGTCTCCTTCCATGGTAATTCCTTGGACGGAAAGTGACGTTGTTCAGCAACCCCAGGACCGGCATGAAATACGCAAGGGGGTGCGGCACGCGCGTCTACGTCCCCGCGAAAGCGTATCCGGGGGCGAGTTTTGTCCGTGTTCGTGCGTGCCACGGCACTCGGATCCTTCCAAAGGAATGGAAGATGCTAGGCGTCCCTTCGAGGCGCCTTTCCCGTCATCTATCACCCCCAGCAGCCCACCCCCTTAATGTCGCGAGCAAGAGGGACACGGACGGAGGAAAGAGGAGGGCAGATCTTCGAGTCACGGGGTCGTAAGTCAAGGGGGGAAGTTATCAGAGCGTGGAGGGCAGTCCGTGGATGAGGAGACGTCCCTGAAGAAGCTGCGAGTCGTGGAACGCTGTTTTGGTGAGCCGTGCAAGTCGAGGACGGAATTAGGGGTCTCGTTATATGCGCTGTTGAAACTTCGACGACGCCTGACTCCTTCGAGGCGGTGGCTTCGAGGAGTGAGGATGAGAGTTCTGGGTAACCAGACAAGAAACTATTACCAGACCTCGGTTGAATCGTTTTATGTATATTGCGTGCAACGAAAGGCTTGCGAGAGCCTATCAGATTTTACTAGACCTACAACTAATTCAAACCTGGCTGAATTCTGGTTAAGTTCTGGAATTTTCTTGAGTTCCAGGACTTTGCCAAGTCTATCCTAGAATCTACTTTAAACTAGTCACAAACTGGTCTTTGATCCATCCATGTCGTACAACATAGAGCGATACGATTCGAAGCAAAATATTGAATTTTTATGAATATATTTATTCACGCCCGCCAAAACTGTAATACAACAGTTGAAAAAGCAATAGGGATGGAAACAAAAATTTTGGGGGCGCTTCTTTACCGCACCGTCGACCATGTAGATACACGTAACCGAAACGAAACCACTGGGGGTGACAGAAACATTCACGAGGGTTGTTTTCGTGGGTTAGAAACGAAGTCGGTTAGTTGCTTTCTGTGGTTCGCTTTGCTGATGACACTGGCGTTGTAACACCAGCAAACCATTTGTAAACTCGAATACAGCCTGGTGTTTTTTTTTTTTTTTTGTGTGAGCGATCACTGCCAGACAAACGTCGAATCCCAGTTATGACTTTTTTTTTCATTTTCGGATCCCCGCGTAACGATCCCACCGTGGTCGTCTATTTTTTAAACATTCCTCTTCCGAAATTTGTTCAATTTTTACTATATAATTCACTAAAATGAAGTCTATATTATTTGTAAGAGCCACCATAAACATTTATGTCTATATTATTATCTTTTAAAGTACCAAGTACATCGACACGAGATTATTTTTCCTGGCAAACGAGGGTGAAACACAAGACTTGGAAGGAAATTTTAGAAAATTCACCCCCGATTGATCCAGAAATTTCCTTTCGATGACTGCTAGGGTCGTAGTCGGAAGGATGGAGGTTCGAACGAAGCGTGATTCGATGCAACTCGTTCGCAAAAGGTCCAACACGAGCGGTCGTACGCGCGCTCGCGTCGGGCCGCGTCGAAAAAGCGAGCAAAAAGCCATTTGGGCGTTCTCGGCCGGTCGGTCAAATGTTTAAACAAACGAGCAATTATCTTAACTCGATCTCGGATCTCCAGGGTGTTCCTGGTCCCGAACTATCGGCCTCTTTCTTCCACGCGTTAACTCGGTCCCCTCCCCACCGCTGTCCTCGTCCCCCTCCACTAGCTCTGGGCCCCTCGTCTCGTTCGTTTCGGGGGCCCCGAAGATGTCGTCGGCCCGAACTACGTAAAAACCACGGGACATGCATTTCATTTGCTGCTCGTGTTGAGCTCTGTTCTTCTTTATGTCCTGCCGATTCTGACCGCGACCCCTCCGCCGCCAATGGGCCTTGTACTCTATGGGCCCATTTAACGAATGATTTGTTCGAATCTTCAGTTTTTAGGTTCTCAATTTTTATTTATATTATTTTTTCACTTCCCTGCGTTTGACGATACTCGGGCAGGAAATAATACTGACAACATTTTAGGTTAGGACGATAAAAAAGAATTATTGTTCATTTAATCTGGACGCATTTAAATATTGTTGATAAGATAAAAAGTGATTTTGATGTGGTATTGGTACAAGGTCCCTATATTCTTTGAGGAGAAATGGGAGACCTGCATGGAAGTTAGGCCCAACAAAGTGGGCACAGTTGTCGATGATCGTCCACCTACGACACAGGTTTTCATCCGGAGATTACAAATTCTATTGCCATGATACTTTGCCACGACAATCCTTTATTTCCCCCAAACCTCGATTCAAGCGACCTATCAAACGCACACTCCAACGAAAACGGCTCAATCTCAAAACCGTAAACACCCAAACCCCGAGCAGTCCAAAAACTCTTAAAAAAAAAAAGTCTTCCCACCCTCTTGCTATTCTCGTCCAACCCCCGGTCGTCGAGGGTCCGGGTCCGCCGCGCAAAAATCACCGGTGACATAAATTCTATAAATCCCCCGGTCGTGGCGGCTGACGATTCGAGGAACCGGGTCGCATTCCCCAGGATTTTTTGCCCCGCAAGAGGGAACGAATTAAAGGATAACGCGTCGCGACGAATCCTTTCGCCGTAGTCCTTCGGGGTCGGGTCGTCCGTACCTCGTGGCACGGCTGGCTGCGCACAATGCTCGAACAGAAGGAAGAAGCACCGAGCCAGACAGACAGTCCCAGAAACCATTTCGCGGACGGTTGATAGCAACAATAAAAGAAAAACGGGGAAGAATGGACGGGCAGAAGTAGCGGAAGGCATAAGCGCTGGGATCTGTTTAACGGGATGATCCTGGCGGAAGAGAAAGAAGGACGATCGCTTTCTCGGGACGTTTCAGGCCTAATTTCCCGCCAACAATGCGGTCCGCGGTCCCGTGGAGGGCTTAGGGCCGTTTCTCTATCTCTATTCCGTACCATGGTTTTTGTCTATAGTTAAAACATCGTCGCTGCCCTCTCGAGCGAACTCGTTCTTTCCTACTTCCATCCTTGGACACTCTGCGGCTATCCTTTCATGTCTTCTTTGACGTACGTTTTCCAGATTTATCGTAACTCGAAATTCTTCAACGTTTCGACGAGGATATTAATGGATATTTACAGAAACATTTGCTTAAATACACGATTAATTTATTCGTTGTTTTGGAAACTCACTAGTCGATATCCCCACCAGTCAATTCGGTCCCAAGGCATCACCGTGTATGTATAATAATAAAACTTGGTAATATCGTCAGCTTACTAGAAACAGGACCTTCCACTTTTCTATTTCAACGTTTTTCAGAGCAAAACACTTGTCTATTTAGTCTGTTTAAAAATCGGTTATTTACAGTAATAGCCTTACAGGACAGTGGATAGCTCAGGACAGTTTCGCTATCTCTATTCCTTGCCAGCGACGGTTTTTGTTCATAGTCCTCTCGAACGAACTCGTTCCTTCCTACTTCCCTCCTTGGAGAACTCAGCGGCTCTTCTTTGATGTCCCCGATGTCTTTTCTCTTCGTTCGTCTCCTGTCCGTTTGCTTGCTCCTTCCTCGTCTCCATGCGCCATTCGCCGTTCGTTTTTCTGTCTCGCGCCCGTTGCCGATGATTATGGTGATGCCGCGTCCTCATGCGTGCGCTTCTTTATGGCTGATTGGCCTGACGGTGGACGTATATTGCGCGAACTGCTCTCCGGGCGCGCAGCGACGAAACCCCGTGTCTCGGTGGCCACTCGAGAGGAACGGTGCTCGGTATGAATACCACGGTTCTGGGACCTGGATGACTAAATTTAGGAATTGGATGGTTGGTCCAGGGATTCCATAATCTCGTTGGATAAGTATTGTTGGCTCCTGAGGACATTGCTCCTTGGGGGCATCACTAGGGTCAAATGATTTTATCCATACTGATAAAATTCGACAACAGACCACTCGAGTAGGATATCTTCCTTGTGTTATTACCATCGCTATTCTTATTTGCACATACCTTTTACAGAATAGAGTCTATCTACAGTATCTATCTTATGAGTGTTTTTGACCATATTTGTTGCTACCTTTGGGTAGACACTTGCCCCCCTCTCGCCCAGGCCTTGATCAGTACAGTCTCCCAACATCTCCAGATTTCAAACAAATAAGGAAACTACCGTCGTACGGTTCGCAGAGTCCCTAGCCATCCAGCGAGCCGGAAGTCTGGAAAACAGAGACGAAGAAAGGCTCTTTCTTCGGGAAACTCGTCTAATTCCATCGGCTCAAAGTTACACGAACGATCCGTCGAAGTACAGGGCATTGTCCGTCCGTGGATTTGCGAAATTCGAATAACCTCGACCGAGAGTTTCGACCATTGGGCACGACAATAGTAATGGATATGTTTAATCCAATTTCTACGGGGTAGGCCCTACGGCCGGGATTGACAATGACGAAGCAGTACCCGAGGCTGAAGCGTGACAATGTCGAGAAATATTGGATAAGCGTGACGGGACAGGGTCCCGGAACCAGGTAGAGAGGCGACACGCTTAACCAATTTCCGGGAGAATGGGGCCTAAATTTGCTTAAAATTAGACCTCCTCGGGAGGCTGCTTTGCCTCGAGTGCGTCTCGCCCGATGACCGCCGTTTGCTCGCTATTGTCGCGGAAACCGAGCGGACTCGAGAGCTTCTTTTGTGGCCTTATGAATGCCGAAGAAACGACGGTAAATCGGTGATCGAGTTTGGAAAACTGGAAGGTGGCCCTCGGCAACCGGGTATTTAGGTGTCTCTCTTGCTTTCGTGGGTTTGTTTGGTACATTTCTAGAGGAGACGAGTGCTGGAGGTGGATTTGTAATTGATGGTTTCGAGGCCAAGACGGCGAGAGGAACTTGAAAGGGAATTTACGGAGTGGAGAATGGCGTTTTTTTAAGTTCAACACATTGGGGAAGAGAGTAACGTTTCGTAACTTTGTAGCCAGCCGTGGAAGGCCTTGAAAATTACATGTCCATACTCCAGCGAGTCACCAAGTATTGCACTCATTGAGTTTCCAAATAATTTTCGCACTAATCCCAACAAACAATTTGCCAGAGTCCTAACCCAGAAACCGATGAATCTCAAACACCATCAAATCATCAAATACGCCCATCCTGCACCTCTGAAGTAACTAGCAGCAATGTTTGACAAGTGTCTCCTATAGTAGGCTTCATCGAATCAAGTGTCAGCCATATTGTACTGACCTCAACGCGTCCTCCGCCGTGTCCGATTCCTCCAGGATGACCCGCAAGATCGGTCCCCGCGTTTCCAAATAATTTTCATACGAGAGTCGACTCCGGTAATCCGAAAAAATCATTTGTCCAGGCTTCGTTGGAGTGCCCCCCCGCCTCACCCGTTCACAAAAGTCGCCACACCCTCGAATCGAGCGAGCAAGAGGCCGGTCCCCGATCACCGATCGCGCCGATTTATTCCGTCAGAGCGACGAGCAGGCTGCCCTTTGTTCTCGGTGACTTACATCGATAATCCCGCTCGGTCCCGACACGGTGGCCCCTCCCGTGCCCCTCTGTCTCGTGGCGCAATATCTCGACGGCGAGGCTCGCACGCATAAAGGCAGCAACGGCCCTGCTGGATCCAGGCTCCGTGAAACCGGCGCTTGCTATACTCTCTCTCTTTCTCTCCTCTCTTTCTCTCGGTTCAATCCGCCCTGTTCCTCTCTCTTTTTCTCTTCGCTTCTCCGTTCGCCGCCCCCCCTCCCCGCCCGTCCGTGGCTAACAAGAGGATTCACCATTCACCTGTCACCGGGTCCGAGGGCGGTTAGTTATAGTTTATTTATCGTTTCCACGTAGGCTGGTGTTTGAAATACGTTTACACCGCTCGTATGTTCACCCTTTCTTTCGGTGTGGGTATGGCGCCGGCGTGTGTGGTCCGGCGCATACCACGCACGCGGATGGACAACTATTGTCCGGTCGCGGTGCACCGGTGCACGCTGCAACGCGCGGACAGTTGCAAGCCGCCGCGGACCGAGATGTCTTAAGCAGATTGGCCGGGACGCGCATGCACCGGCCGCTGAGTCGCGCCACGGGTACGCACGCCTGTTTTTGGCCAGTTTTCTTACCCTTTTTTTTACGGAGCAATCGCCTATACGCCGGTTTCCTGGAAATTCTCTTCCCAGAAACTTCGTTTGCTTCGCCGCGATCGAAGTGTTTTCGGAGACTCTCGCAGGCTACTTTGCGTTTGTAGTCTTGAAACGGAACGTTCAACACGTTCACTGCCCATGACCCACATACGGGCCATAGTGACAGTGAACGTGTTAAGCTGATTATATTAGTACACTGGATCACCATATTGGCTACCTAGATGACCTACTGTATACAGTTTGGGATCTATAACATCTTAGGGGGCACTGTTTTCACCGCAATTAATAAGATTTACAATATCCCTTAGGATTGTAATATTTGTTAACCCTTTGACGAAACGCCATTACAAGGGACTACTGTTTCCCTGCTTCGAGGATTAGGCTAATGATACATTGTAATCGTATTCTATACTATTACTTTGTTCTACAATATCTTTCGTGTTCGTGCCATGTTCCTTCCGATGCTACCTAACACCCCATCTTTTAAAGTCACCGCCATGCTCTTATCTGTGAAGTTCAAGTTGTATCGATGCACGCAACAAGATCTCCCAAGGATTCGGTATCTCGCGGAGGCACGAGGGATCGTTGTACACCCTCGTTTACCGAAATAATTAACGTTTGGAAAAAGGGGGCGGGCCTGGGAAGGGGTGGTCCGTGCTCGAAGTATTAACGGGACGTGAACATTAGGGTTATCTGATCACGAGATCTCGGTAAGGACAGACGGCTCGGTGTTCAGTATTTCCGAGCCTACCGAGGAAAGGGTAGTTTCTTCGGGTGGTTTCTATACCTGGATATTATAGGCAAACGTTTGACATGTGATGACAGCTCGTGGCGCCACCAACCCCCCGGTGTTCCTCGGCCCTGCAGGGGTTCCGCTTCGGGTCGAAGGATTCTTTTGTTTCAGACTCATTAACGTGTTGCCAAACCCTCGTCCTCTACCTCCGGGAACATCGTTGTCCGTCAACGACCTGGTCGAGAGCCGCGCGCCGCATTTCCACCCCCGCTGCATGCTTCTAACGGACAGTTGGTTTGAACGACGAAAGAATCGAGTTTCGGCGGGTAACAATGTCGAAGAACTTGGTTTCGGTGCTCCGCGATGATAATTCTTCCGAGTTACGGTCGAGCAGTCTGCTCTGTGCGTTGGACGCCTTTGTGCACCTTCCATTTTCATGGGTAATACACGTAACTACTGAATTCCTGCACACGGCGAGTGTCGTGCGTTTTACCTTCAGTAATCGAGTCCAAAAATTATTTTGTGTGGAATAACTGATTTAAAAGAAGATACAATTGAATTTTTGCCTTTGCATAATATTAAAAAAAGCGTATTTAAACGGATCGTGTTACAGATTTATCTGGCTCGTACACATTCTACAATCTCGTTGTCGAAACGGGAACAGGTATTTGAGCGAGCTAATTTTTACACAAAACCACCCTTTGGCAACGCGTTAACGCATTGTGCGTGGTCTGTGTCTCGTGCTAATTGCCGTGCACGGTGACTAAAAAACACGATGCAACAAACAACGTTGGTTTGGAGGGGGAAAAAAGCATTTCGACCGTGTTAGTTGTTTCGTGCGGCAAACAGTATCGATTACCAAAGAGACGAGGGAATCCTAAAACTATTCTTACGTAATCAAATTTCATGGCTGTTTTCCATAAATATTTAATAGCCTCTTACGTCAGTCGACGCGATATTAATTTTTCGTTAGAAAATTTTACAATTCAACATTACTGCCGTTAGGAACGTAGGTAATAGATGAAAATTTACGACACAGTAAATCAAAACACTAGCCCTAACAACTCGAGGAATGAAATATTGCGACTTCTGTGCTTAATTAGTTGTTCGTCTTTCCGCAAACACGGAGGCGTTCGAGGCCTGATGCCCATACCATCCTTTATTCCGGTGCAATAAATCACTCGACTCGGCAAACGAATCTCAATCCTTTACCAATCCGAACCCTAATTCAGTCTGTTTTCTAATCCACGAGTTAAACTCGTACAACGAGTACAATAGGCATAGATATGCAAACGAGGTTCGCAAAGATATTCGTAGAACCTGGGAATTGCATTGTTCTTGCCATAAAAGGTTAAAGGGTCAAGATAAGCACGAACTGGCCGGTACTAAATTTATTTAAAAACTATACTAATTCCAAGCAATGTATCGTTACTGTTTTCGATCGTCATCGATATTTCTGACCTTTTTACAAAAGAAGACATTTATTGCAATTCATTGCAAGACTGTTGGTGGACGCTACCATCCGAAATGGTCTCGATTCGATGGCGAAAGGCAAGCCTCAAAGGTGGTCAATAGCTCCGAAGGCACTTGGAGATCGAAATAACGCGAATCCTTAACGCGACCACCGCTCTCGTGTCTCTTCTTCCAGTGGCAGCGCAAATGAATCGCGGCTACCCGTTCAACGAGCTTCCACCGGACGATTCACGAGACGTCCACCCGAGCGGTGGTGTTGTTCCTTTCCCGACAGAAGGAGCCGGCGCCCTCTCATCAGCTCCCCGGTCCGGCTCATCAGCGTAACTTCGTCTGTCAGGCCGGACATCCCGCCGGTTGAAGTGTTTATCGACGCTGGCCCTAGCCGAACACGCCGCCGTTACAAGCGCCGGTTCGTGTCCGGCGTGTCGTACTGGCAAATCACCGAATCTGCCGCGGGACGCCGTGGAATCCGCAGCATTCGGCAGCGGTACTCCGGCATCCAGGAATCGCCGCGACTACGTGCCGCTGAAAAGGCTGGAATTGTGGTCGTGGCGTGCCCCAGACTGTAGCCCTGCGGTTGGCATCGATCTCCTCTTGGCTATTTCGCGTGGAATCGGGCTTGCGCCGAACCTTTTGCCCGTGGGAGACGGCTACTCAAGGGTGACGAACCTGTTCGCTTTCCTAGACTTTGTGCGTTCCTCTTTGGTGACGAACCAACGCATTCGACTCTTGAGGCTTCCTTGAGACTCTCGAGTTACCAAGTGTGCGCCATGCACAAGAGAGACTCGTAGGTTTACCAATTAGATGCCCATCATAGTTGACCATAACCTATCAGTTGGTGACTATGGTCGGGGTGTTTGTAGTTGATGTTTCTATCATCCTTACCAGACCTGACTTGGGTTAGACTTTGCACTATGCATCTGTTCTTAAGTGAGGTGTTTCTGGCTCTCGAATGAACAGTCTGCCACGTTTCAGATAGTTTCGATAGACCTGATCCAGGCTAGGCAAATGCACTATAGCATGTAACTGGTCTCGTATCATCTGGCATCCAAAGCAGTCTTTTGTCTTTGCTTTCCAGCTGACACTCTAGCCAAACTAGGCCTAGATTAGGCAATACGCTGTAGCATGTGGCATGTATCAATCTTGCCAAACCAGACTTTGTCTTCGAATCCTGAACCCAGCTCGCGTCTTATAACTCATCTGAACTCAACGTCACCTAGTCCCCAACTCCATCGACAAGAATCTCTGCGAGCACCGCGATGCTGGCCGGGCAGCCTGGTGCCTCGGAACTCATCGTCGGATCGTTCCTGCCGCGAAACGGCGTCGATCTCGATCCCGGAATGGGAAAGCAGCCCGATGCTCTAGGTGGTCCAATAATAAGACAATAAGTTAGGCGTACTGGGATGAGACCCAGTTGATATCAGTGTGGGATCGAAATGCGGGATGGAGGAGACGTATATACGCGAGGTGGCCAGCCAGATGGGGGATAGACGGCGGGGGGAGGAGTGTGGGAGGGGAGGGAGGGACCGATCGGAGCCCATGCCGGACGAAAGCAAGTGGTATGCCCGGAGTGGCGCCAGAAGTCTTTCCTCGTCCTTCGTGCTCCCTTGGCCGGTCCGTGGACCTCTCCGTCCCTCGCTGGGCCATTATCCTCCTGCCGGAGGACCGCTATCTCCCTCGGCGTCCCTCTCGAAACACCGTCGATCCAATTCTCTACGTAGCCTGCCGGGGAGAGCCGGGTTTCGACCACGGGGAACAGAAATTAATAATCTCGGCGAAGGAGGCGCGCTCCACTCCAACTGGCTGCATTCCTCTCGTTAAGGACGGGAATCCGCGTGAACGGCGTCGTGGATTCCGATTCTTATGTAGTCGGCGTCAGTTCCCTTCAAGACTGACTAATTAAAGAGAATTCGTCGTAAAAGGGTCTCGACGATTCCCGACTTTCGACTGTATTAATGGAATACCGATTGCATTATCGGGGTCTTTATGCCTCGGAACGGATCCATCGAGTCGTACTTCATGCATAGTAATAACCGTTGCTTTATTTATTCATGCGCTGTCCGAGCCTCCGTCACCCCCGCCCCGGTTGCTTTTCACGCGAATCGGACTCGATGGTGGGGGGGACGAAGATCGCCTGCGTCCTCGTGCTACCGTTCGTCGATTCGGGATCAGGGCAACTTTGGATCCTACCAGAATCGGAGAAAAAAATATTAGTTGTAGCATTTAACCCTAGAAAATATTTCGATCCTTTTGTTAGCTCACTGCAATTGGGAATGCCACGGAGTCCCGTAAGACCGTCCACTTTATCCCCTAATCCGGCGCGCCGCCAATTTCACTTTCAATCGCAGCTGTCATTATTCTATAGAATTTAGTGCTTGGTATACCCGTAAATGGCACGAGCCCTAGCTACGCCGCTACTGTATGGTACCTGCTACTCGTTTCGTGCGCATGTAGCGACGTCCGTCCGTGTAACTCGTGCAGTATTCCACTTTAGCGTCGTGCCCACGACGCCAATTTCACCTATCATTGTACGTAAAACTCTTTCATGAACTGGACAACTTTGTTTTTCTTTCTTCGTGTCGCTGGATTCGAATGGATGTGTGTTGCGGTAATTTATACGGTAACATTATCGATGTCGATGATCCGGTGACACTGTTTTCTAATGCGATTACCACTTTCGAACCAGTAGCCGTTTTATTATACGCTCCTGGCTATGGAGCCACCAATGAATCGTCAATTTCTAGGTGAAGTGTTTTGGTTACTTAACCCATTCCATTTTTGTACATACTAGACTGATAATTCTACTATTCTTGATGATTCGAAACTAATTTACTCACCCGATTGCGGTGCCGAGAGACATCCTCGCCAGCCATTGATTATCAAAACGACAGAAATAGATCTGCTGAATAACCATTCTCAACTATTACTTCAACAAGTGTTGAATTTGATACAATTCCCAAAGCTTGTTTAGAAGCGTGAACTCTCGAACGCGAGAATAATCACATCAGTGAGGCAAGTGACAAACCCCAAGAGGGGTTCCTTACCAGAGATGAACTATCAAAACGGTGACAGTGCATCTGCCGGGTAGCCAAACTCCCATAACCTCGTTAGAGGAGCACTTGGGGCGCTATTTGACCTACCTCTAGATCAGAATTGAAGATGTTATCTAAGGATCTCTCACCTACGAGAACCCTGCCAAACATCAAGAAAGTTTCTGTTAGCGAACCATCGGTAATTGACTTGACCTAGACACCGCTGTCATTCAGGATTCTACCCCTACAACAAATGATACCGAGGTACTCTGTGTTGAACGGAGCAGAATCTGCCTGCCAAATCCTGTTTCTGTGAGCTCCCAAAACACCGTAGTCGCCCATCCCAGAGCCAAGTGACAGACACTCGGAGACTTCCTCGGCAGGGAATCCTCCTCCGCCGTAAAGCAATTAACAGTTATGGTAATAATTGCTAACGATCCAGGGATAGCCCGTCTCCCCGGGGCGAGGAACAGAAAAAAGGAGGAACGGGGAGCCACGGTGAGGAAGGAGGCCGAAAAAGGAGTGGCCTGGCCGTGGCGGCGAGGCTTGGGGGGTGCGACGGCGGTGAGCAAGATGGAAGGGAAGAGCGATCGAGCGAGGATTATACGACTGGACATTTCGGGCATTTTTACGAAAGGGACGCGCAGGAACGCGTGTTCTATTAGCTAAGACAAAAGAGCGGCGCCTAGACGGGGGCCCCTGGCTCCGTGGGTCCCGAAACTGTCCGACAGCGTTTATTTATGCGGCGAACCGCGGAAAAAGATGTAAGTCCCCGTGCCCCGCTGCATTCCTGCGCCAGGTCCAGCACGCCCGACAGGGATATTATCTCCCAGGATATAATCGACGTGTCCTCCAAGTCGTAAGGACACATTTTTGCCCGGACGGTGAGCGAAAGGAGCGCGACGCTCTCCCGTGCACCCACCCTCTTGGTCACGGTGTTCACGGAGCAATTAGCTGCCAAGAATTTTATGCTCTTTGCCCTCTGCTGCCCGCTGGTTCCGCTGACTAATGGTATTTTCTTCTAAACACGTTGGCAAGTGTACCAGCTAGGTCTAGGCTAGGTCTGGGATAGATCTGAGATTTTATATTGTACGATCTCCACCGCGTGCAAATCCTGATGACTAATGGATCTCTAGTCTTGGTAGACCTAGAAACGCTATCGAGGACGTCGATTATTTGCTAAAAGTGTACTACGAAAACGTGTTGGGTCAGAGATAATCCTTGACTGTATCTGGTCTAGATCTACGCTTTTCTATTCGCTGCTTTTTGTTACGTGGAAGTCCTAATGATGAATGGATCTCTTGTCTTTCAGTGGACCTAGAAGTATCCTTGTGGAGGTTGATCAGAAGCGTTGGACGATGCGTTCGCTAGAAGTCTATTGCCAGAGTGTGTTGGGTCATAGTTCAGCTTTGGTTCAGCTCTCGTCTAGATCCGGGTTAGCTATCCACCTGTAAACTTTCGGACTACTCTCGTAAATAAACGGAGCCGGAGACTTTGATTAAGTACTTAGCGCTTCGCCTGTAGCTGGCTTAATGACTGTTGGTACTTGTCACTCGCGCGGCGTAATGTTTATCGCTAACCAGCGAGATTGGAGTTGAAATATTCGTTGCAAATTAGGTCTGCGTTGCGTTAGGTGTCTGTTAAATCTCGTTTAGGTATCTATTATGCCTCTGTTGGGTGCCTATTGCTAGGTCTGGGTTATCTATTTAAGCTTTGTTTGGATCTCTGTGAAATCTCTGTTAGGCCTCCCTCAGATGTCTCTGTTAAGAGTCTATTAAGTTCCTCTGTTAGCTGGCTGATATATTTACGTTTATTCTACAAGAGTAATCATGGAATTTTGTTGAAGAATCCAGAATATCCTGTCCGCTCTGTCTCTTCTGTATTCATCGATGTAGCTATAAAATATCGTAGACGCCTCCTTTCCTCTTGCACGGTCATCGTCTTCGATTTTACTTTACACAATGTCGCTAAGAAGAGGCCGATGTCGCGCAATAAGCGATGCACTCTCGTGCAACATTATCTTAATCCATGCAAATTTATTCTGTTCATCTCAAAGGACTTTGTTCCGGCCGATCCTCGATATTCCTCCTTTCTTCTCTCGACCCCTTTAAGGAAAGTAGATCTACCATTCGAGTCTTTAATGAATAAAACAAACCGACTCCGTCGAGCAAATTCGCTATTTTATGCCTCGCGTAAAAAAAAAGGATTGGTAATCGTTGCGTCTACGACAGAATAATCGATTGGGGGTATCGAATCGGCGGACGAAAATAAAATAGGGTATTCAATAGGATCGAGCGAGTTGATGGTAATCTATCGACGGTGCATCGTCGCGACTGGTTTGTGAAAAACATCTTGGATCATTCGTGCGAGAACATTTTGAACTTAGATCTTAACGAGACTGTCGCGGACAACGCTAGAAACGACTTAGGTTAACAACTATATTTTTAAGTGCCCATTAAGACGCAACAGAACCCTGACCGAAGGCTATCGTTTCTTAGCGACATCGCAGAGTTCGAAACAATGGCCGTCGAACCGTAACCATAACTCTCTTCGAACGAGTCGTTTGCATAAGAATTTCCCCCGTGATTCGGAAATCATCGTCGCCGAGCATTCGCCTGGCTATTAACGACCGTCGCGTTTCAAAGCGAGCGCCGGTGGACGAGTCCTGTGCTTCCAGCGATATTTGCGTGCCGTCTCTAAGAGACGACGATAATTATGGCTGGCGCGAAAGCACGTAACGTTCGTGTTACCGTAAATTGCCGGCCGGGCACGGCATTGTGCGCTCGAAATCGGTGATTAAAAAGGGAAAGAAAAAGAAGGAGGGAGGGTACGCTTCCTTTCTTGCCTCGTTTTCGCCTCGATACGGCGGAGACGGCTCGCAATTGCGAGATAAATCGAGGAGTACGAACTGGAGAAATAAAACACCTTTGTAACGTTTTCTCTTCCCTTTGCGCGGTAACGTTCGCTGGGAAGCGTGCACAGTAAATTGCACTAAATTCAAGGCAATTCCCACCACTTTTTAAAACGTTCACATCGAATCTTTACTGCTATACTATAAAAAAATATTATACAGGAGATTCTAGACGCCAAAATAAAACGAAAATCAAGAATATCAATTTCTTGATTGAGGCTCCAGTAAAAAATTATTAAAGAATTTCAAATCGTTCCGAAAAAATTATTTTTGGTTGCGGGGGTCAATTGTAAGCATTTTTGGTGAATAGATGTACCCTCGGAATCCTACGCACTTTCGAGAAAAAAATTCGGATAGGTGTCTAAATTTTTCGGCGAAAAAAAAATTTCAAATCGTTCTGGAAAAATTATTTCCGGTTGCGGGGGTCAATTACAATCATTTTTGGTGAATAGACGTAACCCCGAATTCCTGCGCATTTTCGAGAAAAAAATTCAGTAAGGGCGGAACTTTAAACGTTAATAACTTCTTGACGAAGACTCCATCAAGAAATTGGTATTCTTGATTTTCATCTTATTTTGGCCTCCAGAATCGCCCATTAAAATTTTTTTCAAGGGTGGCGGAATACCCTGTATTGTCTCGAATGTGAATTATTGCGATCTTTCAATACCTTTCATGGTATTAGCAGTTCAGTTTTTCAAATCCCTCTTTCGTGTGGATTCTCGAAATCTAAAATTTAAACAACATCTCCCGTGATTTTCAACAGCGTTCAGCCCATAAAGTCTGCAACAAGGACGCCTCGATCTTAATCAGAATCCTCTGGAGGTTCGTCAAACGACAGAGCCTCGAACACGTCTGCTTCTGTAGATCCATTTAACCCTAGCAGTTATCAGGGATCAGCGTTGGTGCGAATGACAAATGTCCCCCGGGTCATCGTTCCACGAAAACGCGAGGCTCGGGGACGTCTTCTTCTCACGAATCTGATCTGCACGGTTAGCGAACATCCCCCGTTTCGCATGTCTGGCGGAGATATCGCGCGAAGAACAACGAGTCTGACCCGTTTATCTCGTCCGCTCTTGATAAATTAATCGGCATTAAGGGACATAACGCCGGCACCGTCCTACGTATTCGGATCGGGCCGATACATCAGGCCCCGAATCTCCGTGGGCCCGGGCTCGTTTCACGATAGATCATCTGTGAGCTGTGAGATCATCAATAACGTATCTACTGGAACATCTAGGCATACCAGGAACAAGCAGAGAATTCGTAAGACGGTGCTCAACACGCGTGCCTTTTGGTCTTTTGGAACAGTCAGCCAGGGAAGATGAAAGATTTTACTATTTTTATTGCGCTGCTTCGATTAGAGGTTCGAAGTTCTAGGCTTCAACATCAAACAGTTTTCTAGCTATTTTATAGTTTCATCATCCGTGTTTTAAACCGTAACGTCGGAAAAAGGGGTAGAAATTCAATGTTTGGAAAAATTTCAACGAATCTTAAAATTAGACGATAAAAAGGAATTATAAAGTCGAATAAAAAAATCTCTAAATATTCCTGAGACGTGCCACGGAAAATAGAACCTATTAATACTGTAATAAATCATTAACCTCCCCCCGGGGCAGTGGTGAACACGAGAGCCAGGGGTAAAATTTTAACAGCGCCGTAAACACAAGTCGGCGCGCTCGCAGACGCATATAAAGCTCGTCGCGGTCCGCCAGCAGTAAATACTAGCGTGCCCCTTTAAAACGAGGGGGTAGGAGGTGGAGTCCCGAAAAAGTTTTACGTCTCCATAACGTAAGTTCGACGCTTGTAAACGGCCGCCGCGGCGCTCTCGACTTTATAACGCAAAATTAATAGAGCTTATCCCTAGCCTTTTGGCAATTTATCATGGGATTACGGTGCGAATACGTCAACCGAGGGACCAGCATCTACCCTCCCTTTCTCACCCCCAGTGACGCGGTCTTCGTCTTCCGTGGACTCTCCCCATAGGCGCAGCAATCACTTCCTGTGTCAATAAACACGGCTCACCCTGCTGGCCCGGCCCTAATTCAAACCGGCACCCAGGGTGATCAACGAACCGATGCCAACCACCCCTCTCCTTCGATGCTTCTTCCTGAATTTTACAACCTCTCCTCTGACTTGGTCCCGTAGACATCGAAACTTTGGAAGATGCACCGTTACGCAGGGTAAGCGTTTCTACAAAAATTTCTATGGAAATATTTCTATCGTTCGTGACCTTATACGACCCTCAAAACCCCTTTATGGTTTTTATCTTCGTACAGAAACAAGCGTCGTTGCATTTCAGCGAACAAAAATATTTCCCACAGTCGTACACGAAGGATAAACGTTGACAAAATTTTTTCCCGCCGCCGAAGTATAGGGTGAACGATTCCTAATTTTCCCCAGCTATTAGGAAAGCAGATTTCCGGTGTAGCCCGCGACGGTTATGGCCCCGATCCCTAATCGCGAAATTCGCCCTGACAGGGCATCGTGTGTTCAAAAAAAGGGTGGCCCCCACGGTGCTATTATGCCGCGAAAGGATGCACATCGACGTTGATTTCGAGCGGTTGGGGTCCGTCGAAGACGACACCCCGTATCGTTGTCTCCCTCCCCACGGTTGCATTATTTGTTAGCAATTTTCCGAGCTGTCGGCCGACCGGCCCGTCCCCTCCGCGTCTCTTCCGATCTGCTCGATCGTTATTGCGGTCATTGTCATTGTAATGCAGGCCGGGGATAATGCATAATGCGAGTGTGGCGCGCGTGCAACGCATCGAGTCACGGCTGGCGGCGGTGCAGCATCACGTCCGAGTGCATTTTGCGAATTGATTGTGTCACGGATACCGGCTCGCGTTCGATTAATCATCCGCTCGTGGAATCTTGAATTTCTCTCTGCTACCGCGCGACGTTCTGCTGCGAGTTTGCGTCGCAATTTATAGCGTGCCCTCCTACAACACGATAAAAATCACGATCTCTTAGTTATCCGATTTATAGAGGAGGACTCAGGGTTGGTAATTTAGAGCTAAGATAAATCTGAGTACAGTGAAGAAGAGCTTAAATATGGAGGCTAATCAAGATTAGAAAAAATTATTTGAGACTTCCTTCGTTATTAAAAATTTTTTGACCAACGAAGGGAGATCTCGAGCACCTCATAGTGCCCCTCTTCTGTCCATCTCTGCATCGTACCAAATGTACTTGCAACCTTGATCGATGTAGGTCGACAGTCCCATGGTCAGCGCCATCAGTAACTCACTAAGTAGCCAATAGCTCTTCCGCAACGAGATCACAATGAAACTCGACACCTACGGATCTATGGTCCCTTAACTGGTATAGACGGTCGTTTGCAACCCCTATTTTGACGAATGGGGTGGTTACCTAGTTACAAGGATCTTTCGTCGGTCGAAATCTCGGCTGGTCGTGCGAACGGTTCGATGTCGAAATCCGATTACGCAATAAAGATTCGCGGGGGCCTCCCTCGCGAAAGCACGGCTCGTCGAGGCGAGTACTGCGGGCCGTTTATCCCGTCGGGAATTGTAATTTGTAATATACCGTCGTCCAGCATGAAAAATAATGCGCTCGAATAACGCGTCGGCGATCCTGTCGAAAGTGTGCTTCGATGAGCCTCGAGGTAGTACGTACCGGGTGTGAGAAGCGACAATCACTACTGGAGACGTCAGGCTTTCGACAGAGCATCACTGGATCTAACTTTTATTCGATTACACCCTATAGATTGTCTTAGCCAAGTTTTGAGGAGATTCCTTGATTCAGGTCTATTTTATTTTTATGGGTAAATAATCTTCCAATGAGATGAGTCCAGTGTAATGGCCGCCACCTAACCTAAACAAATCTCCTGACTTTTGTCTATAATATTGTTCATTTAATAATCACGAGTGGATTGTAGGATAACCTCAAATTGGAGTTGGTGTTACATGATCACATAAGTGTCGTCTTTTGTTCCACTATTCTCCACGCAGAGGGCGCTTTGTTATGATAATCTGCCTCCGTTCAATCCTTTTTTTTTTAATAAATCGAGTGGATGGTAATGTTCCACCCGGTATGTCGGGTGGATCAACGGCAAGCGTAAAACAGCGTTAAAAAAATGACTCGAGCTGACACGTACCCCCTTTAAACCGACAGGTAACATAAAGATATACAAGTGCAGGCGTCGCAAGCCGCAATTCGGCCGGGCCGCGACGTGTAATCACGTATGCAAATGGGGCGCGGTGTGTGCGTGCGTCGAGCGGGACGTCCGAGTAATGCGTAACTGTCGATATCGCGGCCGTTTCGCACGCTGACAGGACAATGTGCACGCGCGACCGCCCGCGAGCTGGTAATTTGTACCGGGGGAACGTCCGGTTATGGTCGCTGGAACGAGCTGTAGGTGTTTAGTCCTCGGATACGTTTTCTGTTGCGGTCTATTCTGCGGGAGAGAGTTTCGTTGAATTTGTACAAAACGATTACCATTCGCGTGCTGTGCCCGGGAAACAGAGGAAAAAAAGAACGTCGTACCAAGGTGTGATCTCCAGGATCGACTTTCAGAGTCAAGACGAATTACAGGCCCCAGTGCGCATGCGTAGGGTAAAAGATTGTTCGTGTGGAGGCACCTTTTTATTTACTTTGATCCAAAAGATCAACAGCGATGACTGCCAAGGACTGGCTTCTACCAAATCCTCCAGAGCATTTATCCTTAAGGACGTAGGAAACTAGACTATTCTAGACTTGCTCGCTACCAAATCCTCTAAATTTGCCATGTATCGAGTTTGTCATACCTATTCTGTGTTAAATACACCTATCAGGTCACTTAGTCCAACCCTGATCCCGAGGATCTAGTGGCCCCATGTCATTCCTGGTTACTTGGCCCAATACCTAAACAGTAACAGGATGCCCCCATCAACAAATGCTTTACATTGTTGATTTATTCATCGTAAGAGTAACTGACTTTAGTGTCTGCACTATTTCTGATAAAAGTCAATCAATTTTTCGGGCTCTGTATCATTTTTTCGATATGAGCAATAAGAAGACCATCATGATCCTCGTTCCCAATAGCCCCAAAGCTCATCCCAAATGACTAGCTTCGAAACTTTTCCTCGAGAGCATCTGTCTCATCGGTGGTTCGATCGGGAAACTTGCAGAAGTTCCTCACGAGATCCCCGTCCATCCCGTTTTCCCATTCCGTGTTGTGACAGTCGTCGCGATGACGGAAGAACGGAGTCACCACGTGCAGGAAGAGTCCAGCGCGTGCTGGGCATTCAGCATCGCAGTGGACCTGACACGCGATCATCCTCACCCGTTCCTATGTGGAAAAAGCCCAGAGTGGGGGGGGAGGGAACGTCACCGAGCGGAACCCAAACTACGGCCGGAAGTTGCCGGTCACGTGGCTTAGCCAACACGCAATTGTGTCCGGCATAATAAAGCATCGGTTCTATCTGCCCGTGGAAACGTAACAACTCTCTCTCTCCCGGCATAGTCTAGGAGCCATTGATTTATGTTCCACTCGGCAGATCTCCAGCGATCGCGACCAACCCCCTTTCTGTTGACGCTCAGGGGTTGCGTCAACGGACCACGGGTGACGCGGGATCCCTGGATCCTCGTAATCATGCGATCTATTGCCTTCTACGTCTGTTCGTCTTGGGAAATGTGTTAGGCATGTAGCTCGTGGATGGACAATAGGAGATACACTGAATATATCTGAGAAATAGGATTTGGTACACAGTGTAATATTATAAAGGGTTGGTCTTAAAGACCTGGTAGTAGGTGTAGAGTATCTGATGTAAGCTGTAGGTCTAGAAAATTTAACAGAGAATAAATAGAATCTTAGAAGATTTGGTAATGGTTCAGAAGACTTAATAGATAACAAGTCTAAAGACTTACTGGTTAAATATTAGTTGAGTAATAGAGAGCAGGCCCTAGAGGATTTAGTAAAATAATGAAGACCTGACAGATAGGAGGATCTACAATGTTTGGTAAATAACAAAGGGTTGGTTTAGATGATTTGAAAAGCTGTAGACTTACAAGATTTGCATACCAACTATTTATTGCTATTGAATCTTTGAATCGCCAAGCCGGACAGGATCAGAAATTTCCCGTGATCTCGTTTTGCAGTGACCAGGATCACGCGAGTCCCAGAAGGGAAAAAACTACATAAAAGGGGGAGAGAAAAATCAGTGTAATAGAGAGATCAGAAGGGAGTGGTGCGTCGAACCGATCGGTCACGGTGTTCTTATGTTAATACCGCAACGGTTCTGCTTCGGTTTTCTATCGGACCACCCCTCGGGGCCCACACCAGCGTGGCGAATCCTCAAGTTTATCGCGGGGGTGTGTAGCCACTGTAACCACTAAAACCATCGTCCGACCCGGGAAGGTAGTGGCCAGAGGGGGGTAGGAACGACGACGGCGGAGAAATTTAGTGTTGCGCTGTGGGAATCAGAAAATCGATACCACGGATGGGTCGTTGTCTAAACAGATTGCATCGACAACCAAATTATTGTTTCTTCGCCCAATATTAGCCCTATATCGTATTAAAAAATAATATGTAAACAGGAAATATGATTCGGAGTTGGTAAAGAACAAATTGGGATAACAATTATAGTGCAAATTATCTGGGGTTAATAAATATGTCTATCCATCGTGCACGGAGAGATTAAACGAATTAAACGTTTGGCGCTAGTATTCCGTCGAAGGGGGTACGACTAATAATCAATGAATAAATAATGCTTAAACAATCTCGGTGCTCCAAATTCGATGGTTCATCTATCACGAGAGCCGTCATCCCGCTAGTGGTTACCTAACAGAACCTGCCGGTCAAGAAACTCGCTTGCGAATTATTAATTGCGCTTCGGGTCTGAATCAATCAAGAAGCCGACACAACCGTTGAAAAGAAACGAGCCTCGATGAAACCGGAGACCACCCTCGAAGTCGTCCGCGAAACGAAACCGAAGGTAGAGTCTGAGCCAGTAGTTTCCGCGATTGTGAGAAACCATCTCTCCCTGGCGCTCGATGGACCGTTGGAGGGGGGCACACGGCTCTCCTTGACCTGGGAGAGGGGGGAGCCCTGTACCCCGCGGTGGTTGACTCCGGCACGGTGGTCCAGGTCAACAAATCATAATCGTGCCCGCGACCGAGTAACGAGGAAAGGTTGAATGCCTACTCGAGGTTCGTGTATACTGGGTGACCTTCTTCGTTCGTCGCTTGGTGTCCTCCACTCCTTCGCGAGATAATCCGCATTACAACGATTCCCGTTTCAATACGTCACATTACTTTGCGACTCATCGCTTTGATGTTAATTCTTTGTGTGAAATGTTGTTAGAGATGGTCCCCTCCTCAGTTTGGAAAACATTCGCTTTGAGAATACAGAAATTTTTTGCTCCCCCCCCTCCCCGTACCTTAGAACATGAAATCAAATCAAATACAGAAGCGTTGGATTTTTCAAATTGATTACTAAATGGAATCGGCAAGGAAGTGGTTAATAACATATAAATTTCATCGTATCCGAATACTTACATTTACTTGCACGCGCCAGATTTTATTTTAGCCCTCCTGTTGGTGGTATATACAGGCCTGGTGGAATAAAGACGTATTATCACTATTATTATTTCATCGCCAAACGAACACCACGCGAAAATCCCTGCGTCACGATCCGATCGAGCGTGCCGAGGCGGCGCGGCGGGTAAAAAAGAAAGAGTCACCCAGTACACGCGGAAAAGGAGGAGGAACTTCGCGGCGTCGAGGGAGGAGAAGGGTAGCGCGGGGGGTCATGAGCGAGAACAAGAGCAAGAACAAGAGAAGCAGGTAGGTCGTAACGTGGCGCACGGAGCGTCTGGGGCCCACGCTCTGCCGCGCCGCGACAAGGTGGTCCCGGGGCCCAACGGGGCCCGACTTGCAGACGTGGGGCCCCGCACGAATGCCCTCGATTTATGAAGCACGAATTAAATACTATGATCCTAGTCGCCGGTGCCCGTGGACCAGGGGCCCCACCGTCACCCCGAGCTGCATGGAAATTGAATTTCGCCGCGGTTGGGCGTCCCCGGCTACCGGGGAACCCGGGACGCAGCATCGTTGATTGGGTAAAAACGATAGATTGACTGCATTAGCAACTAAAGTAGGTCTCCTCGAGAATGAAATCGCCTCCCCCCAGTCTTTCCATTATCCTGTGGGACTTTGGGCCCACCCCAACATGGGTTCATCTTCCGTTTAAAGAGCGAGATATTAAAGATATAAAGGGCCCAACATATTTTACAGTAGTCCTCAATTTTGTGTTACCAAATTGGGATCGTCGACTCGCTCGAAAGCGGGGCAGATGGCGATTTTTGTCATCGATTAAATATGAATCGTCAACGTGTGTCGTACACAATACATAAGCAAAAGTTAGGTCGCGAAAACGGGAATTGCTGTGCTCGATCTCGTCGTCGAGGAAACCTGAATCAAAAAGTTTGTGGCAGGTCAGAACCTCGACGTAATTGGATGATCACGCGACTGTCTCGGAACGAGTTAGCCGGAGTTCTGAGCACTAGCAATTATTTAATTGATCTGCTACCTTCCTACTCGTATTGCTTGCCGTGTAATGGCACTTGCGTATCACGTATTGAAAAGTTACGATTAAAAACTGACCAAACGGCACCGTTCCACGGACGACGCCGAAGCCAGGTGATCTCATACTGTTCAGGAGTGGACGCACAAAGAAACGCGTCAAACCCTCCGTTGCCACCCTACAACAATACCGGCAATCAATTAACAGGAACTCCGCGATCAGTTTTCCTGTTCCTGATCCCCCCAATTGCGCGGCAGTTGTAGAAACAATGCGTTTCATTAGTAGGATTGATAATAGTATAATATTTTATTGGCATCGGAGTACCACGAATAAGCTTCGAATCTTATAAATACACTTTGAGTATTTGAAAATGGTCGTTCCAATCCGAATATCATTCATTAGGGCATTACTATTCGAGTGTAGTACAGTTCCACAAGTACTCTGAGCTATACTCATTACCCATGCAAGCCCTTTAAAACCGATTCTAGGTCCCCGTTGCGCGTGGGCTAACGAGACGTCTATATTATTATGCCGTTGGAAGAGCGGCGCGGGACCCCGAAACGGGGATGATTGCGTCGGATATTAGCCCGCGGGGTCCCCCCTCGCGTGAGGGGCCCGCGGATAGAGACGAGGAGAGCCATTCGGAGCCACGGACCACCGTGAAAGAAGGGAGTACTCCGGGCCAGCAGCTCCTCCTCGTTTCCCCTCCCTCCCTCCCGCCCCTTTTTCGATGTTTTTGCCTCTTCGTTCGCCGTCTACTACGCTCGATCCTTTCAACGCGGGTTTCCTGGGCTTTACAGCCTACCGATAACCGCGAACACATAATTCCCTGCAGCGCCTACCATACGCATTACCGTCGATTTCTTGCCCCTTAACCAGGTGGAATTTATCGCGTGGAAACGTCAGTTCGTGGCGCGGTCACCACCCCGTTCGAACCAAACGTCAATCGTTTTCTCTCCCTCGGCTTAGCCTTCTGCGCTCAGCTCTAAAAAGTTTCAGTTTCTCCCATTGCGCTAGAAAATCTTCTCTCCGAAGATCGTGACCGGTAGAATAAGTCCGTTCGCGTGAAATTGTAGCTTCGAAGCTACCAGGACCTTCTTGCAGAAGTTAGGGTATCTCGTGGATCCAATCTACAAGCTTCATCGAGATTCGCTGGGAAGGAACAGGTTTGATAAAACAAGCTGGCCCATGTCTGTGATCGCACCTGCCAAGCAGGTGCGTAACTGATTCGTGCTGTTCACGACGATTGTTAACTATCTAATCGCTAATCGTGCCTCTAGTCGCCGGAACCCGTTTGGCTGGGTCCGAATCTCAGGTCTAGTCAAACGGGTGCCCCGTGTGTTTACGTTCGAACGCCAATTAAACTCTTCTACGACAATAATTGATTGAAAATTGCCACGGAGTCTCAAAGTATCTGAAGAAATTCGCTTGAAAGGGGGGTAAAAATTGGGTCCGGTAAAAAATCCATCTAAATTCCTCCCGGGTATCTTTCACCCAGAAAATTCGTCTGTTGTCATCCCTGGAAACGCCAATGGCGGATCGATCGAGTGTCCGGTGCAAAAACCATCCCCCGGAAGAAGTTTATGTCCCCCCGCGGCGGCGGCGGCGGAACGTGTCGGCGCGGTGGCCGCCGCGCGGTAATTAAAAGACGCAATTGTCACGTCGCGGAATTGATGTCCGCCGCGGTGTGCCTGCGACGTATTTATTAGCCGGCTACGCGGACCGACGCGACACGGGCGGCGCCGGCGGGCCGCGGCGAGAGGCGGCGCGATCAAAAATCAAATTCCTCCTCCCGTGGCGCGGCGGGTCAACGGAAGGGACCGACGGGCCCCGCGTTCGGGGCCCCCACGGCGACAATACTTCCCCCGTCCAACGATTGTCCACCCTCCCCTCTCCGTTTCGCTACCAAGCGTGGCGACCGTGTCTTATGTTTTAATTGTTCACCGCCGCCGCGTAAATCCTAATTAAGACTGAATTATTTGGCCACGAGGCGCACCGCGTAAGAAGCTCGATGCGAGAGCCGTTCGATCGCGAGAATTCCGACCGCTCTCAAGGACGGTCCCTCCGATCGGGCCAGTCGGAGTGCTGGCTTAAGGCCCTACCCCCCTCCGTGGGCCCGCTGGTCGCTGCTTCGTGTTCGACTTCCTTTTTGCCCCAGCCTGGCCGCGCGCTGCTTTGTCGCGGACCGACCGCTGGGATCGGTGGGAATCGTCGAACGGGGTGTCGATTTTCCTCGAACCCCCCCACCCTTTTTCCTTCTACGGGGGCAGAAAAAGTCGTTGAGCTACGAGTTCCATGCGATTGGCGACTCCTGTAATTGGGTGGCGTGTGGAAATGAGGAATCTGACGTGGGTATTTGGATGCTCTTTGTATTAATAAGTCCTGGAACAAGGGGGTTCTTTGTATCAAGCTTTGGGAAGAATGTCATTTTACCCGTATGTGGCCATCCGTGTCCCTGCATACTTACTCTCCGAAACTAAAGTGAAATCGTCGTTGCACGTATGTACGTGTAAAAATACTCAGGCCATCGACCTTGACAGAACATCTTCTGAAGTCATTGAAGTTAACCCATCCTGCCGCATAAATATTTACGATGCAATTTATCAAAACGTCCAGAATCGTGTATTTATAAGAATTGGTGCTTCCTTTGAGAATATTTGCGCCAAAACATCCAGAACGTCGTTACTGCTTCTTCGAACGTAGTTTCCTCCGTATGTCGCTCGCGGTTTCTTACGCGCCGCGACGTAATCTATCATTCCGTGCCGGGAGGCGAAAAGAAACGTTGAATTTCCACGGCACAGCCAGAGGGTGAAATTTCACGCTGCACGTACGCGCGACCATTTAATGCCGTCTGCACGGGAATTTCGTCGCGCGGCGGTGCACCGGCGAGGAATTCCGCTGCATTTGCGGGAGATACTGCGACGTGGCTGCATGCACGGGACAGGAAATTGAGAGGGGCGGTTTAGGAAGAAGAACGGGGCACTAAAAGTTCCGAGGGAATTACCTGGAGCCGCCTAGTACTAATTTGTCAAATGGACTTCTCCTTTTTCGGGTTCGTCTATGGGTCTCTGCACCGAGTCTTCGTGGTTTATGTCTCGCGTGTATGCGCCACTTCTTACTTCTGCGCCCGTGGAATGCGGAGGGATGCGGGACTGGGTTGAAAACGGAAGGAAACGCTGCAAAATTATTTAAACATATCAACGAGCTGTTCCAATGAATATATTATAAACGATTGTAGACAGGAAGAGCAAAAACTTAAGTTTCTTTCTAAAATTAATTTTGTTGCAGTGTGATTAAATAATGGGGCTAAGTAAGATTAGTTTCTCATAATATCGTGATAGTGGATGAACTTCTCATGCATTGCAGCTTCGCCTGACCATGGAGAATGGATTTGAGGTTAGGAAACTCGTTAGGAAACCGAAAGTTTCCATTAAAAAATTGTTTGTAAATGTTAGAACCATCGAAAGGAAGTCTACTATCGTACACAAATATCAACATGTATCAGATCTATGCTATCTGCACCTGTTTGAAGGATGACTAATAACCATTTTGGACACGTGTTGTTTTTATCTCTATAAACGGAGTATAATGGGGTGTGGTGGCTAGAAGTGATTCGAAATGAGTGGGTAGAGTAGTGTCAGAGCGAAGAAAGAAGTTATTACGAACCATGTTGTAAACACAGAGGGAGGAGTAGATAGTTCTCTGGAGATAAGACAACAGAAGTGCATGATCCATCTCTGTTTTGCAAGAACAGGAGAAGCACGAAGATTTTTGAATATGTTACGAATAAAGAAGATCAGAGACGATAAATAACACCCGAATGTTTGGTCCATCAAAGTCCCCTAGTCTTAGCCAAACATCGGATCGGAACGTCCGCCTAATGGGGTACAAACAACATTGTTACTTCTGTCCCCGTCACCCTCGAAAGTAGCCCATTTCTTGCTCAATGGATCCTCCCCATTTGATCGTTATCAGGATAACAGTTTCGTCTGACATAATTCCACGGGTCCAATCGGCGAGCCAACAATTAAACCCACGCGTTCAGCAGTCTAGGAGTTCGATCCCCCGGCGTCTAACCGCGAACAAATCGAATCGAGTTTCCTCGATTCGACGGAGGCGCCTTTAACAAGAATACCGTTTAAGCCCAGGCAGGGATCAGGATGACTCTGCATTATCGCTGATTCCGGAGCCAGCCACGGGATTTCCATGTCCGGGCAGGGAGCCCGCCGCCGCCATCAGCATCGCAGACCCCACAGCTCGACTTAGCATAGATTAAACTCGCGCACACGCCGGCAATCTGCCGGATGTTTGCGAGCTCGACGAGAGAGCCCGGGTGGAGGAGGTTTTAGATAAAAATCGGGATGATAGCTTCTCCACCTTTACGAGGTAAGCGGTTGCGCCCGTTCAACCGCCAACGAAATCGAAAATTCTGCTGAGTGCACTCCTTGGGGGCCATCGCCAGGTGGGCGAAAACGGAAAATAACTTTAAATTTTGGACTCAGTTTCAGATGTGAACTTCTTCGATTCTAATGAAATTTTACAGGATAATAGATCTCGTTTCTCTGATAAGCACAGATGCAATTATAGATGTAGATGGTCAGTTTAAAGAAAATTTTCGTAAATAATATTGCATCAAGGTATTCCTGGATTAGGTCTCGTAATCGCATTATGCACCGGTGTAACAGCTTAAACGTTCCCATTTCTTTGGTGACTCTCCTTTGTTCTCGTAACCAGGATCTGATGTTTTTTCTTCTCCCCGTCGATCGATGCTCGCGAATTAATCGCTACTCCGAGGTTTTTGCTCGCGGGCGGGCAAGGAGTTTCAAATTGCTGGGAACGAAAAGGAATTGCCTGCCGCTTTTTGCAATTTAAATTGCACTCCCCTTAATTGCATCGCTTCCCCTTACGTGCACCGCCAAGTATCACGAAGCTAATTCCCACTGGACAGTCATCGTCCTCCAAAAATTAATCAAACCTCCGTACCGTCTCCAAAATTTCAGGAATGTAGAAAACAAATTACAAAAGAAAATATTTTCTATGGAATCTAATTACATTTAAATTGATTTGTTATCGCCCTGTACAGTTTCTGCAATCACCGGGCCAAGATGGGTGGTAAGTTTATTAAGGCGGGATTGAAGACAGTGTTTGAAAATTCACAGCCAATTCCGAGTCCCCTTTTACATTGTTCGCGGGTGGAGTGGCGACGTCGACGATGTTGGCAGTGAATTTTGGCGCGGGGCCAGCATCCTCGAGAGGATTTACGTCTGTTTAATTTTATGGTATTTCACGGTCCAGCCGCGGATGAAGCTGGACCAGTGTTTCTCAAAGCCATCGTGCGCAAAATTCTGATAGAAACCCTACTTGCTAGGGATCTCTAAGTTTAGACCCATTCATTCGATAAATACTTGTGTACAGGGTTAGGTTTTATAACAATATTTTTAGCTATTCTATTGTTGTAAAAGGTACACTAGTTTGCCATTCTTTCAATCGATACGTTAACAAAAAAGGCTCTCTTATCTTCGTACAGTAACAAAACGCTCCACATTCGCTTCAATGAAATTCCCCAATCCCATCCCAATGAAACACGAGATAAAGCCTATTATCGAACCACGACGATTTAAATAAATGAATTTCCAGCGTCCTCGGTTTCCAATCCACCTGGACGAGCGTTCAAATGCTGAAACGTTTACAAATTCCGTTGAACATCAGCGCAACAACCCACCTCAATTAAGCCCGGGATCAGTATCAGCGGCATCCGGCGGTCCCGGTGGCGACGCGAGCCCGCGCGTAATACGCGCGCATTAATCAAGCCGCGGCGGGCGTTTTCCATAAATTTCCAACGGCAATAACCGCGAGAAGGTCGCCAGGTGTTACGCCAACGCGCGGACCAGGTCGCTTCCTCGAAGCAACCGCGGCGGGAACATCCTGGCTAATTGCAGCATCGCTCACCGACCGCTTCCATTATGTCCTTTTTGCCTTCCGCCGTGCTTATCGCGACGCCAGGATCCGAGTGTCCTTTCGAGGCGGCTACCACCTCGGCCGCGGTATGCGCTACCAACCGGAGAGTCGTTCATTCAGGATGATCGCTCCTGAGTAGCCGGCTCGAGGTAGACACCGTGCTTCTTCGAACCATTCGCGGCTGACATTCTAGATCTTAACGAATTACCTGGTTTTAGGGACTGCCGATTAGTTCTTTTTGAAAAACTGGAAGCTGGATTCTGGATCTGAACACTGGGGAATCGTAGCAAAATGTTCAAGAATAGTCCAGGGCTATTGTAGACGTAGACAAAAGTTCTTTAGAGGATCACTGTTAAGGCAGACATAATTTAGCACACTTTGCGGACGTGTACCCTTTTGAATAGCCGGCTAGAAGCGATTGCTGGTGTATTTTTTGGGAAGCAAGTGTCAGGAATAGACGTCCAGAGCTACCGTGCATGGGAGGCCTAGACATTGTTGCGAAGAGACACGATGATTATTAATTGAGCCTTCAAGATGATCGCTCTCGAGTTGTTGGCAGGAGATGGATCGTGCTTCCTCGACATTGTAGATCTCCAACGACATATTTAATGGATGGTTAGGTTCTTCGGATGATTAGTTGTTTTTGAAAGGGTTGAAGTTGGACGCTGGACATATATGAGACTGATATAAGGATTAAAAAGTGTTTAAGAGAACCATAGGTCTGCTGTGAGAATCGACAAGGAGACTCTCAATCTTTATTAGTTGGTACTTTGCCCGAGCTTGTTCTCATCAAGATTCTTTTCAAGCACATCAATTTGGATAATATTAGCAAGTTATTTACAAACACTGTAAATGGCCTATTTTGATCTCCCAAATGGGTGAAACTGTGACATGCAACCCCAAAGAATTCGCTTCTATATTAGCCCCGTGACAAAGGCCCCTTCCTAAATTTCGCTGCTAATAAAATACCCACAATTGCACCCCTTCTCGTGATCCGAAAACTACCCCTATCGTTCCAGCAAACGAAACACTTCCATCGAACAGCATCTAATACTCCGGACGCACCCTGTCCTATCCACACGAACGGGCGCGTACACGCGCAGAAAAATAGCGACGCCCGCGCGCGCATAAACTCGACAGGATCACGAAACCACCCCACGGGGACAAGTAACGAAATTAAATTCAAATATAATCAAATAAAATTTAAATTTTAAATCCGTCTTGGCTCCACGCTGTATATATATCCAGCACGCGAAATTTAGTGGCCCGCCACCGTCTCCTTCATCTTTCTCTGCCCTACCCCTACGCCGTCGGGCTCTCCACCCCCTGAATTCGAGCCGAGATTTAACGGGTCAAACTGGGGCCAGGATCGACCGACGCGGGGGTTAAGTTAAAAGCAAGAGAGGGTGCCTGATTGAGAACACTGTTTTGTTTGTTCGTCCAACACCGCTTTCGGCTCGAGCCGCCGGAGGTGGGGGTGGGACCGAGTGGATTAGTCAACGAGTCAATCATTTTCATCCCCGAGAATATTCCTGTCCTCAACTTTTTCTATGACAAGAAAACCGTCCATCTGCAAAATTATTTTTTTTAAATCATCCCTCCTTTACCTAAAATCGATTCGTCCCATGGATAAATCAATCCTCGTTCCAGAATTATCAAGTAACTCTCACGGTCTTAATCGAACGTTTCCAACAGTTTTCCAAAATTTCCACAAAATTATACAACCACCCTCCGCGGGGTTTGAAAGACCAACTGACGTTCTCCCCGGCAGGGAGAGATCCTCCCCCGAAAAAAAGAGCCCAATCACCGGACTCCACCCCAAGGAATCCTCATCCCTCGCGAGCGAAGTGTCACCTCACCCTCATTACCATCCAGAGCCAATCAACCCCCGAAGCTCGGCGACCTCGGGCTCTCCTCGACGATTTCCCGTGCGTGTTCGGCCCTGCTGGTGACGACTATTCCGCTGCCGGGGGTTGGCTGGGGGGTTGGGTGTCATTCTGTGTCAACCACAGTGCCCTCTGACGATGACATCGCGGAACGCGAAAGGGGATGGAAACTGGCTCCGCGCGGAACCCAGCAACCGAGCTGGTTGCAGGGTTTCGCTTTGCCCGGCGCATCCCTCCGCCACCCCTTTATGTAAGTACACCGACGCACACCGCCACGGGACGCCGTTTCACACGGACAGGCGCGGGGGTGGCGACGTAAACGAGAACATAGGTAAAGCCTCCAGCGGCAGTCGTCGGCTTAAAGCGAGGGGGTTGGCTGGTCTTATTTGGAGACAAAGTGGATCGGATTAGAGATACAGATTTCAATTTGTTTACCCCACCCCACCCCCCTCTATTGGACACTTACGAGGGACGTACCCCAACTGTTCGACTTCGATTTTATCGAGCTTCTGCAAAACAATAACAAATAAGCTTCTAATGATACATGCGAAATATTAGGCGTAGATATTCGATAATTTTTAAAATATTTACTATAAATATACTTTATGGAAGTTGTGATATAGTGCATACAATATTTTGAAGTTGTAATAATTGCATGTATTATATTGCAACATTTCTTTATTTTTGAATACGTGTAACAGTATACTTTGCAGCATTTAGTCGTCGCTGAGTAGACGTCATAAAGTCTCGAGATGTTTATTTGTATCGCGAGCCAACCGTGGAAAGTTGTTCTCGTATAGAATGCGGAATTCACGATCGTTTCTGGAAACCTGAAAGCATTTCCCGTGCAAATAGTTTTTGTTATCAGACGACGTAATCTTATTCGAACGACGAAACACTTGACCTGATCGGGAATTAGGCGTCAGTCGTGGTTTACGCTCTGCCTCGAAAACATCGACGCTGCTCGCCCGTTACTGTCCGCCATTATTAGACAGATCATTCGAACAATCGTCAGTAATTTCATAAAGGATTTGATTTTCGACACTTTCGATTCATTAAAATCAAGATTGTGATAATTGTGATGAAAATTCTAATTATTTTATTCGTTTGGGTGAACGTTAGTGTATACTAATTTCGTGAGTGTTATTTTCCATCGTGCAGTACACGGTGTATTCTGAAAGTAAGCATATATATTTGTCACTTCTCAGAAGTGAACTCTTTAAATCGTTAGTTCCGGCTCTGAATAATTATTTTAACCCTTACGTAAATTTTTGGGGCTCCCCACAAGTTTTAACTAATAATTGTTTAACATATGTCATGGTAATTATTTGAAAATTAATGCAATCCTCCATTAATTCACTATTTTTTAAATGCTTTAAAGGAAAGTTGATTTCCATTTACCAATTTGGTAAAAATCAATATTAAGTAAAATAATTCTGTAGAGTTTGGGAGTCCACTTAAGGGTTGATCGAACAGGAATTGAAAAAAATTCTTGCGTACGACTATCCTGGCGAAACGTCCCTCCGACAGAAATGTCACTCGCGAGAAAAGCCCAACGCGAAAGTAATCTCATTCGTAGCTAACCCTGTCCGACGAATAATGCCCGAAACGAAGAGGGTGGTTCATCGAAAGGGCTCGCGATTCGACAAAAGAAACGCCGCCGTTCTTCTCGCGATCCCGACCAAGGATTTCGCCATTTTTAACCGGTCGCACGTATATATCGCGGTACTGAGGAGGGGGCGGGGGTGAAAAGCAGGAGGGGTGGAAAGGAATTACCACACACCATCGTCAGGTCGGAAGTCGAGGCTCGGTAGTCTGCGCCACTTCCTTTGAACTCTCTCTGTCTCTCTCACTTTTTCGGGTAACGCGAAAGAGCTAATTAATTTCTCTCCTTCCTTCTTGCTTCCACCCCCGAGTTTCTACCCCTCTGTCGACGCGTCTCCGGCGTTTATTTTCGTTGGCAGCGAGTCTCGGAGGGGGATGAAAATCTGGGGACGAACGGTGGAAGAAGAGAACGGCCTCGTTTTGGAATTCTGACCCCGGCTTGGCTTTCTTTCAAAGCAAGTGGGGGTTGTTCTTTCGGCGGATACGATTTTTCGCGAGTTTTGGGAAAGGGTGATCTTTCTCCGAGGGTGGGTTTGACTCTGATAGATTTAAGGGTACCGGGCAGCCAAACTCTTTCAAAAGAATGTCTTCTCTGGGAATTAATGCCAAAGAAATGAATGCCAGTCCAGACTTTTCTCTTTACACATAATACAATTCTCCGCCGGGCTGCTGTACATATTTTTTTTTCTCACTTACAATATATTATTCCTCGTCTATTTATTTTTTACAAAATGTTTGACGACGTATCTTGTGAATTAATTTTATAAAATTACAATGTATTAATTGTTTTGATCAAGGGAGTTATTGAACACCCTGTACGTAGAATGACCCATTCGCCCGACAAATTAATTTATCCCGCGATTCACCGAGCTCGATATCAATCTGATCCGATAGCACTGATTTCTTCGTTGTGTTTTCACAATGTTTACAGAAATTTTTTCTCCCATTCCGTAAACCACGATCGAGATAATCGCTCGCTAAGAGTTTCGACATCGTTGCAACACTGCAAATGCGGTGACTATGTATTTATCGAAACGGGGTAGGTGTTGGTTAATCGAAAGAGGCAGTTCGTCTTTAATTAAGTCGCGACTCTGGCTAATGAAGTTACTCTATAATTACTAATTAATGTGAAAAAATTTGCAAGATAACGACGACGCGGGGACCAGTTTTTAGTCAGCTGGAGGCACTTCATTGGCCGCCGGCCGACAGACGTTCGTTCGCATATTCAAGGCACTGTGACATGAGATTGGCAAAATTTTTATTCGAATAAAATCAACGTCTATCGATTTGCAAAAAATCAATTAAACTCCTTCTCTGCCCAATCGTACCAATGGAAATTTTCAGATAAAATTGTCTTTCGGATAAGAAATTACATGTTTTTTATTTACTCTCTGCGTGCAACATGGTCGCTAATTGGAAATGTTTATTTGGATTTTCAGAGAGCAGTGTGTTTATATTTCACAAAATAATTTGCAGTTTTATAAAATCGTTCGCCCCTTCCCTTTAGTCATTGGAATCTTTATTTTGGAAAATACTAATCTAAAGCTATGATCAAAATTAATTTTTATTTATTCGGTGTCTTTATTACACGAACCAACGAGATAAGAGAATTACTGCCCCTTTGAGTGGAATTCACATACAATTTTTTGTAGAATCGACCATATTGTAGATGATCGAGATAAGCGAACACCCTGTAGGAACAGTAGCCGAAGTCGACGATGTAGGTAAATTGGATACAGACAGTGAATTAGAGATCAGACGTGTTTGTGGTACACGTGCGAAGATCGTGAGGATAATAGTGACGTGTCAATGAGATTATACATTGTTATTTCCGAGCACACTGCGTACACGAGGAATAAACTTTATTACGCATGTACGACACGTCGTTAAGCACGCCTACTTAACTTTTTAACTTCCCACCTTTTAACGATACACCTTCTCAACTTGAACATACTCTGTTTCCTTTTAATTAATCACAATTTTCTGTTTTTAAATGAAACTAAAGTCGATGCCGTGGCCCAACGTTCGAACATCAACTCATAGTTTGTTGACAGTTATTATTTATTCGTATTCGAAATATTTCAGGTATAGTTAACCCCCCCCCCCCCTCGCCACGGTTATGGTTATGTATACAAAGCAGGTCTCCTAACGAGCTGGCTCGCGACAAAAGCGACGACGACAAACAGCCGGGCACTTATTAGTTCGCGAGACTCATCCTCCCAGCCCTCCCACCGGAGGCGACATTATTATACTTCCGGCGCAACGAACGCGCCGTGGCGCGTTTGATCCTAGAGACAATCCTGTCGCGCGCAATCGCGGAATATGGAAATTCGCGGCACGGCGTGGGCTCCGTAATTATCGGCGGGAAACGCGGAGTCCGGATAATTGGAACGCTTGCTAATTAGAATATGGCACGACCACCTGTGCAACGATCCGCCTTTGATGCCGGAACGGAGTTCCGCCGTGACAAAACCTGCAGGCTCGAGCCACCCAGGCTTTTAACGTCGATCTTGACGATCGTTTTCGCTGGTGAAAAATTTCGACACGATTTTATAACCGCTAAAAGACGTTTCTTCCTACTAGGGATTTCAACTGCTAACGCGAAAACGCAGCGGGGAACGGGCACGTGCAATTTGTTAATGGATCTTTAATTTCCGGAACTTCAAACGCAATTCTTTTTAACTGTCAGTCGAGTGCTTTTTGAAGCCAAAAAAAAGAAATATTTTTCCCTTATTTTTTGCTGTGATACGGTGGTGTAATATTAATTATGGATTAAGGGGAACAAAGCACGTTCGATACCACATTTTCCAAATCTTGCCACACGATCGTACAGTCGCTGCCATTTGCATAATTTCATAAGATCCAGGGAACGTGAAATTTCTCAATCCCCACCCTATGATTTAGCATCCGTTGAGCGAATTAACGACCACAGTCGATAATTACGCCAGATCCGTTCGCGGTAGCGATTTTCTGTGCTCCTTAATGAGCAGCAGACCGGAACGAACATGCAAGGCATACTGCAGATACCTAAACTATCTTCTGTGCGCGTTCGCCTAGTGGGAATCGAAATTCCCTAGCGCCGACGGCGGGAAATCTTTCCACTTGCGACCCGCGATACTTGAAGTAGGAAAAAAAGTACGTCGGTTCCTTTGAAGCACCGACAAAAGGTGTATTATTATTTTATTTTACTTTGTGAATTGATGTGAAAAGTTACTTCTGATTCCAAAGTATATAGAAGAATCTCGAAACCATGAGACCTTGGTTAAAACATTAAAAAATCATATACCCACGAGCTATATTCCTCTCAGAAAATCTATTTCGACAGACACAGGATCGTAAAATCTATTCAGAATTCTCAACCCTCTACAACCATACCCAAAATGCACGTTCGAAATCACTTTCAAAAAGTCTGATCGTTCTAAAAAGGAGGGCTCCCGATCTCTTAAAAATGATTCGCACCTTCGTGAGTCAATAGCTGAATCAAGATATCTCAAGACGCCCCCAACCACCCTCTCGTAATCCCAGTAATTCTTCAAAGAGGCTCGAAGTCCGCGACTCTCGCGAAGGAAACGCTTCAAAAGGGCTTGTAAAATGCAGAAAATCGGTTCGCGAACAACACGAAAGCTCATGAAACCCCTAGAGTAGCACTGTTCCCAGCGCAGGGTAGCGAAAACCGGCGGCTTCCCCTCTTCCATCGAGGGGAGAGCCAGGGAGAGACGCGGATCGCGTCCGGAGGCGACTCGAGGAGCCTCCAGAGGGCTCCAGCTCTCGTCGCGGGGGCACGAGAAAAAAAAAATGCAAAAGGGGGCCGGGAACAGGCCGGTCGGAAGGTGGGAACGCGAGGGAGAAAAGAGGAACCGAGGCAGCTCGCAGAGGTGTGGCTAGCCGAGTGTTCCAGAGTGGTTCTTCTGGTTTCTGGTTGGCTCCACGGCCGACGGGAGGCCTAACCGCCGGGAGAACCGGACCCGGGCTTCCCTTCTTTCAGGACTTTTTGCCCGACCGTGTCTCATGGCCAGTCGTAGGTGTCAGAATGCGCCTCGCTCGGCCTGGCCCAGGCCCTACTAGCCGGCTGAAAGGTGGGGGGGGGGAGCCGCGGAGCGGAATTACTCGGCTATTGAGATCGGCAGATAGCCCCGAAGAAATCATAGTGGCCACCCACGAGATCAGGCATGGTCGACCATGCCCCTTGGACGGCTGCTCTTCGTGCCTGGCCGCGATGGTTACAACGCACCCCGATTACCGTCATTACCTGGCCCCTAGTGGTTCCCTCTGGATCCCTAGATATCTCGCGTTTTGGTGCTTTTTAATTGGTGGCTGCGCGGCTCACGCCCAATCGCTCCAAGGATCCTCGTTTCGACTGTCTGATTCCTTGATCGGTGTTGGAACTATCGTTTGCTTCCCTCCGGTAAGAGTCCTAGGGAGTTTAGAGTTCTGCCGGTAGACCTGTGTTTGGAACATTCGGTGTGGACAGTGACCATGTGACTCTGGTTCCTTTTCTGACGGGGGTTTTGGAGGAATCCATGCACGTTTGTCATCTATACTCTTATAAAGATCCTTCCTTGTTCAATGATACTTGTGTTAGTATAGAAATGCATTATCTCTGAGCATAGTGGGCTAAAAGATGTCTCATCCGTTTAGTATATTACGGACAATCAAGAAAGTACTCGGATTTTTTACGTTAGGCAAGATTCTACAATTGGTTCTAGCGAACCATCTAGGACTCATTTTTGCATTAATTTGTTGATATTTGATAAAGAGAACTTAAATTAAAGTTATAAAATGGAGACAAAATGGATCCTATAATAGTGTTTCTTAATATAAACAAAACAGTTTACTTTAAACAATATCAGTAAATTTCATAGTTAATCCGTTTCTTCAACCAATTTCTAAGGATCATAACTCTTATTTTTCCCTGGCCATCCGATTGCTAGTCTTCTGTAATGTCGAGTTCATTTTCCCTACCGAAGTAATTGCCTTAATTTGTTGTTCGACACTTGTCTGTCAAGACCCAGTGTCGATTCCGCGAATCATTGCAAGCATCACCTAGTACGTCTAATGACCAGGTAAACAGCGGAAGTGTAGCTACGTTTATATTATGCTCCTCTCGCATCGCCAGGATGCGAGTTCTCCCCGCGAATGAATGTTATTTATTATCCAGCGGTGCCGACAGCGAATAACACCGTGCACCGACGTTACGAATCTGTCAGAACGTGTTGCAGGCGGTTTAACAATTAAAACAGCCGCATTGTTTTCTGGGAATTTTCAAACCGTGCAACTTTTCGAGCGAACGTTTCTCGCTTCCTTCAGAATTAGAAGCTAAAATTACATTAGCTCGTATATTTATTTAATAGGAACATACCCTGTGATCGTAACAAATAAATTACAATTCAACCCCGTAGAACAGAAACCATGGAACTTGGAATTTCGAACAAAAGAGATATTGACGTATCTCGTAGGATTAAATAAGAAAGTGGGCCCAATTTTCAATTCAGTTATAAGTTCGGACAGTTACGAAGCAAAAAATTCGTTGCGCACGAATATCGAGGTTCTGCAACAGTGTTGGCAGGTTTTTGCGTTGGGGCCCGTTATAAGGCCCCGTTGGGTAGCTCGCGTAGAGTAAAATGGCGTGGTCGTCTAAGGATTAAACAATCCCCGATGCATTATTCACAGGCGGTGCATGCATTTCGCCAGAAACAACTCTGTCGCCGGTGATCGGTGAAAAATCGATCCGTCCCAGCATGTGCACAGGTGCGCCGAGATTCAAACTGGTCCACAATGGGTCTGATCGCTCGTTAGCCACGGAAAGGCGACTCGTTACTCGCGGGATGCGGCTGCTCGCCTCTCCTTTCGCGACTTTTCGCGACGTAAACCAAGCGTGATGTACGATTTTTCGCGGATTGCGTAGAGAACTAACGACGAAATTAGAAGGCAGATCTTGCCTAGCCATCGATGCTCCGTAAATCGAACCGGTGCTCGCCTTTGGCGCGGTGATCGCTCTTCGATGCTGATGGTGTCGATGTTCCTCAAATGGAGCCAATAACGTGATGTACGGAGTGTCTCGAAAATGGTTAATTGGAGAGGCTGTCTCATCATCCAAACTAGGAAGCTCTTATTTCTGAAAATATACCAAACACATTGTATAGAAGAATCGGCCGAAGCACGGTAGAACGTAAAATGGAAGACACGGTATGGCGATTTTATCACAAAAACTGTTTAAACTCTCGAAACCTGTGTCGGCCATAAAGAATTTTGCTGACACTAACGATACATTATAATCGGAATTTTGTATCTCTATTATTAGGATAATCGACATTTTATTGGATAATAACACAGAAGAGAATTATTAGGTACAGACATTAGAGTTTTATCGAAGTCTATTATTTAGCACTTAGGGGAAGATCGTTTAACCTTTACTTCGTATTCCGATAGTCTGTAATTAAGGAATTTATTTGCACACTCTCTTTTAGTGGCAATAAGATAGAGTCGAGACGAATTTAGGACCTAATAACTTCTCTAGTCTGGGTTAGATTATTCCTGAGTAATTAAGAAAACATTCAGTAATTCAGTAATGAAAATTTAAAAATTTCAAATCGTTCTGGGAAAATTATTTTCAGTTGCGGGGGTCGATTACAATCATTTTTGGTCAACAGACATACCCCCGAATTCCTACCCATTTTTTAAACAAAAATTCGAGAAAATGTGAAATTTTTCGACAAAATTAAAAAATTTCCAATCGTTGTAAAAAAATTATTTTTGATTTCAGGGGTCAATTACAATCATTTTTGGTGAATAGGCATATCCCCGGAATCCTACGCACTTTCGAGAAAAAAATTCTTGACTGAAAGTGTAACGTGTGGCCAAAAATGTTTCCCCGTAATTTCTTGCGTATATTTAAGAAATCATAACTTCTGGACTGATTGAAAGATTTTAATGTTTCGTAATGCAAACAACGCGTATTTTGATGAAGAATCTGTAGTAATTCCAACAATGTTCGAAAAGTTGTTCCTTAACACCACAGATAATCGGAATTTGACTGTATTATGGATTGAGAAAAAGTAGAAATAGTATAAGCGATGTTAGTATTTTGTCCTAGAATGCTGAGAGACTTCTGAATAAAATTAATTCGGCAAATCTTGCCTCGAAGGGGATCATTATTCGGTTCCAATCGATCCCCCATCGACGGTCCCCGATAAGTTCGATGAATTTATTCAACGGACCGCGAGAAATTAATTGATGGAGTACGTTTTACGCGGGCGGTACGATTTCACGGGCGATTATACAAGAGGCGCGATAGTTTGTAAATTTGCTGAAAGCGAAGGCGTCGAGGCACGCGAAGATCTTTGCCGGCTAATATTAGCATAATGCGTGGAATTAGCATATTTTGGCCTCTGTTTCGGCGTCGATTTATTTGCGCGCCGTTACCGCCTGAAATCCGATTGAATTCTTGAAATGTTTCATCGAGATCCTCCAGCGGATCGACACATCTTAAAATTTCTTTGCAAGTCTCTAAATTCGAATGTTTCAATTCCAATCCCGATCGTGTAACATTGAAAAGTCTACGACAAATTGAGACATTTGTTTTATCTAAGGAACAACAGTGTTAACAGATTTTTTTAAATTGTTTCTCTCGATAGTGGAAGGTCGCAGAAACAATTGTACTTTATATTATTCAGTATGTAAAATCACCCACTGCTGATTGTACTGCGATGAAAGACGGTTTCAACGATAGTTTCTTGGGCCCAAGAAGATGGCATTGCAGCAGAAATGCATCGTGGATAAAACGATCGTCAGACCGTGATCGTAACACCAAAAACTGAGTTGTTCCTCCACTTTGTATCGAGAGATCGAAGGTGAACGGCTCGCCTAGCAGCAAATTAAATCGATCGCTGCGAAAGCTCGCGCTTCACCTTGCTTTCTGGAATCGGACATTATTTATTAGCCATCGTCGAGTGGTAGCCACCGTGAGTGTGCGGCAAATTACACCGAGTCACCCCAACTTCTACTTCAACGTCGATAATACCGCCATTTCCACCCTTCGTACCTAAGCCATTCGAGATCGTTCACGAAAGAGCATAATTTTTAACATTCTGTCGAACTCGTAACGTCAAACGGACGATCAAATTCAAGGGATGGATAACGAATAATATTTGAGATTTGTTTTTTAGGAAAGTATGCGATCTATTAAACTGAAACTTTTCGCGTCGATTGGTATACTCGTGAAGATATCGCGTGAATTATTTCATGTTATTTACTCTACTAATAAGCGAGATAAACGAGTACTCTGACTACTTATACAAACCCATACTGGAGCGCCATCTGCATTCAAGATGGCGCTGTGAATCCCAGCTCGATGACTGTCTAACCTCTCAAAATGTAATTTTATTTTTAAAAAAGCACATACCTTCTTATCCTCGCTGTACTACTTTGTACGATATGAATTATAGTACAAGGTCATTCAAGGCCTTGAAAAGGTTACAGAAAATGGCAGATGACCGATTCTTAAGTTCTGACAGATGCTCGAGCACAATTTCGAAACTTGTACGAACGAAAAAAGAAAAAGAATGGTGCAGAGAAGCGTTGTCTGGCGTCACGACGCAGTCGCCTCGGTGCCCAGTCGCACGCTCGCGAAGCGAGTCGTGCACAGCCGTGACAAGCGGTCACGCGAGTTCCTCTGGGCGCGCGGGTCTCGCGCTGCTGCCCCCAAATTGCCCGAAATTATTGGCTTCTTTTGTTTTCCCGTCATACGCCGCATGCTTCGTCGTTCCATGTCATTTCTACCTGTCCCCGTGACGCGGCTCCCACCGCCCTCGCGCTTTCCTCCTCTCTCAGCTTTGTGATGCTCGCGTCGCCTCCTCGTGCACGCCCGGTTCCCGCGCGCTTTTTTTCTCGCTCCCGCTTCGAGGATACACCGGAGTTCGCTGAACTTTCGTGTCTTTTGGAACCTTGGTCCCTTGAGAACTCTATAAATTCAGGTTAGGTTGTTGGAACCTACGAATCCTCTGTAAAAATGGCGTCCAAATGCTCCACTTTAAGATCAGGTTACATAATAATCATAAGCAGAGGCAGTACGAGCACAAGTGTCCTAAGTTCGAGACTATTCCTAGAGTCGACTATGAAACATTCAGTTTAAGCGACAAACTTTGTCAGGAAATCGGAAGGCCATAGCAAAAAGACCATACCTGAACTCGCGAGTGTCTGTAATTGGGGGGTGCACGACTTTCAGAAGTGGTTCCATAGTGGCTAACAAGCTGCCGTTCCTACATCAAATGGACAACTTTAGAAAATTTGATCACCGGGACTTTACACATGTTACAAAGTTACCTTCTCTAGTTACAGGTACTCGAAACAAACAAACCAATCGTCAAAGTTTGACCAAGCAGCCTCTACACATCGTTAGCGTTTGACTCGTAGACGAAATTAGGTCTGAAAGTCTCTACATCCTCAACTTTGATGAATATAACTCTATCCAATCAGTTGTTACTCAAATAGAGTAACAATTGTAGACTTTGGTGCCGAAGTTTTCTTGTAAAAGCCATCGTGTTCATAAACTTGTCATCCTCGAGTAGACTCCGACGTTAGGCCAGCCCAGTCTGTGCCCTCCATCATCGCTAAATTCGAGCTCTCGGTTCGCGAATGCACATTACGCGTTTCCTGATACACGAATTTTCGAGAAGCAATAGAAGTCTGCCACCCCCTCCCCCTCCTGTAGGAAAGGAACGAAACTGCGGAGGCGCAGGTAGGAGTTTCTTGGCCCGAGCCGCTCATTATTACATCCATTGTCGTCGTTAACGTGGCGGCATTGTGCCGCAAATGGCCTGTGAATATTACGGTGTCCTTTCCTGCAGTAGAAATGGGGACTCCCCGGCGCGGGGCTCCGTGGCAGCTTTACGACGATCGCCGAAATTCCGCGCGAGTATTGGAAGTTTTCGGGATTTACGCGTTTCCGACTTCCGGCGACCGCGACAGATTTACTGACGAGTCTAGGTTAGGTCCCCGCGACGAACCGCGGAGGGGGGGCTCGTTCTCCAAAACCGAGACCACCGAATCGCAGGCAAGAACAACTATTTTTTACGGTCGTTAAAATTATACGAGTTGGCCGCGAAGACGTCGTCGTCTTTGTCGAGGTTAGGTCTGCGACTTATTCAGGTTTAGTAAAATTTGGTTCGGTTGGATAAACACTGAGAAGGTTTGCAAAAGTTTGCGCAGAGCGTAAAATCGATTCGGATTCCTGAGACGGTATCGAGTCAGGGTCCCACCATCGATAGGGGACGTGTTCCGCGCCGCGAACACCTTTCTCCCGCCATTACACCGCTCGTTCGGAAGCCATTACACGAATAAAATTAGGCGACGGGGCCGAGCGAGTCGGGCGCGGTCCGCGACGGGGCGAAAAAACCGCGGGATAAATCTCGACGAACGTAAGAAACGGGCCTTAGTACGTTCCTCATTCTACGCGGACGGATCCCGATCAACAGCTGATCAGGGAGCGCCCCGGCAACGCGGCAAAAAAATTGATCCTGCGATTCCGAGTACCGGATCCAGCGTTGCATCCCCGTTTCCGATTCGCGGAACGGAGAGAGAGCAAATTTACGATCAACCCTCGCCGACGGTTCCGCCAGCAAAAGAAGATTAAAAAAAACAAAAATCGGAAAAGGTCTCTCTATCCGTGGCTGTCTGCGCTCGTCCGAGCAGCCACCCTTATGCCTAATACATCGAGCACTCGCGGCGACCGCGCGTTTTTACGGGATACGCCGTGAACGCACGAGATTTCGTCTCCTGGAAAGGTGATGTCGTCGATCGTGGACGATATCTCGATCGACTGGCAATTAATATCGTTAATCCTTGGCCTGAAGTGGGATGGAGATGTCGAGGGTCTGTATACGACCTCGTGATTGTTCTAGATTTGTAGGTTACGTCGATTGTTAATTGTTACTTTTGCAAGTTCCATCAAAACCGCATGAGCTTTCGTCTCCTGGAAAAGCGATGCTGTTTAGCAATTAATAACGTTGATCCCCGGGCTGAGGAGAGACGGAAGTGTCCCTGCGACGAGACCAACCGTGGAGGTTCAGACCTCGGAGCGCCTTCTGGCATGGGTAGAAGGGTTCAGGGGGGACGGGGGCCCGAGCCCCGCCGCGTTAGAGGGAGAAACGGATACCTGGTGACCTGGTGAAGCGAGAGAGACGCCCGGAGGACTGACCAAACGAAGACAGGAGGGAAGAAAAGAGGCGGCAAAACGTCCGAACGGAGGAAGATTGACTCGGTGCGTGTGGGCCGCTCTCTCAGCATCAATTAGACGGCATCGGAGAGGAGCGTGCACGCGCGTTCGCACACACGCTCGAGCTAAGCTCGTGTGAGGAGTGCAGCGGTGCACCGGCGTGGATCGTCCATTGTGTTCCATTGGGCCGGTGGGCTCGCAAAGATGGCCGTCTCCGCGTGGCGTGGCGAGGCGAGGCTGGAAAACGGCAAAAACCGGGATCGACCGAGCCGCCAAGTGTTCAGGACCGCGACAATTAATGACTGCCGGGCGAAAATCATTTTATGTTTTCATCTTGGACGGCCAGCGTCGCCCGGGATCACCTTTCTTTTGGTTATGGCCGATCGGCGGGTCCGCAATTGGGCTGCTGACTGCTTTGCCGCTTTTGGGAGTGTTCGGTTTGGGCTTGCTTGGTCCAAATCAGGCGTATGTTTGGGTTGAATTAGAGGTAAAATGAGTTAGAGTTGGATCTTAGGGTTTAGATTAGCCATGAATAGAATTATAATTCAATTAGACATGTGTCAATTGAGGTTAGGTTAGGCGAGCCAGCTTATACCTAAACTTTGGTGCTACCTACATCATTGGTGATGGAGTCTGTTTTGAGTAGCCACACTTCAAGGAAGATGCAAAAAGTTAAATTAAAAATGGTTGCTCTTGTAACCTAGAAGTAGATCTGAGCTGAACCTTATCGTGCTCGAATCGAAGCTTAGTTTGCGTTAGACATTTCCATTAGATGTTGATTTGAACTTGAGTTATTTTTGCATTGATCTAGTCGTGAGTCTTGTTTAAATTAGATCATCTAGTTCAGTCTATATTAAAAATAAAGTCTCCCCGAGCAGTAAAAAGAAGCGACTGTATCGAAGGAAGAAATCTAAGGGTCCATGAGTGGCGACGAAGAAAAGTACTGATTTTTAATGAAGGGTCGCTTAACTAATTGTTACGAGTTTCGAAAGACATAACTGTCTCTGAACCTTCAATATTGATAAGTCTTCATCCCAAAGGTGGTAATGCTTTGCATAACTAGTTGGCCTGTCAATATGGCGGACCATTACTTCCAGCCTAATTACAAGTAAATTGTTTCGCGGTCGCATTCATAAGTACGCCGAACCGGGCGTCACTATTAAAAATTCCTGGCACGAGAAATCGATAAAAAGCGAACCGATCGGTTCTGCGGGGTATCAGCGCCGATGCACGCGACAATTAATGGCCGTCGGACGGAAGTCACTTTATGTTTTCATCTTGGCCCGTCCGTTACAGTGTTAATTACTCTTCTTCTTTCTTGGAATCGACCATGGAAAGATTGCAATCGACCGGACCATGTAATTCCGCTTCAAAAATTACGTTTTAATTGTTTTTCCAATGGAGGCTACATTGAACCTCGCCTATAAATAATCGTAATTGGGAGTAAATATGCAAAGTAAAGTCTATGGAAACTTTCTATATTCTTTACTCGGTAGTATCAACCCCCAATAAAATATTAAACAATTCGTGTCACTTGTCGTTTCGATAACATTCATTTGTGTATTATTATTTATAATCTTTTACCGCAATCTGAGATTTCTTTACGCTCCGTGAATGCAAAGAATTCAAGCTAAAAGATTGTACATCGCCAATTTCACCCCTCTGTTCCGTTACATTTCTATCGACTCGCAAGAAAAATTAATTAATTCGTAATTTTCTACCCAGCGCGATTTCCTTCGACTCCTGAATCGCCCTTTTCGTTGAATTTTAATTCAGAACACCCCGTACGTGGTGGAAAAAACGAATAAAGTAACACAAACGGACGACGTCGCGGAAGGAACTCCGGCAACCCTCTTGATATATGTATGTATTTGCATTCATCTAGTACGCAGACCTGTACACCGTGAAAGCGATATGTATGCATGCGTCAGTGGATCCGTGTTTTTCCACTCTTATTTTCATGGATTTACGCTCAACGAAATAACCGGCGTTATTATATCAAACGGGACCTCTGGTCTGATAATTTCATCAAATATTCCACGGCGAAAGTTCGCTGTATTAGCAACTTTCGCAGCTTCGTGCTTGGTAGACGCGTTAATAACTTTCAGAAGTTAGTTGATCCTTTGCGATCCACGTTGTATCTAACTTCTGGGTAAAAATTGTACTCCATCCTGGTCCGGAGGATTCTAAAATAGTTATAGAGGGCTGATATGTCCCTAGCTGCTTCTCCGTTACACTGATCAAATAATAATTTTTCCACTAAAATTCACGAAACCGTTGCCCTTTTCCCAGAGAACTATTCAAACGGTCCTATCCTAAACTACTCCAGCCTCGCGTTCCTGCCCAGAAACGCAGGAGAAAACCATAAAAAGAGGAATCTCCTAGATCACAGAGGGTTAACATGCGCCAGAGTCGAGTTCCCCAGAAACAGCGGAGCGCTCCCTTCTCCCCAACCGCGGACAAAGAAACAACGCGGTTCTTCCCCCCTCCCCCTCCCCCCTGCCGCGGGTCTCCTTTCTTCCCTCTCTTTCTCTCTCTGGAAATTATCCATCGCGGATGAATAATCCTTCATCGACGAGCCTTCAAAGGCAACGACAGCCGGCTCTGTCGGAAGCAATCAAAAAGATTCAACACTTGGCCGGTTGGGGCCAGGCTACGCCACGGTCGTCGTAGTCGTCGTCGTCCCCTCTGTCACCGATAAATCTCGTCGTTTTGGATTTCGCCGTATTAAGGGAGGAGGCTGAAGGGAGTCTTTTCTCTCACGGCCGAAAATAATACCGGGAACGGATCCTTTGGCGGTGTTGGCCTCCGCATAGCGCCGGCGCCTACGTTTTTGCGACGCGTCCCGTCGCCGAAACGCCTCCTCCGTAACCCCCTTCCCCCCCTTCGCGTACCGCCTGGCACATGCACCGGGAAAATAAATCCTCCGGAGCGCGAGGATTACTTCGTTTCCTGCGGAGGAACCCGCTGGAACCGTCGCCGAGAGGCCCCGTTTCGCGTAAATTCCAGGATGGTTCTTGTTGCCATCGCGAGTGGATTGCGTACAGCTGAAGGGGTTGGGGCGCTGCTGCGTCTAGGGGATTTTGTATATTCTTGGGCACTGCTGACGGTGGGTCGCTTTGTAACGTCGGTTTCGATTGTATTTACGATGTGTTTCCGTGTGTGACCGCGCAAAGTGGAAGGTAAACGTCGCGTCTTTGGCAGGCTTATTGGTAATCGCACGAGTGGGTGGAGAGGGTACTGTTGGGGGACGTTTGAGATTGTTGGAGGCGCGTTACAGACGGATTTAGGAAGACAACGAATGGGAGGAACGATCGCTGAACTCTGGAAAGGGTTGTGGTTACTACTTAGTAAGAAATCTAGGACTCTAATTTATCTGTATTAGGTTTGAACAAGATGTATGCTATGTTTGTAGTAGACCCGAGTTGACCCTAGCTTCGTTTAACGCGTGCACTGTGCTGCGGGCACAATATTAACCTAGTATAGTTCATGCTCCGTGAATGGGTAGTAAAAATATACAATTGAAGAGCGTTTGACGTTGTTTGAGTGTTTGCCATTGCATATTAGGAGGAAAATAAGCGAAATAAATATTTATCCCCCCTTCTCGATGACCAATTTAATTAACCAGAGTCCAAAGCCCCCGTAACCCTCTTCGTATCCACAACTGGTATCGACCTACCGAAATTTCAACTTCCACCCCCTCGATATAATGGGTCAGGGTTGAAGCGGTCGCGGAGGAAGGAGAACCGGCAAAGAAAATTAATATCTCGCAGCGTATAATCCTGGCCCGTGACGGCTTGGCTTTCCCCGGATGCCGGAAAACGCCGAGCTGTTAAATTAAAAATTCATCAGACCCCTGAACGCAGCGCGGGGGGCGGGGGAGGCGTGGCCGTGTCGTTGGTGAAAAATTGGCGGGCATTTATTTTGTCGTTAACGGCGAACCGACGTGTCCTGTTCGTGTCCCCGTGACCCGATACTGTTAATTTCGTCCTGCTTTTCCTTCGAGGACCAACAAACATCGGTACACGGGAAGGGATAATGAAAAGTTTCAGGCGGAACCTTTTTTGCGAGGGTCGATTTCACGCAGGTAACCTCCACGGTTGTGGAACCGCGTCCTTACCGTTTCTATGAAACTTTTGCTTAGTACTTTTCGCGATGTACGACAAAATTGAATTAGAATGAAATATTTTGGACACTGTGATCTTTGAAAATAACAATTTTAGTAACAGAAAATACTGAGAAACTGAGAATCTAAATAAAAATTGTAGTACAAACGATATTTAAACTAAAAGATTGATGTTGAATTTTCGCCTTAATGGCGGCTAACGAGTTGGTATACGCCATCTTGAATCCAGTAAGTCTTTTTTTAACGAATCGTTAGCCCCTTGCATAATCGCCAGTGCACTCGGGTCACCCGAAAGAGACCCAATCGATTACCGGATGCCGATCCTCGAACCCCGGGTAAAAACTCGGAGCAGTTTTCAGGTGATTCCTCGAGCAGTAATGGGTCGTCTAGTTCTTAAGAGGCGCGCTACCCTATAATTTCGCTGGTTTCCCTCGCAAGAAACGAGACCCTGTCTCTTTTTGCCCGGCGAACTGCTGATTATCATAACTGCTAAACTTCTTCTAAGAGACACCTTCCTGCAGTTTCGCTTCGTGTTTCATTGTGTCCCGTGCACCTCAGGTGTTTCATTAGCCAGACTCTTGCTTCTGTGTTGACGTCTTCGGCAAACGTCCTCCGTGAAAGTGGGTCTTCGTCTAGTTCTCCTGCCCACCACTTTTCCAGGGAAAGTTAAACAATTCACCAGAAACGCGAACAACAAGAGTTCCTTGGATTCTTAAAGTCCAAGAATGTACTTGGAATAAAAAAAGAATGAGGTTAGGAAACGTTTCTGAGTCACCATTTTGGAACTTATAAACGGGGGAAGGTACGGGGATACCAAAGTTTTATTAAACACTTTATTTTACTGGAAAATTTCTGTAGAATATCGATGTCGATATTCTGGAAGAGGATGTTATATAAATGTTAGGCTATTTTAAAGCGTGTCATGGTGCAAGGAAGTGGGGAAATACTGCCTGGAATAACACTGTTCGTTGGAGCAAACGTTGTTTAATATAAAGGAAAAATAAATTAGCAGTTCTCTGGATAAACACATGGGAATTCTTATTCGCACCTCGGACTGTGCAAAAGTCCGTCGGAGGCACGAAACGTAACACGTGCAGAACCGCAAATGAACACCCTTTTCAACTCCAACTTCCGCCGCGAGGCGCGCCAGCTTCGTTCGCGGTCGCGGCTCGCACGCTCCGCAGACGAATGTCAGGAAACGATTCGACTTGTATTTCGAAAATATATCGTCGAACCCGCCAAACCGGACATCCGTTTCGGTTTGTCGAATGGGTTGCGTGTCTTTCGTTCTGGGGGCGGAAAAATCACCACAATATCGACGAAATAATGACCTAAAAGAACATAGTAATGACCTCCATCATTGCAGACCAGAACTGCAAATCAGAACCGCCAGATTTCACCCGAAGAAGTTTGAAAGAGGCTTTGTTCTCGAACATCTTGAAACGTTTCATTAATAGGATTAACCCCAAACATTTATTACTTTTAATATTATTCAACATGAACAAATATTTGTCTAAATCTTCTAAAGAAGTTGTAAAAATACGACTTGGCTGTACTTATACTTTTCTATTCAATTTTATTTCGCCATATTAGAAATAAAATGAATTATAAATGAAAGAACTCGAAAGGGAATATGGTTGTTTGGCAACCTGATCCAATCTTCGAGCGAAAAAGAATCGTTGGGCGCGCGAAACGCAGCCGGAAATCCGTTTCGATTCGCAGAATGGCGTGCGTGTCCTTCGTCCTGTTCGATGAAGAAACACCGCAGTATCCTTCCTGTCCCGGAAGCGTCTTCATTCGGCGTCGAGACGTTCCTCGCCAACGGAAGGAACGAAAATTGAACGAAAGGCGAGGGTAAATTGCGCAAGTAGTGGGCTCGACGCGATTCGTAGCGCAGAGGACAGGTTCACCGGAAGCGAGGGGACTTCCGTGACCGTTGACGACGCTGGCGCGCGGATTTAAGCGTGTTTCACATCGTTTTCTGATGTTTATGTGGAGAATTAACATACAAATTCACGTATGGCTCGAAGGACGTTGAACAGAACCCGGCTGTGGCTGAAAGAACGGAATTTGGTTGTATAGTTAAACGCAATGGGCCCTTATCGGTCTTCCAGTTCGTCTTTTCGGAATTTAGAGTTATGCAATGATACATTTTGTTTTTATTGAATAGTATTATTCAAATTTGTGCTACTTCCATTTATCAATATATGTTTAGAAATTTTAAGATGGCGTTAGGTCGCCCCCTTTAAAAAACACTGGACTAGGTGTACTACACGCGTTATAAAAAACATTGCTTCCGATCGAAAGAAATAAACACTGACCAAAAAAGGTACAATCGACGGCTGTAATTAAAAGAAGGCTCGACGGTGCTCCAATTCTGGGTTCTTTCTTCGAGGGTGCCTCGAACCGTGACTATCTGAAATCGCGCTGGTCGCGTGGTACCATTTAACGAATTACGCACGATGCACAACCGCAGCGTTAGTGTAATTTAAACGTTCAATTAACGCTCGAGGTGTATCATTATGCTGTCTCGCGGTGCGGACACGCTTTTTTGATCCTTGGTTCCGATGTCTACACGGAAAGTCGAAATCTACTTCCTCTCCGGTCGCGCAACCGGTCCGTTGCTCTTACCAAATCGACAATTTCTTACTGTTTACTACGAAATCCAATTTATTCATTTTTATTTAATAGTCAGTTTCTCATTCTCCTTCCTAGTCTATTCAAATCAAATTTCGCCTGCCTCCCTCTTTGGTTGTCTCCGCTCGGTCATTACCTTGTGACAACCTGAAAGGGAGTCCTGTATTTAAGCAATACTCGAAGTTTTTGTCTATTGCAAGTTACTATTCTAATTTAATTCGATTACGTGCAACTTTCGATTAAAAAAGGGGACATTATTCGTCGACATGGAGATTTGAAATTATTTTACTAGTTTCGTGGTGGATTAGAAACGGTGTGAAAGGCATCTTATGGTAGAACAGTGTTAGCCCTGGTCCCGAAAATTTGGGCCCCGCAAAATAGCGACCGCTGGCCGCAAAACCGCAGAAACGTCATGCCGGTCTCTTTTGTCCTAAGCACGACTGACGTCTGCCCGACGGGCCTAGGACCATTATTATTACGTCACGCGAGGAACTTGGCTGCGGTGGCCAGTTCTATCGACGAGGAAGCGCAGATGGCCCCGAATCGCGTGTGCACCTCCGATCGAGTATCCGGCAACAAGGACCCTTAGCCCAATTCGTGACATGGACGCCATTTTTAATAGTTAAACTGTAGCTCCGTTGACACTGCCACTATTCCTCCGCCGAGCTGCATCGTGGATTAAATAATGATATTTAAGATTAGATAATCTTAAAAGTTTTAAGATTAATTATGGGACGTAAGTCTTCTTGATCCAACTTTCGAGCATTCCCATTCGTCCATCGAACGACATTGAGAACTCGTAACACTGTTGGTCTTCTCCTTAATCCAGCTTCGATATTGAACATTCCTATACGTCCATCAAACAGCATTAAAGATCTACGTAATCGTAAGTCTTCCCCTTGATCTAATTTAAAGTTGTAAGCATCGCCATTCGTCAATCGGACTCCATTGAAAGACCTACCTGACTCGTAGGTCTCTGAAAAGGTAGCCAATCTGTGTCAAGCATCGGCATATAATGTGAAGCACGGACCATGAGTGGATGAATGTTTGTAGAATTGATTTAGCTGGAAAGCTGACATTTTGCAACGTTTAAAAAAAAAATATCGAGGAACCGATATTTGGAGCCATCGCCACCGCTGTTCCCCTATTCGCACTGACTTGGCCTCCATCCAATATAAAGAAATTGGAATTTCTCAAAAAATCTCTGCCTTCCCTCCGTAAGTGAAACAGGAGCAGACAGTTATCGAGGTGCGGTGTAATAACTCGGACCGTTACTCGTTATTTTCGGCTGACCTTGTTCCACAGTGGGCGAACCGTAACACAGTAACTCTGGAAGAGTCATGTGGAGTCCCTGGACAGGGTAGCCAAAGCTGGGGTAAGAAAGGGGCGGGAAAAAACGAGCAGAAAAATACACGTGGACAGCTGGGTTAATGCGAGCGACGTAGGCATGACCTGGCCACGGCTTGTTTAATTCGATATTCAAGAGGGTGGAGCAACAAAAAAAGCTAGCGGCCAGAGGAGAGCGCTTTTTTACCCGGTCCGTTAATGAATCGACAATTTACGAGAGTTTCACGGCCCGCTGGAGCAGCATCTCGTGCGTTTTGGCATGCCTGGAGCTGCTCCGCCATTCATCCCCTTTCCTTCGTAGTCTTGGACCGGCCAGCGATTTCTTTCCTCCTCCCCCCCCTCCGGGAAGAAAACAGCCAAGGATCCTCTGAGATCGGACAGTGATCGATGACTCCTTCCGAGGGGGCGACCGTGCGTATGGAAAACGTTCCAGGGAAAAACCGGTCCCCTTGTAATTGGTGAACGCGAGTCGAAGGAAAATTTCTCGGGCTTTGCCATTTTTGAGATGCACCGACCAAATGGTTTTGGACATTTTTGGGCTGATGAATAAATAAGAGCACCGAGTAAGAATAAGAAAGTACTATTGACAGACGGGAGCAACAATATTCGACTCTGTCGCGGTGGAAGTTCGAGATTAGCGCAGACAGACGGCACTAAATGACGGCGAAAAATTCTCCCAGCGATTATAATGTCGTTTGTGGACACGGTATTGTGACCGTCACGCCCCTATTTCCGGTTTTCCGCTTGCGAGCGATTCAACGGCGTTCCGCGCGCGAGACAATGATACCCGACGACACGTATCAAGAGGGGTTAAAAAGAGGCCATATCCTTCGCGTTTACCCACGTGTCTCACCTCATCTTCCAAGAAAATCACATTATACCCACGTAAACAGGTGTTCGGATCTGCACCCTAATGTCCAACGAAAATTGACTTTAAACGCGATTCTCCTCGGTCGCTTCCGGTCCCTAGATGTCGTGCTGCAAATCGTAACGCCCTATAGTAAGTTGACACTAATAACTAGGTTATGTTACATAGTCACGTGACCATATAGACTACACCCCACTGTCTCACGAAAATCCTCGGCTAGTTTCGATTCCCAGAAATCGTGTGAATTACATTAACCTGCAATAAATTGACAGTAATAACTAGATTAATCGACACAGTCACGTGTCAACATAACCTATACTCTGCGGTGGAACAGAAATCGCGTTCGAACCTGATTCTCACCAGTTCTGGTTTCCAGGAAGCAACTAATAGTGTCAGTTGGCGCTAGTAAGTAGATTACATGGTCACGTGTCAACATAAGCTATGCTTTATTGTCTCATGAACGAGGCTGTCATCGATCAGTTCCGGTATCCAGAAATCCTTTCACGAATTGTACTTAGCCAAGTTGGCGCTAATAACTTGGTTGATTTACGTAGCCACGTGTCCTTAGATAGCTTATGCCCCACTGTTCACTAAAAACAGTGATTTTTAGTGCCCCCATAAGAAATCAAGCGTAAATCCTGTAAAATTATAAACCTCATAGGGACTTTTTCTTATTGGGATTCACACTATGGACTAGAGGGTGTTACTGTGATACGGGTAAGGTTATCTCGTCACACGACCACGTTGATTAACCATGTTTCATGAATATTGGGGCACAAGGGGCAGTTGTCAGTAGTATTAACAGCGGTCAACAATGGTCAACAGAGGCCTGTACGAAAATTCAAAAGTACATGTAGTTGCACCTTGTACCTCGTCTTCGCGAATCACGTCGCCCTCGTAACGAATCGACTGCCAATTTAATGGCCGCTCGCGGAACAACAGGAACAGGAAGACGGAGGAGCCACGAACGAGTTAGGGGACAGGAAAGCAGCGAAGTAGAGGGCGTTCATTAAGAATCGTACACGCGGAATTTCACGGTGGCTAGCTGGCGATGGGCTGGCACATCACTAGACTCTCTCGAACGGACCACGCATAGTTATTTTCACGACATCCGCGCGGCAAAAGAAGCGACGGTTCGCCACGGTCCGGCGAGTCGCGATGATAGTGGTTCCGAGTGAAATTGGTCACTATGCTGGCCAATCACGAAGGCCGTTGGATCGACCACAGTTACGGTCAAGCAGCCCCGCGTAATTTCTATGGGGGGGACGACCCCTTTGTTCCTTTTTCCAGCCCTGAAACCGTTCCCTTTTGGCGTTCGAAAAAAAGTAACCGCGCTTTTTAATCTCGTTCTTGGGGTTTCTTTTTATCGGCGATTAAAGTGCTATCGATTTACCCTGGCGCGTGGGGGTGTGCTTCGAGTGTTTGGTTAGCGGAGTATTGAATTTGACGACGAAGAGCGAGGAATAGAATTTTCGGGTGGGATACTGGGGCTCTGAAACGCGGGAGCGACAATTCCACTTTTTGACAATTTTAGATATGTTTTCTTAGGGGATTCCCAAGATCAATAATCAAAAAAAAACAGATAAAAATACAATAAGAGTAATTTTAGAGGTGATTACGTACAATAAGGCAATTAAGAATTCGATCGACGCGATGTGCGATTATTCACACACTTTTAGAAAACGTTTGTTTGGGATTTTTTTACAGAAATAAATAAAATATACCAAACAAATCGGGAGAAAGGATCGCTCCACCGAAAGGGAGGTCTGCCAGGCCGAAAAAGCGATTCATTCCGAAGCCCGGAGAGAAAACAATACAATATCGCGCGGCCATTCTGATTCAAATTTTTCGACCACCGCGTCACTACCACCCAGGTCCACCCCATTCGACACCGACGCGTACAACGTTTCCACGGCGTTTACAAAACAACGTTTGCCCGGAACACCCGTTAATCGTCCCGGAAACGCGCGTTCCCTCTCGGAATTGTTTGCCCGCCAGTTTCCCGGCTGGATTTTAACGAAAGGAAATGCGAAAATATTCGCGCGCTTTCGGGCGATATATTTCGCCACATTAAATAGAAATAGGAATAAATTACAAACCTGGAGGTAGCAAAAAAAATATACATAAACGTCGAAAATATCAACGAAATCGTTCCCCAGCTTGTTTGGGACTTAAATTCATCTGTGAAACCATTTTTATCCGAAAAGTAATAATTGCTGCTTTGACTCGTATTTTTATAAAATTCCAAATAAGACTATCAGTAATATGAAACTAAATCGCTGTTGCAAATTTATTTTATTGATCTTTTTATTATGTACTTAGAATTACTTCTGAGACCCCAACATTATACAAAACGTTTAATGCGATTTCTGCCACGATTCGGTTGGAAAACCGAAACCCGTCCGTTGCAGACCATTCTATATTTGTAAAAATTTTATTTAATGCAGTGCATGCATTTAACTACGCACAGATAAAGTGATTTAAATAGGCCAACCGAATATCCTGAACAATATGTCATATATAATTTACCACTGGTTTGTAATTCGTGTTTTGTTTGTTCAATAATTGTAACGACGAATTATTATTTTGATCCAATTTGCAAAAATATTTGCGAACAATTATTGCATTATTGAAACGCGATGCTTTGACGTTGGGGAGATCCTAAAAATTCTTAATTAAAAATTCTCATACCATCAAATCCAATTTCCAATTGATTCCTATTAAAAATTTACTATTTTATTAATATTATAAAAGGGAAAATTAAAATTCATCCAGTTTGACGGACAGGAATTCCATAATGAAACGATTACAAATTGACGGAATAGAATAAAATGAATCTCGTACACGTTCGTCGAGCTGGCTCTTTGCAAAAAAGAACAATTAATTACGATTACCCCCTTTGTCAGTCCTCGTAGAGAGGGTTATTTATAAATAATTAACCGGTGGTAATTAACGCCGGCGCGAGCTTTACCGTGCCGCTTTAATTAACGCGCAACCTTTTCTGGCGTTGAAAAATTCACGGTTTAATCGTTATTGTTGTTGACGCGGTCGCGTCCCTGACCAGGGGGGATGAAATTTCGCGGGCTTATGCGATATCGTTGTCGACGAAGGGCGTGACGCAATTTTCAATTCGATTACCATTAAACGTGGCTCATGGCATTTGCTGGAGTCGTTGAAATTTTGCTGAAATTTGTCGAGACTCTATTGACCCTGGAAAGATCAAAGGGTGAGATGGTGGAACTCGTCGAACCCATCAGTTAGAGACTGTAAAAATTATTTTATTTATCCCTCGTAAGATATTTTCAAAATATTTTTTATTATCACTTATCTATTCAAAATTAATTCTATAGTTCAGGCGCCCATATTGTTTTACAGGGGGCTGTACCAGTTATTATTTAATGATCGTTGAAATGCCTCCATAATCTACCCCAATACACACGCAACGACAAGATCCATCATCCTGGAGTGGCCTGACGAGAAACGAACGGTTCGAATCATCTCCGAATCGCACGATCCCCGAAACTCACCCCCGAAATCCCATCCCCGGTGGCAGCTGAAGGGGGTGATTTAAAATGAAAAGGTAATGACTTGTGACCGGAGATCATTTCGAGTGGCCGCGTATCGGCCGGACAATGGTCATTGTTGGCCAACACGGTCGCAGGGGGATGATTGCGCACCCCCGCAGGCGGGCCAGGTCATGATTTATTTTTCCTCGCTTTTAGTGCCCGCCACCCGCGCACACTCGGCCTTTCTGTGCCCGGCAACAATGAGGGTATGCCTCTGTTTTGACGATCCGGCCGTCTCGCTGTCAAAATAGGCCATTATTGTTGCCTTGTCGTAGGAAGCAACAATGAGCTCCCTTCGCGTTAACGGCTATATTATGTCGCGAGGACGCGTTTTCGTTCACCGAGACGAGGCAGTCGTTGTCTCTCGAGAAGCTTGCGACTCCTACGGACTTCTATCGAAGTTTATTCTTCGAGATATTACGAAAAATATAAAGCGTCAGTAATTATTTGTAGTCGCTTTGGTAGAGACAAAAAGATGCAACTTTTATTTAAACTTGTTTTCAATATTTTTAATCGTTCCAAAGATATTGCATGGTATTGTAAAATTTTTCTCAAGGGTTGTTTCCACTCCCCTCAAATCATGTTACACCAAGAAGGATTTTGAGTTGCCAACAAACTAGTTATCGCGTAATGTTTCGTAATTTTTTGAATTTTCAATTTAGTGGACGTCCGTTGTCGACGAAGAGAAAGCAAGACAGCGAAGAGAGAGAGTGAGAGAGGGTGAGGACGGTCCCGGGGGCAGGGAGAGGGAGCGAGAGTATAAACAAGAGACGGTCCCCGGCCACCCAGCTAGTCGGCTCCTCTCGCCCTTCGCCATTCTTTGGCCCGTCTCGTTCGTCCTCTTCCTCCTCGTCGCAGGCCCCGTGCTCCTCTGCTCGATATTCAAACTAATAAATTAGGAGGCCCTCCGGGGCCGGGGCCGCGTATGAATCATCTAAAACAATGGAATGCAGACTAAGATGGCGCCTCCGACTCCCTCGGTCCCCGGGCTGCCCCCTACCTCCGCGCGCCGCCCCATTCTAGGGCCGCGGATTATACGAAACGCCAGCACGGACGCTCACTGACAGCCCGACGACAGACAGTCCGTCCGTACTTGGTATCGGGGGGTCCTTTTGTCTCTGCTGCGTCAGGGATTTTCATCCTCGCTCCGTTCGTCCAACCCCCCGCCGCTCGTAAATCATCCGACGAACGATCCTCGCAACCCGGGGCCCACGGGCGCTCTTCTTTTCTCGGTTTCGGGGCCAGCTTCGCCTCTCTCTCCTTCCCCCATCGCGTCCGCGTCGCGAACGGTCCTCCAGTTTGAATGATCTCGGTGAGAATCCTTGGCTGCCTGCACTCCTGGGTGTTCCTCGGGAATGGAAATTAAGCGGTTTCGCGTGCGGATCACCCCCACCCCTCCCATCCTTGACACCGGGGGGCCTTGTTAGCTGGATGACGAGGAAATCTGGCGAGCCCCGCGAGCTCGAAGGTTTTTGGCGGACGTTCGGTGGTTCTGAAGCATGGCGAAACCTTGGGCGAAGAGCTTCGGGGAATATTGGGCCCGAAGATCTACACTGGGCCTTGGTGGGTCATGTCGAATGATGATTAGTAGACTACGGTTTTAGTGAGTTAGTTTGTACATTGGTGAAATAGTTACAGTGTCAGAACGTGTTCGTTATTGAAATGGACATGTGACAGAAGCTGGCCCAAAAGTAAAACAGTAATTCAATAGAAATTATTCTGCTTATTTGATTATTGATACGGGATCTTATTAAAAAATTGTTTTGGCGTTGCTTACGTGCCCTTATATTGTTCTTGGGCTCGAGAAATTGGGCCTACTGCCCGACCAACGAAGTCGAATTTCACTATTCATCTATCCAAATGGTTAGACATCAAATTCATAGTGAAATTCGTCGTTATGCTAATGCCTTCCTAATAATACGCCGCGTTTTTCCTTCGATCGGGCCCCTTCTCGGTAGTCGGTTGCTTTTTCCCGAGGATTTGAATGTTAGACAGGCGGATCACGTACGGCAGGTGTGCCACGGATCCGGGGAATAATATATTATTCCCGGAATTTCGCGAGGGAATCGCGCGGACGGCCGAATCAAAAAGAATGCCGGGAGACGAATTTACATAGCGCGGCGAAACGCATCCCGAAAATGCTGTTCGGCTGCTTTCGGTGAATAATTTTGCTTTCCTGGATTATTGATAGGGGACCGTCTATCCGATCGGGAGAAATAGATCTTAATTCTCGCACGATAGAATCTCGAGCGTGCCTCTAGCGGGTGTCGAAACGGTCTCGATGCATTTCAGAACTTTCGTTTGGATTTTGCTTCGTCTATCTGTTCGTATTTGTCTCCAATTTCAAACGTAACGAGTCCTCCGTTTACACGATCGATTCGTTCTGGGTCAGGTGTGGGTTAGGGAAAGGGGCCTAACAAGAAATTCGAGAATCGATAAATATTCGCTATTAAAAGTTGTGTAACAACATAGCCAGCATTTTTTCCACTTTTACTCGCACGAGGGTCCAGGAGCTCCGAGACTGGGCCTTACGGTAGCCCCGGTTACCCTTGACTCGCTACCATTGACCGACTACCTTCATTGTCGCTGAATTAGCCGCATCGTTCTCTCCTCCCACCCCTCCGAATCTTACGCAGCCGTTTACGACCGCCAGGCCCCATTACCCTCCGCCATGGGGCCTCATTCAGCTCCGCTTCTGCCACTATTCCCTCTCGTGGCGTGGCGTGGGGCTAGTTTTCATTCATCTCCAGTCCGCTGATGGCCCCGCTGACCTCGACCAGGACCCGGGATGAATATTACGTCGGCCGTGCCGCTCGTAATACGCCCTCCTCTCTCTTCTCCTGCCCCTCCCCTCCCCACCCCCCTTTGGTTTCTTGCTCGCGCTAGCGCGTCCTTCTTCCACCTTAGTCGCTCCTCGCGGCCACCTTGCTCGAGGCCTTTTTTTTTCCTAACCGCGACCCGAACGAAACGTTCCCATAAGATGCGTATCTCGATACGTGCCGCGGGGCCAAATCGTTTGACAGAACGCGGTTCCTCGGTCTTTTCCATTCCGCGGCCGGAGGCGTTCCCCAAAACATCTATTTCGGACGTGACGATCCGATCTTTCGTCCGTCCGTTGACAGGGGGAACATCGCCGAACTGTCGTGAACCGATTTCGATGAAATTTCGCAAACGTGTTCGTTGGGCCCTAAGTCCCAATCCGGCACATTAGAGGGTGTAGATGCTTTTCAAAAGCAATACGCAGTTGAAACAATTATGTTTCACTATTGAAAACTGACATGTGGCCCGTTAGGCCCAAAACAGGCCCGCAAACTGTATGGGTAATTGCCTATCTGAGCATGAAACGTCGTGCTGAATAGAAATTTTTTATTAAGCTCGGACTCGATGAGACCAAAAGTGGGCCTTGGACCCAAAATCTGATCGATTTAATGCTTCCAGGGTTTCCATACTCTTTCCTTAACTTGTATATTTAATAAAATTGTTTTGTTTCGAAGTTTTTTATTTGAAATTGCAGAATAATCAAGTTGTTATTGAACCAACAGTTTTGGGTAATGGAATACGTAGATGGTGGTAGATAGCGCGCGACGCTGAGGGGGAGAAACGAAATCGTAGAAACGTAAAACGACGCCACGGCGACTTAGGACACGCGAAACTCCTGAATGGAGCACGTCGGCCTCGAAAGTGTGGGAATCCTCCTTTTTCCTAGCGTATTTCAGCGCGGTGTGCTCTGAATTCAAATAAACGGAGAATACGTACCCGCGAGCGCAGCCTCGGTTTCTTCTCGCTGCAAAAAGGCCTCGTGTCGCGGAACACGTACGATCGCTGTCCTTTCTCGACCGAGAAGAAGGTGCGCGAAACACGAGAATTTTATAATTCTTGCGTTAGGCCAGGGGTTCTTCGGCGGGCCTCGTGGCCAGACTTGGGCATTATAGAAACAAAGCACTCGTAAAACGATCCTTAAAATACCATTGTATCTCGCTCTAGTCAAATTAGATAATTGTTTTATCGATTATTATATCGAGTGCTGCACTTCGACGATTCCCAAGTTTGTTTCTGTTTATAAAAACGGATCAGAGGCTAAATCAAATAAGAACCCCTGCATTCGAAGAACAGATGCGACGGTTTTTCTGGGGAAACCAGCATTTTTCGGTATAAACAGAAACCAGGATATTTATCGTCATTACTGTCGTGAATTCACCGAACTGTGCAAGAACACCGGGTCTCTCTTTCCCGGAGGAGCTTCTTCCTTAATCGTTGTCCACGACCCGCTGGACGATTTTTACGTGAAAAAAATTATGTACGCTTCTTGAACGTAGACCAAAAACCATGGGTCGAAACGTGTTATTTATCTTTTTGGATTCGAAAGTACGCATCGAAAATTGACATCCAGACCACTCTCTTGGGAAGAGGATTTTGGGAGTGTTCGGGGAATCGGGGTATGCAAATTGGGCGCCATTGGCGCGGGGACAGCTCGGTACAGGAAAAAACTAGCTCTACCTGTCTCGAACGTCGCCGACATGAAAGGGCGCCGATCGCGTGCTAATTAAAGGAGAATAAAAAGAACTATCAGCGGCAAGAGTTTCGCTTGGCCATGTCAAAAAATATCACAAAGAAAAAGGGGTTGCGAGAGGAGGATTACACCGACCCTGCGAGGAGGGTTCCGCGCGAAAAGGGGCGAGCGGTGGTAGAGCGAAGCTCGAGGGGCGTGGGAGGGCACGGAGGGAGGCAGAGAACAACCCCCCTCGTTAGGAGACGAGGCGAGTCCTGAGAGGTTCGCCAAAGAGTGATGCACTCGAGGCCTGCATCCCCTAAGTCGCGATGAAAAAACATGGCCGACGACTCGAAAGGTTTGCCATCGAATTCATTATCGGACTCTCCGCCCCCCGGGGGACTATCGGAGGCCGTCGCGGAAATTTCTCTGGTCGTTTTTCGAGATTTTAATTGCAGATAGAAAAAAAATTCTGCGACGAGCGAACGACGAGAGGGCGTTATCGATAACGGGATATCGGCGGTTTGCATTGTAAAATAGCCAAAGACGCTTGTTGCTTTTTTTTTTTTTTTTTGTAAAGTGTGTTAAGTCGAGGGACCCAAGTACGGTTCGAGACTGATCCAGTTTACGTCGCGTATGAATTAATATCGTTTATTGTTTAATTGAGACGAGAAGGTGGTAAAAGAGATTTATATTCTATTGTAAGTTCGCAAGTAATGTTTTGCACGGTTCAATTCGATTCAATTTATTAGTCGCGTATTTCATATGCAGACAAGAAGTGCAGCGTATAATTCTCGTTTCTTATACTCTGACCGTTTCCAGCGCATTATACGGAATGGAAAACAATTTTATGGCCTGTCATCCTTCAGGATATTTTGATTACATTTTTTTGACATATATTTTATCCTCGCTACTTTTAATGCCACTTATTATTTTAAGGGTACGTAACGTAAAACTTGGACACGGTTAGTCAGACCTAACCTAGATTACTATTCTAGACCGACCTAGGACTAACCTAGGACTACTGATTTTTAACGTATCCTTAAACCTTGAAGTACAGAAATATTCGTTTCGTTGCAAATATTATGCATTTTTTCAGTAATGATTTAGGTAGAATTAATTGAATTCTGTCTCGACAATTCTCGAGGAGGTTTAACAAATTTGCATTCCTGTTTCTCGAGAAAACAATTTTCAAATATTTTAGGATCCTCGAAAAAAGTTGTTCGCGATCTCGAGAATTTTAAAATACAATTTGTATTATACGCACGCCTATGTAAAAAAAACCAGTTCCGAATGACTTTCGATCATTGACTAGGGAAATTAATATTCACCAGACAGAGTAACTTTAATTTTAGACATGTTGAAGAATGCAATTTACAAAAGATTGATATCAACATACAGCAAAAGGAATTTTGCTTTATATTGTTGTAAATAATTCCCTAATTTACGATAAATTCGAGAAAATTGGATCTCAGGCTTGCTTCAGAGAATTTTCTCGAAAGAGAAAATAAAAAAGACGAAATGGCGTCGCTGAAGGGTTGAGCGTCCGTCGACGACGTCACCGACCATTATTTCCGCTCGTCCCGATTAAACGATCTCCGCTACGCCGTCGCATTTTCCTAATAAGTCCCGACTATAAATCCATCGAATTACTTTTGCCCGTTTCCGATGATTCATAATACTTCTTTCGAGACCTCCTGCGAATCGCGGCCGTGGAAACGTGCCATGAATCGTGGCTACCGAAGGAGAGTCCTCCTCCAGCGAAGGGCTGACCGCGTCTTTGCGCTTAATTCCAGCTACCTTTCTGGCAAACGTGATCGTTTATGGTCACTCAGGGCGAGGAGGGGGAGTCGAGCATTACCAATTACCGTGGTACTTACGGGTGCCTTCGATACTCACGGAACATCGTGGAACAGCTCGGGAGCTCCTTCAACCCTGATTTGTGCCTTCATTGTGCAGGCAACGCGGCCATTTGCATTTTGACCCGTCCACTTGACGGTTCGTTCACCGTCAATCTGTGGAGGGATTCGCCAACTATAATTTAGAACCCCCTGGTAATCGCAAAAATGACTTGTCTCAGGTTTTGAGGTTAGATTTCTAATTCCACTCTCTGGAGAAGGCAGACAAAATACTTCTCTTTCATATTTGTCTATGAAATTGGAACTGTAACGACAGTGGCGCCATCTAGATCCCTAGATGCAATCGCTACTGACTGTACAGTGATACCAACTTACATTCTCAATGGCAAGTTGAATTACCAACTTTGTTTTTCGTGACCTATGGCCTCAAACGTTACTGTAAACGAAGTAAAATTGAAAAGAACTTGGATTCGAAACAAAGCAAAACTGGGAGTCCCCAAAATTTCTCTGAAAGCCACTTCTAAAGCAGTTCGCGATATTGCAGTAGAAGCTCCGCGCGCAACGAGAATAACAGACGCGTCCGTCCGATCAGGTGCTTTCCACGCACACACGCGAGCCCTCAAAGGTTCAATAAGCGTCGATCATAAATCCATCGAGGCTAGCCTTCTCGTGAACGTTCCCTATATCGAAACGGACCCTGGAAACATCGGGAGTCTCGTAAAGGGCCGCGCGTCTTTGCGCTTAATTCCTCGTGGCCGGTCGACTTGCTCGTTTACGGCCAATTCAATGGTCAAGCATTGCCAATTAGTCAAGTCGACCCATCGAAGACGCTTCTGCTGACGGTCCTTGCGAGGCTGGCATGGAAATCGCGACGCCGTTCATGGGAAAGGCGTATCACTTGAGATCGCTATGAATAAAATACTCGAAACGAACGAATTTTTCATATTAACGAGTCTCGAAGGTCGCCAACGTTTCTTCTACAACCTGCCAGAGCCACTAGTTAACCTTAAATCCTATTCCTGATACTCGTAATCCCACATCTACCTATAACGAAGACTCTTTCCTGATCGTTTGCCTTAAAAATGCAGACTCAAAGAATTTTGGAACCTGCCAAACCCACTAGTTAGCTTCAAATCGTATTCCTGGTGCTCTGAATCTCGTGAGGCAGCAACCTAAAGTCCCTAGAACCGCTGGAAGAACTAAACAAGCCAACGGTGAGCAAGCAAACATCGAAACGAAGTCCCGGGCATCGAGTCACGAGCACGTTTCACCGCGTACAACCGGACGAACCCTTCAACGGCGATCCTTCTACCAACTCTGTCCCCAGTTTCGCAATCAGGCAGCGTAGGCTGGTCAGTTTGTTCTAATCAGTGCTGACCGCGAGCCGGCTAACTTGATCAGCTAACGAACCTAATTTTGCGCCGTCGAACCGGCCAATCCTCGCTCGCCCGGCCATCCCGGCCACGGCAAACACTTAAACCGTCGCTCCCGCGGGAATTCCCCCGTCCTGCAATCGGTACCGCGGTCACGTGGCCCCCCGCAAAGACGAAAGAATATGCGCCGGCCGGTAAACTAGCCGCGATCCGACTGATCACGAACAAATATGTACCGGAAGCGTGAACGAGGCTGGTCCTGTTTTCGCGGTGGCTTCGTGTCCGCGTTCTCGAGAGCATTGAATCATGTTTGTGGAACAAGGGATCGTTAAGCGTGTTTGGCAATCCCAGAGAGAGGTAAGAATTTCTGGGAATTGATATCGATTGCCCGTGGAGTCGGTTGGAGTCCATCTTGGATTGGTCCAGTATAAATAGACTGGGTTCGTTCTTTAAGCTAGGTGTGATATTTATTTATTTGATAAATGTTTTATCATGCAAATGTCAGGGTACGAATCTAGGACGGAAAGTATGATGGAAAGATGGAGTAAGTAACCCAGACCTAACCTCAACGTGAAACCCCAAGAATAATATAATGTTTTGTATTTAATTTTATATCGATTCAACCGAAGTATACATAGACGACTGATCATCAAAACTTGGCATAACGCTATTATCTATCAAAACCTTGAAAGAATCTCCTAGAACAGAACCTCCCTCGATAACGTTCGCGTCGTACAACCGAGCCAGCGAACGTTAACGAGGGATTACTGCTGTATTGTTGTTAGCCCCCCAACTTTGAACTCTTCCAAGTCCCCCACAGATAGAAAAGCGAATCGTCTCCTAGCAAGAGAATTCAACTAATCAATTTACCGCCATTTTGAGGCCCAGTATCGATAAGAATAGACACTATTGGGGCATAGAATCAAAATGGGGGCCTCGTTGCGTAACACCGATATTTTCTGCAGCGTCTGCGAGGACGTCGGCGGCGGCATACTTGGGCCGATTTGCATGCGTGGCAAACGAGCGCGGGCCTGGTCCTGCATAAATCCAAATTTGAGTACGCCGTGGGGACAAGTCCTGCCGGCCGGCGGCGTCCTTTCATGTTGGATCATACTTCTGTTTGTCCCCCGGGGTCCTGTTGCTCGCGTCCTTTTCGGACCTCGGGCCGATCGCGAGACCTGGCAACGACCCGGACGCGAAAAGAGGGAACGTACGGGGCCCGAGGTGGAGGGAGAGGGGGGGTGAGGAGGTTAGATGACAGGAACCGAGGGAAGCAGAGGGAGTAAAAAGAGCCGCATTGTCCTGGCGGATCCGCAAGGATCGCCGCCCGCCGGATGTGCGGCCCAAGTACAAACGCGAAATCGTCGTCTATGGGGCCTTACGGACCCTTTCTTCGCCCGCAACCCCCTTCGATCAGCCACCCCGTCGATCATCCTTCATGAATAGTTATGATACCGTTTCTCAGGGAACGGCGATGCTATCGGCCAGGGACCACACATGGCTGCCGCGCGTTGATTGCTGAGTACGGCTGCTGTAATTAGTCGACGGTCGGGGTTCGGTAGCGTTTTGCTGCATCCTCAGGACGTTGGTCGGGGAGACTTTTTGCCGCCTCGTCCTGGGTAATTCTTTTCACGAAGGAAGTACGTCGTGCCCTTCTTATTTCACGAGTATGGATGCTTTTGTTCGATCGGGGATTCTTGGATCGGAGCATGGGAGATGCAGACACAGGGATGCAGAAAGCAGACATCTTTTGTGCGTAACATCTATCCTAATCTTTCAACTGCTGTGTCATCAGAGGATCCTAGAATCTTCTAATGATTGTTTTTTGATTGGCCTTATCTCCAACTGGACATCGGTTCAGACACAGTGTACGAAGCTTAGATGTATAGTTCTTGTACTACAACGCAATAAAAGAATGTTCTTTCAAGAATTCGTCTCCAGTTCGTCAATCCCCAACTGTCCTTCCTGAATGCACGCCGGCTGGGAAACTCCTGCTCCATTCGATCTGACTTTTCTCGTCCCCCTCCTTCTCCAGGTTCGCGAGGTGTCGTCGGTGGACGAGCCTTTCGCCAGGGATCGATGGGAGAATAGATTAGTGTGGTTGTGTAACCGACGGAGGTCTCGCGATGCAACCAGTTCGAGAGGTATTAGGTCAAGTAAGTAATCTCTTAGCGGTCACGGCACCGGGACCCCTTGCCTGTTGGATGGGTATATATCCTGATTGGTTTCCGACCCTTCGATCGTCCCCCGTCCTCGGAGGTTTTCGTTCGTCGGCCCATTTTCGATATTAACGCTAATCGCGAGCGAGCGTCGTTGTCCTCGACGCCGAGGGCTCCTGCGACAGTTGGGAACTTCGACAGCTTCTACGCAGAGGAAACCTCAGGGACTGCGAACCAGGAGACACGAACGGTTGGGTTTAAACTTCGGGCAATCGTCAATGTGAACATCTAGGGAAAGAAGATTGTAAGGTACAGATCGAAAATAGGATTGAAACTTCAACCTAGCATGAAGACTCTAGGTCCCAACGTTGGTTGACTCGTTCTAAGGAGGATCAATTGCTAACACCTAGTGGCAACTATGAACGACAGAGCCCAGGATGCGAAGCATGATCAGCACACCTGAAGTCTGCAGGCATCCGAATAGTCTCGTCATCGTATTTGCCTCGAAGGAACCGGCCATAATGCAATCGGTCCCATGCCTATCACGAATCAGCGTACCTCAGGCCCGCGACCGGACGATGCGGCGTGCGTAGGAGAGACGTGATCCTTTGATCCTGCGCCGGCAGCTACGTGCGTCCACGGAGCACTATTAAGCGCGCTCGTTTTCGGGTCTACGCGCCGAAATTCGGTGAAAGGTCGCCCGGGGTGGAAGCGTCGGCGGGAATACGAGACGCGGGGCCCCGATCGGCCAGAGGTTGGACCAGGTGACGAGAACCAGCTCGATCCTAGGTGCCCCGCGATCGTGACCGCCATCTTAACTCCGTTGATGACGAAACGGACACCGTGTGCCCCGTCTTGTCCCAATGCGATCACCGACGTCGATACCGATACCAAACCATCCCGGAGACGCTCGTTGAATACCAGAGAGTCCCCAAGAATGGAGAACTTGGTTATTGGTCGAGTCGTTAATCCCTCGTTCTTGTATCACTGCGCCGTAGGCTATAATCGATGACTGATTGTTCAGACCTGATGTCCATATTAAAAAGATGAACCTTGCTATTAGAATTCATGAACTATTGTCTGCTAGACCAGGACAGGGATCCGTGTTATGGTATTGTATAGACGTTGTTTGACTAGCTAGAGAGAGACATCTACTTGGATATGACACCATCCCTGCTAATGATGTGTCTCTTTAACCATCACCATTACCAACAATGTTAGGTTCCCCAGTTGACAGGAACAAGTCTAGCAATAGTGACTATTCCTGGACTCTACAGCACTTATGAATACTGTCGCATCGATAGACTAGGTGTTAGATGTAGCAAGACAGATATCAATAGTTTTGAAGCATGGTACCATTGATCTGTGGACAGCTACTGATAATTTAGAACAGATATCTGTATCAGGAGTGGTACCAATATCCACTAGGAAATCGAGTTTGATATTTTTAGTATTGGTGATCCAGAAACAGTAGCTATCGAATCCCAGGATCACGACACGTCGCTAGTTACGTGCTGGGTAAGCTACATGGCTTATAGGTGATTCGTAGTTTTTAATGGCCTTAAAAGGAGGGGTTCTTTCTATCAGAGAGATTTCGATCCGCGTCGAGCGCGTTAATGACGAAGAAACTGGCGCGATCGAGGCCAGGGCAAAACAGCCGAACGTATCGATAACCAGGAGCGGAACGCGCGTCGTTCTGCTCTAGTTTCTCACGAGGCGTGCACGTACGTATCACGAAAACGAGGCTGATTTATGGCACGACGGATCAGGAACGAACGAGGGAAGAAAAACCGACGGACAGCATCGGGAATTGCGAGTTTCTTGCGCCGCGGCGGCGGAGCGCACCTGCGAAACGATGGAATTTTGCACGAAACTGGAAAGCCGATCGAAAAAGTCGATCGGAGCGGTCCGTCGAACACGCCGCGTGAGAAATTGCCGGACAGTGAAAGTCCCCGGGCCAAATTGAGAGGCCATTTCTGTATATTCACGATCGAATTAGCCTCGTCGCGGTAGCTACTAAAGGTGGATACACGCTCGTTTGTTAAAAGACCATCGCGAACCGGAGTGAATCGTTCCATCGGAACATGCGCCGTTAAATCGTGACTCGAGGCTCGTTTTCTGGTGAAAGCAGCGCGTGCCCGAAAGAATCTTGGAGCATTCTAATGATCCGAGTGGTTTCTCGTGTTTGAGAGATAACAAGTCTATTGGCCAGGTCTGGCTGGGCAAGGACGAGACCCCGAAAGGCTAAATCCGACCGGGAAAAGAATACTCGCGCGAAATTCGCCGGAAAGCCTTTTCGCCATCTGTAATCAGAGCTGGTCAGGCTGCTCCGCGCGCCGCTGGCAAAAGCGTCGAGCAAGCCGCGCGACATAGATCATCGTATCTCTCGGGGCGATCGCGATGACGGCGTCGACGACGACGCAAAGAGGCTGCGTCGTGACGCGATTGTAACTCGATGACTCGGTGGACCGGGATGAAACGTTCCCAGGGCGAGGATCGTACAGGGAAGGGTGACGGTTTATCTTATCAGATCGAGGGCGGCTTCCGAGGCGAGCTCAAAGTGCTAGGCCTAGCCAAGCCGACACGGCTTCGGAGCTTCACAACTAGCGATGGCTACCGTTTGAAAAAGGTCACCCGCTGGACTCGATGCATGTACCTTGCATCTTCGATGCACGTTTAATTAGAAAACGTTTGGGTCTTTCTATCATCGCTGAGCGCATCTCCATTGTCAACCCCTGCAACTCAGGGTTGTAGATACGTTTGGGAGCGTCGAGTCTGGTTGTACCGTGGCGTCGCGACGTTGTCTCGAGGCCATCGCTACCGCACGAGAACGGGTGATTCTGGCCTGCCTCATTACCGTAATTAGAACCTCGACGATGATCTCGACGCAACATCTCGCTGGGCACACCAGTGGTAGCTGAGAGATCGGAGGAAGAGACGCGTGTCCAGATCCGGTAAAGGTGGCAGCAATAACTGCGGTTCTAAATCCACGATGCGTTAAGGCCTACTATTTTCTACTGATTTTATGATACTTTATTTTTGGCGATCGGTGCGTCCAGTTGCTTCCCACTAGAACATCTCTACTTATAAACACTACTCGGTTTACAATGAATAATTAATTTAGATTAGCTGGTTTAATATTTTATTTTGCCCTTTAAAAATTACCAGTTGCTTCTACCACCTCAAAAAGAACGAGATAGCCTCTTGGAAGAGGTTGGTAACCCTATCCAGCTGATGACCCATAACCTAAAATGAGCGTGGCGGCACTGTCAGCGTGTCGAAGTCCCCATATGGGACTCGTTCGAGCACCTGTGAGTCCAACAGAAGAAAACTGTTGCAAAGATGAAACGCCTATCGCAAAATCGGTTCGTCGATCGTGGAACGATACCGCGGGGGCAATCGCGAAGGATCTCGACGATCGCTTTATAGAAGACTCGTCTCGGCGCCCGACGTCGCAGTTTGTGCTCCTCGAATAGACGCACCCCGGTCATATCTATTTCTGGCCCCGGGCGACGGTCCTCGAGGTTACATCACGCACAGGACGCGCGTACGTGCACGCGTATCGGCAGATGCAAATAACGAGGATGACGATTAGCGTCCGGCGACCGCGCGACCCCTTGCCCGGTGGTCCAATTTGCGGCTGCTTTGTCCAATTACAAACCATTAGCCATTACCAATGCCGTCGCTAGACTCCTACGCCGTTTCCACGTCGCCGCACCGACGTTCCTAGCTTCCTCTGTCTAGGAACTGTCATCCGTCTACCGAGAACGTCGTCTTCCATCGAGTTGCGCAATAGGTTCGACGGGATCATCGAATGCAATATCTAGGAACGTTATCTTCCTTGAACTGTCTGAACCCCGCGACGCACGTGGAAACTCAAGAAACGAACCAGAAGCTTGAAACATTGGTTACTTTAACGAGGACAGTGAAAAAAAATCGAAGGAAGATCACGTAATTAAAAATAAGGTCCAAAATAGAGCCATCCGATAAGTTTCTGTTACGGTAGTACTGGAAGGAGACGGAAAATTGCTTTTCATCCCGTTCTAGAAGCCAGGATTGCTGGCGAAAAAGAGTTCCGCGATGCCAGCTCGTCGATTTGTCGCGGCCATTCTTACGGCCACTTTCGAATCGGCGACGGAGTAGGAGGGAGCGAGTTGGCACGGTAGCTGGAGCCGATTTGCATGCAGAAGCGCGGCTCGATCGCCGTAAATTGGGTAAACCGGATAATCGGGTCGGGTACGCATTTTGGCTCGCGTTTGTTGGTCGTGTTTCGACAGTGGACGGCGAACAGAAATGGTTATCGAGGGTGGGAATTGGTCCTCCGTGTTCGGAGGCGTAAAATCTTTAAACTGGAAAGTAATATCAATTAATAATCGATTGGTACCTTTCAAATTGCCGGTAATTTGAGACCACGATACAATAACGATACTCAAACGCGTCACTAGACCGCTCGCAACGCCATCTCGGTTAGCTCTAACGTTCGTTTCGAGATTAGGTTTAAATATATCGTTATGTAGCAAATCTTATAATGCGCCTAAATAGTTTGACGCGAATTTAGTTGACGTCAAGCACAACCTTCGTGGGCAGTGTGTAGCACGCATGTGCATGACGACTGTATCCTTAAACGCTTATGAGGTTATGCACACCTCTAGTCGAGAAGACGGAGAACTCCCACTTATCGAAAAACGATCAAAAGGACGAAACAAAAACGAGGATACAGGGTTACAGGAGAGAAATTATCAATGAATATCGTCCGAGAAAAAGAAGGGATCCTTAAAACACAGCCTGGTACCGTGCATTTCCACGCGAAATATAGACGAAGAGAGCAGGGGGCGAGAGGAGGAGGGCGTGCAAGGAATGAACGAAAGCAGCGCTCGCGGATACTGTTGGAGGCTGGAATTCCCCGAATTTCGAGCAATTTTAACGGCGCAGGCGCCAGCACTCCTACTCGAGGGCGCTGAATGAGCGGCTGAATATGGTCAGTGGGGCCCACCGGGCTAACAAGTTGGGCCCGCCTCGCGTAATGACGGGTTTCGCGCGGGGCCCCGCACTTATTGCCTTTTATTTATTTGGAATCTTCCCGCCACACAGACAGACAACGGACGGACGTACCGCGGGGGGGCTCACATCCGGGCCCCAGGGGCCACCGCGATCGCGCCAGGCGCGGGCCCCCTCGCGATTCATTAGTTTCATTGGGCCTGGGCGACCGATTAACGGCCGAACTTCGCGATGCTGCCCGATTTATGGGCCCCGCCCCCCTCTTTTTTGTCGGCGCTGCTTCGCTCGACGCTTTATTCCGCTCTGTCTTTCAGGCTTATTAATTCGTCCGGACGGCTGATGCCGTTGCACTAATTACGATCGGTCACGAGAACCTGACGGTTCGTATTGCAACAGGAGTCTTTGGGCCCGTTGCTTCCGGGAGGGCATTGTTTAGAAGCGCAGTCGGATCGTTTAGTTGGCTTGCTGCGTGTGGTTGTTTCCGGGAGCTTTCTTGCGTTCTTGGGAATAAATTGGGCCTTATACTAAAGATTAGTCAGTCAGTCAGTTGACTGCGTGCGTTAAACGCTTATGAGCGTTCAACCTGTGTGTTGCTCAAGGCATGAAAAAGTTTTCCGCACACAACTTGTGCTCGCGACAAAATCGACCGTAGTCAGAGGATTAGACTCTAAGGATTCAATTATCATTAGTCGGAATACTTGATACACCTTACTACCCCAGAACACCTAAAGACCACTGTGAGATGAGACCACTCCAGAGATTGTAGTATTGTCGGATACTAGGCATCTAGACCCAGGTCTCTAGATACCTGTACTGTTCTAGCAACATTCTCCAAATCAATAAACACATTATTAGAGCAATGTTGAGGAAGTTACACCTCTGTGAAACAGCCTGCCACCTACGGTGCACGCCCAACGATTCCCACCCCTTGAAACAAAGCATCGATCCACCGCAACCCCTCGAGCGTCATTACCACCGTCATTATCGTCCTCGTAATCGTCATCGTGCACAGTCACCGGCGTCATCCGGCTAATGGCAGAGTCCCGAACATCTCACCGTTTAACGACTCCGTGGATCAGCAGGTCGTGTGTTTTCTTAACGACACCATGGGCTCGAGGATTCGCGGCAACATATAATCAACACATTTTTATGTCCCGCAGCCAAACTCCTCTACTGAATGGCGCGTCCCTCCGTCCCCCCCGCGACCCCTGTCTCGTTTCCCCGACCTCTCCGTCTCTCTTCGTTCCGGGGTCCTTTTTCTTCCGTTCCTTTTTCGCTTCGGGAGGAGGAGGAATGGGGCGAGGGAGAGCACGCGAAATTACTCGACCACCTTGGGCGCCGTCGCGCGCGCGGACAGAGCTGCCTTCTCTCGCAATTTGCCAATCGGGTCCGGGCCCGGGCGATCGTTCATTTGCATTTTACGATTTTTCGAAGTGAAATTAACACGGCGCCTTCCTGCTCCCCCGCCGTCTCCCCCGGCCACTCTCGCGAGGCCTTTCTCTTTCCGTCTGCCCGAGCACGGCCCACCGACCCAGAAAACCGCTTGCGTAATTCGGCGCCGGGGAAATTACCGCGCGAGAAGATCCGTGGACGAGAGAATCAGACGAACGCTCGAGAAACTGGTCGGGACAGCCTCGGTTAACGCGTCCAGTTATATTGTTATCTAGTTTTGTCGTGACCTTCGTCGTCTTCGTGTTAGGTGGTCCAGCACCAGCTCTCCACTCGTCTTCGGTATAATGTGTCCATTGATTTGTCCTGAGAGGATCTCTACGACATTATTCAGAACGCAATAGATAAAGATGTCCCCTCGAGTCACCTAAAGTGCCCAGACCATCTGTTGGCTCTCAGAGGATCATTATAAAGACTGAGCTAAATAGAGATCGACATACTCTAGAATTAATAGTAGGTGTACTCTGAGGATTCTCTACGCCTTTGTAAAAAATCCCAAACTATTTTTGTCGAAGATGGACCCAAAAGTTGTTGTCATGTCCCGACCCAGACGTTAAAAGCATTGTTCCTCACAGAGAAGGTAGACGTTTCGGTGGTAACAGGGTCATCTTTCTCAATAGGAATTGAAGACCCGAAGATTGCCTCATCCGTTGGGAACGCGAGGTCTAGCGTATCGAGAAACGCCATTAAATCAAAATCCGTAATCTTGAACGTGCAACCGTGGCTCCAAACCGTAATACAGCGCACGTTGGAATATTCATGAGAAAGCGTCATCGTGGTAGGAACAGTGGTTGTATGATTTAGCAGACTCGCGTCGTCGAAGTATCGGAGCGTCGAACGATTTTTTAATTTGGTAATTCACGTCGAACGATTGTTGATAGGTGGTACCGTGACGGCGATGGCTTCGCAGAAGCACCGAGAGACACCTGTGTTCTCTACACTTTATAATTTCCATTAAAATTAACGACGCAATCGTAAATGGTCTTGAAAATTAATAATTGCCCGAGGATTGGTAGCGTATAAATAATCACGAAATCTCTGTACCCCCTTCGATGGCTAATAAATGTCGCGAATTTGCCAGGGAATAGCAAGAACGTGGAAAAATAACAGGCCCTCTCGATGGCTGTTCCGCGAACGACGCCGGAGAGAGTTTTACGAGGATCGCTGGTCGGGCGTGGCAACTGTCCGATTATCTCGTTTCCGCGGAATGACCAAGAAACTGCCTTTGGAAACAAGGGGGGAGGGCTCCTGGTCGAAGAAGACCGCGTGGTGGTCATTACACGTCAAATACTGCATTAAACGTTCCGAATTTTGCTCGGATTTAAACGTGCTATTTAATTTTGGCATGGCGGATCAATGGAATTTTAGTCAAGTGACAAGCTCTGTTTGCAATGCTTTCGAAAATGGTAATCGACTACGAAGTTTCTGGATTGCTCAAAGCTTTCGAGACGTATTGATATCATCGCTAATAACATCGACGTAACAAGCGTCTTTTCCGCGATGTGAGGTCCGGGTACTCGTGATCGGATGAGCAGCTCGATGAGCGTAACCGAACGAAGGACAAAGCTCCGGAGAGCTCGTTACGCGATAGTTACCTGGACATTGATGTAATCGTGCGCAATAAACTGCTAGATACCCAGAGAAATGTTAGCTTCTACCTATAAAGTAAACAAATTAGCACATACCCGTTTCTTTGTGCTCAAGATTTCAATTTTATTGTGTCCTCGTCAAAATTTACAGCAGTAATTCCTATATTCTGAATGATTTACTCAAAAAATCACTGTCTTTTACGTCACCAAAGTTTTCGAAAGCACTGCTCCAGGGAGTCGAGACCGCGTGACTACCGTAGAATCAAAATGGCGGACAGTTGTTCCTCGAATAAGTCCTAATGAACCCAATTGCAACGCCACTCGAACGTCAGAGAAGCAATTCCATGTGAACACGACACTGTCCACGAAACCCACGACCCACCAAACCCTAAAAGACCCATTCTCAATGTCCGTAACATAACCTATTTTCCTAGAAATCCAAGCTAGCTGCGTAACCGACGTAGCTCTAACCACGGTAGCCTCGCCCCTATAATTGCAGCCTCGCGAAGTCAGTTCCAGGATACCAGAAGCTGGAATCGTTCCGTGCCACGAGGATGCAGCATCTCGTCGCCTAGCAGAGATCTCAATCTCCGCGCGTGATTGCTCGCCGACCGCAGATCACGGTGGGGTATTAATAACCGCGAATACGGCCGTGGATGCCTAATTGACCGTACCGCTGTCTATTAGGACGTACCTTCGCGCATTTTCGCGAGTCTTCCTGCGTACTTTCCGACCTGATTCACCTGTCCGTTCCGTGGTGGAACCCCGGAAACCCCGTCGACGTCCGTAGGCTTCAGCGTTCGACGTCTCGACGCGACTTCAAAGCGGGCCCCGTGCGACGAGCGTCGTCCCGAGTAGACGCGAGGCCAACAGGCATGTCCCAGAAATCGTAAAAGGTAATTTCTCGATGGCGATCGCGGAACGAGCCGCGGTGAGTTTTTATTTTGTGTAATTAGGGGTTGGGAAGCCAGAGGATGGCTTGGCCTTCTGGGGAACTGCTCCGGGAGGGTATCGAAACGTCGAATCTGAGGTTGAGTTGCTTCCTAGGTTATGGCGGAAATGGAATATAAAACGGTACTGGGAACCGGGGGAATGACTTGCTCGTAATATTGGAAGCATCGGCTAATTGCGTTCTGTGAAACAGCGTTATTTTATCTTGTTAACCTTTAGTTTTCGGTTAATTCTGTTTCGCAGACCTCTGAAGACTTCTAATTATTCGACTAGAGTCATCCTCCTCGTTCATGGCGTCGATTATGAAGAGTTCTGAGCGGGTCCCTCGAAGATGAGCAAATGGTCGACCAAGGAAGCGTAACAATCATATACCAAAATTGTCATATATCCAAAAACAGATGTCTCTGTCCATCAAATGAAACACACACACAAGATAATGGTTTTTAGGGTAATAAACTACTGTTTCAAGATCATGTAACACCTATCCTAGCGAAGGATGTATGAACAGTCCCCGAAAGGACCCAAAATGTTCATTTTCTTTCGAGGATGATGCACCAGGACGAGGAGGATCGCGTACCCCAGGGGTTTCCACACGGAGCCTACGCAGGGATCGTAACCCACGCCAGTGACGGACCACCAGGAAGCCGCCACGCCCCCAGCAGTTCGCGTTTACCCACACGTTCCTGTCCGCGTGCACGGTCCTGTCCAACAGACACATCTTTACCCCGGCGACGACGCGCGCGAGCGAATGATTTTAACGCACTCCGGGGAGGAGAAGGTGGTGGCCCTGCCGGGTTAACTAACGCGCGAACGACGCCCCGGGGGTGGGAGACGGTGAACAAAAAAGGGGGGATCAAGGGGATAGAGGGAGAGACAGAAGGGAAACGAAAGGGGTGCGAAGGGAGAGACGCAATGGCGGATCGCGCGACGACTCGTGGTTCCTGTGCCTCGTCCAGGACGAAGAGGCGTGTCGGGGGGTGAAGAAGCAGTGTCGACAGGATAATCGTCGGGTCAGCGGCGGATTTGCCCCGCGCAAACATCCGCGCTGAGTAGTCGAGGGTCCCTCCAACAGCCCCCGGGCTACCGGTGAGCCTCTCCGTTGGGAGGATTCTTTTTTGGGGTGACGATCGAAGGCAGAACCATCTGCAAACCTGTGTTTTTATTTTCCGGGCAGAAGTGGCCTTTGGTGTCTCGTTAAGAACCATGCTTGGTGTTTCAGGGTGTCCTGCGATTCCTCGAAAGGGACGTCCGCGAACGACTTGGGATTAAACAACGACGTTAAAGGCGTTTGTTGGTCCACAAGATGGGGGAATATATACTGCCATCGCAATACACTTCAATCTCAACAAACAGGGCACAGCCTCAATGTTTTGCGCTCGACAGAAACGTAGATCACTGAACGGAGTCTGCAATTCTAACGTTTGCCTGGCCAGAATCCATGCTTTATGTCTCACAGAAGCATCGCGTGGGCCGGATGGCAGGTGGGACGATCAAGGGGTGTGGACCAGGAAATATTCCTTCTGCAAACTTGCAATTAGAACGGACGCAACGTGGGTGAGTAAATCTCGGCGGTAAATCAGCCTGTGCTCGAGCTGCGACGGCCTCGGGAAAGAAGCGTGGATCGAGCGAAGAAAAGACGGGATTGTTACATCAGGTGCCATGTTGCATCACGCTCAACGAGAACTTCATTCCTCCGGTATGTCACTTCGTAGAGCCCTGCTTGCTCTTGGATACGATTCCTCCACGTTCTTTCAAGAAACGTACTCGTTCAAGTGATTATGAAGGTTTTACATAGGCCAAGGTTGGCTAGATAAGTGATAATAGCAGAGCAGATGGTCACTAATGTGAGGGTATCTGAGGTACTGCCAAATAATAAATCAAGGGCAACTGGTGCTTCCTTTTCTTCGTCAAAATTTACAGCTAAATTCTCACGCCCACTCATCTGTCTTTTACATTGTTCGTCCAAAGTAATCAATAGTTATTCTTCTAGTACATATATTAGGTCAGCTTTCACTACTTTACACTTCAAAGCAGGAATTACATTCAGGACTCCTAAACACAGATAGACACGCAAGTCTATTGCTCACCGTTAACCTAGGCGCGTAGCTAGGGTTATTTGCTACGATTACATTATCCTATATTTCCTGTCCCTCCCAAAAATTCCTAAAGATTTTGCTACAGACTAAAGTAGACTATGGATCACAAACGACCACCAACCAGGGGCAACAAATTTCAAAGTAAACACGTCCTTACGCCCCCCATACAGGCCTCCCGCTAGCCCTAGGGCGTCCTTTCACGGGCGCCCGTTCACAATATTAAAGCCCAGAATATACGGGCGGGCTACACCTCCTGAAAATGAAAAATCTCTTCATGTTTCCTGTTGTCGACCCGCACGAAAAATCCCCGGAGCCACCCGAACGGACCCAGCACGCTTCAATCAACGTTCCAACGACCAATTTCCAAGATCCACGCCACCAGCGACCAGACGTGAAAAAATTAATCACGCCAGGCAGCCAGACCCCTCGATTGTCCCAATAAAAGCGAAAGATCGTAACCGGTACGAATGCCGCGATAAAACCGTAGATCGGCCAGGGATTCGTCACGGCGCGCCGATAACCTCGCAAGGAGCGTCCCTGACGGACGTTCCCTGACAAATAGACGAGGACTGGCACTCGAACGCGGGGGACAGGGAGATACCGGACTCCTAGCAAATTCATAGACGGCCAGGAATGCGCAATATTGTCGGCAGTCTGTCACACATTCGATCCAGTCGGGGCGGTGGAACGCTCCTCGTTTTATTACGCGCGTCCCGCGGTGGCCCGCAGATGTATCAGACAATAAACTACCGGCCTGCTTGGGATTTGTGGGCCGCGTATTAATCTTCCTGTATTTATGCCGTCCCCCCCCAGGCCCCCACCCTCTCAGAATCCACGAGAAAAACCGGCACCCGGGATCGCCGCGAGATACGCGGGGTGGACGATGGAACGCGCGACGAAACCGATCGATTTCAGATAAAATCGGATTAACCTTGGAGGAAAAGGGATTCGGTGGTAAATGACCACGCCGGATGGATCGTTAACGGGAGAGGTTATCGGACGCGGTTGCCTCCTGTTTTTCGTCCTTCGTAGGTGGTCGATGAGTGTTTCGAAATAGGGGGGTGAGCAAGGGTTGCAAGGATGGAGGCTGCATCGGATGATCAGGTGGTCAGGGACTTAATCGACGTATTTGTTTGCGATGGTTGGCCCCGTTGATGTGGGAATCCCGAGGATCGAGAGTTGAGTGAGGTTAGGTTCTGCTACGAATACGATCTAATGTACGCTGTTCAAGCAGATATGGGTTGTCAGTGTCCTGAATGTGGAACAAGTGGTGCAGGATAATGAATTAAAAGCTGCTCGCGATTGGAAAAAATATTTCCTTGTTATTGCACGGAATAACGAAGCGTGCACCGAACCATAAAAGTGAAATTGCCCGTCCCATTCGCGTGCTATAATACAATATTAAATAGAACGTGGACCATTTAGTCGGATCTTAATTTTAGCACGTCTATTAGCATATTTCACTCGAATGTACGGATATCGTTATTACATCTAGTAACGGGCAATAGAATTTCATAGGATTTACGACTAATTAAGCCACTTTACGATCGCGATTATAATTTAGTTCTTCCTCCGCGAGGGCATCGAAATCAAAACCTCGTGGAAATTGCTTTCAGGCCGTTCCGAAAGAATTATAAAAACTCGAGCAGCTGTGCGTTGATGACAATTGGCGATTACCACGCTTCCAATTACGTCGCCGAAAGCAACGCACTTACTGTCGTCCAATGGTAGCACGGGATGTCATCAGCATAAACAACATAACCTCACATTACGTCTCCGTTTGTATATGCTTAATATATTAGTATATCCATACGTGTCTGGCTTGCATAAATCGTCAGCGTTGAATCAATCTTGTTTTCGATTCGACTAACCTCTTTAACGACGCATTATTTTATTTCCAACCAGCTATTAAGGCGTTTCTACCTATAGCCTTTCTTTTCTGTATAAATAAAACTTAGTTGTATCGTATCGAACATTTGCATGGAACAAATATGTTTTTAATATTAATGTTAAAGTTTTAATTGAGGTTAGGTCTGGGATTAAATGCACCAACGTCATCCTCCGTCTTTGTCCCTTCTGTTCGCCGTGCATCCCTCCGAAGGCAATCTATAATTCGGAGGAAAGCCTTCGAGCTGATCAGAAGCATAAAGAAGTCGCTGGTTCGTCATTCCTTTCGCGTTTTTCGTGGAGCAGGTGCGGATCGAGGTTATGTTAATAGCCATTCGGGAGATCTCAGCTAACCATATGCTATCCATCGATGCGAAGGGTGGTGCTGGGGCAGAAACACTAATAGAAGCCCTTCGCAGAAGCAACCTCGCGGTAAACGGTACCTCGTCCATCTCGGGGTCTAATCATTTCTGGGGTCCAAGGTACGTCCAGGGCGGCTGGAACGGAAGCCAATTTGTAAATTGCCTCGATAAACCACCAAACTTTGTGGTCGAGCATTATTCTGCTTCCAACCGATCGCAAGTCGTGGATTTTGTATTGGTAACTGGCGCTGGTAATTACTGGAGGCTACTTTAACATTGGGACTTGCATTGGAATTGGAGTTATTCGTCTCCTTTTCCCCTAATTAGAGAAATACATGTAGGTTATTAAAGAATAACTGGGTGCTGCTGACCACTCCTGTTACTTCTGACAACGTATAACGATTACGACTGGCTACTGCTAGCCTCTCCTAGCCTCCGCTGGCCTCTGCTGACCACCCCTGATGCTTCTGACAACGTATAACTATTACTACTTGTTACTGCTGGTCTCTGCATGCCTCTGCATCCCTCTGCATGCCTCTGCATCCCTCTGCTGGCCTCTGATGGCCCCTGCCGACCACTGCTGACCACTGCTGACCTTTGTTATCAACTTCTGACATGATGTATAAGTATTCAAGCCTTGTATAATGTAAATATATAGCAATAAATGATATAATTTAACAGAATTCTATGTGTTCTCATCATTTTTACCTTTCTTTACCTCTCCAAATCATTGCCTTAGTTTTAAGAGACCGTTTTTCCGGTTAAAATTGGATTCCCAAAGTGTCCACCTCTCGTACTTGCTGCCAAAATCAAAAATTAACTTTTAAATTTTATTTCTGTAACCGTCACTCTCGTACCTATTGGCAAAATCGAGAATCTGTTTTTTTCGTCAAAAAGTCCTGAAACAACTGGAAAGTCCTGAAACAGCTGGAAAGTCCCGTAACAACTGGAAAATCCTGAAACAGCTGGAAAGCCCTGGAACAACTCGAAAGTCCTGAAACAGCTCGAAAGTCCTGAAACAGCTCGAAAGTCCTGAAACAGCTCGAAAGCCCTGGAACAGCTCGAAAGTCTTGAAACAGCTCGAAAGTCCTGAAATCGCTGGAAAGTCCTGAAACAGCTGGAAAGTCCTGAAACAACTGGGAAGTCCTGGAATTTCTTGGAAACGCCGAAAATTCTTGGAAACCCTGAATTTTTAGCAAAGTTCTGAGTTTCAGGACTTCCGAGGTGTTTCAGGACTTCCTAGTGGGTTCAAGGAAACCAAGGAGTTTCAGGGAGTCTTATAACTAAGGTAATGATTTGGAGAGGAAAAGAGAGGTAAAAAATAATGAGAACACATACAATTCTTTGTAATTATATCATTTATTGCCATAGATTTACATTATACAATGTTTTAATACATATATATCATGGCAGAAGTTGTTAACAAGGGTCAGCAGTGGTCAGCAGTGGTCAGCAGTGGTCAGCAGTGGCAAGGAGTGGCAAGCAAAGACCAGCAGGGACAAGCAGCGGCAAGTTGTAATCGTTATACATTGTCGGAAGCATCAGGGGTGGTCAGCAGTGGTCAGCGGAGGCCAGCAAGGGCCAGCAGAAGCCAGAAGGGGCAAGCAGTAACATGTAGTAATCGTCACACGTTGTCGGAAGCATCGGTGGTGGTCAGCAGTGGTCAGCAGAGGCCAGCGGAGGCCAGCGGATGCCAGCAGTGGCAAGGAGTGGCAAGCAGAGACCAGCAGGGGCAAGCAGCGGCAAGTTGTAATCGTTATACGTTGTCGGAAGTATCAAGGGTGGTCAGCAGTGGTCAGCGGAGGCCAGCGGAGGTTGGCAGAAGTCCGCACATGTTGGCAGAGGTTAGCAGAGGCCAGCTGAAGCCAGCAGAGGCTGCGAAAGGCTGGCAGTAGCCAGCAGTAATGGTTATACGTTGCCAGATGTATCAGAAGTGATATCTGAAATGATATACATATGTACGCTCATGGATAGGAATAATAAAAATGAATTTATTTTTTTCAATAATTCAAATATGATCGGGGGGTCTTAAAACGTGTATTTCCGTAAGAAAAATTTCCTCCGTGATTTCATACTTAACGAACCTTAAAAACCTAACCTAAAAAGCAACCTATGCGAGTTGATTCGAGCCACCGATGCAGTCCCTTGGACATGTAACAACAATTAAAGCAGCAATTACAATTATCGTCATCTCGAGCCTTCCCGGTACCAACACCCCGCCTCAAACACGGTGCCAACAGTCAGAAAAGAAAGCGGCACGAGCGTCCATCTTGCTCGATCGCGGTGCACCTGCAGAGCTGCACAGTGACACCTCGCCGCGGTCGCGGCAAGTATTTTCCTTTTTGCACGCGAATCCCGAGCCGCGGAGGAGCAGGGATTGCTCTAAGGGTGGTTGGGGGCGCGTTCTGCGAATGCCTGCACGGATCGACGATAAAAATCAAGTTATCTCGCCATACCGTGGCGAGCGGCCGCGTAATGCAACCGCTGACGCCATTAGAATATCGTGGCCGCATACCGGGGGCCTCCAAAATGAATTCCCGGCCAGGGCAAAGGGGTGACAGGGGCGGTTAAAATGGAAGGGGTTAGCAGGATCGCCGGCGCCTTTGACCGGGAACCCCGCGGCGCGCGACATGCCTCGTCTGACCGCCATTTAGCGTGAACCTGTCTCCGAACCGACCCACTACGGGCCGAGACTGGCTGCTTCGTTTTCGAAAACGGAATCCTCCTGACGAGGATTTTTGCACCGCCATGGCTAGAGGGAGAAGACGAGCCGAGTGGAAGAAAGACGAAAGACGAAAGAGTGAGACCCCGATCTGCTGGACCTGGAGAACCTCTTACGTTGATTACCAAGGCAGGAGAAGCGTAGTTTGGTTGAGTCTCGTGTGATGTGACGGGGTTTATCCTGGAGGATACTCGTCTGGAGAGTCCAGATCTTTCGTCTGAGCTTATTGAGTTCGAACTCACGACTGTCTACTTAGCTACTCCAGTCACAAATCAAAGCTACTGGAATGTACAAACTATCAAAAGTTTGTACAAACATTGGAGCACGGGACCAAATTACTTAATTGACTGCCTACCTATCTAGTCAGAGCTATGACTATTGCTACAGTCTTGCTTGAAATAAACAAATCAAAGCTACTTGAACGTACAAACTAGCAAATGTTTGTGCAAATAATGGAACATGGCACCAATATTCCTCAATTGACTACGGATCTACCTCAGTCGTAGCCACTTAAAGATGGAAACTAGTGTCTACGCAAGTTGTGGCATGAATTCAAAAGTTTTCAGTTGTCTGCCCACGCGTTTCACCCTGTTGCAACATTAGGCATTAATGTTCACGCCAGTTGGGATGAGCCAGTCGCCTTAGAACAAGCCGCCACGAGCGCAACAATTACCCGTGGCTCTAACGAGCAAACAGCGTCCTTCGAGGTGCTCCCAGGACGCTACTCCATTCCGCCCACGCAAAGTTGTCTCGGTCGAAAATTTCTGTGCGCAGCGGCGGCCGGTCAGCGGCAGCGGGTCCCGGAGTTATGTTACGGTCGACCATAAACGAAATGAGAAGACTGTCCTGGCCGCCGGTTGAAAAATCTCCGCGGAATACAAATGCTCGATTTTTTCAGCCGACGCTCGCTTTCTGACGGCCGCGCCTCCAACGCTTCCACGATCCTCGAGGAAACGCTCGTCCAACTTACGGTATGGTAATCAAAACGAAAAAACGACACCGGTAATCAGGAATCAGAAATCATTATTTTGCGTGAGATAATGGAGATATCTCGAGTATTTTGCATTTGGTAAATCTTGACGAGGACACGTTTACAACCAACCTAGAGAAGTCCCCAGAATTTAGCCTAGAATTTCTAGGATCGGTGGACTTCGATAGTTGTAACTTGGGAGTGTTCTCGCTCGTCGAGTACCGTCGAAAGTTAATCAAACTACCCACAGCTAAACCGGGGGAGTCTCCAATAAACAGAAGCAAGCAAACGTCTCAGAGCACGTCTCCCCCTCCAACGTTCCCGTTCCGCATCTAACCCAAAAGAACACCGAGCGCTGTCATCCGAAACGTCCAAGTTGGCTTTCCATCGGGGCCCCTCAGACGTCCTCGAGTCGTTTCCGAATTAACCAATAAATTAACTAAGCCACCGGGACAATCGGTGAATACGAAACAGTCGTCAGTCGATCGGGACTTTTCTTTCGACTTGTGGCTCGCAATTAATCTCGATCTCGTTCCCGTAGCATGCCTCGGTCGTTAATTCGGCGCTGACGAAGGGGAGTAAGCCGACGGGGTGGGGTGGGGAGTTAGACCGAAAGCGGGCCCCGTTCCGCTTGTAAGAAGCGAACACGATGACATTCGTACGGGCCCGAGAAAACGAGTCGGGCTACATGGAAGCCTACACGAGCGAACGGACGATTCGGAATCAGATGTTATCTTTGACGAGGGCTGCCGGTGGTGGGGGGAGAGGGGGGAGCCGAGGGCCCTTTCTCGGTGCCCCGCGCCAAGATACGGATCTCCTTGGCGCCACCGTCTCCCGGGCCCTTCCACGGGGCCACGCAAGTAGCGATGGCCATTCGTTTTTTCTCTTTTTTTCGAGCAATTTAGCCGCACTAGAGGCCCGACAGGACTGTATTCCAACGAAAAATAAAAGGATTCTTCTATTACGGTGGGACCATTGTCCGAACTAATAGGGGCCGCGAAAACGACGCTGGAAAAAATTGAACGTATCCGGGGAACTATGTTCCCAAGACTTAACGCGATACGAAATTTTTTAAATAACTGAGGCCGCCCATGTTCATAAATATTGGCACGATTTGTTTTTCGGCCTCATACCACAAACACTTCATTGAACGATACTCGTTGCATCAAAAATCAAAAAGGCCCAAACCATCGAACAATCGTCATCGAAAGTACAATTTCTCCCGTTAAACAAATAGAATAAGAAGCTGGAAAAGATTGAACGGCATATAGGGGCAACTATGTTCCCAAGACTCAACTTCAATATCAAACGAGCCACGCAAATATGGGCCTTCCCAAAAGGGAGCATGTTTTTTAGCCCCATACTGCAAGCATACTTCATTGCCCCACGAAACTCCATGCACAACGATACTCGGTGCATGGAAGATCCACGCAAAGAGCTCGTAGTCCGCGATAAGGCCCAAAAGGCCGAACAATCATCATCGAAAGTACAATTGCTCCTGTTAGACAAACGGAATAAGAAGTGCAAAGCGTTTCGTGTCCATCGCTACGTAACAGGGGCTGCCGACGCGGGGTCCCCGGAAAGCAGGCCCTTTGGAGGGCCCTAAACGCGGTTTAAGCGTAACCCATACCCCAGCGGGGGGCCCGGCGCGCACCGGTCGCCGCTTTGCCTCCTCGAGAATTCGTTTCGGCCGGCGACGATTGACAACGGGACTCGAACGATGAGGGACGACGCAAACCGATTCCGCCGCGGGGCCCGTTTTCCGTTCCAGCCGGGCCCCGTGCGTTCATTATCGGTCGCGCGTGTCGCCCGGGTCCCGGGTTACCTGGATGATCCTCGTATCGGCCGCATCGATCGAAGTCGGACGCGTCGGGTTGGATTTACCGACGGGACACGGGTCCGAGGCATGTTCTGGAGACATTAATCCGCCTGGACCGTGAGTTATCGTCCCGCGGACGAGGGAAACGCGGTTAATTCGGGAAACGATGCTTTTCGTGATGAGGTTAGTGATATGGGGAGACGATCGAGAGGCATGGGTTTGGTGGAAGACTGCTGGAATCGTCTTGGAATTTTCGTAAATACTTTAAGGTAAATACTTGGGGCACAGAAATGGATATTATTGGTGCCCTTTGCTATGTTTCACTGTATCTGACCTCGATCTTCTTAATTTCTTTTTGATATTCCATATTGTGTGGAATATACGTTGGTTTTTAGTTTTAAAGTAGCCTCTTCGAGGGTATTTGCTTTCCTTTTGATGTGCTCCGAACATGTCCTGGTTAAATCGATGGTGCATCTCTAAATTCTTGTCAAAACTCGATGAAAACTCGTGAATCGCTTCGATAAAATCAAAGATCTCCGTAGGACCATGTAAATCAAATATTTCGTTGTGTTGTTTTCGAGCTCGACGAGCAGAGGCTCGTTTGGACAAAGAATGCCACGAAATATGCATCGCCATGCCTAAGCAGACGAAGTATAATTCACCATGAACGAGGTTTCCATGCAAACATCGGGAACAATGAAGACGACGAGGCTCGCATTAATTAAATCGTAAGCAGAATAGGAGACATTCTTCAATTCGTTGATCGAGCGTCTCGCGAGGAGCCGAGCTAATTGGCTCTCTAACCAAATAATTGACAGTAAGCAGGAAATGAGAAGTTATTCCTCGTAGGAGTTGTTTGTCCCCTCCCACTTTTCTCCGCCTGTTATGGCGAATCGACGGGCGAATTAACGAGCGAACATCGTAATTAACGTTAGCCAAGAAATCGAACCGGCCTCGTTGTCGGTTCTCTCGACGAGCTGCACTTCTAACGATCGTCACGAAACGATTCTTGCTCCACGGGGGGTTGCTTTTCCTCCCCAAAACTCGAACACGATGGATCCAGACTCGAAAATAATATTTCTAATGCTTTCACAAACATAGAAACAAGATGATACAATAGAAATATACAACAGGATTATAAAATTAGCAGAAAATTGTGTCCAGGGGCTTTGTAAGCGATCTTTTTCGAAAATTCGTTCCATTGTCGATTCGTTTGTTCGAGTGTTCAACAAAGGCTATCGGCAAGTGCACATTGGAACAACACCGTTAATACAGAAGCATTACTTAACCAAATCTGAGGAACTTAGGATCGTTTACAGCGGGCCCAGTTTGCCAGGATTACGTCGAACGATGATTCTATCCAACTCAGAGGGACTCCATTCACCGGAAACCAGGAAAATCCTTTGAGGTCACGGTAAGCTCATTGCGGCAATTTCTATCGCAGACGGTGGCACACTGCTCGGGTCGGACAAGTTTGAAAAGATTATCTTCCAATTATTGGTCCCCGACAAATCCTGTTTTTCGCGCGACCAACCCTATTTCTGCCAAATTTCCGCATCCGAATCTTTCGAAATATATCGTTTCGTCACAATGGACGCGTAATTGATCGCCAACGGGTCAACCATAAGTGGTTTAAGTCACTTAACAAATGTGCACTTGGTTTTTCTAGTCTCCGGAGTGAAGGGTTGCTCGGTGCATTTAGGTTAGATCATAGAATTGCACTTGGATTAGGATTACATTATGCAAGGGCTTAATATGGATTAAATTTAACAATATAATCGAGAATAATACAGTTAATAGTGAAACAAAGTTCTCTAGATTCCTCCTAGCATGGTTTGGGAATATTTCACATTCAAAAATTGGCGCCATAATCACAGCCAATATTTAAGATTCAAATATGGCGTCATTGTGATGGGAGACAGGATTGCATTATGGTGGAAATAGGCCTATGTTATACCTGGATTTAATTTTTGGTTAGATTAGATTAGTTTGCAGCTAGTTTTTATCTGATCAGGTTCTGCGTTTGGTCTTGAACATAATTGGACTACGATTAGGTTAGGTTTCTCTGTTGCACATGCCCGATGCATTTAGATTAGATCTAAACTATTACTGAACCGTGATACGTTAAGTCTGGATTAGGTCTGAGTTAGTTTCAGGTTAAATTAATCATATTTAGAAGCAAGTTACGTCCGACCTGAGTCATGCTTGGACTACGAGCAGGTTAGGTCACTGTTACGGTCCACTCAATGCATAAATCTAAATTAATTTATAACTGTGGTAGATTTAGGACTCTATTACGTTAGATTAGCCACATGTAGAACTGGTTTCCACTGGTTCAATTCTGCATTTCTATCTGATCGATTAATTCTAATTAGATCTGTCTACTATTAACCCTGGAATACTATAATAGGGTATTGAATTTCCCACTTTCATGATGAAATTATACAGTTTCCCAGTATATAATTAACAAATCACCATTATTTCTCATGCTATCAAAATCTCTAAGGCTTTTAAGGAACACTGGGCTAGGCAAATTCATTTTGCATCCATTCTAAACTACTTTTACATGAAACTATGACTAAGTCAGGCCGGTCTACACCCGAGCTTTGCATTCGGTAGATCTGGATCATGCTTAGAACTTTTTTACTGCCCCCCCCCCCTAGACAAACACGTTGAAACGGAGGTACAAAAGCGCGCGTAGAAACAAAAGGATGCGTATAATCGGGGACAGAGCGAGCAGCGTCCCGTAATGGTCGCCCGGAGGAGGCCCTGGCGCCGTCGTAGACAGTCTGGAAAACGCCCAGTCTAGGTAAGATGACGTTGTAAATATTTTCTGTCATCGGCGGCCCTCTGACAGAGGCCCGTATCTTGTCTCCGCTTTAATAAAGGTACAGCTAGCATAGGTACCTCTTTGGAAAGCGTGTCACCTGAGCCTGGTATCGGACACTGATGGTGCGGATAGCGGCGCTTTGTGTCTTTCGTGTGCCCCTCTTGGAACGAAAAGATCACCGCGCTCAAAAGACCTGCCCTCGCCATTCATCACTTCCGTTCTCTTTCGGAACCGGGGGCAGCGAAAAAGTCAATCCACTGATTCTATACGTTCAGGGACCTCTGCAATGGCTCTAAGTTGCGATCTTTAATGTTTAACTCACGTGGTTACTTAATGTTCAACAATGGTCAACAGTGAGATTGACAAGGGTCAACGGACCAAAGAGCCTTAACTGTTGACTTTGACGTTGCCACTCCCCAATGTCTCGTCATCCTGCAAAGAGAAAATAATTAGTTAAAGTATATCTGGCCATTAGCGAACCTCTGACCACTGCTGATCACTCGTAACTATTTGTCGTCAGTCGTATGTGCACAGTGGTATGCGCCAAGAGTCCACCAAGTCACTTCGAAGCGAGGATTCCTGTAAAAATAACTGAGTATCAGAGTGGAGGATTAGCAAAGCCCCTTCCCGTTTCATTTAACTTGCATCGGGAGCAAGTGTCGAGGATCTTTCCCGCCAGCCTTCAAACGTGGGCTCGCTAGTTCGCGCTTGCGACACTTGGCGTAATGATCGTCGTGTAAAAGGCGCGCTCCCGCCATTCCGAATGTCCGGCGTCCTTTATATCGAGGCGCGCAGAAAAGGTAATTTGCAGATTCCAGCGAACAGGTTTCACCGATCCCAGTCGGGGTGCTAATTTGTCCCGACGCAGAGATAAGGATCTGGCAAAACGGTTTGACACAAAACGAAGTAATTAAAATGATAATAAGACGGAGGGATGGGTTTTATAGCCTTCTAGCGAACCTCTACGAAGAATCAGAGAACGTCCATCTTGTCACTCGAATCTATCATTGCCCGGACTGCAAATTTCTTTGGGACTGAAGTTATACGTTTGGTGTAGTTTCCCACAATAGAGACTAGGGACATAACCTCTATTCCATACAATTTTATATAATTTACTATTGAAAGCTCTGTTGTTATTAACTGCGTCAAAAAGGTCCCAACATGATTCTTCTCAATCTTCAAAGGACTTATAGAGGTTATTTTGGAACAGATTGCAGGGTGAGGTTGTAAAATAACCACCATTGGTTGCATTCCTCCCAGAATTCTTCATTTCTCTGACTCACAATAGATGATATATCAACAGTTCCATTGAAAGTGCGTGACGATCTAGCGTTTCCAATTCTGAAGAGGTTTTTTATCGCGGAGTCAGGACAAGCAAGGACCCTAGTCGTAGTACATCGACGCATCGATCCACGTCCCTTCGTCTTGTACCTCTCTCGAAACAATTCGACGAGTCATTTGCATATTCAATCGACTCATTCCCAGGATTCCTCGTTTCCCGGGGACCGATACGTCGTATCCTCCCGGCGCACAACCTCCGGACGGTCCGTCAGACTCCTCCGCGCGGGAGCACAGGGACAGCAGCGTTTACTTACCTGGCTGACGACGTCGGATGCCTTTGTCTCAGGCACCCGGGGATAATTAAAAGCTGCCGGAGGCCGGCTCAGGAAAGCGCGGCAGTCGGTAAATCCGGCTGGCCAAGGGACAAACCAGATCGTATCTCGAATTTACACCCATCAGCCGCCACCTTGCTCGAGCCACCTTCATCCATCTACTTGCGTGTAACCGGTCGCTAGGATCCAACAGGCCACGATGATGGGCCACGATACCGTTGTAAAACTCGCTGTTCGACAGCAGTTCGACCATCGACCAGCGCGTAAATATCAAAGGAAACTTGGATCCAACATGGTGTCCCACGCCCAGAGCGCATCTTCGAGTCTTTTCCCTTTTCTGATCGATGGAATTCTTGGACCGGACCGAGTTTTCGTTTTGGAAGATCTGCCCCAACGATTCTGCCCCGCTGTTCCTTTCAATGGTGTACCGTGTCGCGTGAAAATTCAAATTCGAGCTTGAAAGGCCCGCCAAACGTGACCCACGTGACGAGTTCATTAAAATGGCGGCTCGATACCGAGTTCGGAGATCTTATTTGGCCTCTGGTTCGACGATCGACTGATTTTTCTGCGTTATTGTAACGTTATCTTGTTCCATTTGTCTGATTATCTCTTTATTATGTCGAATTAGAATATATTATTATCTATATTCGGTAAAGTAATATGCATAAGAGGGTCTCAATGTAATGAATGGGTTTAAAAGTGGCCCTCCTTCTAGCTAGAGACAATTATTCTTTTTTGTTGTTCCCAACCTATTATAAACTCCCAACCTTGGAACGAAAAGCGGTATGATGGAACATTAGCAATTATTTTCGCTTCATTATAATTCCTAACCTCAAAAAGAACGAGCGAAGTGCAAGAATGGGGTAGAACATGAACTGTTAGCAGTCGTTCCCAAACCTCAAACCCGTAAAACAAAAGCATTATGCATGCCCAGGACTGGTTGAATGTAAATAAAAAAAGCAAAATCGCCACCGGTAGCGACGAACTCGTTCGTTCTTTTCTGAGCTTCCGACATGTTGTCGCGGCGGTGTAAAGTGGCTTATGGTCGTCGGTCCGCGGCGTCGCTATTTGTCATTAGAGGAGGACGGCGAGCCTCATTATTCGAATAATTAAACCTTATTATATGATATAGCGCCGCTCGTTATCTAACCGGTTCCGTCGATGCGCGTCGCAGATAAACTTATCTGTCGTGTAGGAGCGCTTGTAACGAATCAATTATATTACTTATGTAAGCATGCACCGACGTTTCGTGCGCTCCGCCACTTATCGTGGCAAAACTGACGCTGGAACGTTTTATATCGTCCCGATAAGCGTCCCCCCCTCCCCCTCCCCCGTTAAAACACGTGGAAAACGCAATCCCCCCTAGTCACCCTTGTGATCGTTGGTCGTATCACGAGACTTAACCTAAAAACTTCGCTTCACCTCGCTAGATTCGCGTTATAGGTTATGGTGTTTACACGAGTAATTACGATTATAATCATTTAATAATGATTATCTTGCGGCAATATAACCTTCTAAAAGGTGATTCTATGTGCTAAAGTGGCACTATAGCATCATCGTCAATGAACAGCGATACATACTACAACGTCTCAACGATAATGATATCGGATATCGTAGCATTAAGAAATATTCGAAGATGTTTTTCCAAAGTGCTACAACCGAGTACAATAATAGAGTATAACCAACCTGTTGAAGCTGGCTGAAACGTAATATGCTTAAAATATGTCTCGCTTGGAGTAAACAAGCGAGTTACATAAGGGCATAGATTATTCATTGTACACGCCGTAGGTGAAAACGCCATTTTGTTTCCTCGCGTCTAATGTAAACATAAAAAATATTTTTTCAAAGCTTATTATGTGTTTTATTCGTAGAAAAAAATTCGCTCCTATCAGGCTTATAGTCTCGTCACAAAAAATTCGCGAATACCTATTTCGACGACATGGTATACATACTCCTTAAATCAGAGGCATCCATTTTATTAATGTCTTCGTATCTCGTAAACTACGAAAGATGTAGAAAAATGTTTCGAGTAAAAGTTGCACTGTTTCTGGAGCCTTGCAAATTGGAGGAAAAAAAATATTCGAAAACAATGTTTGCTAATAATTAACAGACCAGAAGCAATAATATAACTATCATTTGAGCTGTCTTTGAATATCTTATAATTTAAGAACTATATAGATAAAATGGATGGTTCTGATATAGGGGGTGGTTTTTACGTTAAAGTCGGGGATAAAATTCTACACAGTTTTCAAGTTCCATCAACAGTTAGTGCAAAACTTTTATCAAAACGAGTCGTGCACAGTCCACGATGCCAGACATCTTTGTTCCTGCGTGCACCAGTGTCCTCAAAGATGTCAACGGATTAAGTAGCGTACTACTACGTGCCCCTGCAATCGTTTACAATCCCGAAAGATCGTTCTCGAAGGATTAACTCATCGCCGTGTTCACTCGAAACACCGAAATCTCGTCTCGCAAAAATTCGCGGACCGGTTTGTCTCCTCCGCTCCACCTCCTCTCTTCGCCGCCCGTCTCCCTCCCTCAACGTCCGCGGATTCAGCCAATTCCCGTTTCGAGTCGACATGCATTTATGCCTGAATACAAAGTGCGAGAGTTCCCTAAAAAAGAAGAGGAAGAAAAGAGAGTGGAAAAAGGAGGAAGAAAAGGGAAACGTAGACTCTCCGTAAATCTTCCATGCGTGTAACTCTTCTGACGAGGAAGCCACGGCGCTCTCGTTGCGAGAGAGCCCCGGAGTTGTTTATGCTTTCCTGTGCAGCGCTTTCTGAAATATGCAAATCGCGAATTCGCATAATGGCGTTATCGCGGTAGGATGCCGCCGCCGCCGCCGCCGCCACCGTCGGCGACGACGTCGAGATAGCTGAATCCAGCGGGTCGAGCTCTTTCTTGACATCAAACGGCGACCGCCGTTGCCCGGGCCCCATTGATTTGTCCCTGAGAATAAACATCCAGTCGCGTTTCGTCCGCGCGATAAATATATGATCCGCGAATCTGACCGGGGATCGCTATGACTCACGGGGGCCTCCTTGCCCCATTCGAGCCGATCGACTCGATTAGTTCGCGGAAACCTGACGGTCCGATTAATCTCTTGGCCCAGGGCCCCTCCGATAGGCCCGCGATATTATTATCGATCCTCTGTCAACGGGTCTCCTAAGCTTTTTACCACTAGCTTATTAATATTTTTATTTCGAGCCTATTGAGTCAGGTGCAAAGTATACTATACACTTAAAGTAATTCGGTATTACATCGGATACAACATCTCTTAACCTATGATATTGCAAATGAAATGCTCCTTACGTTTCCCCAATGATCCACCATCTTAGATTGATACCAATTCTAATGTTTTTCGTCAGATGTCACTAATTGTCATGCAAGATAGTGGAGCAGAGAATTGTGGGTACGTTCATTATCTTTAGTATATTCAAAAGATAATCTAAACTGTTCGGCATGTCTGATGAAATTAATGTTAGATTATAGTGCGCGTGGCTTTTTTATTTTATTACGCGACAACGTTTCGCTAGAATCGTGACTGGTGGATACGCTCTTCCGCTTTCCCAGCTTAGGAATTGATGTGCATTGATCGTTAATACATCACGTTGACGTTTGCGTATCTACCGCGAAGCCGCGATTAAAGTCAGATTTTATTACAATGACGTAAACCGTGTAAAATTATATCGATCCGTGACACATGAGGCTTAAAACGACGCGTTTCACTACCGTACGTTCTCTGTACCGCCGGCAGCCACGTCTTGCACGTCACGTTCATTTACATTTGCCAGACGGACAGGCAGACGAATAAATTATTCGCTTCTGTATCAATTATGCATGTGATCCGGGTGCAATGGCGGCGGACGTTTTTTCAATAAATCGTTGGCGCGAGTCTCTACGATATTGTTTGGAACATCGAAAGACCTAAGGGTCACTGCTCGAACCAATAAGATATTTGAGGTTATCGCGGCCAGGACTCTCACAATTGATGCTGTTAGAAGCTTACGAGTGATACACCATGGCTTTTTAAGGATATCAGTAGCATTATAGGCAGTGGCGAATACAAAGTTGAGATTCTAATCATTCACCGACCATCGAAACTTTAATATCCCCATTTCTAGGGAATTCTAGGGAGCATTGAATTATTTTAACTAGGTACACGTTGAATTCAGAATTTGGTAAACGGATGTACGTGTTCTTATTAACTTCTTGGACCAGAATATTACTCTTGATCGTATCTAGTAATTCACTCATGTTTCTCTGTGAGAGATGCAATCTCTTGAGTCTAGTGTAAGTTACTTCCAAAGTCCTCGTTGCTCAAATCAGGGCCCAGCACTCTAATCTATTGGCTCGCTAAGACCTGTGGCCATTTGATTAACCCCTTGACCCTAACGGTATCAACAGCATTCAGTAGTTTAACGATGCTTTCTCCGGTAAGAATACCCATAGACATGAAACTCGACCAGATGATAACAAAGTGACGAACCTCCAGGAACTATAATTACCAGATTCGACGACACGGTCGGAAAACAGAAAAAACCAGAACTTGTACTCATTATACCTGTTCGATTCAAGCAATTGTACCCGGCACATTAATTTTGTGAGGAGTCAGAGACAGGACAAGCCGAGTGAAAGAGAGAGAGAGAAAGGAAAAGAATCAGGAAGGAAGAAAGAGCGACGCGCGCTGGAACGTATACGCGGTTTATTATTATTTTATTCGGATGTTCTTCGTCGCGTTATACCTCATAACCCACCCTCTTCCCTACACCTTTTCCTGTAACACCGTCTACGCGGTCTCTCCCGCCACCATCGTTCCAGGCTCGCCCCCACCGGCAAGAGAAGAGACCACCCCTCGCCGTTCCACACTCGCTCGTTGCAGTCAAGTCGTAATCCCCCTTTCGCTAGGTCCTTAACAGCCAGGGCAGGGCCCGACGGAGACCAGCGACAGGAACGTTAAAATTTAAGGTTTCCGTCGACACGTTGCGACCCATAAATTTCCTCGCTCGAAACCGCTACGGCTGACAAATCGCCAGCACACCCCAGCGAAAAATCCACTTGGACTTTCTACTGGTCTCTACTTTTCTAATGCCTATCCTTTCTACTCATCTTACCCGTGATATGTCTGTTTTATTGATATTCCTCCGCGAAAAAGTATTAAATAACATTTCCGTAGAGCATCGAACAAATTTATTAAAACCGAAAAACGAATATTTAAGAAAAATCGACAGGGGGTGGGTACCTACATTTTTCAGCGAAAAAAAAATTTTCAAATCATTCTGGAAAAATTATTTCCAATTGCGGGGGTCAATTACAATCATTTTTCGTGAATAGGCATACCCCCGAAACCCTACGCACTTTCGAGAAAAAAATTGTTTTTTTGCGACATTTCATTGCACTTCCATCTACGTCAAAACGTTCAAGTTTGTCGTGAAATAGTTCGTTATTTTCGACGCTAGATGCAATTGCTAGCCGTTGAACGCTAACAAATACAGTTCTTTAGAAGATCTGGAGAACTCTACCTTTATTCTTATTATTAATTAAACAAACTTTTCGTATTCATATCCTAGCAAAAAACAAAAACATTAACATTCACTTTTCTAACATAAACCCTAACTTTAAACCTTTAATCGGTAATATAGAGCGCAACCCTCGCCACAGGAACCGCACCTGTCGCCACAAACGTTGTCCACAATTGGTGATAATATCTATAGTTGGCAATAACTGTCCGCGACCAGCAATGTTATCCACAGTCGGCAGTGCCGCCCGCAACCGGTAATGTTGTCTACAGTCGGTAATGTAGAGCGCCTCTGTCACCATACAGATCTACTCGTATACCTCGTCTGTGCTTTCACCTTATGGACTTTCATCACAGACGAAGTATACCTCGCAGCCATTAGCTCATATTATTTGCTATGTAATTAATGATTATATTAATATTAATTACATAGTAAATAATAATCCCCTGGTCTCACCGCGTGGAGGTGCGAATGAAGACCCACCCTAGCTTCGCCCCAACCACCCTTCCTTTGGCGAGGAATACGAATACCTCTCTAAGAGAGAAGCTATCAAAAAGTTAGAAATGAACTGCAAAAATCGAGTTCTTCAAAGAACTGCCCAATGAAGGGACGAAGAACCTAACGAAATGTCAATACATGTGAAATGATACACATGTTTTCTAGAAACGAAATTGAAATGTACAACTGCACGTATGAACTCTGATAATCCAGCACATATTCATGTTTCATAAGGTGTAAGACCTACTCGTATACCTTGTCCGTGCTGTCGCCACGCGGCGTCATTTTATGATCGATAAGACAGGAAATAAAAAAGAGAACTATTGTCTGAGTTATATCTAAGAAATGTCCATATCTCATGACGACAACCAGTATTGTTATTACAAAGAAATAAATCTAACTGTTATTTCCTGGTCCTACTGCACCATATATTTCACATTTTTACGTCCGATTATGTTAGAATTCACGTTTGTTCCTGTATATTTAACAAGGTTTCCTACGTTTAAACTATTTCTGACCAAAAATTCCGACACTGTTTGCTGGTCAACTCAACGTAAACTTGTACAGATTAAATTACTGAGCTTTTTTTCAAGTTTTTTTGTATATCTCGAAGAATAATCGACCCTGGAGGATCGATATATCGCATCACCGTTTGCTCGGTCGCGACTAACTTCAGAGCTGTTGTGAACAATGGCGACGTTTCGACGAAAGTGACATTCTAACGGACAAATGTGTTTTTACACGTTAACGTTAATCTTCTTTTCTAGGTAATTAATTACGCTCGTTAGGTGTTAGTCCGGTAGCATCTGTGTTTTACGATGGCTTTGAACGCGAACGCGTTGTCCAGTGACATAAGCCGAAGAAATCCACAGGATGAGTACGAGCTCATTCAGAGGATAGGTAGTGGAACGTACGGAGATGTTTACAAGGTTCGTAGTCCCCGCGGTTTTCGTAATAATAATCGTACATGTTGTATATTTGCGTCGTTGCATTTATTTTCGCAGGCCAAAAGACTTTCCATGAATGACCTCGCGGCTATTAAGGTTATCAAGTTGGAACCAGGTAAACTCTTCCAAGTTTTTCTCTCTCTTTTTTGGGGAACGTTTCACCTTTTTTCATTCATCAAGGATATCGCTTTAAGCATCTTCGATACGCACGGCGCGCATCGTTCTCGATACTCGTTTAACGGCTCGATCATTTAAACGGGTTGAATTTAAATGCCCTTTATTCTGTCCCTCGTGATCGTGTTCCATCTTCTTTACTTTCTCGCGTTTACTTCTCTCTGCGTGACAAATACGCATTCTTGAGGCATGCTAAGATCCCACCTGTTTCGATCTTAAGTCCCAATGCGACAGGTTTAAAAATCAGAAACAAGTCGATAGGCTTTTTTTGCGGCGAATGATTATAAAACGATTGTATGAATCGTGTAAACGGACATACCCTAAACTTAGGTTAGGTTAGGTTTTGGATCGTTGTATAAACGGATCACGAAATCTTCGTTTATAAGTCCCAGGGAGTCAAGAAAAGTACATAATTTTGATGCTGCAATTAAATATTGATAAAAAATAAATGAGAATAATTTTTTTTGTTCCAATGGAACAATTGTAAAATTCGGGGCTTGAGTAGAGGGTTTGATACAAAAAAAAAAATATATATATGTATATATATTACGTTTTCGTGCAATTAAGACGAAATACATATATAGGTTTTTCATTGACATGTCATAGTACATGTCATCATGCAAATAATTGTTGTAAAGTAGGGTATGCCTATAGTTTTGTTTACTTTGAGGTCATGGACTGTGTGTATATATGTAGAGTGAAATGTATAGTAATACAAAGCTGAAAAGTTTACAGAATGAAGCTTTGACATAATTTCTTGGTATTTCTTCTATTGATAATTAGAATGTTAGTTGTTTAAATGTTTCAGGGGACGATTTTGCAATTATTGAGCAGGAAATTTTGATGATGAAAGATTGCAGGCACCCTAACATAATTGCATATTATAAAAGTTACTTGAGAAGAGATAAATTATGGATTTGTATGGAATATTGTGGAGGTGGTTCCCTGCAAGATATATATTTCAGTATGTCTCACATTCTTGTATCAATTTCTTTTCTATATTTAACATATAATCTATTATTTCTTTGCAAAGATATTTATGGAACCGCATTCATAAAGTATACATTACAGCACTAAAAACTTTATGATAAAACATAAGAGTTTTAATAATATTATAGTAACTGGACCATTGTCAGAAATACAAATATCATACATGTGTCGTGAGACACTGCTGGGATTGGCTTACTTACATAGTATGGGGAAAATGCATCGTGACGTTAAAGGTGCCAATATATTATTGACCGAAGCCGGTGATGTCAAGCTAGCTGACTTTGGGGTATCTGCACAAATAACTGCAACCATCAATAAGAGGAAAAGTTTCATTGGCACACCTTATTGGATGGCACCAGAGGTACTTCTACTCACCTGAATAATGTTCCATCTATTGTGTTGTGCGTTTCGGGGCATACAGACAGTTTCACTTTTATATTTCATAGGTTGCAGCTGTAGAAAGAAAAGGGGGTTATAATCAGCTTTGTGATATTTGGTCGTGCGGCATTACTGCGATAGAATTAGCGGAACTGCAACCGCCTATGTTTGATTTACATCCGATGCGAGCTCTTTTTCTCATGTCTAAGTCCGGCTTCAAGCCACCGACGTTGAAAGATCGAGACAAATGGAGCCCGACATTCCACAATTTTGTCAAAGTCGCGCTAACGAAAAACCCTAAAAAACGGCCGACGGCCGAGAAATTATTGCAGGTTAGTTTTCTCGTCGCACGAATTTCACAGATGCTGCATCGACGAACTGGCGTTACCATATAGGCGAAAATTTTAAACGAAAACTATTATTCCAGCACGCGTTTTTTCAAGGCGAAATGAGCAAACGTTTAGTTTTGGAATTGTTGCAAAAGGTATCGAATCCTAGTCATATGTTTACTGATTTAGAAACTGATGAAGATGGAGCTGTACCTAATGTCCCGCAAAGGATCGCATCGCGTCATACTGCGAGACCTAGACCAAAAAGCCCCCTACCACAATTAGATGGCGACGGTAAGGGACAATATGGTCTCCTTTCGTGCTTTTAAATCGAGATATCTCGCGAATCGATATCGTTTAACTTCGATATAATATCGAACCCTCTAGACAGGGGGGAAGGCCCTCAATATACTCCATATCATTGGGGGGAAATACAGACAGTTTAGCAGGTACTTTCTGTATAGTACCTAAGATAAAAAGCATGCTTTATAAACAAAGTACCCTTTCTTAATTAGTGCCTAATATCAGAAAACGTCGAGTCGCGAGATATCTCGTCAACGAGCGCAAAACAATTAAACATAAATTCTACACGCATTGCAGATCAAATTAATCTCGATGGAACATTGCAAAGAGATTCGATATCGCCATCTGTGGACACTAGTCCAGCATGGGATATTATGGATATCATGAATAACGTCAAGGTAATTCGTGGCTTTCAAACACTTCCGGCGATAATCGATAATCGATAGTCGAAAGTTCCGCCATTACGATCGATCGAACTTCAGACATTTTTAAACGTTTGAAATTTAATTTTCGAATCTATGCGTGTTTAGGCTGTTCATAACTGTGATGTACATCCGGACTGTGGTATCGGCACTGCGTTCGAAGACGTGCAAGAAAAGTAAGTGGTCTCAGAGAAAATACCAATTTTGTTACATATAGTTAAGATTAATCTAAAACGTGGGGAGGGTTGATGCTTTAAGGTCCTTCCACTAATATGGTAATTGCTGTTTCGCTAACGATCGTTTAGACGAGGTAAATTGAGTTTACCTCACCAAGAAAATTTCGTAATTGATTGTACAGCTTAGAACAGCGTGTATAGCGAAACAGTAATTTTATGCTGAGCATTGTTAAGTTGCATACGGCACGTCTGCTTCCGCTTTTGCATACGTTGCATCAGTAATAATTATTAATAAATAGGAGACTATGTTTCCCTTCCTAAAGGCGCAACCTTTGGCCGTGTAAAAAAGAGTAATTAAACTGCATTGATGCTATAGAACAAAATCCAATTAGCTAATCCATCATTAATTCATGAACCCGTATGGTTCGAGCGGAAACGTTTTATTCCGTTCTAAATTCTACGTTTCCTAGACATGATATAGTTTATTTCTGTATCAGTACTGTTGGCGCTAACGTCACAACAGATAGTAGACAGTCACGTCGAAGCAAAACAGGCACAGAAATATTTCATATGAGTTTAAGGTAATGCATACAATGCAGGTAGTTTGGTGTGAAGATGTTGTAGTACAATTTTTAAATTTTACCCAGCGAAATTAACGTTTTACTGCATTTATATGTAACTGCGAAACCGTAAACGGAATGGACTGATTTCTATCCGATTTAGAATAATTTATAACTTGTTCAACGGATATTTCCTAGTGTTTTGAGTAGGCGTGTGCGTGTGACTGCATGGTATTTTGTTTGCTGGCATAGAATATGATTAAACACTACAGAGCACCATTCGTTCATATTATGTTTTGCGGATGAATATGTAAATAGGCAAATACTGCTTTTTTTTTTGTTACTTTATATGTGCATGTGTTACGTTATTAATTATACGGAGTGAGACATTTTAGATCATCCGAATAACTCATTTGCGTTGATTTGAAAGCACGAGTTCGACGACCTGTGAGTTATTCAGGTGTCTTGTACTAAACGTCTTACACGAAAGTATCTTAACTTAATTAGGTGAGACTTTTCTCTTTATATTTATTTTATTTCAACAAGCACTTCAACAATGGGCAAACAAAAATCCATTTTACGCGATGCAACGTCGTTCACGAATGATAATTAAATGTTTTTATTTCTCATTTGTGTTGTGAAAGTTTTATCCTTTGTTAAGGTGCATATGTTTCGCGTAACATACTATAAATGTGCATGCTTGAAATAAAAGTTCAAAAAGGTCTTGATCTGTACACTGCACCTGCTCCGTAAGTATATTATTTATTTTGTTTGATACGCTTAATGTATTCCCCGTATAAAGATCTTTTTGAATTGATACATTTATCATTTTTAGCGTTCGCTAAAATGTTACATATCCGGTAAAAAAATATTCCTCGAAATTTCTCAAAAGCTGAATAACAATTACTGTCGATTATACGTGTACCGGATGTGGCACATGCCTCAAGATATATTTTATTAAATTTTAAAGGACATGTTTTCACGCTTGAATGTCGTTTATATGGAATGAAAATTCAAGTATATTTTACATGGAACATCATTAAATCGTAATCTTGAAATAGTGCAGTATCTTGACATAGTTATTACTCAATACTTATATTACGTCTAACACTTACGTACAGATTTAATTTCACAAACTTGTTTCTATGTTAATTCTTTGTAGCATTAATTTCTCTGATCAGTTTGTAATTTTAATAATTTCTCCCAACAGGAGTCTATTGCAGTACATTGATGAGGAGTTGTTGCTAAGGTATTGGCAGGTAACCCTTTTCCCTTGCACCTTGCACCTTGCACTTATACTTCCTAATGCTGTGCATTAAACTTCTTACTTTTTCTTACTGCAGCTTCTTATTAATTTGTTGATCGATCTCCCGACGTCTTTTAACATATTTTCGTTTGCATTACAGTAAGAGCATTTGATTTAATATGATTTGTTTATACTATTTTGCATCTTGTGTTTCATTACTTCCCATTAATCAATTATTATTTACCCCCCCCCCTAAAATGTCTGTTACAACATTAATATTATATACCATATATATGTGAATAGCGTTTATGTAAGAGTTCATATTTTCGGAATATGCTTCGTTCTTAGATAGGTGCTCTTAATGTAGTTCATTGCATGTGAGTTTTTCTTAGAGAACTCGTTTTTAAACTTGCTGACCATATTGGTGGTGGAAATTCGTGTACCTATTACAGAGATTACGATTTTAAATATACACATGATACTTGTACCACGATCGTACGATTCCTATGATCGGGTACAATAAATGCAAGTGAAATAATACCATTAAGAATAGATGTTAATGAACGTAATTAATCTCTGTTGACGTTTATATTTACGATTTCGCGTGTCGTCTTCTCGCGATAACATTTTAAACTAATTATAAATTAATTTTTCATTGAATAATCGAACACTTGTGCGTCCTTTAAAAAATACAAGAGGATTATTTTGTAGAATCGAATCAGCGAGAAACTCGACAAAAGTAGTAAGAAAAAGAAATGTATAATCGTTTTATAGTATATGATTATAGTTTCATATGTGCAGGGGGAATGCAATGTCGATGGTTGGTGGGCATTGCGACCAGCTATATTCCCTGCAGTAAGTAAATGACAAAATGTAATAGTAGACTGTTTTACCTTTGGTTGTAGATTACGATTTCAATTGTTTTTCGTTACTTTCGTTTTAAAGTAACAAATGGGCTTCTATTTTAAAAATAATTTATCAGTAATGTACAGTCGAGTCTGGCTTTAAACAATCCATCGAAAGAACACTAATTATACACCAGCAGCTTTCTGTAATATATTGCCAGTCAGATAAGCAATACGATTAACAAATACGTAAGGTGATATGTGAAAATGTATTAACATAAACAATATTCTGTATTCCTTAAAATTTTTAAACAATACGGTTATTGCGTGCGTAGTTTCACTTGCATGGGAATATTTTTTAAACAGACAAAGGTAATTTTATTTGTACATATCGTAGAATATTATTTTTAAGAGCAATTTCGTTTTACAGTTTTGAAGTTTTCCCATGAAGTGTGCTTATTAGTAAATATCCCCTACATTTGAACAATATAATACGTCTCATTCGGTAATACTACTTGCTTAAACGTTTCGTTTTTTTCAATGCAACACCTTCTACAACATTTTATGCTCAAGTGCTTAATAAACAGTACATTACAACCAGATGTGGGCAAATTTTAGTTGAAAATATTTATAAGCTTTTAACAAAGCACATAGTATTTTTCTTTTATTTTTAGCCATAGAATATGCTAGCAAATCTGTTGGACTCCCTGTATATTTGTAATTTATTTGTATATTTCAATCCATAGTTGTATATGATGAAGATGGATATGCAAAATATCAATGAGATATATTTCCTAAATCGCCTTTAATGGTATAATTTGTAATTTATTTAAACATGTCAGATAATTCCAAGATTATTTCATGAAATAAGTGCCCAGGTCTGATTACAATTTCGCAAACCCACACTATAATAACATTACTAATAACAATATCATGTGCTCCCCCTAATCGTACAATCATAATGAATTTACATGCATTCGTTTCATCCAAAGATACAGCTTCTTTACTCTCTGACATGTTACTTCAATCACATATTCTTTTCTTCTAATAATCAATGCCAGTGTTCAAAGGTTTCACATGGAATAATAAACATAAGCTTTTAACCCTTTTGCTCCGGCATGCTCGTAATAAAATATGATCTCTGCGAACGGAAGTCGCGTAGCTGACGATCGATGCGAGCATACAGAGTGCATAAGATATCATTTGAAATATTTTCTAGAGCAACACCTTCGTTTTCTTACTCGTTCCTTAGTGTAAATCACCAAGGAACTTCGACTTGCGTTATTTTTACACGATCATACTCTTTTTGGGCTACATACACATACATACGTTCCTCGGAGCGAAAGGCTTAACTCCCAGCTAAATATTATCATTGATACGTATTCTCCATTTCATTATTCACGCATTACCAGTAATCTACTAACCCTAGTAGCACACGTGTTTTGACAAAAAGTTTCTAATAACAGTTTCCCCCTCTATATTACGTGTTAATGTTCGTAAATTTTGTTCCAGAGCTACGCTTCCTCTTGGGGAGTCATCGAATGATTGCGAAGTGCACTGCCCATACTATAATATGTCAGGTAGGGAGTCTATCTTCAAAGCAATGCTTATACTCATCGTATTAGAACGTGTACACATAGCACATTTCCTTCAAGACTTCCATACCAAACTGGAACATTGACTACAGTAGAATAACAAGCCTGTGTGGCCAAAATAACGTAATGGGGGATAAAATTCGGTCAATAAGCGAGGGAATATTGCATGTATACATTGAATGTTATAGAATGCAATTTTTAATCGAATAATGCGAACGATATGGAAGTTTTGAAGCGTTAGAACATATGTGGCTGTAGAATAAACAGTAGATTCGGTACTTAGGATCTCAAGCAAGTCCCAGGCGTCACAGCTCTGTGGACGAGTTGTATGGTCTGGTGAGCAGTAACCAGTCCTTAGCTGCTGTCAATGGACAACGTCAACGGTCTCTCTCGGACAGTGGTCCCAGAGACGAATCCCCACAGTCTAATGGTAGGAACATGCTGATCTAAAGCTAGATTTATGGGACAGTTATCCTGTACCTATACCCACTGAAGTTTTCTTCCCCTCTCACATTGGGGCCTTTTGCAATATTCCTCAGAATTAGTTAAATCAATCCATTCTAATCCAAACACTGACATGAGACGAGAATAACATTGACTGCTACTTCATCTATTAAAATACAACGATTAGGTTCATTTGACACGTTGACTGCCACGTCCCTTGAATACGAAAATAACAATCAAAGAATTGCACGTACCAATTGCAGTTAGAGTATTAGCATTCTCCTATCGGTTCTTTAACGGTACATCTAAATTTTGTATGAATTTAGTTAAAACTTTGGAAACGAGAATAGTTTATGAAGAATGTTTAAAAATGAACGTGAAAATGTTAAATTGACAATTGTAAACTCGTAAGAAATTTCTTAATATTGATGGAACATAAAGTCGAAATTTTAGAAGTTGCATGTTATTTTAACGCGTACGCGTTGCGCGTTACGTTCGTCTATACATATTCCCCTGTGAGAAGAATTTAAGATTAGATTACCAGGCATTGAGTACACATGGGGTAGGACGACCAATTGCAGTCAATCGTTTCATTAAATCATCCATGCGTCGCGGTCAGAAACCTGTAGCCTGATAGGACTCGAGCGCGAATTTAATATGGCAGTTAACGTTTTAAATAAATGTATATCATCAAATAGTAATTACTCTCTCATTAATTTATCGAGAAGACAAAATAAATTTTAATTTTTTTCTTAGTAAATGAGTACTTTGTTTAGGTCAAAACGAGGTGCCAGGCGACGGAGACGGCGAAAGTATGAGTCCAGACTTATTATCCGACACTCCACCTGTTCCTCCAAGACGAAGGGATAGGAAACGTCATACTCCTCCCAGGCCTATCAGCAACGGACTGCCGCCCACGCCCAAAGTTCATATGGGGGCGTGTTTCTCAAAAGTTAGTATCAACTCGAGTGACTTTAAATTGAATCAATAACCGATTTGGAGACTGGGTAAAAGAAAATCGTTTGTGTTTAGGTATTCAATGGCTGCCCACTGAGAATACACTGTACCGCAAGTTGGATTCATCCGGATACGAGGGATCAGCACTTGCTGATTGCGGCGGAAGAAGGGATCTACAACTTGAACCTAAACGAACTCCACGAAACTGCGATAGATCAGCTGTATCCAAGACGCACGATTTGGATGTACGTGATCAAGGATGTCCTCATGTCCCTGTCTGGTAAGCAATTACTAATTAACCGCTAATGGCGTGCAGACCGCATGTGAAAACGAGTAAATTTTCAGGGAAAACTCCTCAATTATATAGACACGATTTATTAGCAATGCAAAGCAAACAGAGCCACAGGTTTTCATTGCATATGAACAAAATACCTGAGAGATTAGTACCTAGGAAATTTGCTCTTACTACTAAAGTACCAGACACGAAGGGTTGCACTAAATGTTGCGTCGGAAGAAACCCTTATAACGGGTGAGTGAACAAATAAATCTTTCTGTGAAAAGTTGCATCGCTCGTGGGGAATATGGTAACAGTTAGGTGTATTCAATATAGGTACAAATACCTCTGCGGTGCAATGCCAACAGGGATATTTTTAATGCAATGGTACGATCCTCTAAATAAGTTTATGCTCCTGAAGCATTTCGATTGCACACTACCGTCGCCGTTGAATGTATTCGAGACTATTATCACTCCTGAAATGGAGTATCCGATGGTCTGTGTGTCCGTGAAACAACCATATCAGCAAAACAAATTGAAGCTGGATCTCATTAATATGAATTCAGGGGCTAGTTGGTTTCACAGTGACGAACTGGAAGACATGGATGGTTCAGGTACCGTTTATATTCGGTTCTCTCCATCGCGGGGTCACGCCATTAAATCGCGCATTGAAAATGTAACCGGAAATCCTTGTTTTAGCTACTGTGATACCAAGAAGGGAGAACCTTCACGTTATCAATGTTACGCAGTTAGAAAAAAATGCAATATTAGTGTGTTACGACAGTAAGTATATAGTAGGGACAAACATCGTTTGAATTTGTGATTTATATTTTGTTATTGCGCGTTGCAGATGTAGTGAAAGTGGTGTCGTTGCAAGGGAAACCTAGATCGACTAGAAAACACATGTCAGAATTACATTTTAACTTTCATATCGAATCCATCAGTAAGTTCGTTCGAAATTAACTCTTCCATTATAAAAAATAATTCTCGTTCACGATTTATTTATTCTGCCTTCAGTTTGCTTACCGGATAGTGTACTAGCATTCCATAAGCACGGTATGCAAGGTAGGAGTTTTAAGAATGGCGAAGTTACGCAAGAAATCAGCGATCCAAGCAGAACGTACAGATTACTTGGATCGGACAAGTACGTATTTGTTTTATTTTATTGCCAGCAATGTTTTCACAGTCCCTCGTTCTCTCTAAACGAAAGTAATGGTGATCAGTGATTTTAGAAGTGGACTCAAACTTAATTTGGTCGCTTGCGAAGACCAACGAATAGACCGTGAGTTTGATCGAAACTTGAATTTGCGTTTGTTCACAGAGTTGTGATGCTAGAGAGCCATTTGGTTCAATCGGGAACACTGACCGAATCAGAGGGGGCAGACTTGTACATACTAGCTGGACACGAGGCCAGTTACTAAATTTCATCTTTCAACTGTAAATCTGCAGACGTAATGTGACCCGCAAGTGAATTGTGACTCGCGCGGACTGCATTGTAAAGTAAAATGTGACTGTACTGAGAGGCAGTGGTTGACGTTGGTAAGAGAAATTGTTAATTATCCTGTTTAAAAGTGCACACGAATGAAAAGAAAAAAAAAAAAAAAAGAAAAAAATTAATTACCGACGTACATCAGCGTACACATCATTGTCACTGTTCTCCATATAGTTAATGCTACATAGACTGGTTATTTACCGAGAACTTTTTAACGAATACAGATTTAGAATTAGTGATCGATATTAAATGAGAGAGATAGATAACAGTGGAACAGAATATTGAGATGAACCGTGAATATATTCGAAATGATATGTAAATTTGCCCTCATGCCTGACAAAATAAAACTTATACCGATCGAATCTTCTGGCGAAAAGAAAAAGAAAAAAAAAGAAACATTCGACGCTATCGTAAAAATTTGTATTTTCTCGTTTTAACGTAAAATTATATAGAGGATGTTTCGAAACGAATGTTAGTTCTGACGTAGCAACGTAGTAAATTATAGACACGAGACTTGATTTTAAAAATTCTTTCCACCTTTCGATTCATCTTATTACATTTACGGGTTTGATACTCGAGAACCATGCATATGCATCACATTTACGGGTAGATATACGGATACTTATATTTTTCGAATGATTTTTAGATCGTATCGTGATAACGTGAAATCCCGACATCTTGGATGTGAATTAATTCTATTGCCGTAAGCTTCTTATCGGAACTTTGTATGACTCGTGTAAGGTATTGGCCAAAGGTAGTTTAAGTAGATTAATATATTTCAAACATTGAACAGCAACAGATACAACGATTTAAATACAAATTAGTTTACCGAATATAGAAAATTCTAATACCTAACGAATTGTCTAGCGAATATATATCTTTCTTCCGCGAAATACGAACGAAAATTGAAATCTCGCGCGTACGGTGAAACGTATTTCCGTTCTTTTGTATAAGTTTTGCTTTGGTAGGCATTGGGCTGTTGCATCAAAGTTATTTTAATAAGACATTGCGTTCATCAGTGTCTCTAATTTTGGACGATTGTACTACGAAGATACAGTATAAATTGCAAAGTAGTTTATGATGGCAATCATAAATTATTTATTTTAAGAGGTATATACGGAAAGGCTTAGCAGTTAATTCGTTCGAACAAATCCAAGACGATCGTTTTACTGAGTACATAAAACTGTTTTAACTATGTACAACGTGGAATGTTTTACTTTACATAATTAATTATCAAATGACGTTGATAATCGAACCTGGCAAGAGTTAACAGTCGCAATAGAATCCTCCCGTTTGTTTAATTTCCTTTCTTTTAAAAACGTATGCCTTCAGTGGATATATATATAACACGGATTAACAAAAATTCTTTTTTATTGTACAAGTACAATCCACGCCCAAAAGTTTATTTCCATAATCGAAACGCGAATATCGATGGAAATATGGTATCTCGCTTCCGTGAGATAATATGGAAAATATGTGGATTTTTACGATTGGTTTTTAAGACTGGGAGATATGCGAAAGACTTTCTTAATATACACGAACGATGTATTCGGGAGGAAGAGTGCTGGATGAATAGAATTTAAGTGGAAACGTTGATGCGAAAATTGAATTAAATATTTTCTAATTTACGGTTCGTTTTATAAAATTAACTCGTTTTTAATAGTTGAATTTTTTAATTTTATTCGCAACGGATGGCGCAGTATTTTGCAACCCGTAACATTAGAGGTTTATCGGCGATTCGATTGAAATTAGTATTAAACCTATACTATGTGATATATTTCTGTAATTTCTTTATGTAATTAATACAGAAACAAGTAATTATTCTGCTATGTTACCTATTACATGCAGTATGTAATATAGCTGATGTTTCTATTTAACGTCCGTCTAAAAGGAACATCATTCGTATAAAAACTATTATAAATATAATACGAAAGTAACATTTTTTTATTATTATTTATCTAGAAAATGGCTACATCGTTTATGTAATTAAATAATACTCATTTATTATACGTTTCTGTTGTGGTATCGTATATTAAAATAAATGTCAGGTTGACCAATTTTAATAAAACCTTAACTAATACAAGTAGAAAACTATATACATTTTGCATGCAGCAAGTAGCATAAAATAAAAGACACGTCAACGTTAAATATTTATTATAGTTTATGATTAACATTGCTCGTCCGTTATATTAAATTTAAAAGGACACTTTCAAAATTTTAATTCTTAGATTTTGTTTCTGTATTTAATTCATATTTTTATTGGCATATATATACATACATATATATATATACCGATTAACAATTTAAAGACATTACAATTACCAGGAACATAATTTATGCGTGTACGTTTATATTTAAAAAAATACGATCGGATGTTAGTAACATTTAAACAAATATGACGAATCTGTAAAGGATCAATAGAAACAATGAACAGTATTTCGTAAAAAGTACATTTAGGATATTAATCCTTTTTAGTACATTGAACGTAAAATAATATTTAAAAATGAAATCACACATGTATCTAAAGGAAAGTATTTGGTGTTGAGATTTTAAGTAGTTAACGATAACAATTTTAAAAGTGCTTTTTCGCGTAGCTCGAATTCCGTTAGAGTAATGGTAATTTATATATTTTACTGTTAGCGTCAAATAATAAGACTATTTGAATTTAATGTCGGTCAAGGATAAGTGTAGATCGTTCGACACTCGTAATCAGGCCTTTTGATAATTAAGAATTTGAAAAATATGGATAATTAAATAGGCGAGAAATTTGAAGGGGTGTATTAAATATTTGTTGCGCGTAAAGCTGATTACGGTAGACAATTATTTTTTAAAAATTGTATTCGATTAATTGCATTCGAACTTATCAGTGTCCTTTAGATGCGAATTAGTAAATTTAACGAGTATCTGGCACTTTTCCATCCATTGTCGATACATTGGTATCTCGCAAATCAAAATTGATCGATTTGCAACAGCACGAACGAAAATGTAATTTGAACTAGGAAGGATTGACAGAGTAAAATTATCTTGGAAATGTTGAGATATTTTAGTATTTTATACGAAGTTTTGCTCTGTAAATAGAAAGTAGGTTACTAAAGAAAGTATTATGCTATTAAAGGTTTACTATAATAGTATCATATTTGACTGCTTATTGTGGTAAATAATTATGTTACATTGATTATTGTATCTAACGTCGAAGCATAAGTGGTGTAACATAAATGTTTAACACTAACAATTGTTTATCGTTAAGTTTTCCCAACATTCCAAAATATTCGGAAGTAGATGGAATTCCAGAATACCCAGGAAATCTCATCTTTTGTATAAAAAAAAAAAAAATTGTTTCATTTATCTTTTATATAATCTACTGTCATACATATATTTTTATTATACGTTTATATTAAAGTTCATAAAAAACAAAATAATACTAATTTTATCTTTCCGTCGATGAAGATCGTTAGAAATTTATTTGCAATTATATTCGTTTCTCTGACTCCTGTTTTAAGCGCTGTAAATAAAATTTGAAGTGTTACGCGACTTACACCACTTATGTTGTGGCATAATTTAATACATAACGCGAAGATTTGTTATTATAAAATGCAGGAAACAATTGCGTTTAACGAAATAATATATTCCGTGCAGACAATTCTTTTATATAAAGAAAAAAAAACAACAATTGAAACGATTACGTGTTCATGATATGTCCAAGATAGTTCGCTTTACCGTTTTAAATATCACTCTTGTCTTTTATATCGTTTTTAGACGAGTTTTACAATACTTTGTTCAAATATTTCATTCCCCGATGTTGAAAAAACTTTATAGAATAAAATATTTATTCGTAGCGAATGGTTGCACGCACATGCGGAAATTATAAACAAACGTAGTTCAAATACGATTTAATTGAGGCATAAGTTCATGTTTTAAATACGCCTAATTAATTATATTGCGCTTCGTCGTTGCAATGATATATTTACTATATATAGCAAATACACTTATACATTTATCGTGGCATTGAAGACAAGAGAGATGTTTCAGGGAATACAGTTAAGCAAGTCCATGTTGCAGTATATATTTACCATGCGTTTTTGTCGATAATTTAGTATGCAATTACAATCAGTGCTTAAGCAATCAAATACCGAACGAAATGTTTAATCAAATTGCGTGACTTGGTTAAAAGTGTCTACTAGCGTTGCTCATACAGATTGGTAGATTTTATGAAGGGAAAAGTGTATAAAAGCAAATGTCTTCCTCGTGTTTGCAACTAAACAATATACCGTTAGAAGATGTTCAGTGCCCGTGGGATCATCGCGTAAATGCAAACGATTTATTCTCATACTGTTACTATCACTAGAATCTTTCTCGTTGCTTAATTTGAGTTACTGATGTTCGTAATTAGTCGTGTTCGTTTGTAACTTTGTTACACAGTGTACAGTATTCCGTAACAGGACGCCTCTTTATAAACTTACGTACGACTTGAAACCTAAGTTCTTTTCTTTTTGTTTTATTTCTCTGTACAATAATTATTGAGAACGAATTATCAGTGTATCTCTAAATTTTGGATCGAGGTACCGGAAAAGCTTGTGCTTTCTAAACATTAAGAATAACTTTCCGGAAAATGTGTAATGGTGTGATATAGATTACTAGAGATATATGTGTATATTCAAAGGTATATTGGTAATATAGCCAGGGAATATCTTATAATAAATTGCACCTAGACATGAATGTTTATTTTACAAGTTAGTCGACACTATGCACAATTAATTATACAGGGGTGCCGTTAAATTATATCTCACGAGCACCATGGATGGAGATTTTAGTAACACCCTGTAGAGAAGTACTAATTCTTTCAATTGTTTATTATTCTAATATTTTATGATAATTCGTTGCACACTTCCCGGATATATTACTAACCCTTTATCTTCGATATACATATACGGTATTAATTTGTTCATTCTGTAAAGCATCCGTTCGCCGTTATCGATAATCTATTTCAATAATGTCATAAATACACTGCAACGTTACCTGGCAAATTTTTCTATCGTTACAAAGACAATAATTTCGTTTGTAGCGTCGACTATGCAATTCGAGCAAAGAAAAAAAAAGAATGTGCAACTCGCATTGGCTAAACGCGATAGGGAAAATACATTTACACCGACAACAAAACGACTCGAGAATATTAGACAAAGAGAAAGGAATATAATTATACATAATCCTTGGCAGACCAACTATTAAGAAACATAAAGTTTTAGGATGGGAACCGCAGGAACACAGAAACATCTTAGATGGAAATTTTACATATCCGTGTTCTTATGACCACGAAATTCTAAATACAACCCTCGATAGAGTTTTGTTGGATATAGTGCATAGCTGAAATATTTAATTCTTATTGGATCTCAATGTGCATATATACCGCGTGTGATCGCCGAGGGATTGATCATTTACATGTTCTCGATCAATTCTCTCGCGCACACGGCGTAGATTTCTCTAGCAGTAGGACAATTAGTACAGCGATAACATGTACCTGTCCATATCGACCAGACCAAGTGTCTTTGCCTCTACTTACAAACGGAGAATGCAAAACTGTCAAGATGAATTTCTTCAATGACTTTTTAACACGTTAAACGCCGCGTGGATATACTTTGAAAATGCAACGATGAGACTTTTATAGCAATAAATATTCTACTATCTTCTCTAACAATAAGTACATGGGTTGCCCTTGCGATGGAGCACTGGCGGTTGACAAGAAGAAGGCTAACGACTGCTCCCATCCCCACTCTAACTTAGAGTCTACCAGTTCACCTACTGCCTCACGAATTGTCATTAATGACGCACTGTAAGTAGGGGAGCTATCAGAGTGGGGATGTGAATACTCGTTGGCCTTCTTCTCACAGACAGCAATACCTAAATATCAAACTATTAATTTTAACATCCAACTCGCCAGAATTTTATAGAGAATTCAAAATATATTCGAAGAATCATTGTCATATCCATTTTGTAACGATATTCTTTTACTTTTACGAGAAACAAAGTATACTATATTGAGCTAACTCGGTACAAATGAGCTGCAGCACCACGATGAGTGCTCGCAGCTTGTTGCGTCGGCTAGATGAACTTATAATTAATTAGCTCGGCGTTTAACGTGTTAATAAGGTTCGTGTTAAAAGAATTCAGCTTGTTGGAGTTGCAGGATAATATTTCTGAATGCTATGGGTTTAGAAATAACATTCTGCAACGCTCTCGGTTTTGTATTCGCTTTGATTTCGATTTCAATAGTGTTTCTTTTTATAAAACGAGATGATAAACAAATGATTTATATTTATTTAACCCTGAGAGCGACAGTGATGAAAATATACTTAAAATTCTTTAATAGTTAAAATTACATATTTTGCTAACTTCTTTTTATCTTGTGTACAATGTTTTCTCTTCGTTTTCAGAAGTTATGATTCTATTATTATCTTTCTTTAATTGCTGTTGTTTGAAGTTTGTACAGAAGGTTGTTGCTTTCAGGGTTCAAATGAACCACAACTCACAGGTGCTGTTTCATTATTGTTAAGTTAAAATAGCAACACCGGTTCAATGTTTGTCAGCTATGTATTATGTTTTCCATGGGAGTGCAAATGTGTAACAGAAAGAATATTTTAAGAGGCAAGTACGTATTGTAAGAATGATGAAACGATTTAGAGAGAACGAGACAGAGATACGCAACGGAAAAGAGATATATAGGAAAATCTAAATATAAATATATATATTTAATAAAATTCTTTAACGAAGAAATGTAAGTTCAAAGATGGTGTGTAAATTAGCGCGGACAACAGTACCGAGATTTCGTTGATTTACGCCGTTTTAAGGGAGAACTATAATAAATTGTCAATATGTCAATAGCACGTTATTAACCAAAGCTTTAGCTGCGAATAAGAGCGACGATTAATGAAATTATTCTTACAAGTGGAAGCGTAGAAGAGGCGCGTCGTTGTCGCATAAATTAATTCTAGGTTTAAGGAGCTTCTCGGTGAGATGCTGTAAAGGAAAATAAATTAATCACTCGGTTTATCTGTTCACATCAGTATTTTCCAACTACTCTGACATGGAGCAGGACGAAATCTGAAAATAAGTTCTTTAAACGTTGGATTAACTTCGGGACTTCCTGCAAAAAATTTAGGCATCTAGAATCGTTGATGTTCCGATTAGTTTAATATTTTTTATAGGTCCTGCGTGGAGCCTATGTTGGAAAACACTGGTTTTGCCCGTTTCGTTGCGACAAATTTATTAATGTTAATTAGCCTTTCGTGAAACAATGGACCAGCGTGTTCGTAACGAATGAAATTTTACCCTTCTTTTCTTCTGCGTTATGCGACACTTCGTTACTTGAACCAAGCGTAGAGAGGATCAATCCTGTGTACAACATCTCAGAGAACGTAGAAACTCTGTAAACGAGACGAATCTTAATTTATTCTTTATATTTATATTCATAACCGAAAACGAACGAAGTATCGAACGATACTTCGTCGTAGGAGAATAGACTCTAATCCAAAATAATAACGCGGTTAAGTGTATTATAGTTGCTACGGTTGTATATAATGTGTATAACGGATGATCGTTTTTCAGTTCACCGAGCTTCTCGCCCGTTTTAGTCAATCTTTCTTTTTATATAAATACAGTATTGCGAAGCTAATTTATGAACATTTATGTATCATTTACGTGTATCTGTAAGCACGACTAGCCAAACCTCTGTAAATAGACACTCTCGTAATAAACCTACCTGAAGCAACGTTTTGATATTACCTTTCGATCCCTTATTCCTTCTTCCAATATGGCGTCTTCTCTTCTCACTGCACATTCACTATATGTACCAATACACATGCTACCGAGACACCATAAGTACAACACTTGCAGCAGTGGTTTCCAAAATGTTTAGAAGACGCTCCTTATATTACAATTTAATTATAAATGGAGAAATACACCTCACTTAAACGTCTCTTCTCATAGGGTCCCTATTTTAGAAAACACTGCTTTACATACTTAGTCTAGAATATAAATTGAAAGACCAAGATGTAATAGAAGTGCTAAAACAAGTTTTCCCATAACTGTTATCAAAGAAGTGTGAAACCTACAAACATGGAAGTTCTGACAATAATTGAATTGATTTATTACAACAATACTAACTCCTCCGCATAATGCAATTGCAAATAAACCACGTATTCATTTGCATTATGTGTTCATTACTGTCTACATACTGTTAAATATACCATGAGTGTTCTTTTTATATAATTAGATAATAGTTAACCCGTTAGGTTCAATGAATAAATAAAAAATAAAAATTTTCTCTCCTATTTGAATAAGTTTTGTTTATTATTCGGAAACAAAATAATAATTCGAATCCTAACGAGTTACTGTACGTTTATCGACATATCGATAATCGATTTACATCAGCTTGACCAACAACGTTAAAATTAAGAGAATTTCCATTGTAAAACTTTGTTAACAATACAGGGTTATTAATAATCGTTATCGTATTAATTGTTTGACACTTTCGATTTACAGGAAATTGAACAAACGAATGTTTAAAAGTTTTCCCTGGACGTGCATTAAAGACTCCTTTCAATTACCCTGTATCATTTGTATGAAATTTACGTATGACACGGATTAAATACGGCATACGTTAATTGAAATTATCACTTACAACATTTTTCTATTTACCGCTAGTTTACATGATATGACAAATTTATACGGCAGTATTTGTTTCAATGTTGTACAATCTATATGTACTTCAACACTAGAACTTCATGTTTGCATGGGAAACAGTTCATGCAAGGCACAAATAATATAAAGGGAAACGTAATGTGTACATAACAATTGTTTTATATTTTTTTTTTTTTAATCAGACCATTCAACAAAAATACTGTCTTCAAAAATTACGTACAAAATACAAAACATTCCCTCTTACAATGTAAAAAAAAAAAATTCATTATGCACATATTATGCCTTCCATTACAGTATCTGAGTTTCATCTAGATCAATGTTACTCTCTATGTACCCTTATTTCGAACAACCCTCGAATGGGAATCATCTTCCATCTTCGCTTTCGCCTTCCGCTGTATTAATAAAATATAATCTCAAACATTGTACTTTACAGATCACTGAAAGACAAATTTCATTGGCTGAGCCACACCTCTAGCGAGTATTATTGATCCGGAGATTGATCTTAACCCTTTCAAGATGTGTACCTTTTTCCACCATTTTAGAATCATCTTGCATAACCCCAACAGGCATAGATCATACTATAGCTACAAAAAAATACCATCAGGGGTCACTTTGTGCAACCAGGAGTTGGACTGGACACGTATTTTTGAACATCTCTTCATTGTTATTGTATACAGGTATCTTGTTTTAGTTAGGTCTCATTTCTAATGGATACTTGTCAATTCATTGCACATTTTGAGGTTAATCTGACAACTGTGGTATCAAGCAAGCTAAACACTTATCAACAATTGTTGAAAAGGGATCAATTTGGAAATGTGTTGACACAAACTAGCCCCGACTAATTTCAAAAGGATTAAGAACGCCAACAAACGTGAAATTCATGCGTTCTAGATTCAATTTCGCAGGATTTGTACACTTTCATTGGCATAAATTACGTTTCAACGTGCCCCTGCAACTGGCCCACGATTTTCCTCACCCAGCCAGCTTGGCTCTGTCCTGCAGACACATCGTCCCTCTCCTCTCCACTGTTCTCTCCACAGTTACCCTGCAAACTACTCTTGGGATACTGATAGGTCTCGCATTCTGTCACAGGTGACTTCTTGTAAACCTTAGAGTCCGACTCCTGTTGTTCCTTCAACAGCACAGACTTAATCTTCAAATAGTCAGGCTTCTGGGCCACGCTGGGCTTGCACTTTGTCGTCGCACTGTACGCAGGGGGATTCACCGATACGCTCGACTCTGTTCTCTTCTTCGCGGGTATCGGCGGAGCGACTTTGCTCTTGAAAGGCTCCTCCGTGCAGTGATTCGAGAATGGCCTGGTCACGAGTACCTCCTCTATGTCGCTGAATATTGCACTATCCCGAAACGCGTCGTCTACGTCCGCGTCCACGTAATTCTCGATCGTCTCGAACGACTTCTCGTAGAAGCTATCCGTCTCGCTCTCCCGGTTCTCCGGGCTCTCCTCGTCGTCCTTCTTCTCTTGGTCGGCTTTGGTCACGCTGTTTGCCAGTTGGCCGAGCCGTTTGGTCTCGGAGAACAGTATCGTAGGGTCCGCGTAGTCGGACTGAGCGATACGAGCGCCCAGGCTCGAGCTCCCTTGCTTGTAATAAAGCGATGGGACCCTCGAGTCCGATGCTCTGGCAGCGCAGCCAACGAGCTCCTCCACGTCGGACGAAGACTCCCTGGAGTGCTTCAGTTTGCCTTTTCTCTTCAACTTACCTGCGCTCAACGAGCTGAAGTACTTGGTCCGTTCGAGCTCCTCGCTGCACTCCAGGGTCTCCGTGCTCATCGTATTCCTCAAGACCTGCAGACGATTGCCAGCCCTCGAGAGGACGTTCTTGAATATGGTGGCGCTACCGGTCGCGTTGGCCCTGTAAATTTTATGGTCAGGATGTATGTTGGCGGTCGTGGAGGACACGTGAAGCTCGGAATAGGCGTCCGTCAGCGTGTCGTCCAGGGAACAGAAGAACGTCGAGGTGGACGTTGAAACGGACGTGGGGAACTTGGCGATCCTGCCCTGCGGCTGACACGTCGAGGCATATCTCTCCATGTCCTCCAGATTGATCTCCGCCGGCTTGTCCGAGGCTATCGTGAAAGGCCTTTCGCTCATCGGTTTCCCGTCCCTCTGTAAGAACCGCGATTTGGTCACGTTTTGCGTCGAGTTAGGATTGATCTGAAAACTGCGCGGAAGGGAGCCACACTTTTGAGGAGACGTTGGTAGTCCCTCGCAGCGTTTCGTTAACCAGACCGCCGGACGAATCGGACTGTCGTTACCGTCCAAGTCCTTCTCCTCCTGCAAACCCTCCCAAACGTGCTGCAAATTGTCATAGTTGCCAAACCCTTTGCTGGGTTCTGTCGCTTCCTGAACATTGTTCGCGGCTGTCTCCTTGTCGTTCACTACGATTTCAACGTCAGGCTCCTTCTCGACAGGCGTTGGAGTCACCTCCTCGCTTCTGGACGTCGAATTTTCCCTTATCCTCAGCGCAGTCTTGATCACCTTGCTCTCCGTCACGATGCTCTGCCTTTTGAACGCCTCGAACAGAGCCTTCTTCTCCTGGACACGATTGATCTTGTTCTTCAGGCTGCTCTCCGCTAGTTTGTTGTTCTCTGCTTTGTTCAGGTTGTCGTAGAACACCTGCAACGTGGGCTGATGGTCCCGCGACGAGGACAACGAGTTCCAGGTGTTGTTCGTTCTGACCAGTCGGTCGCGTTGCGCCGCCCTGAGACGCGCCAACCTGTTGTTGTTGGAGTTGTCGGTGATGTAATTGGTATTCTCGGAGTCGCTGTCGTCGGACGTGTCAGCTGACCGGTGCTTGTTGAAACGTTGCTGCTGCCTGACGTTCAGTATGCTGTTCGTTCGTTGTTTCTCGAGCAGCTTTTGGAATTCCTGGTTCTGCATAAGTATGTGGCCAACTATCTCTTCGACGGTCTGCGCTTGGGTCTGTTGCTCGGTGTTCTCTTTGGTTTCAGGCGGCGGAGAGTTCGACGATTGCTTGTCGTTCTCGATAATTGCGCACTCGGTCTCGACCGTGGCCGACCCGGTGTCGCCTGTGTCCTCCTTTTGCTCCTCGTCGGATTGATTCAGGCACACGTAAGATTGAAAGCCCGGCTCTGACTTCCGTCTCCAACCGGTGAAGCGATCCTAAAGGAGAAACAACCATCAAAACCGTTTGGTAACAGAACAACCTTCTTTCAAGATGTTTTGATGTATGACCACAGACAAAGTATAATTTTTTTCTTGAAAGTGAGTAGGATTTCGGGGGTATGTGTATTGACCAAAAATGATTGTAATTGACCTCCGCAACCGAAAATAATTTTTCCAGACTTATTTGAAATTTTTAAATTTTGTTATATAAGGTGTCTACTTGTATACCTCGTCTGTAGTATGACACCCAGTGAAAAGGATAACGTGGGTAAAACTCTTTTGCTTTAATACCTTGACTTTTGACCCACGTCCTTCTGAAACTCTAATACCCTGTTCCCTAGAATCATTTATGGCAGCATCCTCGCTCTGATTCTTTCTTGGCGATGCTGGAGAATCCTAAACAAAACATGGATGAAATCAAGAGAGCTAAGAGAAGGAGTGTAAAATTTATATAGTATGTTCCTCTACCTCGGTTGTAGTCTCAGACTTTCTGGCACCTTTTTTAAACTTCTGCCTAAGCCCAGTTTCAGACCTTCGTCTCTCCCTCTCTTGTTTACGCTTCTCTAAATATTCCGGCGGCGCGGAATATTGCTTCTTCCCCGATCCTTTGTCCGCGAGGGCATCGTCTGCGGATATTTGATAATCGCGATACAAGTAATGTCGATCAATTAACGGAGTTTCGTGATTAAATGTATAATTTACCTTCGGGTTGCGTCTGGCCAAGTTGCAAGACCAACTGTCTCGCGTGGGAAGGTATAACCGCGTTGTAATTCTCAAGTATCACCCTCTTTATTTGCAACGTCCATTCCCTCTTCTGTTCTAAGTTCCTTGCCTGATTCGAATAAAAACAAGGGAACGTTGAACACAAAAACGGTTCGATTTCAAAGAATGGACAAAGAAACTGTACGTATTTTACCTGTAAGGTGTATTGCAGTCGGGGATTGTCAAAAGGAATAACATGGAAACTGAGTGGTTCTCCTGGTATGCTTTCGATGAGCATTAAGTTTGAACACTATGAACACACAATTACAAAAACTTTTAGTAGCATTTACTTTGAACAATAGAAGTTTTATAACTTGTTAGATTGGGGATGCAACTGAAAATGTAGGTTATACCAAAGTGTGAGTCATGCAGACTAGTCTTATAGATTGATACAGAATGGATCAAGGATAGAACAGTGAATATGGGGATTATACCATGATATGAGCCTTGTAGACTAGAAGCCCATCCTCCTTCTTTTTGGTGAGAAGAAGCATACGATCGAACAAGAAAGCGTGCCTGGGGGCTTTCGCCCCTCGCATTCTAAATCGTCCTTCCGCCACTAGTTCGCCACTTGTGGTTAAGTCAGGGCCAGGCCAACCGTACAGAAGCGATTGAATCTCTTGAACACGCACGGCGTGCTCGTGTCTTCGTTTCATCGCGTTAATATGCTTCGCAATGCCAGTCATCGCTACTAGCGCTGCTTCAATCGCCTTCCTCCCTTCAGCCTCATTTTCTCTTAATTCACAGTCCGCCCCATACTCCTTGGACAAGTTCTGCGAATTAGACAGTTCAGCACATGAGACGTTAATCTTCTTCGCGACTGCTGAAGAAAGAAGATCGGCACTTATGTCGAAAACTAAGTTTAACTTTCATTTTTTTTTGCATCGTATTTAGCTTGGAACGAGACGGAATCAAATACAGAACTTGCCTCTAGAAGCAAATGGTACTTAAGGATCCTTTGAACGGGTTTCAGAAGAAACGATCCAAGAGGTAACGCGTGCCCCAAAGCTGCTTGCCTCTCTCGAAATGCATTTGCAGTTTCTTCTTGACTCATTAAATCGGTCAAAACGGACACTGTCCTGTAATTAACAGCATTAATTTCGAGCCAACGTGTAGAGAACTAGGGATTAAATCTAGGCCCCTTAAGTATCTTTTGATCTTCGTATTGATCACTTTTTAATACAAAGATTCAGCGATTTACCTTGGGTAATTGGTGCAATACTCTGTGTACACTTTGAATCCTGAGTTGTGCTTTATAAACGTGTTTGCCATGCAAACAGGATCCAAGCCACATTTCTCTATTTCTTTAAGGAACTCTCTGAAATCAAATTTCACGCATGCAACATACATAAACTCAGTACTCCGGTCAACTTGATTTTTATTTTAGTTGGCGTTCTTTGTTTACTATTGTTTAGAAAACACGAAGACTATTATTACCTGTTGAATTCGAAGATATCCTCAATATTACTAAATAAGTCGCTTAGTTGCATTCCATGCGCAAACGATGCCGGATCGTTTCTCCAACATATAAGGTAACCCTGCACACAGATTTAGTTTTAAGTTTCATAGTCGTAACGCGCGATGTAGCGCGAATAGGAAGCAAGACACACCTGGATAATTTGTCGCAGGTGCTCCACATATATCGCTTCGGTGTCGACTATTTCGAGGAGCACCCTTTCCATGGGATTTCGATGGGGATCGCAGTAACGTGGTCTGTAGAACGGGGAATCCTTCTCCGCGCTGTTTCGTCGTTGACCACCGCCATCGTTTCCGATTCGACAGTTCGTTTCTGAGACCGTCACCACTCCGCTGTCTCCAGAACCTATTTCATCACGAAATTGAACATTAGCTGACCAACTACAGATTAATCATAATTCAACAAGGAACGTGAACCCGACTAGTCAATAGTCGCTTCAGCCAGCGCAGTTAATGCAAGAAAAATTGATAAATGTATCAGACTATGATGAATTGTTGTGAACAGGATGAAGTATAATCCTGACTCAACTGCACGAGGATGGAAATTGATAAAATATCTCTGTTACCACTTCCTTTGGGACACAATCGGGCAGTTACGGATGACTAGGGGCTCGTGGTGCAATCTGACTAAGCCTAAACGATAAAAATATATTGCTATACCGGTGCACGGATCATTCCCGATGGATTCCGGGCACGTATTTGTACGGCTATGAGCAAACTAGACTGGTTTCGTCAGCCTTTATGGCTTTCGCGCGGGTAACGATTGTGCTCCAAAGCTTGAAATATTTTAGAAATCTGTTTCCCAATGTATCGGTCGACGGAGATTCCAAGGACTCCGACTTTCTCTCCGCTGTAGCGTAATAACCAGCAATGACAGTAATGATAGCAGTGGCAATAAAGTTCTCTCTCGGCGTTCCGTGATCATCGAGGAAAACGTCGGCTACGCGGCCTGAATTGCTACTGGCACGAGAAAATGCGTGCATTTCGAAGACTATAAAAGACCACCGCTGATCACACGTTTCGGCGCAAAAATTGTTTTATACGAGGAGCCGTTTCGCTTTCGTTCCAGTACCGTTCCTCGCCATGCTTTTCGCAATTCGAAAAACGAAACCTCACGGAGGTCCGAAAGAAACTTAGTTGGTTCTTGCAAACTAATGTTGGAAGTTAATTCTGTTTCTGGACTTGGATCTTTTTGTAATTTGTTCCTCTGCAACACGAGAGGCGGAGTTATGAGTCAATGGGCGGAGTTATATCTGCTTGGTGATATGGTGGGGGACGGTCAGCGTGACCTTCAGTGGCCGATACAGTCTGCAGCGACTGTTGCGGAGTTACTAAGCGTCTGAAATGCAATTTTCGCCTGAAAAGGAGCTCTCACCTTGGGAACTGGCGCAAGTATCGGCCAGAGACTCGACCGACGCCAAATAAGGATTGACGTTGCACGCGTTCCCTTGATTGCTGCATCCACTGGAGGAGGTGCTGGACGCCACGGAGCTTCCAGAGAGTGGTCTACCGGCATTTCTGCACCGTCTGTTGTACCTTAACGGAGTGAGTCCGTTGCTCTCTCGACGATAAGGCTTCTCCACGATCGCACAGTCGTTTCGATCTTCCTGCTGGCTGGCCACTGTCTCGTAAATGTTGTCCTCCTTCTCCCGGGCGATGTCATCGGCCACGCCATCCACGTTGTTCTCGGTTCCCGGCTGGTCGTTCATCGCGTCCTCTGGCTGGCTTTTCGTGATCTCGGGACAGAACTGACCGAATATGGAGTCCCGATGGGATTGGGACACCAGGCTCAATCGTTTCTGAAGCACCGTCGGGAGAACTACATGATCGCTGTAACCATTACCGCGACGCGCGAGCTCGTCGAACATCCCCAGTACTTGTGGCACCAGGTCCGTGCTGGATCCTGCAACGAAAACCATCGCACAGTCAGAGGAATCGCTTACCAAAATCTGCGTGACCCGTTTACACGATAAAACGATCCGAATGGTTATATCTAAGCGTTTTTAGTTCGCGATAGAAGCTTTCGACGTCTCGTTTAAGACACATTTGAAACAAACTTGCAGAGCTTGTATCTTCGACGGGGTCAAAAACTCCTAGCCCGTTGTCGAAAGAGAACGAAGAATTTCGTTTATTGCGAATATCGTGTTTCAGACAACGGCGCAGTCTGGGTTAGCAAACACCGCGTGCTTTTGCTCGTTCGGCCCGCGAAACATAACGATATTGTATAAACAAACGAGCAGGGTGATGGTTTCCAATTCCCGGCGAGGCAGACGTGAATCAACGTGCAATGAACTTGTCCGCACTAACACGCGCGAGCATCGATGCGTTATAGCATTTTGCATACTGAAACGGTATACAGGGCGATCTAAAAGGAAAGTATCGACTTATATTCGGTTCGCTCGAAAGGCTGGATTTCGATCTTTCGCGTTCTTCGGAACTTTATTGAGATTTCAAGTTGCCAATTGCACGTAAAAGGCAGTTCAAAAGATTTATCAGAGTATTTTTTACTTTCGAAGAAAACTTTCTAACGAATGGGTTCGACTTAAATTAATGAAGCACTCGTTAGATGCATCGGTACGATTATTTTATAGAAATTGGATGAATAATTCAAATCGTTTCTATTTGGAGTTTTGTGCACTGATAATTTTGTTCTGTTCTCGTGTTCTATAATAAGGACGAAAACAGTCAAGCATTCATCGCGCGTAGAAGCCCTCCGCAAAAGCCTTCTGGCCAGCGAGGGGAAGTTATTCTTTCGGGATTTGCAGCTGGCAGATACAAATGCAAACAACTCTCATAAAGAGCGGGCAAAGAAAGCAAAGTATATTTTTGCGCGACGAGATTTATCGAAGAACCAATTTGCTGTCGGTTATTTGTGCGCGTACGTATCGAACGTAAAAAGAGTCTCATTATAGCTAAGAGCGTATGCAAAACGCTTCCCTCCAAAGTGGTTGAACCGCGATATCCTAAACTATCGAGGAAACAGGGAAACTAGTTTAAAACAGGAAACGCTAACTGGGTTGACGAAGAACAGAGCAGGATTTTACAGTCCATTTGTTTGTGTGGCTTTCAGTTCTTTTCATTTTATGGGCAAAAGCGTTTGCTTCCGGAAAACTGTTTTGGCCCCTCTTCGCGTGAAGAGGTTCCTTCTGTTCTTTGCGATATTACCAATATACATCAAGATGCTTTCGACTGTTATGTTTTCTACTAATTTATACAGTATTTATTCTACGTTAAAAATTCAGTTAATTATTGTGTACACGCTAGTTCTTTTTCAAGGCAGAAATCAATTTCGTTACACAAATATATCTAGCACGTAGTTTTCCAAAAAATTTTGAGCTTACGTTTCTCAAAATTGACTGGCCATCTGCAGCTACAATTATGGTCGCGTTTATGATAGATACGGATCTACCATCCTACCAAATTTCATTTAAATCGGTGAGTATCGGTAGTCCAAATTTTTGAGCCTACTTTCTTTCGAAATTGACTGGCCATTTGCAGTTAGAATTATTGTTACGTTTCTAACAGATACGAATCTACCATCCTACCAAATTTCATTTAAATCGGTGAGTATCGGTAGTCCAAATTTTTGAGCCTACTTTCTTTCGAAATTGACTGGCCATTTGCAGTTAGAATTATTGTTACGTTTCTAACAGATACGAATCTACCATCCTACCAAATTTCATTTAAATCGGTGAGTATCGGTAGTCCAAATTTTTGAGCCTACTTTCTTTCGAAATTGACTGGCCATTTGCAGTTAGAATTATTGTTACGTTTCTAACAGATACGAATCTACCATCCTACCAAATTTCATGAAAATCGGTGAGTATTGGTAACCAAATTTTTGAGCATACTTTCTTCGAAATTGACTGGCCATTTGCAGTTAGAATTATTGTTACGTTTCTAACAGATACGAATCTACCATCCTACCAAATTTCATGAAAATCGGTGAGTATTGGTAACCAAATTTTTGAGCATACTTTCTTCGAAATTGACTGGCCATTTGCAGTTAGAATTATAGTTACGTTTCTAACAGATACGAATCTACCATCCTACCAAATTTTATTAAAATCGGTGAGTATCGGTAGTCCAAATTTTTGAGCCTACTTTCTTTCGAAATTGACTGGCCATTTGCAGTTAGAATTATTGTTACGTTTCTAACAGATACGAATCCACCATCCTACCAAATTTCATTTAAATCGGTATCACATCCGAGACTTTCACTGGAAGTCGAAATCGTTTGAAAATTTCAAGATTGCAATGTTACTGGTTTCTTTTTGTGGATAGTGAATTTATAATTGAGACGGTGTAAAACGTGCAAGCCGTAGAATAGAATGGCCAAACGAGACACCGTGCGTGATCTCGTGCCTCGAGACGGAGAGCAGACCATTTCTCTCTCCGCTCCTTTCCGCTTTGCTCCGCTTCGCTCGTTGCTGGCCATATGCGTTCCTCCCCGATCGCGATGTTGCACTTGGCTGGAACTCGGCTAATAATAGAACGGGACCAACTTTCGTCTCGGCCTCGCGTGCACCAGCTTCCTCCCGCTGTCACGTTAGGAGCCGATGACACGCTTCGGCTTTTCTCGCGACTCGAAACAACGCCGTCTCGTATTGGGTCATCTCCTAGATGATACGCCATTTTTTTCCAAAATCAATATCACCGTGACAGGATTAAGCATATCGCAAATAGCCAATCTATATCGGGTTGGACGAAAATGGAGGCGTACACGATTTTATTCCAACTATAGATCGCGAATAAAAACTTCGTACAATTTATTCGTGAATATTCTATTCGGTCGAACGATGCAATTTTAATTTTTATTTTATTTTAGTATATCAGCTATTCTGTTTTAGTAGTAATTATCATTTATTTTGAATTTAAAAGGAAAAATAATTATATCGTTGAGTCACTGATCTCTCCAATTTGTAAAGAAACTTCAAAGGCGTCGAATGCCGGTGGTTTTCGGTCCCAGTCGTGGGAAAAGTTGGAAATCGGCTCGCGCACAAGTGCATTGAACTTCACTGCCACGGTGAAGAACGGCCACGTTGACATTTACACTTTTTATCGTAAACGGGGCTCACTGTGCGTCTCTACAGGGTGTTCCCCAAGTGTTCTGCCACGTTTTCGAGAGGGTGTCCTATCCATCGTACGAAAAGTAGACCTGGGTTGGGTGTCCAGAGTCTCTGCTTCGAAGTACAAGTCAAATGTGCTATTATTATAATCGTTCAATCAAAATGGAAGGTATACTGAACAAAAAACTAGCTTTATAAATATATATGGAAGGTACAATTGACTAGCAACGTCAAAATTCTGAGAAAGGAGGATATTAAAACGGGCTACGCAACAAAAACCAAGATTGGATAATAACCCATCAACCTCAAAGATTGACAATGGTGACTGTCTTTATTGGGAGTCCATGGGGTACAGTACAACCTCGATAATTGCACGAAAATGGGCCTGACAACTCGTGCAATTAAAGTAACCACTCCAGTAAGAAGGAGTCCCACTTAAACAGCACATCTCCATTACCTGTGATAACTATTATCCGTTTCTTCCATCTCCAACTCCGCACGCTGCTAAGCGATCATACCCTCCACTTGTCAACACAGTGCAACAAGCAAGATTCTAAGGTATTGCCTCGTTAACCGAAGTGCGTCAACAACATCAATTTTGACGCACGCTATCGCCCGAGCATCACTTGGAATATACTCCTCCCGAAGTCAATCATCGCTCAACCGATCAAGTAAAACTCTATGGTGATCGATCATTCATGACAGGGAGCATGTATATCTCGAATGGATAGCCATGAGGCACATCGGTATCAGTAAGACACCTAATCCATTAATGAAGCTAGTAGTAGTCCTGGCGAGACGTACAGACGCTTTTCCATAAAAGCATTTGTGGAAGTCTCAAGAGTCTCAAGAGGTATCCACGGTAGGGACCTTAAATGATGAAACTCTTGAATGGAAATAGTTTTTCTAGGCCCTAATAGAGGCTCCAGATCTTTCTTTGTGATTACAATCACTTGGATACTATAGATTAACTCCAGGAGTACTCCGGGCGCCTCTGGAACACGAGGTTCTGGATTTGGAGTACTCTAGTTCTCTTATTGAGTAGTACCTTGTTAGGTTAAGGATTTATATAATCTATTAACTGACCTAACAATCCTCAGTTTGTGTCAGCATCGTTGTATACGCAATATCGAGCAATGGTCCTAGGGTAAGGAGTATCAAATGTCAACAGAAAGCTCTAGAGGCTAAAACCCTAGAACGAAACTAGTTCTCCAGGTCCTAATAGAGGCTCCAAATCCTCAATTAGCATTTCAATCGCTTTGAGACTACAGACCAGCTTGAGGAGCACATCTTCTAACCCAATAATCGTCAGTTCAGGTTACCATCGTTGGGCAGACTATGGTCAAGCAGTTTAATGTTCCATCACTCACGCCCACGGTACTCAGTCGATGCAATGGACCATTTCCCACAAAACTTTGCCCCTGAAACCACGTTCCATGACGTCGTAGGACCAATCGCGAGTCAGCTTCTCCGCAAAAAGGTCCTGTTGGAACACGGTTCGCGTCAGCGGTCCGCCGTGGATAATTAAGTAACCGTTTATCGTGGCGATTTACCCGGTTACACGGCAGTTACGAAACGATTATCTTGCCCGACACGGGCTCGAAGAGACGAGAGAAATAACCGCGGGTCAGTGAATCGTTCCCGGGAGGTCGTTTATTGGTAGCACACTTTCACGGACACTTAACTCCCCAGGTGGCTGTGGGTCGTGATTTTTGTTCGATCGGGTGTGTAATGTGCCGGGAGGTAGCCGGAACGGACACCTTTCGGGCGTCTTTAGCGCTCGGACGCGATCACGGACCTGTTGCCAGCGAAATTAATTCGAAACGATAGGCGGTACGACGAGGTTAAATGATTTACCATTATATTCCCTGTCGGGTTCTCACGATTTCTACCTGTCAAGTTGTCGTAAAGTTATCCGCGCTGCCTCGGTGTTCTCTCTGATTTTTACGCTCCCGAACAATGAGCCGGTGTGCATAACTTTGTGACAACCTGGCAGGAAGAAACTCGTGAGAACGTGACGGAGAATAGCGTACCAGTAAATCAGTTATCTAACAGTGGTCTTTCACCTCTCTCGCTGTTGGGCTGTTTCAGGTTAGTTTGGAGATTGTGACAACCTGACAGGGAATACTGTACCGCGGCTGACAGATGAGAAAGTGGGAGATAGATGGAACAGGAAGTAGAAAGGAGTTTATGCCTAGGTTCTAACAGTGGTCCCGTAAGACTGTCTAACAGTTTCGAATTTGTTGAGCAGTTTGTTGATACGGTGGATGTGAATCGAAAGGTCTAAGAAATCCCTTCGTGGAGCGTCGGGGCGGTCGGCTGGAATCGATTTCGCGCGGTTCCGATGCGATCGGTGGAGACAAACAGCGTCGGGCGGCGTGGCGCCGGACAAAAATAGCATACGGAGCCCCCGAAAGAAAGGGAAACGTCCGTTCATTGACGAAAAGCAACGCGAACGGCCGCTGAAAAGTCTCGAGTGGCTGCTCCGTGGCGCGTCCGTATGCCCGCCACGTTGCTCTGACTCACGGGAACGTAACACACACGCGTCGCCGCGGGAATGACAAGGAACGATGATGACTAACAAGCTCGCATTGAAGCTGACCAGAAAGGCCAGCGAAAATACTCGAACGAACACGTCGGTGAGAAACTCGCGCTTTCGATACGGAGACGCTTCTCATTTGCTTGCATTAAAATTCATTTCAAATCGCGCGCGCTAGCTTCGCGCGACTACGTGGGGCGATCATCAATTCTCAAGGATTATAATCGCGATACATTGTGCCTGGATATTAATGCGTTGGACGACCATCCTCCAGAGACGATTTGCAGTAGATTGTTCGAGGTAATGAAGTTGTCGTGTTTCGTCGAGCTAATAGGCGCTCTGGCGCCATGTCGAGGTACTAGGAGCACGAATCTTTGAGAATTAATTCCGGGGAAACCCATGCAGGTACAAACTTTTTCTTTCGCACGATGTTTATTTGAATGTTAAAGAGCGAGAAAATGTTTTTATTGCTATATATGTGTGTGTCAAAAGTGTTCGTGGGAACAATGACACAAGGAATGCATTCCAAGTCCCCCCCCCGTCTGGCTGAGGAGCACGTGCAGCTTGGTTCACGGTGTCCAGGTGCGAGGCATAGTCACCAAAACCGAGAGACTATCGCTACTGCTTGCATCACGGATGAATCAAACAAAAGGAAAGCATCTGGTGACGAGTTTCGAAACACACAAACTGTATCCATGACACAGAACACTTAGGCAGTTGCATTGATACTAGGAATACTAGAATCGTGGGTATAGTATCTTCAATCTGGGCACTGTTTAGCAGTTAGACGAGTTTCTTTAACCTGGGCACTCTAGAAATGGATCTAGTTAAAGATAAACGGAGCTCTAAATACTGGGGGTACCTAGATCACGGAGCACTAGATGCACCCAATGAAGTTGGCTTCTAAACTTTGACTACAGGAAACCTCTATTTACAAATATAGACATAGAGAGGATCCGTCTATGACCTGGATACTTGCCCCTAAATAGCCAATCCACTATAGAGAGACGAATGACCCAGAGCCTGTGTGCCCTAACTTTAGTGAGACCTAGTCCTCCTTGCAAAGAACACTTATCGACGGCCTATCCACATTGATCCTTGGGCTCTGTAAGAATCTTCCGACGACCTAGATAACCTGACAGGTGGAGTCTGCCTCAACACCATTCCTGCTTACATAAGGAACGAAATACCTGGAATAAACTATGGGCCGATGATCCCAACAGTCGGACACTCCCTGTCGATCGCGAATCCGTGGAACGGCGCCAAAACGAGCCTGGTGCACGAGGCGTTAAGTAGGCGACCGCGAAAGCATTAACAGGACCGAAGAAGAAACACGGATCCCGTCGATTCGGGGATGGCGTTAATTGCGCGATTCGAATGCAAATGGGTCAACGTGCCAGCCGTCGCAGCGCCCGATAGACTAATACCCGGGGCTCACGCACGTTGCTCGAGTCGTGACTTAACCGGGCCGTAAACTGTCTCGTTATCGTCGCGCTGCTATCGGTCGCGACTATTGCACTTACGTCGCGCGCTATCGGACGGCCATTCCCCGCGCGATTCGCCCGATTATTCTGTCCCCCTGTCCCCCGTTCGTCGGAGGAAACACGAGCCGATCTGTGACTTTCCCTCGACGCCCAGCCAGTCGGCGTCTCGGCGTCTTATCTTGGCCGCGATGTACCCGGAAACTTGCTTCGACGATTTCTTGCGCTCGACGCGCCGCGGCAACGATTTCAGCGGTGCGCTCGAGATAGTTCGGAATTTACGACGCCATTGGAGCTGGCGGACCGGCTGACTTCGTCCATGGAGACGCTTCGCGGTCTTTTTGGGTCTAGGAGCTGGACACTTTGACTTTGGAACATTTTGCCCACCGACAGGGCGAAGCAATTAGTTTTTGAATGTGGTTGGAGGAAGGGACCGTAGCCAAGTGAAATATCAATGTTCTTGTTGACATAGGGGGTTCACATATTTGACTTAGAACCAAGAGTCTGTGGATGGGTGACTGAAATCTCTAATTTGGAGCTCTAGATGTCGCCAGACTAGCATTACTGGGGTAAACATATTTGCCTCAGAACCTAGAGTCTGCAATTACCAGGGAATTCAACTTGGACACTATAACTCTAGGGACATCAGAGAAAACCTAGCTGACTATCGCTTCTCAGGTAAAGTAATTCCATGTACAGTCGGGGGATGAGACGTAGCAAAATCTTCTGGTAGATTGAACTCACGCTGAGGAGTAGATTGCTTCGTTATGTTACAGACTGACATCGGGTAGACACTTTTACTTTAGAACCTGTAGTCTGTGACTCAAAGGAGAGGGAAGTTTAATTGGGAAACGTATTGCTCGGTGTTAGGGACATCAGTGGAGACTGGTTGATACAATTCTATTATATTTGAAGAAGTAAAAGCATCCGGGCCTACCAGTAGATTGTATTCACGCTGGGAGGATAACTACTTCGTTATTTTTAGATCAACCTCGGGTGGATACTTTTTGGTTTGGAACCCATAGTCCGTGACTAGGTGAAATGTGAATTATAATTGGTAATTGAACCACCGTTCTACATCTTCTTAAGCATAGTAATTTCGAGGATAGTAGTATATTGAGAGGGGTGTAGATAAGTCTACGAGGGGCAGTGATTGCTTGGTTATTTTTAGATCGACGAAGGGTAAACACTTTTGCCATAGAACCCACGGTCTCCGGTTGGATGAAGTGTTAAGTCTAATAGAGCGATGAAGTACTTGGTGGTTTTTGATCGAGCTAATTCTGTTGCTTATTTTTGGATTTCTGTTTAATTCCATCTGTTATAGATAGTACTCTATACCGAAGAAAATAAAGGAAGATACATTCCTCGATGCTTGATCTCTATTTTCCTTTTCGATTGGACTACTTATCTAACTAGAAGCATTACTTTTCCAACGAACTAATTCCTGAGTCAGTGTTATAAATAAAGAACTTCAGTAAACATCAGAAGTTATCGATGAGAACTTTATCGTTCACGAATCTTATTACTTCCGGTGTTCCATTCAAGCTGGCCTATAATAAACTAGGTAGTTTTATTGGCGATGTATAAACGCGATATCGAAAAAGAAAGACCGGAGGAAAACAAAGCATAGTTGGCCAGGAATAATTGCATCTTGAAACCACTGAATGCCTGTGATCAGCAGCCAAGAAACGAGTATTCCATATTCTCGAATAATTATTCCATCACTTGCTGCTATTAACCATAGAATATATAATTTCTGTTAATGTTAACACTTCCCTTGAGGAAGTACTTTCACTACGTGACTTTCATAAATCGCGTATTATGGGTATCACGATTTCCATTTGCTCGGGCCCCGATCGAATGTCATGAATTCGCGCGAAACAATAAAAGTCACTCGATCTCGTTCGATTCGGCTCGGTTAATTCGACGTTCCTTCGTTATTAATTTCGAGCGTGGGATACAAATTCGATTTTTACGAACGAGTTATCTCCCTTTTTATTTACACGGGATGCTGTTGCACCGCGGTAACGTTAACGGTGCAGCTTTTTCCAACGCGTACCATCTTTTTCCATGAGTCATTCGGATTCCTTTCCATTCTTCCTTCGGGGCCACCTCACGCATTCCAGTCACAGACTCATCTCAAGTTTTTCTCCGCATTAGGTGTGAAACATTACTTATAATAAAGTTACTATAATGTTTAAATAACTTTATGGAACAATGACTGTCTTGTATTCGAGGTTAGGATGTTTTCCTTTGTCTATGTACTAAAATGATCTAATTAAGTCCATCGGGGCTAGGTTTAATTCACTGCCCTCTAGTGGGCGATCCTTTAACTGGGCGCCCTCTAGGAAACTAAGAATGAAACGCAACTTTCCTGAACCACTAACAGATGGCGAGCACTGACGGCGGCCATCTTACAATTATTAATAAGTCCTTAAGGACTGATCTTTAATCAATAAGACATCTCACGTGTCACGAAATGATATATTCTTGGATTTAGTAGCAAATCCAAGTGGATAAAATGGGACCTCTAATGGATCTGAAGCACTTGCTGCTGACGATACATCACCGGAGACTCGATGGTCACCGTGTTGATGCTTTTTAGGCAAACTAGGCCCCTGTACAGTGACAACAATGTTTATAAGGAAGTCATCTAGACTACCAGTGAGTCAGGTTCACAAGAAAGAGTTGACAGCTTCACGACTGTTAAGATTAATGGCTAGTAGACACTTTTACCTCAGACTCTAGAGTCTGCGAGTAGGTGACCTGGGGATTCTAATGGGATCTAAAGACACTGATCGTCAGGATTATGAACAGGTAAGTTTCACGATGTGGATTTAATTGGGAGCTGAAACACTCGGTTCTAGGAACACCACCAGAGCTCTGGTCGTCTTATCAGACAAACTATGATTCCGATCGGATTTCACCCGCACCAAGACCACAGTACTTGTTGCTAAGTGACCAATCCCTTTGCCTCGTCATCGCAATGCAACAGACGATGCTCCCATGGAAGTATCGAGGTTGCATCTATAGGGGTTCCACTATAAATCGTCTCACGCGTCGCGAAAGAGCGTTCGCCCGTGTTGGCGTTATTCCAAATTTCTCGGTGATCGGTTCGATCGTCGGTTAATGGTCCCGGTGGATCCGTTGGTCTTGAACCACGTCACGTAGAGTTGTCCAGCGTCGCGGCGGCAGGGAATGCCGGAAAAGCAGAAAACGGCGACGGACCAGAAAAGGAAAGATCGCATTCGCCTCACGTATCCGCGGCGACAAGTACAGGGATCACGTTGCGCCAACGTGAGACTCCGCTGCCCCGGAATTCCAGGCTGCCTTTTGTGCCTCTTATCTGTTCCTGGAGATGCACCCGGAAATACGCTGCCCACGGAGGCGCATTCCGAAGTATGCATTCCGAGGGACAAAGCAACGTGTAGAACCGTCTACCCTCCGTGGAGGGGGAGAGGTACTTGGTGACTGTCCCGAACGCGAAAGCTCGTTCGAGGATCGGATTAGGTTCAACCTTTCTATACAGCAGACCGCTGTACTGTTATGCAACGAAAAGGATCCCCTAGAGATCGTCTACTCTTCGTTTTGCACTCGATTTTACTTGAAATTAACTGACAACTAGAAACGAGTCTCGAGCCTCTGTGAATCCCCTTTGTATTGGGTACTGTTACTAAATTCGATGTTTGAACCTGTTTGAACTCATAGAAGTCGCCGAGAGGAGTGTAACGATCTATAAATTCCCGTCCGAGAAGATTATCGAACGATTAGATCGTTTTCTATTAAAGTCGGAAACATTTACGCTAATTGCGCGTCCTATGAACAGCGAGTACAGTATAGTCAATTATGGCGGGGTCGTATCTTCGGGATTGATCTTGATCGTCAGAATAATCCGACCGATCGGAGGTGACGATATCAAGTTAGCCGGACAGAAGGAACGAAAAATGTCGTTTTGGAATTTGAACAACAGAATCTAATCGTAGGGTAGAGTTTGTGCAAACCAGGAACTGCAAATAACAGTTATTACGCTTCACTGAAAAGATAATCCAACGGTTTCTATTAGCTATCTAAAACAAGCAATTCTCGTGAATCCATAAATGACGTACACTTGGTTTTATTATTTCGCGTTATTATCGGATCATCGCCGATAAGAACAAGCTATTACACATATTGCTTCACGATCTATTGCAACTAGTACTTATTTAAAAATGAACATTCTCCGAATAACAAAACATAATTATTCGAAAATGAAATTTTGTCTTTATGTTTATTCGAATAAAAATGTGTCCGGCGTTGATTTCGAGCACCCATTTTCCCAAGCTTCGGTTTGTAACGAATATTTTAATAAACGTACCAGTCGGCACAATGCGCTCAGTGTACCATGGAGACATCGACTGCAATTAGACGCGTCTACGACGAATTTGCGTGGATAATGTTCCGCGAATTCGCAGTGTCACGAATGCCACCACTGTATTTACACGATTCTCACGCGAGCGAATCCTTCGACGATAATAATCGCGCGGGAAACGCAGTCCGGTCGATGTTTGAACGACGATAACCCGATTGGCGTCTGGGCGATCAAATAACAGATTGGTGCTAGCGATAAGGAGTATTTTTAACAAAGATAATAGTGGAAATTCTTACTTGTCCTACGAAAATACCCATTGATTCCGATCATTACTTCCGAGTACAAAATATTTCGCGTATAATTAAGTAAATTAGAGCTGGGATGGATAGAGCCAGAGTAGATAGAGGTTGGGTAGAGCGAACTCATGGAATAGAGAGGAACTCATGGAATAATAAATAGAGAAGAATTAATGGAGCACTAACTTGAGAAGAACGCCCGGAATAATAAGTAGAGAACAACTCATAGAATAGTAAACAGAGGATAGTCTGATAGAATACACTGTTTCATAATTAATTTTAGAGGAATCCCAACAAAATAGTCCAATAACAACCAACCTACTATCTGTTCTGGACTCTAGAATCTAGAGCACATTCTCTAATATTTTATCAGATCGATGGTTGGCTCTTCTAGAGCTATTATTTACAACTTGGCCAGGAGGTTAGGTTACCTTTTCGTAGAGTATCTTATACAACGTTAATAGCACGGCTACCTTTCCAAACTTGAACCGCAATAACGTCCGTAGTCTGTGTCTTATCTGTCCCAAACAGCTACCTGGTTCCGGAGTTGCCTTCCAACATTGATAACCAGGCCACCACTTAAGCTCGCTATGACTCTTTTCAAGAATATATCATCTGTTCAGAAACTGGTTCCCAAGTTTTATTATAGTAATCTGTCCTTTACCTGTCACGGAGCTGCTAGTTTTCCAACGTCAGCCAAACTAGATTATTAATTTCATCAACATTGCGCTCAAATGTCAACAACCTACCAATTTACAAAGCTACACTTAAATACAAATAAGCTGCCCACTATGTATTTCAATTACATACCTCAACAATAAGCCTCTAACAGTTCAAATGACTTGACCAATACCAATTGGGGATAGTAGTTTTATAAACATTGCCCTCAAAAGGCTGGCAACCTACTGACTCCAAAGCTACACTTAAATGCAAATAAACTACCTACTAAGTATTTCAATGCTACGTTTCAAAATTACCCTTCCACTGTTAACTCTACAATCATCAGTCTCAAACAACAGCCTTTTGGGTCAAAGGGGTTAAACCTACATTTTGATGCGCCTAACACATCTAACGAGTCTTCCAATGCAACGTCCGAGGTTGTTTCATACTACTGTTACCATTGTTACCATTGCTTAGACCACTGACAATCTCTGCCTCTGGTTACTACCTCGAACAAACCTCTGGTCTATTTTTAAGAATATCAGGAATCTACTCACCGAAATGGTCGGCTAAATGTCTCCAAGAAATCCAGGGGCACGTCAGACACCGTGTACACGCACTGCCATTTCAATCGATCGCGAGGAACACTCACACACTGATGTGGCGGAGGAAGCAATTGATTCGAGCAACGGGGCTTGATGATCAAACCTGTCACGATCACTGTATCCACTGATCAGCGTTTCACGGAAAAAGAACACACGAGTTCGCGAAACGTACGGTCCTGATCCGATCACACGATGGAAAACTAGACGACAAAGGTGGTTCTGGATCGCTCGACGATAGAATTCGGCGTTTGGAAGTCGTAGAAACGGAGGGAAGTGCAAGTCAGGTGCATGGATGCGACGTATTCGAAACAACGCGACAAGGAGCAGGTAGAGCGTAGCCTTCGCTGCTCGAGCAACAGGTAGACACTGTGGAGAGAGGCGAAGATGGGAATGGAGCGAGTGTGCCACTCGGATAGACGGATCCGAATGCCGACGAGCGGGATTGAGCGTAAAGCGCCGTTCACAATGAACTGACGGGAGAGACTGACTCAACATCCTCCGAGAGGAAATCGTAAAATAACGGATAGAGTACGACTCATAGAACACGAAATATAGCAAAATGTTTAGAGCAACGAATAGAGCACGACTCATGGAACACGAAATATAGCAATATTTTTAGAGCAACAAATAGTGGACTAAAAATTCCAAATCCTTTCTGTTGTCTTGGAAACATATTAAAATCACTTTCCTTTCATGACTGCCATTACTATAGGAACTTCTATTACGAAAGAATTATGTTATCGCACGTTTGCAATACTATAATAGTCATTAGACAAGCGATATAAAAACTATTTATGTACATAATGAACCAGATCTGCGTTATGAATACGCCATTCGGGTTGTTATAAAATGATTCACATATTTTTTCCATTGTTATCACCCAAGCGTCTCACGTTAATCATTCGTTTCACAATATTTCTAATCCATTATGCTTGCTACGGACTAATGGCTTTCTTTGTGATTCCATGAGAAATTCGTTAAACATTCGAATTGTTTTAATACCGTTATAATTAAACGAAATTGAATATAAATTACGAATCGTAAAACTGCAAATTAAAGATTACGTTTACTAACGAGTAACATAATAATTGATTTAATAAAGAATTTACAGTCACGTAAATTATAATAACTCCTGTTATCTTTCACCAAAGATAAGTATGTTTTTACTTCCTGTTGGGACAAGAACGTCTTGAGAGAATGAAACCGAGAATTTCTGAATTCCTCGTTCGTAACATTTACGAAACCGGAGAGAACTTATCTCGCTGGTCCGTTCGGTGTAACGCACACTCTTATCGACCTTATTAATCATTCAACGAGTGTAACGCAGTTGCATAAAATGAAAAGAACGTTTGTACGTAACAAGAAGGTTAACAAATTGTGATTAAGGATGTCGCCTATCAGATCGACTCCAGTTACAATTATCATATAATCTGTCTCAGCGTATCGGATACATCCAAGTATTATGTCTCTTTCAGAAATTATATAACACGCGTTATAAATCAATGCACGCCCGAGCATTAAAATCCAGAATCTTCGCGCGACAATTCAAAGAAAAATAACGTTTCCTTGGAAGAAATACACGCGACGTTCTTTATACGTTTCTATCAATTTTTTTAATTCGATTTCGTTGATTTTTTAACTATATCCGGCACAAAACGGATTTTATAATAGTAGAAAGCAAGTACCCAACCAGTCACGTAGAACTTTTCTTAATTGAATTTCTCGCTGACCTGTTACACAGGTATTACCTGCGCGAATCAACGAAGGCCTACTTTTTATCGTAATTATGAAATCAGCGTGAAACTCGATGAATAATTAACCCGCTACCTTTACCTGGAATAAGTGGGCGAGTAAACTGTTCCTATTTCCTACTAACTGTTAAATAATAACAGCGGTGGGTTTGAATTCAAGTTTACGAAAGAAAAATAGTAAAATATTCATAGAAGTATACTTCGATATGAATATTTTATATTTAGTGTCTTTCAAGTTGCAACAATAGGAGTTGCAAGTAGGTGAAATTAGTCGAAAAGACAGAATTAATAGAAGTGGGAATATTAAATTTTAGCAACATTGGAGACAGATATTGTATCATCTCGATAGATAGAGGTCATATCGATTTGAGATTGAATGCTACGTGCATTTTCTTTTATTATGTACGCCAGTTCATCTCGTCGTTACGTGCTTTGATTGAAATGGTTCACCCAGTGTACCGATGATGTCAGAGAGCAAAGGAATGCAGTCGCACGTTTCTATTAGAAAAACTCGACTGAGATTCTGGAAACTCCCAATTCATAGTGCAGACACGCAACAGGCGCCTGGTCCCAGGGTCAGCGCTCCACCGATGTGAATGAAGCCGTACTCGAGGAACGTGGTGGGGGTTCAATTATCGCAATGAATTACAACGAGCCAGTCACCGAGAGTGACTCACTGCGGTGCTCTAGCTGTTGCAACGGCCGATGGAGCAGTTTTTTTCTTCTTGCCCTTCCTCACGGGCAAGGAATTCGACCCGGGGAGAAAAAAGAACCGTCGTCCTTCCGGAGAATATGATGGACCTGGAGGAACGCACGGTGCTCGTGAATCAGCGAAGCACGCGAGCCAACTGCTTCCAAGGTACGTCCGTATACTTTCATTTGCGGGAACATGAGAACTAGAGGTAACGGGACTTCTAGTGCTCTTAATGGCTCGGTTGGACTTCTTGGAGCTTGGAACTGGTCGCCATCGAGACAATTGGGTGGTCTCGCGCGCAGTCAGGATTCCATCGAATCCTATTTCGGGACTTCTGGCAATCCTGATGGCTCGATCTACGATCTGGTTCGATCTCGCGCGGATCACCGCCGACCATAATGAATGCAATTGACCGATCAAATGGAAGATTAAACGATGATCGTCGTCCGGCGCGAGGTTAAAATTCCGAGCCCTGTTTTAGAACCTTTGGTACTCCTAATGTCTTAATCTGCTTCCTGGGTTAATTGCGCGCAGGTCAGAGTTGGTATCAATAGAGATCGTTCGTTGGAAGGTTGAGATTTTTAGTCGAATTTTGGGGTCCCGGATCTTTGAGTACTTCTTTAGAAGGATGAGCAACCGAACACTTTGCGTTTACTCGATAATTTTGGAGTAATTATGTAGCTCGGGGGCAGAATTTAACGCTCCGCGAGCCACGAAAAAATCGAATTTCACGGCGAGCCGGGTTTCAAGTATCCCCGGCGTCGTCTAGTTTCTTTTTTAACGAACGCTCTCTCGCTCGCATACCGTGCCAATTATTCTCCGCACGGAAGTTCCACGGCCTGGCGTGAGAGATTGATGCAAGTCGATGCACTCCGAGTATGTTTTATTCATACCTTTCACCGGGCCCGATAAGAAAATTATATTTAAACTGGCGCCCCGCGATGTCGCAGGAAAAGAGAAACCCGGCCAGTAACGATTCGATTTGTCTCCCTCCGATGGAAAGTAATATCCTCCCATGGCGTTCGACCCGTCCGGCGATTCCTCGTTCGCTCTAATTGTTGCTTTGTTCGCGCACTTAGCGGGCCTAACGAGTACGAGCACAACAATGACAACGTTCTCGTGGCTACTACCCGGTCGCGTTCGTACCAAGATGTAAAACGTAAGCTGTTGGATTTACAACTATAACTACAGTGTTTAAAATGTAACCGAACGATGTGGTAGAGCGAAGGGCTTGAGGAGAAAGGTAGTCTCTTGGTGGCCTTGACCGGCCAATTCAGTTTGCACCGCCAAACGTTGTGGTGGGAATGGCCTCTAAGGGCCAACTTACTTTAGTCAAGATTAAAGTCAGTTTGACCGTCACTCCTTATCACCCTTCCACGATCTTCCGTCTTTCGAGCATTATCAGACACTCGCCAGCTGGGTCACAGTCCCAAACGATAGTCTAATTGCCTGATCTTATCCTTGGTACTAATTCCTCCGCGTTTAGGCCACTACCTCGAGGGTGTGTGTAATAGTAAGCTTCGCTAATGCATGATTGAACGGCAGCTTAGAATGATTGCTCGCACAGGCCGGTCCGGAATATGTTTCGCGTGATTTTTGAAGGCACGTTTCGTGCAGGGTTTCAAGAGGCTCGAGGGCCTCGCGATACGGGCCGCTTGACGATAGGTCTCCAGCATCGAAAGTATCCGGCGCGGTTCTAAATAAAGCCGGGGCTTTTTTCACGCGAGCGGAATCGAGGCGAGACGGGGCACGCCTCCGCGAGACGCGAGCGCCGATTAAACGACGGAAAATTATGGTATCGCGTACGTTTCGCCGCGTTGTTAAATAATCCTCGTAAATAACAGTAAAACGCGCGAACGAGATACTTTATTAGTGCCCGCAAAACTGCCGCGAAAGCGTCATAACGTCTAATATTGAGACGGGTTAAGTCGATGGTGATTTTTTTCTCGCTCGCGGAACGATTTATCGTGTGAAATTGCCCATATAGCGACTATTACGTCGCCCATAGTGATTGAATACGCGGCGCTAATAAAATTAACGCGATCCCCGGCAGCGACCGACTGATAGCGGTCATTAAATGGACATTAGCTGGTTCTGCGTTCCGCTAGTCGTGATTGTCGCCAATGATTGCCAACGTTTAGCAGAACTTGGGTGGATGACGCTGAAGAAAGGGCATTGCAAAAGTTTAACAAGGATATTCCTATTTCTGGTCGAATGTAGTCTTTTGGTTACCACTCTCAGAGACTAATCAATATTTGATGTAACAGTTAGACCCCGGTACCGTATGTCTAAAGAAGGTCTGTGGGCAAAGACTGATGAATGATGGTACTAGGTTGGATTGGCAGCATCTTGTTCGAGACCAGATGTAAGATAGTTGGGGAATGGAACATCTATCCGAAGCGTTGGTCTATCGAGACCAAGGATTACTAGGGTATTAGGTCGCAGACGATGCTGATGGTGTCAAGAAGGTCTCACCGGGGCTTAAATAGCACTACAGGAGATGGCAAAAGTGGCGACAGGATTGGTTACCCCTTAGTTTCTTAGGGAATTGCCTCGGGATTGACAAGCTATCTTTAGCCCCCCATGCCTAATCTGATTTAAGCACTTGGGCCATCATAATGACACAGGGTACAAGTATATGTAGCCTCTCTATGGAAGTAGTGGATGATTAACAAAACGCTCACATTAATGTGGATGCATGGAGTCCCTAAACCCCCAGTATCACGCTGGCAGTCTATATTTGGTGGTGACATATCGACTAGACGCATCCCAATCTTGGGGTTACAAGGTCCCCAGTCAGATAAGCATTTTAGGATGACTATATGGCCGTCTGTGTCTGCCCTTTGTCACCGACACAGGGAAGAACATTCGTACAAGTCGAAGTAAGCTGCTTCTCTCGATCCTGTGAATGGGACTCGCTAGCAAATTCGACAGACACGAGGCGTCGCGCGACTGGGAATTTCGAATCACTTCGAACCGATCAGTCGCGTCCACTCAGTTCCAGGCCCATGTATGTCTCGAAGCCGTTTATGGTCGGAATAGCCGCGTTAAATGCCGAAAGATAAAACGTGCAAGACCACGCCGTGGAATCGATTCTGTGGAGAGGAACGTGCTCGAGGCGTTCGATGATCGGCGAGCCTCTATCGCTCGGGGCAACCTGTTATCCGAACCGTCCTGCCCACCGACACACGTTCGAATGGACGGAATTCAATCGAGTGTACGCGGTCACGTGCCAGCGCGTAGCTTCTCCCAGAAAGCGGGCTAAAGCCTCGTGCCGCGGCATGGCACAGATCGACGAGGAAAAATGCGTGCAGCAGGACGGCGCCAGTAAGCGGCGCCCCGCGGCCCCCTTTGCCCCTCCGCGACGCCGCGTCGCGGCGAAGTCCGACGATTGGGGGGAGGGGGGGGCGCCGGAGAGGAGAGAGGGGGGAGGTAGAGATCGCCGCAGAAAGAAGTTGAAAAAGAGAGAGGTGAGAGAGACGGACGCGGAGAAAAGAAGAGATTTCGTTACTTCGGGACAACGTCCTCTCTAAGGGCGTACACCGACGGCAATTTCGAATAGATACAAATTCATTCTAAATTTTAAATTAAAATCTTGACTGACATCTTTAAAAATTGGACCACTCGTTAAAATTAGTTTCAATCAACCGCGAGCTGATACGCTCGATTAGATTTGTAACAATGATGTTGTGTCTCGTCAACACTGACCTCGAACAATTATCAAAAGCTACGCCACGTTTGCGACTGTAATCAATTAATAAACCAATGCAATGTTATCGGTCAGTTTGCATAACAGGAAGTATCGTCTGCTTTCAATCGCTATTCAGACGCGATGAAGATTCCAATGTCAATTCTGTTTAGTCGAATATAATGTTTTGCATGGAGAAATTCGACGAAGTATCGAGGTGTGTCTATAGTAATTGTTAATACGTCTAGTATATAATGACAAAGATCTCAATACTTTCAATGGCGTGGAAAGTAATCTTGATTTGGGCATAGTGTAAGTGAATAGTCGTTTCTAAGTAAAATTCCTCTCAATTTCTGTGATGTATGCATCGCCACGCGTGGTCGTTTCCGATTTCCGCTCGAAACGCCAACGCCTTCGTCCAACTGCACCTGCATGCAAGACGCTCTACTTGCCAGACGGGTATTCAGCTGGAAAGAGGTGACCGGCTTTTAAAATTGTGGGTTAACGACGCGCGCGCACCTTTGTGTCCTTTTTTGGAAACTGGCGGGGGACCCGCGAAAAATCGATTCGAGTTATTTTCATCCACGTACCATCGCCGTATAGGGGCCAGTTTTACGAATTCACCGTGATATTGTAAAAGGATTTATCGATTCTTCCGCTACGCTTCTATTGGCTCTAATATTTATATCAGCCTTAGTAAACAAAAAGTGCAAGTACAAAGAATAATCTAATAAAGATTCTGTAATCTTCTAATACATTGATACAAAGTTATTCGATCGTTATCAAAAGTATTGATACCATGACTCGAAATTCAATTCAGAACCATCATTCGAAGGGGAGTTATTTCTGCATTTTGTACCGAAGGTCATCACTTCTGAATCTTCGCTCGGCACCATTCGTTCGCGGTTGAATTATTTTCGACACCGGTGAAAGTGACACGGCGGTGATTCCCCGTGCCCTTTTTGCTTGATAAATTTCACCTCGCAACACTGTCGCCGATTCGCGCGACCTCTGCATTCAAGAATTCATCAACAAACATGGCCACACTAACCTCCACGATCTTGCATTGTTTCTTTCCCGACTGAATTGCATTTTCTTAAACGAATTTATCTTTTATTTCGATACTATGATCTATTATAGCACACAGAGTGTACAGCACAAATGTTATTTTATAGTTTCACTCATTAATCTATACTGAATTGGCCAAAAATAATAAAAGTTATAAAGGAATCACAAATACCATCTAACGTCAAGAATAGAAACTACACCGCTCCAACGAAATATGTAACTTTCATACGTGAAGACTATTTTGCACAATTCCCGTTTCTCGTGCTACGAATACCTGAACAATTTTTTATTTGGTGCTTCTCGCATGCCTCCATTAACGGGCCATAAATACAAAAAAGTAACGAGTGAACGTAACTTTCGCATCGGCAGAAGATTACGCGCTGCACCTTTCCTGATTAGTTTAACGAAAACGAAAAAATTAGTTTTCAATATTCGCGTGGCAATTAAACGCTTTCTTTTATTTTCCTCCGTTCGAGTGCACGTCAGGAAACGAGCGTATAATGTCTGCCTTTCTCATTGGCCCTTTTAGCACTTTCGGCGCCCCGCTCAATAAATACGACAATTACACATGTCGCGCTCATTCGAATGCAATTTTTATTGCTCGCACGGCGAAGCTTTTAACCAGAATATTTAATAAATACCAGGAACCCGTGTCCAATAAATATTCTCCTTTTCCGTTAAACAATCAGCGTGCTCGACAGCTGCCTTCGAAGAATTTTACAGTTTTCAATATACAGGGTGTATCGCCTAACTTCACGAAACATTTTCTTTATTGTTGTTGATATCAGAAAACGTCTCAGATAAAAGTTACGCGATTTTTATGGGGTCATGGTTTGGTGTTTTTTTCAGAAAAATTATTCAAAGAAGAAGTTATTTAGTAATCAATACTTCCAACTAAACAATAAGAGGCTGTTTCAGCGAATTATGCAGAACTAGTTCTCGTTAAGTTCTCAATTGGACATTATGCGGAACAGGGTTAAACGATCGATGGGGTTTTGTAAACCGAAGAATAGGGGTCGTGTGTCGCCAAAACTTGTCTGTGAGAGCAGAAGAAAAATGGACGAAATTGAGGGCTTCATCCCCTCAAAGTGAACCAGTGACCCGAATCAACTCGTGCCACCCTTTACACGTTCCGAAAGTTTTGCGGTTCATTGAATTTCCTGAATCGACCAGGGTGGTTCAACGCACTGTCATAGGAAGAGAAATAGAAAACTGGCCGATCGGATGGAATTAGCCTAAGCAGTTTCCGACTGGCAGTAATTCGATCGGCTTGTTACGCGAAGACACTCTCTCTCTCGCGCCCGTTCCTCTGTTTGCTCTCTTTTTTTGTTTTATTCCGCGCAACGGAGGACCGATGAAAGTGATTTCTCACGTTAGGGTTGCACCGTGAACGCGGCTACGTTTTTCGACGACTTTGCATATACCGGGTGTCCAGCCAACAAATCACCATCCTATTAACTTCGCTATCTTAGACAACGAACTTGATCAAAGCAATTTCCCACGTTAACAGACCATCTTTTTACGTCTACTATTTCAGGTAATAGAAAGAAACGTTCAAGGAGGACAATATTATGGTTGCAAGAGTTTCTGTGTATTTAGAGGCGTAGAGTTAAAGTATGAAGGCACGTGTACTCTGAAATTAATTTACTTAAATGTAAATGGTTACGAGTGAACGAATATGGTGGTTTTGTAATCACCGTGAAGGAGTCTGTATTTTATGAACCGAATTTGTTGTCAACGCCTCACCGTGTATAGATCGACGTGTACACAGGGGCGATTTTTTATAGATACGATCGATCTATCGTTCGAGATCCCGCGACCACCGGAACAGTAACGATTAGGATTGCTAAATACCCAAGATAAATGTGGCAAGCCACTAATTAAGGACCCCGATAGATCACGCTTCGGCTAATGTCGAATTTTGCATATCGCCACTGTGGGAAAGACCGATCGCAATGCAACGTCGGTTCTCCGCCGATCGGCTCGACTAATTAAAGGAACCAAAGAATTACTGAAACGCTTCTGTGAAATTAAATAATCGATTCATTTAACCGGGACGATTAAGGATTTTTAACACCGGGACTAAGCAATTTGCAATATTTGCTACACGATCAGCCATTGTGTGTTAATTCCTAACCTTAAAATAAAATTATTTTATAGATCACGCGTACAGTTTTACGAACGGATCTGTTGGATAAAAATTGTTTCCCTTTTCGACCGTGAAAGTTGGACAACTTCTAGCGAGCCAACGTGGGGTTAGGTCGAAAATAACTCCAACGTATTAAGTTTTAAGTCGATGTAAATCACCCTGCTAAGAATAAATAGAAATGGGATTACGAAGTCGATCCTTTCTTCGACGCGATTATATTATTTTCGTCCGATTACGCGATCGTTCGTTCCGCGAAACTTTCAACGATCATACGCACGTAATTGGAAAGCACGCATGGCAGGCTTTTATGCAAAATTGCCCCATTAAACATCAATATGACGGCGGCTGGTATTCGTTTTGCAATTAGCCGGGTTACTCGTCTCGAACAATTGAATTGCTGCATTTGCCCGTCCCAGTTTTCCAGCAAAATCTCAGCCGTTTTTCTTGCGCGTTACAATATTTCATACTCGAGGACGACGGAAGACAATAAGCTTTGTCAATGGAGGATAATTATCGGTCTCGTTCGATCAACTTAATTCGCTTTCATTGTCTCCGCGCCTCTAGGAGTCGCTTGTGCAACTCGCAAGAGATATTAACCAAGTATCTGGCGTCGATTTCCCCCCTCCCCCCCAACTTCAAACTTACAGGAAATTGTCCTCTCGTAAATAATAGCGTATATTATAAATTTCGATTATCTCACAGACGAAATGCATTTTAGGAAAACGTACAGTTCTCGAAACCAATCGAATATTATTAAACTCGCGTTAAAAAAGTGCAGTTGAGCATTCTAGGATTGCAATATGGCCGCCACCGGTAAGTGCCATCTATTATCGACAATCGGAACTAAACGTTTTATATATAGAAGGTGATTCTAAAGATTCGGACACTTTGCTATGTATACAGGATGATTCTGAAGATTTGTTATAAGTCTTTCATAAGTGAGTCCAAAGATAGAGACAACTTCCAGCAATCACACTTTCGGTTTGGCTACCTCTATTACACAAAGAAGTTGACCACATTTGAATAATAAATTCGATATCCGTGGAGTGGTCGCATTCCCAGTGCTGAAGATCGACCTTAATTTCACGTACAGTCCGAAAGCGTTCTTACTAGCGTCGGGGGACCAGTTTCCAAGTAGTCAGAGGCCACCATTCACGTTAATCATCCTCCCCGTCTTACGTACGTGCCTAAGAACAATGACGACCAATTGTCCGTAATTAGAACGCCGAGTTTACCGTACGAATCAAACGCAGCTGTTCGGTCGTGCACACGTACTATGCGTTCGCACCATACACTTGCAGAAATTTTCGTGGAGGACGCGTCTCTTAGTCTGGTCCCGAACTTAAGAGCCAAGTTCCATAGTCTTCAGCCGAGAACAGCACAAGTTCTATGGACGAGCACATTAATAGGGGCCAAGCAGCTCTGGTTCCTAACTTGGAACACAAGTACCATTGTATTTTAGTGAGTTCAGAGGTGATGGATAAACAAACGTCAGATTGCAACACAGTTTCCAACGAAAGTTTATAGCCTAACTAGATTCTTGGAAGGCAACCAACACTTGCTCTTAATTCGAGAATCAGTTATTATAGGTTTTAGTCGGTATTGAAGGATGCAAGCTTGTTGATGTTTAGATTATCAGATGTTGACCGGCTCTTCTTCCAAACTAAAGCTACACCTATTGAAGCTTCTAGGCGAGTTTGAAAAACTATTAATAATGTTCAACAGAGAGAGTGACGAAATTCTCTATTTGATAAGTCTCGATGGAGGTGTTTCGACAGGCTTTCTAGGAAGACCAGAACCGGATGTCCGTATCGGCCGACTATCGGTCGAAATAGAACGAACGAGTGCAAAGGGTTAAAAGCTTGGCTTCCGAGGCAACGATCTCGCGCTGGGAGACGCAACAGCGCCGAAAGCCCGCAAGCCGAGCTCTGAATATTTTAGTCGCGGACACGCGGCCTTCTGACTCTCGAAACCAAGTAGCCACGGTGGTTCAAAGCTAATGCAGCCGGCGTAAGATGGAATGGAATGTCCTTTGTGAACCGGCCGTTTCACCTCCATATACGTACTTGCTTCGCTCGCTTAGCTAATATCTTTCGAACGCGACGAAAACCAGTGGATTCCAACACGGAGGCGAGAAATTGTTTCGATTAATCCGGCGATCAGAATTTTTATGTAACACCAACGTCAAAAATCCCGTTGAAATTTCGTGTGCTATTCGTTAGAGAATAGAAAGTACATTTTTATGTAATTTTACGAAACAAATGGAAAACAGAGAAACTCAATTTTAGGAAACTTCGTCACTTCAGGAAACATTCTAAACAAAATCGTACTGAAACAATTAACGTTTGTTGTTTTCTCTGTCACGTAGTAAAATTACAAATTCAGACACGCGCCGTACGACATGTTCTGGTCGACTAAACGGAACAATGAAAACGGAAATGAGGACATCGCAGGACGATACGAACGACACCTAACGACACAATTGTTATGCAGTTCGAAGTAGGAGGCGATAATGATTCAACCGTTGCACGTAATAATGGCTTAAGAATGAAATTAATGTACAATTTACAAAAGTAAATGAGAAAGTGTTTCTCTGTGCTCGAGCAAGCCAAACATTCGCTAAAGAGGTGATATAACGAAAAGTGCTTCCAGTCGCGTAGCTTTCTCGTTGTGTTTACAGAGTGATTACCGCAATGAATGACTTTCGAAAAACGATAAACGAGGATGTGTACCTCTAAATTCCAGATTCTCGTTACTTTGCCACGAGGTACCCGTGTCGCGCGTCTCCGGTTGCAGCACCGATTGCGAAATGCGTTGTGTTTACAACTGTATGAGCGGCCGCTCGCGCGCTCGTGAAAGTCGTCGCCGTCTTGTCGCGATGGAAAAAAAACTCACACGCGTTTAGTAATGACCTAATACCGCGTCTACTGGCATTAAATTTGAACGACGCCCGTAAACCGACTGTCGAACCGATATCCAACACCGCGAGCCACTTGATACGCGGCCGACTGGCGATCACGAGGACTCTCGCGCGACAAGTGCTGTTCCGTCCTCAGCTACCATAATTTGAGGTTAGGTTCTAATAACGGCTTTCTAGCGTCTCTCGCATACTAGAATATTGGTCGTTCAAGGTCAAGGGGTGTCTACTACCCCCACTATACCTTTGGTAACACCTACAGCCCCGTCCATTAACACTTAACTCCGCCCATCTGCACTTAGGGGTTAAAAAATTTAATTTGGCGCGAGTAAACACAGAATCGACAGTGACCAAGGGCCACGAATTGGGGTTAAACGAGAACTAACTACGAATTATTGAAAACAGTACGACGGAGCAGTTGTCAGTCGGATGCCAGTGGTCGTAGGAACAGATTCGGTGTTCCATGAAATTCCAGTCGTTTTGTGAAAGCGCGGATATTGTATTTCGCGCTGCCCGGCATTATGCCCGGTCTCCACTGGAAAGTTTTGCCCCCAAGACTATAGGCTTTCCAACGAGCACGGTGTTAAAGTAAGGATTCAGTCGCACGGATACACACGGGCGACTGGCCTCGCGGGCAACGAAACTACTTCCAGCACGAAGACACTTCCGTCTGGCGGTGTATCCTATTCTCGATACCAACTTTCAAGAGCAAAAGTCTCGATCGAACGCCGGGCGTTCGACGCGCAATGCTTTTATACGCTTTTCTTAGCCGTTTGAACGAATAAAATCAGCAACTTTATCGACCAACTGCACAGATTAACCTATTTCTTTTCCTCGTATCCCATTATGTCTCATAATGCGAAAGCAGCTATGAATGAAACATGAGGTGCCAAACGATTATCATCGCCGATGAAGTTCAGCTCTGTCGGGTTTGAATATTCATCGAGGACGCACGTGTTCATAATAATAATAATAACAATAACGTCGATGCGTTAGAGCGGATTCGTGAAACGGGCGAAACACAAGCGACGAACGAGAATCACCACCTTGATGGATCGCCCACGATTTCTATGTTCCCTGCCAAATGAATACATCGCGGATAATATTAATCGAACGATCAGCGTGACTCCATCATCGTGGCGCGTCTCGAACGGCGCAGTTTCAGTACGTAGCCGCAACGCATACGAAATAAGCCCGGGTAATTGCAGCAGGGTGTATACGTGTTGCCCGTAAAGGCATGTGGCCATTTGCTTGGGACTTAGGCGAGTATAATATTCTTTCGCTAGCTATGCGCTCGGAGCTCGATGCAAGAGAAGACCTACCTAGACGTGGAACTCAACTTACGCTTGAACATGTACTAATTATAAAGATATAGGCGACAACGCTAAGGAAATTAATGAATCCTTAAGAATACAAAAGTCTGACAGAGGTAAGACCAGCTGCTAATGACTACTAGTAATATAATTGTTGATATATATCGACTTATGGTTCCTATTAGGTTAATCTTGACATATGTTGTCGAATACATAGTCCTGAGTATTCCTCAAAAGGTTTCACCCGTTGTTCGTTATTTGTTAATGTATTATTAATGATTAAAGATATAGACTATGGCTCTAACTTAACTTGCCCTTTAATTATAGAAGTTAATAGTTAACCAGTTTAAACAAAATGTATATCACACTTACCAAAGCGATTTCTAGTACGATGACCATGCACAGAGTGTCTCTCCAATGGCGTAGGCACACAAATAGAACTAATACACTTATGTACAAGTCGATGTTCCCATAGAATACAGGGGATTCCGTTTCAAAGACAGAAGACTCCACTTTTACAATTAGATGACAGATAAGAAAGTCTACTTTTCAGTACGTATAAGGAAAACTGTGATTTTTCATTCGTGGAGCAAAGAATACTACTTTCCATCGATGATTCCACGGAATGAAGACAAATGCGATTTCCCATGGTAAGGGATTTTACGCTTTATCGAAGGAATACACGCAATCATGGTTTCCCTATAAAGGACAAAGGATTCTATTTTCAGCCTCTCGAAGAGTAGCAACAACGCGAGAGACCTCAACGGTCCAGCAAAATAAAGGAAAATGATTCAATTTTCTGCAGCTGTAGAATCATGTACCCAATTACCATAAAACAACACAGCCAAGGGATAAAGGCAACCGAGATTCCATTTTCAGAGACAAAGGGCTCTGGCTTCTGGTGGATGAAGTAAACTCAAAAGATCTCAACAATTCCGTGAAACGAAGGGAGCAAGGTCCTGCTTTCTCGCTGTAGAATCATGTACCTAATTACCATAATTCAACAGAGCTACATACTGAAGGTAACCGGGATTCCGCCTTCAAAGTCAAAGGGCTCTGCTTGTTAAGAATGAAACAAGCTCACGAGAACAGCCCTACGAAACAAAGACCCATAGTTCCACTTTCTTCGCTGTAAAACCAAACGCCAAAGCAACTAAATCCCAATAGAACCACAGAATCAAGGCAACCGAGGTTTCATCTCCCAAAAGATTCTACTTTCTGCTTCCGGAGGACTAACTCAACGAAGACGATAGGTTCTACTTTCACACTGCAGAGTCGAATAAGAAATTACCAGAATCTAATAGCGTTGCAGAATGGAAGCAACCATGATCCTACTTTTAGAGGTTGAAGAAAGATCCTTAGACGTACCACGAATAAGTACCACGAAATGGAGATAGAAGATCCACTTTCTATTCCTCTAGAGCCAAGCGATCGCCACGGCTCAACAGAGTAGATAGTCCTGTTGGTAGCATCTTCCACCCTCGAAGACAAAGTATCCTTCGTGAGGAGCGAGCGCGAGAGATCTCAATAATCTTGCGGGATAACGATACGAGATTCCGATTCCTGCTCACGTGGAGCACGAGATAGCAATTTACCAGAGCCTGATATAGCCGCGGGACGGGTGGCATCCCGTATTCCGGGATCGCGGACAAAGGATTCTGCTTTTAGCTTCCGGCGTGCGGACAGGTAGAGGTCCCGAGGCGCGAACGCGGGAAGAATGGTTGGAAAGAGACGCGTCGTTCGGTGAGACGTCGCGGTAAACACTGTCGGAGGATGCAACGGTGCGGGAGAGTTCTGGCTGGTGCACTTCTGGTCGCGTAAGGTTCACGCGGGACAGGAATACCACCGCGGAGCCACCGGGGTGCGGTCTCGTTTCGCCGCGGCACTTTTCTGTCTCCGCTCGGCTACGAGTAGAAAACCGGTCTCTACGAACGAACGAGTCCGCGGATCGACGGGTCACCCCGGCAAACACACGGACACACGCCGGGCAGCCGGATCGACAGCTCTCGGCGAGGATCAGCTGCTGGCTGCTGTCATTGCACTCGCGATATCTTGCGTCAGCGATCGGGATAGAATGGGATTTTTTTTTTTCTTCTATCGTTCGGATCCGTTCCGCCGCGGGTTCCCCGTTCGGTCGTCGATCGATCTGGTTGACGGGTTTGTCCTCCGGTACTTACTATTGTGCATCGAGAAAGGAATCGCGCGCCCTTCCAGATGTATATCGTCTTTTCAAATTAAACTTTTTGTTGCGTCTCGTGGAACCAGTATCACGTTAGCCCCCAGGTTACCGAAGCCTGATTCATACGCTGAGATTATTCGCCCTGTCCCACCTACTCGTAATCCTTAACTTAACAAGTATATTAATATACATGTGTCGGTAGCTCTCTGATATATTAGCATACACCGCCGCGATCCGGAGGTCGCGAGCATGTTAATCTACCCCCCTACGCCAAAGGGTAAAGACCCAGGACTACTAACCCCCGTAATAACATTCTTTGTAAGGGTATACGATCTCGACTCCCAGTTCCATACAAGGGCAAACGCTGAGTTTTCAGCTGTTCGCGTTCGAGTCTTCTTTCGATCCAATGCATAAATAACTTAAAATTCTGATGAATTGGATGCGACGGAGTTACAGGGGCTGGGGCTGTGGAGTGGACACGCCCACCATAGAGTATGGTGGGTGTAAAGTGACCTTGAATAACACATTTCCTATCACCAATCTTGGGCACGCATGTTAATTATAACCGTAAAGCAATTATGACTACCGAAGAACCGATAAGCAAACGAGCCAGGACGTTTCGCAGTCGTTAACAATAAACAACGTTTAGGGCACGATTCGTTATTGCTCGTTCGTCAATGAAATGAAACGAAACGGCCAACAGATCGCACGCACGCTCCAACGATCGTCGCTTCCTCTCTTTCTCTCTCTCTCCCGAGCATAAAGCGATCGCTTTTAATAACCCGTTTCACGTTTCACCGATAACAAGCCAACCGAACAGGTTTATTCGTAGGGTGTCCTTCTTTTCCGAGTTTGTTTACTGGTTACGCCACTGCGCGCTCGCCGGTCTAGGATCGCATTTATTTTGCCTCCCACGTGCGCGCGCTTAGGCTCACAGCTCGAAATACCGATACACGACGGCCGATCTCGATCTCCGACCGGAGAAATCGTTGCACGGATACCAGGCGACGGTGCATGTGCCGATTACATGACAAATCGGTGTTCGCGCCGCGGCGCGTTTTCATCGTCAGGAAATTGCGAAAAGTCCAGGCGGCACCATAGAAGGGGGGGCGTGACCGCGATTTGAGCCAACAGCTCCGATAATTATCGATTTAACGCTACCAGGGACTCGACATTGGATCCATAACGCCGTCCATGACTCCCTCGCCTCGACACGTTTGCTTTCTTCTTGAAACTTAGCCCAACGTATCGAATTATCATCGATACGACAAGCTTTCGCGCGATAGAGGCAGGAAACATTGGTCGTTCAAGGTTTGGGGGAGTGTCTACTCCCCCACATTGCCTTTGGCCACTCCCACAGCCCCGCCCATCTACTCTTGATTCAGTCCCTTGCATTTGAAAGAACGAAACCCGGAGATATTTGGGGCCTGGGCGTAACTATGAATTATTCAAAACAGTGCAACAAATGTTCGATCGCATTTGTTGACGTAAATTAGAAACTATATGTTCGTTCAGAGTACTTCCTGCCATATTTACATAGTGGGTTAGGTATGTACTAGGTATGTATTAGGGATCAGGACTACGACCGAATGGAGATTTGGCAAAAGACAAAGTGAAACTGTTATTTCGACAAAGATGTATAAAAATAACGCATACCACTGCATAGTTTCACACAGCTAATGCTAACCTAACAATGGTGCCTTGATATTTTTAAAAGATCGGTGTAACGTACATGTCCCGTGAACTACAGTTATTTGGATAAATGTTGAAATATTTGTCGTGATGCACCATGCACGTGCTCTGGAATGGTGATGACTAACAATGAAACGTGTTCGTGAGCGGGCACGAAGTATGTTTATGGGTGAAGCGGGAACACGAAAAGCCGCAAATCTCTTCCGACAGCGGTAGAGTACTGTTAGCCTATTTCGTATCCGGTAGAAATTCAATGGATTATCCTCGGATTTGTATCGCTTTTATTTGACCCGTTCGCCTTGAAAGCGGTCGAGAGCGATTTAGAGAAAATAGAATGGTGGTTCTAAAACGTGCAATACCACGAGACTGTTAATCCAGTCAATTAGTTGATAGGCTTTCATAGGTCACTAACGAACCATAGAGTATCGTTAACTTCGCGTATTTATTAATTTATACATATAGTCCCTCTTTCCAAGTATGGGAAACTATAATAAAACACGCGCGATCGAAACTATCAACAGATGTTGCCAGAGCTGACTAAGAAGAACCGAAAGAAAAGGTGTCTGGAATCACCCAGGCATGAAAAGGAAAGACACGGTGGATGCTGCAGTTGGCCGATTGTGTTGCGTCGCGTTGGTAAACCCAACAAGTCTCGACGAGCCTGGTTGAACCGTTACCCGGCTGCTGAATCTTTCCGCGAGGTGGAACTTCTCACCTTTGCTCGTCAAATCGTCACGCATTTATCGTAGGAAATCGTACGGGTTGCTGCGGTTTCCTGGGAAAAACCGTCACACTGCGAAAAAGTGCTGGACATGCGCCTAGGATTGATTTCTCCCAGGAAACCAGCGCTACGCCTTAAGGTTTTTAGATAGCGGCATTCCTTTCGAGTCTACTGACTCAAGAATCGCCCTATACATTCACAGAATTACCGTCACGGTGTGTAGACGGAGGCATTCCTATTGAGTCTGCTGGTTGGAGAATCGCCCTATACATACTGTGCTCGATTTCTTATTGGATTTTGTATTGTTCTCTTACAACAGTCTACGAAGAATAGACTCCTGCATATAAATTTTTCATCAACAGCGAGTAAATAACATCGCACTAAATGATGCGAGAGGGATCGTTGAACTCGGTTCAATGCAAGAAATGACAATCGATAGCTGTTGCGAGTGCACCGAACGCTAAAAGAGGAAACCCACCAGACCGCTACATGAAGACTTTTGCTAATATGACGCTAATTGCACAGTCGCAGCGTGGCGTCGACTTTGTTCCTGCGGACCCGGCGAACAAAGAAACGACCAAGGAACTGGGCACGCAACCCCGTAATAAAATGTAATACTCTATTGTTGTTGGTCGGAGACGCCGATTTTCGGGTTAACTAGGCCGCTCTGGCTCGACATATATTGCCGTCTATTAATAGTGGGACTAAACTGTAACACTGGACCTCGCTGAAAACGAGCCACGGGACTTTAAATTGACAAAACATTGTCGTCTTGCTTTAGTATCCTGCTATAATCCTGACCGGTAGTAGAGCAATATACATTTTATGTATTGCTCTGGCAACCAGAACGATTGCCCGCTTTATTCGTTAATTGTCTGACGTACCAACCCTCCCTGTTTAGTATCCTAGCAAAAGAATTTCAAATGTACAGTTTCGAAATAAAATCTGCAACGGTATATAGAACGAACACGAGCGTTTCATTGGGTCTTACTTCATCAAGTTTGCAAATGTAACATCGTGTACAAACTTGCCAAGCCCATTGACCGCCCGTCAAACGACAGTTTTTCTTACTGTGCCCACTTTCCACCCATATAATCCTCGAGATAAACGCAACACTGGCGCACCGTTGCCCACGCGGTATTAAATAACATTTTTTTCCTTCGAATGCTGAATCCAGCATCCGTGTTTCGATTTCTTTAGCCCCTGCTGCCGGCTGAATTATGAAACAAACGTAATTCAAAGGCGTAAAGTAGATCTTTGCGATCCCAGCTGTTGCTCTCGAAGGAGCCAAGCTTGTATTTCATTTTTATTGGACCCGTCGCGGTGGACATTCAACGAAACGGCAAAAGAATGCGTTGGAGCGTTTACGCGCGTGTCCGGAGACCCGTACACGCCTTCGAACGACGTGAAACGTGTGTGACGTTCCGCGTATTCCAGCTCGGTCGAAAGCTGGATTTACGAGGCGATAGGGGATCGGAAAAACGTCTGCCTTCGCAGACTTTCGAGAACCGAGAGAATTGCAACGATACTCGAAGGACCCGATACGTGTTACGTGTGGGAAGGTAATAGGAGCAAACGGAAGCCGTGCCCTTTGACGCGTGGGAGGCAGACAAATTGTAAATAAGACTCGACAATGGGTTCTCACAATACTCATTAGGCTGTGGCGCGTTTGGACCGATCTGGCTCATCTCTTTGCTATTGAGAGGCACGTGTTATTGTTGGAGGACAGGTCTAGACTCTCTTGATACACTTGGCTCATGAACTTCAAAATGAAGAAGTATAATAAACTCTCCTAGTTTAGATGTCTGTCATCCAAGGTTTAAACATTGACTTTTGTCTTAGTGTACCTGGACAAGTAGCCCACTTGACCCCCTCTGGTGACCACCACACCAAGAGTGGTAGGACGACCTGCCTCCTCGTTTTTTCGAATCTCAGAAGAGACGTACTTTTCTCGACACCAAAAGGTTCTAAACCTTTTTTTCTTGGATCTTCCATCCCGACTAGTCCATTTTCTATTCAGCAACTCACTCAGGGACGAGACCAGGCCTTTGTTTAGATGGCGACAGTTCGATAAGATCCAAGGTTTCCAGCGAATCCACGGTGACAAACTAGACCGTTCACGCTGGACAACGCACTCGTCACGCGCGTGACGACGCCCACGCTAATTGCATTCAAAACGATTTCAGGCGAGGCGGCCGAGGCACAAAAGACGTACAAAACGGTACAAAAGAGTCGCGCGTCCGCCGCGAAATCGTTTCAGTCCGCTTCGACGCCGGCACTCTTGGCAAAACGCTTTGAGCAAGTAAACGCGTTCCTAGAAGTACGTATTCGGCCGGGCACGTGTGCGCTAAACGGACCAGATTGACTCGGGTCAGGTACGAAAACCGTGGCACCCAATTTAACCATCAAACGTATTCTTTTGCCCGAGTCCAGTCGAAGCCATAAAGCAAATTTCTCTTATTTCTAAAGGCGTGGTAACAACGAGATTTCTATTACGGTAGAACGTTTTTGCTGCACAGAAATTTAAAGGATACCTGCCTCCGTGGTCAGACAAAACAAAATCGGTTACGCCAGGGAATAACGTCCAGGTAATCTCGGAGCAGGATCGCTCGAGGGTTCAAACATGACCGTGAAATCGCGTCAAAGGCAGGTTTCTTGCCACTATCGAGACTCTGGGAGGTCCGTGTGGAAGCCCCGTCAAGCGGAAAGTGACCCTAACCGCGACTAATTTCAGTACCACTACAAGTTCAGTCTATTATACAATTAATTACCAATCAATTTGCAGACAGTATTACACGTTTCCTCGTGCAAAAGTGAATCGAAAACGTAGAATGAATTTTTTGCCTACGAGTCTTCGTTGCGGAGTAAAACGACTTTAAAGCTGCGTGCGCGCGCAACTGCGTCCAACACACTTTTTGAACTCGATTTACCGGCGAACGAAGGCTCGTACGAGATCGGTTATTCGACACTTTCGTCTCAGATTTTCGAGAGGAACAACATATTATCGCGCGATATGATTTCGAGAGATCTGGCGCTCGACGCGCTTCTAAAACCCGTGAAACGAACTCGCGGGTCACGTTTCAATAAGAAATTCTTTGTTCGGTCGTCCAAGGGGACCGGCCTATCGCGTTTCTGCTAATTATCACGATTCAGTGTACCAGAACGCGCGCGTAGGAAGCGTCGTAACCAAGCCGCGCAAGCGCGTAAGCGGCTTATGTTTTCCTTCGACACCGTGAAACACTCGGGGACCGCTTCATTTGCATTTTAAATATCGCGCGCGCCCCTAGATCTAGTCGACGCAACATTATTTGGATTACACGGTGAAAAATACAATTTATTCCGCTGTCTGAGTCACGTTACCAGCGTCTCGTTTGCTGGCTCCGGGCGTGTGAGTGATTTAGAAAGCGACGCGACATTTATTTTCCCCCGGAAGGCGAAGGAAACGAAGGCGTCCTCCCTCTTTTGGGCGATTGTTTTTCCGCGACAGGAGAAACTGATTTAGGGCTCGTTCGATACGTGTTTAACTTGTTACTTACTTCAAGTGTCTACTGTTTCGAACGATTTTTTCCAAGCGTGGGGCCAAGGAAGGAATGGAAAATAGACCAGACAGCGGCGTAATTGCGGTGCGCGCAGAAATCCACGATGAATCGCGAACAATTAACGTTACGACTAGAAATAAATTCGACGCGTTCGTCTCCTGTCCAGTAATTCTATGGCCGTACGATAATTGAATACCGCGGCGGGGCAAATAAATTAAACAATCCGCAGAAATCGCGGATTGCAACGCTCGCTGGTACACAATTACGCGCGGATGGTTGATTTAAAGCCGCTCGTTACTGCCTGTGTGGCAAATTTATCTGTCGGTGGTGCACGGGCGTATTGACTTGCGGGTATCGCGATGCGTCCTCCCGGAGATCACGATAATTGGCTTGTCGTTGACGTCCCTCGAAACCGATACAATTACTCGAAACAAATTAAACTACTCTATCAATGGTTGGTCGAGACTTTGCATTCCGATAGGGTAGAAAGGAACTCGCGTTAACGGGTCTAGGAAATTAATCACGATTAACACCGCCACCCAACAGCCATTTAACACGCCGACTGTCGCCCCGATATCCCTGACATTTTCTTATCTTCAAAAATATTGTTTCCAGACCGCGTAAAATGGACTTCTAACGTAACATGGTGATAAGTCTAAACGAAAGGTCGTTGCTTTTGTATGTAACTGGAATTTCAAGTCACCTCCACATTCGAGTTTTAGTAAGCACCATTCTATTTTATCCTACCTTATAATTTTGTATGTTTACAAAGAGGTGAACTACGGTGGAGTGGAAAAATTCAAGTTGATATTGCGATTGGATTTCGCGCGATAAAATCGTGAATTAGTTAGCGCAAACAAGGTTTGGGCGATTTCGATGCGTGTCACGAGCGTTAGAAAATTTCTCGAGACGCGCGGCTTATTAAAACGCGGTCGCGACGAAGCGTACGCTTCTAATGCGCACGCAGGCAAAAGCGTCCCGACGTTGACGATTTACGAGTTCATTCACACTCGCGTTGCATGTTAGGAGCGACACAACGACGCTAATACATCGTTCCTTCGCGGACGTTCGTAAATACAATGGAGCAGTGTTTCTCAAAATTTCCCATCAAGTTCAAATTATCGTAACGTCGGATCCAGCGCCGTAAAATCGCTGACGGTGATCTCTTGCGAAACCAAACGTAAACGGCTTGGAAAAATCGAGTCCACGCAATCGGTGACGCAACTATGGGGGGTTCCCGCGTGTTTTGAGTAACGTCACGCAAAGTTTTGCGCAGCCAGCTGAAATTCGCGAAAGACGTGACACTTTTGACGACGATAACGAATCGCAACGAGTAACGAGCCCCCTTTAAATGTTGTGTGCAAAGTTGTATAACGAGGCGTTCCACATATTTGCTGCGTTAGTCACACACCTTTGTGACCCGTGCTATACATACGGGCCCAGAAAGATAAAGAGCTAGGCGAGAATGACAAAGTCTTGTTCAGCCCGATCTTTAACCAGACCTTTCAATAACCCCGATGGGAGGTATTCTGTATGCACAATGAAACTCTGCGGAACTTTTCTAGTGCAACTATATCCCGCTTATACGATCCCTGCATGCGCAATGAAATTCCACTCGTATCATTGTAGAGCAACTATGTGGACACTTACATGATTTCTACAGCGACCGTGTGTCTATCGAATCCTCAATTATACTACTGCCAGACAAAGGAAGTTGATTTGCAACACCAATCAATGTGGATTCTCAGTATAAATTTATAGCAGCACTGATCGATCCATCATCCCGGAGTGAAGAGATAATTATATTTCCGAGAAACAACTCTCAACTAAGACCTTGCTTATAGACTCTAGAGTCACTTAAAGTTGGTACGTGAACCAAAGTCACATCTCGATAGAATTAAGGTTAAGTGTCAAACGAAGGGAGTGACTCGTATCGCCATTCATGCATGTACACTTCCAATCAATCTATCATGCTTGACTAAAGGGACTCCTCAAGTATTTCCAGGAAACCTCGGACAACGAATGCCCCACTCGAACCTCCCCTTCAATTAAAACCCTACTTGTAAACTCTACGATTACTCAAAGTTGGTGCGCGTCTCGAGTCGTATCTCGACAGGATCGAGGTTAAGTCTCGGATACGAGGAGTTGACTGTTACCACTCAATATGGCCGCCACCAGCGTGAATTTTCTGTACTACCCATCGATTTGTTGTTCGAAAATAAAGGGACTCTAATGAAAATCTACTAGGATTAAGGCTAAAACTTAACTCGTAGACCCTAGAGTCGCTCGAACTCGATATGTAATCCAAGATGGCTGACTTATACCACCATCGGAGGTTCGGTGTCGAAGACTCGCCATCGATCTATCACCCCTGACTACAGAGATAGTATAACGAACGTCCCACTTGGATCTCTGGCTCCAATTAAAACCTGCAACACCGATACCTGGTTGCGAACCGAATCGATATAGTCGAAACCAAAACTGGTCGTAGGAAGATCGTCCGGAAGGGTAGCCTTAGCGGACCGTCCTATTTCTGACCTCACCCACGACACGCGGCCATTTTTTCCTCATTAACGGCATCATCGACCCGATCGGGGAAGAAGTCGAGTGGTCAGGCGGGCTTAAACCCGGCCACGACCGAGTGTAAACGAACCTTTATCTCAATCCGCGCACGGTCCTCCGGCAGCGTGTTACATATAAGGGAATCGTAACGAGTAACGACATTAGGCATCGGTCGGTATCGCGTACATGGCAGGAGTCAGCTTAACCCCTCGCGCCGGAGATCCGGTTTTATCAGCCATATTGGATGCACGCGAGTCAATTGTGGACTTAAGAAGCGTGGGTCGCCACAGGCCGACCCTGCCGGATCGGGACATCGGGCAGCTTTTTCTTCCACTTTGCCAGCCACCCCGGGACTCCGGGATTCGGTCTAACTGTAGTGCTGGACGCTGATCGACATGGAATCGTCGTGTTTACCAGCGCCAACTGGTCGACGGATCGAAGGGAGATAATTGAACGCTGCACAGACCGTGACACTTCGGCCAACATTCGATTCCCGGGGGTATTTAAAAACTTACGAACTTGTGCTCGTTAGATTAGAACCTACTGCGAGCGTTAACGAGGCAATTAAGGTTTAACACTCGTACCACTAGCTTTTTACACACAGGTATTTTTCACTCTCTCGATGCTTATGGAACGTAAGTGCTTCGTGAGGCGTGGGGGGTCTTGAAAGACCTAGGAAACAGACTACTGTTGAAAACCCAAGTGAACATTTTCATTCTAAATTTTCGTTCTAAAGCCTAGATTCTGTGCTATCAAATCTTAAGGACTGAAGATTCTAGGGGATAAAAGAACTCGATAGGTCTTACCTTTCTCCAGAGTTTGAGATCGAAATTGAATTCTGTCTGGGACAATTTGTAGGATTCGAAGAGGCCTAACTCACTCGCGGCAACGCTAACGAAGCAGTACGACGCATATCGAAGTCAGCGGAGTCAGCGGAACAGTGATTCGTGAAATTCGAACGACGACACGCGATCCGAGACTGACGATAATTTTCGCGTCGAGACGGTATCGCGTGCGTATGATTCAACATGTGGGCGAACGGCATTAAAAAACCAGGGGAGATACGTGTCCCTGGAGAAATGAAGTCCGTAAACATCCTCCTAGCAGTGTGCTCTTCGGCCTGCATTACTATAAAGGAAAAGGATGTACCCCGATTCCGTTCAGATAGCCGCTATCGTGGCGGATTCTTTTCGGAAAACGATTCTTTCGCGATGGGTCTGCGAGCAAAGTCCCAAACGTAAGCAAACTCCGGCGACAAGAGTTTTTTAAAATCTCCCAAAACATTTTAAAACAAAGACAAGTACTCTAGAAACGACCTCCAAACAACCTTTGAGTTTTATAGGTAATTTCGAGGCTCGACGTACTTAAAATAATATAGTTTTCCTTTGAAGGTCATTCGAAGGTCAATTTCGTAAAAACAATGTACACACTCCCCGTGTTGGTAATTAAAGATAAACGATACTGGTTTTTAGATCAAACTGCGGGGGCAACGAGCGCGCAGGAGATTCGATCAACTATAATCAACGTATTAAGTTACGATATAGAAACTCGGTTACGTAAAATAATGAACCGCGAGATATAAGCAACCACAGGACAATACGAGTAACGAAATTCGAAGAGCAAACTTTCCACGCGATTAGCAACACGCTAGAGACTATTAGACCCTTGATTTTTATACGAAATTTTGACCCTACGCTTCGACGGAAGCTAGACACGATCTTGACCAACTTTAGAGTGAAAGCACCCGGAATGGTGGTTCGTTATTCGCTTGGTATTCGATGAATAATGATAACGCACGGTTATGGCAGAAAAAGAATCCGCTGAAAATCCGCAAGACCTTCGCACGGCCCGTTCCCAAGATCCATATGCAATTCCAAGCTTCGAATACGTGAGACGCCGCTGAGGGCAACGTCGTTCGCCTTTAAAGTTTCTGCACGTGCAACTCACCGCGAGGAGCTACGGTGTCGGGAAATCAAGTTCAATGGCGTCTCGTTGGACGATGATCGAAGCTTCGCGACTGTACGGGCATCGTTTCGTAACACGTGATCAACGAAACAACCGAACGAATAAAAATTTCTGCTCCCCATTGGTTATTATATTACTTGTCGACTTGTTCACTGTCCATGATCCGCACATGGGGCACAACACTACGCTATCAGATACGTCGCTGAGAGACCGGACAGTGAACGTGTAAATATTTTTAATATTTATAGAAATATCTGAGCACAAAGCTTCGAATCTGACTACATCAAGTAAATTTGAAAGTTATTGCGTAACTAAAAAATAATTGTTGAATAGTGGAGATTTACAGACAGTGGAACTTGTATCGTTTCGTTTTGGGTGTAAACTGATGTGACACTTCGTGTATAGAAGCATCCCTAGGTAACATAATACGAATGCTCATTAAGGGGTTCAAGTAACCCCTTGTTGATAGAGGGTAAACCTTACTTCAGCCACCTTTTCCTCGGCAAATATTCATAGTTAGGGCTTCTTCTCGAGCTTTAACGCGCTGTTACGAGCTTCCTCGGACCTTGTTCGCGGTGTATATTACGCGAGGCAAGGTAACGTTTATTAATGCAAAACGATTTTAATTTTTTATCGTTTGAACCGCCTGAAACTGATGAACTACAGATGTATGTAACGAGCACCGTTGACTGTCTGACTCAGATTTATATTGAATTTTGCACAAACCACGGAAGAAAAATTGTACTGCTTAAAAAACAGATGCAATTGCATTTTTCAAGACACAGCCGACTCAGATGCCCGAGACATTCTGGATATTTACTGACAACAGTTACCGTTAAGATGCAAACTTTTATTTACAGAAATTGTTAGTGTCGCGATTCTATCTATTAGAGTTGGAAGATCGAGAGTACCGGACGCTGACGTCGCTGATCATTCCAACATCAAAAGATTCAACCTTTCCCATCGGGCATCTGTGGCTGTTGACAATATCGGATGTTGTCTATCTGTGCCGACAACCGACCGGTCGCCTAAGAGCGCATTATTACACGCCGAGTTCCTGCGTGCGCTGGCATGTGGGGTATGAGACTGGGCGAGATTGCGCGCATCTATCTCGCCCACTTGTTCCCGACCATGATATACAGGTTGCTTCTTCCGTGTGAGCTTGGCTCCGCATAGAGTCGCCGGAGACGTTTGCACGACTTGTACAAATGTCTCTACACGGTCCTATGCAAACCCCCAACCCGAAACGAGTGGATCTCCCGGCGGCCCGAAGCGCCGTAGGCCAACAAGCTCGCGCGACAGGCAGCAAACTTGAACACACGTATACAAATTTAACTCGAGTAATACGGTCTCCAAGGTTTGCAAACGACATCAAATAAAACCATTCAAGACGCCTCGATTTATGGGGACACGTTAAGCACAATCGGAGCAAATCAAAGTAATCCCACAGTCTCAGCAAACAATGACTAACAAATAGTATCCTCAAACTGATGATAAAGCGTTGCTTTAAGTTCGAAGATTTTTTAGTTGAAAAATAAACGAAACGGACGTTTCCGTAGGCTGTGGGAACTGCATTTATTGTGCCTCGATGGATAATACTAGTTTATTCAAGGCCACACGTGACGCATCCCGAGATAGGAGCCGTGTATATTTTTTAAACAAACAATGATAAAGCTATGTGTCTTGTGTGTATACAGGTGACTCATTTTATGACTGTTCCCAAGGAAGGATTATGCTTCGTAGATGAATTTCGAGAAAGGAACACAGGAAACGAGGGCATCTCATTTTTGTTTAATTTCTAAAGTGAAAGATACGAATGAATGAAATTTAAACAGATCTATAGGATGGATAAATATAGACCAGAGATAGGTAGAATTATATTCGAATAATATACAACCAATAAAATCGACGTATGGCAATTTGTTCGAGACGTTTATTAGATTAGATATTAAATTTTTATTTATACGTTATGAAGTATTTCATTCTAGAATTAAAATTCATATTTATATGCATCGAGTAACGGATAAACGTTTATCTTTTATTAGTCGAGATATTGATCTAATTAAGAACTATACAAGGTGTTCGAATAATCCTAGTGCAAATGGATATAAAATATTATTGTTGGTCATACAACAAAATTAATATGGTATATTTTCATATGAAAAATCACCCACTTCCTGGTTGTATTACGAATAATGGAACACCCAGTATTGTAGAGGTAAGCTATGATGGAGAGGGAAACATTAGAAGATTGATGGAAACATCGAATCGCGACATGAATCAACCTGTAGAGGCACCTATGAGCGTATTCCTTGCGCAGGCACTTGGCGTTAGAAATGCAGCTGGAGAAGCACTATACGCCTACGCTTTGCTAAGCCCACATGACCAGGGCCGTAGGTATTACAACCCAGGTGTCACGTCTTGGAATGTTATCTATATAAATGTTACCGAGCCGATGGCAACAAGAAGAAAAGCTGCATACGATCGTTGTAAAGGTTATCAACTCTGACAACTCGTGACCTATTAACCCTTAAATGCATGATTTCTCCAACGCTAATGTAACAAATACCAAATGACATCTATAACAGACTACATACTCTACCGGTCGTACGGTATAATTTCTAAAGTACTCGATTGTAATAGTGCTCTGAATATAAAATAATTCAATAGTTACTAGTTATTCCCCTACTACCAGCGCCGCCAGCGGAGAAACGATGAAACACTACTATACCTGCGCAGAACTGTACGGTATACCTTTTGCGCAAGTCTAATAGTTGTGTTTCATCGCTTCTGCGCTGGTGACGCTCCTGAACTTTGAATTTTATGCAAATATCGAGGTTCGCGTGCAACTATCGAGGTTTCGCTCTATCCAGCAACAACAGACTATCGTAAATCAATCTAACGTCAGTTTGCTTTGTTTCTAGGTTACACTTATTGATATTCGACCGTGTGTGGACTGATTTTACAGTCTATATACCCTTTATCATGGCAATGTAGATCCAAGTTGTAGAAAATCGTGAATAAAAGGAGACAGGAGTTTCACGAACTGGCTCAAATTTTCAGGGGCTTGGCCGTGCCTCTGCTGGCCAGGCCCATAAAAATCCAGACGGAACGAGAGAGCCGGTTGCTCGATTTTTGGGCGTGTGCACGGGACAGGAATACTCGCGCGACACGCAAGCAAGCCGCACACGCGAGCAACGGCCTCTCGTAGCGACGAGACGCACACCAGTCCGTGGAAAGCGCAGGCCTCTCGACGGTCTCTAAGCTGCATCCGGCAGAGCGAGTGTTTTTTGCGCGTCGTATCGCATCCTTAAGTTCGCCACTTGTCCCGCGAGTAGTCGGGAGCATCTTCGTGACTATCGTGCGCGTCTCCGTACGTACCACGAGCATGCAAATGAAAATCAGAAATTTCCTCGAGGCGATGGATCGCCGTAGTCACGAGACACACTGCTCGTTCGGGCTCGCGAGTCCAGAATACTGCGGGGGGAAAAACAATAAAACAATTCTTAAGCGATCCCTTTGATACGTTCCATTGTGCGAACAATCGAACCCTCCTTAACTCTATTACGAGCCTACTAGCTTCACCTCTGTCGCCGCGTAGAAAATCTGGCATTCCACTGGGATCGAAACTATTTTCGGAACGATTCGCTTAATTATGCAAGTATGGCGTTATCGCTGAAGAGTTCGACGACCTAGCGCAAGCTCCAGCGTTTCTCAAACTCTAGGAATATAATTTAACGAGACACCCTGTGTATCCGAAGTGTAAAGAATCGTAAAGATCTAGATCGAACGCGACGTTCTGCAAAAAATAACCGAGATAACCGTCGAAGATATCTGTCGGGCGTAAAAACGCATGAATTACACATCGAGAGCAGCATCTCGAAAAATTTCGAGATAAGGGACGCAACGTCACTTTCACGTGTGTGCACACGCGCGGCTGAAACCAGCGGACAAATCGAATCGTAAGAAGTTCAGGTTTTCTCTTCCACGTGAAATTCCGTGAAACATAGTACTGTTACTCGCCTCGTGTATCTCACTTATCTTCGTTCTAGACCCTCACGTGTACTCGACACCTTTTTCATACCACGCGGATTTAGGACACTGGTCTTCAAAAGGCTACCAGTTGGAGACACTATCAGCAGAATGTATTTTTTAATTTGCTAACGCCGAGATGTTCCGATCGTTCATGGACGAAGTTAATCTTTTTTCTTTTACGATTGTACAAATTGTGTAATATCAATTGCAAATATTTGTTACGATAATACTGTCAATAAAACGGAAGGAAAAATTGCAAAACGTGTTTAATGGGGTCTCTTATCATTGCCACAGCCTTCATAAATAACTCGTGTGAAATATTAATATCGACGGTCCGATTGTAACGAAGTCTCGACTGTTTGACTAAACGGATGTACCACAGTTATTTTCGGCGTGGCGACACACATTTTAGAAAAGCAAATGGCAAGCTGCAAAATTGCATATTTTTTATCATACTCTAAATGGATGTCGACTTCTAAGAAATAAGCAACACTTGTCTTAGTAACAAGGACATGTTTGCTACCTGCAGATAAAACACCAATGAGAGTGATAAATGTATCAAGTGTTACATCGTGATAAACGACAGTCTAAGAGTCTATGTTCATTATAAACGTACTATCTTTGCACTGATTAATGTATTGAAATATCTTCTGGTATCACTCAAGTCCTCTTAAACGCAGATACATACTAATCATCTAATCTCAAAATTTTTTACAAACCTACGTTGCACGACAATTATGACCAAACAATCACTAACAGATAAATTAAGTGTTTACAAGAGACTTGCACTAATAAATAAGATAATGCATTTATTATGTTCGATTTTAATGCCCCCTCTCCTCTTCTATAGAACACGCCCACTACTTTGTTAATTAGATTAGTTTTCCCTTAAACAGCGCCGCAGAACCCGGAGCTCGATACTACTAAAATTCTTTCATCGAATCGAACGTCATAAATGTCTCCTTTTTTTCCCAGCGACACATGTTTCCTCTCAAGATATCCTCCCCCACCACTTTCGAGCAACGAGACGAATTATCCACTCGAGGTAAGACGCGCGAATGCATTACGGACAATGAACACGCGACGATCGTTTACAAGGCGTTATGATTGGTGCTTTCTTTCCGCTGCCATCTGTGAATTGGCGCCAAGACGCGGCGAACAAATAGGTTAATTCACCGAGCTGGACCACGATCGGCAAAGAGAATTAAAAGTACTTTTATGTCAATAATGTGCATCGAAATCTTTCGTGAAATCGAGGAAACGCAATTATTTAAATGGCAGTTTTATAGTTTTTATCTATTGCTAGGCGTGAATCAGTGGTTCCTAACCTTTTTTGAAGGCGCCAAGAAAAAAAATGTCTGCCGCCAAGATGGGCGATAAATTTAAGATGATCGAGTAATCCTCCGTTAAATAAAGAGTTTAATTATAGAATTAAATATTCCTCAATGAATAAATAATAATATTGATCGTATGTTCATCTTATTGGTTAGATATTATTATGATTTAATAGCAGCTTATTCAACCAGAACAGGAATATTAGTAGTAGTAAAAGCGAATTAGTATTATCATTATTACACCTTATACGTTGATGGTATTTTTCAAATTTCGTCCAATGTTAATATCTTTTCGCTTGCTCTCGAATCATGTAGATATATTATACTATGAATGAACCGCCGCAAACAGTGTGAAAACTGTTGCTGATTTATAACTTTCAGACGCTATCAAACCAAACCAAAACAGACCCCAACGTAACTTACTTTATCAATGATATACGAGCCATTTTGTTCCACGATTCTCTGCCATCGTTTGTCTGATTTGAATATTTCGTTACAACAAAATTTTGCAACATTTTTACAAAATTTTTACCTAGACAAGTGGCAAACTTGACGCGAATCGCGACGTAATCGAGACACACGGCAACGCACGCGGCCCGATACGAGCCCGCCGAGACGCGAACTTACCGAAAAACTTTTCCCAGCTATCGGATTCGTCCGAATCCACGTTGGCGCCCGTGGTCTCCGGGTCTGCCTCGCTGCCCATCTCGTCGCATCAAACACTCTCGATCTTTTCCCCTCTCGAAACAGGAACACAGAATTCCGTTTTCTCCTCGCACGGTGTATATCTAACCACAAGGGCACGGGGTGTTAGACTGCGAGGGTCGCGCGGTGTCGAGCACACGCGTCACATCGCGCGCGCCACACTGGATCCACGGCGTATTCGCGATCACGATCTCGATCACGGAAGGAAGGGAACGAAAACGGCGTCCATCCCTCTTGGCGCGCGGTCGCGAGACGGACTGAGAGAGCAGGGAGCATTCGACCCGACCGTACGACCGTGGCTGCGAGTCAACGAATCGGCAAACAGCTCCACCAACCCATACCAACGCGCGCCACTCTCCCGGTTACGTTCCTCCGGGCTGGCTGCCTCCTCCGAGCCGCTCAATGCACCGACTGTCCTCGCCTTCCTCTCCCGTGCCGCCGTTCATGTAAATCGCCGCACGCTGCCCGCCTGGTCATTGAATTAGGACCATCCGATATTATTTTTAACCCTTCGCGGCGCGCCGCCCGCCTTTTTATTCCCTCCTTTTTTCGCGCGGCGCTCGCGTCGGTCCACGCCGGTTTTTCGAACGATACACGCTATACGAATCGTTGCCCTTCCAAACAAACCTTTGGCACGTCGTTTCCATTAGGTACAGCATCGTTCATTCAACGTGGCAACTTACAGCTACTTTGTTAACTAATTTAGAATATTCCAGCAAGAGAAACTTATCATTACTGATAAGATACGTGGGATTACCAACATCCTTCTACATAGTAGAACAATATAAAACATTGTATGTATTCGTTTTTTAATTACTTCAATGATTTAAAAATGGATATTTGTGATACGGAGGCAGCAGTTGAATCATCCCATTGCATTACCACGGGCGCGCCACTGATAGGGTTACAATTTATAGTTCCTTCCAGTTATCGATTTGCCAAGGATTTGTCGTTTCGAATTGTTTGCTTTGTACTCAATTTTCTGTCTTGTTGGACTGATAACACGCATTGCGTCAACGAAGTTTGGATGAGATAATCATGTATGAACATGTAAATCGACGTGTCACTAAATGTTCAATGATGTTCTGATAATTGCACACCTATGTCCGTTTATATGGAACCTTAATGATCGGTTATTCTACGCATTAGATTTGTATCTAATCAATAACCGAATAAAAATTTATTTACTTTTTATGAAATAGAGCGTTCCACGTAAACTACTTTTAGGATAAGATTTATTCGAAACAATGAGAAATTAAGTTCACGAATTTAAATTTGACATGTAGAATGTAACTGTACACATCAGATCGTACGTTATTTAATAAATAATTTGTATGGAGGACATGTTTACGATATACCTCACGTATTGCTTGCATTGCGTGTAGTTAAGGCCGGGGGCACACGAGCGTTTCTATGTTCTTCCTTGTCTTGCGATTGAAAACAACGAAGACAGACAAGATCGGCGTTTCTGTCTTTTCAATTGTGAGACAAGGAAGTGCATAAAAACGTCGTTTCGATGCTCGTGTGCCCCCCGGTCTAAGTAAACAGTTCCGTTGCCCTACACGTACAAATTTGGTCGAATAAGGATCATGAGCAGACTAACAGTAACCTTCCCCCGCCAAGAAACCTTGCCTTTGTTGCCCCACTACCTAACATGGAAACGCGACGCGCATGCGCGAGGAAAATTGAAACCAGAAATAGACAGAATTTAATTCTAACGTTTGATAACCAATACGACGAACGTACAATTTATTCGTGACATTTGTTCGATAGAACAACTAAAGTTTTGTCCGTGTATTGTACAATATTACATTTTGTAATTGTCATTGCAATTTTCAGTAAAAGTTTCTTCCGCTTACAAATTTAAAAAATCGAATCTCTTCAGTTTCTGTACCGACAAATCATTGGCCACCTAACGGCATCATCTGCGAACCACAATGACCTTTGAAGAGGCGCGGTCGGTTGTCGATGTTTAAAAAAACCAAAAATATTTGGAACTCAGAATTTACCCGGACTATAGTTAAAAATTGTTCTCATTAGAGAAATATGGAACGATATTTTCTGCAGTTGTGTGTGGCGGTACAGTAGAAGTCTGTACAATTCATACACTGACAGATATTATGTCCACCTGGCGGTCACTGGTCCAAACAAAAAGTTCCTGAAACTAGGCAATGTTTCGAACAAAAGAATGATACTAAGAATAATTTGCAATAACATTACGCAACATAGCCTAGTGTTAATGCCAGTATAGCGCTTTAGAATATTTTACAATACTATACAGTACAGTACCATTGAACGCTATAAAATATTGCGCAACATTTTACGACACTTTGTTATATCACAGTTTCCAAAGTACTATAGCCACAGACGAGGTATACGAGTATTGCACAACTTTGTACGAGGCTGTGTCACGCTGTACAATACCGCACATTATATCGCGTGCATTGTGATAACTATTCCGAAAGAATTGCTGATCATAGTATTGACTTTCCGATTCGATGCCAAACGACTCAACACATTAACTGCTGTAACAATCGCCGTGAAATTTTTTACGGACATTTTGTTTCTAGACAATAAGAAACCGCGTAACGACCAAACTTTATCGCGGTGCTTATTTATTTTCATCAACGTGCCACGAAATGACACGAATGGCCCCATAAGCGATGCGACGATCAATGTGCGAAGTGCACGCCTGTTACCGTGAAAAGTCCCTAGTTTGGTGGACGTTCGTAACGCAATCTAATATTTAGGATCAACACCCCTTTCGCGAGTCCCGATTACCGCGATAACTGCGCATAAATCTTACCGCGCTCGCCCCTAAGAACCACGTCTACGGTTTTATCACGAGCACACGTTGTAAAGTTTCCACTCCGACGGACCAATTATTTTTCAGCTTTATAGATATTCTTCTGCGACACGACGTTCAAGGTCGTACTAGTTAGGGACGGTCGCATGAAGATCGCATCTTAATGATAGCGTGCTGCTACGCCACCGAGGCGAAAGACCCTTGATATCGATTTTCAAGGACAACACAAAAGAGATTGCCCACGAAATTGCCGTGTTAGATATACCAACTCTTATTTGTGAGCCAGTAGGCCAACTCGACAATTTTCCCCCAAAATTATTTCCTCTTTCTAAACAACTTCTTCGCGTTCGTGTCGATTAATGCTTAAAATCTCGCCAAAGTATCGTCAATTTATATTTAGATACCGATAAGAATCTTTTCTATGGAACTTTTCATTTTAACAAGTTAAGACCAAGGCTTTGATTGCAAACGATTGTTCTTTCTAATCCTCGAGTTCACGAATCCTATTCAAATATTTCTTTTAACATCTAAACTTGAAAATTGATTACTTTTAGTTCGAATAAACATGGCAGCTAATTTAAGTCGACCCAATTTAAAAATTTAGTTTTCGTTTGAAATATTACTGCGGACATAATAGAATTCTTAGTTCGATCCTTCTAGCTTTGTTCGTTTCTGAATTCATTGCCCCAATTGGCTTCAATCATCTCGTAAACTATACATTGCCTTTCACCTACATGCCCGACGTGTATATTACTTAATACTTTCGCTTGTTATCTCTTCGTTCCTTCGATTTTTGCGGTCACGCTAACCGCTACCCTTTTCAATCACTCGTTTCTCTATATTTCTTTAATCTCGTTCCGCTATCGCTCCAAAAATAAAGTTTAAACCCGTCTTTGAGCGCGTCCTTCAGGGAATTGGAAATCATATAACACGAAATTAAATCGTCAATGACTCGCCGGTAAATTGAAGAATAGAAAGGGCGACGACTTTTGTTCGATCATCTTCGATTTGGTTTCGTGGAAAACGTTCTAACTAAACAGAGCTAACTACATTTTAATGCACGCGTGTTCCAAGATTGCTACATCACTTCCACCGACTGCACAATTTGCTAAGAGCCGGATTTGTTGACCAAAATGGCAGTAAGACTCATCGGATCGGCGCAAAGTCAACTGACCGTTCAAGGCCACTTTCCCCCCAGCGAATAACGTCATAATCTTTCTTAGAATCCGTTCAGACTCGAAAGGAACCGCCTACTCTAATAAAGTAGTGTGCACAAACGAGAGACAGACGCTTGCGCCAAAGAAACGCAACGGAATCTACATGTTTTGCAAATAAAACCATGATTTTAGGTAGCTCGATTCTGGATGAACTCTGGTGGTATCGCTGGCACCGGGACATTTCGTTTGCTTGTCTATAAAGTACCCATTCTCGGGCGTGAGATTAGAATCTGCACTTGACTATGGATTACTGGTACAATACCACGTTACAAACCCCTAAATAGCCACACTGTTCCGCGCAAGGGCTTTCTAAATCTCTACCGTTTCTGCTACGATGGTGTGCTAGCAAACGTAATCGCACCGCAACACCCAAGGCAAGCCTCAGTTCTAACCTCGATTAGATATCACGGTTACTACGATGGTCCTTACCGATTGGTCGAACCAGGGGACTTAATCGACCCTATCAATGTTCTTCAGACTTACCTATCCAAACGAATGACTACCAACAACAGTAGTAGCACTTACCTGCAGAGTCTATTCCCAGACTTTCAGTTCCTTTTAATTAATTCTTCATTATTTCAGTCACTGAACACACAGTTACACTCTCTGATCTATCCACTATGGTTCATTTAAATTTGACACTTTCACTTGTGATCTGTTTGTTATGGTGGCCAGTCAGCGTTTCGGGTTCGTGGGGACGCTACTCCCCAACGATCATGAACATGATTCCATGATCGCCCTGCGTTAACAGCATCGGGACAAAATACAGTTAACACCTGTGTAGTTTAGTGGGATTTATCGATAAACTTGGGGGTATCGACTGAATTCTGGGTTTTGAAATTGGGACCATGGCTGTAGGTTGCTTCGCCTCGATTGGCATGGGGCGGGGCTTTTTTGAGTTATGCTACTGTGAGATGGATATCGCAAGTATGTTATCTGCCTCCTGGCAAGACTCCATACCAAAGGATTTGGACACCAAATTTTGCACTTACATTTATCCTTTACTCATGGAGATGATTCCACCATGATCGAACTGCGTTAACAGCATCGGGACAAAATACAGTTAACACCTGTATAGTTTAGTGGGATTTATCGATAAACTTGGGGGTATCGACTGAATTTTGGGTTTTGAAATTGGGACCATGGCTGTAGGTTGCTTCGCCTCGATTGACATGGGGCGGGGCTTTTTTGAGTTATACTACTGTGAGCTGGATATCGCAAGTATGTTATCTGCCTCCTGGCAAGACTCCATACCAAAGGATTTGGACACCTAATTTTGCACTTCCATTTATCCTTTACAATTTTAATCACTGAACAGGGTTTCATTTTCTGATCCGTCAACTATGCTGTCCGATTACACTCGGATGCACTGTTGAATGGATCATTCGAATTTGACACTTTCACTTGTGATCTGTGTGTCATGGTGGCCAGTCAGCGTTTCGGGTTCGTGGGGACGCTACTCCCCAACAGTCACGATGATTATTTCACCATGACTGCCCTGCGAAAACGACATCCGAGGAAGAATTGGATTCTAAGTATCCAAAGGGGAAATCTTGAGGAGGCGAAGTGTATTAAGGAAAATGGAAAGGTTGATCAAGACTTTTGTTTTATTTTTTAACGTAGGGACAATCCTCCATGAACTCTCCAAAGCCCTGGAGGTAAAAACCCTACGGTGACCTACTTTAAGCGTATCGAAGGGACACTGGAAACCCCGTAACTGCAACAGTGTCCCTCCACGCCCTTGCTATGCGTCCATCTCAGGGGACAGATGGGCCCAGTCCTCCAACGATCTATGGTGTCACACCACACATCGTCACTACCTCTGACCGCTATTTTGGGCTCCCACCTGAGCCACCAGCGACCTGGTAATAGCCTGAGTGGTCGTTTTTAATGTGCTGACTATCACAGACTCTTTACACTCCAGGATACAAGACGATCAGCGTTCAGGATTCGTGGAGACGATACTCCTCAACAGTGACCGTGATTATTTTACCTGCTCCGTGAAAACAACACCTGGATAAAATAGGAGAGAGTCAATAGTATAACCAAAGATAATAATTAAATCTCTCTATTCGACTCTGGTCTTCGGGCATTGTATGTGGTTTTAGCATGCGTTGCGTTAGTTCGCTGATTCGTACGACTCGGTAAGGACAAAGTGTGTTGACCAGGAAGGGTGGCCCGGTCAGAGGGGGCGAAGAAAGCCAGGGCAAGAGAGTGCAGGCCTCGACCTCCACCCCGTCGTTTCGAAGCTACCCGAAGGAGGAGAACCTGGCCGAGGGTGGTCGGCTGGAGTCACGCAACGGCGAACCGAGACCCGAGAGGCTACCTCGGGGGTACCGCCGATTGTTTCCGAAGCAAATCAGTCAGTCTGCAGAATGAAGTGTCCGGCGTGGCTGGTTTTCGCTCTGCTCCCGCGTTTCTTCGCCGGGATAGTGGTCGTTCGGTCGCAGTGGACCCACGCGAAACAGGGGTTGGGACGCGAGCAGCCTCTGGTCAAGATTCCGGACCAAGGAACGGTCGCTGGCAAGGAGGTGCGACAATTTATTCAAATCTCTGCCATTCTTACTCCCCGTCCAGGTGCCACCCATGGATATGGTTGCTATGCGATTAAACGAAACGCTTTTTGGCTCGCGAACGTGGTGGTTCTTCGTTCGCACGGGCGTCCCTTCGAAGTTGTAGATTTTAATGAAATGCATCCCTTGCAGGGTGTATACGAGTTTATTGGTTTTTGTCGTGGAACAGTGTTGGAAAAGGGTTTTTGAAGTACGGTTTGGCTACTAATTATGTTAGGTAATTAATCTTTTTACCAACGTTCTTTAAATTTAAACCGTTTAATTTTCTCTCTAAACAATTTTAAGATTTAAACAATTCGGTTCTCGGAATGTCGGGCCAACGATTCTGTGGTGCAATTAATCTTTCCAACTATGTTCTTAAATACCGTGGCATTTAGTAGTTTCTTCGGCGATTCAAACAATCCAGAATTCGGTTATTTCGCGTCGACGTGCGCGGGGGCGATAAATCAGAGCTGTCAGGCGAAGTTTTAGAATTCGCCATTAAAGATCGTTACTTTATAATTCGGTTCTGACAAGCGTAAATATGGAAAAGTACTAACGTTGGTAACGGAAACTAACAACAACTTCTAATATTCTGCAACCGCGTCGTTCAACTAATTGTTGTTATATTCAAATAAGCAATATATTCTCCTACGTATTTCTATTTCATTCTTCGATTTGCATTTCTTTCGAACCATACCTGTTTCGCCAAAGGGCATTCGCTCGTAATTTATTATACCCTTTGTGCGTAAGATTCAACGATATACAACCGACACGCATATATCACTGTCTAATATGAAAATACCGAAGCAAGAAATTCACAAGTTGAATAATTATTTGATATTTTATACACCCGCGCCGAACAAAAACATGCAAGCGCCGTAAGTTTCAATTGTTCGAATTAAGTGTATGCAGATATCATGCACAATGAATATACACACCAGGGAGGACTTGTATGAATTTTAATATTATAGATTTTTTTTCTCCTTTCCCTACGGTGTTCGAGTCACGGAGAATTTGCAATTAGGAAAATGCGGTTAAAGGTTTTCAAACTGCGGCATTTCGGTCTCATTTCAAAGTATAATCGTGTCCTTTAACGTATCCTTATATTCCCGAGAAACAAATTTCTATATCGAGAACCTAACGCCCCGATTACTGCGCTGGTTTATTTTTTAATATTTGCAATTATCGATCGACGAATAATCATTTACATATGTGGTCGCCTGGTATTTAACATCGTTAGTCAGAAAGGATTAATTTTGGTACAAAAGCTTCGATATTTAATGTAAATACCATAAATATAAATGCAGCCAATTTATATGGTTCTTTGTTCACGTTTTCGAATTTTCCTTTGTAGCTCATCTACCGATTTGTTTTTCATTCCTTTGTTCCTTTATATTGTCGAAAACGGGAATGCAATTTAGATAAAAACTACGTGAAACTAGGAGACATAAGTAATGTTATTTTAATTGCATCTCGCTGTACAGGCAAACCAGCAATTTTTGCAAGGTGTTCTCGAACCTGAGTTTAAATCTAAGTAGCCAGAAACTCTGATTGTAGGTAATTTTAGACGATTACCCTTAACCATACACATGAGCAATTTATCCAGTTTAACATGTTAAACGCCACGCCGGTTTTACGTACCGTTTCGTTGACACCACAGTCAGGTATAAAGCAGACACTTCCGGGCCACTCACAAATTTTATACTGGTCCATGGATCCTTTATATTATCATCGATCCCCACACAAAGTAATAAGCAGGAACCGATTCGAGATTATTTTGAGAATGCTTGCTGATTGTATAAAATTCAGCCAATTATCGGCAAGTTGAACGAAAATTTTAAAAAATATTACCATCCAATTGATTTGTCTCGACGAATCAATGATCCCATTTCGTGGACGAATTATATTCCGGTTACAACCTTCTGTAATCAGTGTACAAACAAACCTCACTTTTGTTTACCTTGTTTTAATAAATTACATTAATGTTTTAAGCATTCTATTCTTTTCCTTAAAGCATTGACCAAACAAAAACCGTTCTAGCCTAAATTAAATGTTCAGTCTCACAAGTACGAAAAGTCCCTAGGGGCCGGCGTGGCGTTTAACGTGTTAATTTCAGGTTATCGTTGAGAAAGCTTGTTGAAGGTATAGCTTTTTTTATCGAGGATTTATACGTAACTCCTTTGGTCTTCCGGAGCACCTGTCTCGCGTTTAGATTCCTTCGGTATAGTCAACGTTCTAGGACTTTTTCTGTGTTTCTTTGAATTCGCTGCCTTCAATTCTTTTGGATCGAAGATGGAAGATTAGGGATTGCTGTGTATGTTTTAGGTTTCCAGTTACTATTGTTCATATTCGCAATATGTGTATACCATTCCAGGTATCCATAAGTCACGGTCAAAAGGTGATACAGTATTTGGGGATACCCTACGCCCAACCACCGTTGGGTAAGTTACGTTTCTCCACACCTGTCACGGACCCCCTTCCTTCCTGGAACGGAATACGAAATGCCACGCAATTCGCACCCTCCTGCCAACAAGTGACGAACCGACTGAAGCTGCACGAGAAGCATTACAAGAAATTGCTACCACCCGATCAGCCTGACCCTGGAGTCAGCGAGGACTGCCTCTACTTAAACGTCTACGTACCAGTCGGTAAGTTAAAGCAATAACAATGACATGTATTGTACGAAGAGCAGGTAATTAGTCCTGGAAGAAATTACGAATCGCACCGAAACATACGTCAGCCTCGGTAAAGTCGATGACTAAGCAAAAACTACTCGTCACTGCCCCACGATTACCCTCGCTCGTGGTGTCACGGTTCCCCTTAACCCAGAATTAGTTTTTCCTTCCCTACACAATACATGGAAGTCGGTCAATTTCATCGTGAAAGCCAGTGGATTTTCAACGAATCGTAATTTGCGAACAAACTTATTTTTCATCGTCGAAAATAAGTCGTCCGTGTAGTTTTCATTAGTCATTTAGTGTAACCGCGTCATTAGCGACGGCTAGGAAACCCTACGATCGCGCTCAGAAGCTAGAAGGTGCTCGTTTCACACGAAGACCGGTGGGGAGTCGTAATTTTCGCCTGCGTTGATAATACAACCCGATGAAAGTACTCGATATTCGGCACGACAACGTTTTCTTCCAACTGACATTTAACTCTCCGGGGCACGCGAACACCGAGTAATGATGATCACCGACGACGTCCCCCACTCCTTGTTTTTTTCTCGATATTTCACGGAGCTGCGTGGTACGAGAAAAGTTTATTATACATTTTCAACGTACTTTTGGACGAACAATTAAATAGAGTTATGTTCGCGATAAAAACTGTAGATGCCGAATCTACGGTGTAATATAATTCCTAGCTCCGTGCCTTGGTTACTTTCGACGGCCAGTGTACGATAAACAATAATTTTATATCCGCAGTAATTTCCTGTTCCAATTTCTCAATTGACAATAAATGCAACCTCTGCGTGCCGGTAGCACGTTAATCTCGCTGTTTAAGGATGTCGGGTTAAGGGCTCGACTAATAGCGGCATTACGAACATCATTTAAAACTAATTTTGGATATCTCGTGGCATGCACTTGCCAGATAGCGCATCGTAAAAGAATACTAAATTTGAAGGCTGCATTGGGTGAATCGATAACAAAAAAAAAACATTGCGGTAATAGCGACTGAACATTCTCGGTCGAAGATTAGACTCTTTTATCGGTCGGTTCCTGAAATTATCGCAATAGAAAAAATGCCCGGCAGCTTTCAGTATGACACACCGTGTTCGAAGAACACGACGATTATCAAGATCAAACGCTACACCCTTGCCAAGCGGACCACTATCAGGGCAACGAGTTTAATGATATAATTTAACGTACTTTAGGATAATCTTCGATAACCTTCAACTGTGACTGATCATATCGCAATTTATATAAATCTCTAATATAGGTCGAGGACGTTGCTCGTTATTAGTTACCCAACAATTGCTCTGTAACACCTGCTTTCTTGTGATACAATTACATCGACAAGGCCCCAAAAAACCAGGGATTAGATCTCGATCCAAATTATGTAGAAAGTTGTGATTATTTTACATGCTTTTGGTCACCGAACGTGTTAAAATGGCACATTCCACTTTTGGTCCTGGTCTCTGAATATATCCTGCCATTCGATTAGCATATCATTTCGATTCTAGTGCCCTCGAGAACCAACTGGCGCACGCCATCTTAGTTCTCAAACGAAGCGGCAGAGAGCGAGGCGAATTAAGAAAAATAGGTATGTCAACCGTGACTGAAAAGGGGGGAAAATAGGAAAGGGGACATGTGAATCGGGAAATCGTGCCGATCCGCAAGCCACCTGCGGTCGATATAGAAACAGCAAGGAGTAAGAGTAACAGTAACTGGCGCACGTCGTGGCACGCGATCTTTTAGGGTCGGTCGAGATGTTAAGATACTGGTGAGGCCGGTCACGAAACCACCCCCTCTTTTCTCTGCCGTGGCTCCCTTTGTTTCTTTCACGTACCGCTGCCGAATCTGACAGAATCGGTCAACCGTTTGAATATTCCAGGAATTTTCCATACATTTTCCACGCCTTCAAGCAGAATATCCACTCGAACGAAATGCCGTTTAAGCTGCTAGACTAACTCTCTAAATCACAAGCTCTTAGAAATTCTATTCTCGAGTTTCGCATGATTTAAGAATTTAAGATAATTAAAGGAAGATTCTATTTATATTTCATAAAATCAAGTTAAAGCTATCGGGAAGAACTATCCCAAACATAAGTTACACCACCCCCCAGGAACTAGACCTAGATCAAAACTTTCCAGAAGCCTGTTGCTCAGCCTAGACTCAAAATTAACAGTTTGCAACTCACGCTGAGATAGTTTACCGAACTCCTAACCAAGGTCTACTAATGCAAACTAACGTAGACCACAAATAAGACCTAGAAAGCTAACCCAGATCTAACTTAAACCGCCTTCCAGGAACTAGACCTAGATCCAAACTTCCCAGAAGCCTGTTGCTCAGGCTAAACTCGAAATTAATAATCTTTAACACGCTTCTAGCCAAAATCTTCCGATCAAATCCCCTGACCACAAATAAGACCTACGAAGCCTAACCCAGATCTAACTTGGACCATTTGGCCAGGAACACCTAAATCCCAACCTCCCGTATGCCTGTTACACTGTCCAAACTCCAAATTAATAGTCTACGAGTCACGGTGGAACAGTTTATTAGACACCTAACCCTGGTCTCCGATCAAACCGCACCACCAGCAACAAGATCTATATCCAGACTCTCCAGAAGCCTGTTACACGGTCGGGAGTCAGAAGTAATAGCCCCTAACTATTTGTCAGCCGCAAGAAACGGTGCCCAAAAGATACGTGCAGCGTGGAATCGCGATAAACCCCTAATGAATTGTTGTGGCGGGCGTGTGTATCCCCAGGCTGCTATTCCTGAACGCTCTCAGACGGCACCGGTCCCGATAACGAAGACCACCCCCAAACTTCCTGTTAGCACGGGCCTATCGTTTTCGTTATCGCGTCATCTAAAGCATCCCCACCGTGCAATGGCCTAAATTCCATCGACCTTGGCACGCTTGAAAAACTGACCCGTGGACGTCGAAGAAATCGTCGAAATCAATTATTCATAGACCGCGAGGAGGGGGATGGTCGTGACTCGTGCCTTTCGGCTAGCCAGCCGCGATTCATAAACGATCGGGGCACCCTATGTTTGAATAAAGGGTGAAATTATTTAAGGACGGGGCGTTCGAACGATTACCGTTTGGCATAGCAAACAAGTGTTATTTGGACACATATGGTCCCGAGTAATCTGTTTTCTTTGGCAAACAACGCAATACTGTCCATCGTGTTATTTACCAGTTCTTCCGGCATTTCACGATGCTCTTTTAGCAAGGTCGCTTGTAATTGTGAAACGTTTGTTGAAGTTGACCAAAATCTATCCAAAATATGAGCAAATTGTTAAGTCATATTTTTTTTCTGAGTCGATCGATCACTCGGACAATTTTTATTATTTGGAGGGGCAATTAGGAGATTCTATGTCCGGTATACTTCTTCAGGATTTACGTAATGGGTCTACATGGTTCGAGATTGCCGTGACGCGATCAAACTTCAGAAGAGCCATCGCTAGTAACGGATAACGCTATGCAAATTCTGTCACGATCGATTCACCGGTTTAACCGGAACCGGATACTCGCGAGCACGCACGCCGGCTCGGCGATCTTCGGAATTCGCGAATGCAGGCTCATTTAGGCTGAATGCGAGTCCATTAATTCCTTGAATGCCAGTCACGGTACTTACTACTTCGGTGACGAATTTACTTAAAACCAGGGCTCTCGATCTCCCTGCCAACAAATGCTTCTAATTCGTTGGCGGCAATTACTTTCTTCGTCCACTACTTCTTACTTACTCTTCTAAACTAAAAAAATAACGAGACAAGTGTTTTAGAAAACGATTTCAAGCGAACCAATTGATGTGGTTTTTTAAAGGGGGGAGCGGTGAGCTGAAAAATAATTATGCAAAATGTTTATTTGTTACCTCAAAGTATACACATCAAACTACAAACGTACCAAGTTATATCAATAAATTTTTATTCGTGCAAATGCTATGGCCAATCGGGTGGATCTATTCTGAACTGACGATGAAGTGGTTTCGTACGACTCTGGCCATACCTTTTACACGAATTTATAATTCGATCTGTATTCCTTCAAGTAACAATTAAACAATTTATGGAACTGCGTTGTCTTTAAAAAAATTTCGAAATACTTCTTAAGAAGTAGTGTGTGGAGGTAAAATTATATTTTAAAATGTGAATGGATACTACATTACGTGAATTAATATTTGTGCAGGAAATCGACCGGACGAGGTATGGCCAGTGATGGTATGGTTTCATGGGGGTGACTTCAATACTGGCACACCAGCAATTTTGGACGCGTCCATTTTTGTCAGTAAACAGAAAGTAAGTTGATAAACAAAAGCACCAATAATTGCAACTTCTGTGAAGCTTCGATTCGACTTATTCGAATTATTGCATTATAAAGTAATAAGAAACAACTGCAGACGTTTTGACCTTAGCACCGATTCTTGGGAAGAATTTCTGATTCTGAATCAATGAGGCAAACGTTAAAAGTCGACAGAAAATTGAACAAAATTAGGGTGTTTCTTGCGTGCCACTTTCTCCCAAGGTAAATCCAACCTTTGGAATTGCACTGTTCGCGGTCCATCTATGATGCATGCTTTATACACGGCTATAAATGCTAATTTCAAACCATTTGCCAACAACTCCTACCATGAAAGTCTTACGGGCTATCGCAGTATGAAAGGATTATTGGTTCGTCATTAAAGGAATGCATTTATGGAGTTTGTAAATTGTTATAAACACAACATGGTATATCGAGATTGTACAGGAAATTTCACTCCGATCTTTCTATTACTTCTAGGCTTTGGCCGTGTCGATTGGACCAACTCTTTGTCTATTATTAACCGAGCACTATGAGTCCCTATTTATTGAAATATCTAGATATATTTTCAATATTTCACGAGTGGTATTCAAAATTCGATCTTCCTTTGTTCATGGGAGTATCGTGTTCCTAATTCTTAAACCCTTTGTACGTATCTCAATATTTGTGACATTAGAGGACTACAGATTGTCCATGGTCGCCGATACTACTTGTTTTCTAATTCTTGAACCCGTTATTCTTATTAACCTCAATATTTGCTCAATCTTCATCTGTTTTTGTGAGCACCGTCTAACTTTTGTATATCGTATATAAGTGGTATTTAAGGGTTGTTCCTCTTGAAGTTTTTCCACGTCTGATGGAAAATTCTAGTACTCATCAGACGCGTATTGCTCGGTGATAGGTTACGTCTAGTTCTCAGATTTGTGGATACTATTAATTACGCGATGTATTCTCGTAGATATTAGTGGTGACGGTAGCGTATCGCTTGAACATCCTGGGCTTCTTCACGACGACGGACTCCGAGGCGCCAGGCAACTATGGCATGTTCGATCAGATCGCGTCTCTGGAGTGGGTGCAGAGGAAGATCCAGCATTTCGGTGGGTCCCCGTCCAACGTGGTGATTTACGGGCACAGTTCCGGCGCCATAAGCGTTGGCCTGCACCTGATCAGTCCCCTCAGCAGAGGGAAATTCTCAAAGGCGATCGCGATGAGCGGCGACGCGGTGAACTCCGTCGGTTCCCCTCAAACCGAGCTGCCCATAGTGGACCGGATCGTCGAGAAGTTTGGCTGTTATCGACATCCCACGACCGCGTTGATGGAGTGTCTGCGTCGCGTGGACGTGGGCATCCTGGTCCGCGAATCGTCCGACATAGAGACCTGGGGACCAATAGTGGACTTTGAGACCAACAACGCCACGGAACCGTTCCTACCCGTGCATCCTAGAGAAGCGTTAATCGACGGTAACTTGAACACCGTCCCGTTGCTCGTGGGTTACACGAATAACGAGCAAGCGTTGGCTTACATGGAATCCTTAGAGAAAGGGAACGCCGATGGAATGCTCTCCTCTGGCGACTTCGAGTCGCTGATCAAGACAGAGTTCGACTCGTTGGTCCAGGACCCCGACGACAACAGCACGTGCATGACGAAGCCGGAAATGGTGACCGACGCGGTCCTGTTCTTCTACAAGCCACATCCGCCGAGCAAGGACCAAGGAGTTATTCGCGACAGATACCTGGACTTTCAAACGGAGAGGAACTTCGCGTCTGGGTTGACTCTTCTGGCTGGCAAGGTGTCCAAAGAGAAGCAGGCTTTCGTTTACAGATTCGACTATCGGACCAAGGCGCAGGCGATCATCAAGGACGTGCCTGAATGGGCAGGTGTCCCGCACATGTTCGAGCTACCTTTCGTCTGGGGGCTGCCTTTCGCGGCTGGGATTCCTGTTCAGTGGAACTTCAACGACAGGCAGATGTCGGAGGCGATCATGACGATGCTGGCCAACTTTGCCAGGACTGGAAATCCATCCTCCACCATCGTCAAATGGGAACCGTACACCGAAGAAGCGCCTGGGATCTTGATCATCGACAAGAACCTCGATATGGGCGATGCTAACGCGATCGATTACAAGGCTCTTGCTTTTTGGAACGAGTACTATCCCATGGTTCTTGAAGAAGCGACGAACAACTGCTGCAACATGACCAGTCGGTCCACCGCGTGGCGAGAAGTCACTCGCACCGTTATCTTTAGCAGTCTCGTTGTAGCCGCGGCGTTGCAGTGCCTTTAATCGTAGTCGATGTTTGGAGATTGTCCTTTGGATGTGCTCAACAAGAGGCCTCTTTTGCGCAAACGTTGTTGAAATTCAGATATTTTGGTACACGAACGAACGGGGTCCTATTGTTGTGCGATACCGAGCATTCGAGCCTCGAGATTCTGTCCCGAGGACTTTTTTTAAAACGTAGCTCGTGCAAGGATAGAGTTTGTATTAACGTTTGAGATACCTAGTCACGCAACTTCGACTAGGCTAGCTAAGACAGCTACTTTACACAGTTTCGATTCTGCTTAAACCGTCTTGATACCTGGCTTATGTATATATATATATATGTTAGACTCGCGGAAGAATACTGCACAAAATGGATCACGTTTCCGACACACTGACGCGTGCATAAAAGAGGCCTAAATATACAGAATTAATACGGATGCACCAGCATCGCTTATCGATCTACAAAAAGAAAATAATAAATTAGTCGTAAAGACAACCAAAACGCTCAAAACACTTAATGGGGAACGAATTTCATTGAAAGGCTGAGGAACTAGGTAGTTTAAGTTCAGGAAATTTCTATCTTAATATTACAATAGTAACTTCAACAATGTGTAGTTGGGATGGAAGCCTTGAAATCGGCCGGAATTACGGGGTGAATGTGTTAATACTGTTCTAGATCTCTGAATGTTAGCTGTATTATATTTTGGGCCAGCGTTTCTCAACGTGAGCGACAGCACACTCCTTGAGTCTTTCTCAATGGGGGGGACACATTAAGGGATGGTAACAATGTAGGTCGAATCGCTGAAGCACTTACTTTTAATTTTTTTAGACCTGTCACTTATTATTGCGAGCAATGTTTAGACGCTATTGTAAATTCAATGTACTTTGCACATTCGTACTGTAAGACACATATACGTTTGGTATGCTCTCTTTATATACTATGTTTTAAATTATATTATTAACGATTGAATAATATATAAGATATAAAAACGTTCGATACACCCGAATACAGAAACTTTTCATAGAAACGTAACGAACACAAAGAATGTTATTTTCATTAGTGAATTGAATAAATAACGTTTCTGTATTCAGTGGATAATCATTAAAAATTCTTTTTACGTTAAGTATATCACTATTTATTAATATACTAAAAATATTGTATATATGTTTCTGAAAGAAAAATAAAAAAAGAAATTATTTTCTCGTCAAAATTAACCGTTCGTCTTTTGTGGGCGTCAAATTTTCATCCACTCGAAACATATGAAAGGAAAGGTAATTCCGGTAATAATTATCTACAATAGCGTCGCTATCGCACAATCGTGGCTTTTTTGTAAAATAATACCGCCAAATGAAGAAAAAAGGAAAAGCCACGATTAAAAGGAAAACATAGCTGAAAGTTTATTATATTTCGGATATTACATTTCAGGGAATCTTTACGTGTTTCAGCAATCCGTAAATCTTGGACAACGTAGTTTCAAATAGCTACTAAATTAAAATGCAATAAAAAATTGTTTTGCATTGGTGTGTACGCAGTTCGAGGGTGGGGAAGGAGGATGGCGTTGGGCCAAAAAGAAGGTTGAGAAACGCTGCTTCAAAGAAAGCTATATCCCTAAACATCCCACGAGCCTGATTTGGAATTTTATCCAAAGGAACACACGGCTCGCATTTCGAAATCTTGAACTGTATTAATCGCAACAACGTGGGCCATCATTTTAGTCAGCGCAACGACTGAACTTACGCTACCCAGCTTCCATCGAATTCGATCGACGAAAGGAAAAGGGCCGTCCGGTAGAACAAGGAGGAAAACCAGCCTGGGCTTTTCGTCTGTTTTTTTTTTTTTCGTGTTTTTTTCTTTTGTTATTTTTTTTTTTTTTAACATTCACTGAAAGATTTTTTATTATTTGCTTTAATACGGAGAGATATAGAAAAAACATATATTGTTCGAGAAACAAACGGTTGATATAACTTATGAATATTTTGATGCTTCGATAATAATTAATAATAATAATAATAGTAATAATAATCATCGTGTGTGTGTGTACCGTCTATGTATAATTATTATATTATATTTAAGAGAGAGGTGCGCGGCGGGCGATGTATGGGGGCTGGTGGCCTGCGCACGCGCACGTCCAAACATTTTCTTTTTGCTTTTTTCATCCTTTCCTCCTAAATATATTTATATATTTATATATATAATATATATAATATATATATATATTTATATACTATCATTAATTAATCATATTTTTTTTTTTTTCTTCCGCCTCCTCGTCTTCTTCTTTAATGCAAAACTCCTACAATGATAACCGACGCCACGGGGTCTCGTTAACACTAAAACTCTTTGTGCGCCTGTGTTTGCGCGTGCACACGAGCCACCCCGGGACCAACGTATATACAACATTATTAGTTTTTCCTCGCTATTTCTCTCCCCCTCCCCCTCTCCCTTTTCGTCTCTCCCCTCGTCTTCTTCCCGTACCCTCTCTCTCTCCCCCTTCTTCATTCGTCCGTGTTCCATTATCACCTTCCTTCTGATGTTCTACGACCATACGTACTCCCCCGTCTGAGCCCCACTGTGTTGTCTCTGTTTACTTGTGATTCCGTCAGCCCCCTCCTTGTCACCAGTATTTGCTCCGTAGTCGCCTGAACCCCTGTTCTCTACTGGTATATCCGGATTTTTTGTTCACGCAGGAGAGTATGGGCTTCTGCTAGATCTGTACCTTACAGAAGTAGGCACAGCGATTTCTTTTTCTGCTTTATCTTCTTCTCTGGCGACTTTTTGTTGATTTGCCGCACCAGATCGTAGAAGACCTGCAACCAAAGACGATACGGTACCGGTTAGATACTGTCGCGTGTGCTGGCTATATACTGTGACTTTGGTGCAAACTTCAAAACTATCTTAAAATCAAAATGGTCGCTCGAACGAAGGTTTGGTACAAAGAGCAATATCACTGTGCTTTGACTCGGATCTACTGCCGGCTCTATCAATAAAGCTATCTACAATAGTAGATCTAGCCTCAAACTACTATTAATCGTCTGTATAATATGTTCAAAGCAATTATGAACTGATGAACTATCGGATAATTGGGCACTGTTGAAGAGACAGTTAATAGCCTGAGGTAAGATGTACTAGCTAACTAGCTTAACTAGCAGCGCTGAGATGAAATAATTATTGCTCTTTATACTGGAAATACTTCATAGAAAACTCCATTTTACTTGCTGGTACTACCGAAGAACTCAAATTATAGGATTATGTATCTTACTACCACAACTGAATAACTATTCCAATGAAATCCAACTCATCGGCCAAGAATAGATGGAAAATAATTGAATTCTATGGCAGGCATTTCCTCGGAATTAAGAATCGAGCGCGATGCTGGAATTCCTGCAACAATCCAGTATAACTGCCACAGCGAAATAATGTGAAACGGGTAGATGAACGCGAATGGAATTTATTTGGAACAGTTATTTCGTAAAGCACCGTTAGTCGTTGATTTAAACTTGTCCTCCTTGGTTAATTTAAGTTTAACTTCGCTTTACGTGTAAACTGAGAGTAAGTTTGATCTTCTCGAAAGTTATCCGTGAAGTAACGAAGTTGAACTCGTTTTATCTCCGTTTTAGCCGTGATAGTAGAGAAACTGAGCCACGTTTTCACGAAGAAACTGATTCGAGTGTTAAGAACTGGGAAAGTCTTTGTATAAATAGAAAGGAGAATTGGTAATGAAGGAATGCGGTGTCCAAGATTCTATAGATGCGTTTCAGCGTGAAAGTTGATACATGGATGTAAATAAAATTTATTTAAAATAACATGTTCCCGCACCGTGTTGTTATTTCTATTTATCCTGCGTACTGTTACGAATCCAATGTTCACATCTGTTTACACCTGACTTTCATCTTACCCTCCAATAGTTCCCGAACAAACGTTCCTAAGTGGACCTTCAATTACACTCCATGGATCATTCAATTTTCCTTTATTTGCACAAAATAATCACCGCGTCGCGCTTTCGACAAAAGCGACGCGGTGTATTTCCCATTCAAAGCCACCAAGAAAACCGTGCTCCAATTACACAATTCAATTGCAGAACGAAATAACAAAAGTAATCAAACGCAGGCACGGGAGATGAATTCTCAAGAGAAGAGAACTTATTCAGAACTGCCCCAAGTACTGTTCAACGAGGAATCTTTAAAACTGCATCGATAAAGAAACAAGCTTTTCCTGGGAAAACACGCTCCTGGAAGGAAACACAAATCATTACAGTCAGCAAATATCCCCATTCGAAGACTCTCGAAGACGAAAGAGATTTAAAACAACGTTTCACGGCAACTTCGAGAACAACAATTTCATGGAAAATCCGTGTTACAAGAACCTGGTGTAGGAAATTGTAAAAGGATTGGAGGTAAGATACCAACAACGCGTATAATGAGCACTAGACACGGTCGAATTACACTTTAGACCGGATACGCAGAATGGAAATTTAAATTTAACCTGTTTACGGATGACTTCTTTGTAATTTAAAAAGTTGGAGCAATAGAAACGGAATCAATGGACAGTCAATTATGGGTGCTTTAACTATACGGTTCGGTTGAATCATACTTTCACCTGAGACGCAAAATGGAGATTTCAGTCCACACTAATTGCCAGTAAAACCTCTTACTTATGATTTAAGGGGTTCGAGCAATAGAAATGGCGCCAATAGGGAAATCATTTAAAACATTTAGAGATTATTTAAAGAGAGTAGGAGTACGCTTAATATAAAAACAGTTATATCAAGTGCCCCGATCATAAGAATAAATATCCTTTGAAATGGACTCGCAGAGTTTTTAAATTAAAATCGAGCTCTTAAGGCAGAAACATTTTCTCTGTTACTTGATTAGTCAATTATGGAAATAGGAATGGAATCAACGTGTTGGAATCGCACACAATCAACGTGTTAGAAGCTAGAGACTGGGAGTTGTAAGTGGCGAGCCGCACTCCCACACTAAGCACAGTTGCATTCCCACATTCAATTAGAATATCTCGGCCTTCGTAACGGTCTTGAACTCCCACACGTCACACTAATTAGAAAACAACAATGGCCCCTTGAACAGACTACTGTTATTTTGTAATAGTGAGTTAGCCATTTTGAAAAACTCACGAATCATCGAATCAAATGCGTCGCTCGTACGCCGACAGCGCACTTCAATGATTCAGACCGACACCCAGCAGCCTTGGAAGTGGCTGGTGCATATTATATAAAAAAAATTATAGCATTCGTTACGGATAACAAAGAAATTTAATAACACTGCTCACGAAGATGATTGCTAGAACGCTTAGGATTAATTGTTAGAAGCCCAAGAAGCAGAATTCCTATCTATTGTATTTTATCTTGCTACTTATTTCTGCACAATGATGATGTTTTCTCGATTTCTGCCAAGCCAATTTTTCGAAAAATCAAAGTTTTAAGGGAGAATAGTCGTCGCTTTTAATGTATTCTATTCCATTAAGGAATCGTGCAATATATTCTATTGTATAGTGTCGGCTTATTGTCGTCCGAGAATTAGCATCCGTTCAAAGTTACACCTACACCATCCACAGGGACAAAAGACAGACGGGTCCGTGAGGAGGACAGCTCGCTTCTACTCACATCGTAAACATTAATTTTGGCTTTGGCGGAGGTCTCCATAAACGCGCAGCTAAATGACCGGGCAAGGTTGACGCCCTGCTCTTTGCCCACTACCCTCTCGTCTTCCAAGTCGCACTTGTTGCCCACCAGCACCATCGGCACGTCATCGGTGTCCTTTACCCGCAGGATCTGCTCCCTGAGGTCCTGCAGGTCGTTGAACGTGGACTGCGCCGTTATCGAGTACACTAACACGAATCCCTGGCCATTCTTCATGTAAAGGTCCCTCATGGCTGTGAATTGCTCCTGGAAAGATAAACAACCTATTTATAATTCACTGCTTCTCTCTCTCAAACAAACATTCTGTTCTCGAATGGACCCGAAACATTTCTGAAGCAACAAAGCAGTATTAACCCTCTATATCCCAAGTTGTGTTCGGTTTCTGAACAAGCTCAAACAATATCAACATTGATATATACTAATAAGGAGCTATATATTCGATGGTAAATTTTAGTAAACATAAAACCAGCCATTTTGTACTGATTAATTTCGGAATTAGAGAACGTAGATAATGGGTATGTGATTTTTGAGTCACGCTGGGTTATAGAGGATTAAAATATTAATATTTTGATAACTGGAAACAGGCTAAAAATGAACTCGAGAAGAAGCGGGAATACTCTCTTTTAAATGAATGACAGAAAAGCAACGAAACCGCGAGAACGTAGCTCGCAGACGTGGAAAAACTCACCGTTCCGGCTGTGTCTAGGATTTCTAACATACATTGTTGTGCGTCGACCTCGACCTGTTTGCGGTAGCTGTCCTCGATCGTAGGATCGTACTTCTCCACGAAGATTCCTTGAACGAACTGGACAGTGAGGGCGGACTTGCCTACGCCTCCACTACCCAACACCACTATTTTATATTCACGCATTTCCCTGCCCTAATTCTCTGTGCGCCTGGTCACAGCTGAGGGGTCACCGAATCTGCCACGTTTTTGCTCCTCGTTGGTTCAGTCGAACGGACCTGCAAACAGAATGGAAATAAATTCCCTTTATTGTCGATCGATAATTCAATCAGATTCATGAACATTGTTAAACAGAAAGGTGGCGTTTGGACCACTTAGAGGGGAACACCCAAACTATTCCTCGCATTGTCAGAGACATGGAACTGAAATGAGAGACCAACTAGTGGAACAAGATTGTTGCAACCTGAGAGGACTTGTGACAACCAGAGAAACAAAAATTGCATTAATTCGACCGAGGGAGCAACTTTTAATAACCTGGGAGACAGAAATTGTTGCAACTCGAGAGACACAGGTGGTGTTTATTCGTACGAAGAGATCCTTTCGTTAAAAAAAAATTTTTTTTTTTTTAATTACAATTACGTTGCATTTGCAATTCGAGCGCCAATCTGCGGCACAGTGAAACGAAAACGTGCCGATTTAATTTAAATTCCGTTAATCGACATTTATAGGTGTAAAAAGAGAATTCGCCTGTCGCCCGGAGGCACGCTACAATCACAAAATTTCATTTACGGCGAATGACAAAGAGCACGCCACGCGAATTTCGCGGAATTTTTTTCACCTTTCGTTGTGCTCGCCTCGGAAACTTTTTCCCTCCGATGCTTTGTTTGTAAATGAAAGATGGCTGCCGGAGGGGTTCACCCACTTTTTCCGCGAACTATGGAACAATAAAACGTCGCGTTTCCGGTTCCCTTTCCGAAATGGACGGTGGTAATAATTATTGTAAATCACCAGACGCAGCCCCTTTTGAATTACCGCCGCTCTTATTTTTACGCGTTAATTAGAAAGATGTTTTTCGTATAATAGAAATGAAAATTCGACGGCTCGTGCCGCTTTATATTCTCTGTTTTGTTAATAAATTAAAATGCAATGACTTGCTGTAAAATAAGCGTTCGAAAATTTTAAACATTTTCTTTAAAAGCATTTCTTTTTATGGTATCGAAGAGGATTCTAACACTGAATCGAAACGTTACATAAATTGTTTTCTGCAAGACTGAAGATTACAGAATGTTTCTATTTTATTCTGTTCTCGTGAAAATGCATTGAAAGTGTTTTTACTGTTAAAATGAACAATGTATCGGTGTTTATAAAAATAAATATAATGTATTTTACGCAGTATTCTTTGTTAATAAAATGACATAGTTTCCGGTACCAAAAAATACATAAAAATACCCCTGAAACCGATTGCCTATACTCATACGATGAACCAAAATTCTGATTCGAATCGCAACAATTTCCGGGCTAGGGAGCGTTTTTGGTATATAAAAAACGTTCGAAACCAGGAAATCTGTTGAGCAGTTCGCCAACATGCAATCTCCAATTTCATACGAATACATGAAATTACTTATGTATGAATAATTCGATAGTTCCACTTTTTCAACAAATTTTTACTTTACAAAAACCTATTATATTTCTTTATTTTTGTACAACTGGTTATCAGATAGATTAAACGTGTACACTGCACGGATAATAACGATTGCATTAACAACTGATCGATGGAAGCTTTAATCACGACTTTGCTACTCGATCGACAAAGTACTCAAAGAGTAATTAACATCTCGCCGACTTCAATGAAAGTAATCAATATCATTAATTATACACGTGTCAACGTAACGCTTCGGGGATGAGTTTCCCAAATATCTGATTTAAAAAAATGCGAAAGGGCAACTTTTTCTCGGAGCATTTAGGTGCACGAAACTTTGAAAAAATGGCGTAAAATTGATGGAAATATGATCGCGAGCAGCTTTCGAAGTTTCTTCGTTCGTTCCGTCGTTTAACTAGCGCACTGCGCCTGCTTCGTGCACGCAATGCGCCATTTGTCTTAAAAAGTAGACAAACTCGGTAGGATTGCAGCGAAGGGATCACGTAGAACGACATTTTTTGTCTATAGTGAACGTTTCGTTGTTACCATTCGTCGGTTCAGCAGACAAAAATAGTACGAACACCTGCACTTGAATTATTTGTGAAGTTTGATTTTCGCGCCAATTATACATAATATAAAACTGTGCGATACTATAACCAAATTTATTTTTAAGGGGTGGTTTCCTCGAGTTTTAATATTTATATTTTTCCTGACGCTTCACAGTACCTATACTTTTCTATCGATATAAAAAATCACGCGTAGGATCGTTTCCCGATTTCGATGATTTAAAAGAGGAAATGGAGTCACGGGAAGTCCGTTATTATTTGATACGCCAGTGTCAGCGATCGATTTACTCCTACCCAATTTCTCGACGATCTTTCGAAAAGCCCCGAGTGAAACGCGAGCATGAATTTTAATTAATTTCCTCAGTCGCCGCGCATAATATCGCTCTCGTCTCCGAAAATAATTATACAATTAAGACTTTAACCTCTTTGGGACTGAATTTTTATTCTTTGGTTAAAATAAATTAATAATATTCCTTGGATTCGATGAACGAAATTACATTGAAAAATTATGTACGTGAATTTTAGTAATCATAAGGATATTTTGATTAGATTTTTAGCATAATCAATATACGATGAGTATCTGTTTTTTGAGTTTCTCTACTATATATTCGCTATTTATCGGAATTCAAAACACAATGTGCTAAATAAACGAAAAAATAATTTTAATTTACGATTATTATCTTGAATAAAAACAGTACTAAAATAATGTGTTTTCTTATACTGTTCTACTATCTTTACACATATCTTGCACCTGTGTCAACAGCCTTGAATGGGAGTCTAAGACATTAATAAATACTTTTCCTTTCTCTGAACACGAAATGGACGGAGACGGGGGATATTTATTATTTTAAATAAATTAATTATGCCGTATGGAAGTCTAATCTTAATGTCTAGGTAGACTGCATGCAGGCCAGAAGAGATTAAAAGCGCAGGAATTTGCGAGCTAGAAAGAGAGAATCCGCCACGAGTACGGGAAAACAAGGCGTACGCCGATTGGCCAGCGATGCCATCATGGCGACGAGGCTCGACCAATCCGCGGCCGCGGATTTCTTTTCACCGATTCGTCATTGATTTTAGGTTTATGAATGGGACCGCTTACGCTACCGCGTCCCTTTGAAAGATACTACGAGCGCTCGAGTCCGAATTAAAAGTGAATCTTACGATGCGACAGATGAATTCGAACGTTCGCGACACAGCCATTACGATCGCGAGATAATTCATCGGACAAAAAGACATACGCAGACACTTCCTTATCAATAATACATAATAAACAAAGATAAATCCTAATCTGCTATTAATATATTTACGAACACTTCCTGGAAAGGCAAACACGTTTCTAAAACATGTTGTTCCCCGATCAAAATCTGAAATTAGATCTTATTAATAAGTTCTTTGACCAGCAGATCCTATTTTGATGGTCATTCGTTGTTTGAGTGTATTTCCTATTTGTAGAATTTGTCGATACAGCTCACTATTAATAGACCTATTCACTACTATAGACAGAGAATAATTGAACTATACCTAGATACGAAGTGATAAGAACGAAAAATATAATCACAGACGAGGTATACAGGTACACCTTACATCCAATGTATTTTTTCGGCACATTTTTCTGGGACTTTAGAACCCCATTACCATTTTAGTGGCATTCGCAAACATTAGCAACAAAGAATTTTTTTCTCAAAAATGGTTAGGAATTCGAGGGTATGTCTATTGACCAAAAATGATTGTAATTAACCTCCGTAACCGAAAATAATTTTTTTAGAACGATGTAAAATTTTTTAATTTCGGTGAAAAATTTCTTCGCCTGGTCGAATTTTTTTCGCGAAAGTACGTAGGATTTCGAGGGTATGTTTATTCACCAAAGATGATTGTAATTAACCTCCGCAACCGAAAATAATTTTTTTAGAACGATTTAAAATTTTTTTAAATTTCCCGAACCTCTCTATTTGATATCCAGTTGTCCAGGTTCAATTGCAAGAGGACTGTCTTGGAAACCATGTTTGTATTTCCGAGAAATGCTCATAAAAGACTCCATAAATTATTTCTTATTCCCAGTGTTCACCCACGTTACACTTGCGAGGGGTGAACCAAACAGGGGTGGATCCGGAAGGCTTGCTTTGGGAGGAGGGTGCGAAACATATAAAAATATATTTTTGAACCTTCTCTCGCGCTATTTAAAATTCGTTAACAATCTATTTATTAATATATTTATCCAACAATAGCCTAAACAACTAACTCCGACAATTTTTTATTTATATCCAAAAACGTTTATATTAGGGGCACGCAAAAGTTTGCATCGTTTGAACATGGGTGTATTAAAAGAACAATATTCTATGCTCGGAACCGTTGAATTCAGGGTTAAATTTCAGAAATTGAATGAAAAATTGCGTGTAACGCCCCATGTGGCACGTGTTAAATATTCTTGTAGGGGCGAGGGATGATTGCCTCCATCCCACCCCTTGGATCCGTCCCTGGAACGAAAGAAACGGAAGAATCTTTCCACAGTCTGGGCACATCAACGAGCAACAAAGTATCTTCCACGACGACGACCGAAGTGACGCAGAACGCGACGTGTTTTCGGTTCAGCCGACCCCTTCAGCGCGAAACCGCGCAGCCAATCAAGGGTTTAAGCGTTTCCAGCTTCGCTGGGGTTAGAGCCTCGAGTGCCGGAGTAGCTTCCATCCGGGAAGGAAGACGGTCTATGAGTTCAACGATTCCATTTGCCCGCGCACACAGACAAAGTCTGTACCGGAAGGGTGACGAGAATCGAGGGGGAGAGAGGCCGATAATATTGAAGAACGACGCGAAACTTGCTCCCAACAGAGCACTGGGGCGTCCAGCTTCTTCGAATTCCACAGACAAACGATTTCATCGCCGTTTAACCCCCTTGGACGGGGCCAACAGACTACAAAACAAAGGCTTCTAAAAAATTTTATGGAAGATGCTAGTGGAAAAAAGAAGTAGAAATTGATTTAAGTCCAGGTAAAATGTTTGGTAGGCTGTAAGCTCATTTTGTTCTCGCGTGAGAACGCGATTTAAGGTGGTGTTCGATAAATCCTTCGAGCACACACGTAGAGACGTAAGACAAAGCGTTCTAGAAATATTCCACGGTCATATTTGAGAAACACGGCTTAAAACAGTGTCTACTAGATATTATCCTTCAGCCACAGGTGAGAACGCGAGGATCCGTTGGATAAATCCCTCCAGCACATACGAGAGCGTGACTTAACGCGGAGTTTGTCTGCTAGATAAATCGTCCGACCGCGTATGAAAATGTGACTCGAGGCAGCGTCTGTTAGACAAATCCTCCCACGCGTGAAGAGAGATAAAAATCGTCGCTGTTGACACGGTTGAACGGCGGGGCAAATTTTATTCGCGAACAGAGAGATTTTATTCTCTCGATCGCGAGACGATCGATTCCTCCAACCCCCGGTTTGGACGATAAAAGAACCACGGAGCTCGCAGATTCTTCCACGGAAATCAATCCGGGGGTTGATTAAATCGCAGCTCGCGTATCAGCAACAAGTCGACGGTGATCGTGACGCGATCGAACCCTTTGGACGGCGTCCAAAAAACTTTTTCCCGGTCGGGGAAAATATATCGGTATCCGCATACGTCCGCAGAGGGAGAGAACGTTCGACCGGTGACCCAGTTATTGCGACTCCTAGTCCCGCCACCCTTTTCCCAGCCGAAATTCGAAGCTCCGCGGAACGTGGTCGAAATTTAAACAAACAACGCTACGAACGGGAACACGATTAACAAAAATTAATTTTGTCCCCTGGGTAACTCCACCCGGCCCATCTTGTCGACGTTAAAATAATCTCCGTGGTATGCCGGCGGGCAAATAAAATTACCTTTATTAATATTGATATTTAGGATGATCGCGAAGTTATCTGGGTCGCCGGGCGATCCGGGGATCCCACTGTTAAATTTGTTCCATGTTTGAGTACAATTTCGGTAAGACGAGCCTCTTGTTAGCGAGTTTCGTCCAAATTGTATGAAATAGGAGACTGTTCGAACGATAAACTACGCCTGCACACTGATCCGCGTGTTAGCATAGCCTTAATCTAGTAACAGATTCGAAACTATTCTTAGCGTTGAAATATTTTACGCATCGAAGATTTCCGTCGAAAAATCGGTATAATTTGTTTACTCTGCAGTCGATAAACTATTATGTATTAGAGGTTGTAGCGAGCCCTGCTTTAGACGCCCCTCCCAAATGGGAACCGTTTATAAGAGGAACCTTAGATCGAACTCTGAGAAAGATGCGCCAACTAGTGGCTAAAAATTCTACTACAGGTTTGATCGAATCTGTCCTCAGGCTGATTAAAAGACACCATTGTCTATTTGAGGAGCACAGGACGACCAGAGAGGAAAAGCTATTTTTCATACTGCTCGAAGGGGGACATAAACTATTCTTATTATAGAGTCTGGCGAATAAAGAACGCGCGTTAAGACTATCCCCGAGCGAAACTTCACGGAAAACTGCCGTTAGTTCTGACTTCCCGAACTTCCTCGAATCGCTATTAATTATTAGTAAGAGAGTTCAAAGTCCAGCTCGTTTTAAGAACTTCACGATCATCCATTTTGGCCCGTGTTCGGCGGATTTTATCGTGGAAGCCCCGAGATATTCGACTAAGCGGCACTTTCGGTGGTCCAACGCGAACCCTCCCCCTCCTCACCCTCTCTCGATCGAACCAGGCCCGGTTATAAATAAAACGCGAGCGTTCTTTTCGCATTATCGGCACGTTCTGATGCAGACTGAAGCGTAAACAGAGAAAAATAGAGCGAGCGATCGAAGCTCGAATTACATACATGGTTGGAAAAAATGGCGGGAGGTTGGGAAAAGAATAGAAGATAAGACGATCTCCAGATCTCTAGGATTCTATCCTCCATGGTATCCGAACACTGTGTAAATAATCGAAAGTCCAGTGTTTTACCCTTTTCTCGATCGACAATCGTGATTTCTTGACTAGACGAGTACACTGTAATTTTCTAATTGTCCCCAAAATATTCAAAATGGCCTCCCCCGCTCGAGTACCTCGTTGTATTCCTTCCACCAGAGTTGGAGGATGCTGGTTTTCGAGGCTGGAGATTCGAGGGACGAAGTAAAAGTAGGGAAGCGATTTTTCTCGGGTTTACGAGGGTTGTTCCGAAAGTTTTGTGAATGACAGATCTGTAAGTATGTGGATGTGGGCGGTTGATAGCGTCGCAGACCCCCATAAACGCGACCGAGGATATTTTGGTCGCTCTCGAAACGAAGACTCGAAAACCGTGATTAAAAATCGATTCGCGAACAGCGTCTTGATTCGCCGGAATTTCCCAGACTTTTCCGGGGGGAACTGGCCGCGTCCATTTGGCGAATTAATACCGTAGGAACCCCTCCATCCGAGCGTAATTCGCCTAACAGAGTTCAAAGTGCTGACCCCTTTATTCCCGACGTATGACGTTCCCCGGGACTAGAGTTGCATCGAATTCACCCGGTCGAGAGAGCACCGCGGAAATTTCGTTAAAGCTAATCAATTATTTCGTTAACGGAACATAGGCGGAACTTCGTCGATTGTGGTTGTTTACCGTAAATGGTTCGCTCCTATTCGACAATTTCGTCACTCGGCTCCGCTGGGTACGGTAGAACTGACGTAAGAATAGGGTCAACCGGTGGGAGAAATTCGACAAATTGAGAGCTTCCATTCTCTAGAGCTTACGCCTACGGACCAGAACACTCCTAGCAACGTATTCGAAACAATTTAGGATTGGTTGTCCAACAATGTTCCCATTCTGTTTTCTGTTTATAGTATTCCACACTGTTTTCGTTAAATAATTTCGAATTTCAAACGTTCAAGTCATCATCTAAGGAAAGTAAAGAATAGTGATGCACTCGAACCTCTCACTACTTTCAAATGTTTTCTAATTTTAAAAATGTATGCTGCAGACTATTGCAATAAACGAAGAATCGAATCATCGTTTCTACCAGTTGAAAATATCGATGAACTCGGTGCTCGAAGTAATTCTGATCGTCAAACAAAAATTCACGCGGTACACTCGAGGCCGTCGCTACTTTCGTTGAATGCCGCTGAACCCTAAGTAGCCAAACCATCGACTAAGTCAACCAAAGGGAGAAGAGGAGTTCCCTTCGACAGTACAACTGCCGGGAGGTCTTCCAAATCCTTTCTTTGGCTGACGCCCGACATAATGGAAGTCATCTTTCAAGCGTGAACGCGAGAAAGTGTCGCCGAGAAAGAATCGATACACTTTGCCTTGCAAGGCTAATTTTTATTCGACGAAGAAGGCACTCCTGGCTCCGCATGCCTGTGCATTCCGAGGCTGCAATTGTCTCGAGTGGACGTCTTGACACTGATGCGTTTAATTAAAGGCGATGAAGGTTGATCAAAGTTCATCAGAGTCGCGGCGAGAGTAACACGGAGGAGCTCCGTCGAATAGCTCGAGTCCACTTCCGGAATGGGGGAGGGGAGAAAAGATATAAAAATTTAGAAGAAAAAGAAAATGCAAATAAATAAAAGTTCGTTCCTCGAGCAGACATGTCGGTCGAGAGGCGTGTCGCGAGCGTGCTCTATGGTCCATCGATCGTTACCGACTACTTTTCTGCGAGATTAATTGCAAATATACAATTACGCCGTAGCACGTTTAATTGGATTAAAAGATTCCTTATTCACATTTTGGCCAAGTTTCGGAGATGCGCAATTGTTCGCCGCGTCGATTATCGTGCCTGCTCTTCTTTGGATTATTCTGGAAACCAATTAACGGTTCATTGATTCGGAAACCGCGCAATTATGAGCTTTTAAAGCCAGACGAAGGTCCGATACTCTCGATACTCGCGAAAATTGCGAGGCTGCCGTTCCGAAGCGGCCATTATTGCAGGAAAAAGTGAAATACTTCGCGTCGCGATACGTTTCTGTCGATACGCAAATTTTAATTTCCCTTGCACGCAATTTTGTTATTTCAATTCCGCCAGTGGGTTGAACATAGCTGTAGGTTAATTTTGACGTGCGAATTATCGCTCGAATATCATAAATATCAACCCAAACCCTCGGTGCAAGTAAAGACAGACGACGGAGAACTTTCAATTGATCTTTTCCCCGATAAAAATTTTGTCGAGCTTCCAAGGCCCGGTTGCTATTAAATTCCATTGAAATGAGTGAAAAAATCTTCACACTAGGCCTCGTCGAAGCGCCAACATCGGTGTCCCTGGCTATTAAAAATTCAACTACTGAATGATGAAACAAAAGAATTCGGTGGGAGATTAACGCGCCAGGGAATATCGAGGAATTGTTACGCGGCCAGTCTGAGAGGGACGACGATTAAAAATGAACACAAGCCCGCGAGGCCGGCCTTTAAGAATGAAAAAGAATGGCGCGGAGCCTCGGTAAAAGCGGTGGACTACTCTATTGTGCGAAACTGTGTCACAGGGACTCGGCGTTCGTAAGGTAAGAGCGAAGTGAAGAGTGCTCTTCGCCGTCCATTTTTCATCTCCAAATGATTTCTGCGTCATATCGCCGTGCACGAAACACTTCGGGCGACCGCGAAAAAGGATTCCCGGGGATCTCCATTGACTGAAGTGCGCGCCAAATGTTTTGGCCGGTCAGGGCCGCTTACACATCCTACCAAACAACCTGCGGCTATTCGCCAGGTGCATCTCTCGTTTGCTTCAACTCTCCATTACAACACGTGTGACTTCCAAAGGTCACCGGTGCCCATTCATCCACGTTTCCAAAATTTAATTTTGCTATCACTTAGAATCTTAATATTACCGCCACAGAATCTATTTACAACAGCTACTAATTATAATTTTTATATTTTTTATATCTTCGTCAGAGTATCGTCGATGCATTGGCGAGGCCTTCCCGATGAAAATGAGTCCAAACACGACCCTGTTTGGACAACTTTTCATCGCACGAGATTTTCAGTTTTCTAAAATTGATTAGAAGAACGTGTAAGTGAAAATTGTTCGAACGAGGCCGTGTTTGGACTCGATTTAATCGGGAGAACCTCGACAATTCAATGGTAATACTTTCACGAAGATGTCGACCATAAAAAAATTTTACTTCGAACGATGAACTTGTTTATACGGGGTAAAATAGTTTCTTTGGAGTAGAGGGGGTACTGTACTGTATCCTCCGTCGATAAAAAGGAGACTGATCATCTTGTATCGAGTTTCTAGCTTTCCAACGGTTTGACCACTCGTCGAAACATTTTGGAACTACGATGGGGAAAAATGCGTGGGCGGATAGAATTTTCAGAATATTCTATTACAGGAGAATTTCGCTTATTCCGTAATTCCTGCTAACGAGTCCGGATTATACGACTTACTGTGGAGATAATCAGCCTCCGCTGCACTTCATCCCCTCGGAGATACGGAGACTGATGTCTGCCCTCTTCAGAAAAATCACAGTTCGCGTTACTATCAAGGGGAAAGCACCCTCGCGAGAAGAGAAAAGAGGAAACGTGTCTATTTTTCCTTTCTTCCGTCACACTAGCTACCGACGTAGAAACGGACTGCTGGTACTTTTGAATTATTTCAGGAAACATTAGCCCAAGTCTGTTCATTAGCCTTTCTGGTGCACGAACATTTTCATTTCTATCCTTCGCATCGAATTTTAAGTTCAAAATTTTTATTCTTGAAGATTCTCACAATAAAATATTCATGCACGAAGTTTTGACGTTAAATAAAAAAACTGCTCTTTCATTTTTCTGGAGATTAACGCCTCTCGGTGCAAGACAAACTTCTTATAACCGGGGTCAAAGGCCTCCTATCTTAAACAACTTCTTTCCACGATGTTTTTCTCCGTTCACACGATAATTCCTTGATTTCTTCGGCTCTGGGAGTTAAAAGAGTCAACCAACGACCGTATCGAACGATACACTGAATCGCACGGTCTCAACGGAAGAATAATAATCGCAGAGCGAGCATTTACGAATTTTCAGAACTCATATTTCCCGAAGAACCAACCCCCGCGCGATAAAGGAACAACAAACCCCGTCGAAACGTTCCTACCTCGATTATTTATGTTAATTACGGACGAAGGAACAAGGTGAAACACGGTCTCGAGACACTCGAGGATGCAATTGGCTGCACTGCAGCGCTCTTCTCCTGCAAAACAGAATTAATTCGAGTCTCTCGAGAAGGGAGAGTGGAGGGGGAGTACTCGAACTTCTAACGAAGCAGAATTAATGACGGAACTATCGGACTTTTCGCGACTTCGACGTATCCCTTTTACGAACCTGGTAAACCTTACAACCCAGTCGATGCTCGTTCCCGACGTGTCAGACCCTTCAATGGTGCCGTTATGTCGTTCAATATCTCTCGAAAGGGCCAATTATGCGTTTACTATATCCCATGAAAAGAAAAAAAAAAACGGACGGCATCGATGCAGAATTTTCGCTCGGTTGGAAAATATCGAACATCTCGCTTTTGATATACAAATTTCAAAAGAAATTTATCCAATTCTTGTTCAAGAAATCGAATGGCCTCGATGATGTAATGATTATCACAAAATTGAAGTGGATTCGAGGAAAAAAAGGAACGACTAAAAAAGGAAAATAAACTGAAACGTTGCGTTTGAAAGCTCGCGGGGTTATATGCGTTTTTTTTATTTTTTCAGAGTTAAGTGATCTCGAGGACAAATTGTATAATAGCAATATCTCCGCGGAAAAAATTACTCTCGCGAGCACTTACTAAGTGCAATTTATTTCAGTGACGCGGAAATAAAAATAAAAATGAGAAAAATGTCGGATCAGCCGAGCGAATAAGTCGCTCTCTGCCTGTACTGCGAATACTAACTCAAGTTCCACGCCGTGATAGAAATTGCTTTCAGGATTAAATGATTTCTCGCGAACTTTACCTTCGTCTGTGGGGGTGGGATGGGGGTAAATTTTTCGACGAAGCATATAACATTTGTTTCTTGACGAATACGAAAATTCTGCGTAAAAAATTTAAACACTCCGAACTGAAATTATTCGCGTATAGAGAGCACATTTTTACCTCTTTATTTTTAATTAAAAATAAATAAAATTCCATGTCCAACGAAAATGTTTCAGAAATTAATTTCGCGAGGAATATTTTGCCACTGTCGCCAAATAAACGTTACGCGGAGAACTGGCGGCGATTCGAGACGCGGATATTTTTGGGAATTCGAAAAAAATGAGAAATTTCACGCGCTCGCCGGGCAGAAAATTCTTTTCATCGACGGAATGCTACAAAATTCTGCTAATTTAGACGAGCTGGTGAAAAATTCAAGGGAGGACTCACCCTCAGGAAATTCAGGAAAACGTTATCGGTAAACCACTACAGGCGTGTTCGAGTCGAGTGCCACCCCCGTTCAACCTTGCACCCTCTTTTTGTTAATTATCGCGACGCCACTTTCCTGGAAAAAAAAAGAGGACCAGAAAGACATCAATAGATCTGACGCTAAAACATTTCAATAAAAAGGAAAAAACAGACTCGACGAGAAAACACTGAACGCTCAAATGTAACCGTACGTTCAATATTCTAAAATAATCCATCAAACTTTTAATTATATAATTTTAACTGCTCATATTAAGTTACTGCAAGAGGTACGTCGATGGACTTTAAAAGGGGAATTCATCCGACATTGGCAACAATTTCTGGTCCCCTGAAGGAGATTAAATAATTCTGGAAGGTTTCCGAATTTTTATCTTGATATTCCTTGGTCGAAATAGAAACGAAAACGAACATACTAAAATAGCCGGGGTATAGATGGTCAGATAGATTATAACCGCGATCCTGGAGAAAAGATATCGTTAAATAGCGAGTAGCTGAACCAGAAGTAATTTTTCTGCTATATTTCAGTCTTTCTTCGTATTCCAACCGCGCTGACCGGATTTACCTCGGTCCAGTAGTTTCTTGTATTGCATCTTCCACGATCGTTAGTTTCGTTTTAGGGGCACAGAAACCAGTGGAGTTACAGATACACGATTGTTAACGACGTTAAAATAATATAACGAGGACGAATCCCTCGATAAAACATAACCTGAGTCAGCTGTGTCGTTATATCGAGGTATAATTAGAAATGATCCGAACGAGGTCGTGTTTGGACTCATTTCCATCGGGATGAGCTCACGTATCCATTAACGATACTCTCCCGCAGATAAAAAAAAATATCCAAACTTTTATTTCTATTAACGAACAATTTCGAACAATTCTCAACGCCTGATCGAAATAAAAGGATATCTATTCCCGAAATGAGATCTCCACCGTGCCTCGATACGACGACACGTGCAAAGCCCGGCCGTGGCTCGTTATATCGAGGGATTACTGTTGCAGTCACGTTTATCCCGCTTCCTGAACCTAGTCACCCTATCGTTTCCTTCGAAAGGAAGAACGGATTGACGTCGTAATTACGAACACGGTCGAATTCATTTCGTTTCCCGTCCGTCGGAAGGAAATAAAACGGCTGCCGGTAAATTAAACCGGCTGCCTGCCAGCGATCCGCGAAATGTCAAAGAAACACACTCGTCGCTGTGCGTTCCATAGCCCTCCCCCTCCGTCCCCCACCCCAGCCCATCGTGAATCTGGATTCTGAAGCAACTGGGTCAATCCGTGTCCCAGAAGCACGAGAGTGCCTGCGGCCAATTGGTGACGCGCGGATGCCGGAAACTGTCGTCGAGAACCGGAAACCGTGATGGTATGTAAGATTGCCAGCGCGTGGAACTCGACCCGCCTGCGGGACCGCTGACCCGCCGTGGATCGATGATCGTTATCCCAGCGAGATATCGATCTAGAGCGCGGGGAATATGGCGGAATTCAATTGTTTTGAAATTGATAAATTCCACGCGGTGGCACGGTTATCCAGGCTCCCGGGCTGCTTTGCATACTTGCTGCTTCTCGCGCCAATTTATATGTTTACGTATTGGTGGATTATACGGGGTGTTCCGAAACTTTACATTTAAATATGTCGGGAGCGTGTTCGTAAACAATGCGAGAACTGGAGGGACGCGGACGCGAAAGGTCGACTAAATTTGATCAAAACTAAATATATGAATGTTAGTAGGGAACGTTGTAAAAAAAATTTTTTTTTTTTTAATATGTAAAATGTGGAAATTAACTTGTATTTTTTCGTTAGCGTTGGAAGAGCGCCTCCAGCGTGATCTCGGCGCTAAATAAAATAACGTTTCGCGCAGATGTGCCCGACACGATCTAATTCGTGTATTCTGAAAATATCTGCGTGAAATGGACGAGCGAAACTGGGTTGAAATTGAGCCGGGCGCTCGGTTGACACTCGCCGGCGCCGAAAATAAAATAAGAAATGCTTTTATACCTAGCGCCGATCGAAGAATAGTATTCTATTTTTATAAACATTGGATTCCACTTGTTGGCTGAACTCTGAAACTAGTTCGAGCGAGAATGACCGTACTTGAGAAGTTAATTAATATTGCGTTGCATTTCCCCCGACGTCGACTTTTCCACCGATAATACTTCGCAACGCGACTCGATAACTGTGCCAGTAATTATGAATGCGACTGAATGTAACGTTCGATTCGAGAATCGAGCGAATTTTATCCGCGGACCGATGCGTCTGGAAAGCAACGCGTCGCGGGAGCCGTAGAAAAATCTGGTAAAATTGAGCTTCTCGTTTGCGTCGCTCTATTTTGTAAAACGATGAAACGAGGTTAAGCAACACTAAAATTATCTCGAACATTAAAATTAAATATTCCACGTCGTTTTTATATCGCTGAAGACGACCTTAAAAATTATAGCTCGAAACGTAGCGAGTACATTAAGAGAAAATATTGATTCAAGCCGCTTTCATGATCACGAGCACAACTATGTCCATGACTAGACTCGAGGCCGTCGCCATTATTAAAAAGTTTTGACTCGGGCGCACCGAACCGATGTCACCAGGCGTCCTTGCTTTATTTTCTCGAAAACTCTCACATCGACCAACAGTTTTTGTCTTCCTTCTGCACGCGATGTAAAAAGAACTCCAGTTCGTCGAATAAAGCGTTACATTCGCGATTGGAAAGAACATTGTGCACATTATGATACGTCTGGAAAGCGACACGTCGCTGAGACTTGGAAAAATCCAGATTTACGCTTCTAAACAGTATCGTGGATAAATATATTGAGAAAAACAATAACGATTTAAGCCACTTTCATAATCACAAGCTCAACTGTGTCCGTGACTAGGCACGAGGCTGTCGCCATTGTTAAAAGTCTCCTGGAGCCTGAGAGGCTGCGATGGGCGCTGAAACTTGCTTCTTAACATCGCCAAAGCGGCTCATAATGCTTTAATGGACCTCTGACAGCGTTCTTAATTACCAGAGAGATGAAAAAGTCAATAATAATAGTCTTCCGCGAGGACGTAGCTTCCACGTACTACGACAGCGCTGTGCAGAATGTCAGATTACATTGAATCTTCTCTACACAGACGGAGGCAATTTGCTACGTTCGAAAGAAACTAGATATTTTAGTTAATCGTTCAAAGAAGAACCTTTCGATCGCCACAAATTGTAATTTTTATGATAAACGCGAGTCTCTAGAGCTAGAACCTATGAGGATTTGATCCCTGATACAGAATCCCCGCACAAAAGGTACCGCGAATGTTCGAATCACGGGCATCGAAACGATAATGAACATAATTCCGCGCGAATAGTTAATTGAAAAACGCCCGGATCTCTCTTTACGTACGCTGAAAATTACATCGAATTATCATAATTAAACGTGATTTCGAGACTGGAAATTTCGGAAACGCGATACTACTTTGGTAAATGGGTCGTCCAGAAAATGGATGGAATATTTTTGGCAATACACAGAGGGACGATCGATAGCGCAATAATTCTATTCCCTCGATGCTCCCAATGTACAGAATTAATTTTACTTATTGTCGCAGCAAATTTGCCCGAAAATTCCGCTACGATGCTTGGCTCGATTTTATTATTTCACTTGCTCGATGCTCGCGATAGAGACGCGAAGTTTCGAAAGTAAAATCGCGCCTTTTATGAACTCTTGGGAGACCGAGCTCGATATTTATACGGAATGTTTCTTGCTTAGCCTTGGTCGGTCGTCCGTCACGTCTTAGAAGGGAGATCTCTATTCGATCGGCGACGTGTTAATTTCCACAATCGTGGTTTTTCTCGCCCGTAAATAAGACACAAAGTGTAAAGTTCGTTTTAGCCACGCATGTCTAAAACTGGCATCGCTAGTGATTTATTGAAACGTATAACAGTCTTCAAATCTATATATTAACGAGCATGCTTTGCTACTTTATAGCTGCTCGATCGATTAACCAATTTCGTCGATAATGTTCGACACGTGGATTTATTGCTCAATTACTTTGCAAATTTATCGCTGGTAGAAGTTAACTTTACGTTAAATTTATAAAGACAAGCCTTGCAGCGACAATTCCACGGTTGCTTATATTTTCTCTTTGCTGGCTGACTCGGACTTTCATTAGTGTAATTAATTATGTAACGTTTGTATTTCAAGGAATCACCGGCGTCGTGCAAAAATTCATCGCGAAACGAGTTTTGCGTGACACGCTTAAGGGCACATAAAGTGGCAATAATGGTTAAATTGAAAGCCGTTATGCAATCGTGAGGTCAAGATAAAGGCGCGTTTGCAAACGACTGTTTACATTTCTGCTTCGTGGCAAAACGGTCGCACAGCACCGTTGTTCCATTGAAACTTGTTAGTCAGCCGCGGAATAATTAACGGCGCCTCGAATTCTTGTCGGTAGTTTTCCGCGGAGAAAGAATACGTCGGGAAAATTGAACATTTTTAATTCGATTTTAAAACAGACTGACGCGTCGAGGCGATCGTGCAAGGTGTGATCGTACATCGCTAGGAACTCTTCGCGTTGTTATCGAGATGAGTCAACACCGATGGTTGCAAGAATGAAACAGAGTCTGTTGCCGCCTGGCACGGCGAAAATACAGGTTTCCTGTGTTTCGTGTACACAGGCCTCCTTTTAACGCTGTTAGAGCAGCTTGTGCGTTCGAATCCCCGACTAGAAAGCTTCTTTGACAATTTCCAGCGTGGCTAAAACAACATATCGATTCACGCGCACGCTCTCGAAACACGTCGACGAACAATTCGCGAGGTGAGCTAAAAAAAAGTGACCCCGGGAATGCGAATAGTCGTAAACGCAGAAACATGAAGATAAAACAGCGTTCATGGAATTCTAATATTTTCTGTTTATCCGTGTTGGAGTAAAAACTAACGTAACGATTATGTGCAGATTGTAGGATCGAGAAGCGCGAATGCTTGCATGTCCTTATTAACAGGGTCTCGCGTACGATCTAGATCCTTTCACTAGGCTGCTAATAACCTGTATATAATCACGATAAATCTATACTATCTCGACTGTAAACGGAATCCATTCTAATCGAAGCGTTCTACATTTGGAATCGATGTTTCCGACCTGTGGATGTAAGTTTTGAAAATATTGGACTGTTTCTTCTTTTTTTTAAGCATGGATCAGATTATTATAAATAGAACCGTTTGAATTTTAATCCGAGATAAGCTCTACGTCGAGAACATTTAAAGCGATAAATATTCACGAACGTAACGCTGCCAGTCTTTATGGCGCGATGTCAAATTCCAAAGCAACGAGTAAGGCGTCTGCAGCTAGCTGTTTCAGCAATGATTAAACGCTGAGAGAATCAGCTTACTCGCGACTCGTCGCGTCATAATACGGAGAATAACGTGTTCTTAAGAGACACGGCAATTCTCGTGCGACGTTATAATTAAACTATAGTGCTCGGGAGAAAGTTTGTGCTTCAAATATTTATTTACCTTCAACTTTTGGCATGGACCGACTAAAACAAAATTATTTAAGTATACGGTCTACGTATTTCTTATTTCGTTTTTATTTTTAAGAATTATTTATTTTCTGTTTGAAAAAGCAAATTGTTAAAATCAATTTTCGCCGCTTTTTGTACTACGAGGCTCGTATCGATTTGGCTTTGGTATACCAGAATAGCTGAAACAGCACGCAGAAATTTGGATAGCCAGCTGCGAACGACTGGCGTGGAAAGGGTACACACAAAGTAGGGTAGTTTTACCCTCTATTGGCCGGAGATTACCCGACCCTCTTAAGGGAACATTAGTCCGCGATTAACGTCTTCCGCGGTGCCCAGAAGGTGGGAGCACAAAACTGTTTGTACACACTTAACCCAGTTAAACGTACACACGGGATCGCTGGGAATCGATGTATTCCGCGAACATTAACCGAAGAACGATTTCGTTCATAAGGAATTCGCCCGTTTGCGAAAAGATTTTCCCCCCGAACGGCCAGACGCCGCTAGAAATCCCTAAATACCCGTAATGCCCGCTTTCAAGTGACAATTTTTAGACCTCGGTTCACGATAAAGATCGATACCCCGCTTTCAAGCAAATTCGTAGATTCGAGTTCGTCGCTTGAAACCGGGGTCTATTAGAATACACTAAACTATCCTCGATTCGCGACGAAGATCGCTACCCCGCTTTCAAGCGAATTCGTAGATCCGAGTTTGTCACTTGAAAGCGGGGATTGCTGTGTGTAAGGATTTTTAGTGACACTTTCGAACGACAAACTCGAATCTACAAATTTACTTGAAAGCGGGGTCTATTAGCCTCGATAAAGATCGCTACCCCGCTTTCAAGCGAATTCGTAGACTCGAGTTCGTCGCTTGAAACCGGGGTCTATTAGATTACACCAAACTATCCTCAATTCACAACTAACATCGCTACCCCGACTTCATCGCTTGAAAGCGGGGTAGCGATCATTATCGTGAACCAAGGTATAAAAATTGTCACTTGAAAGCGGGGATTGCTGTATCTAAGTATTTTTAGTGACGCTTTCGAGCGACAAACTCGGATCTACGAATTTACGTGAAAGCGGGGTCTATTAGCGTCGATAAAGATCGCTACCCCGCTTTCAAGCGAATTCGTAGATTCGAGTTCGTCGCTTGAAACCGGGATCTATTAAATTTTGAATTAGAAGCACAGTAAACCCTCGACAAAGATAATTTTCAAATATAAAATAGTTTCGTTTGCGGGTCAGTGTAGTGGCAAAGAAATATTTGATGAATTCGTAGTAGGCTTGGTCGATATTCGAAGTCCGAGAAAGAATTCAATTTCCTAGGCGCAACGGTGTACAGGAGCGACACGGCTGTTAATTAAAATAGTTTACAGAATCCGAGTTCTCCGCAGTCCGGTCGAGCAAAGTTTACAGGTGCGCGTTGCGTTAATTACTCCAGTTTCCCGTGGATTCCGTCCAGTCGATTCGTTCCCTCGGAAACACCCTATTCCAGTATGGCTCTGAGTCCCGTTCCTCGTGATGGACGATCGGAGCGTATTTTATTTACAGACCCATTTTACTGGAAAACGACACCGTCGCTGAGACTTCAAATTTCCCACGCGAGGTCTAACTTAATTTTCTCAATAATTATCACGACGTTCAGCGAGTTTTACGAACTTTAAAAGACACCAGACAAGCCCAATATAATATTACGTAGCTGGCCTCCGTTTCTAAAACGGAATTAGGATTTCTTAACTGGCACTGGAGCAATTAACCGAACGATTGTATGGAATAATCGCGACCCAGTTAGGTCTTTCATTAAATAAAACCATCTCCCGACAAACGCTCGCTTGAAATTACACGAACAATGGCCGTTTTCTCCGGCGAGAACGCGAAAATTACAGTAAGGCCCGTCGACGATCGGATTTCTCCGGTAATTCGGAGGGCACTTTTAGAAAGAGAAATTGGTAGTTGATTGACGTTCGTTATGAGCTCAAATAAGAAGTCATACAAGCATTAATTGATCGGACCTGATTGCACAGGAAGTGAATCGCCTCTGCGAGGCCTGGCCTCGCGCATCTGGGGCACACACATTATGCGTCGTCGCCGGGAAGGATCATTTCAAACTGCTTATTAACGGCTTGGCCTCTTTAGACAATTCTAATAAGTTTAAATAACTCGACGAGCACGAATTTCGACCGAGATTTCAACCCCGCTTCGCGTTCACCGTAAACTAATTGCGTCATTCTTCGTAGAAATTACAGACCATCATAGACTTAAGTTACAAGATGGAGGGTGGAAATGAAATTTTGATTTCCATGTTTCGAGGTCGACGTTTGCAAATAAAAATAAAAATGAATTAACACCGTAATAAAACTGCGATGTTTTAAGAAACTATTGATTTACCCACTCAATAATTGATGAAATGTACTGTTCGGATAAAGGAAGTTGTACCCCGCGTGGAAGTTAACACTAATTAGCAGGAAACGCCATTGTCACGGATCGAGGAAGCGTTCAGGAGACATTTTTCGACCCCGCATTATTTCGCCCCGAGTCGCGACGAGACACCGGATCGGTGGATATAATTAACGTCTAATTAACGGTGCGACGTAATTGTCCAGCAGACTCGCGCCTTAAGCGGGGCAAAGTAATCTTAATTAGAAGTTCGGATCTCTGCACGGCGTTCGCGTTTATTTTCCAGTGACACGGAAAGCCCGGGAGCGCGCACCGATGGAAACTCATCCGCGTTAATAGAATTAATAAAATTCACAACGGCGTTTTTACGATGGATTCCGAACTGGCGATAAAAATAATTCGCAGCCTTTCCAACCGTACTCTTTTCAGACCAAACCATAGCACCCGGATAACTGTAACGAAATCATACTCATTGCTATTCATGTTTCGCCGTCTTAACGAAGCCTTGTATGTTGTAATAAAAATTACAAATTTTCTGTTTTGAAATTTATTTTTTTAAATATAGCTTAATGAGAGTACTATGAACGCAGTGACGAAGTTTCCCTGTTGAAAATGAGTATAAACACGACCACATTCGGATTACCTTTAATTTTTCGAAAGTGACTCGGTCTACGTAAAATCAAAAACTCATTTTCATCGGGAGAGCCTCGCCAATTCATTGCTAGTATTAGCATTAAGCGATTTTTGTTCTGGTGAAACAATTTATTCTTCTCACTTATCAAAAATAAGTGCAATACTTTTTCGTCCGTATTCATTGCAAAAATACTTGCAATACACATGGTTATCTACTTAAATTCGTGATTTAATTAAACTTTTGAAAACGATGACAGTAATTAAACTTGGCCTTTTGTTTAAAATTGTATATTTAGACGTCTTTCGCGAAGGCAGCGCTGAATCGAGACTCTAATAATTTCTAGTTCAGCCAATAAAGGCTGCCTCGCAATGGCGGATGTAACGTCTCCAGGATACACGCTATAAATGCCTGCCTTGTTTGATTTATTATTAGAGTCTTGATTGATTTATTAGTCGACTACTGAAATGTCCAATATCAACTACAAAATGTGCGTGCATAAATATGTTTCTACATGAAAACATGGGAAAAATTGTATGATTAACGGTGCTCAAATAATTTAGACTTTTCTTTGCTTATTGGAAATGTTTTTCATACTTTCTTTGATATGAAAAAATGAAGTTTTTAATTTTTTTATGTATCCATCGGAAGCAGAAATATTTTAAAAACGTAACGCATGAACGTTTGTATAATCTTTTAGGCGTTTAAAAAACATAACGAGCTATTCTACTCCCCTGCTCACGTTCCGTGTCTTTTCTCCACTCTCCAATATTTTATACGCTCTAAAAATGTAACGGACGACCTCTTCTTCTCTTGTATTTCATTTCGTAACAAATGAGGTATAGCATAACAAGTACCTCGCACGAACACCAATATTTTGTTACATAAAATGGTACTTCCACCGAACCGTGCTATTATAACATTTTCTCTACGTTCATTCTGTATTTCCAGCGAAATTCTATAAGAATTTCTGAACTAGTTCCGAAAGTTCTAAGATCATACGTCGATTTTAAATTATTTCACCAGAACGGAAGGTAAAAATTTTTTACGATGGAATAACCGTACGAGGAATGCTCGAATTATTTAAACAATTTTTCAGCATTTCTTTTATTTAAATTTTTGTTTCAATCCCTAAATAAATCTAAGAAAGGAACGCCCGACGAACGAAATTTTTCCGAGTTATTTATAACCAAAGCCGTATTTACAAGTAATCCAATTGAGAAAGAAGACTGTATTAGATTAATTAAACCTACTCTGTTAGGTGATTGCTTTACGACGATAGCTTCGGTGATACAAAATCGATAGAACCTACTGCTAACCGCATTAAGCTTTGCATTATCAAAATTGCTGTCCCTGTGCTTCGCTTAATATTGTCATAGCACAGCATCTACCTATCATGGGTATTATACATGGTGTCTGATATTCCCCTAATGAAACTGATGCGTCAGAGGACTGGGAAATTCCTTCATCGAAACAATAACACGCACATCACCTGTTTCTCACAGATTAGAATTTTGCAAAACGTTTTTCTAACGATGTAACCAATAAATTCAGTATGGTCCAACGACTCCCATTATCTCGGTGCAATTGCACTTTTTCCTCTCAACGAAACTGCCTGAATTTTTTGTTACGCGAATCAATTCATTGGGGCCAGTGACCCTTTCGACAAAAAAGAAACAGTGCACTGAAAAACTAGGAAAAACAAACTGGAACTTCGGAAATAGGCCCTCATCTGTTAATGAAGTAATGCTCCGAAATTAGACCGTTGTATGCCTGCTGGTCTCAGACTCTTACACTTTCCGAGCGCTCATTTATTAACACGTTCGCTGTCCGGTCTCTCAGCGGCGTATCCAAAAGCGTGGCGCTGTGACCCGTATACGGGTCATGGACAGTGAACGTGTTAACCCACCAATGAATCCAGAAGGCAGAGAAGAATTGAAACTTGGATGGTGGAGGCCATCTTAAGAAATTCTAGTTACGAGGGAGCCGCCAATGCGGTCACTGAATACGTTCAGTGGCGAATAAAGATAACAATGGGCATTATTCTGCTTGTTATGTTATAATAATAACATTTGGTTTGTTTGTAACAGCTACGAAGGTGTCGGTGACTGTTTCGAGGATCTAAATCCACTTTGTAACAGTGTACAAGCCCTGAGAGAGGCTCCGAGTGGTCGCGTGAAGTCACGTGACGCGACCATTAGTATGTTTCCGTTTGAAAAAGCTACGGAGAAGCCAGTGACTCGGTGCAAAATCGGAGAGGTTATCGTATCGCAGCGAAAAGTCAGAACGAAAAACATGAAAAAAGAAGACGAACGAGCGAACGAAGGGAACGATATCGTCGGTTCTTGGAAGCACCAGCGATGCGTTACACGGTCAGCGAAGAAAATTGTGGGGCTTACATGGCCGGTGTCATTGCGTGACGCGAAATGAGTCACGGGGTTCGTGAACCTTATGGCAAGTAATGGGGCTCCCTTGGACCCCCCCTCCGTAAGTCATTCCGCTTCGTTGTCGAACGTTTACCTTTTGTGTTCGTTTTATTTCTATCAGTATCGAGGCCTCCTCGTCGAGAGAAAAAATATCCATCGACCGTTTCTGAATGCAAATGACCAACCCTCACGGTCCCTTTGCTTTCCAGTACAGTGATTTTTAGGTTTGGTTCAGGGCCACCTTACATCACACTCATCTATTATCACCGTTTAGGAATTTTTCATTGTCTAACGAAACATTTTTTTTTTTAAATATCGAGCATTCAGTTTGAAGGGGATTAAAGAATATCCATAAAACTTTTAAATCGCGATTTCTCTCTGGAGGCACCGAACAATAAAGAATAATTCTGTTCTCTTTCGCTCTCGTTCGTACACCTTATTAGCGGAATCTTCCTCGCGCGATCGCATTAGTCTTCGCGATGATTCATGGCTTTCGACGCGTTTTCTGCACAGGAAATACACGCAGATAAGGCGTTCCGTGGTTTGTAAAATCCGTCGAAGAATGCAGAAAAACATTCGTAAGCATCTTTCCATTCGCCAAGTCGGCAGACCATCCACGTTCAACGTCGCAATTAAAAATTAAACGCCGTTCGAGAGAAATTCACGCGCGTCGGCTCGCCGCTAACGAGGTCAGATTTACGTAACCGTATCCTCGATTTTCACGATTCGCATTTCGCTCGATAACGACACTATCGGAAACGCTTTGGAACTTTCAACGCCATCGATCCCTCGAATCCTTCGTTGCAAAATCACGTGAAACGTCTGCTCGAAACGAATTACAATAAACCAGAGTTGGTCGAATTTCATTAACGAATGGAAAGTTTGGATTCGATCGTAAATTAAAAACAAGAGCTAATTTTCGAACGAATTTAAAATTATCGTTGATTCTAACTTGATTCGAAATCTGATCTATTCGTTTATATTAATTTAAAAAACTATAAAACGGGGATAATGATGAGGTGTTTGCAATTGTTTTGAAATTTCCAACGAATTGTTTACGTTTCTCGTTTCGGCTGAACGGAAATATTCTTACGAATTCTCACTACAGAGGATCAATCCAATGACGTATCCATTAGTACTGACACGTATCAGTTCCCGGGCATCGTGTTACCGTATCGAACAGGCATCGAAGTAATTGATCGTTTGGTACACGGATTCGCTGACATTTCTCGTAGCGCCGATACAATACAAACAACAAGTATCATTGAGACGTCAACAAGAGCACGGTCGGAAGTAGGCAAAATCCTCGTTTGCACAACAATTTCGAACAACGAATGTTCATCAAATGGAAATAGAGATTTAAAATATACAACGAAATAAGACGAGAAAGTATCAAAAAGTTTTTAACGCAAGGGGACCAATAAAGAATGTTGTTCTTTCGCGAGAGTCAACGAGAAGACTCGAGAAGCTTCGAGTTGGGGAATGGAGTGGGGGGTTGACTTCACGACGACCTTGAACGGCCAATTCAACTGGCGCGTACAAGCCAGAGGCTTCGAAGCAACATTTGCAGTCCCCGGTCGCGTAAAAGAAATTGAATCTAACGATCGATAAACTGCTGGTTTGACATCCGTGGGATGCCAATTGCACGATAAAACGTCCTCGCGACGCACACGTGTATTTTCCCCCGTTTCGCTCGAGCAACAGCATAACCATAGCGCCGCGATCGAGCACGTAGTCCGGGCTAATCCGAAACTATCGATTACAGAGCATAACGCGTGCACCTATATCAACCCTTTTAGCGGCGAACGACGACGTATCGCCCTTTGAAATATACGCCAGAAGTGCCAGCAGCGATATATGTATATCGGTGAGCTTCCGTAACCGTTTAAACGAGCGCTTGTAATTTAGTGTCCTTCGTTGGATCCCTGCAATGGACGCCTTGATTCTGATACGGAAGGAATGCAATTTTAGCTTTCAACGAATATCTTTCTTTTTTTTTTTTTTTTTCGTTTCCGACCACTACCGGCTCGGATATCGACTTCTGCCTCGAATTTCTTCATTCTTTTTTTTCACTCGACCCGGTTATTTTTAAAATAATTATCGTTTCCTCCGTTGCGCAGTAATCAACAACGATATCAGAAACAAATTAATCATTGGACGTTCGACGGTAGTTTACTTTTGTATTGTCAAAATTGCCTCACAAAACATAGAAGCTGTTTTGATAATATAAAAATACTGTTTCGAAATGACCGAATAATTTGTTTGTAAAATCTTGTCAATTTTAAAACGTTTCGTTTAAATTGGAGAACTAGAATTCAATTTTCTTGAAAACCAGACGATAGGTTTCCTTTTCTTGGCACGTTTCGCGCCACGTGGGACACTGGTGACCTACAACATTTATGAGACACAAAATTTGTTAACCATATATACAGCGTATGTCGACGTTAAGAATCATTATTTTTCCGCGATCGAATATGGCGGTTAAATTTTTCGAACCATGTTCAGGAATTACTAATTAACTGGGGAAAAAATTAAAATTAAATTAGATAATGAAATGGAATTGAATAATATGTATGGGGCGATAAAGCCGAATGTGTCGCGCGATTAAAATTTACAGAAACGTTATAAAACAATGCGGATATGACGCGATACGGTGTACTTACGTCACTTCTTGCATAGTGAGCGTTACAAATGATTGCGTTAGTTTCTGAGTCATTCGCACTTCGCAAAGTGAACGCAATAGTAATTTTGCATGGTACGATCAGGACAAAATTGCACGAACCTACGCAGATGTTCGTAACGCGCCTGTTTTCGCGCCACGAAAATTTCAATTGAAAAAAATAGCAATTTTTAGGACTTCGAAGTCACAAATTTAAATTCATCACTCGTTTACATACCATCCTCGTTATATTTATAGTAGCTAAGGTCGATATTTATCTCGATCAGCGTAGCTGCGATACTAAATGAAATCATCGCAGTTTTTATTACAGGATATGTACATCAAGCCTAAATCGTTATAAAACAGTTAAACCGACTTGGTATCATGGATGCTCGTAATATGCTATACGCTTTTATTGTCATTGCAAAAGTTGTTTACTAACAATCGTAAAATATAGAGGAAGGCGTACTTAACTATTTAACTGTTGCAAGGGATTATAAGAATCAAGTGAATCGGTGCACCATGTGCGGTGAACGCCCAAGGGCGTTCGAAGAATATGCCCAACGATAATGGTTATAGGATTTCCGCACGCTGTTCATACTAAGCCTTCAAATCCTACCACCGACAGAGTTAATCGGATTAAAAACTGATTTACACGGGAACAAAAATGCAGTACAATTTCGAAATTAAATACAACATCGAAATATTTGTTCATTTTGAGAAAAACAAACGTGAATGTATAAAAATAAAAGAAATTATTTGAAATAAAGCTGGTGGAATTAAACTTAATAACATTGGGCGCGCGTGGTCGTAACGAACCATTTATTATCCGCGTTATACGTTTTCGACCAACCGTTTGTTGTCGTTAAAAAGAACACAATCCCCGGGAATGTGTATTTTTTTTTTTATGACGAAACGTTGCAAATATTTTATACCTTTAAAGTAATTTGCACGTTGTTTATCATCTCTAGGCTAGTTTATACAAGACATTAATTATCCATGCACAGTACCAACACTGCGCTACATTTTTTCCTCCGAGTAATTTTCAACTTCATTTTATATTTCAACTCGTTTAAATAAATATTACCAATTTATTTTACGAATTAAAATATAAAGTAAAATTGAAAATTACTTTGACTAAAAAAATGAAGTGCACCGTTAGTGTGAAAAATATACAGGGTGTTCGGCTACCCCTGGGAAAAATTTTAATGGGGTATTCTAGAAGCCATAATACGACGAAAATCAAGAATACCAATTTGTTGATGGTGGCTTCGTTAAAAAGTTATTAGCGTTTAAAGTTCCACCCGTATTGAATTTTTTTCTCTAAAATGCACAGGATTTCGGTGGTATGTCTATTCACCAAAAATGATAGTAATTGACCCCCGCAACCGAAAATAATTTTTCCAGAACGATTTGAAATTTTTTTTTTTCGTCGTAAAATTTCACACCCTCTCGAATTTTTTTCTGGAAAGTGCGTAAGAATTCGGGACTATGTGTAATGACCAAAAATGATTATAATTGACCCCCGCATCTAAAAATAATTTTTCCAAAACGATTTGAAATTTTTTTTTTCCGTCGTAAAATTTCACACCTTCTCGAATTTTTTTCTCGAAAATGGATAGGATTTCGAAGGTATGTGTATTCACCGAAAATGATTGTAATCGACCCCCGCAACCGAAAATAATTTTTCCAGAAAGATTTGAAATTTTTTAATTTAATTGTTAATAACTTTTTAACGAAGCCTCGATCAAGAAATTGATATTCTTGATTTTCGTCTTATTTTGGCCTCTAGAATCTCACATTAAAATTTTTTCCTGGGGTGGCCAAACACACTGTATAAGTATAATCCGTACGTACTATACGTGCTAATTAATCGTATGAGCGTACTAACTAATGAGTACAACGACGCAATCGATCTCTCCTATAACTGAACGGATGGATTCAAACAATCTTTGCACTGCAGACTATTAATACTTCATTTTTGTACTTTTGTATTGCGTAACTTGTATTGAAAAATTATTATTACCATCAACGAACAGTCCCGTTATTGACTGTAATAATAGTAAATGGTAATGGACTAACGAGGAAGTAATAAAATAGTAAAACTTGCAGGAAATAACGCTGGAAACGAGAGTGACGGAGGTGTCAAGTTATCAGGAAACAACGCAGATAACGAGTTGGGGAAACGAATGCGTGGCCAATTGAACAAATTTCATTTTCACTTGTCTTTTTTTAAAATTTCGATACTATCATTCAATGTATGTACTTATACAAAAATAAACGAATGAAAGAATTGAGCGTAAACATTTTACGTTAGAAATTATCGCTTGCAAAATCAGGAAAGAAGCCATTATTAAAACTTGGTACCAAATACGCTGTATACCAAATTTCATGTGAAAATTGCAATTTATATGAATCTTTATATCCACCTGAAAGAACAAATTCATTAACACGATAAGATGGTTAAAAATACCATAAAACAAAGATAAATAAAATCAACGCTATTATTAGTTATTAAAACGCTGTGACAATTCTATTGGTGACCAATATTGTGAATAATTTGCTTGTTTTGAGATGCTTTGTGGGGAGGTATGAAATTCGAGAAACACCAAATCTTAAACGCGACGAATATAAAAGGCACCAATCGCATTCCACGAAGAGGGTCGCTAAAACAAGTGTCAGATTTGCACGTTCAACAGGATTAATATTTCATTTAGCTCGCGAGTTGTTTACCTGCAACGATATACACAGAATTACAGTGGTTTCCATGAAACGGAAAACGAATCGCTCGCGCCTATCGCGAAACCAGAATTTACAGGTCACGTGACACAACACTGTATTCTTCGTCACGGCGATTCAAACGACAATAATTAGCCACGCTTTCAGCTCTGTGGTCAAACCGTGTTAACGATAAATCCACACAATTTATCTCCGCGAATTAGACGGCAGAGGAAGTCGACTATAAACCGTCAAAAAATTATTATTATCCAACTAAAACATCATTCCAAGTATTACCTTGTTATAAAACGTTTCGACCAATTTCTTTTTTGGCCCAGCGCGTCTAAAATATAATAAACAAATTAAATTAATTTTCAATTCTAAATTGATCTTTTAGAAAATCTACCTCCTCGAGATAACTTTCGACTTTTTAAATCGATTCTGGCATTAATCGGTTCGTTTGGTCGAGAATCGATATTCGTTCAACCTTTCCGTAAGGCGCGGACATATCTCGTGTTTCTAAAATTTCACAGGGATCGCGAATTTTATTGAGAATACGTTTCCCAAAGAGGGTTCGAAAATTGAGATCGATAGACGATTAAAAAAGCTACATTTTAAATTAAGCTACCCTCTACGGTCCAATAAATACTTATCTAATAACACATTATCAGCGATAACCAAAGGATCAATAAATTTATTGAATTTATCTTTTGGAAATTTCTGAAGAACTATGTATTGGAAAGTACATGAGATTATCTATTCCTCATTAAGCATAGTTGCTAGCTTAATGCTCATTTAAAAAATCGGACAATATTGTATACAAGATTTACCATTTCTCAATTTATTATTACCGAATGAATTACCGAATTTTTATTAAACTAACCCTTTATTAAAAATTGTTTAATTAGTAACTACTAAAACGACTTTGTAGGATTGGATTATTTTAACGAACTCATTGTAATCATTTTGATTCAAAGTCGATTTTTTCACCGGCATTGAACGTCTATAGAGTAGCATCGCTTTTGAACGTGAAGAAAAAAACAAATATTCGAGACATAAGCGTTGCACGTTGCCTGGTTTCTTTCTTCTCGAGTCACTTCCTGCGCCGCAGTGACTCGCGTGAATCACCGGCCAAGCCAGGAAGACGAAAAGGGGAAAGTGTTTGAGGCTGTGCAACCACAGCTGGATAAAATTTGAAATGGAAATATTCGCTATTTTTAAATGGTGAATACAAATAAAACAGTATTTCGAATGGGAACTAAACATGTAAAATAAACGCAATGATCAGAGAATAGAATACTTTGTGTTTGAACTCTCAAAGCACAGAATATTGTATTCTGTTTACAACCTTGACGTTTAAAATATTTTATAGCAGCAAACGCGGCTAAAGTAGAGCATGGACCATATGTAGATATCAGACATCAAGGTAAATGGAAAAAAATAGTGCATTCATATTTTAAACATGAAAACAGAAATTCAGAGGATAGACTGATAATTCCAGGTAAAGTAACAATTTTCTTTTATATTTTCTTATAGATTCAAATCTTAAAAGCATAATCCTGGAAAGATTATTGTAAAATTCAAACAATTAATTATAAGATAAAATCATTTATCTAAAAAGTGCACCATTGGTGCAAGATGTTGAATATTTTAATTTTCAACTAATTTAAGGCTGAAAAACTAAATATTATTTATCAATGTAGTACCATTTTCCCAGTCTTTAAAATTTTCTCTTCGTGGTGGTACATTTAATAAATTAATTAATCTATTTAATCCGAATAGCAAGTATGAGAAACAAAGAAGTTTTATTTTGGGTGGAAGAGTATTCTAAACATTTGAAATCTTTTACAGCAATGAAAAGCAAGTGGAAAATATAGAATTTCTTGATAATTGGAGATATTCAATTCTACAATTCCTTAGGAACATGAATGCTAAAATTTACTGTTTCGAAATACAGTAATCTGAATCTTCTGCATAAGCTCTTAACAACCCAATACAAAATGTAATACTAAATTAACATAACTCTAGACCATCAAGTCTAATCATCGCAGTTGTAAAATATTTCAAGAGTGACAGTAGAAACTGTTATATTCATGGCAAGGGAAATAAAACACTATTATCGGATAATTGTGTTTCTAAAACTTCTTCTTCTCACCATGAACCTTTTCAATAAAGGAAACTTTTTAATAGACTTCCAATAGTAGAATTAAACTCTTGTTCTGGAATTATCATTTCAAACCGATTTTTATAAAATGTATTTATGTTTTAACGATTTACACGTTCATGTTTTTTAAAAAGAAAAAGAAACATGAACAAAAAATGGTAGATCTTCGCATAATTCATTTGCAACTACGAAATGAATTTCGTTTTTCGATGGTTATTAACGAAAATCTTTGATACTTGACGAATGTTATAAATATAAAATATTTATAAAATTATAAAAACGATTATACATACGTAAATTTGATCACACGAACGACACTGTTTCTCAAAAATTAAGTGCGTACGCTCGTACAGAAAACTTGAAAAGTCAAGGACGCCAGGAGCACGTGCTTTTTTTCACCGATGATCTCCAGTTAATATCTTCCTCCTATGAATTAACATTGCTTTATAAAAAACTGTGTTCTTTGATTGAGCGTACATAAGTATATACGCAAAAACATTGAAAACGCTGTCGTCAATAGTGACTAGAAAAAATTCATACGGATGCGGCAATTTTTTAGCGTTTTAGGTTAGAAAGAGTCGACGAGAATCAAATATTAGAAAGAAATATTTTTACAATTTGCTTAAATTAGAATCATTCGCTCGGTCCTAAATCTAGAATCCAGTTCGGTAAAACTGTTTAAAATATTTCAAGGCTGACGATAAAACTTACATCCACAGCGATACGAATACAACTTGAATCACTGGCAGACGAAATTTATAAGTAAAAATAATCTATTCGTTACACGAAAGCCATTAATTAGCCAGGTGTGCCCGAAGCTTCTGGTTTTCGTGCGAACGAAACGACTAGTTTATCTAAACTACATGATAAGCCGATCCGACAAGATAGAGGAACCTAACCTGCACGAAAAGTTGGTCCCTTTTTGTGGCATCGAGAGGCACCATTTGATACAAGAAACCGGCGTGCGTGTCGAGCGAAAACGACGGATCGACAGGCACGGCGGTTGTGAGCGAAAATACGGGAGAAAATGGACGTGAGACGGGATCGTCTAATCCAGAAAATACACGGTGGATCGGGCACCGCCTGAGAAAAACGCGCGGGCGGCCACCGTGCATGATTTCCGGCGGCGTTTGCCTGGCGTGCCACGCCACAAAGACCTCACGGGGGGGGTTGGACGGTGTTCTTTTTTTAGAAGCCACATATCCCTATAGAGACATCGGTTTTCCCCTTACCTTGGCGCCTTCAAAATATTCGTTGAATCCGTTCAGCGTACTCGACTATCCGTACCCTCGAATCTAACGGCTCTCTGTCGCACTCTTTCCGTTTCTCCCTTTCTTTCTCGCGTACTCCTTCGTTCACTATCTGTCTCTCTCTCTGTCTTTCTCTTTCTCTCTCTCTCTTTCTGTCTTTCTCCGTCCTTGTCCACGGCCCACTATATCCCAATCTACAGAGATTCTCCGGCGATTACTCGCTTCCTACTCCTGTGCTCGGTTCGTCGTCCCGTCAGCGTAGCGAACACATCGAAAGCCAAGGGGAGTATCCAGCAGACTTGGTGCCGGTGCACGATGGCACGAAACAGAGCGAAAGAAAGAAATGAACGTGTCACTGGCCCGAGAAATTCCGCGCTGGTCAAGAGTCTCGCGCGGCGCGGGTGCACCAAAGCTCTGTGGGGCACGGTCCTCCTTTCGGTCGCCTCGAACAGCCCGATACTCACTGGCCTCAAGGCGGCTGTTCACACACCACTCGGTACAACCTCTGTCCGGACAACGATCTTCTACACCGCGAATACGGTTCGCGTGTACGTTATCCCTCGATTTCGCAGCACTCTTCCCGAAAAACCAGCACGACACCAGCCCACGATTCTACCGTTATCTAGGGCGATGCCTCTCTGCTGCTCGCCGCTTTGCCCTCTGTCCGTGACTATGGCGATCGCGAGCTGCGCAGATGGCGTGCTCGATGCGACAAACGCGACGCGCGCTTGCTCTATCTACCGAGAAGTCCCGTCATTAATCTGTATGACTCGAAGTATCTGATTGGTGCGTACCGAATTTGTACTTTGCCCTAGTTTACACTGGGGATTCTCAACGGAGGCGATAAACTGATGGAATAAATATTTTTAAAAATCCGCGTGCTCGAATGGCATCATGTATCTTTGGATCAGCCCTGACCATACTTTCTTTACCTCCTATAATTTACTAAGATCGATGGTGAGCAGGGCCTACTCTTAAATAGGCCACCAGACTGATAAATCTAATGTTGGCATCAGTGATGCCACTTAATAAACTATTTCCCGATAAACTTGGACGTTCCATCGTATATGGCAGTACAATCCTTTGTATTGCAGTTCATTCTTTTTTATTACGTCATCCGAAATCTGACCTGGTTGATTGTAAAGTTCATAATATAAATAATTCTCGACTCTTCAAAGTTTTTCCCCCAAAGAGGAGCAGTTTGTTCATGTCACTAGACAGCAGACTAGTGACTGTTTAGTAACAATATCATACGAGTGCTGCACTTAGGTAGGAATTAGTAACATAGTTTAGTAACCAATTTAGTAACAATATCATCAGAGTGCAGCACTGAGGTAGAAATTAGTAACATAGTTTAGTAACTAGACAACAGACTAGTGACACTGTTTAGTGACAATATCACACGAGTGCAGCACTGAGGTAGGAATTCTTAAAATCTTGCGTCATTGGATCTGAGTTTCATAGTGAATAAAATGTCGCTAACGAGGTTAGTATTTGTGATAATTACTTACAATCTATTTTCTAATTTTGCGTACAATTGTGCGTTACAAAATTTTCACGTTCTTCAATATTATTGATTAATATACCAATTTTTGTGTGACGTGTTTCAAAGCTCCCAAGAATGTCAAATATACAGTTGTTAAACAAAACAATACGTTTAACCGTGCTATAGTTCCAATTACTGTCTAACAAATTTTGTTGCAAACGCTGTTTATGGTATTACCAATTTCTATTATATGTATTTTTAACAATCTGTAATCTGTTATGTTTTTTTTCATAGCTTGTTACCCGCACCAACACAGGTGGTGTGGGACAGAGAGGATGAAGCACGGGAACAAAAATTACGCCAGAGGCCTGTGTCAGCATTGGTCAAAGCATTTGTTACTGCTCCTCCATATGGACAGCGTAAGGGATGGGTCCCTCGTTGTTCAGAAGTAAGCAACATACCGGTTGTCATTGTATCGTGTATTAAGCATATAACAAATCCATTATACTCTAAAAACTGACCCCAATGTTGCCTTCTTTGAGTCGCGAGAAAACCAAATTACATATATCACTGGGATATGAAATCGCGGGAAAATATTTCAAATTTAACAAAATTGGATTATTTATTCTTATACCCAACGCGATTATAGTAAATAATTATTAAACTTTTTTACTACGACAATCGTTAAAGATTCGTGTAACGTTTTAGGATTTCGGAGATGGCGGAGCGTTCCCCGAAATTCACGTGGCCCAGTATCCGCTTGCCATGGGAATGAAGGGAAAAGAAACCACGAGTAATGCTCTAGCGGTGCAACTCGATGCTCATGGAAAAGTAAAGTACGATATGATCGCTAGGCAAGGGCATTCTAAAGATAAGGTAATTATAACGATTTTTTATGTATACGAACATTCGTCTCTGACTTCGTGTATTTATCGTGCATTCTGTTGCAGATTGTCTACAGCAAACTGAGCGATTTATTACCTTCAGAAATAACGAACGAGGAGGATCCTACTTTGCAACGCCCGGCCACGGATGAGATCGATGAACTCACAGAAAAGACTAAAAAGGCGTTGGAGAAAATAACGAGATCGAAAATTGCGGCAGCTATGCCTGTGAGATGCGCGGAGAAACAAGCGCCGGCTCAATATATTCGTTACACACCATCGCAACAAGGACAATCGTTTAACTCTGGCGCCAAGCAGAGGGTTATTAGAATGGTAGAGGCTCAAATCGATCCTCTGGAACCACCGAAATTCAAGTGAGTCTCGTAACGATACAAGTTCGAATAATTTATTGTAAAAGTTTAATAATAATAATAACGTTTGTTACGTTGAATAATATAGTGTATTCCGATTATAGAATAAATAAGAAAATACCAAGGGGTCCTCCATCGCCTCCGGCGCCTGTTATGCACTCGCCTACGAGAAAAGTTACGGTGAAGGAGCAAAAGGAATGGAAAATACCACCCTGTATCAGTAATTGGAAGAACGCTAAGGTGAATTGATTCGATTCCTTTATCTACGAGCGACGAGCACATTTTGCAAAGCGATAATTTTGTTTAGGGTTACACGATCCCGCTGGACAAACGTCTGGCTGCGGATGGTCGCGGTTTGCAACAAGTTCACATCAACGAGAACTTCGCCAAGCTGGCCGAGGCTCTTTACATCGCGGACAGAAAGGCTCGCGAGGCGGTCGAAATGCGAGCGCAGCTCGAGAAGAAATTGGCCCAGAAAGAGAAAGAAAAGAAGGAGGATCATTTGAGACAACTCGCGCAGAAGGCTAGGGAGGAGCGTGCTGGTTTGAAGTCTTCCGCGGCATTGGGTTTGTATAAACAAGATATTACATTTTATACCATTGTTTTGAGAAAAACGCGTTTAACCCTTCGAGACGGATCGAAGATAGTAGAAATGTGTTCCGATATTGCGTAGATAAATCGGAGGATTCCCGAGAACGAGATCAGCTCCGGCAGGAGAGGCACAAGGATCGCGCTCGAGAGCGTAATTTAGCACGAGCCGCGCCCGATAAACGCTCCAGATTGCAACGTGAACGTGAACGCGACATCAGCGAGCAAATCGCGCTTGGTTTGCCAGCGAAAAGCATCCCCAGTGCTGGAGAGGCGCAGTTCGATCAGCGATTGTTCAACACAACCAAAGGAATGGACAGTGGCTACGGGCACGATGATGAGTACAACGTTTACGATAAACCATGGAAAGATTCTAATTCCGTTGGCTCGCACATATACCGTCCTAGCAAGAATATTGACAAGGACACTTACGGCGACGATCTAGAGAAGCTCGTTAAAACAAACAGGTTTGTGTGGATTTTTTGGTTCTATTGTCAAGATCCTTGTCACTTATGAGTGGTAAATTTGCATTCTACGCTGCGTCTGATTTTTTCAAAATTAGTCGAGATATTTTTTCTGTTGTGTTAGATTCGTTCCGGACAAAGAATTCAGCGGGACCGACAGATCTGCTATGCGATCTGGGCCAGTACAGTTTGAGAAGGACGAGGAGGATCCTTTCGGTTTGGATCAGTTCTTGAAACAAGCCAAACGCGCCAGCAGTTCTACCACGACTAACACAAAGCGCAAAGACGAACGCGAACAACGAAGAGACGATCGCGACAAACGGAGGAAACATTAATTTTTCAGGTTGTTTAATCGTTCTTATTATTTTAAAATCGTTATTCCCACCTTTAGAGTTCTTTTTCTAAACGTGCGTGTACTACACCGTTTAAGTTAGTGGAAAGTCGGGCGAAATCGGATTACGTTCGTTACGATACGATGACGCGTAATTAATCGTGCCGCCGTGAGTCAGATTACATTTTGTACAACTCCGAATTAGCAAAATTCAGTACTAAGATAACGGATGAAGTGCAAGGCGTAACTCGTTCCAAGTCGATTTAGCGAATTTATCGATTATATCGATAATTGTCGAATGCATCTAAATATCTCAGAATCCGGAAAGATTATATTCTTTTCTACTTCTTCGTACACTGTGCTACGCGAGTACGAGTTTTATCTTTACAAAAAAAAAAAATTGCAAAATGTATACAAAACATTACTGAATATATTATTACACAAAGATCGACGTTTCTTCTTTCCATTAACCTCACTAATGTCCACCCGTTTCCTATTTTCTACCTTGTTTATCCTACATCGAAACAATTAGCTGAACATTTTTACACGTTTCAGACTCATAGTTCTTTATTAACACAATGTGCATACAGCGTTCGTTAGATTAACAAAGGAGGCGATACTTTCGTACGGGGAGCAATTGTTACTTCTTAATAATAACGTAGTTATTTACTTTCTCATCAAATCATAGAATGCGCCAAGTTCAGCGACACGTACGACACGTGCCGCCATTTTCTTTTACTTTTTGAAGATCGCGTCAAATTGAATCGAATCCGGTTATCATAGACTCGCAATAATTCAGCGTAATTGCGTTTCACAACGTTGTATTGCTTCGACGTCGCACAATCGCTATGCTCGTCTTGTTCTCGTGATTTCCAAACTGTTTTAATAAGCAATTTTTAAATCGTCGCGATAGAAATAACAACGGATCGTGTTCGATCCGCGGGGAGGAGAAATCATACAGACGCGTGACAAAGTTTGGAAAACACTGACACGCGAGTTTTCCTCTTGTTCTCGCGCGTCCTTGTCCATGAACTGTTAAGTTTAACGATGGCGCCATTTCTTCTACGCGTCTGTACTCGCGACGCGCGTTATAAGAGGAATCAGTAGGCGAGGACGAATTCCCGAGAGCGTCTACGTAGAACGGATTTCACATTATCGAGAACTTTCCTGTAAAACACGGCGACTTAGAGGTGGTCTTCCTAATCAGTCTTTTCTTTTTCGTTCGTAAGAAGATTATCACAGAATTTCCGTTAAGTGATTTGTTTGCCGGGAATCCGAACAAGCGATTTATTCGTCACACAAATTGATGCGATCCTAGCCTTTTCGCAGACATTAATTTATCGGTCGAAAATTCACCCTTATTGCGTATCCACACCCTTACGTGCTACATCAAGATTCTTCTTCCGACAGGTTTCGTGTGTCTGTGGAATTGTTTCCCTCGCGATTAGAGCGTATACCGGAGAACCCTCCTGATGAGAAAGACTAGAATTATTAATAACGCTGTAGACTACGGACTGTTGCGGATCGATGGGAGCCTACATGGAGTGTTCGTTCGAAAACTTTGCATCCAGTATTCAACAAATTTTCCCAAAAAATGCGTTGTTATCGAGATATCTGGACGTAAAGTTTTCGAACGAGCACACTGTATGTACATTTACTAGTGATGGGACTGATACGAGAACGTATCGATGATATTCAAGCAATTTTCCTTACTGTTAAAAAGTAATTGCTTGAAGTTGAACCTGATCTTTCTTATGTTTCTGTATCTTTAACACGTTGGCTGCCATGGTCCATGGAAGAACCCTAATATAATGTAAAAATAAAGCAACCGGTACGCCATTGAATTATCCAATATTTCTATTTTTCATATTACAATTTGAACAAATGTTGAGGCCACCTCTAAGCATGGAAAACTGCCGAGACAGTCAACGTGTTAAAATACTTTTTATAATTACCGATCGAATGTTCTTCATATTTTATTAGTTATTCAAAGTTTCGTATCCAGATAAGAATTTTGCCTATCGATCCGGTATCGATCGAGTATCAGCTTTAAAGATATCGGTATCGAAAAGTCGTACCGAATACGTGTTCTATGTAATTGATATCGATACATTCGTGCAGGTATCAAAACGATTCGATAATATACGATATTTCGCTACGTGGTATCGATAGTATCGATATTAGTTCCATCACCAACATCTACAATGAACACTTCGCCAACCACTCGAGTTATCTTATTATTATTCTAAATCCTTCAGCTGCGGGGGACGCACGCACGTGTTCTTGAAAAACTCTCACGTGTATATTTCGAGAACGTCGATATCTATTTTTCGTTTTTTTTATAATAATTAGAACCAGTACGATGCTTGTTAACGAATCGTCGCTCTTTCCTCGCTTCGTTCCGAGCAGAATAGACGACTATTTTGAAAAAAGATCTATAATGTAGCAGTCGAAGAGTAAATATTAATGTCAATAAAATGTAGGAACGCTTGGCTACTCTAGAAAATGTATTATCGTTTACTTCAATAACGTGAATAACTATCGCCTCTTTGAAGTCTCAATAAAACGCAGTCTGCAGCAGCTGAAGGGTTAATAAATGCACCGGCAGAATGTTGAAACCTTCAGCCGCTCTAGCGAAGCTTTTATCTTTTTGTGAATTTAAATCTGCTGCGTGGAAACAAACATAAACTCTTATCCCAGAAGAAAGTATTCTTGTAGCAGCTGAAGGCTCTGTGTGCGATGCTATAGTACAATTTGGAAACTAAAGTCTGAATATGTCTCTCAAGGGCTTTATGAAATGTTACTTTAAACATTTACATCGAATTTATGTTTAATGTTTAACGATACGACGCAGTACAACGGTGCAAAAAACGGAGAGCCTTCTAATTGCAAAAGTTACCAAATTACGAAAATAAATTTAGGAATTTATACAAAAACGATCGATGCTCTTAGCAATACAAATACAAAATAACTCCCAAAGTCCGAAACAAATTACGCAGTTGTGTATCCATTCTCCGTCTATTAGTCGCTTCGAATTGAGATTAACGAACATCCTTTCAATTATTATTACTTGGTATTGCAATCGCTGATATATACACAATATTCAGTTTTCCGTGTGATACTGCGGCCCTCGAAACAGTGGCGTAACAAACAATACTTCCAACTTTCATTCAAACTTTACACGAACTTTTTTCGTAAATATTATATAACATTTGAAAGGAAGAATTAAGTTCCTCTTAAAAGGGGTATTCTGGTCTAGATGTTTGGACAGTGACTAAAGAAATGTGCTTAGATAGATTCTATTAATTAATAGTGAGTGGTGGGGGGAAACCTACTGGATCTAAACGACTAAATTTTAATATTCACAAATGGGTTAAGTCACTGAATTGTTCGCCACTCGATTTGTAATTGTTGGTTGCGCCATTGCCTCGAAAGGTCCCTACTACCTAACCAGCCAGTGAGTTTCTCGTCTCTGGATGATGAATTGTGGCAGTATATAAGGCATACGAGTTGTCTTCCTCTCTTTCAAGAGCCACGAATGCTCCGATCCTTACGACGTTGCTAAGATGATGCTGAAAATTGTCTAGAAACACTACGGGAGACGAGAAACCGACACTAATTTCCGACGAAACTGTTCAAGTACGCCGCTTTGGAGATATTGTTCGAGTTCGAAACGCTTAAGCAGAACTACGACTCGCAGAGGATTATAAATGGTATCGTAACAATGAGGAGAAAACGCGCCTTCCTTTCCTTTCTTTAAACGTTAATCTTTACGTCACCGCTACATTCGTAATTTCATCACTGTGATATTAAAAACTTGTTAGACATCGACATGCACCTAACATTGAGAGGGATTGCTTATCGTTTTCCTTAGGCTACATTTTGTTACAGAATCATCATTATAATCGTACAATTAATCGTTATATATCTATTATGTACAATTAATTAAGTATAACTACGGCGACAATACTTGCAAAACACGACATTATCAGAGCACTATCCATAAATCGTTTTTCTTTCTTATTTTCTTCTCCCATTCTGCGTTCGCGTTTGTCGGGCCAAGATCTCGTTTGAAAACCGGTCCATGGCGGCCGATACGCAGAACGAAACGATTATCTACATATGAACGGGCATTGCGCGAGCGATACCCGCATTGGAAATTATAAATATCATAAGAAAGTAACGGATCGATTCGACTTTTTGGATGAATAAATACTATACACGTGCCAGTAGGGGCTACCCTCACGTTCTATCGTGTCAAATCTCTCTTCCTCCTTCCCCTCTCGCTCCCTTCCCCTTTCTCCATATCCTGACCGTGATTGGATCCTGCCCAATCCGATAAATTTACATCGTGCGACCAGTTGCCTTCAGGTTTTTTTTTTAAACAAAGACCGGGCAACATTCTACGCGAACAAACGTACAACGAATAACAGATAACAAGTTGCTTACCTTTTATCCGTTACTCGACGCTTTTATCCATAAATGTTGTCCCATCTTTGCTTCGTTACCCTTTCTGTATCTTTATTCTTCTGCAGTCTACATGCTTTTCACGTCTTCCATCGACTTTCTAAGCGGTAACTTATCTTCTTCCTTCCTGCTTCGAGGTGTACGTTCCCTCAGAGTTTGAAGGAGAGCGAAAGATTTTGCGCTCGTTCCATCCGACGAGGGGTCTGTACATCTCGATCGTCGATTTCTCTCAAATTCTGCACGTGGTTGGCGCACGGGTAACAGTACCATAAACACACAGGGTGCACTACTTATGGTTGTTCCATAGCATCTTGTGTCAGTAGCATAGCGGAAGTACTGGTTATGCACTATCCAGAACGTGAGTTTGGATCTCCTATAAAACGTAGGTGAGAAAAACAACGTTGGGTTTTTAATTGCTTGGCTCAGTATGAATCGATCATGATTTCCTTGCTTTCGGGTGGTAAATACCCTGTGCGTTCGTTAGATTATTGGATACGTTTGTGTACGATGTGCAAAATTTGAGAAAATTTGACGCGTCGTGCTGCTAGGCGGCCTGTAAACACCTTACGTGGTCATGAAGCGTACTAGAAGTGAACCGAATGTACAGAGAGATTCCTTAGGCACCACCGGAAGGGTATATTATACTTCCGTAGTGCGACTGTAGGGACCGGATTCCTCCGATTGCGATAGCTTTCGTTCCCGTTTGGCGAACAGGCCCCCTAAAAAAGACTGCTGCTGAGCCAGCCCCTTAGCACCGCCAGGGATCGTAGCCCCTGAATGCATAGGATGAACTTGTCCTGGATGTTTAATGCCTTGGCTCATTGAGCTGGCAGATGTACATTGAAAAGAAATCGACATACCACTGTCTAGCGAGCCCACACTTCCACGGCGCTGCGGCTTTTCACCGGCGACTGCGAACAAAGCAACAAATCTTTCTTCGAGACACGACAAAATGTCATAAGGCAAAAGTACACGGCAACGAATTGTGCACGATTAAGGTAATTTTTGTACAAAAGTTGCATGTTTTGAAGGGGCGATAGAGGCGTAGAAATAACCAAAACGACTACTCACATTGTTCGTGTATGTCAAGAAGCGAATTGCTAAGAGCAGAGCGTTTCAACTGCGTGTCCATATCGGTGGTTTCCGATCTGTCAGAGCATGGCCCCGGGCAAGGACATATTTCGACATCCGCCACGCCAGAGTCTCTGTTCTCTGCGCCCCCTCTGGCGCTCCTGCTGCTCTTCTGTCGTTCCAGTTCCGTCTCAATCCGTAAGGTTTCCATCTCGTCCATTTCGCTGATAGATTCCCTGAGGTCCTCCACGAACTTGCATCTGTCGTGCTCGTTCCTGGCGTTGAACGTGACCAACACTTTTCCATCCACGCGCTGGGAGAGCGTAATTCCGTACGGATAATCTAGCGGAAGACAGAAGCCTCGATTAAAGACACTGTTAAAGTTACTGGCGTTCGAGACGTTCAACGAGACGCGACAAAAGCGTAAGATGGAAGACCAAACGCTATCAAACTATAGTAACCCAGACGCGAAACGTACGAGGAACTTCGAACAGCGTGACGACCATTCCGCACAATGGGAAGCTCTGTCTGAAAGTGTAGGTGACGCTGTTCTTCTTCTTGCTCAAGATCTTCGTCACGACGAGGAGATCGTTGAAGAGGAAGACCTCTCGTTGATGCACGCCAGGTCTCTCCTTCTTGTGAATGTCCGGGATTTCGTAAAGCCTGCAGTAGCAGACCAATCTTCTGTGAGGCAAAGCCATGTTGGGCTTCTTTCCGACGATCGTCGCTTGAACTTTCATCACTTGGGACACGTGGTCCGAGCCAGGCTTGAACTCGTTGTCCTTCACTCTCTCGTAGATGCCCACCAGTATGTCTTTGTCGATGTCCCCGCAGTCGTCGATGCCTCTGAGATTCTTCACGAAATCCTCCAGCCTCATTTTGCGTTCTGGCTTCATGTTAGGTGTGTGCAGGTCGGTGTTCAGCATTATGATGGCGAACGCCAGGATGAAGACCGTGTCCGCGGACCGTAGCCTGGACACCACGTCGGGATTGCACTGGCAATAACGTTGGCTGAAGACCTCCATCAGTCGTTCTATCTTCTGGGCCTCGCCGGGCATCCTGAAGTACGCCTGGAACTTCCTCAGGGCGACGTCCACCTGCATACCCGAGAGGTCCAGTTCCTGGGAGAAGCATCTGAAAAATTATATCGTCGCAAAATTAATACAAATGTTGTTGTATCTTTCGTGCTAATTAGTTCTAGGTAAATGGCGTCTCGATGGCCATCGTTGGTCGACGCTCGAACAACAGAGGTGTACTTGGATGTTTTGGGATTCACGAGTCCCCAGATCCCACTTCACCGGGACTAAATGCAACATTAATCGTCGAGTGTCTTGTCCTCTTAACACGTGTTCCACTTTCGGTCTTTTGTGTGGTCCGGTTGCAGTGGCTCGTCTTACGCTTGTGACCCTAATTGTAGGATTCGTGGAAGAACAGAGGCTCGCTAGATCCTACTTTAGAATTCGAACCCGAGGCTGTTTCGTAAAAGACCCCCCACTGCGTGTTGCAGTTCTAGGAGCATGGGTCTCAGGGTTAAGAGGACGAAGGACAGAAGCGTTTGCTTAGGCTCTGATCTAACAAAGGCTCTGACAAGCATTCTGACGCGTTCGCGAACTGCTGCATATTAATTTTTATTTCGCTCTTTCATGTTTTCTATCCTACATTCGCGGTGACCCGTTTAAATCGACCCACTCGAATATGAAACTGTTGATGATAGCAAAAAATCTTCCACAAGATTTCAAATTTTTACTTTGTAGTAAAGTACCAAGACCTTCTACCAGTCCACCTTGATCCCATTTTTGTTTTAATATTACAAGATAAGTGACAGTAAGTAACAGTATTTTTTACTGATGTATATGAGTCAGACAAAATACGACACAAGACAAGTATGTTCTATCAATTAATACAGTCTACATTTCTTTCTAATTGCAAACCAAGCAGCTGTAAATAGTGTTAAGGCCTTCCACTGTATGAAATACATGCTTGATAGTTCTGTACACGAAACCAATAAACAGTGGAAGGTAACCACATTCTATTGGAACAATTGCGTTGGTAGAAATCTAGCGACAAGTGAAAACGTACTTTCCACAGTAAATAATAGTGAACAACGACACCGCCTGTTTCCGCTACGTCGGTCACCGATCACTGTGATAAACAAATAAATTAACTTTCACCGAATGTACCGTTTACATCTGTTGACTTCGTGACTTTCCCTCCCCGCTGTCTAAAACAGGAAATTACGAATTACTCACTCAAGCACAGCCATGTTGAAGGTGTTCTGCAGGTTCCCAAGGTACTCCCCTATCATCTGCTTGGACAGCCCTTTCCTGCTGATCAAGAGTCTCGCGACACCCTGGGGACTGTTCTCCAGGAATCCTCTTCTGATCAGATAGTTGATCCCCCTTTCAGGCTTCTTATTAAACAGATTTAGGCCGACTCTGTACTGACGTTTTCTGACCGTCTCCGAGACTTTGTAGCTCGTCTGAGGCATGCTCTCTTGATGGTCCATCAGTGGTAGCTGATAACCGGAACTGGCGTGAGAATGACCAAGATCCTTCACGCTGTTCATCATCGTGTTGGAGTCTGTCGCGTGGTTCGCGCATTCTTGGTGTTCGGGTGAGCTTGACTGAACAACAGATCATGCTTGTTAGTTCAATGAATTTTAAAAAGATCTAATCGACAATCTCTGAGTTTTATTCAATTTGTGGAGCATGTTGATATTCAAAGACACTAGACATTAGAAAAATTATTATAACGAAGACAATTAACGTTGCTTGTTGTACCAAAGACCACCATGATCCAGAGATCACAATTAATCTCCAGTATTTTTCAATGCTCTCTCCGGGTGGTTCATCAAAATCAGAGATCGTCGTTAGGGTAAGCAATGAATAAATATTATTCTCAGCGCGAGACACCACTATTTTCCTGGATACAAAGGCGACGAAGATCGAGAGAACTTACGATTCCTTTGTGCTTCCACACGGGTGATCCTCTTTGGGCGTCACCCTCGGAGCTCTCGCAATTAGTGGAATCGCTGCCGGAGCTTTGGACCGAGCTGAGACTTCCGTTCTCGACGCTCTTGCTCAGACCGTTGTGGCGCGGCTCCATGGACCTGGAGGTGATGGAAGACGTTCTCTTTGGCACTTCCGGTGGGACCTTTTTCGCAGAGCCCCTGGATCTGCCGCCGGACCCCAGGTGACTGGCGTTGCTCCAGTTCTGTGGCATCGGCGTCTGAAGATTGTGAGGCGTCGACGGAGACGTGCAGGGCGTCCGTAGCAAGTCTCGCGGAGGTGTTTCTTGTCTGAGGCCGCACAGGGCTTCCTGAACATTTATTGCATACTTTAAACTTATTGAAATACGTACCCATTTCATTTCCCCAAAGGGATCTAAGCGCTGTCCATCGGCAGAGTTACGTCGACTGCAGTTAAAAAAAAGAGGTAAAGAAAGCCCTAACGAGCTCACCTGCGGATTGTAATAATGGATGCTGGATCCGCTCTCTTGCGAGCTGGATTCCCAACACGGACTCGGAGGTAACTGTTGGTGTCTGTTGCAAGGACTGGGGGCCAGAGAAGGCGTATGCCTTCCGCTCTGATGAATATTATGGTTCACGTGCTGATGGCCAGGAACCTGGACCTCGCACCTGCCGCTTTGGCTTCTGGGTATGGGTGACTGGGAATTCTCAACGTGCCTCCTCTCTCTCAGGGACATGCTTCTGATGGGCATAGGTCTGTTCGCCGTTTGCGGCTGCTGGATGTAGATCTGACTGTGGTAGACCATCCTCTCGTGCTCGTTCATGCCAATCGATCGATCCGACTCCTGAAGCTTTCTGCTCAGCCTTTTCTCCGCCTTGGCCATGGCGGTGATCGCCGCGAACTTCTTCAACAGAGTGTATCTCCGAAACGCGCGCTGGATGGTCAACGCCGCTTTCCTCGCCTTCACGCCGCCATATTTTCTTTCTAACACCTCGATCTGCTTGTCCAAGAGGTCCTGGGACAGCTCGTATCTGTTATAGAAGCGAGGACAGTGAGAACAAGCTTGGAATTTAGGCTCAAGTTAAAGAGTAGGCGAGTCTGATAGAAGCATGTGTTTATTACTCCGATGCCACTGGATAACTACAATTACTTAACCCCTTGATATATAAGTGAAACTGCTACATAATTTAAATAAACAAATTAAATACAGAGGTATTAGACACCCTTTTGCACTGCCAAGTTGTTCAAAATCTGTTCTTGTGTTCTTTCTAACTGTTACTGAAGAGAATATAAAATAAAATGGGGTCGAAGCGTTTACTATGAACGCATACTCGAGCACCCGCTTCTGTCGGACTACATTATTGCTTAATGTGGATCCCATATCCTGCAAACCATTATTGACTTCTCGATACGGTTTTAGTTTGCAACCGGACATCCTCGTCTTCTAAGTTTCATATTTGCAGTAGCCGAGAGGCTATTATAAATTTAATAAGAAGTCAATAACGTATAGGGCGAACTGGCAACGAAGACGTGCGGCATATCATGGACTCCCGATTAGCTAAACTAGTTCGACGCGAGTGAATTTAAGTTCGGACGATCCATCGATTAATCTGTAATTCTTACGCAGTCTGCAGCCGGCATCTCTTCGGCACGTCTCCGTTGCGAACGGGTCCCTTTTTAAGGTGATTCTGTTGGTACCCTGTCTGAGGTTGACCGCCATAGCCCTGCACCATCGTGCCATAACTTTGCGGCTGATTGTAACCGGTGTGAGAGTAGACTCGCACATTCGACGAGGAGTTGTAAGGATTGTGGCCGTAATTCTGATTCTGTATGTACGACTGGCCCGTGATGTAGGACGTCGTTAGGGATGTTTGGCTGCCCGACGAGTACACCCCGTGCATGCCACCGGTGTGGACCTGATTCACGTTCGGGGCGTGCTGCGACGGCCTCTCCATTTTTGACGGAAAACTGTAACAACATAGGGAAACACTCGTTGTAGCAAATGGGAACATCGATGGAAAAATCGTTCACAAAAATGCGCGTAATTTACATTTCGAAACATTAAAATCCTTCAACGCGTTCAGAAGTTATGATGAAATTTCAGGGAAACATTTATGGTCAGACGTTATATTTTCAGTAAAGAGTTTTTTTTCTCGAAAGTGGGTAGGATTTCGGGGGTATGTCTATTCACCAGAAATGATTGTAATTAACTCCCCTTAGCTAAAAATAATTTTTTTAACGAACATCCAATTTGAACAGCTGATCCGCGTTGCATTAGCCACAGATTTGATCCTTTCGTGGAACACAACTTTCACGGTAATGATATCGTCACGCGGAAACGCGTCGACTGTAAAAACATCTAACGTTGCCCCTCTGTCGGTCCCACCTTTCCCTCGAGTTTCACGGATTAACTTCTTTTTCGAGAGGAGCGTTTGCTGGGTTTCGGAAAGTAAGTTCACGTCCGACTCGGTGCGACGCGACGATTAACATCTGCCTGATAAAGCGGAGCATTTAACATTTCCTCCGTGAGTTAAAATGTCACGAGCCTGTGGCAACAGATAAGCGCAAAAACGTGTCTTTTTGCGGACGCAATTAACCTATAGACTGGGATAACTTGCCGATCATAAATGCCCGTATATGCAAGGATAAAAATAGACGGAGACACTTTAAAGCTGTTTTGCCTCGCTGCAAACGCGACTGACATCGTTTGCCTTCGTGCAAATCGTACGGAGCGCAGATAAAGACATCGAAAAACTACTGCGATCGTCCCCAAAGCGACCCTACGCGCCAAAACAAAACGAGTCGCGACTCATTTAATCTTGAATATACTACACTTTGACTCCAATTGCTATTTTTAATATAAAACATGCGAGGTTCTTTTTAATAGAAATACGAATTCTTGAAAATAAGCAAAGAAGTAAACATCATTGTCAATTAAATCCCTTTAAAGTGCAAAGAAATTTTTTAAAATTTATCTCTACTTTTCTTGTTGATCAGAAATTAATTAACGTCCAACACACACTCTTAAATATTGTTCATACTCGTCTAAACGTTCTGTATACTTGTCGAGACCGTACAAACGATGAAGTAACTCATCTTTCACAAGTGACAGGCTGAAAAAAAAAACTACTGCGGCGTTACAGCATGCAATTTGCGAGGTAATCTCGTGGACTCATCTTGCTTTTCATTATATTTCAGAGCACTGCCACCGCTTTATTCAATATCCGCTCGGCACGTGATTGCCAAACGTGATTTCCGGAGATTTCACTTATCGCGAGAGATAGGCCTACGATTTCCACCGAAATGCGTTTCCTGACCTGCTGGAGAGAACTGTTCCCGACGTTGGCTGGTTACATTATTAACGAGTTTTTCGTACGAATTTCTCGTCGACAGAATTTTTAAACTTTTTTTATAAAACGACTGGAAAACGTTGGAAGCCTTTAACGCACTGTTTTATACCGTTTGACTCGGTTTTCTGTTGCGTGGGCTCGAAGTCATTGACACGAAAAATCAAAGAATCAACGAACGATCTCCTTCGAGCTTCGTTGGGAGTCATTTGAATACCACCCACGAGGTTTTATAACGAGAGATATTTAAAATGTAGATGTTAGTTTGCAGAGAACGGTAAATTTATTGAAATATTATGACACGGAGTATTACGGAAGTTCCAAGAACAATACAGAATGTACTTAAACCGTTTCGAAATTAAAATTTGCTTTAAGATAGTTTACGAATTTTTGTTTCCTCTGTATGTTTAGAATTATTTTTATTCCCGAATCTCTGAATTCCCCTTGGTTTTCTATGAAAAAACAGATGATCGCGAAGTCTAATATTCTAGGATCTGCTTCAATTCATCGTGGCCTACATTTCGAGCTCGGTTTCATCCAAAAACCGCTCGTTCCATTCGTATCCACCCTCTTATAAAGCAGAATTTGCTAGATAAGCCCCACGACGAGCCATTTCCACGCCAAATCGACTGCTTTTGTATACCAAGGTTACAATTTTGATAATGTCGAAGTATCTTGTAGCTTGCACGAAATTAAGAAGAGATTGAAAAAAGAAAAAATTTATTTCCGATAGTTTCGGTCCGACTATCATATCTGAAACAAAATATGGCGCCATTTTGTACCAAATAAATTACTTATTACTCGAACACAATGCCGCACTGATTAGTAAGAACTACAGCAATCTAAAACTCCTGTGATCCTTAGCACGAATGTTCTCTGTCACAAAAGTTAGGGTTTGTCCAACCAGCTGTCAGCAATTACCATTCGAGAAACCGTTTCGCGCCCCGTGAATCACGCTGCGGGGTGAATCATCGCAGGAAATTCACCCCCGTACGAATGTATGTACACCGTGCGTATATCACGCTACGTACCCCGTGAGAAAATCGGCCACCCAGGCCACCATTTTGTTCCTCTTCGGACGCGTGTCTTCGAGGATCCTCGTCGAACTTCACTTATGTGGTCACGATAAACTATCTCTTCATAGCGAACGGATCGCCACAGTTACAGTTAACCGGGTAACGATATCTCACTACGAACAATGGAATCGAAACTGAGAAAGTTTCGAGGGAGGTCAAGATTCGAGGTTATTGCAGCTGCGTTGGAATTATTTCAGTTAGGAAGGGGCTCGAAAGTGAAGTTACGTAGTCAGAGAGAGGGTCAAGATCGATCGAATCAAGGAAAGGTAGTTTCAGAGGTTGGAAAGCAAGATTAGTGCACGAAGAATTGTTCAATAAAGGAAATACTAGTTTCAAGGGTAAAAAAGTGAGGCTATGTGGACGAAGGATGAAGATTGCATTATGGTGGTTCAGAAGCGATGTTATGTAGTTAGGGAATGAAGACTGATTTAATTAAAGACAAACTAGGAGATTGCTTGGATCCGGTATGAACAAGAAGCTAGGCTATGAGGTTGGATCAAGATCGATTTAATCAAGGAACTATTACTTTCAGGGAGAAGTATCAGGCGTCAATAAGCGAGAGAATATAGTTAGGGGACAAAGACAGATTTAATTAAGGAAATTAAATCCTAGATTCGGGATCCAAGAACGGAAATTATTTAGTTGTAGGAGGAAGATTCATGGAAACAAGGCGGGGCAAGCGTCAGTCGAGGTCGTGTAGTCGAAGTATCAAGATTGATCGGGCCAAGGAGGGACAAGTTTCGAGGGTCGAAGGTTCTGTGGTTGAAGGATCGAGATTGATTGGGCCGGGGGGAGTTTTGGCGGTCGCAAACCGAGGCTTACGTAGTTTACTGGATCGAGATCGACTGGATATCACGGAGACACGATTTTCGGGCGTCGATGCGAGCCGGAGAACGGATCGCGACACTCTGACGATCGCAGGACGGCCCGATCGAGGAGGAGGATCGCGAGCAGCTGGCGGCCAGAGGCATTCTTCGTCCTCGACACGAGGATCGGAAATCAGTGAACGGTGCAGAGGGACGAGGGGTGAGAGCACGTGCACACCGGCCTCGACAGTGGTGAGCAACCTTCTGGAAGAGGATCGATTTTATCCCCCCTCCAATCGTCGATAATCGCGCGAAGGTTACGTTACCGAGTTTTCAGGAATTTTTCGTCCGACCAGGTGGATGGACTCTCGGTGACGTCGAGCGTTAATCAAAGAATCGTAAGAGAATACGATTAACGGATTAACCTACATTTTTATCGTTCGTTCTGCTTCCCTAAGTAGCAAGACCTTTCTCGATATAAATTGTTTAATGCGGCGAATAAACCTTCCGATGGAGGATCGATGGGGACTCCCTTTTATCGTATCGTCGCCGGAAGGTCACGCCTTTTAAAGGGGAACTTTTATTTGCTAATATCGTTAACCAAGCTTTTTTGGATTCTAATTGTAGTATCACTTATCGTGGACTATGTTTGATTCAAATTATTTTAATTGTTTTTGCAGTCGATTTGAGGTCTGAGGTTTGATGCAATTGTTATTATATGCTCGAAAATATAGTTTCGAACGAACGAGTTTCCTCCAATTAGAACATACTCGTGCCAGGATTGTTACGAGCCCTGGTAAATAGACACGGTGTCAAGAAAATAATTAATCTCGACCCTGAAATGGGTTAAGAGACACTCGACGAACGACACGTGTGTCCGTGTGTGCTTGAGCGAGCGTGGGCAGGTCGTTGGTGTGCAAGGAACATTATTCGACGAAAGGGGAGGATTTCTTTCCGCGCATCCCTCGAAAATGTGTATCGCCTTTCACGTACGTGTCAGCAGGTATGCGGAGGCTACCGATCACGACGATGACGAGGACGGCCGTGACACTCAACCTTCCACAACTTATGCAATGCGCGACAATTAAGCGCCTTGTGCAACATCCAAGATGCGTCGGATAAGCAAACGTGTTTACAGTTCGCGACGTCCCGTGCGATCGGAAGGCCTGAAATCTTTGCACCGATCAGATTTCGCTCGGGACGAGTCACGCAACGGGAACGGATCGTAAACGAGGGAAAAGAGATTCAAACTTCCCGCCACATTCAACGGTCATTTAACTGCGCTCTTCCGGACATTGTTGCGTTTATTAATATTTACCGTTACGATACAGAACGTATCTAAATTATCACGAGTGTACTTGTTCATGTGGTTCAACCATAGTTTGTTATTTATTTTCTCGATCACCCTTTTCATAAATAAAAGTGGCGCGACAAAACGAAACTCCGCCATTTTCCCAAAGGATGCGAGCCACGGTTTCCCTAATTTCTTGAACCGTAGAAATTCACTTTCCTATCGCCTTAAGCGAACGGTTCGCATCCGTTTTCTTTTCGAAACGGAGTTTACTTTCCCATGAGCAACTCTGTATCACTTTCGCACGATTCATTCGGTCCGCGGAATTGTGCACCGCGAAGCAGCCTTTACGATTGTCTTAAATGAAACGTAATTGCGAGGGAAGTTGTTTCCGGGCAAATGGGATTGTATTTAAAGCGGCGAGCATCGACGATCGCCTGGCGCGTATCTTGAGAAAGCGGGAAATTCGAACCGTGATTCCCTTTTCCGCGATGTATTTCGACGAGAAACTCTTGTCCACTCTAATAGCTATTGATCTAGAATATTATTTAAATAATTAAACAAAACACTTGAGAAACTGGGTCGTTTGTAACCTCAAACGATATTAACGTTTCATAAAATAAATGGAACACTCTATTTCCTATTTTCCCACCGTTTTAGAGAGACTTTGTGATTAGTTTGAATTAAAAATCATTTATGGATCTACGTAACTCATAGGCGATCGATAGCTGTAAGTAACCTGCATACCAGCCTCTATAAATACGTAAAAGAATTTGCATCCTTTATGGGACGACCTAATATACAATTGTTGGCGAATTAACGAGGGACTTGACCGCGTTTCCGTAGCGTATTCACCGGCGCATACTTACGGAAAGGACGAGTAAACGTTCATCGTAAACGCTTCCCAAAGGTATTCTTAACGAAGTGGCTTCATTGAGGAAGAGAGGGTACCGGGTTTCTCGTTCCACGTAAAACAGGAAATTATTTTTCTCGGCTTTTCATAAAAGGAAATACTTGATTTTGCCACTCGGGACACCGCCATCTTTCTGTTATCTCGTGTGGGAAAATCGTATTCCCTGTTTTTCCACGTGGACGTATTCTTGGAAAATTATTTATTCCAATAGATAGAAAATTGAATTCTCCTACGTATACTCCCTAAATTTTCTTAAGTGGAAAATGGCACTTCTCATTTCCTAGTAGGTGGAAAACTATGTTCTCTTACGTAACCCCCCTGAATTTTCTTAGATGGGAAATGACAGTTCCCATTTTCCAGTAGATGGAAAACTATATTCTCCTACGTAATCTCCGCGAATTTTTTTAGGCAGGAAAATGGCAATCCCCATTTTCCAGCAGGTGGAAAACTCCCCCCCCAATATTCTTAAATAGGAAATGGATTTTCCATTTTCCAGTAGGTGGAAAATTTCCAACATCCTCGAGGACGTGATCAATGTTTTTCAATATTGCAAAATCAAATCCCGCGGCGTATTGTTAAAAGGATAAGCAAACGGGCAACGTAAACGCTTCCCAAAGGTATTCCGGACAAAGTGCTTCATTGAGGAAGAAAGGACGAGAGAGTATGCGTTTGACTGGCGATGCTACTCCGGGGTAAAAAAAAAGAAAGAAAAAAACACGACGCCAGGTGCATGTTTCGAGGCACTTTACAGCATACGCGGGCAACAGCACGCGTGCACCACGGCACGAGTCCCTCGAACACCCGACAGGCAGATGTTTCGCCTCTTGGGAGGCTTTAATGCCGCCCCACCCCAACCTCCAATGTATTTCTCTTCCTACGAGCCAGCGGCCGCCCTCGAACGCGAACCTCTCGGAAAAGAAACATTCTATGCGTTTCGTTTCGGTTTCTCTCGTTCGGTTGCATCTTTTTATAGCAATACTTTCCCCTTGTCATTACAAACGTAAGATTCCGAATCTGTGGGTTTGTTCCAATGCTTCGATCTAATATAAAACGCATGCCCCGGTGAGGCCCTGATTTGTCGAAGAAAATGCAAATGTTAAGTAGAATGGAGTCAGCCAGTAGTCAGCCAGTACCCAAAGTCTTGGAATAATTATCGCGAATACTTTGAGGATTGGAACACGACGGTGGTGAGAATTGTACCTATCCGCCGCCGTCGCGAAAAACAAACGCCTTTTCACCGAGTTCGCGCCCTCGATAAATCCTCAGCGGAGACTCCCATTGTCTTACGCCGACAAGCGTCGTTTGACTCCGACGCGTCCATAAGGAAGGGAGGAACAATGAAGACGGCGAAGGGTTGAAAGAGATAGTCTAGCAGGGGCCACTCGTTCGTTTATACGAAGACAAAACCCTCAGACGCGTAGGCTTCAGGTGGAGTGCATCAGCTGCCACTTGGACACGCGCCATAGAAGCCTTCGCTGTGTCGCCTCCTTCTTTTTCCCCTTTCTCCGCGGCGCTTCCTTCCTTCCTTCCTTTCTTTTGCCTTTCTTGCAGACATACATGTCCGCGAAGCTCTCTCGCACGGAATAGACGCGACGGGGATGGGTACTGCTACACTATGCCGTTAGGAGAAATTGTTGTTTACTGCCGGTGACTGCTGATGCTTGGGAGCACTTGCAGGGTTCAGAGACTCTGCAACCTCCTCAAGCTTCACAAGTTCCAGGGGACTATTGTTCTTGATGATTTTTTAAGACTCGGGAACTGCGTTTGGAAGTTCAAGAAACTTTTTATGGGTTCGTAGTCCTTTGTGGCTTTTAACGTTTGGGGCAGTTGTAGAGTTCAGAGAGTCTGCAACCTCCTCAAGCTTCACCAGATCTAGAGCACTATCGTTCTTCAGGATTTGAGGGGACTCAAAAGCTGTATTTGGTCATTCGAGAGACTTTATAGGTTCACAGTCTTCGGTAATTAATATTATTTGGAACGTAAGAGGCAAGGGTTCATCGTTTGGAAGTGTTCGTGGTCGCGTTTAAGTAACCTGAGCTATTTCGAGGCGTACCTTGGCGCGGACCTAGGAGAAGTATTTTTCAGACGAGAACACTGGTGTCATTCGGCGATATTTAATTTCAGGAAGGCGTACCGACGGCTTCAAGAGTCGCTGCTCATCGAAGCCACCAGGAAACCGACGAGCCGCTTCTCGTCGTTTTTCGCCAAGTCGTGGCTCGTTACGCGCGCCGCGAGATTAACGTCGCGTAATTAAATGGCGCCGAGGTTCACGGCTCGGTCGTAGGGATGGCTTCGAGTTCGATAAGTGCTCGCGAACAGGGCTGAAAAAATTTAATCAATCATTTTTGCTCGCGAACCAAAATCTCAATATCATTAAGATTTACTTCGCAAATTCGAACACTACTCAATTACTATTAATATAAACTTCAAAATCTGTGTGTTTGGGATTCCCCTGTAACTCCTTCTATTTTCGTTCGATTTAGGTGAAATTTTGGTTGCTTGTTTTTTATATTCTAACGGAAAGTATAGGCTACTAAATTACGAAAATAGTAGATCGGATTACTCGATATTAAATCAGAGTACTCGCAAGACGGTCGACTCCATCGCTAGAGGCGGCAGAGTTCATTGGTGAGCACGCGCATGTCGACTCGGCGAGTTCCTGTTTCGCTCGGAAAGCGCGATTTTCAGACTTTTAAATTTCCTCTCAGATAAAATTTCGGGGGCGGAAAAAAAAAAGAGAATCCTTCGAGAACGTTTTAAAAGGGAAATGCAATCACGTAGTGCTCCAGTGGTCGTTTTGTCTCGCGATGACCGCTTTTGATACCGCCAGAATAATGTACAGGGTGTTTCAGAATTACTGCCGATGAAAAGATTCGACGAGAGCGCGCGCCGAGTTTGGTGAATAGATAACGAACAGTATCAGATCCTTTTTCCCAAACGTTGTACCAACCAATGGAAATTGAAACTGGAAAAGGGAAAAAGTCTGTAGATTGGGGGAGGCATCGAATAAAAAGATTCGTTTTTAATAACCGTCATAAAACTGTGAATTTTTTCCCACCAAAAGCATTATTTCGCCCGTCTCCCAACAACCTAACCTGAAATATACCTGTTTCTGTATTACAACCGCGAGAGTACATAAACAAAAACTTCCAAGATGGCCGCAAAAAAATTTCATTAACGTGCCCCACCGCCCGAAACAAACAAGCTTTACCGCGTACATTTCCAACCTGATCGTTATTCACCAAACGCCTACAATTTCTAATTATTCAACGAGTCCGACTATTACGCTAATTAGAAGTTAATTTAACGTCTCTCGCTCACGAAATATTAGAAATTGACTGCAGTTTTTATCGATACTGTTTGGAATGAAATTAAATATGGCGATCGAGGTCGCGTGACTTCTGTTTGCTTTATTTCTCGCGAATCCGTTAAAATTGCGCTTTTTTGTTCGCCGAGCGAGATGTTGTCCGTCGACAACAACAAGAAGAAAAGATAAAAATGAAAAAGAACGGGCAAATCCACCGTTCGACTTGTCGTAAGAAAACGGTCCCAATTAGAGCTGAAAACTTGAGCGCGCGAGCGCACGCGACTGCATTATTCATGGGCTCGTCTCGCTGTTACGCTGATAACAATGTAGCTCGACGTTAAAAAAAAAAACAAAAAAAAAAAAAGAAACCAACATCGCGAGATTCACCCGTTCGCCGCGATTTTCCACCGGTTTTTCTTCGTGCTCGAGATATTCGATGCTCGGTTGCGTGCCACGGGCAAGAGAGGAAATTATTTCGCGAGGAGGAGGGGTTCAGCGGAGTCTAACACACTGCCGCGCACCGTTAATGGCAATCAACGGTTGTTAATTGCTCGATGATAATTAGTCGGGACGCTACGGTCCCGCAGTAATGGAGCACGGTTTAATAATTCCTTTAATGAATTCGAGACACCGCGGTCTTTTCCGAACGATGGAGGAGCCAACGAACCACCGTTCCTCCTTGATAATTCTCGTAAGATGCGAATCTAAACAAGCTTTGTTATGGTTTGCCTGAATTTTGAAGATTTCAACGACTAAGAGTGTCTAATAGCATTGAATCAGCCTTTGCTCCGTGATAGGTACAGGCGAGATGTTGTGGCTGTTCAAGGTCACCGATCAGGTTACCCCCTCCATGCTCCTTAGGTGTCACGTGATCGTCTCATTTTTCTTTGGTATTGTTTATTTTATGAGAAATAACCACTATTTATAGTATGGCAAATTTGGCTCAATAAATATTGCAAGACAGTAAGAAGAAATTAAACATAGTAAATTACATTCATAAAGTGCTCAAATTTGATTGGGAGCAGTTACCAAACAGTGACTTTGAACAACCAATACTTTCTGCCACTACATAGCCATTCTCACAATACTTCTGTAGAAAAATTTATAGACCATTGAGATTAATTATTTTACTATTTATGATTTCATTAAAAACTGAGATATTTGTTGCTTTTCTCAAGAATAATCTTTACTCGATCTTTCCTCGCCGTTTGCAAACGTAAAGTTTCCCGAATATTTCTTCGTATTGCGAAAGACGATTTACTGCAGTCAGTGCGTGGGAACGCGGTCTGCGCTCGAAAGATACTCCGCTCCCTTTTATGCATATAATTAACGCGAATAAGTTGCAGTGGAATCGCTCGAGGAGCGTTCCTCGGATTAAAAATTTCCATAAAATAGCCGGAAGCCGTCTGCGTAACTCGAAACATGCAGCGCCTAGCTCGAAACGACCGTACAACCCGGAAGTTACTACAAATTAGGACATACATTGTTACAAGACATGAAAAATTAATTACGAAGTTGCGATTTTATTTACGCGCTTTTAATAACTCGCTCGATAAAGCCAGTCAAGTAAAGAGCTTTTCGATTTCTTTCTGCACGACGAATTCATTCTGATAAAGAATTCCACGTTTTTCCCGAACAGTAGTGCCAACTTAAACTTAAACGCAGTCTAGAATTAGGTTTCCAGAATTGCAATCCCAATTATTAGTTTATTTCTTTTGGAAATTCAATCCGAAAGATATTTTAGACACTAAGAGTTAGATTTTACCTTATACCTTATACCTTTGCTGTTTCATTTTAGTAAGGTCGATTTAACGATAGATCATTCGAATAAGATCGTGTAAACAAGCTGATAGATACCGGTTAATGAAGTTTGTGGGCGTGGAATAGCCTAACTGCAGACGGGATCTGATGACCTTTTCCTGAACAGTCACCATCCTCGAGCTTCTGGAACTCTGGTGCACCCTGGTGGTCCTTATCACTTGATAACAGTGGTGCCGCGTTTGGCCGGACACCTTGTCGTTTCTGGGTTCGATCATGGTGAACATGATTGCTTTCACTGATCACCGTTGAATCGATCACTATCACCGGACGCAGTCTCACTGTTTTCACTCGCGGTATCGTGGTTCATTTTCGTCACGATGAATGAATCTGTTTACATCTGCTTATCACAGTACTCTTTGGTTCGTCGGGCAATGTCGGATGCGTCTTACTATCCGAGATACATTTCGGTACCCAATAGACCTGAATATGGAGAGGTAAAGACATTTAGATTCAGCATTTTAACCCTTCGGGTGCTGCGACGTTTATCGGTTATGGGGCGTGCGTGGAACGCCCAAAGGCGTGCTACGGGCACGGTTAACGAATATAACTTTGAGAGTTCCGCACAGACCATGCAGCAACCCTCAAACTTCAAACCTCAACACCTGAAGGATCAAGGATTATTTCTTCGATAAATGGAGAAGCTTTCTAGCAAAGTAAAATGTCCAGCAATTTTATCATGTATAATAATTAATGCATACGTTAATTATAACACACTTTTCTGACATCAGAGAACGTGACCGCGATTCTTTTTATACAAACTAGATCTTTTCCAGCCCAACGATCGACTCGCTGATAAAATGCAAACGCCTAACAGCGGTTATCGATGAAATTTAATTTAATGCCCGCGAGTTAACAGCGATGAAAGTCGAGGTTGTTTAAAGCGCGATCTAATTTTTTTAACAGCGCGTTAGTTAGCCTGATATGATCGACGATTTATTTACGCTCGCGCGTTTTTCCAGCTCGATCGACGCGACGGTTCGATACGGACAGCCGATACGCGGTACGTTTTCACTCGTTCCTCTTTTCCGGTTAATTGACAATCGATCGCAACTTTCTAATGACACGCGATCTGATATGCAACAGCACGAACCGAGCCAAATACGTGCGACACTCTCAAAATGGAGGGGCCCGTAACCGCAGGAAACGAAACTCTTTTCTTTTTTATTGCTTCACTATTGCTTCTTTAAGTAACCGTTATACATATATTGTTATTCAATGGGAGAAGCACTGTGACCGTCGCCAGCACAGTTTCTCGAACTTTTCGTGTAACTCGATGGGGGGAACAATTTTAGGTGGCCATTTTTTAATCAGTTTTATTCGAGACAAAATTAATTTATTTTTTCCTTGTAAAAATAATTATATTTCCTCGTAATTTCTCGCATAGTATATCATGTATATTTCATGTTGCTATAATAACTGAAACATCGTGTAATTTTAAAGGGAGATTTTGCAACGCTTTTGTTGTGTCAAATCGAAACAATTGACTGCAACAGGACATCGAGAGGCACGACTATCTGTAATTAATTGTTATTTTCGAAACCACGAGCAACGAGGGAATTACAGTCCCTTTTATCTAGGGAACTTAAACACTGGCGGCGCCACAAAAACATTTCCGCGCGTAATTAGTCCGCGGTTATGATACTTAATTGCATTCGACGCTTCGATAATTACGATCTCTTTATTACATGCCGCGTGTTTGTTATTAAATATTATAATTATCATCGTACAGTAAACATTTTGTTATAATATTTCTGTAATTATTATTATTATTATTATTATTATTATATGGCTCTATTACGCAAATTTAATTATAAAAATGTGTAATAGATAGGATGAGGCTAAATATATAGTTATTGAAACCTAATCCTAATTATATTTTTACAAGAATAATATCCGCCCCATATTGTAATATGAATTTTTGTCGATACTGGTAGATATCGAACGAAAAAAAAAGGATACAAAATCGTTCGCTGGTAATTAGTTTATGCTCGTGTAACTAGAACGTGTCAGTGGATACCGTTTGTTCTTCTTTAGCTCGGCTGTATCGGGGACTCACGTACGAAAAAGCTTCGGAATAACGATGAGTAGCAATCGTTCGCGTCCAAGAATTCTCGCGTGTTTTCAGCACTTAACAATCGATAAAAATAGTGTTGCCCAATTTCGAGAAAAGCAATACATCGGATTTTCGAAGCACGTTGCAGCATATCTAAACTTTTCCCCGACAATTCGGCCTCCATTTTTACTCAAGAATATTTGGTTCGAGCTTAGACGACTATAAATAAAAAATACATTCTTTTTTCAGTGAAAATTTCAAGTATTCCTACATAATTTGTAAAATAAATTTATATTTGTAGGCGAGAAAAATATGTAATTATTTATTCGTCAGATACGAAAGTTAGTTGCTCCGGGGAATATATTTACAAGATAGTAAATATTTAATTTATATTCCACGGAGAAACCGAGTCTTCTAGTTTCTCTTCTCTGTTATCTGTTATTTAAATATTATCTAAATTTGCTTCTAGCTTAACGAAGAATCTCAAAGAAGAAACTAGCACGCTAATGGAAATATAAATATTTCTGCGGCTGAAATATCGCGAGAAGAAAGTTGAAAAGTGCTTTTATAGATTTATTGTGCACTCTTAATCTGCTTATCTGAAGTTAGTTGAGACTCGAGTGACATTTAAAAATTGATAAAAATATAACTGGGGTCGTCTTACACACGTCTTGTCTTTTGCCGCAATTAATTTTAAGCTGACCCTTTAATTCCCTCCGTAGCTATAAATTTGAAATTGAGCATACTTTTTTATTCGACTTTTTAATCTTGATAATTTTGTCGTTGCAACGGTGAATTGGTAGAAACGATGCTCCCGTTAAAGAACACTGACCGTTAAAGTGTTAACCGACTTGTACGTTTTGATCGTTAATCATGCACCGTTGCTCGAAAAATCAGGTTTCATTGTTGTAGAACAATTTAAAAAAACGGAGCAACTTTTTAACGGTTCTTTAAAAAAACACGAATGAATGCATCGTGTTTCGTAAATAATCGTAGCAAATATTCGATTCAATAGCGTGGAAATATTTTTAATCGAACGAAAATAATAATGCTGAATCATTTTTCAATATAGAATAAAAATTGAGATTATGCAAAGGAAGATTACGCGATGGAGGCTCGTATTATACAATTCGGTGTGAATTATCTCTATTTTAACCTAACTTTCTTCGCACACATCTGGTCGTGGATCTACGACACCCATCACTTTCATACTCCTCTGGAACATGAACAGATGAGTGCAGGGGAGAGCTAGGTTAATATAAAAAGTTATAATTCACGATGAATTATCCAACACAGATTTCCATTACGCAATCATCCTTAATATCGCTTCTTTTCGACTGAAATATTTCCATATTATCAGATAAAATATCTATTTTATGTTCACATGGTAGATGGGTGCATTTTTCATACGGAAACCAATAAAAAATTTCTTTGTCGAGGTAACATTCTTGCCAATTACTCTAACAGAATTATTTCTATGAGATCATGCTAAAAAATTTCAATACCTGTAACACTATATTTGATTAGAACGATCCTCTAAATCAAGACAAAATTATTACCTCCCAAGGTCAGTTCTATTAGAGCAATTGTCAAGTACACTACGATGTAGAATTTTTAAAATCCTTTTCCCCGAGTAACAAATTTTCACAGAAGAATTATTTCATTTTTCGCTTTCCACTTGTTTCTGTGTAAAAAATCACCCAATTTCCAAATTTCCTTTCATCATTAATCAATTTGCACGTTTATACGACGGAATAACTATTAATATTGTTGGGGGGGGGGGGAGAAATCCACTGGTCCTTTTGCAAGAAACTTTATCTACGTTCCGCGTAACACCTTTGGTCGTCGAAATCGCGATCGCGATCGGTATTCGAGCGCTCGAGGAACGATATTTCTCGCGGACGTAGCTCGATAATGCTTGTCGAAGCTCGGACGGCGATATCCATCGCGATACGAAGGAAATAACGAGGGAAATACCTCGACATATCGCCGCACACGTTGATTCGCTAGCGTCAAGCACGGTACTGTTTGCCGTTAGCTTCGATACCATAATGGAACTGTCAAAGTCAAACGAAAGGTGGAGCAGAGGCCTCCCACCGGTGACTTCGACGCGTGTATAGCGCGGTGCTCCTGCCGGCGTTCTACCGTTCGAGAATAGAGGTCAATTTACACAGTAGGAATTTCCGACGTTCGTCGCAGAAATTGAGCTTTGAATTTTTTACCTCCAAACTCCACGGCCAGCATTCCAATTTAACACAATTTTTTTTTTTTATGCCTCAGGGAAATTAAATCCCCAGCTTTGTTAACCCTACTACGATCTTACCCGACATTTTTCTCCCACCACAGCTTTATTTAGTAACTTTTACTATCATCGGAAAATGTATCGAAATTATTAGGATACACTTACGTTCCATTTAACGTTGTATAAAACTCCCATTGTTATCGATGAAATGTATTAATAATAAAAATAGTTACTTAAGGTCTTCTGGACAATTTAAAGAGTAAAGATTGTCACTATCGGAGGGAAGAAATCGCAATGGAGGTCGTCGATAATAATTAGTTTATGGAAAACGTCTGGTTCGAAAATACAGATTTTTACAGCCGTGTAAAAGGCAACTGAACCGAGGATAGAAAAATTATCATTCCGGTAACCGGTGCTGCACTTTCACGTATGGTAATGGTTCGCGATAACGATTTCGCGTTTACGCGAAAGGGCGTCTCGACAAATTGCCCGTTTCGACACCGAACTCACATTTTTAAAGGCGTCGTCTCGCGTGAGATTGATAAACCTGCACATATGTCGCTTGGATATTCCACAATCTGTCGCCTAACCTCAAAAAAAAAATTTTATAACCACGAAAATTAAAGAGAATATTATTATGAAAACTATTCCTCCGAATTAAATAACTGGAAGCAATTTATCTTATTAAACAAGAACTCTGGACTTGGTACTATGTTGATGCTTGACATCCTTTTATAGTCTAGTTACTTTCAGCTAGTGTAAGATGGCAGCTAATAGCTAATCAATAGACCTAAATGATAGTCTGATCTTAGACTCACGGATCTTATTAAATTTCTAGTATTTTTTTTTATAATAGAATCAAACGATGAATTCTAACTGTGCTTAAAAAATTAAATTCCCTAGACTCGAATCGACGTAGGACCTCGTAATCCTTTCTTGGTCCTCATAAACAGTGTCAGACGACAGCCAATAACTAGGCTACGGGCCAATCTCATTAAACCTGTATAGCTATACTAATTTTCCCTTCGTTCGAGTTAGGAACAACTCTTCCAAGTACCCATCATCGCGCCAGCGTAATTACGTTACGTACACTAGCGTACGTAGCCGGGGCGCAGAGATGTTCAATATGCCCGTGGCAAAAGTAAAAGTCAGTCATCGAGAGAAAGCTCTTGTCTCTATACGCTCGGCCTAGACATCCTAGCCCCGGTGAGGTTAACGTCGGGTCACCGAACATTAATATCCACGTTTTAAACCGGAAACGAACACGCGTTCCTGGCTAACTTTTAGCTGGAAAAGTATGGACACGTGTAATTTGAAATTTAAATACACGGCTGTGAAGTGTAGTTACTGCCACTTTCACACATTGTAATGTTGGTAATGTTAATACAATCTGTTTGCCAAAGATGGTGAGCGATGAGCTTCGAAGGAGAGATCGTACGACGATGGGAGTAAGAATCTGGTCTCCATCAATCTTTATTTTTATTTGAAAAATGCTGAAATTGCTATATTTTCAATTTCTTTTTTTTTAAATATCTAATGTTTTCCCCTTACAATATATTTAATTTGTCTGTTGAGAATGTTTATAAATATTAATAATTTCGAAAAATGTAAAAAGTCACTAGTTTTGATCGTCGAAACGGGGATTCCTCACCGGGTGCATTTCAAGTTGCACCTCCGGCGCCTCGTCGTTTCCTCGAAACGCAATTAGGCCGAGCAAACATCCGCCCGTCTTTGTCGTCGCGAAGCATAGCGTTCGGAAGCAAATTGGTTATAGCACCGAGGGAAAGTGTAAACGATGTTGCTAGTTTGGGGGAAAAATCACCGCCGTATAGAATTTCCTAGGGTGAATTCGGTCCTGGGAGTTCCAGGGAATAGATTAGCGCCGTAGTTTAGGGACCAATTGGCAAGACTGGCTGGGAACGAATTAATATGCACGTACGGGGACAAATTTGAGGCCGCTGATAGGGAATTAATATGGGAGTTTCCGCGCCAACGTTTGCGCCAGAGTCCAGGGACAAATCGACACGTGTTTGGGGATAAATTAGCACGCTTAGAGTCTAACTATAGAAGCTCAGGGACGAGTTAGAATACCTAGGAACAAATCGACTCGAGAGTTACGAAGGATCTAAGTGATAATCAGCGTAAAAATCTAGAGATAAAGTCGTACGATAGTCTGGGGACAAATTTACTAGGGATAAAATGTCTACTGTACTCTGGAAACCTCTGGGTACCGGTTTAATCATTATCAGGCAGTAAAACAAAATGGATACCAGTAGAGGTCTACTTAATTAAAGACTTGGACGCTCTCCAACGCCTGCACTTGGTCCACGCTTCCAAATTAATTTAGTATTATCTTTTACCGAGGCAGTAACTTTAAGGTTAGTATCTTCTAGTGACCAGTTCCTCGATTAGTCCGAACGTTCAAAGATTCGAGTGTCCGATTGTCCCCGGTCGACCAACGACCACAACTCGACGGTCACAGTTTACAGACCGAACGGAATCAGAGACTTGTCGGTCGAGTTAGGTTAGAAATCGAACGGCGGGTGGTGTCGTTGCTCGATGAGATCCGACCAGACCGCTAAAACGAGCAAAACCTCTAGAGAACCGGAGGAACCGTGGCACGGCTTTCTTGGATCGCGTGCCCGTTTCTTATTAGCCTACATCGAACCGAGCGTCTTCGACTTCTTATTAGAGTGTGACGTATTATCGTCCAAGTGAACTTGAACGACGCTAATTCATCGTCCGGCTGCGTCCCGGATGAAGGAATACAAAAGAACCCGAGCCAGTCGTTAATTTTGCTAAAGGAGGATGTAGAATTCGCTTTTGACACAATTTTTAGGGTTAACTAGTCTAAATCTTACAACCCCTAGGGACTTTTGCTTTTATAGGCATTTGTTAATTTACTGAGTTCCTAATTTTTGGTTCAAGTAAACCCTTTGCACTCGTTAAGGTAACACGTATCTTGCAGTTTTGAAAATTACTAGTGTTGATACTAGATTGGATCATTGGTAGCAAATATTTTGTAGATTCGATTAGTTCAAGGGGATCAATGGTCGTTCAGAGTTCGTAGACCTCACGACTTGGAAAAGATTTCTGATATTGTCAGTAGATTGGGTAATGCTCTGCTCTGGGCGAGTCCGAACGAATCAATGAAGGTCTCCGGTTCATGGAACTTATTCGTTTCAATGGATTTCTAGTATGACGTATTCAGGCTTCGAGATTGTACACCATTAAGATCCTTTCGACGTCAATCGAATGATTGTCCACTGTGCTGGGTCTATTTCTTCGCTCTACAAGGCAAAGGTGCCTAGTATGGCTCGTGCTCCCAACATGGCCACTGGTAATATCTTGCGATACGAGCACTAAAATGTATCATGAACTGAAATAATCCTCAAGCGTCTATAAAAAGATACGCTGTAATTGTAACGTCGCGTGATCAACAATCATCCAAGGGGAACTATTTTGGTGAATTTCGCTAGGGTAAACATTTATTCAAGACCACTTTCTAGGGAGAAATAATCTTACTCTTACTGTGCCAATTATCGTCCAAGACAGACATATTAAATTTTTCAATTGTCTTTTAGACCATCTCTTGGTTACTTTTTGCACGAACGTTCGACTAATGGCGACGCAAATTAAATAAATATAAATTCCAACGGCGTGCCGCATTAAACGTTAAGGTTAATCGAAGTGACCGTCCAAATATCTCTGTGGGAACTGTTACTGTCCACGAAGCTCCACTCTGATTGAAGCCATCGCTCTGAAAGAATAAACGTTATTGAGTAGTCCGAATGCTTGAGTCGCTTTCTTCTGATCGCCTTTCAGCGGTTAATTCTTCGACGATCGCATGCATTCGCAACTGACGATCGTTCAACCATCGCGAAGACGATCGTCGAATCTATTTCTCGCTTTCTCGCGTGTCTGTCTTGATATTTTTACTCTGTCTTTCCTTATTTTTCGAGAACCTTGCGTAGGCTCGAGTCGTGACGAAGCAAAACCTGTTTTCTATTTATGCGGTTTCGGTTGCTACTATATTAATCCTTCATTTAGCTCGAACGACCGTTCTAGAAACTCTGGTGAATTATTTACCATTCGCCAGGTTTATGAGGTTTCGCTTTTGACCGTTTATATTCATCAGTTATTTATATGATACACTTTAGTGAATCCCCGTTATTCTGACCTAGAGATTTCTTTTTTCTATATTTCCTACACTGTAAGAATTCATTCCTGAACTTCCATAATTATTTTGCTCCATAGTGTAATTTTTTATTCCTGTTAAGTAGGCCGTGTTCCTAAGTGTACTAGTTTATTTTCAGTTTTTATTTGTTAATAAACGATGTCACATCGACTGACGTAAATTTTAGTGGTTTTTAACCACGTCGAACAAATAATAGAATAAATGGAAAATGGAAAAGTACGAACGAAACGTAATTTGCTTCGCGACATCCACGATTAGAATGTCACGGCAACGTACGCGACATTTAATTTTTCACGATGACAAATGTCGTGACATTCAATACCGGGCATTAAAAGTCGTGACTCTGTGTGAAAATGAATTTCAACTATTCGCTCATCAACGCAGGAAAGCAGGGAGAATTCGCGTGCAAGTATCAAGGTTTCGATACTCGGACCTTACGCATGCAATTTACTGCTAGATTCACACGCGACAGAACGCTGAGCAAGTATCAAGGTTTAAAGATAACTATACGACCTAACAGTAGCAGAATCATCGTCGAGCGATCATCCACTCCACTTGTCAACGCAGTGAACAACTATCGAGGTTCAACTGTGTAGTATCTGTGTAATTGATTTTTTGTAGAAAATCGACGGCGTAGTATTACGTTAGTAAAATCAAAGTGGTGTATTTTCGTTTCCGTCGAGACGAAGAAACAAACTTGTTCCTCGATGGGAGCTATGCAAGCCTTGGCACTCAGAATTTCTGCATACGTTCCCGTTTGACGTGCCAGATACATGGAAAGCGAGCCGTAGAAAAAGGAAACGTCGAAACGCCTCTTTAACACGTCGACCGTCGACAAAAGCGTTACCAGACCGCAATTACTTAGCGACGCGCCTAAAAAGGAACGCCTAACTGTCTACGATGTTTATGTGGATACGGACTTTTCGTCAAGGACAGAGGTTCGTACGCCTACAACCACCACGGTTATGGCAACGCGAAAATTACTGTCTTTAGAAACCCTCCACGCCGTTAAGAAAAAAAACGAAATAATAGTTTAGAGACAATGATGCCACGATGAATTCCATTTACCACGGTTCGCGCCATATTTGAAATTCAAACTTTGCCGCCACGGCGACTACAAAATGGAGATTAGTTACGAAACCTCTTATGCGTTTATGTATTTGAAGTATTTTAATAATAATTGCAGCGAAAAATTAAGAATGCAAAGTTTCTTGGATTTTGGCAAACAAAATACAACTTTCAAATATGTACACTATTTTTTAAAATTAATTCATTTTATTTTGCCCAGTTCTTTAATTGCCATTGAGACTTATATTCTGGTTTTGACGAGGATTGATATTCGTGATGGGACGTACCAAAAGGTGTTCGTTGAAATTTGTCAAGATCTGAATGGGACCGCGAACTGTCATAAGTAGAACGCTGTAACTGACATGTCGAGGCGAACGTGCCACGTGATTTTCGTGCTCATCGCGGAATACCATTTCTTCGCGCCATTTTAACGTCCCTGTCGGGCGAAACCTGTCTTTTCCATCAGTTTTCCATCAGGCTTGCGAAAGTCTGGATGAGTCATCGGCTTATTTGTCTAAACGCTTCTGCAACGCGGTTCGAAAACGACCGCGGCTGAGATTCTTCTCATCGTTATTTATGTTCCCCTTCGTCACTGTTTCTAGCCTGATCGTTGCCCAACCATTTTTCTAATTACTTTTATCTAACCAATCTGTTTTTGTCTCTATGAGAATACTTTCGCGTTTCTGAACCGTTCTTCTCCCGACAACATTCTTCGAATTCTTATTAGGTAAGTTCTGTGTTGTTTGTCCGCCATTGCGCAACCTTTTTCAAGCAGGTTTGCACAAACTGTGCATAAGGGTAACACGTTGAGATAATTTCAGGAAAAAAGAAATGAAATTTAGAATATTTCTTATCTGTGTACAAGTTTGGATCAACCAATGCAAGATAAACGATCCTAGTTCTGTTTAATAAAAATCACAATCCGACCCGTGAAACGATATTACTTTTCGCGTTCGACGTATGAATGTTTACGTCGATAATTGTGCATCGGTTTGTGTACGGTCTGCACTTCCGTCGCGTTATTTTGTCACTCCAGATCCAGTTTGAACGAGTCGTGGCTAAAAACAGTCAAAGAGAGGCGGCTCTCGACCCGTCAGAATTCAACTTTCATCGAGATTCCCACAAAACGATCCAGTCTACCGGGAAACGGCGCGTTTCGAAGGTAAACGGTCGGGCGCAATAACGTTTAAAACGAAAGTACGAACCCGATTGTTCGCTCGTGCATTGTGTCCGAGGCTGTTCTCAAGGAAAAAGCAGGATGATGGCGTCACCGAACGCTCGCTGGGTTTATGCAGACTTCTCAACGCGACTTATTGTCCGCGACTGACGGAGGTTGCTTCCATTTCCACGCACGGGCAGCGGGAAAACAACGAATATTAATATTTACTTAACCCGGACACGTGCAAGATCGATCACGAATTTAATCCCGCGTTTGTATCGCTCGATCGACGAATCTATCATTCGAATCGGCGACAAAGAATGTCGCCAGCCTTGGAAAAAGACATTTGTCGAGAAACGAGAATAGATTTGACCCTGAGTTAAAAGCTCCAATCCCCGTTTAATCCGCGCAGATCAACGAATTGACCGTATCCACCAAAAACATCGAACATGAACGCATTATGGAACACTTGCTTCATGAACGGTACTGTAAGCTTAACGGTACCAGCAATGCTATCCGCACACCACTATGTTCGTTTGTCCGCCACGTGTTCGGTGAATGTGTAGAGTGGCTGTTAACATAGTTATCGCATTCAGCTATCAATATATGCGCTGTCGTCAGGCATTGCCTATTCGAGCGCATACAGGTCGCCATAAAAGTCCAACGGCAAATTTTATGTGTTTTAGAAATATTCTAAACGAATATTATTATTCTACTCTGCTCTAAACTATTCCTATTCCGTGCTAGGATTTTTTGCTCTAGACGACTCTAATTTTGCTCTAGACGATTTTAATTTTGCTCTAAATCACATTCTACTCTGCTGTAGGCTCTTTTTGCTCTATTCTAGTCTAATTTACTCTTATTCTACTCTAGCTACTTTAGTATGTTATAGTCTGCTACAATTTACTCTTATTCATTATTAGCTTTCGAATCGACATCGCTGGATTATCATTCTGTTTGGTAGAGTGCGAGTAGCTTAGAGTAAATTAGAGCAGAGTAGAATATGAGTAGATTAGAGCAGAGTAGAGCGGAGTAGAATAGAGTAAAATACACTAGAGAGGAGACAGTAGAGCAGCGTACAGTGGAGTAGAGTAGAGTCAAATACACTAGAGCAGAGCACAATAGGCCAGAATAGAGTGGAGTAGAATAAAGTCAAATAGACTAGAGTAGAACACTACTTTACAGAACAATACGAGTTGGTGGAAGTAGAAAAGAGCAGAGTGGCTTAACATAGAGCTGATTAGAGCAGACTAGAGCAGTCTAGAGCAGAGTAGAATAGAGTAAGGAGTAGAATTTTGGTCGTTTAACAATTTTATTAAGCGTAAAAGACTTCGTGAAGTCTCCGACACAGTCTTAGAAGGACTTTGAAGCAAAAATGGATGCACGATTATGCTAAAAATAGCGGACAGATCTGCGTCAGAATGGATATTACGCCATAAATCGATCCCATTATTTGTTCGTGTTGCAGCAACGAGAAGAGGAAAACAAAACTTTCCCACGGACCCGGTCGGTATTAAAATAGACTTTAAAATTGCTCTGCTTAATTCGCGGCTGTGTCACGGCGACGATTTGAAAACGAGCCCGGTCGACGGGATTACCGTTAACGGGTGTTTCTAATCGAACGAACCGAAAACTTTGATTGACGGTTCGTTTGGGGAAACTGATTAAGGCTAACGGTCGGGGGAAAAAGGTTCCCGGTGGCTTTCTAATCCTAACACACGGCCGCGTATGAAAAACACGAACGAGAAATGGTTTATCGGGTGTGAAACGCGAACTAGTCGTGCTGGAACGGAAACGGTTCGCTGTGACTCTTCTATGTTTCTGCGTTTCACGGTGAATCTTGCGAAACTAATTCACGGAGAGAATCATATCGAATCCTGGATCGCTCAAGCGCCTCCGACGGTCCTTTTCCGCGAGATCGCAAACGATTACTGGAGCAACGTTTCCTTTTTGTTAAATGTAACGGGGCCCTCTATTATCCCCATGACAATCACAATATTTTGAATTTATCAAACAGCCACCCGGAAATTTAAATCGGACGATCCGGAGCCAGTAAAAACGTCTGAGGCGGAGTTGGCTGAATTTTACACGCGAACAACGAGTAATAATTTTGGAGCAATTCGCGAATCAACATTCCGGCGATAATTTATCGCGCACGGAAAATTAATGGACCAACGTAGGAACGAATTCGTACGGAATATTTATTTAAAATTGTAAATATTTACCGCAAACCGCCGTCGACAATAATGGAACGCGGATCGTGGATTGCGAATTTACGCAACAATTTATTATGCGGAATATTAAATTGCAAAAGAGAAATGTCGCCGTTGGAGTTCCCGAGCGTTGTAGCCAGAATTTCGCTGAATGTTAAACAAACGTTATTTGCATTCGTTGGCAAAAATGTCCCAGTGTTTGCTGTGATGTAATTAAACGTAAATTAAACGTATCAACGATGACAACGCGAAATGTCAAAATGACAGTTACGCAATTAAGTAAAAAGTAGCGATCTTCGACACGTAACGCAGACACGGCGTTACGAGAACGCGATCGTGGTGAAATCACGAAAAAGTACAGGATCTAGGATCGATCCAATGGGATCGATTCTTGTCGATTCGTATTTTATAATTATTTTTATCGATGTTTTCCTGCAAAGTCGACAAGAACGTTGTCTTAACTCTTCCGTTTTCGAGTGGATTTCGAAGAACAAATTTAACTTATTTCGTAATCGTTATTTATCATACCCAAATATTTACGCGATGAGTCGCTGAAAACGATAAAAATTTGACAATCGTCTAAATCTTATTAAATAATTCCGTTATCGAGTGCGTATCTTTAAATACGAAAAACAATAACTCGTCTTTCGATATTAATTAGGCTACAATTTTATCGAAACGGCTAAATATAAATCATATTAATCTCTACTTAATACGTTCGGTGTATTGAAATCCCATGAAAAATTGCGTCGAGTTTTAATTTTCTCGTCGAAATAAATATTTGTTAACGTTGGTATCTTCGACGATAATCGCGAGACGGCTGAAGATTTATGAAGTTTCCTATGATTTATCGGGGTCTTATTAAACTTGCTAGACATTTTCAGCTTCTCCAATCGATTACGAAACTGTTGATTCAAACTTACTGGATCTAGTTTCTATTTACTCTGTACACTCCATGCCTCCATATACGTAAATAGGGACTGAAAAATACAAAATTAACAATCACTAAACACTGATCCACGTCACTTTTATTTTTCACCACTGGAATTCCATAGATCCGAGGTTCTACGAACTGAATTCGATGCGTTGGAATTGCTACGAACTGAATTCGACAGGTTGCAGTTCCGGGGAATTCAACTCAAAGCGTTTGTAGTACTTTAAAAATGAATTCGACGAGTTAATATTCCTTTGAGCCACTTTGAACGAGTCAGAATTCCTTTGAGTCACTTTGGACGAGTCCAATATTCCTTTGAGCCACTGTGAACGAGTCAGAATTCCTTTGAGCCACCGTGGGCGAGCCAGAATTCCTTTGAGCCTCTATCGATGCGTCGCATCGCGTTCTTAATTGAGTTCTACACGTTTCAGTTTATTTACGATCGATCGAATTCGTCGTTTGGGGATTCCTTTGAGTCGAATCGATCGTGTTGTCGTCTCCGCGGCGATATCTGGATGTTACGATCGCTTTGAATGGGATTCGAGGCGTCGTAACTCGACCATCGATCACCGACCACTGGCCGTATCATGCAGCGTTCCTTTCTCCACCGACACGACACAGAGACTGTTTTCTGAAAAGCGATCAGAAGCGCGGCGGCACGCAGGTCTTCTTCCACGCGATTTCGCGTCGCCGCTCTAAACGCGTTACGCCTACTAGGCTGTTAAATAATTAGATTTCGTCGCCGCGGACAGTTTCTAAATTGATGTCAGGCGTCGCGTCGACTGACGAAGCCTAATGACGCACATGCTGTCGATATAATGCGCATCATTATCATAATGATATGGCCGTCAGGGCCAATAATCGTTATCGCTTCCGAATTTTCAAGGCTCGATCGCCACCGACGATTTCCACCGTTACGGATCGCGCTTCGTTCGATGTATTTCTTCTTCGGGAACAACAACGGTATTCAGAGAATGCAAAATATCTTTTTTGCTTCCGTAATCTGGAATTTTTACCGCTGACTCGTCAGGGACGATAGACAACTATCGACCACGTTCATCCACACCAACACGCCTCTACATCTTACGCAAGCAATTTTCTATTTTAAACTCGACTACGATAGGTTTCTTTTTTCGTTGGACTTTATTAATAAACTTGTTTGTTTCCTTAATTTGATAAACGATCCATATTATTCGTTTGATTCGTGGCAAACACGATTCCACAGAATGGAACGAGCCTTGTTTGCTTTTTTTCTTATCGTGGAAGATTCGATTAGGCTTCGTGGTGTCAGATGTTCCTCTTCTTTGTTTCGAAGTTCGCGCGGCCGTACTTTGTTCGATAATCGATAACACGACGAACTTCTAGCTCCGTTCTGTCTGATATCCGTTTCAGACGGCTGCTTTGTTCCTTTTCTGTAATTTGATTCCTCGGTTCGTCAGCACTTCTACAATCTTTCCTTTCCTTTTCAATGTATAACAATGAAAGAACGTTGCAATTCTGTTTCACGATACGAGTACAACTTTCGCAAAAGTCATCGTTTCACGGACATGGAATCGATGACCATTTGTCTCGTCTCGCGTCACAAAACCACTCTACTCGATTTCTCTCAAAAAATCCTGCTGGCTTATCTGACAAATGACTTCTCGCGAACGTTCACGGTCCTGCGACCAGCGAACTCTCCAAGACCCACTTAACTGCACTCGAACGCGATCGAATTAATACGAAAACATCTACATTTCTCGTCCCAACTATTCACGATAAGGCCGGCAGTAATCGTCACTGTCTTTTTAATGTCCATCGAGCTTGTAAACTGAATGGAATACATTGTTTACTTTCATCTTTCCACTCCTGTATTACCACTTTCGGACCTTTTATTGCTTTCGAGTTGTCGCGAGGAATTCTATGGACTGAAATCCATTTGACTCTACAGACCTTTCTCAAGCATAATTCAACATATTAGAATTCCTTTTCAGCGGAATTCACAACAGTCAGACGCATCGGAATTCAATTGACTCAAGAATTCATTCAGAATTCATTTGAGTCAAATCGAATGCATCATAGATCATGCGCGGCTGTTTATTTCAATCGAATTCGACGAATTGCAATTCCTTGCAGCACGATTCGAGGCGTTGTTACTCCAACGCGTGGAATTCGATGCGTTGGAATTCCTATTAGCCAAGTTCAACGTACCCTGTACGAATCGAATCGAGGTTTTCCGCGAGCAGGCCAGCGACAGGCCACGGATTTTCGTAACGCGATCGAGCAGAAACGGCGCTACGTGAAAGTCGCGTCGAACAACGTCCTTCCCCTCCCTCACTTTGACTTTCCACGGGCGTAACGCGAGAGCAAAACGCTTAATAGACCAGCCGCCTGTATCCTTTGAACTTCCAATACGAGCTTTCGCCGCATCTTCGATTTCACCAGCCCGTTCGTTCCCGCCGGTCACGGTTTCAATATTGAAACGCCCCGCCGCGAGTTGGCTCGCTTTCCATCCGATTCGCGCGACTCACTTGTGCACTTTGCACAGTTTACGGTAGAGTCGAACAAGAAGTACCAATGACACGTAGGCTCGGCTCGATTTTACGTAAGAATTTCGGTCACGAGGCGATTTCCTCGGTGTTGGTGCGCATCGCGCGATCTTAGGACGCTTTGAGCCGACTTGGAGGGCTTTGCGTTTCGTTGGAACTGAATTAGAAGGCCTTAGAATTAACTTTGGGTCAAATTAGGGGCTTTATTATTCGTTTGGACCGAGTTGAACCGCATCGGAATTCGCTTGACCACTTTGAACCGAATTCGGTGGCTCTTGGAATTCGTTTGAGCCAACTTTCACGAGTCGTAGTTCCTTGGAATTAAATTCAATTCGCTTTGAACATGGTCCGATGTGTTTTGATTCGTTAGAGTCGAGTCCAGCGCCTCTAGAATTCATTTGAGTCAAATTCGACGAGTCACAATCCGTTTGCACTTTGAGTTCGACGAGTTGCAACGTCTCTGAGCCGAATTCCCCGCGTTAGAATTCGTTTGAACCGAATTCCTCGCGTTGGAATTCGTTTGAGTCAACTTCTATATCCGAAAATTCCTTCATACGCCTCAGAACTCCTTCGAAACCAATTCTGTACGTTGCCACAATTCCTTTTCGTCGAATTCAATTCTCCGCAATTCCTTCACACCGAAATCGACCAGCGATCTAATAAAATTCACTCACACTGTCGAACCCTTTAAACGAATTCCACGTAACGCGCACTAAATTCCAGGCACGATTCCCACGATATCCTTCGGTACAGGTTAAATTTCCTTGAACCGTCTCCTACGCGCGACTTCGGCCGCGATATCGCGCGCGCAGTTTCAAATGCGACGCACCGCGCGCTCCGCCCGTGGCAGAGTATCGACTCGAATCCTGGTTCGCGGCTGAGCCTCGAACGTGCCGCGAAACCCCGGTAATCGCGGAATCCGAACGTTTATTTGGTGTCGGCGAGAGGCTTGGCGCCATCGGCAACAGCACGGAGCAACGAGGCACACGCTGTCGCGGTTGCTCGCGGTTTCAGGTTGACTGGCTGACTCGCTCGCTCGGATGTTCGCCGCGAAACCGACGAACGAACGGCCATACCCCACCTCGGTGGACACGACGTGACGTGGGTCTTACGAAGTCACGGCGTTGTACGAGTTCTAGCCGCGGATCCTACGGTTTCCCGACCAACTGTCAGCCGCGAGGCCCGCGGAGCTGGCTGGAACCGATCAATTTCGGAATCCTTACGTCTCGATCGATTTGATGCACTTTCGCTCAACCGATTAGCTGTCATGATCTTTATTTAGGGATCGTGACCACGACTCTGCCTCTGTGTCTTGTCCGTCACATTAGTGTTTGTCTAATATTTTGTCAAACATTTTGATATTTGACAGTTAATAAGTTTGAAAAGGACTGCTTCATGGGCCTGGATTAACGGACCACTTCATTTTTGTATACCCACATTCTCTGTGAATCTGGTAATTGGAGACTGGTTTAAAGCTTTCACTTTGATATTTTTCAAATTACCCAACATTTCTACGGTATATCCATGCACGCTCGTTATAAAATGAACAATTGTACGGAGGTACGCGGAAACTAAAATCATTATGGTTTTTTGCTCATTACAGCCACGATCTCGCTTTGAACGTGCTCGTTATAACCGAGTTCACCTGCATTTATTCTGTATACCAGATGTCCACAGAAAGATAGACAGAGCACCCTGAAAAGTGGAAAAAACATCGATCGATACACACTGACCGCATTCCTTCCCTCTTCCACCTTTGGAATTCGATTGCACCGGAATTCAAAGCGTTGGAATTCCATCGAGCCCGAATTTAAGGCGCAGGAATTCTTTCGACTCGAACTCGATGCGCCAGAATTCTTTTGAGACGACTTTGATACGCCAGAATTCTTTTGAGCTGACTTCGACGCACCGCAATTCCTCCAAAACCAATGATTTAAAATTTCTTTCAGTCAAATTTCTACATTTTCCTAGCTATCTGCGAGTCAGCTGGAATAATAACGGAATGTTTTGATATTTTGACACGCGCATTTTGCAACTAGTAATTAGTAATCCGTCGCATTGCAATGACGTGTCATATTTGTGACGTTGTGTACGGTCCAAATGTAGCAAACTCGAGTCATTGTTACTGCGCGTGGCAGCGTTGATGCGTTGCTATTGTCAATGTTTGAACTCTATCAGTGGACGGGACAGGGAGAGGGGGTGGAGGCACGTGCATTTGACTGGGAAATGTTTCATCACTATAGATGCACCGCCTGTCCTTCACAGATTTCTGTTGCACTCATTCGTGCATTTGTAATGATGCTACAGACACGTTCCCGAACCATCCATAAAGTGAAACAAATTAGAATATTCTTCAACTTAAATAAAATACAATACATTCTGTACAGGAATAGAATTATATAGAATCGAAGTATAGTGAGAAAGGGGACAGAAGTATGGTCAAGGAACGTTAATCTCTTCCTCGATAGCGAGACTTTTGCAAGTCACTGGAAGTGATTGTTATATACAGAGTGTCCCACGTAACTGTGATCACGATTTTTCAACGACTTCCGACTATTTCAGGAAGACCGTGGTATAGGAACTTGTACTACAGGACTTCAATACAAAGCAAAAAGCAAAGTTTACAAACGAATAATGCAGTACCTATTTAAAACAGTTTGCCTTCGAATTGTACCCAGTTCCAGCCATTGTTGCTTAGTTTCTACTCGAAGTAAATAATTAAATCGGTAAATAATTCAACCATGGAATGGCTCTGGGTTCTGTAAATTCGATTTTCGAGGCACTGGCGTGGAAATGATCGATGCCCTTCTCCCCCTTCGGGGCTAATGTGTTGCGAAACGATTTTTTCTCTTTTTTTTTTTTCTTCGTCGCGCACGATCGCTGAATCGAGATCGAGCGAGATGTCCACACGAGCGAATTCGAGCGTGAAGCCGGTAACAATGAGCGAAAGTAGCGGCGGGCGAAAGCAAATGCGATACACAAACGGTGTCGTCGGTGTCTGCGCGTCGGGACGCCTAGCGTTCTGCTCTTATCTGCGATCGCGACTCGCTATTACACGGTCGCTTCCGGGCACTGGACGCACGATCAACCGACGCTTTTCACGCGACATCGCGACGAAAGGGTCGAAGACATTAATTCGCTTCAATTTAATTCGATTCATCGACGAGATACGTGCTCGACGATCAGCAAACTCGCCTAAGTCTTGAGGGAATATTCTGCCCTGGAACACAATTTCTCGCTGTCTCTTTGAAATTTTTTGGAAGGGAAACGGTCGAAGATTTTTGCATCGAGCTTCAATGCATATATATAGATACACGTTCGAGGGATATCCACAATTTTTTGCGTGGAAAAATATTCAATATTTTAGAAATTATGGTAATGTTAATGAAGGTCCGTGCTCCACCTGATATACCGATCATTTAAAATAATTGTAACTTCTGAAAAGGTACAAAAACTGTGTAATTATCCTGTAATTGCAATCTGACGTGTAATTTTATCGTGGCAAACGGGATCAGATATTTTGCTCGACTCTGACCAAAATCAGGGCATCTTAATATCTTTTGGTGGAGAATTTCGAGCGGCAAATGGACGCGATCGCATCTGCTCGCGATTAATTAGATCGAGAAGGGTTCCGATCGTGGAACCAACCGCGCAATCACGGAAAAGAGACGACCGCCAATATCATAACCGCGAGAAACGCTCGGTTCAGAGCGGATCGAATCGATAACGTGATTCCGCGCGTGTCACGGACACGAGTAGACCTTCCCGGCCATTCGATGCCGACAGAATTTATCGGGTTCGATGGTTCCGTCGTCAAAGCGATTACGATTAACCTTTGGGGATTCAAGCGACGCAAGCCTACAGGGTGAACTGTTTAAAGGGGAACGTGTCAATATTATTCCTACTTATAATTATTCATTGTAAACCGAGACCTTTAAATAGGCACCAAAGACCCGGTGCCTGAATCAGATTTGAAATTTCCCGCCATTTTGGTACCGCGTTGGTTTGCAGGAAATGTAACCTGTTTAAAAGTTTCTAGAAAACTATCGAAATGTATGGAACTAAAATTTTTTATATACTCGACAAATTTAGTAATATTTAAATAATAATATTTACCTGTAAAAAAATGTTTTTTTTTTAAATACACTCTGAACAAAGTACTGGTACGGAATGGGTAAATATTCGTGCAATGTAAGAAATTGCACGAGAAGGAAGGAATGTTCGTAAAAAAAATCGCACGAACGATTCCCAACTCTGACCAACGTCCCCGACTGTGTGTCTTTACGTAACGAGTTCTGATTAACTCGTACCAGGCGGAGACGGTTCGTCGTTTCGCGGCAGAAGAAACGTTGTTCCGAGGAGTGTACCGCGAACTTCAACTCGTATCCGTACACGCCTAATGGACGCACGCGTGGCGTCGAGTACACACGCCGCGCGCAGGCCGATGAGGAGAAAATGTGGAAAAAGAAGCCCGATGAAAACGGGACCGAATGTGACGAATGGAGGAGCAAAACGGAGAGAGAAAGAGACACGCGGAGACTTTCGCTTTGGATTAGAATGTCTCGAGGAGCGGGAGAGCTTGGCCTTTGCTCGACGACCATTTGCATTCGTGGAGGTTAATGGATTGCGGCAGAAAAAGGAACTCGATCCTATCCTTTCGATCTGAACGCGCGAACCAGGCGAAAACGCGACTATGATCTCTCTTGCTTTCAGTTTTTTTTTTTCTAGCGATTTCAGACAATATTTAAGATCTGGTATACAAAACCTTCTCGAGTCTTATTTTAACACGATAATAATTTTTATTACCGAGTTTTCTAAACTAAAAAGACACGATCGAAAAATATTATTGGTAATAAAGAGAAATAGTGTGATCTGATCGTACATGAGCATATTTACAATATTTTAATTTCGTTCCAGTAAAAGGGATTGATATAGCGGTATATGTATATCAGTGAATGACGTCAGGGAACCAAACAAGAAATCAATGTTGTTCGCGTAGGAATTAGCAGGGGCAATAATACGATTAAGAGGATCACGTGTGCTTGTAACTAGATTTATATGGTAGAGAACAAAACGTCAGTCTTGTTCCCATATACTGGGTGTTCCTAAAGTAAGTGACCTAACTTGAAGGATCTATGCTTATAGTAGCGACAAAAACATATCACGCAAATAGAAATTTGTAAATGCTTTCTTTCCCAGATACAGACCTCGAAACCTGTTCATCGAAGAACAGATCATTTCTCGGGTAGGATTAGTATTGAACAATGTTAATGACAGAATTGGTTAAGCCTATTTAATGTGTCAAATCAAATGAGAATTTGTGTATAAACACAAGTATTTTTGGAGCACCCAGTACGTGAGTGGCGCGTGCAGATTAAGCAACTCCGAGCCATTCTAATTAAATCATACCAGTTACGAGGAAGAAGTAACCTGGAAGAATCCCTCGTATTCGTATTAATTCGTGTGAATCCACGAAGTAGCCAACGTCGTAAATTAAGTGCCTAGAAGTCAGGGGAATTCCCCGGCGTTGCTAAAAAATCAAAGTACCACAGCCTCGGGGGGCAATTTCGGTAAATAAAGTAATCTTCCCTTAATTGATCTCGTTGTGCACGATCAAGAAACCGACTTAATTCAATTCTATGGCCGTGTCAGGGCCGCGATTCTCCATCCTTCGTGTAGCTTCGTTAATCCCACGCTATAATGTCGCTGAAACATCGTACGAAAAAAATCGACCTCGTCTGACCCGTGGATTAAAAGTTCGATCTTCGTTTTTCTTAATCCCGAGTTAGACGCGTTAAGAAACTGTGCAAAATTATGGACAACCAGATTAAAAGACTGATCTTGATCTAGGGAAAATTTTAACGGTTGAATGGAAGATAACTTTGCGCGCGAAAATTCAAAATCGTACGACTGGCGACGATGATTAAAAGTTGGACTTTTATTCATCTCGTTGGGTTTGATTGACGAAGAGAATATAACCAAAGCCGGAAACAAGGAAGTTCGTTCGCTCAGGTGAAATAGAATCGAGGTCGTGGTACGCGAGCTGTGAAACGAGCTTAAGGCGCAATCGCAACGACCGTGTCGCCGTCTGCTCGACTGTGATAATTGAAAATCCTAGAGGGACTTGAACGAACGCGATATCGTATACCAGAAGCAGATATTGGTAACATAAATCGAATATGGCCGTAGAAGTAAACAAATATCAATAAAAATTCATAAATGCCAATAATTTTGCGATCACCGTGAAATTAATCAATTTTTATATGCAAAGCGGACAGTAGATTTCCATTTTGATGCGTTCTGAAAATACTATCATGATATACCTTCAATTATAACAACGTACGTACCGTACAATACAGTTTTCGTTCCCAAAAATTTTAAATATATTTGAGGTTAGGTTTTTAAACTCCAATCAACCTTGAAACTCCTTTGTGCAATTATTTTCTACTCGATACGTCCATAATAATAATGTCTGGATCGATTTTAATAAAGATAGGAACGAAAAATTGTCCCATTTCCATCCGCCATGTTTTTCGATGAAACGTTTAATACCCGGACACGGGTTTCCGCGCATGCGCAGTCACCGTAACATAACCTTAATTGACAGGACGCGTCGGCCAATTTTCCAACTTACGCAAAGACCGTTTTAAATGGTTGCAGGCACGAAAAAGGCCTGTCGCGTTTATCAGGAACAATAGTTAGCGGCATTCTGCGCACGTTCGAGGAAAAGATCATCGTTGTCGCGTGTGTACACGTTGTTACAGCGTCACGTGCGCCGGGTGAAAGTTACACAAACGTGGAAAAGTCTAACGACTATAATGTACGCAATTTCCGGGCATCCTACGGACCCATGCACCGTTTTCCCAATGAAAGTCTCCCCCGCCCATCGCGATTTATAGTCACGAGAGAATTTCCAATGTGTCCTAAATTTCACACACGAACGACACACGATTTAACGTTACTTCCTACACGATTGATCTCCCTCTAATTTAAGTTCCGACTGTCCCTTCCTGTTTCACATTTTCGCCACCAGGTGGCCGGGGTATAGGGACTTTTTTTTCTCGGTACTGAAGCAAACGACTGGACAAATAGTCGCAAACTTGTCTCGGTGTCGTTCTAAAAAGTTAGTGTAACGCGAATTTTGTCCCTCAAGTTGGAAATTTTCCTCGTAGCTGGCGGAAAGAGCGGCCTATAATGGGTCCAGTAAACAAATGTATTATGCATAACACGAAACATTTCTCGATTACGATCTTTTCCCGTTTATTTTCCGTTCGTTCGAGCTTCCCTGTCCGCTGGTTATTCTCGCCCTGAATTCTCAGACACGAACGTTCCAGCGAAATCCTGATTAGCATCTTGACGATGCAGATCCTGATCCCGATGATCATTGTTGACGATAGGGAGAGACACCGCCAGTGGCGCGCTCTATTTTAATATGAAAAGAGAAAACGCGGAGGGGGGATCGTGGCTGGAACCGGCAGCTATAATTGTACGAAGTTGACGTCGGGCCAACTTTAGGGAATAATATAACGTAGCTCGAGGAATTTCGTAGGTTTTGGTTGGAAGCGTCATGGCGCATGCAGTAATCCACCGACGATTGTCCTCCAGGTTCGCAAAACTTGTAACAAAAAACCACCGTCTACGTACACTTTTTTTTATAAAACTACACTTAAAGTCGAGGACGGAATACGCGACGAATTAAAATATCCAAACCCTTTGTTACTATCTTACGATTATATTTTAATAACGCAGTTTAGTCCAATCGGGCGTCGCACCGAAAAATCGAAGCAATTATAAACCCGTGGCGAACTGAATCCGCGGAAAAATTTTAATTAACGAAATTCGAGACGAGAGCCCACAATTGGCGCGAAAATTTATCGATCCCGAAACCGTGTCCAATTAGCGGGATTTTTAATTAAATATTCGACCGTGATTGTCTCGTAAAATAAAAGTCAACCCCCGTGGCAAATTAATAATACGAATTCAGACGTCCGGAAGATTTAGTCAAACGTAACCGTGTAAAAGCACTTTCTCTTCCTGTTCCACATAAAGAATTTAACCGCGCAAACTTCTCCTTTTCTTCGCTTTTATTCTTACGCCGCAAACCGAGAACAAGCAATTTGCCGGACGAAAATTGAACGGGTAAATATATAGTGCAAATTGACAGACGGAGGTAACGAAGAAGCGTAATGAAGACGTAATTGATGGTCGACTGTGAATCAACCCGTAACCATAATAAATTACGTTCCAGCTTCCTATTACGCCGATGCATTTTCATTCTTCCCTGAATGTTAAGGTTATGTTAACAGACCGTCGTATCCGTGCCTCGAAACGTGTTCATAATTTCATAACTTCGCAAATTTGCTACAGCAAATACGCGCTATTATTGTCCATTCGTTGACTCTAACTGTTTTGAGAAGCTAGTATTTGGGACAGATAAAATAATATAACAGGATAATGAAATAATTACGAATTAATGCGTTGCAAATATTCAGATTCTAATCTTGCCTATATCTATTCTTCGGGATCTTTCTAGGCGCCTGGAGCCTCGTCTAACAAGCTTGCAGCAACACGGTATAAATATACGCGTAACAATTGAACCGACATACGATCTTTTAGCGGAGCGATGCTAAGCGATCGTTCCGCGAAGATTACAAGTGCGCGTCGCTGCTCGAGGAAGAGAACTGTCTCACTTTCTGCTCTATTATTCGCTTCCTACCGGCGCAACGTTGATACCGAGTGCAAACAGCAATTCCCACAGCGTTTACACGTCGTTGAATTCATAGACGTCGTAAAAACGTGCAAACGCGTTTAAACCTACGCGCCACACGACACATCCAACCGAAACGAGTCGTTTCGTCGAAAGAATCGATCGATCTTCTATGGCTTCCCCCATGCAAGTTGCTTCCGTCGTTTCAATGACAATTCAATAGTCTCCAATAAAAAGGATGCGTTTATTTAACTTACTTCGTGTATTCCATTTGTTTCGCGAAAACAAAGTTCGTCCAAACTAGAGACTCTAACCTAACCTAGAATGCTTTTTACTTCGTAATTGAAATGGCGGTAAAATTTGAATTTCAGAACACAGTAGGAACGTTAACGATTCGTGAAATATCGAAAGGGAATATTTTCTAAACGAGCTGATAAATTTCTATGTTCTAAATAACGTCTTCCATCAATCTTTCCTATGATTACGTAGAACGAAACGATAGACACTTAATAATGCAAGGCTCCGTGATCCACTCATAACCTTAATCTATTCTACGAAAGTCGAGTTGATTCATCATGCGAAAGTTTGATAATTATTCTGGTACAGAAGTAATAAATGCATCGCCGGCCTTTTATTCTCGTTACGAAACAATAATATTTCCTTGCACTTCTTCCTTCCCGTACTTATCTATCTAGAGATCCTCGGTTTCAATTGTTTTATTACAATCACACCGAGAACAAATTGCGTCATACTCGCATTTTGTGCTCCAACGAAAAGGATCCAATTAAAAAAGTCTGCTTCAAGATTAAGTTACGTGACCATCCAATTTTTACGGGAAACACTGTGAATCGTGGAGCCATTTCGAAGACAACAAACCCATTCACATCTCAGCACGGACAAATTCTACTTCCATTGTAATCGTTAAAGTTATGTGTAGCTATCGAGCATCTTTTGGACCACGTACAGAACTGTAGAAGCGATTCTACGAAACTTCCCATTCACATCGGTCCGCAAACAAAACGCACAACTCCTTGACCACCTAACATTTCAATAAAGCATCGTTCTACGAGTTCCAAAGCATACATATGGAAAAGTTGTATCATTTAGATAAAATTAAACATCTTTCTATCTCACTAGATGTTTTATTCGGCTACGTAGCATCTTCGGATGCAGAAAAAGGTTCGACTCGATTATCCCGTTCACATCCGTCCGGTACAACCCATTGGAACGGCTGTTCCGGGCTAGAATCGACACAAAAGCTTTCCAAATATCGCGGAACGGTAACCAAAGTCCCACGGATTCTCGACCAAGATTTTCACCGTGCTCCGGGCGCTCGTCGACGAATCGAATTTTCGATTCCATCGACGAAATCGTGTTACGTCGGTCGATCGATCGCGGCAACGGCGCGAGCTGTGACACGAATAAAATATCGCCGCGATTCCAGCGAATCCGTCGCTTTCTAGGACGGTCTCGATCGCGACAGTCTCCCGTCAACGCCTCGGTTCCACCGCGTGAATTTTCGAAAGCGCAATGAGACCCGTCCACCAATGGTGTTGTACCTAAGCTTGTACAAGGCTCCGTCGGCATTACGATGCGAGACGTGGAAACGGAGAGAGATGAGTGGGGACGAAGAAAAAGGCGGGAAAACGACCTTGCCTGTAATAGTGCACTGTAAGACTGACCTAGTACGAGCTGACCATTCACCGATCTGATTACTTATAGGCGAGGATCGTGCCGGATGCAGCCACATCATCGATACCGATGCGCAACTACAACTTCTCCCCGAGTTATTTTCTCTGCGAACCACTTCTATTTTCGTTTAAGGCTTTTAACGACAAGCAGACCTTGTTTTAAGTTGCACAGGGTTTATCTAGATGGCCACGGCTACCTGTACTTAAGTTCACTCGTGGAAGCTGCAGACTTCATCCAAGTCTCAGAGATTCTCTCAGAAGGAGATTATTCAACAGGCTAACTCACACATAACGGAAGATACACCTAATAGAACATGCCTTAAGCTATGGTTTCATCGGTCACTTAACAATTTATGTAGCCGAGGCTCTACTTCTAGCCACATTTTCACGGGCAATAATTTATTTAGTTGACTATGGCTATCTGGACTTAAAGTTCTTCCATAGAGGACCAAGACTCTAGCAGACTCTATCTTAGGCTGAGACTCTCAAATTAGATTCCCACAGGAGGCTCAGGGATTTAGCTAGGTGATTAGTCGATACGCCAAACCACTGTGTTTTAACAAACAAAAATTGAAGAGGAAGATTTTTCTCATGGTTTCATAGTAGAAATTTCCCATCGAACTATGTAAAACCGCTAACTATTCCTGGTTACGTAATACCCAATTTCAATTTCAATTCTACCACGAAGCGTTCGTTTCGTTTCGACGTTGCGCAGTCAACGAACTGTCAACTTCCTGGTAAACAATAACAAACAATTAAGATCCGGGGTTCCCATTACGCGGCGAATAAAAGCAATTTTCACAGCGGCCGAAGCAAATCAGCCGCTGAACAGACGCGAACCGACGCCGGCACCGTCGTAATTAAGCTCCGTCGTCTAAACTAATTCCATCTTTCCCACGAAATTATAACACGTAACGCCGTTTCGCGGCGCACCGACTCATTGTATTACGTTCACGCGCGTCGCTGATTCGTAACGAACAGAGCCTGGTTTAAATCGTTAGTTTCCCTGTCCTTCTTTCAAACAGATTCTCCATTTTTCCAGATACCTATCCACAACCTAGGTCGTTCCACCCACTTTTTTCCACATTGCAATTTGTTCGAGTCACAACATTGCTGTTGGAAAATTAGTGATTCGTCCATTTGATAAAATTGAACTTAAACGGTGGTTGCATTGCACTTTCTTACAAAGTTTGGTGGCGCATGGAGGTCCTCCTGAAAGACTGTAAAAGAGAAGCTGAATAATCCGTGCATATTTTTGAGATAATTGAGAAAAATGTCGCCATTGCCAGGAGATTCCACGAGGGATCTGAGAGTGGCGTTCAGCGACCGATCCCAAGCTCGGGATAAACTGAGAAGCCGGCTAGATCCTACAGAGTTTTGTTTCACGCTGGAAGAAATAGTGTACATCTGAGACCACTACTCACTTTACACGTTGGTTTCGTGGTTGTTCACACCGTGCATGCGTGTGTCATCGTACGATCCTATTCTCCACTATACTCGACGAGGGCTTACCTGCAATAAAAACAAACACACGATTAAAAGGTGCCACGGATTTCTACTCCGCTTCTAATACATCGAGTGATCGAAATCGACCCGCTAAAACTATCTCGATCCTTCATGGTAACTTTTCAAACTAATAATTTTATTTACATTTGCACCAATTAATCCGTTATATGTTACTGTAACGTACATCTAAGTATGTACAAATTTTTGCTATTGCAAGCTGCACGAGCAGGAAAAACAATTCTAAGAAAAGGCAATTTTAAAACAAACAACCGCGGCAAAAGCAGCGAAACGACCTCGAATGAATCATCGCTGGAAGCGTTATTTTCCCCGACTGGTACCGCCAATAATTTATGCGTCCTCGTCTGTCGACGGATAGCGCCTAATCGCTCGAAAGGCGTAGAGAATTTCGATTCCGCGCGTCGAAGAGAATTAGCCTATCTATTTCCTGATTAATCGCCCGACGCGAGCAGCTAGACGTTCGTTGAAACGAGAAGAGAGACGGAGATACCGTGCTCTCGGGACGATAATCGGTGAGGAAAGAGCCTGCCGGTGGTTTACCTGTAGATGCATTTCCGGTAGAACACGTCCAGGCACATGATAGCGACGCCCGACACACGGAAATCCGTCGATCGTTTCGACGCACGACATACGGGAATAATCGAAAACGGAAAGAGACGCGGACGCGACGCTCGACGACGATCGCGATTCTGCGCGCCGAGAAAACTACTTTTGTCGAAAAGAAAAGGAAAAAGAAAAAAAGTATTGTTACGCTGCATTATCTTATCTGTCCTATCGCTACGATATATTTGTCCTCGCGAGCGGACTACTGACGCGGGAAAGTTGCTCAGTTCCGCGTTCGACGAAGGCTGATCGCGAGATCTGGGCTAATTGAGAGGACAGGATGATCTAGATTTGAAATTTTCTTCTGGATCGAGGAGTACGGACACTGCGAGAGCTAGAAAGAATTTGGTAATGGGTTCGATGGTTTAAATAGAACTCGGGGTCGTCGTACAGGTAAAACCTCGATAGTTGCACGTGGGCTTCGTTCGGTGCATCGTGTCGACAAATGGAAGGGTCAATTATCAGAAAGTGGAATTAGTAATAGATTCTGTGATTATGGACTACTAATGCCAGTGGACCAGACAACATAATAGAACCACGATAATTGTACGTAAAATGGCCCCGTGTTATCGACCATCTCCGAGGACCGAATATTATAAAGTTTCCAAGAGATTTGTAGGACTGAAACTCCGCTGACTCTGTAAATGGATATATTTACTGTGGTGAAACTGAACATAAGCAGAAAAGGAATCTAAATAAGTGAAATTAGGGCAGAACGAAAGCAAACTGTGTGAAATTATGGAATTGGAGAAAGTGGAGCTATCGTGGAAAAGATAATTAAGTAAAAATAAGTTAGCAGTTCTCTCATAATATTGTCTGGCGATACCACGTTATTCGGAACTATCGATTTTACACTACACAGACTCTTATCTTCTGGTTTTATCATATTATCAAATAATAGAATATTATCGTTCCATTTTATGGGCAATGGTGCTGCCACGATAAACACCTGTTATCCACGTTTTACGTAACATAAAGCGTGTTAAATAACGATACCGCATACGTAATTTCTCATGGCTGACGTTACGTTGTAAATCAATTTACGATATAGTAACGTAATTATGAATCTTCACACCCGACGCCAATAATGACCTCCCCCCCTTGGCCATTATCTCCGCCATCTTGCTATGCTGTTCTAGGAATATTATATGCCACAATACCACATGCATTGCGTCTTTTCTTTATAATTAACCATTCCAATTGTCATTTCACGATGGTAAAATTTATATTTAGCGCAAGTTCGCGGATTAATCTTCCTGAATTTGTCCACATTCCACTAAACGTACTTCAACTGAATCATTCCGCCCCAAATACCACTTGTCCCCGTTTTTATCTTTCCTGGTTTGACATTTAATCAATTTAAGCGCCGCACTCTGACGTTTGCGTCCTCTGCTAAATTTCACGTTCGTATATTTTCCCTTAATTCAAAAACTCAACGAACGGTACTTTAATTTCAATTTGCTTCCACGAACTTTGGGTAATTCGAAATACGTAGTTGTACGACTACAACTGGGAATAGAAATTATTTACATACTTTGTTTTATTATATATGGGTCACACAGGGAGCTGCTAAATGGTAATTGTTTCTAAAGTAAAATTCACAAAATGGTAATTCGAACGGTAACGGAATTTATATCCTGTAAAGATAACGCAGAATAATTTATTGGAATTTGTACAGCCGGAAGACGAATAAATAACGTTTCGGTGAAACTTTCCACTTCCCAAATCAGCGATTTGCATTTTAAAACGCCCCCGATTACGAGTTTCACGAACGATATCGACTTATTCGCCCAGGATATCATATTGTTCCTGGTACGCGGAGATCGACAATTATCCGATACCCTGTATCGTCAATGATAAGTACGAAATTGCTTATTACGCCCCCTCCAATCGTCATTCTCTCAATAGTGACGTAAATCAAATAATTATCGTTCGATACCACTCGACGTGCGCCACTATTCGTATAATGGTTCGTTCGAACCAATAAAATGGCAAACCATCGATATGCCACCGATGCAGAAACACCCGATTAATTATTGATTTTTTTCACGGTAAATCGAATAATTTTTTCCGCGGGAACAATCGAGGATATTTATTTTAAACGCCGCCAAGATCTCCGAGCACCAATTACCTGAATTGGAATTTTTTTACACTCGCCATTTTGTCGAGTGCTCGCAATCCCCGATTACTTTCTATTATTATAATATTATTATTTGTGCTTTCTATGACGCGAAACTTCCATTGAAAGCACATTGAAGGGGAAGAAATAAACCATAATTGCTAGGAATAATCGCTTAGCCGACACGTACACACGATGGCCGAGATAACTTCGTGCGTTTGACAGGAAACACGTTGTGTGGCTGTTTCGTGGAAATTATATGTTGCACCCCACGAGCGCGAGGGTGTACGAGCGTTATAAAGCCTTCGTCGATCAATATACCACCATGATGTTCCACCGTCCGTCGATTTGTTTCCCATGAACCTCGTCCGCGTACGCCGTCCGCCGAACTTCGTCAAACTTTTTATTTACTCTTCGGCGAGTGTTTATTCTCGGACAGAGATGGGCAAACTTTTATTCGATAACGTATAAAATCGTGTAGAAAATTAGTCGCGACGTTTATTCGATCGAATAATTAAATTTCCGTTCCTTCATTGGGAAATATTCGACCACACGGTTGTTTAATTTTTACCGCATATTGACTTTACTTGGTTACCATCATGGCGGACGAATTATTTCGCGCCATTTTGAAATCGAAGTCAGGTAAATAAGAAATAATAAATTAAGTTAGGTTAAAAAATCTGATTTGATGAAGGTTTGTACGTCTATCTGCAACGATGTTTGCTCGCAAAACTGACAGGCTACTCCGATAAGTAGTGCCAATACAAATTGAGGTTAGGTGTGGAAAACAGCAGTCCTGCTACTGAAGTATTTGTATACTTTACAAGACGTTTAATAACAACAACAGTATCAATTTAACGAAGGAAAATATTGATATTAATATTTATAAACGCCACGCTAAAGTGAAACAAATTTTTATTTGAATACCTAACGTGTTTTTTGTTTTACTGAAAACAATTTTTAATTTGCATCGGGATTTATGCACCTGCAATTTTACGAATACATAAACGTTGGCGCTATCTTTTATGTATGCGTACGCGTGTTTATGGATAAATGTTTATTCAATACGCAACACAATTCTGTCGGATGCTTTTGAAATAAAAAAAATATCCATAAAAAACTTCCCGTTCGATGGACTACAATTTATTCTATTTACTTAAAAATAGATCCACGATATTTATTCACTTTTGTTATTTTTACACGTTATTTATTACCTTTCGCGAAAACGGTCGAAAATGGCGCCAGATTTCGATACCACGTATCGGCGATAAATTATTTCAACTGCTTAAAACGAGGCCAGAGGCAATAAAAATTGACGTTGCAATCTGTTTTCATCGTTTTTTGCTCGAGACACCGGGTACCACGGAGCAATTAAAGACGCTGTTCTTTCCGAGCCACTTATTTCGCTGCCATTTGCCAAATGTGACGGAATAACACATGGCGGTGTATAAAATGCACGTATCGCGGAGGGTGCAAGGGAAGTAACGACGAATGATTCGAGGGGACAGAATCGCAGACGGATGGGGTCGAAAAAGGAGCAGCCAAAAATCAATAGCACGATTCCTGGAACTCTTCCACGTGCTTTCTGCCGCCTCGATAACGAAACAGTACCACGTTCCACGAATTTTCTTCCATTCTGCGCGCACTTACCCTAAACGAATATATTTCTCGGTTAAAGCGAGCCGGAAAATTTCAAATTCAATTCCGTTTCAATTTTTCCATTCCCCTCGTACAACTTCTCGCTTCCAGAGACCAAGTTTGTATTATGGTATCGAGAGCTTTTATCGTCCAGTTACCTCCATCTTTATCTTCGATAGCTCAAACAGCCCGTTATCAAATGGTAATACATATTCGTAATACGTTCTTCCGTTGGCCTGGAAATGATCCTCGGCCGTTTTAACTTTACGACCCCTTCGACGATCTTCTTCGCGCGGTTGATAAAAATTTCTTATCGTTGTAGGCTAATTTTCAGCATTCTCCCTGTATAGTTTGCAAATGTATGACGTGCAAAACAAGTGGACGAGCCCACGCGCGCGATCCAAGGTATTGACATTGGCTCTTTTCCACGAGATCCAATTGTTTTATTATGCAGCTACGGGAACTCGGTTTCGAGGATTGGCACAGTTTCAAGTTTCGCTCGAGTCGACGTCCACGATGCTCCCGAGACGTTTGTCGCCGACCCGTTTCCAAACACTTCGTAGTGGTTCACTGTGACACGCGACGAACGACATCCTTTTATCAATGATACAGCGTCTTGAAATTTCACCACGGCCGTTCCCCCGTCGACCAGAATTTAAACAGACGCGTACGCGTATTAGAGTCTACAACTGCTTCCTATTTTGTCACGTGTATTAAACAGGACGCATTCTCGTGGTCAATTTTTATAACTTTGACCTATGGGTTAGATCACGAGACTTGGATTCTCCTATTTTTCAGGTTTTCAGAACTTCCGTCTGTCAACTTGTCACAATCCCTGTCCCTCAAGTTGTCACAAGCTCTGTCTTTCAGCACAGCGATCAGATTTCGCGTACTCGTTGCTCGATCCCAATGTGTGCGACAACCTGAGAGTCAGTATCCGACCTATCCATCTGTTTTTCACACAGAGAGAGATCCACCATGACAAATTCTTGGCTCGAAGGGTTCTCGCGGCAGGTTCAAGAGGGTCCACGGCCACAGAAACCAGCATACTTTCCCGCGTACTATTTTCGTGTGCACGCAGCCTGCTATTTTCGTACACCTCGCGCAACGAGTCGTGGAAGGAAGAGGGTTGACGAGGGCTGACAATACGACGGTCGCGGAGAGAGACCCTACGTTGGTCGGAATCGATAGTAGTCGCACGTGTGATTTCAGGTTACGCGGAGCATGAACCCCCCTCGTTAAAAAGGAATTCTCCTTCAAGGTCGAGAAATAATTCAACGGCTAATCGTGCATTTTGCATATTCCAACCGCCGTACGACGGCTGGATAATTCGTTCGTCGGCGAAAAGTATACGTATAGGGTGTGCCTGAATTATTAAACTTCGCTGACACGTAAAGCGAGCAGAAATAACGAGAATCCAACGATACCTGTTCGTTTCTTCGATTCTCAAAGTCCTTTCACCGACTCCATCGCGCCACGGGAGACAAGGTTACAGACAAATTCAATTAACGGAAACAAACACGCGTCTACTACTATTTTAATTAAAAAGATCAGACGTATTTTCACATGTTAATTGAAACATCGAATTGTACGTTTTCTGAAGATGTAAGTGAAAGGTTTGTGATAACATTTCCTTTTGGTAACCGTAATCGCTAACTTTCTATTTCATTAATTATATTTGTAGAGAAATGTTCGTGGAACAGTGAGAATCGATGGTGGAAACAGGTGTGGCGATAGGTTACGGTTATCGAATTGCAAACGTCTGCCGTGGAGAGGTTGTTTTCATCGAGGCGAAACGTGGAAGAAGTCGACGCGCTCGTAAGGGCGTCAGTGGGTGATGTTCAGCCCACGCGAAGACGCCTTGTTCGGTCATTCCGAGGCTGCTAGCCCCCGCGCCACACGCGTATATCTAAGCACGCGTGTGGTAACAACTGGCCTGTCTCTCCCATGCATCGGTAAAAAGAGCTCTGTTCCCCGTTATTCCCGAGGCAGCACTTGCCGTCGATCGTACCACCACCGCCGCAAGAAATATTCCAACGGTGCCTTTCATGGTCCTATTATCTTGCGGATGGAAACATCGGCGGACTTTCGATTTTTCTCCGCCTCGTTTCTATATTTGTGTGGATCGATTAGAAATGGAACACCTTGGGTAGCTCTTCAGAATGTGTGTCGACTGGTCGTCGAGTCAATATCGCGACGTTTCGTTCGATCTTAATCCGGAACATATACTCGCAATGTAACTGATATCTATGAACCGTAATCTAATCGATAATAAACACTGTACAGGTATAGCATAGTAGAGAATATCTCAACAGATATATAATATAGCTTAACAAAGAGCTACCCACATCAGCCAAGTCCACTTAGTATTGCAGACACGAATAATTCCCAATGTCGTTAGTTGTGTTTCTATAGGTCGACTAAAATCAGCGCATTCTATAGATTTTGTTTAGAATTGCTCTTTCCACGTTGCCAAGAAACATTTCTGGCAACTTTCGCGAGCTTACTATTCCCAAACGAAGACAGAAGTAATCTCCAATTTTCCCTATTGCGCTATATTTGCATGGATCGATCCGAAAGCAGCACACTCGGTATAAATTTTTCAGAATATCGCGGTTCGATTGGTTCTCAATCCAATACCGTTCACGATTCCTTTTCTCCGGGCGACGTCGACATCATTTTCTGCATCCTGTCTTTGTGCAGGATCGACTATTGATTGGCCATTGTCGACGCTTTTTCTGGGAATAATAACCAGGCGCGGCCCAATTTTGATTAACTGCGTCCGCGTGTCGTGAGTGCGCGCTTTTATTAACTTCTTCTGTCTCGCGATGATTAGCGACAAACGCCAGCCGATTCTTTGTGAAAGCAAAGGCAAATAGAGCATGCGCGTATTATCGTGCGCCCGAACGCCGAGGATTTGCAACGAGGTCGAAACAGCACGAATGCTTTTGAACGACGAAACGTATAGTCGAACCGAAGAACGTTCTTTTGTGACGTCTATCGGTCCTTTACGTCATTCCAGTTCCAACCGTCGGTTATCTGTTAATCACGGGACCGTGGAAATATTAGCATGCGGCAAACCTCGATAATTGTCCAATATTTACAAATATCATGGGTACCTTACAGTTTTAGACAAATCATTCCTCTTATTATATTAACATTTTCTAGATAATCATACATATGGAGATTATCATAACATTGTGAATTTTTAGATTATCCTGTTTTTTCCCCGCCATATTCACGGTATTACTTATCTTAATGATTTCACTAGAACTGTGGGTTAAATTGCTTGAGGAAAAAAATTTTGATTACATTATTTCACATGCGTTCCTTCCATTAGTACCAATTTAATGGCATGGCTATTATCACAGTATTATTAGCGTTCCGCTTGAGAATCGACCAACTTAAAGAGCAGGATATTGTACGTTCCATCGAATCGCCGAAGAGAATTCTACTCGCGTCTCGGCGATGTTTCTAAATAATTAAATAGCCGAACGGTTCAGTTTTATTTTTAGTGTAAGTGAATTGAGGAGTTCAATTTGCAGAATAGGTTAAAGAGAATAGCGCGGTTTTGTGAAAGGTGGAGCGACCTCGCGGTCGGTATGCAAAGCATTAGGCGAACGATCGGATATCTTGCACAGATACCGTTCGAAAATGAGTTTTCAGTCGGTGGAAAAAGTGATCGCTATGAATTCCTCGATATACCATAAATCGATACGGAAGATAGAACACATATATATTCACTTATTTACAGTGGAATTATTTTATACAAAACAAGCGAAAGTTCAATCTGGCACTGACCCACGATATCTATTAATCTTATAAAAATGTGTAATGTCATCTGGGGTTAGGTCAAAACAACAGCATTTTTTTAGCAAGAGCTTGTGTAACGGCGGCTACTTGGTTCATAGTATCCACTGGCTCCGAATAACCTCTAAAGTCATACATCTATATTTTCAATATCTGAGTTTGTTGCACCATTGTGCGCCATCTTGGTTTCAACTCGTTTACTGAAACTTTTGTTCAAATTATAACGCGAAGCAAAGCATTTATAATTGATATCGGTAAAAGTAAATTGTCAAATATTATTACTGTAATAGAATTGATATTAAAAATTTAAAAATTAATTATAACAGAGGGGTTCCATCGAAGCGGTTGAAATAGACCACCCTGTAGATAACCGTGAAGTGGTAGCAGGTAACTCAAACACGCGTTCGCGAAACGTGGTCGAGGAAAGCAAACACGAAAACCGTGAGAGTACGTCATCAAATTTTCAACCGACAACGCGCGTTATTAGTTCAGCAAACGCGTACGGGCGTTCTTTCGAATCCACCCGGTGCGCGATGCAATCGAAACGGCGATCCTTTTACCTAGCGTAACCGCGACCCACGCGAGATTAAATGGCAACTCGTGTAATCACGCGAATAAACCAGTTTCTGTGGCTGGTCGCTATTTGACGCTCGCGTTCGATGCCGTGCCAGATACCGTCTAACGCGAGCGATCGGAATCGCGCGACTCATCGCTTTCCGGGCAAAATTAACTTTTGTTTTCCCCTCTGAAACGATCTACGCGTTCAACAGGCTCGCTATCGTTTCTTTATAAGTTCAAAACGATGGTCGGCTACTTTCATAAGTCAATAGTTTCTACTGGTCGAAATATATTTCAATTACAGGAATTAATGTTCCAATTTATTATAACTTGGAGAATGTATTCTTAACGATCACCGCCCTCGTTACATTCTTTCCGCGATATTGGGGTTCTACCACCCTAAGTCGTAGGCATAATTGATCATCGCCCCATACACCTGGGACTCGTATTCCAGCGACCCCAAGTCCCCATGGATTCTAGTTCCAATTCAGCAGAGGTTACAGTCGGCTACAAACGATACAAAAGATAGCAAAAACCCAATCGAGTTTATTATAGCTCAGAACATGAATCCTGACGGACCTAGGCTTGCATTCTTTTCATTTGTGACTGGTATTCCGGATACCCCAAGCTTCCAAGCTAGCAAAGGTGGTACGTAGTCGGCACATCGAAAAGCAACAATCAGGATACTCGATAGGATCCGAGACAATACAAAAGCTACGAACATTGAGAACGGGCATCGGAGACGAAGGTGCAACGCGGTTCTAGCAGCGGAGGCGTTTGCCAACCGCGACGAACCGGTGACCTTCGTCGAGCGTCCCAGAAATTCCTCCGGGCGACAGCATGCAAAGCGTAGGTTCTTCCACGGCTCTCCAAGCCTCGGTGTCTCCCCTGTCAGGGCGGTGACATGTCAGAGCCACGGTTGCACACGGCACAGAGAGAACACAAAACGTTTCGACACAGTTCCGTGGATGCGTACGTACGTGATGACTTCTCCTCTGACGCGGGGACGGAGGCGTCCGTGTCCCCCGTGTGTGCACGCCTACGCCTAGTTGCACGTGCGAGTCCGCGTGCGCGCGAGCGTAGACGGTGTGCAGGTGTGCCGCCGGGTGTGTACACAGGTGTGCCTCATAGTCCTGGGTACGGTCGGTGTGTGCGTGCACAAAGTCGGACAAAGACGACCGGATACCGAGAGAACCGTGAAGAAGGGAGACAGAAGGGAAAGATCGACGCCAGTTTCGTCCGTCGACGCGAGTGAATGGCGAAAAGCACGACAGCCGTGAATCGTTAGAGCGGCACTGGCTGCAGTCGGCGTAAAGGGGACGAGGAGAAGCGTCGCGACGCCCATACCCCGAGCCTGCGCCGTCGCGACGTCCCTTTGTCCCCCACGAATTTCTCCCCTTTCTGTCCATGGCGTCCACGCATCGCCTCGAACGTCTCCCCGTGGCTCGCTCTTTTCCCTTTGTTCCGGGGTCCATCGAGCTCTGGCGCGAAACCGGCACGCTCCCGGACCAGGGGAGGGGGCCAATGGCGATGGCGGATGCCCGTTGCGCACCGGTACGCTGGGCTACCGGTGTAATTCAACGCAAAGACGAGCCTTTGTGGCTCCGTCGGATCTGAAGGGACGCCGGGATTCCGGAGAACGACCCGCGGATGGGGATGGGATATGAGATTTAAACGGGTCGCGTCCACGCGGATTGATTCTTCGCTGACGACCTGTCATCGCCCTTGAGCGCTTCGCGACTCTGGGACACTAGCTTATAGCACTGGACGTTAAGGTCTTCGAAGCTGTATATCATCACATCGGGGCAATCTAAAGCTTGACTATCTAAGTACATAATCGCAGACGAGGTATACGAGCAGAGCAATGTATGCCCACTTTTCTAGGGCTCTAGAGCCCCATTACCATTTTCGTGCCACTCGCGACATTACCAACAGGTTACACAAATGAACACACATTATACTTTCGGTAATGAATTTTTTTCTCGAAAATGGTTAGAAATTCGAGGGTATGTCTATCGACCAAAAATGATTGTAATCGACCCCCGCACCCGAAAATAATTTTTTTAGAACGATTTGAAATTTTTTTTTTCGCCGAAAGTTTGTATCTTGATCTTCAAACATTGAGGATCAAGATGTCAAAGATATTGCCCAAGTGATGTAACGATCCAATAGCCAACTGCTATGTTAGTACCTCTGAAAGTTTAAGGATCAGAGAGTAAACTGTTTCTAAGGTGGATGCTCCACGTGACTCTCAAGCTTTGATCGTAGACATCGCCTTAAATCGTTCATTAGCTACTGTCAGCTTAGGATGCCTGAAACTATGGATGTAATCGATGGACCGTGCAGGACAATACTACATATTGCTGGCTATTTGGGAGATGCAGTGTTAAGGACTGCCGGTATGGATGGAACCCAGCCCAGACCTGCTGTTCTTGAAATTGATGAATGTTCGTACTTCAATACTTGGTATTCAAGTGGATAGAAGTGTCTGCTACTATCCCCATATTAGGTTGTCTATTGCTTAGCGTCATACTCTTGAATCATCGAGGATCAAGGTGTTAAGAATAGCGATTACTGATTATAGGAATTTACGATATGGATAGGATTCTTGATGAATGCGTCGTAATAACAATTAACGTATCATAAACTCGCGTGATCGTGAGCATTAATCCCTGGCTTGTAAAATCCTAGACGATCGCTATCCCCGCGTTTCTGATCTAATCTTCAGCCACCTACGAAACGACCTGGAGGGAGACAGTTACTTTTTCTCAGCGGCTTAGATTACTTTCCAGGAAAAGAGCAATTCAAGGAGTTAGCAGAACAAATTAGGACCTCGTACGAGCAGGGTCTCGTAAACCTAATAACCTCTCGCCACAATTTAACCTCCTATTCCGAGACTTTGCTGACCACTAATTCTCCGCTGGACTCTATTATTCCTGTAATCGAACAAGGATCGCGAAACACATTTGTCCCGCACCACCCACGCTAATACCAAAGGCACTAGTCCAGCGTATCAAATATCAAATTTAATATAAATTTTGTGAAGGACTTCTAAGAACTATACTGAGAAATATATGTATTAGTAGCCAAAAGAAATAAAGGGTAAAATTAGTGGGTGGACCAGAGTGGTCGTTACGCAACGCGATGCAAAAATGGGGGATTCCCGGTAACCTCCCACGCCAAACGGTGGTGAAAAGACCAGCAAGAACCACCGATCGTCGAGATAATCGCACGCGTGTGTTCGCGAAACGTTCGCGTTCCCTCGTCCGCGAGGCAATTCCCGCGGGAGCAATCGTGCAAATATTTACGCCGCTTCGTGTGCACGTCGGCTTTAACCCTTTTGTTCGAGTGGCTCGCGACCTGAAAGGGTTCGGTTGTTCGCGTATTCTGGCCGATCCGACTGTGTGCGTGCATACGATATTGGCCGCGTTGGTCCTTATCCGTCGATCTCGAGCACTAGGCGCGCATGCAGCCCGATTTTCCTGCGGGAACAATGCTCGGATATCGTAAACCGAGCTTTTTCCCAGGTTCGTTTTAAGAAACAACAGCGAATCTCGGTCGAGGGTATTAAAACTGCTTTGACGATTGGGAGTCGTAGAGAACAGCTCCTAGAAATATATAAAAGTACGTTTCTGATTTAATAATTATGAATTAGGATTTTCGTTATATTTTTCTGTGAATGTTACCAAAGAATTAACGAGTCTTTCCCGATGTAAACGAGTCCAAACACGACCATATTTGTACTACCTTTAATTTTTCGAAAGTGACTCGGTCCGCGTAAAATCAAAAACAGCCCGAATGGGGTCATGTTCGGACTCATTTTCATCGGGAAAACCTCACCAATTAATTAGTAATACTGTTGCGAAGCTATAAAGGCGGATGTAAGAATTTTTACCGAATCCATCATTAAACACAGGCGGTTTAGTGGCGAGCCGCAGACGGCGCTTAAAGTACGTTTGCTACGAGTGATTTTCCGGGTTAGAAGTTTTCGTAATATTCACGAGACGCGATGGAAATGCGTTTCCGCGTTTAAGTGCACGCGGAACGTGACGCGTTCACCTTCGAATCCGAAGTCTGTGCCATGGGCAGGGTTGCAGCGTCCAATGGGGGAGAGAAAGGTCGTGAGAAAAGCAAAGTGCTACCCCTTCTGTCGCCGCACGTAATTATGCGAGCACTTAAATGCCTTTGGACACGCGAGTCGCCTGGGTCGGCGACCTTTTTTTCAATTCTCTCTTTCTCGTTTATCGAAACTCTGTCGCGGAGCAAAAAACGACCCACCATTTTCCTTTGTTATCGAACTGTTTTCGCCCGAACGAAAGCTCCCGGAAGCTTTCGTTAACCCCTTCGCGTCCGACAAATGCACTTCTTGCAGAAACGGAACAGTGAATAATTATCTAAGAAACTTTGAAGGGGGTAGTCGGTCTTTTTTGTTGAAAAGTAAGCAATCTTGGGTAATTTATTCCACGGAAACGGTACAATTGACGCGCGTGCGAGGTTCTTGCCATTTATCTAGGTTGCTTTTACGATAAAAAGAAAATTTGTGTAACCGTTGCTTGATTAATTTTGAAATTGATGAAATGATGGTTTTCTTTCGAACGATCTGAGAGCGACTCCGGCTAAACATAGGCCAATATTAAAATCGGGCGGCTTAGACCTTAGGTCTTTTTTTGCTCATCTAATCTTTCGTCTAACTTTAGAGTCGTAGAAGTGGGCCACATTCAACTGGAAATGCACAAGAGGCAGTTTCCACGGATCACCTTACACGAATTCGTATAATTTCACGTGTCAACCAATAATTTATAGTCGAATAATATTTTTAATGTTCTTCATTATATATTTCTGCCAGTATTATAAAAACGAGTCAAACATGACCTCGTTCGGACTGTTTTTAATTATTCAAAATTAAAAGCGTTTCAAAAGCGATTCGAGCGATGTATAATTAAAAACAGTTCGAACGTGGTCGTGTTTGGACTCATTTCCATCAGGAACACCTGTGTAATTTTAAAGATATAATGCCAGACATTAAATTTTTAGCAAACGTCCACACGTGTCGATTAGTTGCTGTTAGAAAACAGTAGCGGAGGAAGATAAATTTAATATCAACCCAGATTTCCTTTCGGTTCTCGGCTAAAAAAAGAATTTAATTCCCATTAGATACGATCGATCCGCCCGAGTCAACAGATCGCCGACTAAACAAAAACTCCGGAAGCACCGATCCCCCTGCTCGAACGTAAAAAGTCGTCGCTCGAAAGCGGGGCTTATCGAACTCAATATCGACTAAATCCTCCATCGAGTACAAACAGCGCTCAAATCGCAGCCCAGGTGCGGCAATAATTAAACAGTCACTCCCATCGAAACAAAGAAAGCCGTTCGAGTGGAAACAGTTCGCAAACTCGCGTCTCAAAGGACGCGTTGCAACAGAAAAGACCCTCGAGCTGCGTCCCCCTCGCCCCCCTGCCCCCTCTACGGTGGTCCATTGACCAACAAAGCGCTAATCCCGACGAGAATATCCCGGTGATTTCACCGGCAGGTATCGAGAACCGTCGCGTCATTACGCTTTTCATTAAGCAATGACAGATGCAGGAAGTGGCGTGCGCGCGAGCGCGAATGCTAGCGCACCGGTGCGTGCAGGTAAACTGCAGCTTTAACGAGCGCTTCAGCGACGAGTGCACTCGGCCGCGGCCGCCACCGCCGCTTTTTCTAGCACCCTCCGACGACGGTGAGCGAGTAATCCTGAAACCGGATAATCCGTACGGGAATAATCAGATTGCACGCCGCGGAGGAGATTGCTTGCCGGAACTGACGCCTCGCGCCACGGTCCCGGCTCGTCTAAGAACCCCGATGCGCGACCCGTTTACAAGTAATATTCGCGAACAAGAAAAAAAAGCCGACGAAACCGCCAGGCAATGCCTCGCTTAAACGGCGAATTTCACGACTCCATCGGAGAAACCGCATCGGCGACGTCGCTTTTCGCTGGGAAAAAATTCCCTACCCAACCTCGATTCAAGATAAAATTCTCCACCCGACCTCGTTCCAAGATAACCGACGGTTTTAAACGTTCCCCGAGCGTGCAAGTACAAGTTGCCCGAGAATAATCAAAATGCACGCCGCGAATAGATTATTCGCCGGAACTGACGCCTCGTCTAAGATCCCTGGCAACCGTAAATTTCAATAGAGTTGTCTTGCCTAAATTTCAACGACCAAACTCCCTCCCCGCCTCACCGGTACTCAATGTCTTCAGCTGAGCGTAATCTGATTCTATCCACAAAGCAGGGAATGGATATAGCGAGAAAGGAATAGTGTACCGAGCAGCGTAGATCGAGTCTCGGCGCTTCAAAGGAACGGTAAAGGCACTTACGATGTGAGTCACTCAATTATAGATATTGGTATTTCTGTATCTTTCACTTTATCTTTGTAATAATGGTATCGATAGATCGGCGAGGTTCTGTCGATTAAAACGAGTCCAAACACGACGTGAATCGGGTTTATATCTATTATTTTCGATATATAGGGTGTTCAAAAACAAATTAATAAACATCGGACGATTTATATCGTGTTTGGACTCATTTTCATCGCGAGTACCTAACCAACTTATTGTTGGTACTATTATAAAGATAAAGTGAAAAATGAAGAAATTGTAATTTTGTAATTGGGTGGACCAGACAATTCCTGGAATAAAATCAATAGCACTGTCGATAATATTTCTTTCTTCCATCGAATCCAAGTAGAACGTAGATAAAACTCTTCATTGATATAGCGAGTAATGGTTAGAACGAGGAAGTCGCCGGAAGAAGAGATTACTCTAAATTGCTCTAAGAGCCCCCAGCTCCTTGCTTACGAGTAATCTTGCACGACGCTACGCGAGGGAAAAAATATTCGATTAAAGTACCTGGAAGACGCGCTGGAAGCGTTCCGGTTATCGAAGAGGCTTAATTTTAGATGCACCCTCGCAACGCTGGTTGCTCGAGTTCGAGAGCGTCGAGTTTTGTTTTGGTTCCCGTTTCACGACATCATCCGATCCGGAGGTCCACTTGGCTTTTACGATTCCATTGAATGACTCTGCGTTTATGCTAACTCGGTCTGCTTTCGAAGCTGTTTTCGACCACTTCCCAAGATTAGTCATCGGAATAGTCGTTACTTCCAAACATCTTTACCCCTGGCACTTGAATCATCGCTGATAGAGTCATGAGACATAGCAACGACTATTCGGGCGCCTAAATTTTTAGAATTTCTATACTTTTCGATTCAAAAATTCCCTGTGCATTTTTTAAGCAAAAATGCACCGGCATAGGGAAACTGTTTAATTCGTTCGGGAAATCCGAAAAAAAATAGGAAGCTAGAACGAACAATGACCACAACAGTTTCTTTCATCGTGCAAGAAACGAGGTGCGCGTCTTCGAGAAGCGTTAAAGCCGCCGAAGCGTCTCGAGGTTAATTAGAAACGACGTCGGAGGTTAATTTTCGTTGCACAGCGAACCGTTCGGAACGCGTGGCCTCTTTCATTTTCTTTCCTCGAGCGACGACGCGCGGATCTCGTATTCCGAAGCGGGATAAAAATAGTTCATTTCTCCGCGGACCACTGCAAAGAGAACTTTGGATTTTTAAAGCCGAGTGTCCTCCCGGCTCCTGTGTTCTCCTCTTCCGTTTTCGCTCTCTCGCGTAAGCGTTGGCCCTCTCTCTCCCTCTATTCATGAATTCTTCATTTTCTGTAGTCCTCGCGTGCTTCCACGGGGTTATTCCCACTAGTGTCTTCCATGGAGTACTAAAGAAAAATGAAAAGAGAAATAGAATCGAGGACATTAATTTCCATACTAATTCTTTTTGTGTCTGTTCGAGGCATTTTAAATTGTAAAATAATACGTCGCATAATTCGTAGAATACAAACATAATTGAAATTAACGTAAATGGTATTCGAATATTTTACAAGTGTTTGCGTGGCACTTGTAAACTTTCGATGCAAAAAAATTCGACAAGTAGAAGAATATGGTTAGCACCGAAAGAATTAAGATTCTATCGAGCGCTGAGGCGGTTGAAACTTCACAGGAAGCGAAATCCAGAAGCTGAAAGGCTGTAAATATTATGGTCCGGCGGTAGCCAAGGTCACGACTCGCGAATGTTTTTGAAAGTCACCGTGTATGCGAACGCCTACCGATCGAGCGGAGGAAGAATTTTACTGGTTGACCCAAGGAGCAATGGCGCACCCAGGAAGATAAACAGGAACAGATATGAAATAAAACGTGGAGAATAAATATTATGATTTGTAAATAAAAAAGCTCTTTCTCCCGGAAGAGAACATGATGTTTGTAAATTAAGTATATAATTAGGTGGAGAAATGTTTTGAAGTGGAAAAGTAAATTAAAACGTACTATTAATGGGCGCCATTGCCTCGACGATACTCGTAACTCGGTCCCCTTTCTTGGAACGTATTTATACCAGTAGTTATAGTTTGTTTGTACGTCTGCTAGCGTAAATATATTCCAAGGAAACGAAACAGATTATGGAGTATCGTTGGGGCCACGATCCCATTAATAGCATACTTAAACAGGATTTGTCCACTTAATTACGTACTGGTTTCGTTTGAACAAAACCCATGTGTCTGTTCCTCTTCCTTCCGGATGAAGGGAGACGTACTATTTATTTGTTACCGTTGTAATATTTATCTGTTAACACTTTCAGGTTCTGTAATACGATGATTAAGAAATGTATGTTTGCAGCAGGAAGGGGAGTGTAATTGGTCGGTTGCAGACACCCTGGGTGAGCCCATTGGCAAAGAGCGACGCGAAATGAACAAGAACACATCTGTTACAGGCGTGTAGGTTGTCGACCGTGCGAAACAGCAATTACTCCGCGGCCATTCCGCAGAGACAAATCTTGAGCGAATCGTCGAGGACATGGCGCAGCCACGGCGATATCGGACCGACACGTTCCCTCCAGATGTACAGGGCTCGTGAAAAATATGTAGGACAACGCTACGGAGTTCTTAGAACCGTAAATCTCTTTTCGACCACGTGGTGGATCTTTAGAAAAGCCGGTGGTTTTGTTACGCTTCTCCGGTTACGCGTGTATCCTTCCCCGCGGTCCTCTGACTCTCTTTCCGAAAGGAAAACCGCCTTGGGAGGCTGCCTACGTCGAACGTTTCGCCCAAAAGATACTTCGCTTTCAAAGGTATTATTTTCCTCGGTTATTTTACTACGTAGCACGAAATATTCTCGGTTGTCTCGAGCACGCGACGCCATTTTGAAATCGCGTTAGAAGACTGAAATGAAAGTTAAATTAAAACACAAAGTTAATTCTGTACGTTATACCGCAGTTTCCTTTTAAATTCATTTTTTACGTAACCTCTGGAAGAGGAGCAAGATTAAAATGGTTGAAATGTTGAACGTTTAAATTTCGTTTAAGATATTCCGTCGAAACGATGAATTTGCGAAATAGAAATAACAAGATTGCACACGATGACGATCGATGTTTCCCACGATATCTAAAAACGTTGCAATAGTCATTTGCTTCCGCGTATCGAGTGACGACTGTAATCGCGATACAAAAAAATTCTTGTTCGATCTTTTTTCAATCCAATTACCCTTATCTTGAATCACGCGTGTTTCGACGGCCACCTGTTTTCCGCAGATAAATTTGTTTGCCGTTTCGTAGCGGTCTCCGTCGGTGTATTTAACGTTTGCTAAAGTAAACGACGTTGAGGCTACGTAAATTTTCGAGCATAGATTCGAGATAGTCACGACCTCCCCGTCTGAATAAATATTAATGCACACGCTCGACGCGGAAATCTTCAAGGAGACCCGAAGCAACTCGCGTAACCGTCCCGCGAATTTTTGTCACGTCTGTCCAAAAACTGCCACGTAACGTAAAAATATTTAAAAAATAATTACAACCTTCGAAAGTAATAAATTATCTTAATTGTTATAATTTTAAATCAGATGGAGCAGCCTCCATATTGGTTCTGATAATGGTGCCAGTGTACCGGGGCACGAAACTGCGTCGAAACAACCCTTTCCCTTTAGGAACGACAAGGGGTAAGCTTAACGAGTGACCTCACGGGTGTCGATCGAAGGATCGATGCGTGGCAATGTTCCAAAAATGTTCGAAAGTAAGCGACTGTACCTTTTCTGCGACGAGAAGGTCAGAAAAACGCGACCCTCGCACACTGCGGCTCGAAAATCTTGGGAGACCTGCCACATTTTCTCGCGAACCGCCGCTGCGTGACGTGCATTATGAACTTTAAACTTCTAGGCGTGAATTTCCCTCGTTCGGGCAGGAATGAAAAATATGCCAAAATACAGCGACAGTGTTTGGAAATTATTTTGTAACGATACAATTCAAGTACTATCGATACTGCGGAATATATTTTATTTTATTTTATTTGCAGTCCCCAAGTTACTTAGGTTCGAATGGAGCGCGCGAAAACACTGGCCACTGTTTGTTTACGTTCGAGGCAATGAGACGCCGGCAGCGAAAAAACTTGTTCCAACCGGCGCAGATGCAACCAAGGTCGGTTCGGGCCTTCTATTGGTAGAACGCGACAACATAAATCACGTTCTGCCAATAGGATAGTGACTAGCGTCCTTCGTTCTATCTGCAACAGATTACACAAGTTCTTTTCTTGCCGCGCGCATATGGGACATAACAGATGAATTATATTTTTAGAAACCATTATCGCGCGTTGCACGATTCTACAAATTACGTCTGGCAAAATATCCGTTGACTCGCGGGCGAGTTTCACCGCAGCCGCGTGTCTATTTTCGCTCGGTCTTCTTATAGAAACGACCAATTCGATCGCGATAAAACCACGTCGATAAAACATCTATTAAGGAGAAGGCGTAACCGAGGGACTTTCAGATACGACGGAACTAACGATCGCGTCCTAAGATGTCGCGTACACCGTAAGGGGTGGAAAAGAAGAAGAAAAAAAACAAAGATAAACGCGCGAATGTGTGTCAAATTTCTCCGAGTTTCCAATTCAGGCAGACCAATTACGATGTGTTGGATATATTTGGCGTGACCGGTTAACCTCGACGTACTTGCACAATATTGCAACCGAAAGCGGGCAATTCTTTTAAGAACGCCCGTACAACCGTTCTAACCGAAAACACTATCCTTTTCAATCTGGTCGCGTTTTTCTGCTCGCTCTAGTAAATTACTGATATTTATAGATAACTAGGATCGCTATAGTACGACAGTAGCGGATGTAAAACGACTTAAACAGAGAGATAGTACTGGTTCTCGGTTGCTTATAAGCTCCGGATGTGAAAAGATTTCAATAGTACAACTAATTTCTAAAGCATCCGTCTATAACTATGAACAGTAATTATAGATTCTTGCTTGCTCCATCTGCAACATAAACAAATTTTCAGATAAATTCTCATGCGTACAATTTTCTATCCCCAAAATTTAAGTCTCAAAAATGAAGGTGAAGCTAGTTACACAATTCCATTTTGTGATTGTTACCGATTTGGAAAACGCTGTTCCAGAATTTGCAAAGTGGATCGAAGAGATCCGCGATACCTATATAAAGCATCTGTCTCACTTCACACTTCTGTGCATTTGCGAACCGTACTTCGCGATTTCTCACAAAGCAACGTGCAAGGTTGGACACGCTTCAAAGTGCGTATCGTCCGTCTGAATGAGAAAAATGGCAGAAGCGAGTCGTTCCCACAGGTTGTGTCGAACGGATGCGACTGTAATCCGTCTCCCAAGTGCACACGCTGTTATAGAACTGATTAATTATTTTGCAGAACGCCAGGTGACGCTGTTCCACCCAGTTTATGATAATCTCTGTTAATTGGAAGACCCTTTTCGCGACAAATGGGCGACGTTTTGCTCGTGCAGGCTATGCAATTATTTCTTTCGGGTAAAATTTTTCAAAATACTCTGGAACATTTTTTTAAATAATATTCGTAGATAAGGATTTACGCGGCTTCGTGACGCGCCATCTTGTGGGGGAAAGAATCTTACCGTCCGCGCATCTGATTGATCAAAACTTGAACAATCTTTTGCGAGGAAACGGTTCGTTTGCGAGATACGATTCCTATTGAACTTTTTATCTTATTCTCAAATAGCATACATATAATTCTAACTTAAATTAATATTGTTAATAACAGTTACCTATGCCTTTAGTGTAAATTTATCTTTTTTATTTAATTATTTGCGGCATATTGGAACAGGAAATTGAAAACTGTAAGAGCCCCGAGAGAATGCGCATTTTAAATACTTTTTTAATTTTATATCGACTCGCTAAAAGCCCTTTTTTATTTTTCACAGCGAGAATTAATGTTAAATGACGACTTCCTCTTCCTGCATCCGGAACGATCTCAACGTTTCTTAAATACGAGGAATTAAATCGATCGGATACAGAACGATGCTGTACAGTTAGTTGTTCCGAACTTATTACTGGCGTGCATCGATTGTCTGTGTGCCACGATTTTAGATAACGCAGCGCGATTTAATGATCGACCCAATTTCTGGACGAATAACAATGTAACATGAGAGGTTTCCTGTGTTCTCATGTCGCAATAATCAATAGGAACGGCAGTCTGCATCAAGGTTAATTGTTGTTCGACTATTAGTCGCTGTTATCCGTCATAGATACCCGGCACTTCTTTCTCTCCTTATCGTTGCAACGCTTCGATATAATATCGGAGTATCTATCAAGCTTCGCACACTTGACAAAATACAACGATTCCTTCCTTCCAATATAATTTGATAAAGAAATTTACCAGGCAATTTTTATTATTCACTTTAAAGCAGAAATTACAATCGTATTCCACCAGAATGTTTGAAATTCCTGCTAACTTTATTCACGATAAATGGACTACTCCCGTTGTTCAAATATTTAACATACCTGATGCGATGCCTGAAATTCTCCCGGAAAACTGTATCACGCAGTTTTGCAAGTAATAAAATAGTAAATTACGTCGAAGCTACTTTTTACGTGAAATCAAAACGATCTTATCCGCAAATCAATCGTGCACTTTTTGCATTGTTTGGAACGCTTACATAATATGCAAATACGTTCATTGAATAACGAGAAGATCCTCTTAAATTCGTAATTACATAACATAATAATTGCTGGAATAAAGTTGCTTCGGGAAACTAGTGCATAACTTTCTACAAACGGGAACTCCCAACTCATTATATCATATTATTGCAGTCGCCTTAAACCGGCGAAGCAATAAATTTATTCCTCCAGTAATTTGTTCTTCTATAAAACTTTGTTACAAATGTATTTATACTTAAAAAATTTAATTCGATGACAAGGGTTTCATATATTTCGACTGGAATTTTTTATACGCACCAGACTCATTTGGTTTTAATAAGTTTTGGATAAATTCTATAAAAGTATAATAAATCTCTCAGAACGTAGTAATGAACAAACAAACTTCTTATCTATGTAAAAATTAAAACCACGCTACGATTAATAAGGTTCGATATCGTCGAACAAGTAAAATAGATAACGCGAGACATTAAATAAATTCCTGTTTTATCTAGATAAAAATCTCGACCAATCGGTACAGGAAAGTGCTCGTAAAATTCCGATAAATACAATTCCTAGAACGCGATTCGCGATCAAATAAAATTTACTGTAATATCGTGCTTAACCGTATGTTAAACGTTTAAACATTTTTTAAATAAAAATAAAAACTCGTAGAGTCCAGGAAAGATGGGAATTTGCCTGTGTGGCCTCAGCGACCCCAGGATTGCCTACGAAGGGTTAAACGCACTCGCCTCGGTGAACAAGGTATCTCGGACTCTCCAGTCTAGTCGGCTAACTAGTAAATTTTATTCGAGAACAAGTTTCGCTCAATAAAATTGTTGAGTTCGTACGTCGTTGCTATTCGTAGGCCAGCACCCTAGGCGTAAATTATTGTTCGAAACAGTGTAGGATTCTCGATAGGCTCAATGACACCGAGCCCCGACGGCGAGGAAACGTTGACGCCAGTCGTGTTGATACGGTTATGTGCACGACTGGCGTAGGTGAAGGTTTCGCGTTATAATTCCTCGCGTCGAGCGTTCGCATTGTTGCGTATTCGCGTATCAGCAGAACGTGGAAATACGATGTCGTATAAATAATGTATTAGCAATTTTTACGCTTGGAATCTTTCGCGCGATACTCATTGGCGTCTTGAATTATCGAACAAACTTTTATTGCAATAGTCTACATATATTTCGTCAGTATTTTGAATCCGATCGAGACAAGATCGGATCGATTTGTATTTACATTGCACTGTTGGTTCGAGCAATGACCGTACGCGTTCGATCAGTAACAACGTTTAGACCGGAGAATTCAATATAATTATTCCACGCTCGCAAAAAAAAACATATAGACGCTCGGTATGATTCAACTGTAGTTCCAAGGAAAGAGAAGAAAACTGTATTAAATTACGAACGATACTTGTACGTTATACATAACGTGCATATTTTGATCGTTAAAAATTTAGTGGTTGACCGACGAAACAGGGACAAACGATAAAACGGTAACGAATGTGTTAATCACTTGATCGTGCACTTTAACGTTTAGTCGTGATATTTACCTACTTATTCAATATCTTTTCTGTGACATAATTCTTTCAAAGATTACTCACGTTTAAGTAATAAGTTGTATAATATCGCTTGGGATTTAAAGTTGCGCCGTAGCTGTGGGTATTTAACCGACACGCCGAACGCGATGAAAGAAAACAAGTGTTTAAATACCTGTCATCGTGGAGGCGCTTCAGATCGGTCATCTCGCGCTCAAACTTAAATTTTGACACCTCGCAGAGCAGGGCGTCCCGTTCGCCGATCACCTCCGTGAGCTCACGTTGTAGCCTCTCGATCTCCGCATATTGCCGGCTGATCAGTTGGTTCTTCTCCTCGAGGATGGACTCGACATCGGGGTCCAGGAGACCGGCCGGGTCACCGACACTACCCAGTACCGCACTCATACCGTTTGTTTACTTTCACTGAGGCGCGCACACACACGTTTCGGGTCGACACTGTCTCGTTCGGTGCCTGCTCGCCTCGCAAAACGTGTCTTTACGGCGATCGGCGTAATCACGAACTGCACGCGCGTCGGCTATCAGCACGCGGCACACGCAGAAACGCCCCCGGCCCCATACCACCGCGAATACCACACAGAACGGACGGTTTGTCCGTGAAAAATTTACGATTATCCATCGACGACGCAACACCGTTTCATCGCGTACTCGCCATCTTGCGTCTCTTGCCACCTCTCGGTCATGCCAGTCCCGATTCACGATCGTTCCTGTTCCATTTCCACTGGATCGTTTGTCCAGAAATACGCCGCCAACCGCGCACGCGTACTCCGCCTGGAACTGGAGTGGCGCCGCCGACGGCAACGCCATCTGGAAACAAAACACACAACTGACTTGCACCTTTCCTTCGGCTCGCCGCTGCGTCAATATCCATATAAGACGAACTTTACAGAATAGTGCTGCAATGTTGCAGTTACATTTGCAACGTTACGGTGACACGTTTGCGCAATATTCCGTCGAATATATCTTAAAAACATTCTAACAACAACATGTGCCGATTATTACGAAAGCGGTCTAAGTCGTACATTTCCCATTCCGAGATATGTAAACGGTTTCTGTCGACCACATTAAAAAGTATTTAAGGTCATTAAATTTCACGAATAACTTGCATGAAAGTGCGTGTTTGAACGGTCCAATCACTTATGCCACTTTCAAAATTAATACTATTAAGTTTGACTGAAAACATAGTCGTCTTTTTTGGTTGGTAACCGAGTACCCCATATGTTATATTATTCGGTAACATTTTGCAAACTAGTATTGAATATTCAAGCAATCTTATCGCTGAAAATATTCATACGCGTGCCACGTTATGCGAATACAGTTTTTCCTTATATAATTGCGCATATTAGAATTCAACGAAATCAACTTTACTTCTTCGTTTTCAAAAAAGAATATAAACCAGCGTTTTTATGAACCGTTAACGAGCTATGCTTTTTGTAAAATAATAAATTTCACGAGCGTTCTGTTTTTATAGTCTCCTCGTATTCAAGAATTTCAGAATAAACTGAGATTAATGCGGAAGCGTAAAACAATATTCGGCTGTACAAATTTACAAATTTCATTTTATCTTTGCAATCCTACTTTATACCTTTATTTGCCAAATTCCTATTGTTCAAATGCTATATCGCAGAAATGTTTCTCGATACAACGTATTCTCCGAATTTAAATTTTATTACAAAAAGAAAAAGTATAGAAAAGTATGCGACACCTAAAATAGATCCCTGCAAGCATGGTCTCGCGCGACGTTTCGTACTTAAAACATGCTCTTCATTACACCGAGTGGTCTGAAGCCTCGTACATTCTTGAAAAATAACAAGAGTAAACAAGGTTGCAGAGAGTGTACTTTGACCGTAGCACTACATTACAACTTCCGTATTCTGTTACAATGTAACCAAAAAAATACTAATTTAAGAAATATGTGTAAAAAATTCCGACAAAAGTTGTATAGTTTTTCGCCAAAAATTGATCCAAATGGAACTAAACACATATATGCAATTTACAGTCGAATACTCCCTTAAACGTAGTTAAAGGTATTAACACGTTGACTGCCATGGTGGTCACTGGTGACCGGCACTTTAAACTTACACTACCTAATGTTTATAAAATTGTAAATAATGCCACTTTAATTAGTAATGCTGTAAAATAACAGGGTATACCATTCAATTTATTATTTAAAATGGAAAACTGATGTGACAGTCAACAAATTTCATTAACCAAATTATGTATAATAAAACCGAAGGTTAACAAAACATTATGACACAATTAATTTGTCGATCGATAGAATTACATAATTACCTCAAAAGAATATATTACCCCTCGTAATAAATTTAAATAAGCGTAAAACTTGAATAACGTGCTTCGAAATTATTAACATAAATTAAGTCGGTTTAAGTAGACTGCACGTTGCAGAGGTTATCTATTTCAAATATTCGTTTAAATAATGGAAAATCGAAGTAATAATATTTTTATAAGTCATTGAATCGTTACTGTCGCAGAAAAATCTAGTTCCATTCTACGTATTTGTGAAACTCGCGGAAAATCTGGTGATACCATACAAGCAAGCACGCGTTCTCCACATTGCAAAAATAGGTTATCTTTCTACGCCGCATTTCACTTCGTACTTTCGTCCTGGTAGGCGACTGGTACATGCTTTGCTCGTGCAGTTTGAAAGAGAGAAGACAAAGAAAAGAAGGAAACATCGAATTATTTTGTTAAATCCGGATTATTTTTCCGTGTTTGTTGCTGCGTAGGTGAAAGGACGGAAAACCAAGGACGACGTACTGCTTGTGATACGAGATCGACAACCAAGAACAGGGAACACGTCTGTCCTTTAACCGTAGCGGGCTTTAAATAAAACGCGTGACTGCAATACTGAGATAACAGAATTTTCGTCATACGCTCGAGATAATGTTGTAAACAAGGCAAAGGAGGATGACAGTGTTTTTGGGACAGATTCGAATCAATGCGAGTAACGCGAAATATATTTTCACGGGAGTGATGTTTAGGTTATCCCATTGGATTATCGTCGATATTGGCACACGATGAAATACCATGGATATTTCTCACGACAAACTTTCTGATTTTACGGTCATTTTTCGTCCGATGGAACTTTTACGAATGTCTTCAGACATGGTTAACGTGTTCGCGATAATGAAAGCGGCGTGCATGACTTGAATCAGGTTAAGTCGCTCCGAAGCGTTGTCCGCATTGTTACCCAAGAAGTTGTTGCTCGGATTACTGCAAAAAAAAAAGTTTGTAAACGAAACCATCCAACGTTTCGTTTTTCTGTGTCGACGAATGTCAAATTTATGTTACGGTACGAAAGAAGGTGATCAGTTTCAAATTTGAACGTGTAATGCAACGTGTATGGCAAAGATACAAAATCGCAAAGTTACAGTGAAACCACAAGTCATAAGTGGGAAATCGTCGAACCGAACGAGACAAAAGAAAATATACCGTCTAATATCCGAATTTCGTTAAGATATTACCGATTGTTTCATTGTTACTATAATTTTTACTTGAGAAGTAAAATTTGTTACATACGATTTGTAGATTTAATATCGATTTTAAAAGCAGTTAATAAAATTAAGGCAATTTTATTTATTGGCACAAACGAAAAGAAATGTTTGTTTTTCTTAGATAAGAATTCAAAGCAATATTAGATTTAATCTTCCAAGTGCGGTGCTATTAAAATAACACAGACAGTTGTATAATTTATTAATATTTTGAATATTAATTTATATTTATTTTGAAGCATTGTATAGATATTTAAAGAAGAAAAACAAATGATCTGTTTGCTGTATAAGTCTTCTAATTAGTATTTTTACTTTCTAAATTGACGCAAGCTTGTTTTATAAAAACTTTATTGATGAAATCTTTAATGTTTACTAGTATTAAAATCTTGTCCATTTAACAAGTAACATTATGCTCTTGATACCTTACAATTTTATCGCATTAATGTTAAAAGTCATGTTATTCATGCGTAAAAGCAAATTGTGACAAATAGAATAATACTGAGTGCTAAGCTGTGATGTTATGTGGTATACTTTGAATACAGTGTTCGTGCCATTCCTTTCGTACATTAGACATTGGCTGCGATTAATATCTTGTGAACATCCTCATGAGAATTATAGAAATTTAGAACTTCTTTAGGAAAAGTTGCCTTTTAGTAGAAATTTCAATAAAACGGTTTGAAAAACTTCAATCATGACAGAAATCACCCTTCAAGATTTACAAAAACTTCTCATATACTTCTCGAAAAACACTTATCGAGCTAAGGATGCGGACAGCACGGTAATAGTTTTATAAGAGTGTTGTTATAGCTTGCATTCCAAGGTCTCCAATTCTAAAGGATATTATTGTTCTAGAGTCAAGCAATTATGCAAAGATGTCTGCTACTCACTGATTTAGATTATACCCACTCCATAATAAATAATAATGGAGGTGATCTCAGTGCACACTATCCTAGCCATCTTATCATTTTAGAATATGAGAAGTATAGAAATCCAAATATGTGTGATACGCCGCCACCACTGCCACGCGCAACAGAAACTATATACGAAAGCATGTATGATCCAAATAAATTGAAGGAATTGATAAAAAGTGCCAGATTTGCCAGGTGTCGTTCAAGATTTCCACTGCCAGTAATATTGTATAAGGGTAGACACGTATGCAGATCAGCCACGTTGTCCGGCGGACCAGAGATTTATGGTAGATCTGGACTAGATTATTTATTTGCCGGTAGTGAAGGAGTAGTATCTATTCAGCAACAAGTGGACGAAGCTCGTGCGAGCGATTCTGTGCTTTGTGATTGGCAATTATTTGATAAAGTTAGGCATCAAGACATCAAACTTCTAAAAACACTTAATGTAGGAACAATTATTGATTTCATGGTTGAGAAGAAGAAGGTCAAGTTTGGAATGAAGTAAGCTAATCAATGTGAATAATAACTCTTTGTGCATGTATTTTTTTCAAAAATTAATAACTTAACACCAGTAATCCACTTTCCAAATACTTTTTGTTATGTTTTTTTCTCAACCCTTAGACGATTGCACGAAGTGCTTCATTATCTCCATATATTGTTAATAACTTGATAATTTAGCTGAATTAATATTTATTATTTTAATCTCTTTAAATTAAATAATTCAAATCTCCGATCGATTAAAAATCCTAGACGATGCTTTACGCATTTAACGCATTATATATTGGCGCGAGCAAGCAAAATTATGAATTCTATTTTTAAAATATTTATAACGTTACTTATTCTAATAAACGATCATTATTTAATTAATAATTACAGCAATATTATTATTTTCCAAAAAAACACGGCGCATTAATATCGCATAAATGAATCAATTGGTAACAATGTTAGTGTACTTGAAAATGAGATAATAATGTACAATTGTACTTTCTTTTTTATTTGGAGTTTTTAAACATTTAATTCTAACTAGTCTTGTTGCAACAATATAATCATTCAGAGGCAAAGAAGAATGCTGAACATAAAATAATTACCACACAGTTTTCTAGTTCTTCACAGATTCGGTTAAGTTTCATAGTAGTTAATAGCATGATCAGTTTTTTTTTTATTCTATGAATCCATTTTTAGAGGACGTTAAACAGAGACTCTTTTGTTCGGTACTCAGTGTAACTTCCTCGGAGAAAGTAGACAAAGAGAAGAGGTACTCAGACTTCACCCTAATTTCACTGCCGTATCCTGGATGTGAATTCTTCAGGGAGTTTAGAGAAAACGATTATCTGGCTAAGGGTTTAGTGTTCGATTGGTCTCAGACACATGTAGATGCACAAATTGGTGTGCCAGAAGATTCAATTTCTACTCAATTGCGAATTAATTGGGAACAGTACCAAGTCTGGGATCTAGTCAAGCTTTCTCAAAATTATTTAAAACTGATATTACGATACTTGAGCGATAGTAGTAGCGGAATGTTGATACACTGTATCTCAGGTATTTATGTTTTTTTTTTTAGCAAACAATGCAATTTCTGGCTTAGCGAATATTTGATATAAATAACGAGAACCGTTTACAGGTTGGGATCGCACACCTTTATTTATTTCACTGTTGAGGATAAGTTTATGGGCCGACGGTGCAATTCATACGTCGCTGAACGCGTATCAAATTCTGTACTATACGATAGCGTACGATTGGATGCTGTTTGGTCACGATTTGGAAGATCGATTAAGCAAAGGAGAAGAAATATTTTTCTTCTGTTTCTATTTTCTAAAACACATCCACGACGAAGAATTTAGCGTTCATCCGCGCCACAACAGATCCAGACACGCGGTTCTACGCAACGATAGTGACTCGCAATTAGATAATGTTATGTTCGATAGTGAATCTGTAGTGACCCTAAGCTCGGTCAGCTCCAACTTAAGTCTGAATAGTTGGTGTAGCTCTGTTAGTCAAAATAGCAGGGATAGTCAAGATAATAATCCACCAGCGGTGTTTCACTGTGCTTCCACAGAGAATCAAGACGATTGTCACAGTAACGGGTATGTTTACTTCTAACCGTTTAATTTGTTATTATAAAAGCACATACGGATATATGCATATAGGGGGTCGTATAAAGCTTTAATCATTGAAGTTTTAAGGCTCAATCTTCAAATAAACCAGTATTTGAAGCTTGAGGCTTAATTTCGTTCTCCTTAATTTTGTAAAATTTCTTTACAGGAATGTTGTTCCATGGTCATTCTATCCTTCCCCAAATAAGGAAGGTATTGCTCATGGTTCACGATCACCCCTTCCTCCGAATCGAACTTCGCCTGTAGCGGTTCCTGTACCAGGACGCCTCCGACAACGAAACGAATCTTCGTCGTCTGGCGGTTCTTGGCAGATGATATCGGGAACCGGAAGTTTACGTGGTTCCACGACTGCCAATGCTCTGCTCGCGGACGGATTAACGTCTTCTAGTTTAGTTTGCAAACCCCTTTGCGAAATTTGTACAGGTCACGCATCTCAAGAATCAAGCACGACAATTATCGAGGATGAAGCATGTGCATTGTTAGCACAGTAAGTACTAAACCTTTCGAAAATATATACGCAGCCATGATAAAGATTTGTAAGATTGGTCTCCTTAGCTCTGTTACTTCATGTTAAAATATTTTTACCTTTACTGTTCGCGTTCGCGTGTGTTTCAGATCCCGCAGAGAAAAGTTACAGTGTTTAAGAAGAATATTTTATAACGCTTATAGTCATACTGTTGGATTCCGAATGAAAGATAATTCTGAATCGAGCGGTTTCGGTCAGCTACTTGGTAATTTTGCCGAAAAAGTAGGGATTCTTTCTGTTCAACGCACATCCTTGTGACTATAATGTCCATTAACTTCCCACAATCATGAGTTTACTGTTATTGATTCCTTGACTCAATTCAGAATTTTATAAAACGCTATGCAATGGAAATAAAACAACTGTAAATTATTGTTTATGTGAATATTGCATTGTTACACAAGAAGCAGCGATTATATGCGTGACGTAAATAAAAAAAATTGATATTTTTGTATATATATATATATATACATATACATATATATATATATAAATATTTACATGTATATCTGTATGTAAATATGTGTCTGTCTACTACTTGTTTGCTTTACATTTATCACGTACAAGTGTATTTATTACTACTATCTGTATGAAGTTATTACTAGCACAGATGTGTAGTAATTAGCATTGAAACAAAATTATAAGAATGTTAAAATCTATAAAAGAATAACTCTGGTAGATCATTTACCCTTTAACTCTCTAATTATTTAAATGAAAGAGAAAGGATTAATGTCCTTTGTTTATTATAAAATTACAAATTCATCACATGTACAATCCTGGAAGGTACAACATGCTCTCTGCATAAAGGACATTGTGGTTTAGTGTTCAACCAATCGGTAAGACAAAACCAACAAAACAAGTGGCCACATGGTGTAGCAGTTGTTGGCACTCTTTCAAGACACAATTGACATGTTAATTTAGTGTGTTTCTCATCCAATGGCACATATTTATTGTCATGGCTATCGTTATACCTGTTTTGCCAGATTTTTAATACACAGTTTGCAAGTGTAGCAACTCCCAATAACCTTAATCCCCAACTGATACTATCAGTAGGCCGATGACCGGATACCTTCAAATTTAATAATGATTGTAGAATGAAAATTTATTTATATTGAAAAAGAAACCCATTACACAAAAATTACCTTTGCATAATCAATTCCTGTTAATCTTTTACCTAAGCTGTAATACCTGCCATACATATAAAATAACCCCTTATGAATAACTATAAAGATAGGTAACATGTTGCACATTTTTGATATACATGAATTTAGAAAGGTGACAGCCACAGGAGTCAATTCGCTCTGAGGATGATTAATCCTTAACTGTAATTTTTTTAATATTCTTAATAATGCCTTTTCTCCAAAACATTCTAAAATCACTGCTATTATCCTTACCTAAATAACATGTTAATGATAAATAGTAATACATTACTGAGATCCATTTTACATTGGTACTTAAGTACATACAAGTAATGATGGAACTTTGCGAGCCTCTAAATTGGCTTGCACTATTCCCGTGTATTCTTCGCCTAGCGTTTGATTTCCCATTCCCGATGTAAAAAAGAAGTAAATTAGCTTGAACGGTATATCGGAATGAATAAAGGGCAAGGTACCCGATTGCCTCCCAATAATCTGCAGAACATCTATAACTTTTTCTCGCAATTGTTTGACAAAGTCATCGTCTCTTTGATGCGATCGAAGAATTTCTACCTGACTTGCACATTTCAATTTGCGATGCTTTTTTAATTCCATTTCGATCGAACACTTTTTTAACGAACCTGTTACATTTATGATGGATCGTGAAACCGTACTGTTTTAGTCAATCGAGCACAAATTACTAAATCACGATTGCCGTATGTAATACATTAAGAATACATACGCATATTAATGATAAAAACTAACTTCGAGATAACATAACCTCAACTATTAAAAAGAAATTTACCGCCTTTTCCTTCATTAATTTATAAGTGACGATTACACTAAACGTTATTACTTATTGTCTTCCTATAGAGAATCGAAGAAGCAACTAAAACCGTACAAATATTTCACAAGAATTAAAATATGCCGCAAAAATTGCGTTATACAGCAACACGAACATATAACAATCTTCGTGGCATGTAAGGAGTATCCATAGTTGTAACAAAATGATTCAATTTCTTTTTTTATTCAACGTACTAATTACAAAATAGTTTGTAATTAAGTATGCATGTATGAACATATATGCAATGAAACACATTTAATTCGAATAGAAGTGCACGCGTGTCTTTTTATATATTGAACATTTTTTTGTTAAGTATTTATACGAATAAGAATAACTTGATTGACATATTTCGAGAGACATTGCAATGTCTTATTTTGTATTGTAAATGTGACGAATCTTTGTTAATAGGTGATTCGGTAAAACCATTTTTTATGCCGAATTTAAAATATGATGTAAAATAAGCAAAGACTTACCAATACCGCAATGTACCTTTTCCTCGTTTAGACACCGATATTACAAACTCAAAAAGTTCAAAACCAGGATTTCCATTATTTACCTCGTTCCTTATGTCGTTGTAGAAACAGCAATCAACTGGTAAAAATCAAACACGAATTTCTTGTAATTTGAAAATCAACGTTCCTTATAACAGTTTATGCAATTCGTATTAGAATTTTGTAAAACGGTTGGTTTGGTCACGCATGCGTAGTAAAAGCTTGTGCTTACAAATACGATTTGATTTTAGGCGGTTATGGTCAGTTATTGCAGTCGTTCGTTTTAAGAAATTAAGGTTAAATCAAGATACGTTATACGTATCATATAAAAAAGAATTTATTAACAATAATAATAATGTACTATTACACTATACAAAAAATGTATGGTATATTGACTGTTTGCTTTTTCTAGCAGAGTTCTCGACATTTGAAAAACTTTTAACATGTTTTAGTTTTGTTTGATTAAGAAAATATGTTATTCATCAAATTTTAGTTATACGAGTATAAAAACTATATTAACTTTATAATTTACCTAGTTGTTCGTTTAAATTAAAGCGGGAAACATGTTTGCAAGAGCTCGTACTTTTTTTTTGACGTGAAGTGACGCCATTATTGTTCTTTTAAGCGCTCGTAGCGCCAAACCAATACACTTTACATGTAAATTCCGAAGTTACTATTTACACGATTGCATACATTTATAATTACTATACCATTGAAGTATTTCAATGATATCAAGGAGAAAGGATATTGTATTGACTTTTAAATATTTTATTCACAGAAGAATACAAATTATTTTAGTGGAATAAATCTGGAAGAGTGAGTGGCACCAATACCTGGCCTACCGTGTTTGACAGGTTTATAGGTGACAGAGAACTCTCCCAAGTAGTAACCAATCATTTCTGGTTTGATTTCCACCTGATTAAACGTCTTCCCATTATATACACCAACTATGGAACCAACCATTTCAGGTACAATAATCATGTTACGCAAATGGGTCTTAACAATTTCTGGCTTTTCATTTGGCGGTGTTTCCTTCTTTGCTTTCCTTAGTTTCTTTACTAGTGCCATAGACTTTCGCTTCAGACCATGAGAAAAACGCCTCCGGGCACGAGCGTGCATCAAAACCATAAGTTGCTCACTGTAACCAAGATTCATAGACACGATGTGAATAAATCGACGTGATTTACGAACAATGTAACTTTTATGCTTATAGAAGTTACGATGTTACAAAAATTGAGTATTTTATATGTTCGATTCGTTTAGTTAACTAATCGAACGAATGACAGTGAACGATACCCTATAGATCGTGAAAATTTTTCACGAAAAACACTCACTTTGGCATATCCAGGAGTTGATCGAGATCAACTCCCCGAAAGGTAAACTTTCGGAAAATCCTCTTCTTCTTCTGGGTATCTTCCGCCTGAAAATCATGAAGGAATTATAAAGAGGTTATGTGTACGAATGAAAACTATGTTTCATCTTAGACGATAATATTGTCTTTTCGATATACAGGAAAGCGATACAATTTGTAACAATCTATGCGTATATGTTTTTTATAATAGATTGAAAAGATTAAATTGGATATTCTTTCTATCTGTGACACATACCTCTGCCATGTTTTCAGGTGCTGGGATAAACGACAACAAGAAATATAAATGTGTGCTTTCTCGTGAAAATCAATTCTACCACTAACTAAATGTTACTAGATGGGTAACAGAGCTGTTATTTTTCGTACCAAACGCAGTGATATTTTTAATCGATATTGTACAATCCTCTTAACTCGTTGACTTTTTTCTAATAGGATTATAAAATAAGTAAATTATTTCACGCTTCGTTATAACAGAATCAATTTGACATTAAAGTACACATAAATCTTGGAAATTATTTCATAAACTCTAAGCTTAAAAAAGATATGTTCGCGTGCAAACATCAACCACTTTTGTTAATTCTGAACAATTTGAATTAAGATTCGAATCATAGTTTAACACGTTGATTGTCATGCACAATTTTTTATGTTTAGGAACATTCTCAATATATATTTAAATTATGGTGCAAAAAGTACAATTATTCAGTAGTTCATAATTGTATATGTTGTTTGCAAATATTAATGTTATTCAGAAGTTTACAGACCTGCGATTAGATCTAATCATAGAGTTACTTCAAAGACTTGGATTTTGAGGTTTTATACCACCGTGAACCGACGTATGTGAGTGTTCGAGTAAAGAAAAATTCGACAAGATACATCCTAACCCTATTTTAGTTAATCTAACCTTTAAAAACCCCGCTTGTGTGCCATGTTACATTTTAGTTTCTGACAACAATATGCTGCCAAAGGGGCGCTAAATCTTGACTACATTAGCGTATTCGCATATTTAAGGGGGAAACGCTTATACTACATTTTCATTGGTGTTGAACAACATTCAGTAAAATTAAGAAATTGTGTGCAATAGCACATGTTTGAAAGACTGGTGCCGATTGTTGAGCACGTTGCGCGTAGTACGACTCGTTCGCAAAATATGAAATATATATTAGTGACTGGTGGTGTGATAAGTGGAGTCGGCAAAGGTGTTATTGCAAGTTCCTTTGGGACTATACTTAAACATTGCGGCATTCATGTGACATCTATCAAAATCGATCCGTACATAAATATAGATGCCGGTACATTTTCCCCGTACGAGCATGGTATGCTATTACAAACAAAATTCTTTCGTCTTTCCTTCCTCCCTGACACGACCGAATGTTTGAAATAACTTTTCTACGTTTTTGAACATTCTATATAGCCATGTGGCATCAGAAGCCATTTTATACGTTGCTGTCGCCCGCGCAGTTTTACGCAAAGGGTTAAATTCTTATCTAGATAAAATTTCGAATAACGAATGAAAGATGAATGATCGTTTATTCGTTATTCGTCGAATAAGAATTCGAGTTACAGTATAAAATCGTAATTTACATCGTACGAACAGAAATACATTTATATTATGCAAATAAATTATTAGTACCGTGTTTGTATTAGTTTATTACGCGAATTAAATTTTACCCGCCTTTAAGTTCGAGCAATTATTTTCCCTCTTTGAAACGAAATGTTGAATTTGACAAAAACCGTTAAATAGCGTGATTTTTTTTTTATCACGGATAAATTGATTTTGTAATATTTTTAAATAAATAAATTAAATTGTACGTTCTAAAGGCATATTCTTTTCTCGAGAAGCGTCCTTTTATTGTCTTTATATAATTACTTTTGTTAAGGGGAAGTATATGTTTTGGATGATGGAGGTGAAGTAGATTTGGATCTGGGAAATTATGAACGATTTTTGGACATCATTTTACACAAAGATAACAATATAACAACAGGGAAAATTTATCAACATGTTATCTCAAAGGAAAGACGTGGTGATTATTTGGGAAAAACTGTTCAAGGTATATTGTTTGGTCCATTCTATGTTTGTAGTAATAAAAGGTTTGAGTTATCAAGTAACCAGTATTTCATTTTGCATTTAGTGATACCACATATAACAGATGCTATCCAAGAATGGGTTGAAAAAGTGGCACACCAATCAGTAACACAGGATGGTGATAAACCAGATGTAATTATGTTTTTTTGTATTACTAATTATACTCAATTACGTATGTAAATTGTTTTTAATGATATGTAAATTAATGTATGGATTATCTATTTCAGATTTGTATTGTAGAGCTGGGTGGTACAATAGGAGATATAGAAGGAATGCCATTTGTAGAAGCATTCAGGCAGTTTCAGTTCAGAGCCAAAAGGGAAAATTTTTGCTGTGCTCATGTATCTCTGGTGCCACAAGTAAGAAACTATTCTTGTTTAACTGACTTCCCTTATAGACCTTGACTTTGAACTTGAGCCAAACACAGGCTCTGTTTAGTTTTAGCCTCTAGGATTATGTAACTTGTACTCTTAAAAGTTTGCAATTAGAACCACAGAATCATGAATTATATATGCTCAGGAATGGCAACAATCGGACGTTTTTTTTGTTCTATTTCTAAAGATCGAATTTGCTGCATTTTCTAGCAATAAATTCACATAATTAAATAGAAATTAAAAGGAAAATTAATTTTGTTTTCAGCCACGGACCACTGGCGAGCCGAAAACAAAGCCAACGCAGTCCAGCGTGAGAGAACTGCGTGGATTGGGCTTGTCTCCTGATCTAATAGTCTGTAGATCCGAGAAACCGATAGGTGACTCCGTGAAAGAAAAAATTTCAAACTTTTGTCACGTTGCTCCACAACAGGTAAAGTTCCTTTACAGTTTTTATATCGTTTATTGCGCAGCGGCGAGCCGCTCGATGCGAATGTTAATTACACTATTTTACACACTTCGATATTATACGCGCATTATTTCTATTTAAACTTGAAACCAAAATAATTAATGCGTTGACTGCCATGATGGTCACTGATACGCGACATTTTAAACCTACAACATGACTTTCGCCCGCGAATGGCGGATGATTTAGGATGAATATGTTAAACGAATGCAAGGTCATATTGACCCACGATTAAATTTAATTCGTTTTTAAGGTCGTTCGTAAACCGAAACTATTTTCCCCATCGGGAAAGCCAAGTAGAAACCTCGTATCCTTCTCCCCATTTCAATGTGAACATAAGAAAAGTCTCAAATTGCACAAAGGTTGAACTACAGTTGCTTAAGGGTGATTTTAATTTCTTAGGTCATAACCATACATGACCTGACATCTATATACCGGGTACCACTATTGATGGAATCCCAAGGTGTTATTGAATTTTTAAACGACAGACTGCAATTAAACATCGGAATGCCACGTCCGCGATATTTCATGCGAAAGTGGAGAGACTTGGCTGATCGTATCGATCACTTGCGAAAGGAAGTGAATATTGCATTAGTGGGAAAATACACAAAACTGGAAGACTCCTACGCTTCTATCACAAAAGCGTTACAGCACGCGTGCATAGAAGTCGGCTACAAACTTAACTTAACAGTAAAGTATCAAATATAACTTTTTTTTGACGGTCTATATAGAGCGAGGCATTTCAAGATGGCCGCCCGAATAACTTCTTTGCTTTTTGTTCGTCACCAAAAGTAAACAAGTTTTTCGGGCGGTTTGCTCCAACCGTTCATAATAATAACTCCTATTATTTTATATGATTCCAATTTTAGTATATAGAAGCTGATAATTTAGAACAAGCTATGAAAGCATCCAACCCTGTTTTGTACCACGAAGCATGGCAGTTACTTTGTAAAAGCAAGTAAGCTCTCATTCCTTGTGCAGGGTGAATCGTCCAAGATCGATGATTTTTTTTTCACATCTTTATACGTTAATTTTACTATATTTAGCGGTGTCATAGTACCAGGAGGTTTCGGTAAAAGGGGAATGTTAGGAAAAATGGAAGCATGCAAATGGTGTAGAACAAACGACAAACCGTTCCTTGGTATTTGTTTGGGTTTACAAGTAGCGGTCATTGAATTCGCCAGAAACGTTTTAGGCTTGGAAACTGCTAACAGCACAGAAATCGATCCGCATACCGAGCATCCACTAGTTATAGATATGCCAGAACATAATTCTGGCCAAATGGGCGGAACTATGAGACTTGGTAAAAGGTGTACACGATTCATAAAGGATAGTTCTGTTATAAGTTAGTAGGCTAAAGTTTTAAAATTTAAATCATATCTGCACGTGTTTACCCGTTTATTCAAATTTTTTTGAATTGTCCCTGTGCAACGATAGAACAATTATATGGTAACAAGGAGTGGATAAAAGAAAGGCATAGGCATAGGTACGAAATTAATCCAAAATATATTACTGAGTTGGAAGAAGCTGGATTGCATTTTGTTGGTAAGTAGTATAGATATTAAACGCTATGGAGAATGTCGTATGATTTCCGTAGTTGTTCGAGAGGAGTACGTTCTTAGCGTGACGTTAGTTGTAGAAAAATTTAAATAATGTACTTGTGTCTCTGCCAGGTCACGATGAGGAAAACCTGCGTATGGAAATTGCAGAGTTAGAGGGGCATAGTTATTATGTTGCTACACAATTTCATCCAGAATATTTGTCGAGACCTTTGAAACCTTCGCCTCCATTCTTGGGATTGATTTTGGCTAGTGTCGATAAATTAAAATTCTACTTGTCTAGAGGTTGCAGACTTTCGCCTCATCAGATTAGCGATAACGAGTCTGGTAATGAATCAACAGTTTATTAGATTCGTACTAATGCCCATTTGCTAGGATTGGGACGTTCTTCGAATTTTTTTTTTGTATAAATCGAGTATTTTGTTCGCTGATCAAGCATGTGGGAAGTTCGTAGCATCTGAACGTGTTGTTTCATCGTCGGAACATTAATGTTCGAAAAATAATATCTAGACAATATTACTTAAACGTTAATATCTAAGTAGTCCCAATCTCAGTTTCCATTAGTTCAATCGTGTAATGTGTATTGGGGGATTATCATTTTCAACAGAAGACGACTATCCAGAGGAATTAGAAGTACAAGCCAATAAGCTGTCAATGAGCGATGCAAGTAGGAGTGGTAGCACGACATCCGGTACCAACGATTAAATCTGAATTCGTGTTGCCATAAAAATATTTTTAATGACAAAATATAATTTCGTATGTACATACGTTAGAACGACGAAAACTTCCTATAGAAGCAGACGTAGGATATACAGTTAAACTTATATGTGTATATACAGGGTGTTCGGCTACCTATAGCAAAAATTTTAATGAACGATAGTAGAGGCCAAAATAAGACGAAAATCAAGAATACTAATTTGTTGATGGAGGCTTCGTTGCAAAGTTATTAACATTTAAAGTTCTGCCTGTAGAATGACAATCCGCTAAACAGCTGCGTTCGCGCGGACGGTTGCGGCAGGCGAGTGCTAGTGGTTCTCACGCAGCATGAAAAATTCTGCTTACCGACATTATCGACAGCCTTAGATTTTTGTCCACTTATGGGAATGCGAACACCTTACGTTGAATAAGATTCAACCTGTCTTATGAAAATCCAGAAGGGCATATCAAAACTCGCCCGACGAGATTTTCACAGAGAAAGGGTGAATGCCAGTTCTAATACACAATGTTGTGAACAAAAATCACCCACATGCGATTATACACGCCCCACGATTGTCCACAGTGTCCACAAATAATCCTTTCAGGCACTAACCACTATGCAATTAAATAAACACGTACCGCGATTGTTATTCGTGAATGTCTACGTGTACGTGTATCACGATTCTTCCGAGTTACTTACGAATAAAACTGTTATTAATTTTTCAAATACACTTCAATTTAAAAATGTAAACAGGAATTTAATAAGTATTCGCTGATTGTTTATATCACTGTATTTCTTACATGCTACTTAATACATAACTGTTGCGTGGACTCTCGCGACCGGTAAAATTGGAGTGGCGCGAAAGGAACGCTTTCCGAAGAGTAAGTTATTACTATCGGAATAGTTGGAATAAATGAATGTAGTACTGAACGAGCATAGTTGACTTTTTGACTGTGTAACGTGGAATGTCTATTTCAGGTCTGATGTCGGTATTTACATGGATGGTGGAATGTTATTGGCTAATGTGTCGCGTTGTAGGAGTGTCGTTGGTTCTGAATGATTGGTGTAGTTCTGTGTGGGTGTGGTTTGACTGTACTGGCGGAAAGGGCAGGCTCTGGTGAGGAAGCCCTTTCCGGGGTTGGGACGGAGTTTTCTAGTAAATTTGAATGTTAGTAACAATTAAGTGAAAGCTAGCCAAGTGAAAGTGCGCGCTAGCCGCGCACGTGCATTTCAGCTGTCTAGAAAACTCCGTCTTGGTTACCCTTGAGAAACAAAAGGCTGATGGTCGTTTGCAGGCCCGGCCAACGGCTCGACCGAGGGCCTTGACTGTCGCCAACTAACCCTGCCATAAAGGCTAAATTGCGAGGTCCTGCTCGCGTCGCAACAATAACTGAATCAAATATGTCTAAAATGTGTCGTGTGAACGCGTTTTACGACTGACTAGCTGGCCGAACACGTACCGATGCTGCCCTTTGTCTCCGCTGTGTGTGAGAGAGATAAGCGAGGCGAGTGACGTAGAATCGGGGTCCTGTTCGGCATTTGTTTCTCTGAACCTCGTCGATCGATGGCACAGTCAGCTGCTAGTATTGTTACGTTCTTCGCCGTGAACGTAAATCGATGCAAAAATTTCATTTATCCTGCGATTCCTTTTTACATTTTTAAATTGAAGTGTATTTGAAAAATTAATAACAGTTTTATTCGTAAGTAACTCGGAAGAATCGTGATACACGTACACGTAGACATTCACGAATAACATAATCGCGGTACGTGTTTATTTAATTGCATAGTGGTTAGTGCCTGAAAGGATTATTTGTGGACACTGTGGACAATCGTGGGGCGTGTATAATCGCATGTGGGTGATTTTTGTTCACAACATTGTGTATTGGAACTGGCATTCACCCTTTCTCTGTGAAAATCTCGTCGGGCGAGTTTTGATATGCCCTTCTGGATTTTCATAAGGCAGGTTGAATCTTATTCAACGTAAGGTGTTCGCATTCCCATAAGTGGACAAAAATCTAAGGCTGTCGATAATGTCGGTAAGCAGAATTTTTCATGCTGCGTGAGAACCACTAGCACTCGCCTGCCGCAACCGTCCGCGCGAACGCAGCTGTTTAGCGGATTGTCATTCTACAGGCGGAACTTTAAATGTTAATAACTTTGCAACGAAGCCTCCATCAACAAATTAGTATTCTTGATTTTCGTCTTATTTTGGCCTCTACTATCGCTCATTAAAATTTTTGCTATAGGTAGCCGAACACCCTGTATACGATATCAAGAGTATAGTATAGCGATATAGTATAGAATTTTACTATATAGTTATGCTATACATGGATGAAATAGATCAATTACTAAAGAAATGTGTAAAGTATTTGCAAACTTTGTTAGAGACATAATTAATAAGATATTCCTGTCTTAGTAAAAATTAATAATTTTTTTTTTTACTCTCATTAAGCATTAATTCATCGGAAAACCACAAAATAAAATATATATATATATACATACATACATACATACATACATACATGTAGGTATGTATAGATTTTATAGACAAGACATTTGATCTGCAGACAAAATAGACTACTTACATCAACGAGTGCTCAAAGAATTATATTTAATACGCTAAACTTTTTGTCCGTTTAATCACGAATACAATGTACAAAATATTAAAGAATTTTTGTGTCATGATTTATTTATAAACGAAGTTTATTCGTTGTAGTTTAATTATCAATATCCCTTCAAGTGTATTTTTTATAATTATCGTTTGATTTTTTGATGTTCTTGAATGTACATATAGTTTACATAACTTACCATCAATAAAAAAAAATTCTATTACTATGAATATATACATTACGCTTCTGCTATTATTTTATAAATTATAAAACAGCAAACTTCTTACATTTTACGAGGAAATAAAGGTTAATGTTTCTTTGCAATTTTTAGGTTTTTTTTTTTTTAATGCTAAATTTCTTTCTAGTTTTTATAAAAATGTTAAATTCAAGTGTCTACTGGTAAATGCTAATAGCAACTCTGCAGGATATTCACGATTATGAATTCTATATTGCATGTAACTAGTTATATTTTAAGAAATTATTACATAATCATAATCACGATTTTTTATTTTTATTGAGCAGCACATGCGTTCTGCCAAATATACAGTATATAAAATATACACTGGCATATTACAATAAAACATTTTTCTTCGTATAAAAATGATATATGTACACTCTTTACTGTTACACGTACAGCATACGATTAGTGATACTAGACTAATGTTAAGTTACAGTAGTGAATTCGGATTATTACAAGTCGAAAAAAATAAAATATCTGCAATATATAATAAACAAGTGTAAACAAAATAAATACGAAAAAAAAAAAAATTAAAATGCACTTTGGACGGTAAGCATTACAAATAATACTGAGAACATTTTTTGCAAAAGAAAAAGTACTTTACAGGAGATTATTGAAAGTTTAAAACTTTGTATATATACAATTTTTGTCATCGGTAAAAAAGAAGTTCAACAAATTTGAACACGAGAGCGAAAACGCTCATTTTACGGGTCGTTTAATAATTTGCAGTCGATATTAAAAATGGAAATATAGATATAGTCAAGTAAAAGAAAAACGAAGAACTATTTTCCTTTTCTAGAAGGATGAACATAATATTTTATGTTAGAATGTTATCCTGTCGCGATGTTTGAACTAAGTTACAAAAGTATAATAAATACTTATGCACGTCGCAAACTAAAATAACAACAATTTGCAATTACAATTGTTTCTCACTACCCTCTACTGTTTAGCAACCTACTAACAATACAATATTTCAAACTAGGTATTGAAATAATTGGAATCTTTACCTTAAAAAGTAAAATACTAATGCAAAATGAAAAACATTGTCTTCAATTATTTAAACAGTGACACGTTTACCTTTCTGCCTTTGTATACAATTTCACTGCTAGTCATAGTCGTACGTTATTTTCCTTAGCCCCGACGGTAATCTTAATTTTTAAATGTAAATATTGAGCCAAACAGTAATTAAATGAGAAATACTTCTATAATATTCAGTTCTTCTCAGGAAAATTTTATTATGTTTGTACCAGTCTGGTATTTTTCGTTATAAGATATTTCAATATAATTTCTTATGTTTCGTGAATCAGTTCCGTTCAACCGACTCTGCCTTTCTTTTATGCAAAGCTTTTTTTTTTTTCGTCTTACTGCTAGTATTTAATCGAGACAGTAAAAACAAAGTTTCGTATTGTCCCTTCTACGGTACGTTCCATGAGACGGCGAAGCAAATCCAACCAGTTCAACTTCACCTTTTCACGGAACATACCGCAAATCCTTCGTATGACACTTCAAAGTGCACTTATAATATGCATAGCTTTACCTATAAACGTATTCTAGCAATCGTTACAGCGCGGTACAACTTAAATAAACCATTCTTTCTTCTTTTGAACTTGATGACCGGTAGTTGAATGCACGACGGCCGAATCGGGGTCTAACGCTATCTCAGCACCCTTGTCTTCCTGCGTTAAGTATTCACCTTTGTGTCTCGACATGTACCTACCTATGAGCACTGCCATTATTACCAACGCTATGATAATAACGGCCAACACGCTTCCCAAGATTGCTGTATCGATTTCGTTGTACGCGGCTCGGAGTATATCTTCGTCCAATTGCGGGGGTGGTCGCGTTTCGACGACATCGGGCGGATGCGTAATCGGTTCCACGCCACAGAAGTCTTCCGTTAGGGGAGTACCGAAAGAACGAACGTTCGAGGGCCCGTCCTCTTGGAACAACAATTTCAGAGGATAGATATCATCGAATTCTACTCTGGATATGCAACCGGCGAATCCCTCCGTCATGGACTCGTTCCTTCCAATATACATGTACTGAACGTTATTGAACTGGGCGTCCGCCGATGTTTTTATGTTGAAATTAAACTCCTTCGGTTCGTAATTGTCCACTTGCAATATCAGTGTCGCCCCCGAGTTCTTTCTACCGACCCTGACGTCGTGGTACTGTCCCAGACCGAAATGCTTGTTCGGGAATATAACCTCCTGCCGTTCGAAACCGAAATCGAACACTACGCGCAAGTGCCCGCTGTTCGACACCATTATCGTCATATATTCGCCAGAGATATTCGAGAATAGACCGAGCAAAAATCCTTTAGGGTTCGTTGTCGTGAAACCGACTCGTATCTTTTCGGCGATCGTCGAACGCCAGCTGCCCATGAAGTCGTATTTTATGATCGAGCTGGGACGCATGTTCACACCGATCTCTGTAACAATATCCCCGTGTTAACTTTTTGTAAACAATTTAAAATTTTGAAACGTACGAGTTTATATATATTTTTTTTAACGTACCGTCTGCGCAAATGGGACCCTTGAACGCGGTCCACCGACAATCGCACGAATACCCGTCGTACCTTTCGTGGCAGGTGCCATTGTTGAGGCACGGATTACTCTCGCATCTACCCATGCAACCTTCGGTGATTCCGTACAGCCCTTGTCGCGCGTAGCTTCTCAGATCTTGCAACTGACCGTTCAATAAAAGCGCCCTGATGCACCCCACGTAACCGTCCCTGTAATCCGTCGTGGCACCGACTACGAGGTCAGACGTGAGGTGGAGGGCTCGTACCGGGCCCGGGGGTTCTTTCACCTCGGTTTTCAATGCCCCGTCGACCACTATTCTAGCCTCTTTACGATTCCTTTCAACCGACACCGAGTGCCATCGATTGTCGGCTAATCTATAAGAGGTTTGCACGCTTACAGTGAGCGGGCCGCTACCTGCCAAGTACTGAAACTGAATCTGGTTTCCACTGTTTATAGAAATCTTTATGTAATCCGTAGGCCCCTTGCTGTGCATTATAACAGCATTGTCGATGGTGGTTTTGAATTCGAAGAAGATATCACCGCTGTGACCGATATCGAAGGTTGGCAGGTTGATGGTTGCATCGACAATACGGAACGTCACTACGTTCTTGAACAAATCTACGATAAAAACGAGACGCTCGTTTATATCATCTTAGAGTATAATGTGTAATTAGGATTGTATTATACTGGAGTAAGATAAGTTTGATCGGTACACGGAGTAAGGGGAACTACCAATTTGTGACAACGATAGTGACCCATTTTACACTGTATTCGTTTCGAATACGCGGACTATATTAGTGCACTAGGGTGTTTAGTTCGACTGCGTTTACGCCAAGCGTACCAAGTTTGTAGAAAGTAAAAATAAGATACAGTTAACGTGTTGTAAAGTATAAGTATGTGTTATAAAAAATATGTTGCATATTTATATACAGAGTTTACAGCGCTGCAAAGGCAATTACGTTCGATACGCCATCATTTATTTACACACCAAGCGTTTGGTGCAAATTAAGTACACGGTACGTACGGTGTACCAAACGCTTGGTATAAACTAGCTCAGTGGTACGTAAAACGATATTTCGTGAATTACTGTTGCTTTTATATTACGGTAGCCAATACATGTATTAAAACACGATATGTGTTTTTTTTTTTTTATATTTGTATTACTACGTTAAATGATTTCGTATCTTACCTGATCTTACCTTGGCAGTCAACCAAGGTAAATTAGAACCTTGCAAAGAATTTGAAATAAATTAAACTTTCTTGTTCGCATGCATAGAATCAATAAAATATACTGAACCTACCATCGCCCTCGCAGATAAGCGGTCCTAGCGTATAACGACCTTCCTTCTCGTCAACCGGCGTACCAGTGTCCCCGAATCGCAATTGTTTGACAGGAAGGTATTCCTTTTCGGTGATATCGCCGCTATCTTCCAAGGGACCCTTCACCTCAGAGTCACAGTTGCACCATTTCGTGGGATCCACGCAATTCCCAAGAATACCACACTCGCATTTACGCGATCCTGGCAACGCTCCGCCCCAATAGTCCATTTTCTGATTACTTCTACTGACCCACCATGAATTCGGTCTAAAGTAATCTCCTTGCGGCACTGAAAGTACACAAGTACCTCTTACTTTTATTCGATAAAATTTTTATCCAATTCCTCAACATCTTCGCTTTATTCGGTGGCTAGTACACTTTTTATTCTGTCGGTACTACGAAGTAACGTTAATAAAAGTAATTACCCGGTGAATTAAAGAGTTTCGAATGTATGCATTCGTAACTGATCCTCTGCCTGCAATTCGTCGATCGATTTAGCAGAGCCTCGATTTGATCCATATCCGCATCGTAAATAATATCTTGAACGAAACTGCCCGGTTCTTGGAACCCATCCACGGGTGTTATGCGTTCGTTATTGTGCCGAAGTATCGTCCTTACGCGTCCATCCGTGTAGAATTCACAAACCACAGGGAATGGATTTAACGGACCACTTCCATCGACGTCTATTTTAATGTCTGCTCGTTGATTGACCGTGTTTATATTTTTGTACGCTTCGCACGAGAGAGGATTTAATGCTGCGTTAAAGACAACGTAACGTTAATAAAGCTTCGTCCTATTCAGCTGTTTTGTCGAATGAAATTTCTTCCGGTACTCGGTTTATTACTTACAAGTATGACACACCGCCCCTGTATATCCCGTATTGGCACAATCGCAGAAGAATTCATCAGAATTTTGACGACAAATACCGGAGTGTTTGCACGGATTTGGATTGCAACGATCCATCATCTGACAAGCATCGAAAACAATTTCGTTCTTACAACAATACTCTTCCTCCTTCCAGTCGGTCGGTAATTTGTAATTACCGTCGATGCTAATCATTCGCATGCAACCGACGAAACCTTTGTTGCTTTCTATCCCTGTTACGCCGCCGATAAAATACACTGGACCCGTTGTCATTTCCAGCATACGTTTGGTTCTCATCGGCGTGCCATCCACATTCAAGATCAGACTGTTTTTAGCAATGGTCAAAATAACTTGGTGCCATTTGCCGTCGTTGAACTTCTCGTCGAAATTATCTAAAGTTACTTGGGGATTTCCTTTCGTTTGGATGGTCACTTTCAGTTTACCGTCTTCTAAGAATAGCTGTATATATCAACATAACAGGTTTCAATAAAAGTATATGCAACCGGTGCATCGGTTTTTTAAGGACAGGTTCGTCGTTGTTCGCTGATTATACAAACCTTCACAAAACCCGGCGACGTGAACTGGTGGTACAAAATGATTCCCTGATTTTCGTACGTTCGAAAAGTGAGGGAAGCGTTCAAAGAAGATATCCCTTCGTATCCCTTGAGTCTAGCATACGATCCATGGGTCAAAAATGTAACAGGAACAATGGGTGGTTCTGGACAATTATAAATCGTATTCACTTTATAATATCTTAAGTTTTCACCGGTCATTTCAGTTTCTCTTAAATCGTGAATGATGCTTGTTGCGTTGAGGTAAAAGTTTTCTATGCACCCTGTAAAATTCTGATTAACTACTAATCCGTCCTGTTTGTTGGGCACACCGCCTATGTAAAGCTGACAAGGATAATTACACGTTATTTAATTGTTTGATCGTACCGTACGTATTGGTTACTTTTTACGATACAATAGTGAATATTACACCTACCGCTCTGTTCAGATCCAGTCTATGAAACTCTCCTTTTATTCTTCCTTTGATTAATACTCTATCTACCGAAAACGATATATTCTTTCTATTACGCGATATTAGGACGTCGTGCCACATATTGTCGTCCAACAGGCTTCCAACGGACAAGCTCGTCATAATACCGGATCCAAGATCGATATTCAACAACATTCTATTATCTTTCAGTTGCAAGGCTATGTAATCCCCCTGCGTACCCCTGGAGTACATAAGGACCCCATCGGCGTTGTTTGTTTTAAATCGAAAACGTATAAAATGTCTATCAGTTTCTATCGGTTCCCTCAACAAATCGTATCGCAAAAGAGACGAACCATTGAAGGAAAGAACATCGGACACTATAAATAAAAAATAGTTAATAATACCAATGTTCCATTCCAAGCTATCGTTTACTTTCAAAATGTACACGATCCCTTACCATAATTGCATCCATATAATTCTAATCTTAACGATATTCTATCCCGCCATCGTGTAGGATTTATTCTAAGCCATTGCGCAATAATTGGAACCTCGAACTTATTAAGTTTTATGGTATCTCCATCTACATTACCCTTGAACATCTATCGAAAAGAAGGAGAATAACATAGTTTCCTTTTCATGGCAATTTAAATATACTACATTTCATTTTAGAACAACGCATGTTCGCAAATCTATAGTCCAAAGTATTTGGCGTTAAATTTTTGTACTCGAAAGGTATATGTTACACAGATTTTCACGCTTGGTTAGTTACATATTTTCTGTAAATGCAACATCAATAGTAGTTGAAGTTTTAATATGTAGAAATAAATGGAAGTAAATTAAAAATTATTCAGTAGGTATCTAACATGCTCGTATGTTGGTATGTTAGTATGGCATTGTTAATTATAAGTGCAAAGCACGGAAGCGTATGTAAAATGTTTTATTGGAAAGACTTGTATCGAGTAAAAGAAGTTATCGGTCTACTTTCTTCGCGAAGTATTTAAAAACGTTTTTAAACGAGATAAGAGAATTGTTTGTTCCAAATGTACGTTGTTTAATTGTTAACGCGAGCAAATATTGTATCTGTGAAGGCAATGTTGTGATTCCCTTTGTGCCTCCACCAATGACAAACTACTTCTACCACACAGTGTTTCCCACTGAAACCATACACCTTCAAAGTTGGACAGAATCTCGTTTCATACAATATAGATGTAGATTTTATATACTTCAATAAAATATGTAACTCTTTATAGTATTAAACTTTGTAGGAGAACTTATATTTATGATTCATATAAACAAGTACTGTACTTGGTACTTGTTACACTAATTTTTCTTTTCCTTTAATTGTTATCGTTTCATACTTTTAGTGGGTGCAAACAGATTTATAATTTCACTCATGGGATAGTTTAAAAACACGATCGGTTATTTTCGGGGGCATTTTCTTATCTCATGAAATAGCAAAAATTTGTCTAATTGTATTTAAGAAGTAAGAGGACTGTGAAATGAGACAACATGTTATTTGTAATAGCATCCAGATCCAGATCTACGACGTTGTACGTACATTGTGGTTTCAAGAAGACAAGCAACTTGTTTTCAAAAGAAGTTCTACGTTTTTTTTTTTATAATCAATATCTCTGTCAATACCTCATCTACACCATCCTGACTCTCATAACTGGCCCAGGCTTGCCCATCATCAGAGTATTGGACAATGTACTCTGTCACATACTCGTTAGTATGAGCACGACCTCGTGTGGCAATGCTGCGTATCTCAAATCTGTCCCCCAGTTCCACAGTAAGATGTTGATCATAACTGCTAAGCTCTGGTGACCACGTAGAACCTCCTGCAAAGCCCAGCCCCATGTCCATGTGTAAAAGAAAGAGTAGAAGCGAAGCAGGTAAGTAGAGATGAGTGTTTTAGAGAAATCGGATATGATTTGTAAAGTAATGATTCATCGTTTCGATTCTTATTTTAATAAATGCATTTCTAACGTTCATACTCTATTTACAATGGTATTTACGTATGGCTCATGTTACTCGTTAAAGGTTTTGAGTTTGCCAATGTATTCACTTTAACGAATAAAAATGCATCCTGGGAGTGTGAATTTGTGCAAAACATGCATTCGATACCTACCTATGGATCCTTGAAATGGGCACACGAATCTATAAGGGAATGTTCGTCGTTTCTACTCGTGCCAAGGTGCTTAACTATGAATGGCAAAATTATTAGAAGCCCGAGACACGGCTGTTTACAATAAGTGCAGTGCAGTAAGTTGATATTAGTCACTAAATACATGTACCTTCCTAACAAATCCCATTGTGGTTTACGGCTATATTTTTAGCACAGACACCGATTCAATAGTTGTGGAAGAACAGTTTACCTTAATGTTACCGTCTTCTTCTTTGAAATCAACGTAGTCCAGGCCATTTGTACCATAACTGATACCATACTCCATAACATACTCATTTTGAACAGCTCGTCCCTGGGTCGCCACGGTTGTGATGTTCATTACTTGACCCAGGTCGATTATAAGGTACTGACCAAAGTCTGAGCTGCTAGCCGTCCATGCGTTTCCGCCTACGCCACAACATACATATACGCATGCATGCAACTCAAAATGAACTTAAGGAAGCAGTCATATTTAACAAAGATAGAACTATCAGAGGATTAAATACTACCATCGTTATCGTATATAATTAACGCAAGATTAGAATTTATTTACGATCGGAAAATTACTGCTTTTTTTTTTTTACAGATACTTGAAAGTACTTACATAAAACACAGTCAAATTTCTCTTCGGTTTTACCGTTCGAATTTTATCATTGGAAGCAATAATTCTTGAAAGATTGAAGTACATATAGAAGAAAAAGCTTCAGGGGTACACGTTATTTTTTTTTAAAGTAATCCCTTTCCCAAGCGAAGGAAAGACAAAGTGTAACATGATCAGGTTTGTGTATCGTACATACTTGAAATACAACATAAAAATTTGTATAGAAGATTTACATTTTTTATAGTAATTGTTTCTGCGCATTTCGTTGGTCAAATGCAAATTTATATTTAAGTTATTGTACCAGTAAGGCCTTCTCAAGAGCAGGCTTTAAATAATTATGCAAGTCCACATCTTATATGTAACTACAAATTCTGCGTTTCTGACAATATTAGATAAGAAGGTGAAATAAAATTTATACAAGTAATTCTTATAAATTTATTACACTCACTGACTAAATTCATGTAGAATCCGTTATATCTGTACATCTTTATTACATATACGAGGAGAAATGGAATATGAAAAATATATTGAATGTTACAATATTATGGACATTCCACTTTTTTAAAATATTTTTCCGCGTATTCGGAATCTTGTGGAAATAATGGGATTGCGTTTGCGAGAAGTTCGTCGATATTTATGATTTCGAAAAGAGTGTTTTGCGATATGGGCGCTGTTCCATTTTCCTGTAACGCTACAGCGACGCAATGATGCGGATCCAATAACGATTCCTCGAACAACCATTCCTGTTTTGTGCCATTTCGATATAAGACTGTATCGGTAACCACAGAAGTCTCGACAAGTTTCGAATTGGTTCTAAAATCGATCGATCCTAGATCGATCGTAATACCTATGCCCAGAGCTTTCACGTAACTTTCTTTTAACGCCCAATGTCTACAGAACATATTAATTTGATCCGCTTCATTAACGGACGAGTTTTTTATTTCGTCCCATTCGGACACTGAACAGTTTCTATTCATTATGCGAAAAAATTCCGATAACTTTTTACCACCTGTGTACTCTAGTTTCATTACATCTACGCCTAATTTTACGTCTCTTGTCTCGCCAGCCAATACTGTATATTCACCGTGGTGGGATACGTTAATGCTTAAATTCAATGCATCGTTTTTTAAAACAGGCCTATTACTTTGATCCCTTGCGAACACTATAGCGTTATACGGGATATGTCCATACTTATTAACAAACTTTCTCAACATTAATCTGCCTACGAGGGAAGACCTAACATCTTTACGAAACACGAATCTGTCTAATCTTTCTTTCTCTTCTAATTGCACGCAAGAAATTGCGTGTGCAAAGTCCTTCTCGCTCGGATTCCATTCCTTCCAATTGAACGCCCATCGAATACTTTGAAACATTTTCTTAACATTAACTTTATCCGTTAATTTAACACGTTGGTTTCTCAATATACTAATATTCCATGAATTCTTATGTTCGTCCGTTTTGTTAAAACACTGCTTTTTAAACGATCTTGTCTTTAAAAATACCAGGCTACTCTTTAGCATCCACCTGAAGCAAATAGACAGGATAATTATATTACTTTTTCAATCGTTCAATCAAATTTTAATATTCATTTCTATCTTTTTATGCATTGCAATTTACAAGTTTATTAGTTTACGTTCTTCTTTGTTCATTGAAAATTAAATAATATATTAAATAATGTTATTTTTTTAATAAATTAATATTAACTGTCGGTCTTAAGCCCGTGGAAAACGTCAGTTTTGGGCAATCATTTAAAAGAAATATTAACATTAGTCATTCTCAGAAATAAGAATGGAGAAATTACTTTATGATGTAATCAGATGTACAGAATAACTGTGCAACGAGTCAGTGAGTTCAATTTACCTAATCCAGATCAGAAGTTCTCTTAATTGACGTAGGCGCGTGGGTGTTTAGAAGACCGATGCCCTTTTAACGCGCTCGGGCTTTCTAATTATTTGTATCTTCGTTTAGAAATACATTCACGCACGAAATATGTAATACACTACCTGGGGTTGTTATTAAGCGGGAACACTATCTTTATAGTCTCAAAAGGTTGATATTTTTTGCATTTTGCTAAACGAAAACGTTTGCCAGTTCTTCTTAAAACTTTAAATGCATTTTTTTCCAAAATTAAACAATGAAATTTGAACTGTACAAAAATATTAAGGATTCAATTTTTTTTCAGGAAAACCTGGATTTATTTTTTAAAAAATTTGCCATTCTTATACAAATCAATATTTTTAAAGGAGTGTTTTATTAATTTCGACCATTGAGATGGCAAAAAAAGCCATTCTACCAGATTGAACAGGAAATTCCAGTTCTGTGATGGGTGAGATTACAGGCTTTAAAGGCAAAGATGACAAACAGAAACCTGTGGATGTACATAAACATGTTTACTATCTGAAATTATGTGAAAGATTTAAGATAATGTACTTTCCTTTAAGTTATTAAGAAACAAATAGTAAGAGGCTGTTTAACATCAGCTATAAGATGCAGTAAGAGAAGGTATGCACTTACATGCAAAAAAAAACATTTAAATTACATGTAAAATATTTTTTGTATCATTTATGTTATATCATATATTCGGGTGGCCTGATTTAGGTAAGACACCACATATAACAAAAGCTTTAGTGCAAGTAGAACCCAAGCACACCATCAGTTGAATGCTGTTTGGCACTAAATCATTCAATACAGATACAAGATGTTTATATTAGACATTGAAAGATATTCCAGAATATCAACAGTTTTTCTGCCATAAAGTTAGTGTTCTCTCTTAAACAGAATTTACAATATAGACGAAGAGAAGCAATCTTAATAATAGTTACAGATTACTTGTATACTTCTTCAAAGTATAAAAATATATAGATAGCAAGCAACAAACTACCGACAGTAGAATATTTCTATAATTTTACGAATACAATTAACATAAGAAACATTATCCAATGTATATCTATGGAGAAGTGCATTATGAGATTTACAAGAAAATTGGAAGGAAACTTTACCATTAAGTCTGGCATTGTATGGGCCTCTTTCGGGCAACTGAGATGTGGCTCTTAACTGAGCTTTATCCAAAAGTGGTTGGTTACATTCATCATCTAAATAAAAGTTGAAGGACAATTAATAACACAGTTTATATGGATTAACGTTTAATATTAACTACAATTATCTTCAATGGTAATATTTCAATAGGGTTCAATATACGTATGTACTGTATTTATTTGTTTCGCGTAAACTGTTAATCCAATAATGTAATCACAAAACGCTGCAACAATTTAATACCATGTATTCGCGGGCGTAATGTGTCAAAGTTACAAACAATACAGTGGCATTCGAATTGTATGTTAATATACGCGTTAATCGCATGAAAAATTACAAATTGGGAATGTCTGTTCTTGTCTCGGTAAGTCTGTTATAAGTTAACACCACTACGCCATGTTGCGAAGTGGGCTTGGCTGTATTGAATCATCTCGTAAAATGATTGCATCTTCGGAGGAAATAGTTTCCGATAATTACCAATAAAGTCTACTCACATGCGGAAGTGAACGAATTACTTATAAACGCCAACACTAACACTGAACACATGAAAGTACTCATCGTAGCATTGCCCTTTTAGAAAGTAATGTACGAGCAACGTACTCTTAAGCGGGACGCGTCGTTGAAACTGTTACTAAATTCTCGCCACTGATATTACTGTTCGGTTTCAGAAGAAAGGTGATTCGACATCAGTGTTGCCGTTCGACAAGCCTGCCCCCACTATAAAATCGTTGTGACGATTACATGAGAACCTCGTTGCGCCCTCCGATGGAAGAAATTTCCAGGTTCAGTGGCCAAACTTTGTTAGTATATTCTATGGGCATAGAGTTGGACAAATTTTATTCGCGAATAACGAATAAAATTTTGAAAATCATTTGTAAACTGTTTCATATTCGTAGAAAAAGAAAAGTTGAGTTAACTAGAAAATTATGACAAAAATACAAAATACGAAAGAAAAAGGATCAACGATATTAATAATAATTCCATTTACGACGTTGGATCTGTTGTAAAGTCATATAAACGGTTTATTATTACGTATAAAAATTTATACGTAACGAAACTTTATGGTACGAAATATAGAGAAATATTGAATTAAAATGTTTGCAGAACAGACGGTACAATATAATTTTAACTTCGCTTTAATAACATTTCTTATTCATTTTTAAATGTACACATTGGTTTTATTGGTCGTAGAGTAATAGTATAAACGCGTACAATAAAAATATTTGAATATTTTGTATTAAAAATAAATATATATTTAACTAGGAGAAACAGTTTATCTTTCGACATGTTCCGCGACATAATTATCACAAATAACCAAAGCTTCGTAGAATAAACAAGGTTCTTCTTGACCGTCTACGGGTATATAACATACTTGATGATTTGGTTGTATTTTTCCTATATAATATACACCTTCGTACAAAACTCTTCCTATATAAAGGTCATATCCATCTTCCGTTTCGCCAGCCGGAAGCGCATTTAACGGAATACTTCCTCCCCACGAGCGTACCCAGCTTACGTTTTTAACGCATAATACTTGAAATTGTTTTTTATTGTAAGAAGCACCCCCCCATACAATTGTACATATATTATTTCTAATACCACCAGGTGTGACTGAATCTCTGTGATGCGTACGACCTATGTACAAACCATCCTCTGAGGCTGCTGCAGCATTTTGTGGAAAACCAAGTGATTCGTTATAATCTACCCAATAATGACAAGTATTCGCCAAATGATGTCTACTAACTACAGCCGTGTGCTTGGATTCTGAAAACGACAGGTACGTTAACGATCGTATTCGGCCGTAATCTTGTATATCGAGTCTTCGAAACGTACCTTCTATAAAAAATTCACCGGTAGTATCCCATGCTGTATTTACTCCTATATAATTCAAAGCAAATGGATTTGTATCTTTAAACGACATAAAACTTTCTTCATTTTGGTGGCCGACGCTCAAACATCCGTCGCACGTCCATCTAATCAATATCAGATGAGAAATGTAATGTTGAATATATTTCTATTGTATTAAACAGACTAAATTGATTTTAAGACGACTACGCGTTCCTTGCAAGTAATTAACTGAAACAAAATTAAGAACTGCTAAGTTTGAATTACTCACTTTATCCAAAAAGGGCACACACGCTCAGAGTGTAGTATGTCTTTGGTTTCAGCCTCCGCAACATTAGGGTTTTGACCATTCCTTCTTATCGCAGACATTGTGTTTCCCCATCCTCCAAAAATAATCTGTAGTTATAACAATGATGTCTATTTCATCTTCAGGTATTGAGAAAATTATAGCTTCATGGGGATGCAAAGGTATACCTCATACATGTTGGAATCTGAGCCCAAATGAGTACGCAAACAAATTCTTGCATCATGGGCAGCTTGTATGCTCACATTAAGACGAGACTTTGTAGTAGGGAAATAATGATAGGCTAAATTGTTCAATGGTATTATAATACTAACTGAAAACGAAAATTATTGTTATCTTTCTTCCACTTAAATGTGCTATTTATGCTTTGTTTTTTTTAACCAACTGTATGACAATACACATGATAACATTGAAAAAAGTTGTTTTTCAATACTGGTCATGTCTGCAAAATTTTCCAAATATTAAAATAACATCAAAATACTGCTTACAATGCACAGATAATCTACTCAATCTGTAAAAGTTTCTCAATTAAATTTACTTATGCTAAAGTCTAGTATTTCTCTTTCGTTTGTAATGTTACAAAATATGATTTTCTGTATTTTTCTGTCGAACACTGGGAAATTTGGCACGGTCAAGGCAACCAGAATCGAAGTATGCGTCATATGAAATCCACGCAATGTACATTTTGCGTGTTTGTTATTGGAGTACTTACTAGACATGGTTGTTCGTTTAATCAGCCAAACAAGTCTCTGTTATTGTTCACGGAACGATCGTAATTTACTGCGACAGAGGGGGCATACGTGACCACCTTTTTGGATTTCTTAATTTAGTGCAACGGACGTGTTGTCTAGTTGATCTCATCGCAGAAAACCGATTTGTCTCGTTCGTGGGGATAGTGTTCCATGCGTAAAATCGAACCATTCGATTCTGAATCGACTTTCTACATAAGATCGATTTCTTTTAATCGACTCTTGCATGTTCGAGAGTCGATTTTTTTTACACGAGAATCGATCTTCGATTTATCTACCTAGCCTTTCGTAAAACGTGGGTTTCATCTTGTTATCGTTTCACTTAAACTTTACGCGGGTTTCTTTCAATGGCGTACTCAGAATTTAATATATTTAAACAATAATTGACACTTTCCGTTCATTTATTTGTAAATAGCTAAGGGGGCTGTTCAATTTGCTCTATTCGAACTACCTTTCTTGCGACAAAAGCAAGTATTTTTGCTGGAATATCTACGTTTTCTTCGTTGGACATTCCTAAAAAATTAGTGGAAAGTAGGAAAAGTTAAAAGTAGTGAGGATAATCGGTGGACTCTTATTATATGAACTACTTGTTCCCTGTTGTGTTCATATAAATGGAGTTGAACTGTACAAGAATTGTATTTTTAATTAGCGTTCTCATAGCATATCGTACGCACGCGCATCTCGCAAAACAATTCCATTGGCGTAAATTTCAAACATCGCCATGTCTAATTATGGTTTCAAAGCAACCTATTGTCGCATTAAGGGAACATTAGGTATACGGAGTACCGCTACAACTGGTATTACCACATACCTTTCCCACTTTCGTATCAGAAATCTGTCTGGCCTCGAAAGTGTAACACATTGGTGCTCACCTAATTATCCCTCGTTTATCAAACGTGCTGCATTCCTTTAACAATTTTACTTGCAGCGATAAACGTTAATCGTTCTTAATTTTCCGCTCGATTTCGATCGAATTCCTAAACAGAGTTACCAGAAAAATATTAAGTTTCTGATCCAGCAATAACTTTTTAAAGAGGATCATCTGAAACGTAGAAATGACTTTAACAGAGAAGCATGGCGGTGCGTATAATTCACGGATGCAATGATTTATATTCATCGACATCAAAGAAGCGACCGCTTGGAATTAATTTAGCGTCCACTTTCCATTTTCATTTTACTTTCTGCATGTCGACTAACGCTACTCGTTGTTACGCGTGCGCGACTTTTACCTTTTCGCGATCATGTGATGACCCCTTGAAATAGTATTGCACTTCGATGCGTGGTAGCAGAATAATAAAGTATAATAATACTTATCGTGTTTTTACGATATCGTTCAAGAACGAAATTTGTCGTATACGAGCATTGTTTAAACGAACTTAAGGATTTTCTCTCTCATATACACACGCTCGAATGCATGTGGCGTCAGTACGCGAGCAGGATGACTAAGGAGTGTCCTAGGTCATTGTCATTAACGTATTTGAATTCACCTGATTGACTCACGGTCGACGTACGTTTTAATGGCGCGCGTGTGCGGAAAGTAGAAAGCATTGCGAAAGGTAATGACAAGGGTGCATACGCAGCGTCATTCCGGCTTTCGTGTCCTGGCATAACATGCAATCATTTTTCTGCGTCGTTCGCGATCCACATGTACTACCGTCTCGATCGTTTGAGGTCACTGCCTTAGCCCTTTCGCTTCGAACAATATACAATATATGTATGTACAATGGATGCCTCAAGCTTTACATCTACAATTCATTTTTACACCGACTCAACGACGATATATATCTTTCATTCTATTATAATTATTATTATATGTTAGCTCGAGATCAATATCGAGGTTATCGTCGCATCGTACCGATTTGGCGATCCGATTACATCGAAATTCAACCCAAATCCTTGACGAAGATCCGTCGTATTTTTTAGGGAGCCCCGTGAAAACTTTCTTTCGGACGAAAGGCGATTGGTATTCAAGGTACTCGTGCGTTTTATGCGGGATGTAAACCGAGCAAAGCGGTCTTTCCGATGTTTACGAATTTCGATCCTGAAGCGAGATCTTCTCGGGCATTTTCTATGACTGCGTTTTAAAATAGAAACACGTCGGGTTTTAAGTAGGCTGGCCTTAAGTCTCTTCGTTCCAGCGATATCGCTGGAATAAGATAGCGTGCGAACGACGATGATGGATGGTCCCGATGTTGCTGTAACAATGAAATTGTGCAACTTAGATTATTAAAATTTACAGATGGAATTTAAAATTACTGATTATTACGATATTTATAATTTCCAAGACACGTTTGCCAAGACTGTTTACTAACAAGGAGAGGTCGTAGCCGTGGAGTCGTCGATTTTATTCAAATTTTTTAACAATATTCATTGTATACAAAGATACTTAACGCAGACCTAAACGGAAGATTAAGATAATTAAATAATATGTTTTACGTTATCCTTAATTCTTGTTATTGAGGTCGCATTCCGCGAGAAGACGTTACGTTGTTTGCCTTCGTGTTCCTCGCGTCTCGCCCCGACGAAGGAAAGTTACCCACCCACCGTAACAAATATACGTACGATATCCTTGGCAATAGTAATGCATAGAAATCAGGGCAACATATTTACGAGAGTCTATAAGTCGGTAAGGATCTCTCGAATCGTGTTAATCGGTAACTAAAGACGTGAAAAGCTCGAAAGTGCACGCGTTCACGTGCGAGACCGACCGTTATCCGATTATGAAAATTGGGAAATATTAACTGGAACATCGCAATGGCCTGTATTCCCCCACAGAAAGGAGGGGAAGGGGGGGATACCCTCTGTTGGATTACAGTCGTTATTACCGCGCTATGTAATGATATGTTCTACGTTACGTTCCAACTTGGTCTTCTAGTATTCTGTGAAAGGGACACTTTTCTGCGTCCATTAAAAAGTCTAATTGCGTCTAGGTAGGTCATGCTCCTCGTAGTTCACTGAATAGTCAGACGCACGACTGACCCATTGCTTTCCCCGTAAAAGTGAAGAGTTAAATCAGGTTGACTCTTTCTCCCTGCTCTGTATGGTCGAGTACCAACCAATGTCCTATCAGTATGTGCACATCAAGATCGCTTTTACCTTTTTGTGGACGAGGAGGGATTCCTAGGAGTATAAAACAGTAAGGAGCAGATTCGCATGCCAGTATGTGTGTAGTTACAATTTGGTAGAGTTTAAACCTTTGCTCCGCGGCACGGTAGGACATAGTTCGTAACTCGAATCCAGACATCCCTCACCATGGCGAATATAATTTCGCTCGTGAGTACCATTCAATCTCTATTTTTCGTTTACATTCTTTTTCAATATTCCCCGATTCTTCGTTGCTTTTACGTTCCGGCCAATCTTCGAGTCCTGGCACGGCATTAACGTTTTAGAGTAACTTCGTCGGTAAAATTGGGCAGATTATTCGCCCGTTGCAGTGTGAGTATCCATTTATCGTGAAATTGTTCTACTTCTAGAGTTCAGTAATCTTCGGCTGCATCTTGTTGGTGCACGCGGAACCGGCAACTACCAGTAAGTAGCAATTAATATATTCCTCGGCCAATATCATAATAAATGTACAAACTTTTCTCGCTGTCCGTCTTAAAATACATAGTTCATTATTATCTTTACGTTGCTTTTGCTCTTCGATCGTAGGCTACTCCATCAGAGGCGACAGCAACGGTTTCGATTACAATACTAACGCCATCAAAGACGGTCACAGAGAAACCACGGACTTTTACGCTGGCGGAAACGGCGGACACTCGGCCAACAGCAGGAGCCAAGGAAGCCTCGAAGAAAGTTTAAGAACCAGCACTTACAGTGGATTTTCTCCAAGTTCCCACGAGAGTGGGTTCCAAGGATTTTCCAGCAGCGGCCGCGAAAACCTGGGCACGAGTTCTTACTTCAGTAGCGATCCAGCCCAGTCCTCCTTCGACGGTTTCACGACCAGCAACGGCAACGGGGACACCACGTTCGACAGCTACGCAGCGCAGAGCAACGACCAAACGGGATCCGACTTCGGTCAGTACTCCGGCAACAAGCACAAGACCTCTGCCTACATGAAATTCACGGATAGTCTGCCCGGCGCCTCGAACGTTGGGAGCTTCAGCGGCGTGGCTCCTGAAAGTTCTGCGTTCAGAGAATATTCCGGAGATGCTTTCAGAAGCCACGCGTCGGATTACACGGACAGCGAGCAAGCCTTCGGTAGAGAACCGTCGAATTTGTTCAACAGTCCAGCCACTGATTATTCGTACGGGAAACACAAGGAGGGTGTCTTTGGAATGGGAGGCGGTAACAAATACGCGACCGACTCTTATCCTCTTCACACCGATATGCGTTATGTTCGCGGGAACCACGGAACAATGGGACGCGATTACGCGACTACCTCGTATTTGTCGACTTCTGCGAGCAACCCTTTCGCCGGGCTTCGAGGAACCAGCGGCCCTTACAGCTCAGGGAAAGTCAACAAATACAATAAATACGTAAGCGACTATGCCCCCAGCGCGGGCTTGAATTATCTTTCCAAGGACCTGGACACTGATTATCTATTTAGCAACTACGGGAAGGGCAGTGGAAAGTCACCAGCGTTGAAGGATAGCAGACCGAGCAGTTACGGGGGTCAGGCTTATCTCGGTGGACCGTCGTATCTCAATAAAATAGCTGCGAGTTACAAGAGCAAACCGAGCTACATGAACTACCCGAGCAGTTCACCCATTGGTTATCCTTCAATGTCTAGTTTACACGGCAGTTTCAATGGTAACAGTTACGCGGACAGCCCCATGCTTAGAAGATACCGAAGCAGTAGTGGATACGTCCCTGGCCATGGAAGTATATACTCTGGTTATTATTAACACTTCTTCTACGCGACAAATGTGATGGACATGTTATATTTTGTACATATTTATTATACGATTATTTAATGTTAATTAAAATCATAATTGTTGATACGTTGTTTAAAATAAAATTATTAAAAAAATTCACACTGGCAGCACGATATCTTCCTTCCAATGCGTCGTTACGAGTAGTCTCTAATTATGGCGGCGTTCGTGGAAGCTTTGGTTTCGATACGAACGCTTCTTCGGTATCGCTCATGGTTTTATTACCACTGTCGATGTTCCTACAAGAAAACATATTCTAATTCCGAGTAACGTGCAACGAAATGAATATAATTGAAAGATATAACGGTCAACGAAACGGCTCGTTTATTCGAAAGCTCCATACTATAGAAAAGTATCTAAATCCCGGTATAAAAGTATAAAACGGTGCACGATTATACGATACAATGACGTGCATAAATTTCAAAATCACTCGGTGCACTGTATCGACGATAAAATCTTGACTCACAACGACGCTATACTACTCAACTTCTGCGTGACTGGAAAAAAACCAAGAATTCATTCGAATTATTAACACCAGGCCTGCAATAATTAATTAATTGATAATAAAATTTATGTGTTTATCGCGAATGTGCGCGTGTGTGTCGGTTAAGAGTTCGTCACTTTCATTTACTTGCTCTAGTTTTCCCAAGATCATGACCAAATACGTACACCTTTAAGAGAAAGTAGTAAGAGCTTTCACTACTTGCAACTTATCGTGGAAGTGGCTTTTACGATTGACGCGTGAAACGTGGCAAGAATGTAAAGCGTTTAGAAATTTTTGGAAAACCAGTTAATTGGTATATATCTTTCCTTTTAAATTAGTATTATCTAAGTTAGGAAGCGCGAAAGGAGATTTTTAATGTAGAAAAACGCGTGTAACGAGTCTTAAATGGTTCCGCTTTGCTCATTTAATAAGTGTGCTAAATAAAATTAAACTAACACTTATTTATTCGCTGCAAGGAAGTTTTATTAAACATGCGTACCTGCTAATTCAGCTTCGCTTCCAGCCTCTAAGATCGTCGACGAAGCTACAGTCGTATTGCTACTCTTTCTATAAAAGAATTTCATTAATTCTATAATGATAAACCTTGTTGATAACGTGTTTATAATCAGTTGTGAAAAAGACACGAAAGTCTATTGATTAAAAAACTGAAATTGCTGTTAATGTGAAAAAGAATATGTCTCATAAAATAATAACGAACTTGGACGATTGATTTTCATACAAATATACAGCACTTTCATTGTAATCTTCATTTACAGAACTCCTATTATCTTTCAATACTTTTGAACGTGTATTTTTCAAGCCCCTATTTATTACTGCTCTACTAATCAGCGTGTTTGCATTATGTGCTATTAACTGTTTTGGCAATTTTCTTTGAGCATTCAACATTATATCTCTATAGTGATTTTTCAAATGAGTATTCGAATCAATTTCCGTATAATTTTTGGTCAGAAATTCAGAGCTTTCGAAGGTGCTCATTACTTTGGATGGGAAATTCCATTTTTCGTTTGTATTTTGACTACTAATTTGTCGACCCTTAAAACCATTACAAAATATTCAGTATATAATTCAATTTAATCGAAGTTTTGTATTTTATGACAACGCTGTATTCTCTCAAGTACCTTGAACGGGGAAGAAATTAATTTATGTAAGGGTAATTTCGAATTTAAATATGATCCTTTAATTGCATCCTGCACTACCGGAGGACTGTTTCTATTTTTTATCCCATACTTTTTGTTTACTGGTCTTTTCAAAGGACACCAATTTTTTATTAATATATAAATAGAATATTCTTGAATGCAGATACAATGATAATACCTTGGTAAATGTTTCCCAGACGATTTTATTTGTTCTTCATTGCCGTGTACGACAGAGTTTATTGACGCGTCTGAAATCAATTCCTCTTTGTGAAAAGTATTTGGTAAAACGGTATAGCACGATGCGAGTAACGGTTCCCCACATAATTCGTCGTATTTATTCTTTACTGGATCGTTTTCTTCTAACTCGCTCTCTAATACATCAAACTCTTCCTAAAAAATGTGTTATTGTTGAACGATAATGAATCGGTTCCTCGATACACTGCTACTTACATTATCATTGTCCGCCATTTCTTTAATTTCTGTTTCGATGGTAATCTCGCCTTTATGTATTTTTAAAATTTGATCCAAGTATTTCCTATTATTTGTTTTATCGTGTCGTTTGAAAAGGTTTTAAAAAATACGAGTTTTATATGCAGGGTGTTTCCTTTAACATTCTTTTCCCCTATGCACGCGTGACTTTTGTCACTTAGATTAAAGAAAACACCTCGCATAGTGCATAAAAAAAATTGTACCTCGCTTCTTCGTTCTTATGTTTACTGTACTGTTCCAACAGGGACGAGATATTCAATTTCTTTGCCTCTTCATTAATCGTGTGATTAGTCAAGAAGATACTTAATGCTCCATTGACGTATGGTAATGCCTAATATACACATATAGAGCATTAAAGTCGTCCGTTCCCCAATTTTCGTTAAAAAAAAATGATTAATTTATTGAAACGCACGTACCGACGAATAGTTCATTACAAGCAACTCGGTTAGCGTTGAAATAAGCAGCGACGCCATATTGGATGCTCTTCTTTGAGCTATTTGATGCAAGGATAAATTCATTAAAAGGGCTGAAGCGTATTCTAGTCGATAAGCGTCTATAACGCTACACTGGTCGTGCAAATGATGAATCAACCACTCTACCAATCCATTTTCTATCATATATATTCGTTGCTGTTTACGCACTGATAACTTCTGCAGCGTCGCGATCATCATATCGCAAGTAAACGTATCTAGGTCGTTATCGCAAGCATTCTTGAGGCAATTGCATACCTATAATATCTTTTTCTATTTGTTCTATGATCTTAATTACCAACGACACAACGTTAACAGAAATTTCCTCGACGAATACGTACCACATCAACGACTGTAGAATCGAACGACAAATAATCTCGTCCGCACCTAAACGACGCTAAAGCATTTAATAATCTCGCGATTGATTGTTGCAAAGATTGTGGCATAACAGTGTTATCTAGTGGTAGTAAATACGGTAGGATGCATTTGCCTTCATAACCAGCAATTTGTCCATGAAGGCCTAGCAAGTCTTTGCTTATATATTCGTGCACTGTTTCCTCTCTTTCCCCAGCTAGGCTAACAGTTATTTTCTAAAAAAAGATGATGCAACTTTTACATAAAAATTTTTAAAATCTATCGCGAACAACCCAAAAATTGATTAGCTTACCCTTCGCAACGCTTGCAGGAGAAACAGTTTCGTTTTGATACTTCCATTTATCAGATGTAACTTGATCTTCTTGAAATTCAATAATTTAGGAGACGCGAGTACAACGTACGGTACGGAATGTTCAACAATCTTCATCTCTGAGTTAGATTTATCTAATAGCAACTCTGAAGAACACTATGCACACACAACGGTATTAAAAAAAATTTTGAAAATAGTTTATAACGCTTCAGAGAGGACGTTCTACAGATGGGACAGCTGTTACTTACATACGAATTATCTTTTATATTTTGATTAAACAAATCTGGGAAAATCTTCATACAAGTTTCTAGCATAGCTTGGAAATCCATGGCATGACCTCTCGCCGAATTTTCCAAAGCGGTCGTCAATACTCTTGCGATGGTCATTAATTTATGATAATCCGCGTGTAACTTATGGAACCTTACTTTTAATTTTTCGTAATTAGAATGCACGCTGCATAAGCGGAATTTCGTCACCGACAATTCTTGCGAACACTGCAGTAACTTTTTTTTGCTTTTAATCAAATTCGAAAAGTTCATTAATACAGTCTGCACACTTTTTGACTTTTGATTATGCTTCGTATCGTCGGACAAAGTATATTGTTCTTCGTCTTCGTCATTCTCTAAAAACACTGGAATGTTCCTATCGTTTGGTACGATTGGTACATTTCTCTGTCCAGTTGTTCTCCTTGTAATGGAATCTGTTTGCGACTCCTCCGACACAGACCCATGCTTTGGAGACATTTTATTCGAGTCTACGATATTGCATCCTACGTCGCTGATATTCTATACATTGAACAAATGTTTATGAAATATTTCGTTTATACATTTTCAAGTTTTCAACGTGTACTTAAGACACACGTGTAGTTATAGAAATCTGCTAATGCCCATTCTCTGACATCTAAGAAACTTGTAAGCGTGGGCCAGAAATGACCCGAGTGTATTTTAGATACACGTGAAATAAAGATTTCTAGTAGTACTTCACTTACTTGTTGTTTATATTTTTTAAGAAACACACATAAGTTTTCGGTTAGTTCGTCTATCCAACTTTTTTCAAATATTTTCGAAAGAGACGGTTCCGCGTATGGATTCTCGATAAATGGTAATGCAAAAAATGGTCTCAATTCCATATCATTCTTTAATTCTTTGCCAGTTGTATTTAAAAATACGCGCAACTCTTCCATACTATTGTTCATATTCTCCTCTATTTCGATCATAAAATCCTGTTATTAATGTTAAATCGATTACTACAAATGTACCATTCGTTCGGTTATTTACATTAACGATCTTAGAATTCAAATAAAAAGAAAAAGAAAACGAATTTGTATAAAGTAATTTGGATAAACATATTACAATAATGTGTCAGGATATTTTAAGTTCCTTTAACAGAAAAGATTTAATAAGTAAAATCGGAATAACTGTAATATAAATTAAATTTCATTGTATTAGGTACAATTAAAATTACCTCTTCATACTCTGAATCTTGTTGACTCAAAGATGTCATAGAATTAACTGTATCTGTTTGTGTTTTATCTAAATAATTGTAAAGAAGTACTGTCACTAGTTATGTACTCATTGAAATTTGTTATACACTATGTTATCATTATTACCTTTTTCTTTGTACCAATATGAAAGTAATATACGTTTAGGTAACATTGTGAAGTATACGTGTAAATTTAGTGTCAGAATTTTATAGGCTTTTGTTTGTTTTGCATCTTCAGGTATTAACATGTTCCATAACTAAAACCAACAAAGTTTTTTTATTAGGAACTACAGGAAGGCAGCTTTTAACACTACCTCATTTAATGCTGTCTTCGTGCAATTTGCTTTTAACAATTTGTAAAAATGGGGTTCTTTCATATAATCAACTCAGTGGACAATTAGTAATCAAAGGGCAGGATAATCTGTTAAAACATCATTCAAAACTTTCAACACCTACTGTAAGGATATTTGTCTCTTCACCTATCTCCATTTAAGATAAAGAACATTTGCCAAGCATTAAATGGAGTCTTATTACATAAAGCTGAACGAAAAAAAAAATACTTTTGTCATACTTTGAAAAATGTTCTCCAGTCCCCTGATTTGTAGGTTAACATTATTTGTTCATGAGGCTCTGTGTAAGTTTCATTGTTTGTTTTTAAATTGTTCTGAAGGTGTTTGAAACCCTTTGTTGCTGCTTCAGCTATCAATGCCCCAGCAGTGCTTTCAAAATTGTGTTCTATAAGAAACTGTACCAAAATATGTATACAGTTCGAATCATTAAAAACATAATTTCGTAAGACAAATGTTTATGAAATATACCTGATGAAGAAATCTTAAATCCTTGTTATCCGTTAAATCTACAGTAAGATTCTTATCCATTTTGCTCTTTATTTTTTTAAATAATCATGCAATAGTAGACGCGTGTAACATAACAAAATGTTACAATTATTTTTAGGCGACTATATCTTTAGAGACTTGCGCGAAATATCCACCTCCGCTAATATTTAGCACAGGGAATGTTTTTTCTTTTAAATCTACGTTGAAAATGTCAAGTTGCGTGTAGCAACTATGTATTGTGTCAAAATAATTTTGTACTATAAATTGTTAATTTATTCGTCTATCAAAAATATATATTGATTTAGCGGTCATTGAAAACTTGTGATTACTATAAGGTTATGTTTACAGTCTATAGAATTTGTTGTTAAGAATTTGTAAACGAATTGTTAGTGCATTATACCCCGTATCGAAAAACTTTGTATACCATAGAAATACGAAATCTTGCGATTGGTAGAATACTGGTGACTTTCTTTTAAAGTGGCAAGATTATGTACGCATACGCATTTTTAAAAATCTTATTTATTTACTGTTATTCTCAGTAGACCAATATTTATTCTTAAATACCCTAACTGCATAAACAACAGTAAATAATTTTTATGGACCAGTTATGTTTACATTTCTTTTTACGTATTTTCTGAAATCAAGGTCTCATTTTGAAACACCCTATATACACGTTTAATTGTTTACAGATGTACATAACCCTGATGGCTATATAGTGAAACATTCGTAGACAATAAATTAATTTTTTATTGTTTTATTTTAACCATTGAGAAATGGAAAAACACAAATGTGTTTTTGCTGGAAACATAATTCAAGAGGTTCATTTTCACATAAAAGTTCATACTGCAGGTTAGATTTCGATTCTGTGCTTCATAACTATGAATTTATCGTAGGTGCCCGCTTCTGCTATCTATGTACCGAATTTTATTACAAAAGAGGAAGAGGTAGAAATTGTTAAGCATATCAATAATGCTCCTTTACCAAAATGGACACAGTTGAGCCATCGCCGTTTGCAGAACTGGGGTGGCATACCACATCCCAAAGGTATGATAGCAGAAAAAATACCAATCGTAAGTATTTCATAATACATATATGTACGAGCTACGTTAATCTCTTTCAACTTCGAGGGAAAGTTATCAGCGTTCAACTTTTCCTCTCGCGAAGGAAACAAGGAATTTCAGGTCCGCTGAAAGAAAATTGACGCTAGAGAGTTTCCCTCGAAGCAGGGGATAACTTAATGCGACCGACCATACATAATATATTTGAATAAAAAGTGACATCAAAATCTGTGGTAATAAATTTTTAGTGGCTTCAAAAATATGTTGACAAAGTGTCATCTTGTGGTGTATTTGAAAATGATAAGCTACCCAATCATGTTCTGATTAATGAATACTTACCTGGCCAGGGAATAATGGTACGTAAGTTTTATATGACTATGTATTTTTTATTAATTCTAAACACAAGATGCATATCTTTATATATATTAAAATGTAAAATATGATGTTTGTTTATCAGGCACACTCAGATGGTCCACTTTTCCATCCTATTGTAACAACTATTAGTTGTGGATCTCATACACTTCTTGATTTTTATAAACGACTGGACACCGCACAGGTTGTAACAACTGCAATATATTAAACTGCCTTAAGGGGGGAGGGGGTATAGGATTCGTAAAATTGAAATTTTCCCCCTACAGTGTTAGTAGTATCCGCAATCGGATATCACATTATATAGAATCAAAATAGCGTAAATCATTCGATCTATCGAATTCGCGTTACAAGTAAACATAAAATAATATTTTATCTGCAGACTCCTATACTCCCGCGAGTACCTTTGAAGTATTAATAATGTGTGTTATTTGTAATATTTTTTTTCAGCTGCAACAACCTAATTTAGAGTTTAGTTTCCTATTAGAACGTAGAAGTTTGCTAATTCTTCGGGAAGATTTGTATCATTGTTATTTGCATTCGATCGCGGAAAGAGACGCGGATATTGTTTCAAGACATGTGATAAAAAATTTGAACATATGCGGAGAACAGTTTACCGAAGGGCAGTCGTTAGAACGGGACGTTAGATTGTCATTAACGATTAGACATGTTCCTAAAACTAGTAAACTGAAGCTAAAGATCGGATAATGCATTTTGCGTATACATTACTTGCATACGCGTATATAATTTACTATCGATAATTTTCGTATTTTTCTATTAGATAGTAATTTAAAGGGCAATGAAACTTGATGAATAATACGTAATTCTTGTACATTCGATTATTTATAAAATTTACAAATATTTATTTACAAAATGTGTTTACCTCAATTTGCCTCTGCTTTAGAAGACATTGGAGTATCTGTATCCTCATAATTTTCTAAACTCACATCCATTATTTCCTCATCACACTCATTCAACATTCCTTGTAAAGAATGTATAGAAGAGATTAAAACATGAAATTGTTTACGTCTCATTTCCAATTTGTGTTCCAATTGTTCAGATTTTTCCTTTATATTAAATCATATTTACATCAGCTTCTTTTAATATCATGCAGCAAAATGTAATTTTACAACCATTATAATCCAAACACATACCTTCAATTTGTCTAATTCTTCGCGCAGTGTAGCCAGCTTTAAGTTAGTTTGTACCCTATCTGGCTGTTCATTTATGACTTTAGCCAACACATCATACTCAATTCTGTTTTTTCTCACGCGTTTTGCATCCTGCAACTCTGCCTTTGTCTTTTCTATATCTCTTTTGGCCTCCTCTATCTGAATTTCAATTTCTTTCGATAACTGTTCATAGCTTTTTAATTCTTCCTGACTCATATTTGAGACTAGTCTGGATTTTCGTTGCGCGAATTCACATTGCGCGAGTTGCGACAACATTCTTTCGTGCAACGTGTTATCCGCGTCCGGGCTATTTATCCATTTTATGAATGATTTCAACAACATATTTATTCTACGATCGTCTCCAGTACCGTCTCCATCTATGAGTAATCTTCGACGTATTACTTCTTCTACAGAAACAAACAAATTAGAAAAGTATTAATATTTTGCCGAATAGTGTAACACATAACTTTCACGGTAAATATAAATAATACAACGGGTTATGTGCGGACGAACTTACCGTCAGACATCTTTTCACCTCTTCCAAAAAATACGGGTTAAATAATGTAAATAATATGTTATTTTTTAATATGTTTAATTGATGTTATTCGTCCATTATTAATATATACACACAAAATTATTAAAAGACAAAACGACGCTTTGAATACCACGCATCGTGCCTCTCTTTATACAATTTCAGACGCTTTAAGATAAGTTTCCACGTGACAGTAAAAGTCATGATCTTTGCTATTTCGAAAGTTCATGACAGTGTGATAGTCTCTGCCAAAGATTTATACCGATATTTCATTGTTATTTTTTGTTTGCACATTTATAATCCTTATAAAAACCGAAATACAGAAATACCGGTATGACGTCATAACGCTTTATGGAAATGTGGTTACCAGAAGTTACCGCTAGTGACGTAGATGGCGAGCTGAGGCATTATACCTGTTCACCTTCATGTTGAGACATTCGTTTTCATTGAATATAAGCCTTATAAATTCCCTAGTCTCGTTTCTAGGGAGGAATAAGGCTGTAGCTCCAACGGAACGGCAGGAATTATAATTGAATTTATTGATCGTCAATTATTTAAACAATTACAATTGGGATTGAGACCTAACCTACATATTTTGTTTAAGATTGTGTCATTTATTTGGAGGCAGCTTGTTTTTCAATAGTACCTAGTCTATGGTAGAAGGTATATTTAGTTCTAATTCCTATCGCTACGATCACTATAGCCTTATTCCATTTCGAGTCGATCACGTTGGATGTGACAGGGAAATGATATTATGGTAGTTCAAGAATCGTGCGTCCATCGATGTGGCAACCTATTCGAATAAGAAAGTTGACATCGCTGGCTCATTTACAAGGTAATTTTATTTTTCCATATGTTCTCAGATATCGAAGATAATCGCATTCATTTCTGCGTAATAGGGCCAAGAAAGAATGAGTTAAACGACAATTACATTTAATTATTTTTCCGTTGGTCAGAAGACTTTAGTTAACAATAAACGTGCTTTTGACATTCGTTTCTTATCGCGCAGAACGAATAGTTTTAATAGAGCTTACGAAGGAGCAGAGATAATGCCCCAAGAAAAGTTATTAGGTTCCGCAAGACAGCGAATGCAGCGCGTTCCCGTTGGAATATTAAAATAATCCGCCATTACTTTAATAAACCTGTCTTCTTTGTTCCCTTCGTCCGGGCGACTTTTCTATGCTCCTCGAAGAATTTCGACGCGGCAGTCGCAGATGTCACTGTACCCCTAATGAGCGCGCTATTTTTCACCAGTATTTTTATCCCGTTTATTGGCTGCCCGTTTCACAAACTGTCAGCCGGATATTAATCATCCCGCTGTTACGACTCTGCCTTTATTTCTTCGAAGGATAAAGAATGAAAAAGGCCAGGGGAAGGAAAACTTGTGTTCCTTCATTAGTAGTATTAAAACGGCTCTAATACAGCAGATTTCATTGAGCTGGGGAGCTGTCAGACGGTAGAATAATTTTTTATATTATACATTAATTAATTTATAGGCCTCCTGGCTATTCCATTATTCCTCGTAGAATATGTTAATTATTTTCAATACACACCAGTTTCGGACAATTTCTATCGTTATTGTAATATCAAATGCTACTTTATATTCTATGGACTACTTTTTGAGGTTGGTACACTTTGCAACCATGTGCATTGTGGCTCTTCGATCGTGAAATCAACCTGCATTGTGTTTGAAACAGTTTCTTGTCTTAATCATATTATATTTGTGATAAAATAAATCGTTGTATGTTAAACAGGAAGAAATTATGCTGCATTCGGGGGAACGAAGAATATAAGGAAAGTTCTACCACGATTTATTATGGTCGAAACGAGAAATTTGCCAGTGAGTACATGTGCGTTCTTAAAAATTTTACAACGTGTCTAAATATCTCAAAATCGTATATTCTTTTTAACAGAGGATCGTGAAACTTCTTTTCCCTTTCATTTCTTTTTTCATAGAAACAGGTTATCTTATTTGTAAGCATAAGATTTAGTTATAGATCCAATCGATTAGAATCGATATACCGACAGGGTTAGGAATGATTTTAATTGCGTCACAGCGCACTCTGTTCGAAAGATGCATACTTATACGCATTAAACGGTTATTAGCAGTGCTACGATTAAGTGAGTGCACGTGTATCGTTTCCTGTTCTTTTCGTATATATTTATGTTCAGTCCATTTGTTATTTCTGTTAAATAATATAACACATAGCTCAAGGACTTGGAGAAGGAGAAGAGGTATGTGCACGAATGTCTTTTTATTCGAATATCTTAACCTACACGACTCGGTTAACCGAACATTAACCTATATGATTGCAACATCGTGTCCGCGTCAACGAATGAAAAACTTGTTTCCAATTACTTAATTACTGTTTGCAATACGCATAGAACGAACAATTGCGTGGATTATCGTACAGATAAATCTTTATTAATCGTCGTTAGAGTTACTGGAAATCCAGGCGAAGAAAAAGAAACATTATAGGTTATTTGCCATCGATTTATAGATTCTATCGAGAACAAACAAGTGATCTCTAATTTAAAGTGCTGTTTGTTAATGATAATTCTTTATATGATACGAAGGTCAGTTGTTTGACAGGGATTTATGTGTCTCGCGAAATATATGAAACGAAAAATTGTTTCTATCGCGGTTATGTGCATACCAATTTCGACCAAAAGATTAGGATGCAAATAATTCTTGAAAGGTGTTTTTCGGTATCTTTAATAGAAATAGGTGTTTATTTCGGTTTGTTGAAAACGTGGTTTCGCGTAATTGTTGAAACGTAACGATAAAACGATTGTAGGGATATTAATTGTCAGTGGCAAAGAAGCGATTTATAGATTCTGTTTCGAGGGAATATCGACGTCCACGAGACTGACAGTGCAATGAGTGGTCGTATATGAGTTTCTCGGGATGTAAAAATCGATGGAACGTAGAGGGCCTAATATATCACGATTTATTTAGCGATAGATCGTCCGAAAGATACTCGCAATGAAACGGCGCGTCGAGTTACATTGTACGCTCCTTTCACTCCCGTCTATCCCATAAAAGTCCCAATAATAATTTCTGATGTTTTCCGATGCAACATGTTTGATTTAGTGTCGGACATTTTGTGATCGCATATCTGCCTCGTAAATCTCTCCGCGGTGGCGCCACTGCATAAAAATATCAAACGTCGATGTGTCCGCGTTCAACCCCAATCCCACGTAAAATATTGCCCGTGATTCCGCGCGACGGAAATAGCCTTTCATTCCTGGCTGCCTGATAATTCCAGAATTTCGCGATTTATACTCCGAAAGGTTATAAAAGATACGCCCGATTGCGTGTTATTATTAATTGCTGCGCGCCACGATAAAGTGAAACGTTTAGTTTTAAAAAATGCCCTCAAACGAATATCGGAGGACTGGCTCGGAATATACGGTAAGATTATTCGGCCAGATTAATCGGTATTCAAATTGAAAACGCCCCGTAGGAGACGGAAAATAAAACTTCCGCGGCCATCAACGTCTCTATCGCGTATACTAATTACGCCGGAACTCACTGATTTCAGTATTTGCTTCCTGTCGTTCTCTGATTGATCGGATCGTACGTTACAATGATAAACCTTCGGTACGTTTCTGTTGTTCGTGATTCGTTAGTCTAAAAAAAAAAAAAAAATATTTTTGTTTTATGTTACATCGATCTACATTTCAATGTAAATTTGCCCAGATTGCCGTGAATTAAGCAACGACATCTTTCGTCAAATGAGTCACGTCGAGGTAATTACTATTATTTTTTCCCTTTAGCATATAATGTAAACTGGACAAAGCAGAGATCTGTGTTGTTCATTTTTCACTTTTGTAACGTTTGTCTTAGATAAATCTTACGTAAATGTCCATATTAATGCGTTCGTTTACATTTCAGATGTTAAATAGTGGATTATTTTATTTGAAAATGAGATTAAGAATCAGGAGAATTACGTTGATCTTCTTGCCTTTTTAGAAAGGATCGAACGCAGCATTTTTAGCTCGAAGTTTCTCAGAATAAGGTTATGGTGCACGATACGTGTTTCCGCGGTTGCAAAATCGGTAGGTGGCGGGTCGATCTTATTTATCGATCGAATCGTTCGACTATCGAACGAGGTACTTACGGACCGGTGGATGCATTTATCTCAGTGACGTCATCGTGACGCACGAGTGGTTGAAATGATAAGTAATGATGTTAATAAATAGCGTAGAGTCTGCATCGGCGCAAATAGGGAATCGCAGAGTAGAGAGCCCCTCGGCTCGTTGGATCAGGGGTCGCGCGTGAAAACGGGCCTGCGTGTGTACTAATCGTGGCGGAAAGGGTGCCATGAGTTATGAGTGCTCTATGATATCAATGCATCAATTTGACTAAACGAAGGATTAATTTAATAACAAGTCAGCAGATGAGTAGTCGGATGATAAATAGAGAAGGGAAGAATGGCGAACGATTTTTAAAGGGGGGTTTGGGTGGGTGTAAACTTACGTTCTTTTCTTTCCCAGCATCGATGATTTTCGATCGAAAGATATAAAATTTCTCAATTATCGTGGAAAAGAGTTTCGAACGATACGTCATAGCGTAACTATACTTCTTTAGTTCAATATCTAGCAATTTACAACGGTATCGAAGATTTTTGTGAAGGGGGTTGATGCTGAAATTTTTCGTCGAAAAAAAAATTTTCAAATCGTCCTGGAAAAATTATTTTTGCTTGTGGGGGTTAATTACAATCATTTTTGTTGAATAAACATACCCCCGAAATCCTATGCATTTTCGAGAAAAAAATTCTTTACCGAAAATGCAATGTCTGAATTTGACTTTATTTTTATAATAATATTGTACATGGTTTGAACATTGAATGCAAGAAGTGGCTCGTGGGATGGATACAAAGTAGGGGGAGGGGGGGTCCTTCAATTTGCGAAACTGATGCAGTAAGTTAAGGGTGGTTAGGGTGTCCATGGACAAGGGGAAAATCCCCTAGTTATGCCCGTAACAAAGTCAGCCTCTGCTTCAATATTGTCGTAATCGCCGTTATTATTGTATTGTCAATCATGCGTTATTCCGCTCGAGGTGGAATATTGCTGGATCAAATTATTCAAGCGACCCGCCTTGGATCAATTTCTAACAGAAAAGTAATATTCCTACGAACGGTCCAGGAAGCACATTTTATTATAGGACAATAAAATAAGTAGTTATGGAACTATAACACGTGTATAGGATATGGACTGTTCATTATTCGACTGGAAGTGTAAGAATGGAGATAAAACAACGTCGAATAGAGTTCTTCTAAAAGAACTGTAATAATATTAATAAAAGTCCTTCAAAGTATTTTTTAATATCCACAACATACAGAAAATAAATATCAAATTTAGAAGACCAATAATTCGTTACTGAGTGACCATCTGTAATTGTGCCAAGTTACACATTTCGTCCACCGTTGTTACAATTTATTTTCGTATTGAAGAAGATTCTGAATCGAAAAATCTGCATCATCAAAGTATCACTCTGCAATTATGTCCCTCGGTGCACGTACCCCGCCGTTCGCGAAGGGCGAAATTAAACGAGACGCTTAAGGTTCATATTCCATTCTCACGGACGTTAGCGTTAGTCAAAACCGTACTCACCCGTGGATTTCCCCGTCTTCGCAGGTTCCATGAACGTCGTTCGATCCTCCCGCCCTCCCTCCTTCGTGCTCGCCGATTTAATCCCGGGTTCAGCACTCGATTTGATACGTTACACAGCGGTTTGTATGCCCTAACTCGCCTTACTCAACACGGTACACCCTGTTCGTATTACTGCTCCTACGACCCGCCCATACTAGATCGCTTCATTTTGTTTCACCCTCGCTTCTCTCATTATCTCGTGCAACCACTCTCTACCACCCCCTTTTCCCCCGGATACGTCTTCTTCCCTTTTCTCGCCATACCGTCCTCCTAGCCGTTACTTTCTCGCCACGGATTCCGAACGCTCTAACCCGCCCTCCGTCCTTACGAATCCCTTGAATCCCCATTTTTCTCTTTGTCTCGTTCCTTGCTCGGCGCGCGCTATCGCGCTTAATGTTCCTACAGTCCTCGTCTCTCTGCAGCATCGGCCGCGCCACAAGGGTTGTTCGCCTCCGTCCCTTGCAGTCTACCCCGATCGAGCACCACCCCCTCTAACGCGAAGCGGAAGCGAGACCGTGGTCTCCCCCAGTTCGCATTTAAATTAGATTAGATAAGTTAATCAATGCGGTATTCGAAGTAAAACCTGGGATTTCGTGTCAGCCGGTTACCGAAGAGAAATTATTGGTACTGTCGGGATCGCGATCGGTCGATCTCACGAAATCGTCGACTGGCTGGGCGGCGGGGGGGCGACAGAAACCCGATAGCGCGGTTTTACGTTCGCGCGTGCCACTTTCTTGAAAATCCCTAGCGTTACTACGTTTAACACTTTCCCAAACGCACGCTCTTTCTATACTACAAGCAGAAACATGGCTTTTGTAGCTCATAGAATACGGGGAGTTTCACAAGATAAGATTTTTAAAACGGTAATCGTGGTCAAAGTTAATATAAACATTTCGTAAAACATTCAGACGAACGCAAAATTAGTGATACACTTGATGCATTCAAAGTTCTGTGTATTCTTAGATCTTAAAATTTACACAGAGTACAATTTTCTTTTATATCTTAAGAAAGATTTTAAATTGGCAGCTATTAGCTCGATGTTACCCACGAAGAATAACTTTTTTATCGTGGTTAACACCGATTACCAGGTCTCACCACGTGGAGGTTGCTGCGAGTGGAGACCCAAAGAGAGATAGATGGAATCAAAATCCCTTCGATCTCCCTTTTACATTCTTACAACCTAGATTACTAAACTAAAGAGATAGAAGGAAGCAATGTTCCTTCGATCTTCTAGTTTAGTTGAACCAAGTAATTATTTCGTTTAAAAAGGGATGAAGAATTGAAGAAATGAGATTGAAGAATTCTCCGCAGTGGCCCTGCTCATAAGCCAAAGTTAAAGTTAACAGTTAAAACTGTCTTGTCTACAGAGAAACTATTTCGATTGGTCCCACCTCTTGGCCATTTCTGGACCGCTGACCTTGATGTCAACCTCACTGTTGACCACCAGTGACCATAATCATTGTTGACCATCGACCCATTAAAATCATTACGAAGTCTAAGATTCAAGCCTTCTTACAAGCATCTCCTTACAATTTAATGCGTGATCTTTTTTCCAACATTTTGTTCCTCTTTGAAGGAGTGTATTTTATGTTGTAACATCAATAAGAGGCGAAATGGGTTATCAGAGGAACCGACGTGCTTTCATATGAAACGTGGTCAGAAAAGTTCGACCATCATTACCGTAAACGATGCAGAGTGTGAAGTTATTACTCATTCGCGCTGGTATAAATTGATTCCCCTTAATTAGTAGTATAGTACTCCGCGTATGGCCGTAGGTGCTCCTTGACGGTTACATTCACGAGATGTTAATGGATCGTGCGAATTAATGGGACGCGACTGGCAGGGGTGCGTTAACACACGGTTCTCGGGCGATTCGGGAAATTAGTAAACTTGCTTTGTAGTTAGCTAAGTCGAAGGGGTTTCGGGTGGGTGGCTGAAGGGCGGAGAATCTATAGTTCAATACAGGTCCTCGAGCACGGCTCGGGGACGAAAACTTTTTGCCATTTTTCTTTGCTCGGCACTCGTTAAGACAATTTATAATTCTATTCTGTAACGCCGTAGCGATGGGCGGTAAGGGGGTGGACGGCGGTGCAGACAGAGTCAGACGTAGTCCGACTTTACTCCCTTTACGACGCTTGGCACCCTCTCTGTCACGGCGTACTGCGCCAACTTTTTTCATATTCCAATTAGAATATTTTTCATTGATTTAAAGCCTCGCGAGAGCAAATATTAACGGCTTAACACCACGATAAATTTACACTGCCAATGCCTCCGGGATTCCGTTTCGTCCCTGCAGTTACCCTCCCCACTCCTGATCGAGGGTGGAGCGAACGACGACCGGCATAAGGACTCCGCTACCTACGAATGCTAACTTTATGACTCACGAAAACTCTCGTAACATTAATCACCGTGCGTATATTTGAAATCGATATCAGTTACGAAAACGTTCACCACTCCTCCCACCCCCAACCACGTTCGGTGTTTTTGCACGCCCTATTAGGTTCCAGTTACTTTGCTACACTTCCCTACGAAAGATTATTTCTAGTCTATTAGGCTGCTGCTAATGAGTTAATTCTCCTCTGGTTTATCTGTCGATGGATTCCCTTTACGGGGAACATTTTACGCGTGGCAGTAAAGTTCGTGATTTTTATTCCGAATCGAAGTTGCGCGATAGGAACCTTCGCATCAATTATTTTATTACTCCAATCGGTTATTGTCTTTGGTGTTCTTTGTTTTATTAAGTATGTATAGGATACTTGTAGTGGTTAATAGACCATAGACCAAAAGAATCCATTATAGTTTAGGAATAAATATTTTATTACACCTTGCTCCGACGATTACAGTTAAACCGAGATGTTTTGCTTTATTGTTTTTGCCAGGATAAAATTGCATTAACTTAAATATGCGTGTCTCGTGTAATGACTTTTTTTTGTTTTGTTAACATTAGCAGGTACAATGTAGGATTTTATTGGCGGGCTGTGCGTTAAAAATTACGTCATTCAAGTGTCTTCCTTTATGATTGATGCGTTCTCTGCAACGCACCGGTACATCGTTCATTACGACCCCTTGCATGCGGTTATCAATAGTCCTGATGGCCTTGGTGATTTTCGTCTTCAATTTATCTACCTACACACGGGCGACTCGTTCGCACAGAGAATTAACAGAAAAAGTGTACACTGTCTGTCGACGTGGTAGAACATTAATCTGAAAGTGTATATCCATTATGACTTGTTATGCCTTGCATTCCCATATTATTAAACTAGCCTTAGACTTATTTATCCACATAAAAGGTACATTAACTTCTGGCAAACGAAAATTTAATATTTTACTCTAAGCGGCTCGGCTCAATATAAATAAATCTTTTGGGAATTGGTTTTCTGTAGTGGATACATCTGCGTTTCAGAGTTCTTACTTTGGAAATAATTTCAGCGTTCAGTAGTAATGAGAATGCCCATCGAGGTATAAAGCGCGGTGTAATTGTAGGATGATCGAGATGGAAATGGATTCTGTATTAAAAAACAAGTCGAAATTGTGGAACACATTTTTTTCGTACGATGCTTCCTTTTCTAGTAAATGAACTTTGACCATTTGCTGGGTGCACGTGCGCCAAACAGTTTTCATAGTTACTTTTCTCGGAAACGAAGACTCGAATCGCAAAATTTTATTCCACACATTGAACTTATTTTTGGCAGAGGAATCTTCTTCCAACCTTCATATACACATATCATAAATTACGTCATGGATCTTGTGATTTGTTGACTTTATTTCCGAGCTATTTTTCCGTTAAAGTATTCGTTTTGATCATTTTAAAAGGTCCAACTACTCGGAGCTTTATTTTATCATTTGTTTCAACATCAATAATTTTGGAACAATTGTTCTACACAATGTACTTGACGTAAAATACTGTTTTTAGAATTCATAATAGATACAGCTTTTGGAAATTGATTTAAAATGAAGTATTGTGCCTGCCTCTTCTTTTGCATGATGCTTTTACTTGCAAGGGATCGTCATATTTAGTTGGAGTGAAGTGTAAGAAATAAATACACAGTGGTTTTATAATTACCATAATACGTATTCCATTTATTAAATTGGAGATATAATACACAAGCGATAGATAACACGTATGTATAATTTATACAATATTTTATACAGATTGTCTCTACCTTTCGCTTAGCGACTTATCTAAATACTGTACAGTAATGTTTCGAATATTCGAGTAATTTGGTACGCTATATACCTGGCTTTCGTGAATATTCCTCCGGTTATTCGTCATCGAATGCGCGAGCCAATCACTCCGTCGCTCATGCAGAAACATTGTTACAAGATTTTTCTGAATCCACTCGTGTATCGTTAGCCTACGAGTCTTTAGGCGCACGCTTCGTGTGATTATACATATTTATATGCGTATATCTACGTTCCTATTCTTTTGCGTTCTTCAGTTTTAGTTTAATTGGGAGTATCTACTTGTGGGATGACTCTAAAATAGGCGATCAAATTTTGACGGAGTTGCCCAATCGATTTCAAGAACCAGAGAAAGCCATGGTCACAAAAGAACATTTTTATAAGTTCTAATAAGAGCAAATACATCGTCTATTGTCGTTATTTCAACTTGCATAGATTCAGAGTCACTCCAATTCCCAATGGAGCCAAACGTTGTTGCATAAAGATCAAGTGGTCGTTCAAGGTCACTCGGGCGCTATCCCCACCACACTGTTGGGCTCCTCCCACTTTTCCCACGTACATCTGCGCGCGCACGGTGTTGCTAACGTCATTCGCAGTTAGATAACCTTGAACGACCAGTTGATTCTGCTTTAGAAATTTTTCTCCGGCAATATTTTTGAAAATGGAAGTCGAAGAAATATTCGTCTCTCGAGAACTTAAATTTGTATTATATTTGTACAGCCTTATCGCTATTAAATATTATTTGTAAATAAGAAATTGTTTTCGTAACGAGTTGGAACGCTCCGCCAGACTTTGGCGATTTACTTTAGAGCCATCCGGTATACCTATGTCAGATTCTTATTAAATATGTTAAATATCACATTCACGTTTATCGTATCTACAGAATATACAAAATCCACTTCGTTCCGCTTATCCATTGGCTTAAATTTCACTGGGACGTAAATAGACAACTTGTAGGAGGAATCATTGCGTATTTTTTTGCTCTTTCGTGTTTATTTATTCGAATATTTATATCCATAGTTGCTCGCCTGATATTCAGCATACATTTACTATACACGTGCTGTTAACCGAATAATGATATTACCGGTGTCTCTTTTCTTATTAATAATTTATTACTTGCAGGACTCGGTGTTGACGCGACGGCGAAATTTTCCTCGAATTTTTATAAATTTTAAGGCAAGACGCGTCTTTTGTGATTTACGAGTATGTTCGTCTCATAATTGTTTCATAATTCTCGTATCGATAAAGTGTAACGAATTATCATAATTTAAGCAACACGATACAGTTTCTGTTATTCTTTAAATTATTTACAAATAATTAGTCGACGTTCAACGCACAGATGACTAGAATAGAACATGTTTTTTTAATTTGACATTAATTTATGATTGTGCATTACGATAAAGAAACTGCTTTCTTGCCTTAAAACTACTAGAATCGTTTGCAATTCACTTTCTATCGAACTTCCTTTGTGCTGTGGACATCCTGCAAATAATCTCATTGTATATTACTGTCTCTGAGTTTCGTATCATAATGCAATAATTTTGCGTGGTAATTTTTAACGTACGTCTAGACAGATGGCACAATCGTTTCTTCGTTATACATATAGGAATATCTTAGTACAAATATATACAAATGACAATAGATTTCTATAAACATTAAAAACTCGTTTTGGGCAATTATTTAAAAAAAAAAAGCGAAACTCGACATTGTGCTACCAAAACTCATTAATTAACTTAGAATTTGAATTTTAACTTCGCGAAAGACACGAACGTACCAACGAAATTTCACTCGTTTTGCAAAACTTGTCGCTCTTTGGTTTTTTAAAATAGTTACTATAAATTTTTGACGGTACCAAAACAGAAAACATCAACGATACAATAGGTTCGTATTTAAAATATCATTTACACTTTTAACTAGGCCTTTCCGTTCACAATTAATGCGTTTTAACAGCACAATCTTTCATGCCTCGTTATCTGTTTCTCTGTCGAACAGGAATTACTTCCAAACTGGGGGTGTCTTCTATTATAACAATTACATAGAATTTCGATCGAAGCTGAACGTGGCGATTAGTTTTTGAAACACAGAGGTTTTCGTATCGACGGAAATTATTTTCAGGCTCGAAGTAAGACAAAATTATTCGATTGTTTCTCGAATATCCACGCGACGACACGAAACAATAAAAACGGACCGTAAAAAAACAAAATTTCCCTTCGCACATGGTGAAACTCTCCTTATACACTTCCATTTCTTTCGTAGGAATCTACCTAGTAAATGTTTTTTCCCCTTTCATCACGTTAATGCTGTTTTTACACTTCTTAATGCCTGTACTGTTGCTCGAGTTCCCTCCTGAGCCTCTTCGCGGCAGTCTCGCTGTTCCCATCAGTCTCTGCGTCGCTGCATCCGTCCTCTCCTTCGGCAACAACGCCCTCTACTTCCTCCTGCCTCCTTTTCGCCGTTGCCATTTCCGCCGCGTGCTTTTTCCGCCATTTTGTTCTTCTGTTTTGGAACCACACCTGGAAACAAAGATCCCAAACAACTTTAAAGACCATCGCTCCTTTTGGTCTTTGTAATTATTAAATTTACTTAAAATCTATCTGTTCCTCCACATATTTAGCTACACGGATTGGAAACCTAGCCTCAGCGTCACATTTAACACAGTACCAGACCTAATCTCAATGCCATTGTCGATTCGTTTAAGTAGAGTAGATGCTATATTTACTGACTGGACACATTTTCTACCTAACTAGGTCTCCTGTTACTCAGAGTTCGAGTATATTTACTGTTAATAAATGCTTGTGTGCATGTTAGATCCGACGAAATTTAGAAGCGATTTATACATGAATAGAGAAGACTCGCAGCTGCCTACCTCTTGGAGATGAGAGAGCGGCGCCACTGGACAAAGGATGCCTGGACAGAGGATTCGGACTCGATGGTGTCAATGAAACGTCTCCTTCATCACCTTGCTACAAGATTCTAATGGAAGTGTGCGGGGTTAAATTCAGAATAGTCAGACACAGGACATTAAAATTGTTAGAGGATCAATCAGGAGGATTGTCTATGAGATGTCTCCTTCTGCACTTTGTTAAAGGGGGTACGAGGCTGGAGTGGGACTTCCTGGCTTTAGTCAGGTCGAAAACCTCGATTAAGCTGATATTCTCCTATACCTGGGATGTTACTTTGATGGGTTGCCTGGTGCGGAGAATTTCGGCGAAGTTGGCGGGCTCACTCTGGTCAAATCCACTCACCTCACCTCCACGTTGGGGCCCCTGGGACTCTGTACAGCAGGGTACAGAGTGCGAAAGAGTGAGTGGTAGTAATGGGAGGAAGGTGTAAGCCTTGGTTCCCTTAATGTCGTTACGCGAAGTTGCGCTCACTGCACCTTATTGTAAGATTCTAGTGGAAGTGTTGTGTATAGAGCCAGACATAGGAAGTGAAAACTGTTTGAGTCTTCAGTGAAACAGTGTCTGGGCAAAGAACTTGGACTTGATGCTCAACGAAACACGTCTTTCAGTACTTTGCTGTAAGATTCTAGTGAAAGTGTCGTGGGGTTAAGTGAAAAATAGCCAAGAAAGAAGAAATTAAAGTTGTAGGGGGCTGATCAGGTAAGTTGACTGCAATGTAAGATTTCAGTGAAGCGTGATGGTTTTCGTATCTCTGGCGAGTGTCTAGCACGACGTCTCAAATCCTCTTTAGGTATAATCTAGGTAGCATGCCACACTCGACAGTCTAACACAGTAGAGTACGATGCTCTCTGTGTCTGCCGCGAGTGTCTGACCCGACGTTCTAAACCCCTTTTAGTTACTACCTAGGCAGTGCCAGTAAAATAGGGTCCGCAATATCTGTAATCTAGGCAACACGTCAAACTCGGCAGAATGGCGTGCGTACCACTGTGCATCTAACAGAGTATGATGCTCCTTGTATCTCCGAGTGTTCAGCCTGACGTTTTAAAGCCCTTGTTGCTAAAACGCAGGTAATATGTCGTCACTTAACAGGGTGCTTCCGAGAGTGGAACGTAACACAGTGGACTATGATGCTCTCTGTGTCTGTAACAAGTGTATGACTTAAGCCGTCATCTCGTCTTTCGGCGTCAACATCCTCCCGGGTACGCATGGTCCCGTAATTGGAGCATGCTTATTATTCAGCCTAATCAAAATGAAGGTACAGAGGCGGCGAGAGCAAGGGCCCCGGGGTTAACGAACACACCTTGACGGAAAAGGAAGGCGACTGTTAAGGTGGTCCTGTACATCTATAAAGCTCGAAATACGCAGCAGGAGTCTGTGTCCCCACAACAATGTATTTAATTAACGTAACGGGCGTCAGGGGAGCGCGGGACTCGAGCGTAGCGATTGCACCCACAAACCACCCTCTATCCATGCCGGCGCCGCGTGACCCCACTAAACTCCACCCCGTGCCACCCCTCTTTTCTCGCCAATCCGCAGGCTTGTTCAATGGCCGCCAAGTCGAGAGCTTAAATTAAAGATATAAGCGTCCCGGTGCGAGGCGGTAAACGAATTAAAAAGTAAACGGCCCACCGTAAAAGTTAATAGCTGTTCGGATGAAAATTAAAACACTCGAAGGAATTAAGATAACGGAGAGAAAGGAAGCCAGACAATCTGGAGAGATTGACTGTAAGCCCGGCCGACGTAAAACGTCGATTCCTCTTTAAACCCACCCCCACCTCCCCTTCAGCCCCCCCTCCCCTTCGTTCGCTTCTATTTTCGTTAATCCTTCCTCTCGACCTTCCATTCTGGCTGGTTTCTTTCGCCGGGACGCGATAGAGTGACGCTCTGAATCTCATTTGTGTTCCTGATAGAAACTGTGCCCGAGCTCTCTGCCGGGTTCTTCATTTGGACCTTGCAGCCAATCGAACGGTTTTGTAATTCAAATCGTGAATGTATCGGGCCTTTCGAAAAGTTCTATTGATATTCTTTAATCATTTGGAACTGTTCGAAGATATTATCGCGAGGGGTTTGCTTACCCTGCTTTCAGTGCTCTATTTCTTGAGTGTGAAGTTTGCATTTTTGAAAAAGTTATCGGTGCTTTGGCAGAACGGTGGATATTGAAGACAAGATGAGAGACAGTTAATGCAGTTGAGATCTAACCTCAAATATGGAGCAGGACAGAGTCAGAGTGATACGTAATGATGAATAGCAGAAAGGAACAATTGAATTTTGTGCTTGCAAGAGGTCAATAACCAGTGTGCAAACCTTGACCTTTGTTCACGGGGAAGGTCCAGCGAGAAGCTCGCCAGATGGCAGGAGCGGCAGCTTTTCCAGATCGAAAAATTGAATAAAAAAATCAAATGGTTTCTGTTAAATGGAAAAAATTGCCCTCATCGGTTGGGAAAAGGTGTACCCCCGACCATGAATCGGACGAAGTTGGTTCTACTGCTTAAATAAATCAGCGAAACCATAGTTAAAACTGACAGAGATCGTGTTCGGTGAGAAATGGTCGCTCAGTAATTGAAAAAAAGATAAAAATATCCGTGAAAGAGATCTCCGTTCGAAGGGATGCTCTTATCGGAACGTCACGGAAAGAAATATTTCGGGCGATTTCGACTTAATAATGCGTCCGTGTGATTTCGCCGCACGATATGTTGATCGTGGGTCATCGATTGAACGTTTTATCGTCTTTAATAAAAAGGAAGGGACTACAATAAAAACAAGGAAAGGCGGGAACCGAAACGGATAAGGATAAATTTTTATTACCAGCCCGCGAAGACAGTGGCACTTGACTATCTTGGATTGCAAAATTATGCTTCGCTTTGGGCTTGGAAATTCGTCTTTCATTTACGGTAAATCATCGTATGATTCTAAGGGATGTAAAAGACAAACTGAAGAGTCAATGAAAGAAGAAAGAAATTATTTACGTTTTTATTGTTCAAAGTTTGTGGTATTATGAGTGCGAAGTTTAAACAAATTCTGTGTATATTGCTGATCGGAGCAATCAAGCTTCGGTCGCTGAAATAACATTTTCAGACGTTTGTCGAGCGGTGAAATTTATGTTTCTGCGTTTGTTGGTTCGCGATGCGTAATGTTAATAATATGACGGACGCAATGCACAATTGATAATAATATATTCGGTCGTGGCGTGGATTTATCTCTAACTGGAGCAGAATGATCCCATCGCCATTGTAAGAATTGATTTTCGGATAACATTATGGCGGTACACTGTTTAACCAGGAATTACCTCTAATTTAATAGACCGTAATGGGGCCAAAACGTGACGCAAGTAACCGATAATAACCCATTAAAATCTCTGCGCTTTACATGCCCTCAAATTGAACGTTAACATTAGAATAGCCGGTTAAACGATTCGATATTAATCGGTGTCGCGCTGCCTAACCAAAGAAATCCATTTCGTTTCAATGAATATTCATTTTGTACTCTCGAATCTCGAAAGCAATTATAACAATTTTAATTAACAAAATGTACTTCGTCGCTACATGAACAGCTAACAACAAATTTATGATAATAGCTAATGGATGACTAGCAAATCCCGTCGAAAAGGTATCGTTTGGCGCGTAATACGCACAGATTTCGATCAGCATTTTCGGGATTTTTCCCGTCGAGAAATATAGTGGTGAAATGTAAATGCAGAGGAAGATCTTCTGGCGTGTCATTCATCTTGTTTTTGAACGCATTAGTCACGCACGCGTTGTAAACGTAGTCACGAGGGGGGCATGTCCCCAGCGTTACCTCGCAACTGTTCGATTTATTAAATCAGGATTATCTAAGCCCATTACTTTGTCCTGTAAAGCTAGATACAAAACCGCATTTATAACTGCGCAAAGCCCTTACCGCGGGGTGGAGTGTTGATCTCTTTCTCTGTCGCCCCATCTGACACTCGTATGCCGTCTCCCTTCTCTCCTCTGTTTCTCTTTGTCTCTCAGACTCCATCTTGCGCTCTCTTGCTCTCTTCGCGGACGCACGCGATGCCCTCGCTTCAACCCTCCTCCTCTCTCCAGTAACAGATAATACCGCTAGTATCTGATCTCGTTGATATTGGCGGATAATTTACTATGCGAAAGATTACAGGCGTGACTCAGATCTTTACGCGCGATCGGAACGAGAAAATTTGTACGGACACGCGTTACTTCGCGATTACACGCGACGAACGAGCAGGATTTTTAGGACTGGATGGGGTGATCCTGGTAATCGGGACTATGCAAGTCATTGGTAGCTTGAAGAGGGCTATTACAGAGATTGGACAGACTATCTGGGCAGTGGGAGCTTTGGTGAGGCTATCTTGGGTGTTGGTAGTGTGAGAAAAGTTGTTTTGGAGACTTCAAGAGACTGATCTAGGCCTTAATAGGCATTAGAAACTTGGGAGGACCTGTTCTGAGGCATTGGTAGCTTAGAGTGATCTTTTATAAAGATTAATAATTTGGGAGTAGAGTGTTTTAGGTATCAAAAGGTTGGAAGAAACTGTTCTAGCGATTGGGAAGATTGTCGTAGCTCTCATTCAGTAACCCGGTTGATTGACTTTAGTGCACTTCTATCATTGATATTCGCAGCGACTTTCGTTTCCTGACTTTCCTTTCAATTCAGATTTTCCGTCCTGTCACATTTCCCTCGCAGCTTTCACGGTGTTTTTCTCCCCACTCAACTCTTACTTTTTCCCTGTCTTTCGCCCTGCTTCCTTCAATTATTCCGCTTTGCTGCGTGCCTACTCTCATTATTAATTTTCTCCCTCCCGCTTGTCGATAGAGCCGAATGATATTTAAGTAAAAGAAACTGGATATGCCTTTATCCTCCGTGGCTCCCTTAGAATCAATTATCTCGGCGTGAAATTAAATTAACATTCGATACACAGAGTGTTTCTGAAAAGTAATTGTCCTAACGAAGAAAATGGTAACTCGTTTACTATGGATGTATTTAATGGATATTATCAGGAGCTGTTTAAGTACATCAGAACGTTCAACATCATTCGATTCACTCTTCTATAATTTATCGATCGACCGAATCCACCGTAATAAACCAACTGCAGCAGGTTTTTATCGGGAAAACGAGATCGGTTCGCATATCATTCCGAACTGCTGGATAAATTTATCGAGAGGTGGATCAATGAGGCCTTAATGAGATATATTACCAAATGAGAGTGTTTATATCGAATGCGGTCGACCCCGGCTGGCTAAGCACCAATCATGTCCGCTGCCGATCTATAACGTCCTCGAAATTAACGTCATTATTGAGGTAAAATAACCATTCCACTTTTTGCCTATTAATAACTCTATCGATTCTCTTTTATCCACACTTACATGACGTTAGTACACGTAATATAGACATGGAGTAATTTAACAATATATAAATTAAATTTACCCTATATTAATTTGAACTAACTGAATCGATTCCTCATAAAAAAATAAATCGAAATCGTCGAATACTTTTTCCCCATGCAAAAGTTCCTTTTCGAGATAATTCGTATTAAAATCTGTTGGGGCGCGGCGCACGCGCTTCGCCGTTTTCAAAGTCGTTTCTCTCCAAAACGGGGACCCGTACTAAAAAATCCAATTTCACATTTTCGACGTGATTTTTTACGACGAATCGTTCGACTATAAATATTGTCGATGTTACCGCGTCGGAAGCATTTTAAGATAGCTCGAATCACGGGCAGAAGTAATCAGTTTAAGAGGAACAGTGCCAGTTGGCAGGTCACGAGGATTGGAAAGCCCCAGATTAATACGTTTAATTCAGACAATCGAGGTCTCACTGTATCCCGGTAATGGATTCAGAAGCGTGTCAAGTGAAATTCGCGAACGGGCGGGAAACGCGCGATCGCACAAAAATGGAATTCAACCGGCGACTGTGCAACGGGAGAGCGTAATGTTTAATGATGCGTGGAAAGCCGTGCGCAACACTCGCTCGGATGACTTCCGTGTCATTGGGCCCGCTTATCATTCAAATGGTACCGTTTCATTGACACGTCGATAAATTTTTAAGGTCGGTCGCACATTCGCGTACACCGGGAAACGCGAAAAATTTTTGATCTCGCGGGAAATCCACATCATCGACTTTAGCTGCTGTAAATTTCATTTCTTTGAGTTAAGAAATATTTTTAAGAGACGAGAATATTCGTCCAAACTTAAGGATCTACTCTGGGCCCCGATACCTTTGGGAATTATAGTTTAAACATAGTTGTGGACATTGGTAGATTCTTCCCCAGTACACAGTTCATAAGTGAGGTACAAGTAGTTACAGTCTGTAGCCAGAGCCTAGAAGCGTCTCCTGACCTCTTCCATAAATCAGTAGACAATTTCTGGAATAAAGAAGAAACCGCATCGGCCAAAACTGTCGCGCCGGTTCCCCTAATATCGTAAACAAACTCGTTGCGACGGTTATCCGAAAACGTGCAGTGTCAAGCGCGTAACCGAGTATCGTCATTTGTGTTAATCACTGTCGGTTGTTTCCCTGTCAACAACAAAATATATGCTGATCGTTAATTCGATGCACGCAAACAGTGTATTTATCCATACGTGAAACGTTATGGGACAACGTGTAAGCGAACGTTTCGTACGTTACAGCCCGATATAGTGTTAATCCAAACTTTGGCGTGGCCCGCGAGCATATCCGACATTGCCCATGCCCGAGAGACACGGCTGGACCGCAAAAGGCTGAAATCTGTGATATTTGGGACACCAGAGCCCTGTACACTCGGAGTTCGATGCCTCGGAGCTAATCGGGACACGGTGTCTTCATTCAAAGCATGAACACTAGCACTAATACATATGTTACTTCGAACCGATGAGTCGGGGAGCAATCTCGTTTAATTTTCTCGAAAAGTTGCACGTGTAGCTAAAGTTACTTCCGGCAGCCAAATAACGTCGGATTCAATGAAACCCGGAAGACATCGGGAAGCAAGTAGATTCGAGGGAACGTGAATTTTCGAAAATGTAACGCACGATATCGCCGAGAAAAGTTCCACGGTACTATTATCGATATTCATTCACAGTAGGGAGGGCAAAATCAAGACACACAGGGCGATCTAAAAGTGAATTCCGGAGGGCTTTTTTGCGTTGTAAGAGAGAGTCGTAAAATTTGCCCCGCTCCCCCCCCTCACCCGTTCGCCTGCCGCCCGCGAAATTTGATTCCGAAATAAAAATAGAATATTGGGGATAACGCGAATCGGTGAAGCCATTTGATCTTCGAGTGAAGCCAAATGGTTGGTCGGGAGGGTATCGGGGAAGGGTGAGGAAACATATCGATATGGGGAAGCGGTACGAGAACGGAATACAGAGGAGCGCATTATCGCCAACAGCCAACTACCCTCTGCCATTCTCGCGGATCGCATTACTTATTATTTGAAGAAACATTCTGCTCCAAGCACTTTGTAATATTACGAGAAATTACTTTTCCACGATTGATTTATAAAATTACGATCGCGTACGGGTTAGGGATTATGGCGACGCTCGAGGATCACCTTTTCAAGGTGCATTTCGCTTTCGACGAGAGCGCCGACAGCCCTTTGGCATCTGGATAAAAATGGTAGATTATGGGGGGTGATAAAGTACGCCTGTTTTATTTGCAGTCGACTTGCACGATTAGTTTTATGGCGTGGTCTTATCCCGTGCAATTTGGTAGACTGTAAATCACCGATGTCGTACTGTCAATTGGAAGTCGTTGCGTTTGTGACATTGGGGCAAGTTTTGTATCTCCTAGGCTTCGAAGTGCGATGGTTCTAAAAGGGAACATAGATGGCGCGCAGGTCGAACTGGGTTTAAACCAAGAGAATCTAATGCAAAGCTCCAGTTTACTTGGATCTGGGATTTTAAGTTGGAGTTCTACGTGGCAGGTGGGGGTTTGGTCTCAATTATTAGGTTTCTCCCTACAACTACAGTTTAAAATAATTTCTAAAATTAATTAAGCCCCGTAGAGTCGCTTGAACATACCGAACTTTAAAAAGAGTAGACTACCATCACTTTTTACTCTACTGTTTAAAGTAAACAAATTTTCGAGAATCGCCTGCCCAGCTGTATAAAAGTAGAGACTTTAAGCTTGTAAATTAACCCAAGCCAATCGCCGAACGATGTTTTTTGACGAAGTTACAACAGTTCAAAGATTAATCATAAGTCATCGTGGAGTCTAAAAACTGAAATTAATCGAATAAGGTCGGCTAACGCGGGTGTTCCGATTCGTTTGGACGCCTGCCCGTGCACACGAGGCCCCCAAAGTCAATTAAATAATCCCTGCTCGTCCAAGTAGTTCGAGGCAAATCTTATTGATCACATCTGCGATGCGTGTCCTCTTTTGTTTCCTAAGCGCGGCGCTGATCTCCGCGGGTTGAATGAATTATGGGGAGGGGAATATTAATACGTGTGTACAGTGATACAGATACATTCATCAAATTTGATCAAGGAAACACTCGAGGGTGTTACAGGATTAGTTCGTCCCCTTCATAGAAGCCCGATTTGATCAGTTGGATTTTTAGCCTCGCCGTCCTTACGCGTCCCACCCGCCCACCCACGAGCCTGCTGCGAACGCTTTTTTGCTGGGAGCCTTTTGCCGAGGAAATTGGACAAGCGTTTATGACCGGGGGAAAAGATCGTATCGCGAAATAATCAGTAACTCGCGCCCCGAATTCAATATTTTTCTGACTAAAGGGACTAAAATTTAACCTCAAGTACCGCCCCCGGTCGGAGAGAAATATGGAACGGATATTCGTGGGAAAATAAATCGATTTGGTCGATTTTTAAATCATGTTTTCTCCGAAATGCAGCTCGTAAGGTAATTCAGGACCTCCGTCGGTACAACAGTATTAGATTTCGATGTACAGTTTGTGCTTCTTTGGTTTTTATTTGTCGCATAAAGTCGTTACATAAAAATTACAGCGTGGCACGGCCGAAGTTTGCTTTTAAATCTAACCCCAAATATTTCGGGCAATAATGCGTGACACCCTGTGCACCCCATAGCTCCTCGACTCTTATCAAACCAACCGTCGATTAACAGCTGCCATAAACTTGGGATCAAAAGCACGCCTGGCTCCAAAGTCACAATATCCCCAGCTAAATACTTACTTTTCGAAACGACGTCGCTCCGAGCGTGCTGGGCCGCCAGCTCGCGTTGTTCATGGCTCGCGACGCGGAAGGAAACGACGCCTGGTATCGCCGGCGTGGTTTGGAGAAATATCGGCGTGTCGATCCGCTCAATTACGCGCCACATAAAACGTAATAGGAAAGACAGGTAGCGGTTGGCCCCCTTAAATGTAATATCGTCTTGCGGCGAGATCCTTCAAGAACGAAGGATACTCTAGGGACAAAGAAAAAATCCCTAGGGGTTCCTTTCGCGTTGAGGCCTTTGTTACGTTAGAGTTACAGGACAAGAATACAACGGTCAATGACTGTCGGGTCCATAGACCTTAGGTATCTAGTTAACCCTCTGTCGGCCGCTGTCACGTGTACGTGATCTCACCAGTGTTTTAGAGTATGGTGATTTGGCGGGCATTTGCCCCAAAACCGTTAAAGGGCAAATTAGTATCGAACGAGCATAACGATTGGGACTAAATTCCGGCATACATAACCGGGCAGGCTGTCGCAGAGGCGAAAGCACTCTGGAAACGAGCCCTGGTTGCCTCGGACGTCTCGAGAATTTCCCTGAATCGCGCCGGAACGCCAGCGTCCTGTAGCCAAACGCCTGAAAGAAGGGAACACCGACGGCGCGAGGTCTAGGTGTGAAATAAAGTCTCGGGTTGTTATCGAGAGCTCGTGGAATCGAGCATTATGGAGTCAAGTACATGTGGGCCAATTTCGAGGGTACGAGCTGTGGGAGGTGAATGAAGGGAACGCCGCCTGCTGCCGTGATTTATCACGCCACGCCACGCCATGCCACGCCGCCGCCGTACGTACATACACCACCATGATGATACATGGGTGGAGGAAAAGCGGGTAGGAGGCTTTCGCTCGTACTAATTGACGTCATCGATATTGGTATCCGTCGACGAGCAGATTACTCCGCCGTAAACAACTCCACCCCTCCCCCTGCAAGCCTATCCCCCGCGTTCTACCGAACCCGGGGAGAACCACCGCCGCCGCCACTTTACTACCACCACCACTGCGTAAACACCATCTAAGCCCGTTCCTTCCGTGCGATTCTACCCTCCGCTATTTATCCCCTGCGCCCCTCCTCACCCCACCGCCGTTTACATCCACCACCGACAACCGACCCCTCCCCCAGACCCCGGATCCACCCCTCTTCGGCTCCCCCCGACCTCGTCTCGTCTCTCCATTCCCGAGCACTTCAACTTGTTACCCCATCTCCGCGGCTCCGGGTTCCCGGTCTCCCACCACCCTACCGTGTCTCTCACTTCACTGATACACGCGCTGATACGCCTACGAGACCGGGGGTGTCACGGTCTTTAACTCGCAAATGCTCCGCGTTCACTTTGCCGTATTAGATTCTAATAGGGGGGACGCCGCGCGACTCCCGGGGATCGTTCGTTTGCCAAAAGTCCGGGCGCTCTTTCTCTCTGTCCAACGTTACACCTTCTCTCATCCGTTCGGACCTGTCGCTGCACTTTGCTCACCGTTCACTCGACCGGGCAGCTAACTAAATCATGCCCGGGGTATCGTTGGCAATTCGAACGTCGATCCGCGTAATAGTCTTAATAGCCGCTTCTCCGATCACGAGTCAGCTCGAGTTACCGGCCTCCGCGATGATTGCCGCGCTCGTCCCGACGATATTTCACGAAACACCCCGGGAAATGATTCCGTTCCGCCCGGGGATGTAGATCGCGCCGGGATTGGTACGCCGTGTGTGGTCCATTTGGGATATTGAAAAGGTGTCCTCCTCGGTTTTAGTTGAAACTACGAGACCAGGGACTAGGATGTAGGACGTCGCAGGAAAGCGAAAAGGTCAGGGTACTGGGAGAATCTCGACTCGAAAATATATCAATTGCTTATATCAAATCTGAATTTCAAGGTCGTCTGAAGGTCACTCTATGATAGGTCGTTTTTTCGTTAACAACTCTACAAAGTCAAAACTATATGGCGAATAATAATAATAATTCGAACCGCCAAAGTGTTGGGATATTCGGCAAACAAATAATTCGACAAGAAGCCCCGGACCAAGCTGCAAGCAACCGTGCGATATTATTTCGATTAATCTTCCGCTTAACGATGCATTACTATTGACATTTTACACCGTAGAATATCGCGCCAAGTTGAACGTGTGTTCGGTTTTTAAAAAAAGAACGCGTATCGACTGTGCGGGGGAAGCGGGGATGGGATATACGCATTTCGAAAACGAAAAAGTGATAAATCTGGAAATGTGGAATGACAGAACACATATATCTTCGTTGGGCGGAACTAGCGAATCCCTATATGCCGCACTAATCCTTTTCCGATACTGAAAAAATGATAAATCTCGGATGTAAAACCACGAACGGAGGGTATCGATTTTGTACACAGGACGATCCGTAAGTGCGCCGTAAGAAGTTTGTTTAAACCATTTTTATGGATGATATAAACGAAACGTTTGTACGGATACTCGGATGAACGTTCCCCTATTTTCCAGCAACGCGATGAAATAGAATATTTATCTTTCCGTGGTAAGAATTTCAACTTGTAAAAAGAAACGTAACCCGTACCTTTTCATAAATTGTAACCCAACGATCATGCCCTTATTATTTTTAACAATTTATTTAATCCTTTGATTTTTAAATGAAAATTATTTTTAAGGTTCATCGGGAATAAAGCAAAAATGGAAAATGAAATTTTTGCGTTCGCGTTGCTTCGTGAAATATACTTCATAAATTGATATTTATCTCGAACTAGGGTCCCGGGAATAATATTTTGACAAATGGTACGAAAGTGTGTCGTTCAATATTATTACATCGAATAAAATAATTTTATCGCCCGTATATTTACGGGACGAAAAGTTCCGACGAAACAAATTAAACGAAATAATTTTCGTGTAACATAATGTAAACGTCGACGAGCGGAATTTATGTAATTTCGACGTGTTATTGGAACCCGTTTACGACTGATAAATCCAGTAGCGCTGACGGTGTCATTTTTAGGCCACCGGAGATTTCAACGCGCGATTATTCAAACGCGTTACGCACGTCAGACACGCACCGTGGCGCGTAGGGTTCTTAAAAGAAATATGGCGACGGGTTCCGCGAAGATTTCCCGAATAACGTTGGACAATAAATTTCTGTTATCTGTCGTAGAACCAGCAACGACATCGGGGATAGCAGAAAGCAGGAATGTAATACTCCGCACATGATCGTAACATGGTAGCAAATGAGCAAAGTTCGCGACGGAAGACTTTTTCGGCAGTGTATTAAGACGAGGGAACTATAATGTTCAGATTTTTCTCGCGATACAGTCGGAAAAGTTCGATCGTCTTCCTTTATTCTCGTTGGAGACATTTCTATTCAAACAATTCTAATAATAAAAATATTGGTATAACGTTGAAAGAAGTTTAAACCAGTTATATTTTGCTAAAAAGATATTCAAAATGTCTTTAAAGCTTAGAAAAATCCGAGAAGATTAAATTAACCATTTATTTGATCGAAAAATGTTGATTCAGGCCACTTCTGTAGTCACTGGTACAACTGTGTCTATGGCTAGCCGCCATTGTAAAATTTCCGTCTGGAGGGGTGATTTCACTTAATTCTCCCAAAAAGACAGCTGTATATAATGTTCAAAAATTTCATTCGTACACCGATGCGTCTGGAAAGAAAGCGATGCTTCGGGAGTGTAATTTCTATTCGATTCGACTTCTGGTTAAAAAAGAGTTGTGGAGGGCAGACTCGCGTCACGCTCGAGGCCATCGCTAGCGGGCAGGGTAAATCGCGAGGCCCCGCCGCGGACCGAATCGCGGCGACGAGCGCGTAAAGATAAACAACAAACAAGCGACGAGGAATCGATGCCTCTGAATCAGCGAGTCTCGGGCCGTGGAAGCGTGCGGGTATATATTGTCGTAATATTTCGGGAAACGCGGTGCCGGTCCGGATCCGAGGGGTGGGCAATCTCACCCTCGAAGATGGCATATACGCGGAGGTGAATCGCCTCTTGCCGAGGAAATCCGAGGTAATTGAATGCTAACCCTCCCTCCCTCTTTCGTCCTCCGTGCTTCACCTAGCTGTCTCCTTCTCCCGCCGCGTCCACCCCCGACATCCCGTTCAACCCTCGGCGCGGCGGCGTGGAGGGCGCTGCGCTCATCCCCTTGCTATCACTCACCGACACAGACTTGTAGCTTTCAATAAAAATGTAAATATGGCGGCGTAGAACGAGCCAATGACAGCGCTACATCGACGCCGCCGCCGTGCCAGAGCGAGACGGAGACAGAGGTAGAGAGAGAGAGAGAGAGGACGCGCTGGCTGCGGCAGGGGTTGAGGCTTCGAAATGGGAAGCTGGCTGCGAGGGTCGAAGATGGCGAACCGGGAGGACGGGACACGCGGAGGAGGCTTCGGGAGCGGTGAGTTCGGAGCCGCGGCTCGAGCAGAAGTACTACAGATGTAGCTCCGAGAGGCGGGAGTAAAAGTGGAGGCTGGAGGAGGTGGCAGCCTCTCCGCGGCGGGAGGATATGGGAGATAGGTAATAGGGGTTTTCGAGAGAGTAGGGAGGCCGAAGGGAGACGGAGAGAGATTGAAGGAGGGAGGGCGGGGGATGGACGAGAGCGGAAAAGATGGAGAGCAATAGGTGGATAGACAGGGACGTGGATGAAAAAAGAGGGAGACGCTGGGAGCGGGTGGAAGAATGGTGAAAGAGGACGAAGCAGAGTGCCGGTGTGACGCTCGCCGTCGTCACCTACGGTTTCGCCTCTCTTTGTTCGTTCTATTTCGTTTGGTAACGCTGCAGGGGCAACGGGAGAGAAGGAAAGAGAGAGAGAGAGAGAGAGAGGGGCGCCCGGAATGACGCAGGTGCCGCAAAGCTTGACACGTCTCCGGCTGTTTTGTCACCTTCTTTTATCCTTCGAACTTTTTACAAGCTGCCTCGTTAGAAGCTTGCTCCCGGCGTTGATGGAGTAAGCCGCCCCCGAACAAATGCGTTTTAAAATTACGCCCTTTTCACCGGGGAACCACCCGACGAAGCCTCGGCCCGCGCGAGGACCGGGGCCCACCCTTAGCGAAAGCTGCCACTTCGATGACACGCTTTTTTCGTTGCTCGCGTTTGTCCGGGACTTTTTGGTTTTTCCCTGATGATTGTTGGCCAACGTGGTTGTCCACGACTTTAGAACGAGACGTAGAAGCACGATTATAGAGGATAGAAGGGTTTTAAAGTGCCTCGTTATGGGATTGGACCAGTTAACTCGTGGTAAGGATATGTCTGCATTGAGCAGAATGAGATAACTTGTTTGAATCTGTCTTCGTATTCAGCGAGACGAGTTTACTCATCGTGTGCAAAATATCTGTGAATTTGGCAGGACGAGTTAACTCGTCAATTGAAAATATTTCCGTTTTGGGCAGTGTGATCTAGTTTATCATTTGAAAATGCTTCTGGATTGGGCAAAACGAACTAATCTGTCGTTTGGAAATGTCTGCATTGGGCATGACGAGTTAACTCGTCACTGAGAAGTGTCTCTGTATCCGATCGGTCACGTTAACTTATTATTTGAAAATGTCTGTATGAGACAAGATGGGTCTTATCGTTTAAAAATATCCCACTGTGGCGCATGACGAATTAACTCGTCGCTACAGGGTGTTTCTTAAGTAGAAATGGTCCAGTTAACAATAAGTTATATTACTAATTATATAAGAGTTCTAAACACAAATCATTTAATACCGAATTTGCAAATCTTTGCATGAGATTGTACCACGTGAATTGCCTTGATTTATACGATCAATTATATCTAAATATGAATAATTATATCTAACTATGTCGACGCAAATCTTGACGCTATCGCAAAATTATAATCGAAGTAATACGCGTCTTCCATGGTCGCGGGATAAAATGCTTTTTCGAGGTTATAATCCACGCTCGAATAATTAAGCCGACAAGGAAATATTAAATAATGGCAAAGATTAAAAACAGGCAGTTAAGTTGATTTCACTTTTTATCGCAGTTTCGTCGTTCCATCATTCATGGATTAATATCGGAGCAGCGAACGCTTAACTGTTATGAATTTTTATTAACCCATCTACATCTGTTACTCATAATTAGCCGAGCCGCTTAAATCATCGTGACGTTTTTATTGAAGATTAGCATAAACTTTATTAAACACGGCATCGTCATCTAATTTCGCGCAAACCAGTTATATCGCTACTATTTTGAATAGTTAACGCTTCTCGTAAAATGATCGACCGTGTCGAACAATTCCAATTATTACGCGAATAAACTATTTTTTCATTTTGAATATCTTGCATTGTTTAGTCAATCCAAGTATTAATTCGTTGGCGCACAATTCGTTTCAATCCAGATGTTAAAATACAATGATAAATGTAAAAATTTTAATTTTCGTTGAGAATGTAAATTGTACCACTGATAATCGTAAGATTAATTACAATCGGACCAAAATCTAGCTCTGAATCGAGGTAATTGATCGAAAATTTCATTATTGACTTTTATCGAGGCGAAGGTCCGGCCTTTTAACGAGGTGTCGCAGTAATCGGCCGTTAATTGACGGGAATCCGTTCGAAAGGACATAGAAAGTGAATCTTACCTTGACTTGCGATTCCGACATTCCGAGGGCGTACGCCAATTTAGCGCGCTCCGGTCCCGCAAGGTATTTCGTTTGCTCGAACGTTTTCTCGAGGGCGAAGATTTGCTGGCCGCTGAACGTTGGCCTCGTGTGCTTCTTCTTGCCACCCTCGTGCTCCCCAGCCCCGCCGGTGCCTGTCATCGTTTGCTGACAACCCAGCTGTTGCGACACTGTAACATCGATATTTTCCAGGGATTCTCTCGTCACTTTAATAATATTATTCCGACCGTTATTTCTATTCATCCGTCGCGGCTGGCGAATGAACTGCTTAGAACGAATCGACGGAAAAAAAAATCGAGCTCCTCCGCGTCAGCATCCGGCGTTCGAGGCTCTCGATTTTTTCCACGAGTCTAACCTCTTCGGACCATACAAAATTTGTTTCATTTAATTTCTCTCTCAAAACAATAAACGTCACGTGGCCACAATTGATCTCTGGCGTAAAATTACATAAGGTACACGATCGAAACGGTTGGAGGTTATGTAATATGCACATTTAATCGCAAATATGTTTAGAGGTTATGTTCTGAGCGCGTCCAATCTCCAAAATGGTTTCAGGTTACGTAATGTGCACATCCAATCGCCGAATTGGTAACAGGTTATGTAATGTGAAGAGCCAATTACCAATGTAGTAGCAGGCTATGTAATTATAGACATCAAAGTGGGTATTCTGAACGAGTTATAGGGACTATTATGGGAAAAATAAAGTAGACTTTAATTTTAAAAATGGCTCCAACTGACGGAGACATCGATGCCCCAATTTACTCTATAAAAGTGATCCTCTACAATGTTCTTCGAAACACTTTCGTAATAGCATAGTTTTGCAATGTTAGTTCTGACATTTAACTGCGTTATCATCGTGATCGTCAAACTTATTCAATAATCAGAGGCACAGTTTGCGGAGATAGCCCCTTCACCAAGCAATTAATCTTCATTAATTTTGCGTTCATTCTTCTTGTCCTCGCTAGCGTACTCGTTCCAACGATTTACATACCCTATCGATAATTACGTCATAAATTAACATCTCGTTACACGCCAAAAATGTTGTGTACGGCACACCTATTAAAAACCATGCAATTATCCGACGTTAACCGATCGATTGCTACCTTTTGCGGCGGCGGTACAATGTCGAACGCTCGGCTCTATTGACATTTCGCTTCATTAACTAACTCTTTGTTAACTAGCCCAGTCCCCAAACTCTCGTCATTTTTATTCTTCGCACCCTTTATTTTTACAAGCATATCTACAACCCTGTAAAGTGTAAGCTATTGTACCTCACGTAGGACACTAAATATAAAATCTACGATATCTCAGTTAATGTTGTTTCTATAACGATAATGTATGCAGCAAAACTTATTGCAAATTAGAATTAGAAACTGTTTTGTTTCATGCAAATTTTTGATAGAGTTTATATTAACCGAGATATCGTCTACTCTCGTTTGCATTCGACACACAGGTGGCGCCAGTGTGGTCTTTGTACATGTATCGAGGTTCGCGATTTGGAGGTTCGAAGGAGTCATGCCTCGTCGAGCATTAAAACGATTCGGCGATCGTTCGAAGGCTCCGGGGAGCAACAAGGGGAGATCGCAGTTTAATTTGACGGAATCACGCGTTCAAGGGTTAAACACTTGCGCGATAGACCGCAATCACGGCGTCTCGACGTCGGCCGGCACGTGCCAGCCACGTGAGTTTAGCGTTCCGCAAATAGGCGGACTTTGTTATCGTTATCCTTGCTGGCTGTTGATCCCGTGTTCAACATGCCAGGGGAGAGAAAACCGATCTCCGGGGCCAGATACTATCGCCAAATGGAACGGCACGTGACAGAGGGGTGAAATCGGGGCGGCATTATCGCGGCGCGAAGATGTTCACGAGCGATGTACTGCGAAAAACCGGGCACGATTAGCATGGCGCATCCATTCCGGTCGTAAAGTCAACCGACCGTGCGGAAAATTATAAGAAAATTATCCTATAATCTATCTGCGAGATCGTTACACTTCCACGAAGCACCAGGAAACGAAATTGAAGCGTAAAATGAACACTGAACAGCGTTCGATTACTCTATGAAGATTAATTCTTTGGCTGAAAACAATTGTTTAGGATCGTACAAGTGTCTGAAACGGTTATTGCAGTTTCACATTGCAGAGTGATGGGGTTTACAGTAGTTCCCGGATTAGTGATCGAATTTCACCCCGGATAACTGAACGAGAGTAATTTTTAGCACCGTTAAGATATCTCTATTGTTTGTTATACCATCGCCACTTTGTCATTTGCCCAAGAATTTATTGAACAACCTCTCTAGCTCCCCGAGAGGGATCAATCTTGGCCAGAGGTGACGGAATCGAAGTCGTAACGCTGACATGCATAAATTCCCGCAAAAAGCGGAGTTATCGAATTACGTAGGAAAGTTGCGCGAGTTTACGCAGTTTCTAAGTAGATGAATAGGGGATATCGCGTGAAACGTGTACCTCCATCGAGGCAGAGGGTGGAGTGCGGTAAGCAGCTCATTAGAACCCTCCCCGCCGACTGGCCATTATTGCCTCGTTCCGTATTCCGTTACAAATTGCTTTATTAAATTAAAGTCCCACAACCCATACTGTTGTGACGACCCCACGCCTCCTCCCCCTTTCCCCTTCCCTCTGCATCTCATCCCCATGTGCCGCGTAAACGCGTCTGACCGCGTGCTGCTCGTCCACCCAACTTCTCTCCCTGCTCCCTTCTTAATTACCCGGTCAAATTTTAGGGAATATTTTCTCTAACGGCCCTTCGGATTCCTTTGGATTTCGCCCGTCCCCGAGTACTCGTCTTTCGTTACAGAATCATTTGGACTTTCGACTACTCTTATTATAAATTTTTTTGGATAGCTTGGGCTCCCTAGTACTTTTCTTTCATTATAAAGTCACTGGATCCTTTCGACTCTAATGCATTTTTGGACCCCTTTGGGCCTCGAGTACTCCTCTTTCACTATAGATTCCATTGAACCCCTTGGATCCCCGAGTACACTTCAATTAGTATAGATCTTTGGATAACTTGGACTCCCTGGTACTTTTCTTTCATCATAGACTCCATTGAACTCCCCAGTTCTTTTCCTTCATTACACGAACGAGACATGTCGTTTACATCCCTCGAATCCAAGGAAGTCACCTACCTACATAAGTGTTCGACTTCTGTGCCAACTATGGACACTAAAACGGGGCCCCATGCATAATTCCCAGCATTCCCCAGCGTATCCTCGTTTCCTTGTATGGGATCCATCTCCGAACTGGGTCCCACATGCCGCGGGAGAGCCTGTATACTCCCACGCCCACCGCAAGAACCTGCCCGCCATCCGATCGGCCAATGTATCCCCATCACCTTGGCTAATCCTCCCACGCAGGTTCGTTAAAGCTGCTGGATCCAGCCTCGAGCATCGCCCGCTCGCATCACAACACACCCTCTATCGACCGACGGCACGCCGTCTAATGCCGCTTAATAACCCGGAAGCAGTATGTTACTACGTAACAGGCAATCGCACGCGACTCCTCCAGCGAAAGTAAGGTCGACTCGAGCCGCCATAAATATCCCCGGCGCCTAACAATCCGGAATGGCGAAGTGGAGCAGACCTCGTGGGCCGTGGAGAGTCTAGGTATTTAATGGAAACGGCGAAACCGATCCCGTTTATCGCCGATAGGGCCGGCGGTCCCGCGACGGTCGTTCGAGGCTGCCTCGCGAGGCCCATGCAACCGATCAAACGTTACAGCCCGGAATATAAAGCATACATCGGGGGTATAGTGCGTTATATGCCGTGGTCGTAAGTTAGGTCATGGGTGGGGGTGGTTGTGGTTCGGAGCAGGCGAAGGCGAGCAAGCCAGGAATGGATACACCGTGATGCCACAGTTAAAATATTGCCAGAGTTATTCACGTGAGTGTGGAAAGCTAGGGGCTGGAGGCTGTGCGGCAGCAGGCAGGAGGCCTCGCCGGGATACGAGGGTTGATATTGAATATGATATTCCGGATCCAACGCCGCAGCGGACTACCGCCACCGCTACCCTCTTATTCGTCCCGCAGTGACATTCGTACCCGACGACGCTGAAACAACACACGCTTGCTCGTCCACGCCCTTCCACGCCGATCCTACGTACTTACATCCTAGTATCCTATCTCGTCACCCTTCTTGGCTTCTCTCTTCGACCACCCTCCTACCACCGTGCCCCATCTCTGTCCGTTCTGCCACCTTCGGCGTAACCGTCTCTCTTCCGCCACGTAGTTGACGCTCGTGTGCGTGCTGGCACATGTGCCACCGCCAGGGGCTGATGTATGCTCCCGAAAGGGGATGCTCTCTCCTCCGCCGTCACGTGTTCTTTCACTTTGTTTGTGATTTTTTTGCGGCGCCCTTAATCGCTTTTACAAATCGCTGGGGCACGAGTTATGTAAGCGACGCGACGCTTCGACGGAAACTTCGCCGCGGAAAAAGCGGTTTTCGAAGTGACCCGAGTGCGTATCGTGCCCCCGACCTTTCGCGGCGCTCGATTTTGCATGGGGGTGGATCGTGGCGTTTTATTTTGGTTTATCGGTCTCGTTGATTGCTCTCGCGAAGTAATTGCTGTAGCGATAACCGGGGACAGGGATTTGTCTAGCTTGTTAGGGCAATTCTTGCTTTAAGGCACAGCAATTTGAGAGGTATTTCTCTAAGTGGGGAACATGAATCGCAGAATTGCCCGCTTTGAAGTGACAAAGTTGAGGATATCGAAGTAAAATCATCTTTCGAAATTGTGGAACCTGAAACTCAAGTTTTGAGTTATGAGAGGTAGTCAGGTGTCTTGAAAGCGGGGTAGTCATCGCAAGGAACTACAAGTATCGCGTTTCTGTAATAATATTGCTGTTAGTCATCAGTTTATGTGGTAATAACTTCAGTTCAGTAGTAAAATAAACTTTCTGACAAATTGTAATCACCAAATCTGAAGTGTCACTTGAAACCGGGGCAACTTCAATTTGTCCATACATTACAACTTTCACATGGAGAAATACAACTGTTATTGTTCGAAAAATACGATGCTGAACAGCCCTCGTAAATCCCTCCGTCTCTCCGCTTTTTTTCTTGCCCGTAGGGAAAGAAGTGTTTTCTTAGATTCTTCTCGGATGACAGTTTTTTTTTCTGCACGGCTCACGGTTCGTCGTTGTTTTGGGTGATCTCTAGAATAGCATTTAGCGGTTCACTGGCACGTGTTTTTCACTTTCGATCGGTCGATTTCCTCGTCTCAAAAGCAAACACGAACAGCTGTCAAATCTGTTCAGCATCGGGGGAAAAGAAATATCCCTAGGCTGAAAACTGTCTAGGATGCCCGCTCGATGTTTTCGATCCAATCTTTTTCACTTCGACGTCTTACTTTTTTGTCGTTGTCTCTGTTTCAACATATCTTCCGTTCCCTAGCTGAAGGGGCACTATTTGTGCGTTTAGTGAGCTCATTTGACATGGGTAAAATGATTGGAATCATGGCAATCACGAAGGCATGTCGAACAAAAGGGTCTCTGTTGAAGTAGCCGTGTCTTCAACAGTTTTAGATATTTTTACATGAAAAAAATTGTGTATACTTCTCAAATATAAGTTTAATTTATATAAACTTATAAATATTGCCTTCCAAGATCCTGAACAGCAAGGAAGGAAAGAAGGGTGGACGACACTTAGCAATTTCAAGTATCACGTGCCAAGAATCTCCGTTTCAAGTAAAATATGTTCTAGAAATGAAACGGGAAATATATGTATATATCGAAAAGGATACTCACGTGTGTGTAGTCTTGCCCGCCATGCTAGGGGATCGCTGACTAATCCCTGAAGACCCGGCCAATAGACAGCGGGATGCCGTGGCTCCGTTCTTTGTTGAAATTGTCCGATACCTGCATTCAAAGCAAACAGAACGTGAACATATGCGCGTATATAGATGTCCACACGTATGTTCCACCATTCTATTTGTTCTTTGTATCTTCTGCCATCTATCTTTCTCTCTACCGCTCGATTGTACTTGTTCCTCTTTTTCGGTGATGTTACAATATTTACTAGATCGCGAAGCGTCTTCGAAATAATACCTGTAGACGCCATTGGACACTGGAAACATTTATGCAAAAATTCGCGAGCCTTATTAACAATATACAAGAGCGGTCCAACATAAAAGAATACCTAATATAAAAACTAAATTGTTTTTAATTTATCTTATATTGGTCATTTTATTTTATTCCAAACGGTTCTGGATCAATGTAAATGTAGATTTTTATGTTACTTCTGTGTCTGTATTAGTAGATTGTGTTAGTATATAGAAAAATTTTAATAGGAGATTCTAGAGGCCAACATAAGACGAAAATCAAGAATGTCAATTTGTTGATGGAGGCTTCGTTAAGAAGTTATCAACGTTTAGAGTTTCGTCTCTAATAAATTTTTTTCTTCAAAATGCGTAGGATTTCGGGGGTATGTGTGTTCACCAAAAATGATTGTAATTGACCCCCACAACCGAAAATAATTTTTCCAGAACGATTCGAAAATTTTTAATTTCGTTGAAACATTTGTCCACCTAACCGAATTTTTGTCTCGAAAGTGGATAGGATTTCTGTATATAAATTCGGGATATTGTATATAAATTCGTGTGACTGGTTGTATCATATGTTGCTGATCTCGACACAATTGAGTCTGCGTCGACAACGGAACGCGAGAAAATTTAAGAATGTAATATTATTGGTTCCCCCACCCCTTTATAGTTTACTATACTGCTCGCGAGATTGTGTATCGCTAGCAGGAAAACCGCAACGCGACGCGTGTGGCCACGAACGGTCCAATCATGGCTGAAGTTCCGAGTCACGCAAAAACTGCCTAACATCCTCCGATCTATCGTCAGCATTATGCTTCTGAATATGAAAATTTATACTGTTCCGCGCACAACGTATCAAAAACGTAAGATATTTACCAAAACCTAACGTCAACATAAATATTATTACTCGTTTATAAGGTATAGCCAAATAATGATCTCATTCTTTGACAAGAGGTTTAGTAATGGTTTGATACTTGCAAAGACCAAGATTCTTGAGTGTTCTATTAAACTCGAATAGGCAATAATCCCATTTTTTGTAACAGTTTTCCAATTGCAAGGGGTTCAAATGATGCATTGCCGATGATCAAAGTTTATTCAAATTCACTAACTACATCTACCTATGGGGTCCCAGGTGTCTGAGTATGTCAACTACCAGAATAAGCAGTAGCCACATGATAATCCCAGTCTTTGGCAACAATTCATCAAGTACAGGGGTTCAGTGATGATTTGCTATGATGATCAGACCCCATTCAAATTTACTATCCATATCTACTTATTAGGAACATGGTACCTAGGTGTCTGACCTATTCTTCATGAACAATTGACCAAGCACAAGTGGTCTAATGGCACCCAATCGCTATTAAACACCCATTCTAACAAGATTGACACGTTTCGATCCAGGAATGTGCCTATTCTGGTGTCTAAACCTAGTTTCCGCAATGGCCACTGTAAACCAATTATCCTGCTCCTTACAAGTTGCCTAATCCAGTGACTTTCATCCCGGAGCGATCGTCACAGATTTATATGGGGTTTATAAAATCCACCGGCGTCGGTATTGTTGTTAGTTGCTGGTGAAACGCGATGGGAACGAGCCGGATCCTTTTTTTCCATCGACTTGTCCACCGCAACAATAAAACGTTATTCCCTTTTTTAGTGTTCGTGCTAGCGGCGCTCGTGACTCGGGCATGGAAAACGCGCGCGATACGATCGTCCGGATCGTTACTCCTTTTGTCCGCTACGTTGAAATCAAATAAAATTTATGGGATCATAAACGAGTGAACCTGCATGCTCATCAACAAAAATATTCGGGATTCGTCGTCATGCTCTCGGCAGCCAGCGAAGAAATCGGTGTCGTAACCCAAACCGATCTGCCCCCCTCCCCCCTCCTCCGTTCCATCTACTTCTGAAGGATCCACGAACTTTAATTGAACCTCCAGCAGAGATTTTTATGGCGTGCGCGCCCTCCAGAAACGGAAAGTCACGGGTTTCTGATGCTGACGATCGGAAACGAACGCCCTCGACGGCCAATCTGACGGAACAGTCGCGAACCGTGCGCGCGAAGCTTCGATTGGATCAAAAACCTGTAACCCGGGGCTACGAACGAACGTTTGAGGACTGTTCTTTAGTCCGAGGAATTGTGCTAACCCTCTGCACTCCTCGAGCCAGTTATACTGCCCCGGCTACTCGCAGGAGGCCCAACTGTACCACTTCGAATTTAACGATCTTTCGTAGGACGATGGAGCAACGTATTTCTAACTATAACTGTGAAATATTGGCAGTAGATACTCGTTAGTTTTAACGATATCATTAATTAAAGTCGTATACCTAGCGATAATATAGGTGTCTGATCGTTTAAGTAAAAAGTGAAAATTGTTCGTCCATATTTTAAGATATTGTATAGGATTTAAAAGAAGCAACCCCTCCCCCAGGAAACCTTTCTTCGCGATAGTAGTTTCGAAATTCAGTTCCAAATAATTGAACGGGGGCTAATCTTATAAAGCGGGATGGCGTTCTGTTCGCGAAACGCGAATGAATTCGTTTACGAAAGCAGATGCAGCTACGTGGAGACCAGGAAGAGGCTGAATGAACCGCACGGATGCGTATCGAACCTGCGCGTTCCGTATTGCGCGACATGCATTGCTCGCCCATTTCACTCCGCGGGTGGGAGGGGGAGGGGGGACGGAATGCATGTTTATACGGGCGTGCATAGCGGGAAGGCATACTCGAAACAGCTTATATCGCGACAGAGAGGAAAGTTATTAGAACCAAAAAAATGGGTTCGTTAAGATAGGTGTACTTTGGCGATGGGAGGGGCTTAGAGGTATAATACGTTGCGTGCAATGGGCGGGGAGGAAGGGTGAAACTAGTTAACTTTCTCTGCGTACACCTTTAAATTTCCATGCCTTTATGCTTCTATTTTGAAGATATAATCATACAGGATGGTTCATTTTAACCCATCCGCGCGTATATCGTCGGAACTATTAGCGATATCAGAAACATTTTTAATCTGCTATAAATCCTCGTTTTTTAATTAAATTTTCAATTTGTGTAGCGAAGTTGGATTAACCAATGAGCAAAATAGGCGTGTACTTATGGCATTCGCTTTATTTGCATCTCTGTGAAAGAAAATTGTTAATAGTGAATAGGAAAATATTATTTTGAAAGAAAAAAGAGTTGTTGGACTTATATTACCACAAATTGGACATTTATGTCTTGAATTACAATGTGTAAACGTGGAATTAACAAGTGAATAGAGCGTGTGTCTAGCTTGAAATTTGAATTCCTCGTGCAAAACCAAATTGAAAAGTCCTTTGCCATTTTACAATCCGAGGTTTCGTTTTCGAGGTATCAACAGTTTAAGTTTATCAATATTACTCATGGCGCGCGCCATTTTATCCCAGTCAGCTGATCGAAAACTGCTTATAATCGAAATGCTTATATCTCGAAAACGAAGCCTCGGATTACAAAATGATAAAGGACTTTATGATTTTTTTTCGCAGCAGGAACTTGTACATTTAGACTTATCTTATCATTTTTAAATACCTTTTTTGATAAATACAGTCACAATATTGCATCTGAAAGGCTCAAAATAATTCGAAGTATTTATTTACAAGATTTCAAAATTTGGTCCATGCAATCAAATTCATCTTTTTGATATAATTGTGGGATTCCACGCTACTATTAAGATTCCAACTACTTCGAAGAAGGGCCATACTTGCTAAGACGAATCATTCGTTGGAAGCGTCAGTGTTATTCATGCTACTAGTTTAACATCTCCTAATAATTTAGGGAGTGTTCCTTTGTACAAGTTTACACCATCGCGGGGAATTAATTGCAGCTCGCTTATCATGGTTATAGTCAAAGCAGCTTACGAATCTGAAGGATACTAATATCAGATCGCTGTTCCATCTAATTCTGAAGGATACTAATTTCATTAGTTCCATCTACCGTCAAAGGATACTCGTTTCAGATCGTTGCTCTTAGCCACCTTTGCTTATTTAGGAGAAAGTAGAAGTACCGTTTAAAATTCCACCTACGATGGTAGAATTTAGAGCAAACATACGGAAGGGAAGGGGAAACATTATAAATAAATAAACTATCGAAGTTTGAAATGCTCGTGGACGCAAGCTTTGCTAAAATCATGGTAGCCCATAATACTTACGGCAAACACCGCTAGATGGCGATTAACTTAAACCGTTTCGCGGGGTTATTAGCAAGCAAATACTCCTACACATAAGAATTCATCGTGATACCTTTAGCGATGTTTAAAGCAGGGTTTACCGAGCAGTAAGCGTCGTCGAAGCTCGCCAGTTAAATCAGGAGGGGACGCCATTTTTTAAGGGAAAGCCATTTTCAAAATTACGAAGTTAAATTTTCGAATTCACCAACAGCTGAAAACAGCTGGTACAAATGCCCATGAAAATTATTTGCTATTGTTATAATAATTTCTGTAAGATTTAATTTTTATGGGCACTGGTACATCTTTCGAGGTTTAATTTCGTGGGACGGAATACGTTCGATTCTAGAGCATGTATCCGGATTTAGAGACATTGGGGATTCCCATCTTGTGTCATCGGTGTGCTAAGAACGCATAAAAGCGAAGATTCGCCCAGACTGTTTGGTATGTAGTACATATATACGTAGGATACGAGCTTGGCCAGAATCTGAAGCACCCGATTTCGAGTCATTACGCTCACGTTTCTGGGCCAGGTCTCGGTTAGACCTCGGTTAGGGCATAAGCACTTCATAAAGATTCCTCACTATGTTGTTCCAATTCACGAACGTCGATTCGGTCAATTTCCCGCTTCCAACGGCGGCCATTTTTTCGTGCAACTGAACTTCCATTAATTTCTAACCTCATTCCGTTTGTTATTATTTGTTGCATTAACCGTATCCAAATACGCAATACTAATTTTTTAAATCCTGTTACTAAAACCTAACCACATTCTATGGTTGAGTTTACGATAATCATAGATGTCGCTCGATACAGTGATTTATTCGTGGATTGATGACCGAGTGTAGGTTTCGTTAATTGTAACCAAATACAGGAATATTACTAAGAGAGCAATCAATGGTACATAAAATTAAAAAATCTTCGACAATTTTTAACGACTTTTTGATGTTAGAAGTCGGCGAAACGTTGTAGAAAATGATATACAACACGGAATTGTAGTTGAGGAACACTGTAGGCACTATAAAATTGTTTTCCTCCCAATAAAAGCAGGAATCTTCGGTGTGGCACCCGTAAAAGCTACCGAGGGGTCCCGAAAGAATCTTTCGCGATTTATATCCGGCTGCTGTGCTACTTTTGCCCGTGGCGGGCGTTCAAATATCTGCAGGAATCGTTGTCATAATTCGCGATAATGGCGCTGGCTATAGTTTAAAAAGAGCGCGTTCCTCTTCCGAAGATTGTTTAAGATCTCTCGTTTCTTCCCTCGTGGCTTCGTTCGACGCGATATCGAAAACGTTGTTTTGCTTAAATTTCCTCGCTCAGCAGCGACTTTTCAACGACTTTTCTCAAAATATTTTTCACATTTTATTATTCTCCTTCGATCCATTCTCTGTTAGCAGTTTCATTGTCGATCGATGTCTTTATTTGGCGTATAAATTCCATGAGTATTATGTATCATTTTTGTATACTGCTTCGCGAAAGTGGGTGTTGGTGTAGCAGGAGGTCAAAGAGCGCAAAAATGTTATCCGACGGTGAGCACGTCGCGATTGAACGCCGGGGAACAGATCTTCAAAAATTTCCAATAAACGAACAGATGCGCAGATTCGAGGGTCCTCGGAATCAGACCTTGTATACATCGTTCTCAGTCTAATTCATGAACTCGTGAACCCTAGTCACGTGCCACCCTCGTTCATAAAATATACTTAGTATTTCTATGCCGTGCTCTATGGCTGTAACTCTTAAATTTATAATCCCTCGTATGTCCCGCGATATCATTAATAATGGACACATGAGTCCGTGAATGAACCCTTTAACTCTGCTCGCCCTTGATTTTCGCGCTCACAAAATGGCGCGGATCGGACGGCGATAAAACGAGCCGCCGCTGCGGTGATTCGCGACGGAGAACTTGTTCGATTCGTTCCCCTTTAACTCTTAATTTATTTACTATATTTTATGGTCAAATAATAGTATCAATGAATATGCAGAGTGACCCATTTAAATTTACTTAAAATTAACTTAAAAAAGTTTCAGAGGGCATATGAAGGTCAACTTTGTTTTGCAATGGAATCATATAGTTTTTAAATATAAAAAAAATTCCGTGTTATTGTACAATTCATAGGTAAATAGACAAAGAAGCTCTTGGAGGTTTCTTTTACGCGGGGGAAGCCCCAAAAATCCTAGTAACCTTAAGCTTCGTTAGTGCCTTGGTAAACTTCGACTTTCGATATTCAATCAGGATGTCACGAATCGCACGAAGACAATAGGGTGGACACGGTCGATCTCCGACTCGTGCTCATGTTTCTATACGGATCGGGAATCCCCTCCCCATTCAAGCAAGTTGGCCACCGTCGTCAGGTGGTTAACCCAGAATACGCTAACTTTGGTCCACGCGTTCATCTAATTCGGTTAGGCGAGTTTGCGATCCTCGGGATCGTCTATGAAATCACCGATGACCGAAATTCTTATCCAGAGAAAAATTTCGAATAACGAATAAAAGATGTTCGTTTCTTATTCGGGGAATAAAAATCGAGTGAACGTCACGAATGAACTGGGTTAACAACAATGAATCGAATTCGACGGAAAAATGGACAGAGCAGCCGAGATAATAAACGCAGACGCTCGGGTCTATTTTTCATTCAGAGAAAACACTTTACACGAGAAACTAGAACAGAAAGCGAATTAGTCTTGATCAATATTAATGGATTCCTCGAAACGCACATAGTCCTGAACCCGTTCAAAGGACACACTGATTAATCAATTGATTCTAAACGTCCTCTGGTAGCAATCCTCCAGTTCGAGCTACAAAATGCTTTTGTTCGTGCAATAACACGGTTGTCGTCGTAACAAGATTCCATAAATCGTCGATGAAAATCCCATAAGCTACGCGGCAGAGGATCGACGATCATAAGAATCGATCGACTTGGAAGTTAAATGGAAAATCGTACGAGGCAATTTTTATTCTTCGACTGTTGAACCGATCGATCATGCCGCGGGGTTAAATTATACATCCGGAACGGGACGCTTTTGATTTTATTGAAATCAATTCGAATAAATTAACGTCCGTGTAAACGTAACTGTTGTGCAAATCAAAAATAAATCTGGCTGAGCGTTTGCAATTCAATTGTTTTGCGAAAAAGTGTCGGCGATCGAAGAACAAGGTGTTCAAAATATTAGTTAAACCACGAGATAGGCTAATTTCCCTCAAAGCCAACCTATTGATATCAAAACTCTATTGGTTTCAGTTTATTTTTACATAAGGAGTCACTCTATTCTCATTCCTCCCACGATTTTTGTCGAGTTTTACATAAACAAGGCATCTCAAATAGATTCTCAACTAAAGGTAGGATGGAGTACCTCGTAAGTAGATTAGAACTTTGCCAGATTCATGCTTAAAGGACTGTGATAGTCGCAAACACCAAAGCAGCGTTTCTAAGTAGAATAAGACAAAAATTGGAGAACCTAAAGTAGTATGTCTGACACAGTAGAATAAAACCCTAACTGTAGAGGTTAGAATCTTCTACAGGTGCTCTAAGGCAATAATCATTTAGCTACAACTGGCGTATAGACTCCATTCAAATGATGAACACAGAGCAATCACATAGCGATAGTCATCTACTCCCATCTTATATAAGATTCTAATGATGCTCTAACGCGTGTCTCACTCTCTAGACTCGATAACTGTTATCTAACACTAACGTATTCATAAGTACACAATGAAATCCTGCAAATACTCAAGCTTTAAGTCCTGGAGTAGCTTGTTCCAACTTAGTAAACACAAGTGCAATGGATGGAAGTAGCGACCCTCATGACTACTACACCTAAAAGTGAAAGTTGGGACCTGGAACTGACTTGGATTCATGGGTACATACTGAACAATTGTTCCCTCTTCATTTGCTACGAAGAAAAAATAGGAATCATCAGTCAGATCTACTCCTCAAGTCATAAAAACTCTTCCTAACACTGAACTAGTTACAATTACACTATGCAACTCGCCAGGTACACACGCTACCCCAAAATTAGGGCTATGCGACACCTAGACTCACAACCGAAAAAGGAATCGTACTTAAATCGCCATCGAAGGTACATCAAACCGAACCAAAGACCATCGGATCATCTTCCGTGGCTTTGCTTAACCTCGATTAAAGTTCTATTGTTCTGATCGCACCAAAAGCTAGACCAACAACCAGAATAAAGCTCGTATACGAACCGGAGGATGCGGTGAAGCCCGCGTGCATGGCGTACCGCGGCGTGGTCATGTGCTGAGGATGCGGCGTCGGCTGTAGCGCGGCGTGCGTCGCGGAGACGGGCGCCTGGGGATGCGTGGCCGCCGGTCGCGAGAGTATCGAGTCGATGCCGTGCGGATTGCTTCCGACGGAGGTGATGGAGGTGGCCGGACTGTGCTTGCCGCTCCCTGTGGGCGAGGATTGCCCCTGGGTAATGGTGGAAAGCGGCACGCTGATCCTGGGCAGCTGCATGCCCGTCGGTGGTTGCTGCTGCTGCTGGTGCTGTTGTTGCTGTTGCTGCTGGTGCTGCTGGTGCTGTTGGTGATGACTCCGCTCCGCCATGGAGTGGAGGGCAGCCAGGGGCTGGCTGGCCAGCATGCTGCCGCCGGCGGCGCTCAGGTTGAGGAACTGGAGAACGTGCGGCGCGGCGGCCGCGTGGAAGTCGTGGAGCCAGGGCGGCCTGGCGGGCGGCGGCGAGTGGCTGGACGCCGGCGGCGGCGAGCACGAGCCCAGCGACGAGCCCGCCGACGAGCTACGGTCGCCCTCCAAGTGGCTGTTCCGTCTGTGAGCGTCGCTCAGCGACGACATGTTCTCGCCTAGCTGCGCGTCGGGGCTGGATCGCGACTGCAGGTCCGGGCAGGGCTCACCGCTCTCGTTGCAACTCTTGCCGTTGTTGTTATTGTTGGTCAGAGAACACACCATCTCGCACCACGCATAGTTCGGCAATGAGCGGAAAATCTTGACGGAGTTACTCCCCGATTGGACGGGGACCTCGCGCGACGGAACCTTGCCGGCTGACTGGGCGCCCTGTCGAGTATCCCGAAGCACTTGGTCACTGATACACACGAGACATCACTCACATTAAGCCCCCCGGGGGCACGATCCTCTTTCGCGGGCGTTTATGGGCTATGTCACTGCGGCAGGTTCACGAGCCCCGATCACTATCCTCTCGATCCATGCTTCCTGGAATCCCGACGGTTATCCCTGTTTCGTTTCGAACGCACTGTGTGTAGCTGGACCGGGACGATCGGAAAAACGATCAGTTGGATCGGCGACGATGCACGAGCGGAGGCGCGATCTGAGTAACTAATGGGGGGTTGCCGAGTGACTCGCCTCGCCAAGTGGTATGCGACTGGGGTGCATCGGGGAGCGGCGACTCCGTTCGCTCGGAGAGCGACTCACTCTCGGCATGGTCGTGTTCGGTCGGGCTTGGGGGCTCGGGTTTCGGGTTCCCGCCGCTTAACCGGCACCGATAGGTCGCCTCCGTTCGACCGTCTGCCGTCGGAGCGTGTGGATTGGCGTGGAAACGGTGGGTCGGCTGTACGCCGCGGGGCGTTTCTACCCCGGGATTGGCCAGCGCGGGTCGTTCCTCCGAAAGAAGAGGTGTTTCGGGCGGGGCCTCTCAATCTCGCGTTAGCTTCTTGTTAAGCGTCTTTCATTGTGTGTTTAAATTCGTAATTTATGATCCCGACTGAATAAAACAAGAACTCGCTGGTTCGCTTACTGGCTGGCTGGCTGGTTGGCCGGCTCCGCTGGCTGGCTGAGCTGTTTGGCTGACTGGCTCGCTAGTTTGCTCGACAACTGGGCACCTCTGTATGACTATGGTGACACTACCGCCTCGATAACTTCCTTGCTTCCTTGCTTCCTTCCGCCCTGACTGCCGTCCGCTCTCTCAACCCCCGCTGTCTCTCCCTGCCCCCCCCCCGTTCCGTCCCTCCGCCTCGCCAACCACCCCGCACCATCGTCTCCTGGCTCTCTAGCCAGTCAAGTGCGCGTAGACCGAGCAAATCGAGTTATTTGCTTCCGATGGTCCATTTGGCTTGTTCCTCGCTTTCTCTACGTATGGCGATGCACGTGTCAACGAGAATTCGGTTACTTCGCCCGGTTAAACCATTGCCTCGAGGATGACGTAACTGATGTCGGATGAACTTAACCGGACTGGCTGGCGTTCGACCAATCTAATGATCGCGAACGCCACCGGTCGAACCTTTCCCTCCTTTCCAACGGGATGAATAATTTATGCCACTCTTCGCCGGCCATTCTCTCGGTTACACGCTCCTCTTCCTTCGTCCATCGGCTTCCTCGAACAGACGTCGCAGTCGCGACCCGATGGGAGCGATATCGAATCGATGCCATCGTTTTGTATCGAGTTCTAACCAAAGGGCGAGCGTCGGACGGGATCGATAACCGTTTCAAGCGTTCGCGAACGCGTCCGTGTTTATCAATTAGCAGGCTGACTCTGTCGCTGCATTCCACTTAGGCTGCGTCTGAATTGGTGTCGTACACATACGAGTGAACGCTATTTGCACCAGAGAATAGTCAATCGTAAACGTAAGACATAAAATCATCGTGTGTAATCTCAGTTTCGTGAACGACGGATGACTACCGTTCTCTTATCCGATCGGAAATGATTCGCAGTTATCGAAGGATTGTTGTATCCTCTATTTGAACATAAATTGCTAACTAAATCGTACCAAATGACAGTAAGTACGTCGTGGAAAATTCAGAGTCAGTAGATTAAAAAAATTCTACCGTACGTGGATATTCTTAACGAATACGTCTTAAAAGTTATCTAGCCGTAACAAAATTGAACTGGTATAGTAAGGATGCCGTCCCTAAACGGTTGTACCAGATTATTCTAGCCATTTCTCTTCCGCCTCTCCCCGTTCTCAGGGTACCCCATCTCTCAGCGAGCGTTGGCTTACTTTTTCCTGATTTAAACGGGAATTTTGAGCCCCCTCGAGGAAGCCGGAACGTCCACGGGGAAAATCACGGGGCGTGGATGTTTTCCACGATGCAGTTTATTTGGAGAGCAACGATGCTTTCCGGGCGAGTGGAATCCTAGCGATTCAACGCTGAACGCCCGATGCTCGCAGACGGTTTATCGCCGTAAAAGATTATACAGTCTACTCCGGTGTTTTCTAATTTTAATTAACTCCGTTCCCGTGATTTCGTTCCGTTTGCACCGCTGAATCTAATTATTTCTACGATGAGTAACAGCAGAACCATGTTTGCTCGTGCCCCGGAAAACAATTCGACTGGTATCTAATCTGTTACACAGGGCGTTTCAGTAATTTATTCGGAAATAAACGCGATGTACAGGGCAGTAAAAAAGAAAGGCTCGAAGCTTTAGGGACTTGCAATACTCACTGAGAGGAGCAAAGATTGTCTAATCTGCGTAATTACCTTTTTATTTGTATAATACAATATTAATTTTTGGCATATAAATAGAACACAAGATATTGGGATTAATAAGATAGGTTCAATCGATTTATAATCTGCTAGAATTCCTAGTAGAAATACAAATATTTTAATACCTACTACCTATAGTAGTGTGTGAAGTTGGAGAGATGACGACGGTCACAAGTCACGCCTCAACATATACAAATTTTCGCCCGTCGTTTATTGGCCCAAATAATCGCATCTACTAAAGTCAGACCTACTTTTACCTCAAAATATGCGATCGTGGAGGGTCAAAGCGGAGTATACTCGAGATTAAAGTCTCAGAAAAAATAGATGGGACCCCGTATACGGAATCGCGTTTAATTTCCTGGTAAAAGTTTTCTTAGGCTCCGTTTTCATGACGGAGAGATACGGACGAAGGCACGTTCTTTACCTGGAGCTAATTTTGATTTATTTCCACGGTCGCGAGGAAGTCCGCGTTGATGTGGGTGGTTGGGAGGGGGTCGAAAACTCGGGCAATTTAAACTCGACGCGAATCTATTAGATTTCCCCGCGATCTCTCGCTTTCATAATATTCCGTTTTACACCGTCGCGATACAGCGATAATAATAGAGACAATGACGCGCGATAAAAGCGCGACTTAACGCTTTATGGAAACATGGCATATGGCGCGCTCTGCGGCCCTCGATAGCGCCGTTCAATTATGAAACCTAATCTGTCTCTTGTTTAAATAAGACGATTTTTATTGGCGAACCGATAGAGGAACATCGCGGAGCTTATTATTTTCGTACCATTATATTCCAGAGAGACGATGTTATTTTTGCACAAAATTCGAAGTGGATTTTTGTGCCCTGCCTCTCCTTTTATATGAACATTTTACGTAGAATTTAGTCAGTTTGAACCCCGATTGAGTACGCTTCGTAACAATTCGTAACGATTGAAAAATAATAATAATATTCGAAGTGGATTTTTGTGCCCTGCCTCTCCTTTTATATGAACATTTTACGTAGAATTTAGTCAGTTTGAACCCCGATTAAGTGCGCTTCGTAACAATTCGTAACGATTGAAAAATAATAATAATATTCTAGCCCTTATAGAGGCGCAACAAAAGCTACGTTTCCGCTTACCAGTTTGCAAAAAGCGCGAGGTCGGCGGAGTGTTAAGAATTATTAAATTAGAAAATGACGTACGAAAAGTGCTTAAACCGCTTTGATCCCTTAACAGTTCATTCCGAGTATGAACTCGCAATCTAAAATCCATTTGCATCGTTACGCGTCCGCTGTACGTACCGTACGTAGCGTCCATTCGTATCTTATAATTCGAGAAAAATGGCGTTTCCGCGGGCATAATCGGCGCGCAGTGTCGGCAACGCAGAACATAAATTCGTCGTTAAGAACTATAGCTCCCCGTCGTTCGGTTTTATCTCCTTTCTATGGAAAGTCATTACGCCGCTTTCTTCCTGACACTTTGCCCCCCCCACCCCCTCCAGTTCGTTCCCCTTTTTGATCCCGTTTAGGCCCAGACGCGCCTTCCTGTTTAGAGTGGAGTTATTACGGGGCCGGAATCGTCCAATAAAGTCGCGCGAATCGTCGTCGTTCGACGCGCGTGTCCGTGCCTCATTGTCGCGATCAACTGGCAATAAAGCTCTCCTGTTCTGTGATTAAATGGCGCCGATTAATCGACCGTAGGCACTAGGTCTTCGAGTGATCTGCGAATTGAAACGCTTAACGAATCCCGGTTTAGAGGTAATTTGCAAACCCCGTCGGAATCCCTCATTGGCTGCCCTCCATTCGTCGCCTGTGCGAGTCGAACGTTTAAAAAACGAGAACAAGGATTCTTGGTGAGTTAAAACCGTGAGACCCATTCAAAATCTCTCTTAACATCTCACCATTAGAACTAATCACTTTAAATCCTCAAATTCAAAATTTTGGTGCACTCCCCTCTCCATAACATAATAGTATAAAACAATAAAAATTGATAATAAATATATTCGTAAGACATTTCAATCACATTCGCGAATACGCAAGTGTCCAGAAACTCATGGTTTGGGGGTTGTACCTCCGTACTACGAATTGGGCCCACAAGCCTAACAGCTCGATTATTCTATTTAAACGCGCGCGATATTTTCATACGATTAACACCGAAAGCGTCACGCAACGACGAAAGGAAAGAAAATTAGATGACACTGATGGGGAGAGCAGAGGGCCCAAAGTGGCTAACTGTATGGTTATTCCATCATCTGCCGTGGAACACGATGACACGGATTACCGGCTGCGGGCAAAAGGCTGGGCTGCATGGCTAATAGAATGCAATCATCGGCGTGTAATGATTGGGGCACAATGCGGTCCGGGCCCCCCCGGAGGGAGGGGGGGCGCCCGTGTTATAAAACGACTTCTTCACCGACAGCCCCGACGCTCTGCTCGCCTTTTTCCGTCGCGCGTGACATCCCGTCGTCGTTAATAAAACCCGATGACGCGTGAAATTAGCCAGCATTTATCACCCCGATGACTCCCCTCCCCTGCTCAATTATCGGTTTATGTCCCGTAAAACGAGACGAAACGAAACGCGAAAGTCTGCGCAAATTAGGGAAACCTGGGACGTATTGGGCTCTTAGGCTCGCAGGTGATCGAACGGTTTCTCGGAGTTCGATGGGGAGTACGTCTCTTTCAAAGTCGACGATCAGTTTTGGGGGAAACGAATCTTGGTCCTCGGCGATTCTGCTACCGCGTGAAAATTGCTTAACCGTCGACTGTCCGCCAAACGTGGCCAAATGTGCGCTAAAAAGATACGAAGAAAATAATTTTATTGCAGTTTCGAGGGATTTCAATGATGAGGGGTAGTTTACCCCTTAATAAGGGTGATTATTACTTGGTCTTTTAAATTTTGAGGGGTAGCTGATACTCCTAACTAGGACATTTCAAAGTTAATTTTATAAAATATTGTAAAAATCTATGCGTTTGCGTCGAGTCGTTAAAAAAACACCAAACCTAGGTTAAAGTCTGGAGTCTAACTTGACCACAGTTTTAACACGGAAACGTTCGTTTATTACTAGTCACACACACGGGGTGAAACAGACAGTTTGCAGGCTCGTTTATTGATTTTCCCATAACGCACCGACCGGGATAGACTTTCATTAATATTGCCTTCGAAAGATCATCGCATTATCGTGCGCGAGCTTCACAGTCGTCACCCGTTTCGTTCCGCACGGTTGCTTCCTTCGGAACGGTCCCATTAAACCCGCTTCTGTGAACCCTGAAACGTCTCAATTCTTCCATTTTAATCTCCTAAGTAGTGTCGAGGCTACGCGGGCCTCTAATTGAAACCCTTTACAATCACTGAAACCGGTCGTAAATATAAATTAAGTGTCGCGCTATAGGCGTTGCAGTTTAATTATTTACGGTCTGCCTTTTACAGTCGCGCGACAGATAGGAACCATTGTCCTCGGACGTTCTTTGCAATCTCCAATGCCACCTCCGTTGCATGCAGCTTCAAATAAATCCAACGTAAACTATAGAATTTTCATTTAGAATTTGCAAAAATTACGTATATTGAATTCATGAAAAGTTTGGTTCGTGAAATTTGTAATATTTTGAGCCTTTATCAAGATCATTGATGACTCCCCCCCCCCCATGCTTTCTTGTTTTAAAATAATCAAAATTGAAAATGCCTTCAAACTGCAAAATTGCCTTTTTTTATTCTGTATTCAAAATGTGTATATACATAAAAATTCTGCTTCCGGTTCGAAGCCTGTATGAAAAATTAGATCTGATAGGACGGGGAGGGGGAGGGGGGGAGTCGAAGACAGGGAAGAATCGTACCCAGATGGGGCCAACAACAACGGAATATTCAGAGGGATCGAATGTGAATTTCGGAAATTTATATTCGGTCCGCGATTATGCGTCTCATGATCACGTCGTAGGCATTCGCCATCGAAACTTTGGAAAATCGTCCTCGGGTAGGACTCGGGAGAGACTTTTCCTCGAGCTCGACACCGATCCTATCTGATAATGCGTTTTCCCCGAAACTTCGAAACAAATACTTGGAAGAAGAAATAGAGGGTGACAATACATATGTATGCAGAACTGTGGGGCTATATACGGAGGGCAAGAAAGGGGGGGGGGGGGGTGTCCGTTTCACGAATCACGGGCCAACTTTTCCATCGTTTTTAAACTTCTGTATTTGATTTACCGAGGGAAACGTCGGACGTGATACCCACCGATCTCAACGAAATTTTGTGGGCTATCTTTGTAACAATCACGACTGCAATTTTAGATGGTCAGCCAAAGTTTTTGAAAATTATTCTAAAAGATTCTATTATACAATTGATAACAGCTATAGCCTAAAGGCGAGTGTCATGGAGTTCTAACATTTTGTCTCGGGGTTCGAATTCTATCGTAACAATCACATCTTTTTGTAAAATTATTGTCTCAAAACGTAGTACCAATTTTAGAAATGGACACGAGACACAAAGACAATGAAAAACGAATTGAAAAGGAGAGGTCGTTGAAGGGAAAATGGCGGAGACACCATGTTGGTGTTCTAAGGTTAAAACACCCGGGCAATAAATACAGGAAACCGCAGACCCCCAGAAAATTTAAATTCGCTACACGGTCTTGTTTGAAGAACGACTTCTACCAGTCGCCATTAAAAACGGATCAGCGTTGCTCCTAGGAGCCCGACCCCCGAAAAACACGGTGCCCCATTGAGGGTCCGCAGCGGAGAAACGGTGGAGGGCTTAGGTTCTCCAGCAACGTGACGTTCAGCTCCTCCAGGAGTCGACAAAAGGCATCCACCCGGGCCCAAAGAGAGCAACAAAATTCCGATCCTCGGAATAATAGGCTAATTACAATTACGGGCTGCTGCGGAGGGAGGACGGATTCGTCGGGCTACCTGCTATTCTGTGATTCGAGCGATTATACCGCTAAGCCGGAAATAGAGGGAGCTGAATGGATGATTGATAATGGCTCCCAGACGAGAAGTCCGGCCGTGAGGTTGCCTCGAGTCGAAATTCTCGCCTTCCTATTGGCCTTCGCAACCTACATCCTATTGTTTAGTCCCATATACCAACGATAAAATTAATTCTGTACACAGCCTGCATCTCAATACGCGGGGTCTACATTAGAGGCGGATCAAAGGCAATGAGAAATCCTCAACTTTAATCACGAAAATTACCAAGCTACCCCAGCTACAACATTTTATCAAATAGTAGCCTCGAGATAATCTCTATGTAACCTAAACATTATTACCACCAGTACATCTTCAACACTTATCATTAGATTTTATCGTCCAGGTTATCGATTCCCGACTACGGTGATAGCCACGGTAAAGCAGAATGCTCCAAGTTGATAAGAACCGTTTGATTCTAATAACACAATGGGTCACAATAAAACTTTAGCCACAAATAGTGAACTGAAAGATAACTTCGAATCATCCTCGTCTTTATTGCCGGTAACATCATAGATCCAACCGAGTACTTTGATTTTATTCAACCCACCCTACATTCTATATCAGCCTTCTCTATAGTCATCGTCGACATCCTCTGCGCGAACGTGTGTCCTAGTTGAACCGATCCACTTGATAAACCATAGAGGAACCGAAGGATAGAGACTCCGCTTATTTTAACGCGAATCCGGAGAGTGAGCGAAGTGACAAATGGCGAAGCCATCGGGAACGCGTTCCTACGCTAGGATCCATCGCGATGATCTGTCGTCTGGCCGTGGGTATCTCAGGTGACAAATGATAAGCGCATGCAAAGTGAGGTAAAAGCAGATTTTGAGTAGCGTAAACGTCGCCACCGGGCAACCAGATATCCGTCGTGTGAATGGACCCGACATAATGTTCGAAACCTATCCCCCCTTCTCCTCCCACAGCACCTAGGCCCCCCTCCCCCCACCCGTCTTCATCCTATGAACGATGACTGATAGACCGAAAAAGGACAGCGACTTAAGCCTGTTTGTCGGCCCTCACGAATCGGAGCAGCTGTGCCGTTTGGCACCGGAGGCCTTTTATAGGGCCCCAACAAAGCCGGGCCGTCGTATTTGGACAGTATTAGCGTTAAATTTGGTCAATGAAATAGTTTCACAGGACCCTCGGCGCGTTCTCGCCTCTGAAGGGTGTTCCAACGGGGAGCGCCTATCGGTCACTTCCAAAACGCGACGCCAGCAGGCCCTGAAAGTCGAAATTTTCGACTTCTTATCAACCTTGGTAATCTAGATTCTATCGTTTAGTCCGATGTACGGACTAAACTTGACTTCTTCGACCTTGTCGTTCGGTTAAATTTAATTCCAGCCTGTCCGGGGACTTCCCCTGCGAACGGGGAAGAATTACTGGCCTACTTTTGACCTGGATAACCTCCGACTGAGAAGGAGCGAATGAAGGACATGATGGCAATATATCTGAGCTCTGTAGCGAGAATTAGTGCTTTGCAGAACCTGAGGATGCAGAGAGTGGGTAGGTCTGGGTTAGATAGCCTCAAATTTGTTACGTGTGGTGTGTCTTAACAATGGTCACAAGTCGCTAGACTTTATTATACTCTCAAATCATTATCATTATGGTACAATTGTAGCTTAATTATCAAATTCTTTATTTAAAAAATGTTTAGGTCTGGTGGCAGACGACGATGATAAAATCCATTATAATTTCTCCCTTTCGTCCGTAAAAATTTGGCTAAAGTCAACAAAGAGAGGCACCGAGAGCATCCGAGCAAATAATCCGTCGCGACCATAGTCCCTTCCTTTTTCATCTACTCGTGAAATTTGATGGTAAATCACGTATTCGAGGGCCACCCTCGCGACGTCGAGAGCGAAAGATTTGAATTGTCCGGAATCACGTGCGCAACCCTCTTTATCCCCGTGTTACTACACACCCGCATTTGCATATTTCAGTCTGACTATCGCGGAATACTGTGTATTTCACTCTCGATCTCATTTTTACGTTTATAACCGGGGAAAATATATTCAAGTTGTTTCCTCTTACAGCAAATGGTCAAATTACACTACTCGACAAACAAAATATTTGTTTTCTCCTCCGAGAAAATCTCTGGCGTAACCTGGAAACCTTCGACGCCTTGAATCCGAACATGGCGACGAGATTTCTGCGCCTCGTCGATTTTTCGAGGCTCGTTGATTAGATTTACAAGGCAAACGATTCGTCGGGGTGAACAACAATGGCAAAACATTGTTTAAACTCGATCCGATCGAAGAATCGGATAAACAATTAGGCCGTGGTTTATTAACATTCACGGTGATGTAGCGATAAATTTCGCGAGGCGACTTGCCACGTGGTTTGGATCGATGCTTCGCGCCGTTTAAACGAACGACTGGATAGTATATTATGCAAATATTTAGCTATTAATGTTTTCTTTATGACACGCAAGTAATTTGTTTCGTAATTAGTATTTAGCGTAAGAGTTATTCGTTTGGTAATTACTGTACGAGCTTCACCGGAGTTCCGACGATCGCGATTCCCACAGTTTTGCCTGCCATTTTCATTAGTCTATCACTGCGCGTTAGAGGTTAATGTGATTGGTCGAATATCGGAATTTGCACGTGCTAAAGTTGCGACGGAAAAGTGTTGCGTTCCCGGCGCCTCCAACGTCCGATGTACCATATACTTTTTGCAACATTATCAACGGTTACGCGACCGACAAGTGTTCCCATTTAATTATTTCGAACCACTAATAATTATGGATATTTGTTACGCATGTCGTACATCTGTAGTATTTATTCGTAGAATTGTGCGTGTAACATTCATATTCATTCGATGCCCTTTATTGCCATTGTTCTTGCATCGGTTAATAATAAATAATTGGGGTGAATTTTTCTTCCTTATTTATGCAAATCTCTCGTACATTTGTGCCATTTATCATATGTAGCAAGGACGGTTCGAATCCGATGCAAAGATTGTCACTTGAAAGCGGGGACTAGTCGCTTTGAAGTAAAAGTGCTCGTATCTCGGACACAAACGGTTCCAAGACCTTTTCCCCGCGCACCGAGCTTACAGAATACATTTATAATGCGGGGGAAAGCCACGTTTACGAGTGGTCCACTCTATCGACAGCCACGAACCTTTTAAAAACGAATTCCGATGCGTGCCCCTGCAAATATCGGACCGTTTTCGAAGGTCTCGGTTCTCCGCGAGCTCCGGTGCGAACCCTGCCGCGGAAATCGTTCTAAATTCGTGAAGAAAAAACGGGATAAAAGAAACAGCATTGAAAGGATGCCCCGAGCCTAATTGTCCGTCTAGGCCCACGGCTCCTCCAGCGGGTGCAATAAGTGACGCTGGCGCGCGGGATAAAGATGAGGTCCGATGCATCAATGTCATCGCGTACAACATTGTTCCCGGACGCAACGACTTACCTCTAACGACGTATTTATGGCGTCAAGTTGCGGCTTAAATAATAACCGGTCGATGATGGATGATCGGGGTACGCGCGCAGAAAATCGACATCATTATTGTTGTCGGGGGTTTTGTAACTTCCATCGCGTACGGTTTTCTCGATCGCAACGGCCGCGTCGGTGCGCCACGGCTAACAGCAGATGCGTATAATCTCTCCGTATTTAACGATATCCTTCGATCGTGAGTCCGGGCCCAGGCCTGGGCTTTATCTCGCAAATCAGTTCTGGGAACGAGCGGCGTCATCGATTTTTCCGGGGGCGATTTCCCTCGAATCTGGGTCCGAGGAAGGCGACATCGCATGGAGCTACAGTCGATCACCCTGAAAAACGTCCATCGCTATCGCTTACGCGTTGGTCTCCGAAAAATGTTAGCCCAGGAACGGAGACCGAATAGTCGTGTACGATTTTGTAACAAGAACGATGGAATTTCGACTGCCATAGCCGCCATATTTCGTATTTACTTGGGATGAAAATTGCTTCGAAAGTTAAATCTACTAATTATAGTAGAACAATGATATGATAGTCTTTTCTGTACTGTATCAAGAACGAATTTATGTACGAGTCTATGTTGCACAAATCCGCACTATACAAAGTTTGCGTTGCGCAAATCCGTGCTATACAAGTCCATGCGATACAAGAGCCTACTGCACAAGGAAATTACGCTCGCTATACTATTTATTTTGTCGTATTATCTGAACGTTTTCTCTTATTATTACGTTTCATCGAATTTCCGCCGCTCGGTTCTAAATATAACGCCTGCTTGGAAATAGATTGCGATAATGGACTGTTTTCAAACGATTTTCAAACGCGACTTCTGTCAAGCCAGACAATTGAATAGCCAAACGAAAAGGGGCGATAAGATAAAACGTGATCCGACACGTATTAACTCGCAAATAATCTTCCATTTTACGAAGCATATCGCTACGAATAATTGCGTATCATCGAATATTGCGTACCTTAGAGTAACTCTCTAAAATTAATTTACGAACTTTAATGCAACCGTGTTTGGGTAGTTTTATCAAGGAAATTTATAACAAACACGGTTTAGGTTTTAATCGTGCTCTTAAGAATATTGTTTAAATTATCGAACAGCGTTGCCTCCGCGGCAGTTGCAGACGCACGTGTTGCAGTAAAAGTTATAAAACACATAATGAAAAGCGTTTTCCTGGTGCAAAATGTAATTTGCGCAAAATATTTACGCGGAGCGTATCGGTTTATTAGAGATAATACGCATTGCAGATAATATGGATCCTCCGTTTCATATTTAAATGGAACGATAAGCTGTAATTTATTCTTTTATTACGCGTAATAAAATAGTCGATGACGCTCGTGTGCAGCAACAGAAATTCAAAATCCACGCAACGCCGAAGATATTTCGCGTTGAAGGATGATAAACGGGCCATCGTTCTCTCGTCGTTTCACATTCGCGTTAGTCTAACTTGTTAGCGACGTTGCTAGAGTATTTCCATTACGAGCGTATGAAATAAAATATCTACAGTCTCAAATCGTTATTCTCAAAGTGAACAATTGCTCTTTGCATCAAAGGGTAAGGGTATTTGTTTTCTCAATTCATCCCATCAGATTATGGTTTTAATTTGTCTTTATTAATACCCAAATATAATCATAACCTAGTAGCATAACAGCAACTTAATCTTAATCCAATGCTGACTGAACCTTACTCAATTGGATTTGCTACGGTTCAATCTAAATCTACTGTAGGCCTAACTAATCTTATTTCAAATCTAATATGGACTTAATTCGGTCACATTTTAGCTCGTCATAGAGTCTAGGCCTACCACTGATCTAGTACAGACCTAATTGTCACTTAGTCCGTCCCAACCATAGTCTGGCCCAAGCTCAATCTAGTTCAAATCTAGTGTTATCGTCTCAAACCTAGTCAGGGTTTAACCTAACCTTCATAGAGAGTCTAAAACTATGACAAATTACCCAGAATCTCCAAGAGACTACCCGAAAAAAGAAATGGCTGCCGTATGAGTATCCCAAAAGGAGGGGCGAAAGTCGAACGAATGGAAAGACGTCTCAACGTCGACAAATTGCGGACACTCGGGGTACTTCTATTCTCTCCGCGCAGAGTGGCGAATAATTTCGATCGCGGATCGACTGTTGAGGAAGTGACGCCGACATTGTAACAGGGGATTCCACCTCTGCATCCTGTCCGCGTTATTCGAAGGAGGACAAACGATCTAGCGCGTTTTCAGTCGGCCCCCATAGAAAGGCCGTGCACCGACAATAGGTTAAAGCGTCAAATTAGGCGGTGCAGGTCAACTGCATGGGCGTCCCTTTGGCTCCGTGACTGTTGTCGGCTGAATCCTGGTCGAACGGGGGCCCCCGGATATAGGGTTGCCTCTATAATGCCATAATACAAATAAGTCAGTCAGTCAGTTGGTGCCCCGCCGCGTATACCCTACGGTCTATTATGGTTCTTGATCTCCGACCATTATGCGTCCACCTTTCTCCCTCGATTGTTGGCTGCAAAGTCATTCGAGGTAGCGCGAAGCACAGAGAGACTTCTGTCCCCCTTCGCGCTATGCCTCTGTCTCTGTCCCCCTTTCAGTCATTCTGATCTCCATCGTTTCGATGCTCCTTTTCGTAACTTCCCCGCCCCCTTGTAACCCTCGTCTCACCTACGCTTCTATGTCTCCAATCCTCTTTTCGCCACACCACAGACGTCTACCTTGTTCTGCTCCTTTGGATGAATGTCCTTCTCCTGAAGCTGTATCAGATTAGATTGGATTGCTGTCGGTGGCTAGGCATTAGACATCCTTCGGTGTGTTTGATGACGATGAATGGGGGATTCGTACGTTTCTCTTCACGGAGTAGCGACACCCAGTCACCACTACTAAATTTACATTAACATTTATGATTGCATCTAAACCTTTCACGACAGTTATCGGGTGAATTGATGGGCACTTGGTCCATTTGTCTTCTTTTTGGAGTAGCTCTTCCCTGGGTTTCAAGGTTATAGGTCATGAGAATGTGATCAGATCAGGACCAATATCAGGAGTGTTCTTGTATCTTGCTATCTTTGGACGCATATCCCTTTTTTTCAAATTAGATTGGTTTGCTGTTAGTGGTTAAACATTAGACATCTTAGAGATCGATGCTTCCTCCTTAGCTTCCATCTTTGTATATTTTGAGTTTGGGGAAAGTGTAAAGGAATATGAGGCCACAGTACAAAGGATGAAAGTATTCGAAAACGTTAATACAGCTTCATTACTATTTTATTGGTGGGAGCTAAACGTTTATGGCACCCCCTAAGGATATACACGATTGATGTCTGATCAGTGATCAGTGTTCCGTAAACCACGACGAATCGCCGGTGAAAAAAATGTGCAGCGTCACTCGAAGGGAACAGACGTAGGAGCAGGTCGTTAAACTTTCGTCAATGACGATATAGAAAGTCAATTACAGATGTTAGTCGAATAAACAAAGATAATTTTTTTGTTTAAAAAATACATTTACAAATTAAATCGACATCCACCCGTTTAATAAATAAACCACATTCGTGGTGTTAAAAAATAAGGGTGATTTTGTTGGCCCAATTAAACTTATTCCCCATCGCAAAGGCACCGCGCACGTTTCGTCTGCGGGCTAACTCAGTTTCGAACAATTATCCCCCCGGTAACGCGCGACTAATTTCAGCCAACGTTATTAAAAGCGGATTACACGATTCGAACTTCCAGACGTTGTTCGCACAGGCCTGTAATTCAATGCTTTTATTATCGTTACAACTAGCATACTTCTATTTATTGACTTCGGACGCGACTCTCGGGAGAAACGCATCCCCGAGTCCAAGCGACCGGTAGGGTGCAAAATGGAGTAACAATAAGCTCGTCCCCCCCTTCCTTTGATCGCGCACGACCCCTCGTCCCCCCTTTTTCGTCCTGTGCAAACAGATCGAAATATTTATTTGAAAAGCAAAGTCACGGTCGAAACGGAAACTAGTCCGAGCGAATCTCTAGCTTCACCGATTCTTCCAAGGGTGAACTTCAACTTGCTCTTTGATTTTTAAAAATATTTTATACAACGATGGTGTTATTCTTATTATTAGATATCGCAGAGGGAAAATGGAGCCCAATCATTCTTGGATAAAGAATATTCGCACTTGCCGGCGAGTTATGCTAACAGCTGGTCATCCCCAAGGGTCCTTTCCGCTTCATTTAGCATTGAACGAAGACAACTATGTGTCATCGTTGTCGCTAATTGAATATCGCACCCTTATGGGCTCCGTTTCGTTTCTGTAACAGCCACGTCTATAAGCTTTTAAGCAAAACTTCATCTCGTAGCGATCCAATCGCAGCAAGTTTGAAATTATAAATTTGCTTCCAACAGAATTAATAGTAACAATCGCTTCAATTAGTTAATTGAACAGGGAGGAGCTAAGATAAACTGGCGCGTGTACTTGGTACGTTAGCCATCGATTTTTGTTTCGTTTAAAACGTGCTCTATCGCGCGACTCGAGCTACGATAGAAGGGGTAAATAAAATAAATTATAGTCGTTTGTTCTTCTTCTTTCACTTAACGGTGGCCTCCCAAAAGAATTTCGATCCAAGTATTGTTCAAAATAGAGTCTTAAGCAAACGTGAGGAAGATTTAGTAAAGGCATTAATTTACACTTTGCAACGATTAGAAGCTGATCAATTTACGATCTGTTGCTCGTTGAATAAAAATAGACTGTACGATCGAGTAAACGTCACGGATAAATTGCAATAGGTTGGTCTTATTGGTTATCCATTGTTCCAGTAAAATTCTGTCGCGGATGCAAGGGATGCAATTCCGTGGGGACCTTCATTTATCTCGGTCGCGACTCGCTCGTGTAGATCGGGAATAAGTTGATCCCGGAAAAAAGAAAGAAAACGGGGCGCGATGTAACTGCTAGGCGAACGAGTGAACAGAATCGAGTCGAGTGAAGCGACGCGAGGGTAGGCCATAAACAAGTGCTTACCGCAATCTAATGCGTCTGTAATTGCTCGAGCACCAGTATCTTCCCCAACGGTCCCACTTGCTCCCGCGATTTAATTACTATGTAAATGTCGCATTCCCTAAACTGTCCGTTTCCCCTTTCCTCTCCGCCCGTCTCGTCCCTGCCCCCTCCGCGCCCCCCCCGCGCTCCCCTGCCCCTTTTCCCGCTGTCGCCCGATGTCCTTAATTACTTTATACGTTATTATAGCCCACCAACTACTGTCGACCGTACTCACTCCATCCGACAGCGCCGGGCCGTTTCACTCCATTCCGTTCCGCCATATTGTTGCCAGGCTTTAAACTCCAATCTCTTAACATTTTTGCACCCCCCACACCCCCGAACGATCCTTTTTCCCGTATCCGATCCTTCCACCGAATAAAAGTCGCTCGAAGGACAGGTTTCGCCACGCACACCCAACCAGCGCCATTTTGTAGACGATATACGATCATTCCTAACCTCAAAACTTTTCTGGGATTATCGTCGCATATATCCCCGAACGAATATTATCTTTCGATCGAAGTGATTGAAATTTATTTTGCACGGTGTTATTGTTAATTAGTGACAAAAATGGCTCGATGAATCTTTTGGCTGGTTAATTAGTATCGAAAAGTTTACGAGTACGTAAAGTTAATACTTTGAGACGGGAGAATTCGCGATCGAACGATGGTTCGGTTGTTCCGTAATGCCGTTGAATTTGTGCAGATTGTAGATTTCAGAAATAGCTCTAGTTAATGACGCAGACTACACTTGGCCACCGGCGTACGAGACAAGAATAATGAGATACGTAATTCCGCGCTGTGTTACGATGTTATAAAGTACATCGTGAGACGGCTATGCGATCAAAACGTAGTTAAGGAACGTAACACTCGAAATTGCTAAATACGTTTATAAAGATCGGAACTAGCGCGATAAATTGCTCGAAAAACGAACGTCTTGTTGCATGGGAGCAAGAATGGGCGGTAACGATCAAAGAAACATCATCCGAGGAAACGTCAAAATGTTGACTGAAAAATTTATTGTCAAAATGTATCCAAATCTCCATTAGAGTTTTGATTGAAAAATTTCTTTAAAACACCATCTTACTCTTTATTTTGGCAAACCAAGATGTTTAGGAACCTAGTGGTGTAAGTTGATCTCAATCAATTACACAGATAATTTTTAACAGTTTCATAGCACGAGTGGACTTACACCACTGTGATCCTCATTCCGCCATATTTGTCTGACGCGTGCAGTCAAGGTGTTAATGTATCATGCAATTTATTGGTTAGTAACAGTTCCTGTTTTGGTCGTCGATTAGCGGATCGGTTCGATCGGTACGATTCTCTTTATCTGTGGCCCTAGTACGTCTTAGCCAGTGGGCAGTATAAATGGGTTTGCTGTCCACAGGAGTCCGATAATTTGGCAGCAGAGAGGGTTGTAAGAGGGCTTTGACCAGTTTGTCAGCCACCGATGTACCTAAGAGGGTCCTCTAACTCCGCTACGTCAATTTGTCTTGCACCGCAATGGATAAACTTCCTACGATTTGTCACTGGCGATTCTCATTGAAAATCAATCGATCGTAGTAACGCTCCCTATATTTTAAGTATTTCAACCCCTTTTAAGAGAGAGACGGGCCAAACACCTAAATAAAAATGTCGAATGGCGAGTAAAAAATAAACCGCTGCTTGTCCATAAATTTCAATCACATAACAAAATATTTCAAATCAAAATTTCACTGTTCTATCAAACGAACGACACGAATAAATTACTATAAATTGGTCTACTGTTCGAATATGCCCAGGTCTGTACTAAAATTAATACCATACTTGGGAGATATTCTAAACATTAGGTGCCATTTGAATAGCTTTTTATTTGATTCAGTACTCGAATAAGACTCAATTTGTGTTATTCGTACCAAATATCGCATACGTGTTGTTCATATTATTTGAGCTAATTAAAATAGCCACACTCATCGTATTTCTCGTGTTAACACGTTCACTGTCCGGTTTCTTAGCGGTGTATCCAAAAGCATGGTGTTATGACCCGTGTAAGGGCCATGGACAGTGAACGTGTTAAATGTGTTAATCGTCAGAATCGATATAGTTTTATACGAGAAACGTCCATTTTTTGAGCCGGCGTGTACCATCTAGCGGTCATATGCATGTATTAAAGTTAACCCTGGAGGTATACGTGTGATCTAATGACAAATGCATACATTATACAAAGATATATAGACAATTTCTATGAATTAGAATTAAAAGTTGCTTTCATTATGATTGCAACAATTTCCTTCGATAGTTGCGTTGGACTTTTACCGACTAAAAACCACAAAATAATTTTAGGAACCTTCCTTTCCTAAATATGATCGACGGCCATTTTGATTTGTACGATTTCCTTTAAGCTATCAGTCGCGAACAATATTTTTCGCTATTGAACGACCGGTTATGCAGTAAAAGTTTAAAATAAAGTATTAAAATGCCATCGTCGGCGCAAATGGACTTATTATAAAGACCAATGTATTTTGTTTATGATCGTTTGCATGGTTAATTACCTTCGTAAGGTAACGTATCAGCTCGTACGATTGCTTCCGCATTCCATAACAAACTTAAATTGTTTGTCACATACGGCGCTAATAAAGAGATTAAGAATACGGGATTTACGGGGAATATCTTGTTCAGAGTTGACTGCATTTTTTGCGTGAATTCACACGTGTCGTTCTTAAATGGTTGTCGAAGCACTCGAGTCATGGATAGAGATTTGCAACGATGCCTGGACTTACTAAAGGAGAACGACGACCGTGTGCGAGATGATGCAGAAAGTGCATTGTTAACTGTCTGTCAGAATATCTTATCGCATCCGAATGACAAGCAATATCGGGAAGTGCATCTCGACAATCCTGTTATTGAAAAATTGCTACCCGCTGCTGGAGCTATGGAATGTCTATTCGATATTGGTTTCGTTGAGGTAATTATAGCTGTAGACGACGATCTTTCGAATCGCGTTTCATGAATTCGATTAACACACGTTTCTTCCGCTGGTCAGGTTTCTGATTCCCTTGTCCTACCACAAGAAGCACCTCTCTCAAAGTTACAAACCCTCCAAAGCTTGCTTTCCAAGAAGCCTTCCGCTAAAAAAAATGTTGTGAATACGTCAGCAGCCTACAACTTGTTGCCCAAAACATCAAATCTGAAAGAAAGAGCATTCTTGACAGAAATTATACACTCTTTTCACAATGTTATGCAGTATGAGGACCCTAGTCTGCAAGAGAAAGCAAGGAGGGTGATACCTATTACGAGTCTTCAAATTGCAACCATGACTAGGATTAGAGAATTGCAAAAGTATTAATTTATTGTGTAAATCTATTCTTTCGCTGTTACTTTGTCTTACTTGGTCTTCTCTCATTTCACAGACAAGTAAAATTGAACCAAGCCGATCCAGACAAGGATACAGGTAGACGATACAAAGAGGTCGATATAGATACCAGAGATTTGTTTCTCATGGAACTGTCTCATTGGTTCAAGTACAAATTCTTTACGTGGGTTGACAGTCCAAGGTGTTCGGCTTGCTTTGGTAGTTGCGAGCATCATTCGGTCGTACCTTCCACAGACATTAGGTGTTCGAGGATAGAAATACATAAGTAAGTCTCTGTGTCCTCGTTGCTCTGTCGACCTTGCCTCGAGTAGTTCAGTTGGTGATCTCAAACGTGATTAGCTATGCCTGATAGAAAACGAACGAATCGAATTTTATTTTAGATGTACCAGTTGCGATATGTTGGTTAAATTTCCTCGCTATTCCGATCCGGAACCGTTGCTAACTTTAAGACGGGGACGTTGCGGAGAATGGGCTAACGTATTTACGCTCATGTGTCGAGCGTTGGGATACGACGCGAGATGGGTACATGATCAGACAGATCACATTTGGACAGAGGTGTGTAATGGCAACTGGCCTTACATTAACGGGAAACGTGTGCAAAGGTACTCGTTGGCTCATTGCAATATAGGAATTGTTCGTGCGAAACTGTCACCTGCTTCGTTGCTTATTGATCAATTTAATGGAAGTCCGTGAAAACCGGAGATCACGGTTTTCAACGTGTATTCGTTTATTTGTCATGTATTCGAATGAACGAAATTGGACCTATTTCTCTATGTTTGAAGACGAATTTTAGATACACGTGAAACGGGGATCTCTAGCAGACACATAAGTCGTAACAGTTTCTCGCAAACACATCGGTGTAAATCGTTTCAGGTATGGTCGATACACGAAAACAGATGGATTCACATAGATCCATGCGAAGACGTTATGGATCGTCCATTGATGTACGAAAAGGGTTGGAAGAAACAGTTGACTTATATAATAGCTTTCTCGAAGGACGAAGTACAGGATGTTACCTGGCGGTACACGCGTGATCAAGTAGGCGTAATGAAAAGACGAAAACTCTGTTCCGAAAGTAATTTATTACAGCTGATCGAGTCGCTGAACAATCATCGTCAATTCTCTGCCAATTATAGCGCAGCTCGTAGGCAATACGTGTTAAAACGGAAGCTCATGGAGCTCGTGGAATTGATAAGCATACCGGAGAAACAGAACTTCGTCGACAACAGAAATTATGGGGAGAGATCCACCGGTTCTTACGAATGGAGACTAGCGCGAGGGGAAGTTTCTCAAGTATAAATACAAAATTATCGTTATACGGTTATGAGAAAGTTATTATTTTTGAAATAAAAATATTCTTAAACCGTGTTTTTCAGACAAAGTCGGAAATAAACTATTCCTGGGACGTTTCAAAGTACGGGGAAGCGTTTCATCTGTATTACTCAATTGTTAAAGACACGTACAATGTGATAAATAACGATGGGAAAATATTAACATCCGTGTTCGGTTGGCAAAATGGCGTGAGTGGCATAGAAGGTGAAGTATTTCGTAAAGTAGAGAACGATTGGAAAACGGTGTACTTGAGTCGTTCTCCAGAATGCACCAGCGGTCAAATAAAATGGAGTTTCGTGGTAACGGATCCAAATTTATGCGTTTCCACTTTTAATTTGCAAGCTATGGTAACGGTATATCACGGGGCCAATATATTCTGGCAGTTGGAAGCATTCTTCGACGATACAGATCAAAGTAAATCGCAAATCTTTCCTATCAACGATTGCTCCAATTATCGCGCGGACCAATTAGAAGGGTCGGTGAAATTAATTCTCACAGCGACGGTTTCCGGTGGCCAAGGCGATTGCGCGTGGCAACACGCTCAACTGTTTCGACAAAGTTTAAAAAACGAAGACGACCGATCTCTGATTGTTAATATCGAAATGAAAAATCGGTAGTCGCGAAGAGAGCGGCACATTTACAATAATTAAAATAACAAATTCTATTTAGAGAAACTTTTATCCATGATTTGCAAATAACGTTTCGGATAAAGTTTTAGATAAAAATTTACATACGTTAACTTCTATCCGGAACGGATGTGAACACTGCGAACAATTATTTGGAACAGACGTCGATATAGTAACGCATAAATCAAATGTTCAATAATTGGTATAGGTCAGAGTTGGGTGAATTTTATTCACGGATGGGAGTCCACTCGGTGAATTTACGAATAAAATTTACCTAACTTCCGGTATAGGTGCCTTGCAATAATTTATATAGGTCTTAAATTGCGTACAGGCCTCTCGTGTATGTTTACAAAATTACAGACTTAAATGATGTTAGAAAAATACGAAACATTCCATAATTATTATTTTAGGAGTGTGTACGATATGCTGTTTTAAGTGATAAGACATATCAAGTAACAGTTAATAAGTTATGAAGAAAATTAATTGTCGAGCACTGAAAAAGAAAATATATGAATAAAAACTTGAAGGGCTAACGCGTTGAATGATTGTCCATTTAAAATTAGCGTGAAATGTATTTAATTTGTAAATAAAGACAAACCCTCGTGACTTCATAAGTTTGTAAAATTTTATTTCACATACAAAATAAGCAAACTAGTGGTGGCACTTTGGAAACATTCATATTTAATAAATGTTGCGCAAGTTGTTAACAATTTTGCAAGCACTAGCAATAATTGAACACAATTCGCGTATTCTCATACGCGTTTAAACAATTTTTCTTTCCGTGTCACAGATATATCGAATGTCATATAAAACAGTATCTCACGATTGCTGTGTAAAATGTGATCAACTAGTTCTCCAAAAGGAACAATATCTTTTACTATTATTTCTTTTATTTGCTTCTCGTTATATATATGTACATAACAACGCCGTTGTGTTGCATTGAATTTTATATGTTGCAAAATACTGATGCATAAAAGATTAGGGGAAAACAAATTCTTAGTATAAAGCGTAAAATAAAGTTTTGCCAGAGTTATCTTTTGTTGATTGTCTCGAAATAAGAGAAGATTCAAATGATTTGAAAGAGCGTGCAAATTAAATATTAGCAGATAGAAGACTGCGAGAGAAAGGTAGTTACCATCGCGTTAAACGAGAAATACTGTGTTTATGAGCGACAACACAAGTAAACAGTAAAACAATTAAGTTACAATAATTCATGCATAAAGGTACAGAGTGAAACAACATTACTGAAATATATTGGGGTACAGTACAAAGTACATTGCAATGGCTAGACACATTCGCGATGCATTTTTTTAAATTAATCTGTCAACTATTTGATATTATTTTGAACGACGTGCCGTAACAAGTAGTCGGGTTTAACGTTATTTATTTACATATTTTTAACATATCCCAACACCAACCAAGCCTTTTTACTGTCGTCACAGTCCTATGCGTACAAATCACATGATATATTTAATAAATGTACATACAAAAGATATTTAATATCTACATTGTCACGTAATATTTATGACTATTTAAGTAATCAATTTACTTGTGAACCGTGCCCATTGGTATCTGTATATTAATACTAAATAATGTTGCTTGAAAATGACGTATAAAATAGCAGATAGGCGCTGGTATTCTGAGACCTCACTTGATTCTCAGTGACTTCCGTGACCGTTTGGTCATCGTATTTGTACCATCTGAACAACCAATATATTTAATGCTTATTGTAGTCCGCGTAGCAGGTGTTTTATAAACGTGTTCACTTACTTATTCTGTGCAGCATTTTTACAAAAAGCTGTGTAGTGACCGCCCTCCATGGTTCCGTAATGATTAGACATCGCGTACAAACTGTAACTGTAGCTACGCATGTTTGAAGTCGTCGGTGTATTGTTGTCCATAACCAGATGTGGTTTCAAATTGAAACCTGTGAGAGGAAAGTCTACCGCGGTGTTTCGTTTCTCGAGCCAACCGCCGCTCTCCGCGAAACGGTTCAAATGTATCACAATCACTGGCGCCAGTTTTACAAAATCGAATTTCTTCATAGCCTCGCGCGCCGTCTGACATTTTGGACACTTCCATCCGACTACCTTTTGCCCAGTCACGAACCTTAGAATACAATCCTACGAGCGAAGACACTTGTTTTGTACAGGTACCGGCAAGGGAAAGATCTAACCTACCCTCCCCCGATTATTAATGTGCTTTTTAAATATAATCAATGAAAAGAATTCTTTATCACCTTACAGAAGCACGTTAAAATCGGTGAGGTACAGATTGGGTCTTTGCTCGTGCAAGCGATTATCAATGATTTCAATGTTAATTAGGGACGTACGTTCAACGTGCACCGATTCGAGTGTGGCAGCGAAGTTGTCAAACTATTAAAAGTCTCGTACGTCGTGCTAATCTGCTTGCAGAAGCTGCAAGTTATGGTCGATCTTAGTTGACCGAAGAAGAGGTCGGATATTATGGATTTCTGTGAGTTCATTGCTTTATCCCACGCTTCTTCGGCAACGGTCATTTCTAACGGTGCCTTGCAATTCTGTAAACGTAAGTTATTAACACCTAATTAAAAACAAAATGAAGTCTACCTTGTTCCCACGGTAGTAAGTTCTAAATATTTGAGAAGGAAAATGCAACAGATTTATAAAATTCAGTTCGTACCTTCCTCAGGTCGTTGTGCATCCAGTCTAACAAAAACGTCAAGAATTCGTGGGAATCTTGTTGCTCGTAACTCTCGAATTGCAATTTATATTGCCCCACAGCGATCTAACAATGATAATATGAGAATCGAAATTTTTTAATTGATATCGCTATGACAGACGGGCATTTTTCTTACATAAAATTTATACCTTCAGATCGTGAGGGGAGATGCTCTTGTATTGACCTCGCCAGAGTGCTTTAATTACTTGAGCAACCTCTTCCACGACTTGACACTGCGTGCCGTTATCGTCATTCGTGTTCAAATCATCGGCGTACAAATTGTCCGTAAAATATTTAGCTAAGTGGGTTGTATTACTCAAGCATTGTATAATGCTGTTCATATAACAGGAGTTTCCTAAGTTCTTCAACCCTGTAATACCTGGATGCTACAACAAATGAGCGAAAAGCATTGAGCTTAAACATTAATTCGATTCTTTCATAATTTTCGGGAAACCTGCAACCGCGTCGGCAGCTCGGAAATTAGAGTCGCTTTTAGCCGAATAAGTGAAAACAGACTATGCGAAAAGTAGATTACCATCGTGTAATAAATAAATCTCTTCGTGTACGTTCGAGAAAAAAGGTACCTTTTTGAAATAGTAAACGTTAAAATGCGGCACAAATTTTCTGGACAAGTTGACCATCTTTCGTTCACGGTTTATTTAATCATGAGATAGCAGACGATGTATTCCTCTACATGTTTCAAGATATTAAAAATCTGTACGCGGTCGAACATTCTATATCGCGGCGGGAGCACAATTTTTCCGTTCGATAGTTGCGCCAAATTCGCACTAATTATAGTCGGTGGTCGAGATTTACGCGAGAAAAATTAGCGGTCGACGCTCGTCAAACGTAACCGGTGACGATAGTCGGGTAAATACTGACGCGGTCCATCGAATAGGTTCGATAAAATTGGATTGAGAAACCTTACAGGTATAAAATGTTTCTGTGCTCACGTGCATATCTGCCGCACGCAGTTCGGTACGTTCACGAACCCGAATCACGAAATCGACTAATTTTAACAGCAGGGTGCAATTTATAGTACGCCGTACGTGGGCGCGTATATTTCGAACAAAGCACGACATACAACAATGATCGAACCTTATTTAAACGTCTGCTTTATTATCTTCGGACCACGTGGGTTGCGAGCACGTGGATGTCAGCGATTTCGAATTTGGCGCGTAAAAATACAAGACGATAATCGAATTCAAACCGAATCGATCGATATCGATGAAAAGTTGCTCGTTTAAATTTGCTGTGAATTATTAGTAGCAGATATCGATACTTACTACGCTTCCGTGAACCGGTGTCATTCTTTCTTCGCGATTCGTCCAACTGATGTGGGACATTTTATTGTCGGTGCTGAAAGATCCATTTTGACTGTACGTAGGTGCCTGTGGTTTCGATGTCCTGTCCACTTGCGGTGCTTTACGATCTATCAACTAAAAGCACGGTTTTATAAATTCTTCGAATATAAAATTTCTTGAATGATCGTACCTGTAGCAAATTTGGGCTGGAATAGGAACGTTCCAAGCTACTGCCCATCGACGGACTCTCCGTTTTCAGTGGTTCTTTGTGAACGTTGCCCTCGTTTTCCTTCCCTGATGCTTCCTTATAGTCGTTCTTTCTAGATTTTCTGCACACGCACACGCACACGTAAAACGACAGGCAAAGTGAAAATCGCATACCTCGTGTCTGTACTTACTCTTGTAATTTGTTTCGAGCCGCGGTCGTGTCCTTCATGCGTAATTTTAACTTTAGAAGATTGAAATCTAAATTGCTCTTCTCATTCTTTTCGGTCGAATTAAATTTTATCGACTCGACTTTCGTGTAATACTTGGCGAGTTCATCCTCGACTATCTTGTACTCCGTATCCTGTCACGTAAATTCAAGCTGTTAGTATCAGTTTCTATTCTAAACCGGCGTTAACGCGAAACCTTTCATTACCTTCTCTTCTAGTTTCGAGCCCAGCGATTTCAACGCACCACGAATGTATTCCTCCTCGTTCGAACCTTTGTACTTGATACCGTGTTGCACGTACATAGCACGTTCCTGTTCCAAAATTTCTTGCTCCAAGGCTTCTTTACTTTTCGCAACCTCGTTCAGTTGTCTCATTAGCTTCAGCACCGTTTGAGATTCGGAGGTGACCGGGTCCAAGGAAACTGGTTTGTTGCTACGATCAACGGTCGGTTTCGCCGGCACGTCATTTTTCTTCATCGCGATCGACGAATCTTTGCGTTGCAGTTTCAACGAAGTTTCGTTGTATTGCTTCATGCTAACGTCCGCAGGAATTTTGTCCGCTTCGATCGAAGCGTTCACGGAATTGTTGGATCGCATAGCATAAGCATTGTTGCTCGATTCCGAATCCCCGTGTTTGAACAATATTTTATTGTTTAGAACGTTCGCTTTCGACGTTCTGTCCTTCTTATTTACAGGTTTTAAACTAATTCCTTTACTCTCGCGCGTTTTATTAATACTATCTTCGTCGTCCGAATGTATCCAATCAGGATACTCTATATCATCTAACATCTCGTTCATAATATCGTCGTTCACGACAGGCTCGGGGATATTGGGATTTGTTGTAAATGCTGGGTAACGAGTTACCCACTCTGCATAACCCCCATCTAATATCGTGATTTTCGTGTGCCTAATGCCGGGGTCCCAATTCTCTAAAATCTTCCTCAACGTGTTCAAATGACTATCGGTCGTTAAAGTTTTACTCGATGTATTCCAGTCCATCAAAATTGTAACGTCGACATATTGAGAGCCTCTGTGCCGATACAAATCCAGAGCTTTCTTGTCTTTATGAAGATATTTCTCAAAATGCATAGCCGACAGACTGAAATTACAAACAAGCAGTGCTTTTAGAAGTCTCATTCTTTCTAAGGAAGTGTCGCGTGTCCGACATTTTGGGTTCGGGTCGGGTTCGGGCCTAGTCGGATCGGGTCGGGAAACGTTCTCGGGTTCGGGTCGCGTTCGGGTCTGCTCAGGAAATCGTCTGCAGTCCCGAAGTTTCGCGAAACCCGAAGGCAAGATCGCTTAAGTTCTCTATTTAAAAATTCATTACTCACATTGTGTGACACTAGAAAATTCCTAGCCTTCGAGAGCTACAGGTGCGTGTCTTATCGTCCTAGACATTATTTACTTACCCAGATTTTATCTCGCTTCTCGGAATGTTAACACACTTGGTGGATGATATCCTCGAATTTTCGAATTCAGATTTCGCCCTGATGTCGATGATCAAATATCTGCCGTAAATATCCTGCACTAATGGGAACAGCTGATCGCAGTTTATAATTTCCTCGTTATCGCCGACCAATGGATCCCTGGTTGGCGTTTCAGGTAAATTTATTGGACCATCCACCGGGGACATGTAGGAATCAACTATTGGTTCGTTATCTATGTCCATTTTCTCTGCGCTCTTGCTTTTGTCCAATTTTCTCTGTTTTAGTTGTTGATTGTATCGAGAATCTAACCTATGTTTCAAGTCTTCAAGTATTTTCTTTACTTCGTTGATCTACAATACAAATGTTTATATAGAGTTTATCGTACAGTGCAGAGCATCTGGAACCATTTCATTCTGAACATTCTTATTTAGAAATGATAAATTTAATCAAATGTGTGCCGCTTCCCACCTGTTTCATAGAAGTGAACATTTTATCATCCTTATACTCGTGCATGCTTTTCAACCAATTGAAACACATTAACCATCGGAACAGCATGATGTATTGGCTCTCTTCGTCTCCTTTTTTCCTATTGTTTTCAGCCAAAGTGCTCAAGTCGTGCAGCTTCATGTAAACATAAGACGGTTGCATGCTTCTGTAATTGATTTTTGCTTTTTGCTGCAGCTCGTTTACACTGTTGTATTTCAAAGCTGTTTTCTCAGTCATTTTTGTTGGTGTTTGATACACAGAAATGGTGTTATATTATTTTCTACGGTAACCTATCGAACAGAAAGAAAGAGCATTTTGTTTGAAATCTTTTAATGGCTATGTCTCCAGTGCACTCGTGATATTAATACAATGCAGATGTTTTTCCTATCATCGATTAATTTAACAGTGAACAGGTTAAATTAACAAGTCGAGGTCGGATACTTGCGTTTTTGTAAATGATGTGTTCTAGGGAACTAGAAGATTAATGCGAAGTTTACATATTGCCGAACTGGTACATATGTTAGCAATGAAATCACTAATGTAATTGAAATTGGATGACTTATTCGCTACGAAGTGCTGTTATCGCGACTCTGGTGATCGTACAAACTCCATTGCTGCCGTATTTCACAACCGTGTACAAACACTAGCATGAAGTAACATTTTTATATGTTAATCGAAATGCCAAGTTTTTGTAAACACTTTGACTGAACAAATAAATTTTTTTCAGTTAAAATCAAGTATATAACCGTTTTCCTACATCGAGTAACGTGACGTTTCTATAGAAAACTTTCACGCCATCTGCTGCGTCTAATATCAATCAACTACAACTAAAGTTTGAGGTTAGAAGTGTCCAAAAGCAACATTTTGTGGTATATTCTCGTTATACATTACTAACGATTACATTAGTACATAATAAACGGAAGGAAAAACATGTTTGACTGTTTAACATAGCTACATAGTTACATAGAACTATTATTGTAAACACGCCCTACAAAAGATTATAACTATATTTTAAATGGTAGATATACCAACAATAAGAGGCGAAACCTTTGAAGTCCATACTTGATCTTGTTCTTTTAAATTGATTTTCAAGCAAACATCTTAATTAAATTTGGTATGTTTCACCAGGGGCGGTTTTAGAGAATGTTTTTAATTCCATATACTTTAGTATCTTATTAAAATATTTGACATTCCAACTGTTCTCACATCTTTAGAGTTTTTTAAGTCCCAATTGTGGTATCATGAATCTATGATGGCGGAACATCACTAATAGACTATTTGATTATATTACATTATTTGATTTTAAATCTACAACGTTGTTAGTGCCATGAAAATTGTCAGTGAGCTATAAGGTTCCACTACTTAGTTCTTTCTTTATTCTAATAGATCCTAATTAGTTTATTTTAATTTGATTTCGATTGTTTACGAAGTAATTTTTCCCCCCAGTATTTAGTATGAATTCCGAACGCTAGGGTGATAGAAATCGTCGTTTGCGATGAAAGTACTTACCACCTGATAATAAATGATCAACAGCAGTCAATTTTGTAATAACCAAATCACAGACGAGGTATACGAGTAGACCTTTCACCACAGACGAGGTATACAGGTAGATCTTTCGCCCAATGAATTTTTTTGACCCATTTTTGTGAGGTCTCGAAACCCCATTACCATTTTCGTGTCATTCGCAACATTACCAACAGATTCAGAAATGAATTTTAATCCCTTCCATAGTCAACTCACACGTGTTTACGCAAACACTACAGCTGTTTGCCTATCAATACTAATTTAGTGAATAGTTTCTCAACTGACCGCCATCCATGTGAAGAGGACGCTAAAATCACCTCCGAATTTTCAGGTTGGTATGTCAGTCAGATTGGGCCACTAAAGTCCATAATGTGAAAGCACAGACAAGGTATAGGTTCACCTTACACCACAGGCGAGGTAAACGAGTAGATCTTTCACCCAATGTATTTTTTCGGCCCATTTTTGTGAGGTCTCGAAACCCCATTACCATTTTCGTGTCATTCGCAACGTTACCAACAGATTCAGAAATGAATTTTAATCCTTTCCATAGTTAACTCTACATGTGTTTACGCAAACACTACAGCTGTTGCCTATCAATACTAATGAAGGTTTAGTCGTATACCTTGTCTGTGCTTACACCTTATGGTTTTTCGTGGCCCAGTCTGACTGTCATACCGACAGGAAAATTTTTCGACAAAATTAAAAAATTTCAAATCGTTCTAAAAAAATTATTTTCGGTTGCAAGGGCCAATTACAATAATTTTTGGTGAATACACATACCCCCGAAATCCTACGTACTTTCGAGAAAAAAATTCTCTGCTGAAAATAAACTGTGGAACAAGAAATGTTTTCTTGAAATTTCATGTGTATGTTTAAAAAATGATAACTTCTGAATGGATTGAAGGATTTTGATGTTTTAAAATTAAATTAAAAGTTGTATTTGAAACGAGTCGTATGTTATTATTAGAACTGTGTCATAATATAATTTATTACGAACGTTATCTACTATTTATTTGGTACGCAAGTAGCAATTTTGAAACAGAAACATTGACTAAATGTAGTCTTTAAACATTCCTTTAACGATAATATTCTAACTTAAATTCTTACAAATATCACATACAAGTGTTTTTTTTCCATGTGAAATACAATGCACTGTTTATAAACAACATGGAAGGCAATTGTATGTAACTGATATTGTTAAGGTGCATCGTATACGATACTATACAATGTTGGGGAGATAAGAAAAGCATAGCCAGTGCATCTCAGAATGGTTCAGAAATATATATGACGTCTGTATGAAAACGTCATCGTGTAGATATATCTGCAAGATAAGAAGTACATCACTTTAAGCGACTCCACGAAGTGGAACAGGATCACGCAATAGTTTCTATGCGAATAATTCTTTTATCATGTACATATACGTGTACTTGCTTTGCTTTCTTAGCTCCTACGTTGTACAAGATACCATGCGAAAAACAGTATACCTGTCGTTATTAATGAACTACTCACAGTTTTGCAATTAGCATATTTCACAACCATTCGATTCTACCTACGTATTTTCGTTCACGTGAAAATACAACAAACAATATGGCCAGGCTCGTGGAGTCCTTATATTTCTAAATTGTTATTAACGGACTCGAGTGAGAAAATACTGTTGGTAATTCGATTAGAGATACAATTTCTGTGATAGAAATCTCTTTGCATTCTTCATTGGCGATTGTATTACGGCCTGATTTTCTACAACGTCACTTTCTTTCAAACTCTGGACAATTGGTTGAAAGTGGAGCAGCCCCTTTGTTCCATTTTTGATTATGTATAGCTGCTGGCATCACATTCTTAAGATTGCCAACTCTCGGAAAGTATACGTTTCACTTCTAACCCAGTATCTCAATATCCCAATAACGCAATAATCCAATACACAAATAGTTTGTCCCTAGATTATTTATGGGGGAGGGGGATGTTTTTCGACGCAACGCTATATTGATTACACGTGGAGCGAAACAAACGTTCCAAACGAACGGCAATAGTTTGTAAACGATGCGTGGAAAAATTACGAAAATTTATGTACACGGTGTCAGAAATTTAGTAATTGAATGCGCACGGGAATAAATTACCGAGTTCACGCGGAAATAAACTTGATGGACAAATACGATGACCGAACGTCGAGTGGCGCAGGTGTTTGCAGTCGCGCAATTTTGCTGATTTCATGAAAGTTTAGCGAAACATTTACACTTTCCGAAGTAAAGCGACGTCGACGCCTGGGCGAAATGAAAGTTGTATCGCTAACGAATATTTGTTATTAATTGAAGGGGTAGGCGGTTCGTCGGTGTCGACTGGGGGCTGCGAAATTATCGAATCACACAATGTCAAAAAGCAGAAACGTTTTTTGTGATTTTTTGTTACCTGATCAGAGTACGGAACAATGGAATTACAGAAATTCATCGAACCTTGTTTCTTTAGCGGTGGACGAAAGTATCAGAGATTGATTTTCTCAATAAACCCCTTTTATAACATTGCTTGTTTCTCCCCTTATCGTTTAACTGATAAACCCGTAATAATGTTTCGTTGAATTTTACCGTTACCAGCATCGATTTATTCGATCTTCCAATAGCTTAATAATTTTACAGGATTCTGTTATCGGAAATGTTTTTTTTTGTTTTTTTTTTATCTAAAACTGTTATGGCCCTTAAAGTTTCTTCGGTGCTAAATACAGCGAATGAAATAACGGAGAAAGTTTCGCGCAGTATAGGTTTCAGAAACAGTATTGCTTTTAGAAAGCAATATTTCAACTGTTCGTGAAGTTTCCACCGGACGTATCGTTAATCGGTTTCCGTTTCGATTTAACATTTTATTGAAAAACTGCGCAAAAAGTTTCGAATGCTATTTACAGATACTATGCAAACATGAAGCATAAACGTGTATTTCTAATTCGATCTGCTTTACAAATCCTTTCTTCGCTATAAGAGCAATACACAAAATTTCCTCATTATTTAAATCGATATTTCGTAATAATTAATTTCACGTTAAAAAGATTTCAAACGTGCAACAGAAGTGCAAGTATGACGTTTCATGCGTGTGTTGTTCGATCAGTCGTTTTTGTTGGAAAAAAGTAACTGTTAGGGATGGCGATACAGATAATTTATACCCTCGCATTATGCAATTTTTTTAAAGCGTCCTTTTGTTAATTAACTGCTTTCCCAAGGCACATTTTGTCTTTGTCCCCCAAAAATTTCGTCGAGATTATCGTGCACTCGACACTCGCGTTTCGTGCCGCCATTTCTCACATTTAAGGCACAGCCACCACTTCGCTCTCCTTTTGTCCCGTAATAGTTTTCTTCGCTCTCGACGCCGCTCTTTCAGCTTTTTTTCATTATCTTTCGGTAAGCTGCCACCGCCTTTTCGTACTTGACTCCGAAAGCTATTTAAAGCCAACCTTGACTGTTGTGTTCCGAAATATATCTTTTCACAATTTTTACGCATTCGATAGAAATTGTTATCCAGATGGAAACCTAGATTTTGGTACAATGCTTCCATCAATTCTTATCTGTTTTATACCGATGAAAAATACTGGGCATGAAAATTCCTGCCTCCATGTTCTCGGAAGTCACAAACAGTGTCGCTAGGAGGAACACAGCTGTTGCATGGGTTACGAAGTGTAGGCAGAATGAATTGGCCGTCCAAGGTCACTGTCCCCACTCCTGCTTTTATCACATTTTTTAATGAAAATTAGTTAAATCAGGTACCTGCATAGGTGGTGGCTAGAACGTCTCGGAACATCAATACTTTCATATGTTTGTATCCCCCATGTTCTACCCTTATTTCTGCTCGCATATCCATATATTCTTATTGCACAGTATCTCTGTGCGCCAGTACAGTCTCAATATCCCTATAATCTTCGTACTCATATATTCGTAGACCTCTATACCCTACAAATTCCAATTCCATAGTACTTTTATACCTCAGTACTCCTATATCCATGTACCAATATACTCTCGTACCCTCCTCCCTTCACTGTCTCCGCGATTCGATTCTTAATTATTCCATACATTAATATTCCTACATCCCACCTGTTTTACTCTTCCAATAAGACCGTCCTCCAGAACGTTCTTTCTATTTCCAACAAGAACAAAGTCACTAGTCCCAGACAGTAGACTCATCCTGAATCGGTGTTCTTCTAATTAGGAACGAATCGACCTGGTTCTACCAGCTATCCGACAAATATTTCACCCCGATAGTTCCGGGGGCTTAAGTTATCGTAATGATCATCCTTTTAAAGAACTTGAAGTATTTCGGTTTCGGTTGTAGGAATTCGGAGGATGGGGCGAGCACGGTTTGGCTGGTACTGACCTAGAATATCTCCGCGAAGAAACGCGTCGAAAGCGAGCAGGTACCCGCAGAAAGGCGACGCGATAACAAAGCTCTCGCGGGGTGGAGAATTGTCGCGGAATCCTTTGAAATACGGCTGGCACCGTCTCGATGTGTTCTTCGGTGGCTGGCTGAGAGATTTCCGTAGCTTCGCGAATCCTTTCCCAGCAGCATGGCTACTCGACCTTTTCGAATTATCGATCTTCATTGTTGGGGCCACGGATGCGACGAGATCATTATGCGCGGAGGAAGAAGCTTACTCGGGTGCCTTCTTCCTCCTTTTTCTCTTTTTTTTTTTTTCGGGCACGATCTTTTCGCGAGCCTTACGAGAATTCCGTGAACGGCCATGTTCAATGGACTGATTAACAAATGTCCGCATCAAGCGTTCAGCTTCTCTTGGAAAGCATTCTCTTCTTCCTGGGTACCTTGTGCATTAAACAATCGACGCTGAAAAGATTACTGTTCGATTCAGACGAAATCTGTTCCAGGCTGAGCTCGGTGATTATCATTGCGTAATAATTATTTGCTAAAAAGTATTGTAGGATTTAAAAAAGAGAATCGTATTTGGAACAAATGTACAAAAGATCTAATTATATGAACGAATTTGAAATACACCAAGCACACGATCCTTTTACACAAATTAAAATCACATTAATTGACAACACAAATTCAAATACCGTCCGTCTTTTCCAATCACTCGTTTCTCTCTCCCCGTTGTCTCACTGCCCCTAGTAACCCCTTCTTTTTTTAACAAAACACTTTCAACCCTTTTGCACATAAGTTACCATTGAACCAAACTACAGCGTGACACAAATATTCAAAACAAATCTCCTACAGTATTGGCCGACACATTACGATGAGTATTGAGATTGGATTCCCCGGTTTTCCTAGCGAAAAGTGCGGTAATCGTTGGTTTACTTGTCTCTGGAACAAGGGGTGTCAAAGCCCGGCCTATCCGGAACACGGGTCTGCAATTAAAACAGTTTACCCGACACCTTTCCCTTGCTTGTTCACGCGATCAGCTTCTTGTCGATTACATCGCGCTTCATCGGAGGTCCTGTAAGCAACTTTTGAAATGCAAAGCGACGCGTTTCGGTGTTAATGCCCCGTACACACGTGTCAACGAACGAAAATAACCACGTCGGATAAACGGACGTCCCGGCTCTGTGCACAGCGGGTGAAGTTGGGGGGGAGGGAGGGGGGGAGCTTGAATATTGAAAATTTATCGGATGCTGAATAAGTGGATGAACCCGCGCGGGGTCCGGGCTATTTGTCGGAAATTGAAATATTGAATTTTGCATGCACGCGCCGTGGAGTGCGTCGTCGAAATTCACTTAAGCGCCGCGTTAATACTCAATGACATGTGAAACATTGAGAGATTTCGGTGCGCCAGATCGACTTGCCGGCTCCAAAGGACGCTCGAGAGCCCGAGGATTAATTTAGATTTGACGCGTTCGAAAACTGGGGAAAAGAGATGTTATCTTCGCGAGCATTACATCCGACCGTACTGAGCGTTCCCCATTTTTCCACTGCACGAAGAGAAATTAATTTTTACTTAAAACTGTAAGGTTTAAGTAGTTCGTTATTTTGGAATTTATATAAATGTTCGCGATAGAACATGGCGGATGAAGAGATGGAATGTAGGTTAGAAGAAGAAATTGGCCTTGTCTCTTCGGATCATCAAGCTATTATTGAAAGTTGCGAAAAGTGAGTCGTATCCGGGACGAAAAAAATGAGAAAGGGAAAGAGGAAAAAAGAAAAAAGAAAAAAAGTTTCACGTCGGAAGTTCGCCGCGCTGCAGTAATTTTTCCGATTTAATGATCCTGCCGCGATGTTGCTAGCTTCGAAGTGGCTCTCGATGGTAGAGTCGTGGCCCTAATAAACGCCATTCAAAGTCCCGCGGAAAAAAAGTAGAGAAAGAGGGGGGAGGGGAGAGGGGGCGGCGCCTGCTTCAACTTGGCCGAATAAGAAGATTTTAATGGGCTTATTATACAGGAATTAACGTGCACTAATAATACGTTCCAGGGGCTCTCGACACGTCGAACTTTCACTAACGATTTCTCGAGGACCAGCACTGTTTTATTTGCATGTGAACGTGTTGAGTATCCGGGAGGGGGGGGACAGAATGTCATTAAAATTTTAGGTTAGGAAAAGTTTCGTGTCCCATCGATCCCGATTATACGAATTTTCGAATCAAGCGATTCCCTCCTCGATATTTTCTTATATTATCTGTCGAACCGAAAGTAACTAATATAGTTTTATATATATTTCATTTTGTAAACTATATTATCGTGTTCGTAGATTTTGAAAATGATTCTAAACGAGAGAGTCGAAACGTAATAATGTTCTCGCCTTCGTTTCTCATTCAATTTCCTTGGTCGAAGTAGCAGGCCAAATACGTTCAAGAAGACGTCGCTAAAATTCCTCGAATGCTATAAGAACGATGAAAAATATCTCTCAGGTTTTACGCTCGTGAAAATTTCAGTTAAAAATGTTTTCCGCGCTAGTAACTTCTTTGAACAAGTATCTCGATAGAGTCTCGCAAAGAATGTAAAACATCGATTGCGCGTAGGTTCTTAATAGCGATGTGGGTAGATGGCGCCACTAAAATTGCTTAACTTCTTCCCCAAGACAACAGAATTTAGGTTTGTTAATGAATAGAATATCTTTCTCTATCTTCGATTCACGAAGACATCTTGTAGAAAGGAATCGTTCGTGTAGAAAAAATACTTTCGCCAAGAATTTCCTCGGATCCATAGAATTAAATCGGATGCCACTTGTGAGTATCTTTTGTAGAATGCTGGCATTCGCAATCAAGTTATTTACAGTTCGAAGAGCAGAGATCTATAGTCGTTGGATAGCCTCTTTTCTCGTTCTTCGTTCGTAATAGGGTTTACGTAATCTCTGAGTAATAAACGAATCCATTTCTCTGTAAATAGATTCCCCCTAACCTTTGCTTTTCAGCCATGCTTACTTAATATGCTTCATCAGTTCGATGAAGCTTCCGTTGGGTACAAAATTCGCCGCTCGTTAAAAGCGTCGAACTTCCTTTGAAGTTCAGAATTGCTTTCATTCGAACGATAATCGCGTCCAATGCTCGAAACTAACAAAATCGAACTGTCTCTTCCTCTATTTCATTCGTTAGAATCTTGATGACAGTGATTTGTTCTGCTTCATCTCCTCCATCTTGGACAGCGTCTAGTTACATGGGTGGAACGTTAGATGGCGTTGCTCCAGCTGCGCGTTATAGTTGCGCAGAATCACCGAACTGTCGTTTATAACTATATAACGCTTGTAACTATCTATAATGCAATTATATTCATTTTTATGTGAACTTTCAGTTTCTAAAGATTGATTCTGCGTACAGCATTGTACTGTATCTAGTGTTTCAACTACGTAATAACAAAAAAGGTTAGCATGAAGTGAGTCAAACGATACGAATCGCTGTCGTCGAGTGTATCAGCTTCGAAAGGATCACTTTGGAGGAACGGGGATCCTCAGAAAAATAGAAATTGCGAGCTCCGAATGCCTCGGTGTTCTTTTATCGCATGAAGTTGCGAGAATTTCGTAACTTCGATCGACTAATTTTACACACCATCTCGTCACGAGACTCGAGGCGGACTGATTGAATGGCCGACTGTACAGCACGAACGGTAATCGAATTTCTGCGTGATTAGTTCTGAAAGTCAGTCAATCAATGGTAGACTAAAGCTTTCGAAGTGGATTCTTTCTTGCTTCTACCATGACTAGTATACGTTGTAGGTTTTAAGCGTACTGGGTGTGTCTAATTCCATTAGAAGCTTTTGACGATTTCGTTTCTGATACTGATACGGACATTTTCGAACGATCACTGTACTTCAACGGGTGTCCAACTTTTTAATCGAAGCGTTGATCCTATATTCAAAACTAATCAAATATTATGATTCACGTATTCAAACAAAGGAACTTCGTTTAAACCTAACCTCGAAAGAAGAATCTCGACTCATCTGTGTTTCCCTTTTCGATTTCCCTTCTGCAATTTTCTTTACGCTCCGGTCTTGACGTTTTCTCTTCTTCCCGTCAAATTGCTTTCGTTTGCCCGGGTTCCATCCTCCATTCTGTTACAGTTTCGTTGCTCGAGCGCTTCTTATTTCTTACATACGGGACGAATCCCCTCCCCCCCCCGCCCCATCCCTACCGTTCTCTATTCCCCGAAATATTTCCTGCTTCTCTTTCTTGGCGCACCTGAGGCTCGCTATTAACTTTTCATCCGCCTTTCTGCCCATATCCTTCGAACATTTGTGCATACCTCATGGTGTAATGAATATGCTCTCAGTAAGTCTTTGAGTTGCACGGATTTGTAAATATGTGGTTATGCCTACATTTATATCCTTTTCTATATTTTCTGTGTGTATGTATTTATTACTTCCTTTCATAGAAGAACATATTTAATGTTAATTCGATATTACGAAGATAGTATACTAAATGTATAGCAGGGAGAAAGGAAGATTAGTCCTGACAGGAGTTGTTAGTCAGTCTTACTGAGCCAGACGTTTTGGTCAGCCTTTGGAAGACCTACATGACTAAGCAAACATTCCTCTGACCGACAATACTATATTTTTAATCCAAGTCTGATTCTTCGTTCTCCCTACTATACATCATATACATCGAGTCCCACCCAACATGAGTATCTTAAATATTTCATTGGTTTTTGACAATAGGGAAAAGTTCCAGAAGAAAGTCTTACTCGTTTGGAAGTGGCAAATATTATGGTAGGCAAACAATTTCTTTCAGGTGCATTGTGTTAGAACAAGTAGTACAGGTAAACCATGTAAGTAGTATGAGTCCATCATTGGACAGCCCAATTCGTGTACTTCCTTAATACCTGAATATTATGCAATCTTTTCGAAGGGGAAATCCTTCTTTCTCGAAACTATACTTCATCATCGACATTTCCTAGATTGTTTGCCTCCTTACGAATTTGTACAAGTCTTCGAAAAAGAAGGATGAGACGATAGTAATTATCAAACAAATTTGATGTACGTTTGGGTTATAGGGAATATGTATTGTATTTTAACAATACCAGGATGTTTTGCAGTTTAAACATTACACTTGGAACGTCTGGCGCGAAAAATGCCCGGATCGATCAACTTGGACGCATCGACTGAACCATGAAATTTAAATGAAATTTCTGACTTTTTTCAGAGGGATTTAATAATCTATGGATATTTCCCAATAAGTTTCCAAATGTGAACCGGATATTCGTTAAACTTAATTATCGACGACCTGCTTTACAAAATTCATCGATACCAAAAAATAGGAGTGCAAGAATATTAGGAACATTTCATTTCCATTTAATTTTTAATAGAAAAATTCATCCACACGTTTTAAACAGAATAAAGTGGCGATGAAAATTTTTTTAATGGAAATACAACAATTCTAATCGAGTGAAAGTATTTTCGACGAGAAACGATGGGGTCGGGGACGATAATAAATGGATCTGCTTAATACGGGAGTAGCTGTTTAATTATTATTTCGAGGGGAAAGTTGCTGTAAACCGGGAGGGTTATAAATTTCGTGGCTGGTAACGAACCGTATTATCACCTTAACATCAAGTATCATGTCGCGAGGCTCCGGGGTGTGTGGAGTTTATGTAATAAATTCAACTTCGCCATCCAAACAACTCATAAAATATTCAACGCTGACCTACAATCTGTTCGTCATTTGAATACCGTGTCACGGACATAACAACATCCACTTCTGCACGAATTTTGTTATGTCATTTCGCATCGTCGGACAAGGACGACAGATTTTCGGCGATTGATTAATCATTCTATTTGCGAGGATCGTTGCTCCTCGAATTATTTCATCGTCCCGATGAAACATTTAGTTTATTATCGGTTTAGCGCCGCGGATAGATACAAATAGAATCCACGGATCAATTATAAGATATTTCCAGCGTAATTTGGTACGATTTATATTTATGCCACGCGGTATAATCGAAGACGGAAATTTGAGATATTTTCGATTTGTGGTACGTTTAAATGTCAAAGGGGTTGGATACGTTTTACCGTTTCACGTTCCACGAAACAAGCGTTGTGTACGAATTTCTTTTCCGATCGCACTGTTTACCATTAACAAGTCTTATCTATGAAAGGGTTGAACGTTCGAGGCGTTGAAATATTATCGAGAAAAGTTTTGTTATCGGTTTTTGTAGTCTGGAAACACCGAGAGCCGGCAATAGGCTACTGTTAAATCCAACCCTGAATAACGATGGTCGATATGATAATCGTTTCGTTCCCTATGCATGGCTAATGTTCGCGGCTGGGTATCGACGTATCGCAGAGACTGACAGGAAGTGCAAAGATACGTTACGATGATACACCGGGGTGGGGGAAAAAATTGACCGGGGGAATTTGTAGTTGGAAGAATACAGCAGATATCTTCGGTATGGATCTGGCCGCGGGTGACAATGGCGGCCGCAGCTATTGGCCCGTTTCACAAGCACGGCCCATATCAATACCCCTTTGTTGCACATGACTGAGTTCGGGATAAAATCCTCTCCTTTCTCCGGGCCGGCAGAAAGCTGAGAAATAATGCGCAAACTTCTACTCGGACAAAATCCGTTGGAAAAATATTTCTTACGTTTCTATGGAACGCTTAGACCGTGACGATACGCGCGCGTTCTTCTTTTTTTTTTTTTTTCGTACACCGAAATATTACGTTTAAATGTTTGTTAAATTTCAGAAACGCGTCTCGTCAAGCGGTTTTCGACGCACGCGAGCATTGCACGGGGCGTTTACGCCTTTGGTCGGGGGCTGCCCGGGCACCGAGAAATGTACTTTTATTAAAAACTTCCTACGAAACGTGTTGCTTTCTCATTTAATACAAACGCTAAATCACCGGGACCCAGAATGCCCAGTTTCTGACGCGGTCATTTTATGAAAACCTGCTCGTTATTTTCGGAATATTATCGCGATATCTGTCAAAGGACGCCAAGAAAGGTAAATTCATTTAAACGAAACGAGAGCTCTCGCGAACGTACACCGAGTCTAATTTTTAATAAACGTGGTCGAATGTTGTCGAGATTAAAAATTCCAACGGGGACTCTCTGGAATTAATTTATTTTTTCTTAATGGCGGCGCATATCAGGGACCTGAGGCCTTTGAGTATATTTTCAGCTACATTCCGCATTACATGTATTGATGCCTATAATAGCGTGGACTTTCATTTAATTTTTAAATTAGTGAAAATTTACGTTAAAAAGCCCAAGTTGGTAGTGGAATAGTTCCCACTGTTGACATCAGGCAGCGCCACTCTATACTGCATATTTACAGACCACGGTTCTGTGTGTTTGTAATTCCCTTAGAACTCTCAAATTTTTTGTCCGATCCATACGAAATGCTGTCCACTTGATCCTTACGTTTCGATGAAGAGTATAGGCTATTTAATTTTATGGAAATATCAGCTCCAACGACGATTATCTTGTCCTAACCTCAAAATGGATTCGAAACGCTACCATGGCGCCATCTAGCGACGAAAATTTCCAAGATCCTTTCGCTATTTTCTTGAATTAAAAGTCACGAGGCACAGCCAGCGCGAATCTTCTCAACCGTTTACGGCGTACGCGATCGTTACTTAATCTGTCGTGCGAAAAAACGACAGCGAGCGGCAGCTTTTTCGCCGTGTAAAGGACGTGGAACGCTATTAGCGTCGACTGTGTGTGCACGCGACACCCACACGACCGCATTGTAATAACCGTGTCGCCACAAAGGGGGGGAGGGGGGGGGGCGACAACTTACTTGCGGATTAGAAGAAAAGTAGTGCTTCAGCGCGCACTTGAAGCGCGCTGGTCTTTACAAGCCGCGCTTAAGTCGGCCGCACATATTTAAAGAACGCGCGGTAAACTTTGCGAAAGGAAAAGGCTGCTTGAACGCGTCAATGGTCGCGGCCTTTTTACGCGACGGGCCGCCAATTCACGTCCAATTAAACGTAATGACGATCGCGCGCTGAACGTTCCCGTGAAAGGGGATAACGAAACGGGATTAACCCTTTCGGGCCAGTTGAAACGCAAGTATCGGCCACCGCCAGACCGGTCTCAACTTTTTCGACGCTATTTTCCAAATTCTATTCTCTATTGGAGATAGAAATATACACCTGTACCGTGTACGCTGATAATTAGACTGCGGATGTTTATGCATTTGTGGGAAATTTTAATCCTCAAAAAACTACAGAATGCATTTAATATGCAAAAATATAAGAAATACTTAAAGTAAGATACGAATTATTATATTTAGAGGTTGAGACAGCCCTCTGCGACGCTTCCGTTTCATTAATTCTATTAATAAAAATGTGAATTTGCATAAAGATATGCAGTCTACTGATAATAAAAGAATTTGTGGGTTTGTGACGTCCTTATAATTCTTGTAATTTTTGACCAATCTGGATGAAACTTTGGGTAGTTGCTACTCATGTTCCGACACAAAGTACAGGCTACTTTGCAGAAATTATTCGCCCTTGTTTCGACTTGGATTCGTTCTACCGCGTCTTCTGGTCGCAATATCCTCGCCGGGAGTGGAAAACTGTGGTCGAAATTAGCGGGTGACTTAGCAAACACGCGAAGAAATCGAACGAATCGGGTCGGGACAGATAATGAAGACCGCAGAAACGGGGACAGTGGACGGAGATACAGGAAAACATCTGTACCGATACAAATTCTAGGAAGCAGATAATGGAGTGCACTCTTGACCCCAATAATGGGAGAAAAAACGAAGGAATTGATGCACTGACGAAAGAAACCGGGGTATCTCGCGGCGTCCGAGTTCTATCGTCGGCGTCCATTTCTCTCAGTGTAATTGTGGTGTTTGTACGGGTTACTTCGCCCGTGAACCGGCCAGACCTTGGTGTCCTGTTCCGCAGGTACGGTTTTATTCCATTGTACCCTGAAAAGTTATGGCGAAACGGGTCTTATAGTCTCGCGAGTGCCGTCGACGAGCCAAGGGAAAATGTCAACTGCTACCGTAGGGAGTGGGTTAAAATTTTATTCACAAATAACGGTGTAAAAATTTTTGTTTCGTTCGTTGCTACCTTTTGTTACTGACTTCGATCTGTGCTCGTTATTCGTGACGTCTTGTTTTGGAAAAATTACACTACAAACCGATCATTCGCTCGCGTGAAGTCTCTCAGTAGCCTGCTTTATAGTTAATATCCTTACAAATTAAATAGCCTATACTTTTCGCTGGAACACAAAGCGTGAATAAACGAAATTTCATCCGGGTCTAATGAAAATAGTAGAAGATATAGGGAAATCACAAACACACAGACGAGCGGATTTTTTATTTTTATAATTTAATTGTAATTTTGCCAGAAAAGCACTGCAACAATGGGCTTTTTTGTGAACTGGTGCCTTCTGCTTGTCGTGCTGTCGTGTTTCTCGAAAGGGCACGTCACCTTCGCGGACAAGTCCGTCTTGGAAAATGTGACGCACGCGATAAAAAACACGAGGGGAAAATTCGTGAACGCTTCACCGATCGTTTTCACGTTCCCACAGTTTGAAACGTCCACGCCGTCGGCGAGAACCGCAACAGAGAAGAATACAGAACCGTCGACAACGACAACGGAGGACCTAGTACTTAGGCAGATTATCGATGCTCCCGTTAGATGTCATTTCATTAATGGAAAATGTCGAGTGCCGATCCATTAAGACTAAAAATAAATATTTAATGGACTGACTGTCGCTTTTTACACACGAATAACGCGAGTGTCCGTTACGAAACTAAATAAATTAATTGTCAAGGTTGGAAGAATGTTGACGAGGTCTGAGAAAGTTATGTAACTTTCGATTGTTTAAGAATAAAATTATGGGCTTTATAGAAAATGTTAACTATAATTAGGAACCAGTTGAAAGATGATGGAAGCCTGTTTAATTTTACGTGGGTTGTATCATGTTTCAATTTTTAAAAAATTCCTGCATTCGAGCGCAAGAAGTGATCGATTTGGCGCGGTAATAACCCAGCGACCTTTTTATGCGCTGTGCCGTCAATTCACGTTCGATTAAACGTAATGACGATCGTACTCTGAACATTCCGTGGAAAGAAATAACGAGATTGGATTAACCCTTTTGAAGCTTTCGAGTGGATGTTCCGTATACCGTTTCTAACAGTTAAAATACATTGAAGACAGTCCACATATACGCTAGTGCCCGCTTTCAAGTGAACAAAGAAATCAGTATTCGCTTTATTTGAAATCGAGATTAATGAGGTTTGTTCCCAAACTGTGTACGTATAAATCTCAAAGTGGAGAAGTCCGTTACCTGAATCCGGGGTAAAAATTGTCGCTTGAAAGCGGGCACTGCTAAGAAGCTAAAGAAATTCGTTCTGTTAAGGATCGGAGAAACAAGCGGCAGAATGTTGGGCGCACGCGGTTTCTCCAATTGTTTAAAAGCGACATTACTGTCTCGTAGGAAACGCGATGCATTAAAGCACATGGAAATATTTCATCCATTATCTGTTTATTCGGTTGCGCGAGTTTATCACCGGAGCCAGAGTTGCTCGAAAAGCGTATTTGCTTAATGCGAAAAAGCGAAACCGAATTTCGTGGAAAAAGGAAAGGAAATGTTACCTAGCGGAACTTCCACGGTAATTATCTTCTTCCTGGTCGCAATATCCTCGTCCGGACGAAGAAACCGCGGGCGAAATTAGCGGGTGGCTTGGCAAACATGCGAGGGAATCGAACGAGCAAGGTCGGGACGGATAATGACGATCGGAGAAACGAGAACGGTGGACGGAGATACGGAAAGACATTTGTCTCGATATAAATTTTGGGAAGCAGATACGAAATACACTCTTGACCCCGATAATCGAGGGGGGAGAAAGAAGAACCTGGGTAAGCCGACGAAAGAAACAGGGCGCCTCGATGGGATCTGAGTTTTATCGTCGTTGCCCGTTTCTCTCAGTGTTATTGTGGTATTTGTGCGGGTTACTTCGCCCGTGAATCGCTAGGCCTGGTGTTTCGTTCCGCGGGCGTGGATTTATTTCATTGTACGTCGAAAAGTTATGGCAAAATGGGTTTTATAATCTCACGAGGTCTCGTTTGTCGAAGTAACCCGAAGTCGAAGCAATACATCTCCGAATAATAGTCGAACGAGCAAATTGTATAGCGCGATTCACGAGTCTAGAGACTCGAACTGTTTTGGAGATTTCGTCGATTTTTAATCGGTTTTCAAATTTTTTTTTTCCCCCATACCAAAAATTGCCCTTCACTTTTTTGAGGGATGTATTTTGTATTCGACGGTGTATTATAGCATAACCTTGAGGTGATCTCGAGCTCGAACCGAGAAATACAAGGCATCCGTGGAACAGTGATCCCGCGAAACTTCTCGCGAAAGTTGAAGAGCGTAACGGGCAAATAAAATGGCGGGGAGGGAGGAGTTATCGAATAAAGGTTCCTGTGGAAGTAACTTTATGAGAGCCGATGAATCTTGCGTCAAATGAAATGTGAAAAACTTATCGAATAAAGGTTCCGTGTAATTTTACGACAACCGTGGAATCTTCTGTCAAATGAAATGTGAAATAATCTTCGAGCGAAACCCGTTCCGCGCGAACGGGGCCCGGATTCGCATAAAGCGTAACAAACGTTAATTAAGTGATCTCGAGTGGTGGCGAAGAGGGGGGGAAAAACGCGAATATTTGCGTCGATCAATCGCCGTGAAATTTAATTTTCACAAATTTAGCGAGATTTAGTTTTCCATCCGATAAACATGAACGGTGTTAATTCAGTGGATAAATTGAAATTTACTGCGCGTTCTAGGTTCCAAAACAATTCTCGTTCGCCGGGGCGTACGTTTATTCGACGAGTAAATTCTAGTTCGACCGGTTCCGTGTCAGCTCTACCATCGAAAAAGTACCACTATGCCCTTCAGGTTGCTGCAAACTTCTTTCTCCAAGTTGATACGAATTTTCTCCCTCGGGTTGCTACGAAATTGGTCCATCGGGTCGTTACAAACTCTGTCTTTCAAGCTGCTGAAATGTCGAACCTCGGACAAAAGTCGGCGTCGATTTCTCGAAAAACAATTCTCAGTACTTTTGCATTTTTTAAGGAAGGATTGCGGTTCAAACGACGCGTAGTACTATCGTGAACAAAATGTCGTTCGATTTTCTCGAATGACATTTCGATAACATTTACTATCTCATTCAAAGTCGATAAAACGTAACGAAAAAAAAATATTTGTATCTCGAAATGTTGAAGAATATACATGGAAAGTGGCGAAAAGTTTCATCGAACCCTTATGCTGTAAAAAATTTGTCAAATATCGCTTCTCGTTTTACAATTTTACAGGTGCCTCCCCCCTTAATCGTGTTGCAAGAAGACGAATGTTTCGCTCGAATGCGCGTCACTTATCGCCGCCATCGCTTATTAAGTAAATTCCTGTCACGGCCAATTATCAATTACGATAGCTGCGAGTTGATTCATGCTTGTTTCGCGTGACACGTGCCACGGCATGCCACGTGACTTTGAATTAAAACTCTACGATTATACGTGTACGTTGCATATTCGTGCACACGGACACAGACACACACACACACGGAGACACCGTTGCAACGAAGAGTCGGTAGCTGAATGAAAGGAGAGCCGAATTTGCGTGATCGCTAATTGTGAATGTAGGGCGCTTTGTGACGAGTCCCCGTACTTCTCCTGCTTGCCCGCGTATTCGAGTCAGCCAGATTTTGTACTCATTGTCAGAAGTAAAGACCCCCTCGACACTTGTTGCTCGCCATCGACATTTGTCTGCTCCGCGGTTATATACCGTGTGCATTTCGCTTTCGTGGTTGCATTCTTTGTCAAGTTACACGTGTATACCGGCACGTACACAACGCGGAGACTTCATAATGCCGTGACCCAGGTATTGCGTTTCCTCCGCTTCCCCAACGCCGGCGACGAATGCTCGGAAACGTTAGCGACGACATCTACAGGGTGTTCCTTACGATACAACACACACTGCACCGATAGAATTATTCTTAATTGTTTACTTCTTCCTCAACGTCGTTATCGTACAATCGTTCGAACACACCTGAATTCTGCGCCAAAACTAACGTCAAATACGCGTACATACACGAGTAAATTAACGCGATGCAGGTTTGGTAACTATTGTTACAGTGTTTGATCCCAGTTTAATTAATACAGCTCGTTTTCGCGAGTCCCCGCGTCGCGTTGCTTTCCCGACTGATCGGTTTCCAGACCGATCGATTCGAAGATAAAAATCGTCCCGATCGTAAAATTCTTTTTTACGGTCATTATAGGTCTACGTTAGACTTGAAATTTGTGACTTGTAATCCATTACGCTTGTCGCTGTGTACGGATGATACATATTGCGTCTGCGGTAGGAATAGATTAGGTCTACGGTAGATAAAGTCTAAATTACGTTTGGCTTGGAGCGGGCTTTGAACTGGTTCTGCGTTTCCTCCGCTTCCTCGATGGTGATGAATGCTCAGGAATATTGCTAAAGACCACGGTTATATACCTATATACGGTTTAGTCTAGGTTAGGGCTACGATGGCTGTATTCTGCTTTCCGATTAGGTGTAGATTATGACGGCATTGGGGTTACGTTAGGTCTACACAATGTTCTGGTATCCTAACATTCGTTGTAGTCGTTGTACACGCACAGGCTGTGCTAGAATTGAATTAGATCCATATTTGATTAGGCTCTACGTTCTATTTAGGACTGTATTAAGTCCACGGTAGAATGCAGTAACGAAAATATACGGATGTACGTTCGTTAAAATTTTTGTTAAGCACGTCATTCACGTTGAGGATTTCTAGTAATTTTTTAAAAGCACCAATTAATCATTTTCATCGTGGCTCGTGTATTTTAAAACTGACGCGGCACGTGGAATCGAGTTTCAATTGCCCAGAATGATAGCGTTTAATGGACGACGGTACACGTAATTGAACACAAATGTTTGGATTTCTTTAAAAATATCATTTCGAGTGGAGCGTTTCGAACGATTGCTACGAATGAAATTTCCACGGCATTCGGCGAATCTAATTCTCGAAATGCGTTTCAGCACACCTCGAACAATAATGCGAACGAATTTCACGCGGTGTATAAAACCGTACCAAACACGAGACACACGCGAAACATTTTCGAATTTCGAATTACCTGGGTGTAAATAAATTATTACGGCGAAGACATTCAGGACGTTTTTAATTCCATCGTTTGCAATAAAATACACTAAATTAATTTCGGTTCCTTAAAATACTCCTTCGCCCATACCTCCTTACAATTATATCTTTTATTTTTTAGACTTGTTTCAATACTTCAAAATTTCCGTTGTATCGTTAATGCGAACTGAATAAAAAAATGTTGATTTATTCGTTACGAAATGTATCATTTTTTATTCCTTGTTTGAAATTTTGTGTTTGAATAAGAGTCTTGTCCGTATCGCCGGTCTCTAGCGACAAAAACATTTGATGAATCTGATTATGCAAACTACGGCGGGGGATAAACAGAATTTTAAGCTTTTCGAAATTTGTATACGAAGGGGGACGACGAACTGGTTGGCGTTTCGTGTCGGTGGATTTGTTTCGACAGCGACGACACATTAGTAATGCAGATGAAGTTACCGTCGTCGTTGGCATTTTTCTGTATCTCGTCGACGCTGCCCCGAAACAATTTTTTGGCTCGCTTTCAGACTAATGTGTTTGGGATGGACGCGCCGACCGTGCTTTCATTTTCGTTGGCATTCGTCCTTCAATTTTTAAAATGTACGCAACTCGAAATTCGGCGAGCCTTCTTCGATACATATATTTTCAGTCTCAGGAACGAGTTTTTTTTGTAATTTTTGAATTCCCTTCGGGATTACCATTTACCAAAAAGCTTTTCCTTGAACCATATAAGATATAATGGATTTATAAAAAAAGGGGATAAAAGGTTTCCAGTAGACCCGATATTTTGATTCGAGGTAGAAGAAAAGATATTTTTATTTGAAAGGTAACGCGTTTCCAAAGACGCGACGTCGTTCTAATTGCACGACGTCATGTTGTCGATATTTCGTGATATATTGCCTGCAAGATACGCGGGCGAGAAAATGTAGGTCCATTTCGCGTCGAGGCGAGCGGTAGAAACAGACGACGGTATATTGCCTTTAGGGCAATAATCCATTGTCGGCTGCTTCGTTACAGGGCAGGTTATTGCCGCTAAAATAAGAATCCTATTCTAGCTTTTACAGTTTATTGAACACCACCGATCCGCCCACTGTTTATTTCATCGCGAAGGAGGGATCCTCGTAATACCGGGAAAAATGCGTCTCTCGGTACTTCTTAGACGACTATACCTTGCTTCCTACGTTTTAGAACCTAATGATTTATAGCAAAGGGATTCGGACTGTCTCGAGGCACCTTGGATCGAGGATATCTGCCGGCGAAGTTTCATAAAGTTTTTCGAGCCTTTTGTTTCTATCACTGTGTCCAGGGTGTCCCAATGACTATGCTAGAATTTAGAGAAACATCATTTGACAACCGAGACACTATTATTTTAAAAAACGCACTGAATAAAACAACAGCATTTCACCGATCGAAATAACGAAACAACCGATCGCTTCTACAGAATTACGCAACTATGATAATCTAATAGTAGATTCAATTTCCTCGAATAACTCGATTTTAGTTGGACACTTTTCTCGCGAAAATAGTACGAAACGGTATATTTTCAGTTCCTAGCAAATTAATTCTTTAAATATTTCTTCTTCCTCCGATCGATCCTCCCCCACCATGCCTGTTTAATTTTAAAAAGATTTAAAACAAAGTTTAAGGCGTGTAAAATGTAGTAGATCGTTGGTGCAATTTCGTTTATCGATCATCGAACAGACATGTATAGTTCGACCCAGCGAGAACGAGGTTCGGAGTGTCACCAAGCATGGACCGAACTATACATACGCACAGGGCCCGTGTAGCTCTTTACAACTTGATATCTGGGAAACTGTTCCATCGATTTCAACGATTTAGGTCTCAAACTGTAGGAGTCTGAAGGGCCTTTAAACTGGAAAGGAGAAAGAATTTAAAACACAATGTTTTAAAAGCGTTTGCAGGAGAGGGATGCAAATTCCCGACTGAAATTTGAATTCTGAACAATGATACAATACACAATTTCTATAAATCCCATCCACGACGAGCATTCCATTCCACATATTTCCGCGTTTCGATCTCTATCGCTGGCAACTTGGAAGGGAAATAAACCAAATGGCACTCGCGCGTATAAATAAAAAGAAGAGAAGTGTCCATCCATTTCGAAAGTTGATTTAAACGTTTCCCCGTGGAACGTGGCCCAGCAGAGAAAGGATGAGAAGCAGAACGGAAGAATTACTTCATTCGATTCGTCGAACGACTAAATACAACGAGGCTGGACAGTCAGTGGAGGCATGTGGAGCGAAATGGCGGTTGGAAGGGGGGACGTGACATGAAAACGAATTCGTCCTTACCCGCGGCTCGTCAAACAACGGATTTTTTCATTCGGGAGGCCAATATCTCCGTCGCGGTGATTTTGTGCATAGCCGTGAGCCGCGACGTCGGACAGCATCGATAACCCATAATCATCGGCGTGTCCCGTCTCGCGGCCTCGGAGGCGTGCTCGGCATGAATAAAACAAACATAAGTTTCGCAGCGAATTCAATATCCTCGTCGACGAGGGGGTGGGAGGGGGTGGGGCGTGCGAGGCGCGACGAAACGAGGGGGGAGGGCAATCAGTCGCAGCCGCGTGCACGGACGCATTCGGGATGCAGGCGAAATCGGCCAACGCGATCGGACTGGACACGGTCGCGGTTCCAATATGGCCGCTATTATTCAAAATAATTTAATATCGGAATATTTTATGACGGTCTCAAATACCGCAGTTTTTTTCAATATCATTATCGATCGGACATTACTATTCGAATCGGTAAATATTAGATACCGTGAACTAACAAATTTTCTAAAAATAAGCATTTCAAACTTTGATTTTTCGCAACAAAAATTTGAGACTTATATAACTGGAAGGTACAAGCTTGTCGAACGTTGGTAAAAGGTCTTGATATCCACATGCAACTGCAAACCGTTATCAACTTCGTTATGTTTGTTGTCTCTCCCTTTTTCTTATGAATTTTTCATGCCTGCACGTGTGTCAACTTAACATGTACTGTTTCAACGTTCACATATAATTGCAAACCGCATTTAACTTCGTTGTGTTTGTTCCCCCTCCTTTTTCTTATCAATTTTTCATGGTTGCGTGTATGTGTGTTTGTATGTGTCCACTTAACGTGTCCTTTTATTTACTGATTCAGAGACGCGCATAGCCACATTCCTCCCTCGACTCCGCTCTTTTATCTTCCCTTTCGTCCGTATTGTTCCGTACCAAAGGGATTTTTCCACCGTTGGACTAATAAACAAATAATTTACTATTTGAATATCATTATAATTATCCCGTCGATCGAACACAACGCGGATTCCCTAAAGTGGTGGAATTAAACGAGGATAAGTTTCCTTTCATGGCAAAATTAGCGAAATGGCTTTCAAATACTCCTGCTACTTTTTCTTCCGTCGAGTCTTTCATAAAGCTGGAAAAAGAGTGTCCGCAAACAGAAGCTGCTTACAACCGAAAAATGTAAACACGTTAGTACTTTTTCATGAAAAATAGAGATGTCGTATGGGACATCTTAACCTCAGAATTGTGCGTTAAAATTCTTTGGCGATGCAGGCAATTTTCGAAAACAGTATGTCTTTCACTATCTCGAAAGGTCTGAATATTTTATAAAATAAAAAAAAAGTGTCCTCAAAAATTTTAAAGTCCTTTTTCTTGGAAACAAAACCCCGGGATGAAAAGATTTAATTCTACATTTTCGATTCATTTTTTTCACGTGGAATCCCCGTGTTGCTGTTCGTTCCACTAATTATTAGATGTCCCGTGGCAAATATTCGAGTCATGTAAGCGTTGGAACGTTGGAATACGGAAAAAGGAATTCGACAAGTAGTCTGGGGCTTAGGTCGAAGTTCCAGTTTCCGGTTGTCTCTGTGTCCAACCCTTTCCTCCTTGTACGTCTCGTGCCACGCGTCGGAATCGCAGGAACTACGGAGGCGCGGTGGGAGGCCCGGAGAGCGGCGTTTCGGGCAATGCCGCTTTGAAAATCGATAAGCGGCTCCGCGTAGTCGACCAGTCAGGAGCTTTTCGGCGTATCCGCGCGAGATCCTGGCCGGTCACGTGGCCGGCCCGTCACGTCCGCAGAACGCCAACGGCAGAAGATCGCGCGACGTAGTCGGCCTTCGTTATCGCGAACTTCTATCCAAGGATCGACCTTTGTCGTAGAGATCGCGATTCCCCTAGCCAGCGGGAGATTCAAACGTCCGATTAGGGAGACGTAATTACAACGGGATGATTGATCGAATCAACCCATTAAGCAGCAAATAATCGCTTCTTGAAAACTGACGTTTATCTTCTGATTCGTCAGGTTGAAAAACATTTTTTATTTCCAATAAGAAAGAACTCGTAACCCAAAGGACATCTTTCAATACGGTTCAGTAAAAGTTTGGTTAATTTTTAGATTTTGGACTACTAGAATTTAATAAATTGTTGAAATCATTAATGAATTCGTGCTCCTTAAGGCTAGTTCATTTTCTTCTTGTTCCGAGAACTTATCGTCCAATTTTCCTTTCCCCGAGACTTTCTCGTGCTTGTCGCTTGATAAAGTCCTGGCCGAACTTGAATATGCAAATTATTTCGATAAATCGATTAACTAATGAATTACCCTCGCTTCTCGGGAAATAGCTCTCCTTTAAAATTGCACCTTTCATCCATTCCGACCTATTTGCTCAGGATCCAAAAATGCTAATTTAATGTAACGTTTCGCGTCGAACATTTGTTCTTCTATTTTAATCGTGTGAGTCTTATAATATGTGTTCTCAATTTTGTACGCTCAACCTGACTCATGTTACGTTCAACCCGTTTCAAATTACACACTTATCCCGTCTCGATTTACGCTGAACCCGATCCGAGACTCAAGTATCCGTAATTTTTGTGACAGAATAGAGAAAGGTAGATAACTACGAACGAGCATGAAAACGAAGGCAATTTAACGAGACGGTAACAAAGTGTAAATTAGCTGTAGGTCAAAAATGAGTTTGACGTGGGCGGCGGTAAGGGTTAATCGGGTAGGACGGAAAGAGCGAGCGATGGATAGACGGAACCGGGGCAGCGGGAATCGTGATCGAGCGAGGAATTTCGGGTGGCACGGTGACTCGATAACCATCGCTGCCCATTGATTATCCCCTCGCCGGAGGGGGAGGGGGGGGGTAGGGTCAAACATCTCGAAAAGGTCGATTCATTAGGGATCGCGCGGCCCCCGGTGGAAGGGAAGAGGTCTCCGGTAACCGGTACAGATGTATCGCTCCCCGAAGGAACGCTCCGTCCTTGCCCACGTCCTGGCGTGTGCGCAGACGTCCTAGCCGCTCGACGACGAGGACGACCGAGTGGAAGAGCGCGGAGGCGCGAAACGCTCGTTCCGCCGTGTCCGGAAGCATCGATGTGGCCGAACGTAGAGGAGGGCCACCCGATACAGGAGCAAACGAGTGCAATGCACTTGGACGGACGAAGACGGCAGGCAAAACGAGAGAGGAAAGGACAGGAGTCGCGCGTGCGCGTGACGCGGGGGGCACCTGAAAGGCCCGACGGAGATCTAGATGGAGTACGGATCGGGAGGGAGTGAAAGAGAGAGAGGTAGGAGGAACGTACACAGCGGCCTCGTAGGGCAGTCGTTCCTCCTTCGTCGTTCCTTCGCGAGGCGCGGAGCCGCGCTTTTAACGAAATTATTGCGTGGGGAAAAAAGCTCTCACGGCCCCTGGGCCACGAGCAACCCGACGTAGACTAGCCATAGGCGTGCCAGGTCTCTCGTCTGGAATTTCTCGTCGCGTGCTGGCCCGTCGTACAGTGCAAGTGCCAGGTGGAGAAGCGCGTGAAGGAGACGGAGGTGGGGAATAGACGCGACGTCGTCCTGCTCGTCGTCCACGGTCAGTATCGGCCGATAATCGAGGGGCTTCGTCCTGCCGGTGGTTAACGCGAGACACCCCGAACCTCCGAGGGACTAGAGAGGACTCCGGGGATCCTCGGTTTCGCGTCCACGCGATCGCCGTTTATTGATTTCCGCAGGAGCCGTACCCGTTTCGCTCGTCACGCGAAATTTCGGCCGCACAACATCGCGCGTTTCGCCGATCGATTCCGCACGCTCGTCCTCCCACCAGTCTCGCCTGCGGCCGACCCTACGCTCGCCTCTGTCTCTCCTCTCGGCGCTCACGCTTTTTTATCCGCCCTCGCTCGCGACTCTGCCACGAACGCCACCGTCAGATCGGCTGGAGGACGGATCAATCCTCCAGGAGGACGATCCTCCCGCTGAATCCTCGCGATCGAATCCCGTGGCTCATTACCGGATCCTTGGCACCGGGACGACGCGGAACCGCGTACCGCGAGTGTGTGCACGGGATGTGGACGGTTCAGCCACACAGTGTCGGTCGAATCCTCTGACGTTCTCGCTGGTCGTGCAGCTAGGTCCCGAAAGGATAAAAGACCGAGTTGAAAAAGGAGTTGTCGAACCGTTCGGGACGCTTTCCATGGGACGAGTCGACGCTGGAGGGGTCTCGCCGAGAACCGTGAGTCGAGTCGTTGCACTTTAGGGGTAAGGAATTCTCTTTCGCTCTTCCGAGGACGGTAGCTTCGATCGGGTAGCATCGTCCTGTTCCGAGGGACGGAATCCTAACAATATCCTCATAGTATCGGAGCTAAAAGGCTCCTTTGAGACGTCTTCAACGCGAAACAAGCACAGCTTTATTTTGCCGTGATAGTAATCCTGTCGGTCATTAGCTTGCGCGACACGGAATCTTCAGCAGCAGTGAACGTTCTCCAAAAAATCTGTTTTCCTCGTGACAGCAGTTCTATACTTTATTATTTTTACAAACGATCGCTAAACCTGCTGTACCCTGAGTTCGGAGGCATTCTCCTCGATTATTGCAATGAGCTAGAATGCCTCTGAACATTGTCCACTATGTAAAAGACATTTGCCTTTCATTTTTTATGCTTGCAATGCTATTGGTCGTTACCCTTTTCTTCAGAAGTTGTGATCCCAGAATTTGAATTCCATCCAGGGACTACAATAGATGAAATGTCCCTGAGTAACTTCCACGAGTTAAATCTGTCGTTTTTCTTTTATAATAGTAATCCCATTTGTTACTACGACATCCTAGCTAATACCGCTTTCAAAAATTGGGATCACTGAACCTAAATTTCTGTCATGGGTTACAGCAGCTATTGTGAGGAGCTAAAATGTCCGGAGTGATGCCCACTATGCAAGATAAATCCATTTTACTTTATTCGTGATAGTAATCTCATCAATTATTAGGATATCTGAGACGATACATCCTCTAATAAATTCTCATCATCTTAGGCTGGGTAAATTAATATTATTCGAATTATAAGAGTACAATCACGTTACCAATAAATTACGTAATTCGTTTATAGTTAGGAATTTCAAAATAAAAGTCGAGGTCTTGGTAGACTCACCGGTAAGGCTGATCTAGCAAATATTGCCCCAAACACGATAAGAATCCTATCAATCATTTATCTATGTGACACGAAATCCGGACCAATACTCTGTTCAACTATTCTGATCACTGAATGTGTGTTCTATCTAGCGGCATTCTCCACGGCTAGTGTAAATACTACAAGGAGCTAGAATGCCTCTGAGTGATGTCCAGGATTCTCAAGGAATCAGTCATCTTTCTTTCATGATCTGACGTCCTTAACTATTTTGACCACCGAATGTGATTCTCATTCAGGAGCACTCTCCATAGCTACTACATTAACTTTATTTCGTAGTTAGCTAAAATGCCCCTAAATGAACCTAACGATATGAAATAAATACGTCTTCTTTTTTATATAAAAGCAATGTTATCAGCCACTAGTCTATGTGACACGAAGTCCTAACCATCAACTTCTTCAGGAACTCTGGGTCCTACCCAGGAGCATACTTTCTTAGCTATTACAAATGCAAGTGTTCTTCTTTCACGATAGTAGTCTCATTATTAGTCTATGTGACATGGTTTCTTGACCTGTGGTGACCATTTTCCAAATATAGATGACGGAATCCAACTCCCATCCAGAGGCTCAGACTTCAGCTAGTGTATAAGTACCAAATACCCTGAGCTCTGCAATCAGTACTCCTCTTTTCGACATAGTAATCCAATCAGTTACTATACAACATGTCATGAAATCCTACTGAATCTGAATTCAGTGTCTACTCTGTGAGAACAATCGTCACCCTTCTTCCTTCGTATCAATTCCATCGATCGTTGGTCTATGTGACAAAAAATCCTGACAATTCCTTTTCCAAAAATTCTGATCACCGAATCCGACTTCCACCCAGGAAGTTACAGCGACTGGGACATGCCTATAATCTTAGAGAGATCGATGCTCCTCTTTTCATGATAGCAATCCCATCAGTTATTCTATGTGTTCACGAGATCCTGGTCAATAGCGAACCCCTCTCAACAAATCGTTATCAGAGAATCCCAGTTCCAGCTAGGGGCTGCTGCAAATGTCTTTCTTCTTTCGCGATGGTAATCCTATCGATCACAGTTCCGTGTGACGAGAATTTCTGACAAATCCTTCTCAAAAAATTCTGATCACCGAGTTCCACCCTGGGGCACTGTTGAGATCACCAGCGTAGACGGTGTAGACTCCGGAGAAGGATCTCGATAAACGCCATGGAAATCGACCCTGTCCGACGAGCCGCGATTAGAAACGCAATCGCCCTGGCCCGTGACTCGGAAATTAGTCCCGCGGATCCGAAAACCAATTCGAAATCTCTCGACGCGCGGAAACTTTGATGCCGCGGTGCGCGATCGTCGAGTGCAACGAAGAAGTCTCGCGAGCCTGGGAAGAAAAACGGGAAGCTGAGAGCCGAGTCATCGTGCTCGGGACAAGGAGGGCTCTTGTCTCTCGGTGTAGGTTAGAGACACTTCCGCGAGATCCGATCTCCCGTATCGATCGATCGACCGCCGAAGGGAGTCCACTCGAGTTTTCCTGACCTAAGAATACCGCCGCTGGAGTACCGTGGAACGGGGTGGAGTGGAGGTCCGTGGGTGGAGGGGGATCGAGTGGGGAACCCCGCCCCCTTTCGAGCGTCCTACCCGACGACGATGACTGCGGATTTGTCTTTTCTTTCTTGTCCGAGCTGCTCCTCTTATCGCCAGCGACACGCGTCGCCTCTCGAGGAGCCACGGGGGGTTCAGTAGCCCCAGCGATCTCCAGCTCGTCGGAGATTCCTGAGTCGGGATCGTTCGCATGACGCCGGCTAATTAAAAGTCCTGGTTACACCAAGGGGGTTCTTTGACATTCCTCGCGGATCGATTCGCGCGGTTGTCGTTCCTCTTCCACGGAGGGTTTCTCGCCCGGACGGTTCGACGATAGCGATCGTGGACAGGTTTGGACGGATTTTTGGAGATTCGGTTGACCAGCTCGGAGCGGGGGGGCAGAGTCTCACGGCCACGTGGCAGGGTCGACGCGAACACGTGCTTCTAGTTCGAATCAACTGGTATCTTTATTTCTTTTTTATTCTTGTCTGCCCCCTATAGAATCGAGACGAATGATGTTCAATTGACGAAGACTGCGCAGCGCTAGGAATGGCCCCATTCAGTTCCGTCTTCCTCGGCGTTTGGGGAGTGTTTGTTATCGTTTTGATACAAGGTATTTGGACACGCAGATGCGTAAAACGGGCAGCGGTTCTTAACCGGACGGTTGACGTTTCTTATTCGACTCGCTGACGGGGGTGGCTATTATTGTTCTCGGTAGAAGGAAAGTGTATAATGGAGACGAGTGGCTCGTTATTCGGGCGAAGTGTGGCCAAATATCCTTGCCACTTGACCCCGCCAACTGGTTCTAGGTTAAGGACTGCTGTTGCATAAATGACATCGCGCGAATTCTTGATAACGAACTATTTGCAGAATCTAGGCCCCTCAGTTGGGACGACTGGTGGACCTATGACGGTATTTCCGGTAAGGAATTCTACAATCACCGCTACACGAATTGCTCGTTAACCACTCGGCGATCAGAACTAAACATTCTTTACATTATTATTTTAAAAAAATTCCATAATTTACTTTTCTGTATTTGAGTATTCGAATAATTGCCCATGGAAATTCAAATACTTGAGTATTTGAAGATTATGTGCACTGATTAAGTATTTGGATGTTTGTAGTATTTTAATATCGTGGATCTTCAACGCAATTATATTTCGAATTCGAATACTCAAAAATTTGAATATTATTGACAATATCTCTAAAATTAGCATTCATCAGAGCTAGTTAAGAGTACGCCTCTTTCATTTTTAAAAGAAGTGGTAGAAGATACTTTTTTTTTTTTATTTCTGAATTAATTGTCGGAGGAGCCTGGGCGTTCGTTTAAATGATTAAGGGATCAGAGATCCCCGTCCTGATCCAAAAAGTATCCGGCTAAGACGTCAAGCTTGTTCCCGAGTGCTTAATTTTATAAAATGATAAACCCGTTAGCACTCGACTCTGCCCGATCCCTGAATAATTTCATACCCCCGTTAATCCCAGGGCTTAGCGTCGCGGAAACTTCGTTTCGAACTTGTTACCAGTCTCGAGGGTCTACGGTTAATCGATGCCCGAAAGCCTCGTTCGTGTACCTAATCGTCTCGATTTTGAAGGTCCCGGCTTCTGGGGTCTCATCAATCCCGAATGGTGGCTCTGTCACAAAGGCAGACGACAGTCGCCGGTGGACCTCGAGCCTTCCAGGCTCCTATTCGACCCGAACCTGCAGCCACTGCATCTTGACAAGCACGGGATCGGTGGAGTCCTAGCAAACACTGGCCACAGCGTGGTCTTCGCCGTCGACAACGACACGCGTCATCCCGTCAACATTTCTGGCGGGCCACTGAGCTATCGTTACCAGTTCCACGAGATTCATCTGCATTTTGGACTGGACGATCGAACCGGAAGCGAGCACACCGTGGATAAACACGCTTTCCCTGCAGAGGTAGGCGATTCGTCGAGTCATTAACATACTCCGTTGTTTTAACCTTTGTAATTGGAGATCCTCGAAAATTTTCATTTTCCGAGTTAGACCTGGATTCCATGAACTTGATCTCGATTTTGCAAAATTATACCCGTGTATTATTTATCGGATATACCGTACGCCTATCGATGAATCTTTATAATTTTGGACCGATGATATTACGACGATCGAGGGGAAGTTAATTTTGGAGCAAATAATGAAATTAGATTTATATTTTGGTCTAAGCAGTCCTCGGGAACAGAAACAGATTGAGTTATTTCGATCTAAGATGGTTTTCATTTGATTCATATAGCCTAGTGTCAAATGTTAATTCGTCTTCGTTCAGAAGAGAAAATAGAATTCTCCTTCAAATGGAAATAGTTTTTATTTTTATTCTTGTTTCCCGTTCTCGCGATTTCATTGAACGTTTCCTGTTGGTAATTTCAGGTGTATATTAGTGTCGAATAAAGGAATTCAGTCCTGTTCATTTATATCTACTTCACTGTCGTACATTGACAGAAATTTTGTTTGCGAAATATTAATTTCTTGTAGCTGTCTGGTTACCGATATTTCTTATCCACTTAAATTTCTAAATTGAAAGACCTGCCAAGATTTTTACAGTTATTGATGAACACCACCAATCTATCTTTCATGTTTATTATTGCAAAACTTATCATCCCAAACCTGTTTTACACAGGCTTGTTTATTAATTTCAATTTTCTCTATTTTATTTCTGCTGATATAATCTTCTTATACTCGTTTACGAAAATTATACGTGACCTAAAGTATTAATTTTACATTCAGAAAGTGAAAAAGCACAGGCGTCTGACTATCGCTTTACTCGTTCTACTTAATTTTCTATTCAGACAACCTACTTAGATATTCACTGTTGATACAGAAAACAATTTTGGTGTTAGTTTTCATCTGGTTATTGGCCTTCTTATTTTACTCCATTCTCTATGTAAACAATCTAGATGTACATTGTTTGTGAATTTTAGGAATGAAAATATTCTCCTACACATTTTTGTCGACTGATAGAGTTTGAAAAAGAGTACTTACTTTCTCTAAAATTAATTAAACGCTCTTACAACAATATTTAGCCCGATAACTGATAAAATATAAAGCGATACAGAAAATATTGCTTTTTCCGAGATCGGATTATTCGCGGACGATTATCGTAATTAAGAGCAAAGCTTTCACGAATGGACGTTTATCCTTTATTGTTCTATCTCGTTTCGATATCTCTGACATACAGCGGACACGTGGCCATTCTAAAGTTTTTTTTCTCCACCGCGAACCGTATAAAAAAATTTCCACGGAAGCTTTTCGTTATAACGACCTGTTGGTAAAGGTTCACATAATTTTAGCCCATGTAGTTTCACAGTTATTTTAGTACTTATAAAGAAATCCCCTCGACCTATATATTAAAAAAAATTCTAAATTCTCAGAAGCCACGGGGAAAAGGTTGCTGGGGTAATAATAAATATTTCCAATTTCATGTCGAAATTTGATCGCGTGTTTTTCTGCGCAAACAAACGCTGCCGCGAAATTATTTCCCCCCTCGCGCGTATCGAGCAAATTCACAGTAAAAAAGTTTCGTATTGCGCGGAGGTAACGTATTCCACGCACTTAAAAAGTATCGTAATTTTTAAAAATTTCCGATTTAGTTAATTTCACCCGCGAATGTACTTCACGTTGTAACCAGCAAACTGTTAAAAGCTATATACTTTCCGGCGCGTGTATCGCGATCCTATACTAGTAACCTAGTTGAGTAGTCTGACCCAGTTAAGGGATGAATACTTCAATTTAGGAAAAGTCGAACGCAACGGTTCCACATTAATCAGCTCAAATCACGCGATGGCGTAGGTGCAGTCAACAATTTCGATGGTCTAGACGGATTTTACGGTTAAAAAATTTCAGTAGTATGGGAAGATCGATAACCAGACATCCTGAACAGTTTCTAGGAGATGTAAAATGTTATTTTTACAACAGAATTTCGTGTGATGGAACCCACAAATCTGACCAATTTATTGGAAACTAGTAAATATGGTAAATTATTAAAGTACGAATATATATTATATCCACACTATGTTAACATTTATTTATGCACGTCCGTTTGAACGTATACAGGGTGTTCGGCCATCCCTGGGAAAAATTTTAACGGGAGATTCTAGAGTCCAAAATAAGACGAAAATCAAGAATATCAATTTCCTGATTGAGGCTTCATTAAAAAGTTATTAAAAAATTAAATTAAAAAATTTCAAATCGTTCTGAAAAAATTATTTTTAGTTGCGGGGGTCAATTATAAGCATTTTTGGTGAATAGGCATACCCCCGAAATCCTACGCACTTTCGAGAAATAAATGTTTTACCGCAATGTCTGACCATATATTGATATGTTTCCCTGAAATTTTTCAGCGAAAATGGAAAGTTTCAAATCGTTCTGGAAAAATTATTTTCAGTTGCAGGGGTCAATTACAAACATTTTTGGTGAATAGACATACCCATGAATTCCTACGCATTTTCGAGAAAAAAATTCGAGTAGGTGGACAGATTTTCTGATGAAATTAAACATTTTCGAATCGTTCTGGAAAAATTATTTTCGGTTGTGAGGATCAATTACAATCATTTTTTGTGAATACACATACCCCCGAAATCCTACGCATTTTCGAGAAAAAAATTTAGTACAGGCGGAACATTAAACGTTGATAACTTCTGAACGAATTTTCGTCTTATTTTGGACTCTAGAATTTCCCATTAAAACTATTTGATTTTTTCTGTTTAAAATTTGTTTGTATATCGAAGATGAAATTCTAAAAATGTATTTCGAGGTTAATATTTTCATTTAATCGTGGCAAATGGCGACAGTGCGTTTGAGTGATTATAAGCTGGCTCCGTGACGCTGAGTGACATGGTAGTCAGTGTGTTAAGCGAAATGTGTCGACGGCAGCCATTTGGAATTTTAATTCTAGGGGGAAAGAATTGATCGATAGCCTAGCGTGCTGAATTGGTTGTAGCAGTCGTCCGTGTTCGAATCCTGGTCCAGCAATCCTATCGACCGATTCTCTATTTCTCCCTACAATTTTCAGAAATAGAATTGGCCCTCGTGCCTCCGGGTTCGCTTCTCTTGTTTCAAATATTTAGTCCAGCGCGTGACCAAAAATGTTTCAATTTGTCGGACTAGATCAGTGCCAGTCTATTGTTTTAAATATTGATTTTTAAGATAATAGAATTTGGGTATGATTCGTAGTGTTAGAACAGAACGACGAGTCGTACGATAACATCTTAGATATTTTTCTTTTATAAAATTAAAACGATCTATTACATTTATTTTCTAATTTCCTGCAAATTCGAGGTACAAAGTGTCAGCGAACTGTGGCGTCTATCGCAAGCTAGCTGAGCTGTGGACATCAGTGTATTAACCTCAGGGAGCAAGGTTGATAAGTAGCTTAATTGATGAAACAAGTCGTTTGGAACAGGAAGTCTCGAAACCACGAATCTCTATTTAGCGATACTACTGAATTTTTTTCAGAAATAGGATTGGTCGTTGTGAATTTACGTTCATTTTCCAATTTCTTTGAATCTAGGAGTTTGAATTGTCAGTCAATTATGATATCTATCACGAGCTAGCTGAGCTTTGAACAAGGGAGTATTAACCTCAGGGAGCAAGGATCTATTGATAGCCTAAGTTGCTTAATTGATAAGACAAGTCGTCTGGAATAGGAATACAACAGAGATACTATTGAGCAATCCTATCTTTTGTTACAGTTTTCAGAACTGAGATGGTCGTTGTGTCAGTGAATTATGACATCTATCTCTAGCTAGCCAAGCTATCGATAGTCTCGGTTCATCAGTATTTTAAATATTAAACTAACGGATCACAGATCTCTAGATAGTATAAGTAGCTTAATTCGTTAAACCAATCACTTGGCAAGAATCCAAACTCAAATCCCGTTTCAGCAATCCTATCACCCTACTGTTTGGGTCTCTATAGTCCTCAGAAGTTGGCATTATCATCTTCATATTTAGTTCCCCTATTATTCCAAATTTTGAGTTTTATATAAAAACAATGACGTCCAAACAAATCGGCTCTTCGAATATTAAAGGGACCCTAGATACGTAGATAGTATGAGTAGCTTAATTCATTAAATCACCTGGCAAGATTCCAAACTCAAATCCCGATACAGCAATCCTACCAACCTATTATTATTTAGCTCCCTACAATTTCCAGAAGTATCTCAGTATATTCCTATTTAGCTCCCTTATTATTTACAATCTTGTGTTATGCAGATTGATATTTCAATAAATTAGCCAAACTTTGGGCATTTTGAATAATACACTGAGGGATCATAGCATAGTATGAGTAGCTTAATTCATTAAACCAATCACCTGGCAAGAATCCAAAACTCAACTACTGTTTGGGGCTCTCCATAATTTTCGTCGTTTCATAAATTTCAGTACCTCTACATTCTGATTAGAAACCCTATCGACCTTCTCCACTTTGCTAACGCCATTTTTTCTGTTTTTATCTCGCAGCTGCAAATATATGGGTTCAACTCCCAGCTCTACAACAACTTCTCGGACGCTCTGCCCAGGGCGCAGGGCATCGTGGCGGTGTCGCTGCTCCTCCAGGTACATGCCTAATCTCACCGGCGTATTTCAACCCCCGAAAGATCGAATCGCCGACGACGACGATAGATCGGAGTAAGAGATACGTCATAGAATACCCTCTCCGTTGGCTTTCAGGTGGGGGACCTCTCGAACCCGGAGCTGCGAATATTCACCGAACAGCTGGATAAGATCAGATACGGAGGTGAGAGCACGAGTAATTTAATACGCTGCTTAGAGAAAGCTTGACGCCCTTCGCGCGTTAGACAGATTCAAGTTTCTCGAGATCCTTCCGACCATAATAAGATATCGCGCGAACGAAAGGGATCGGGTTTAACCCGCGATTCACAGACCGAAATTACAGCAGCACCGCACGATGAGATCAATTTGAGTTGGTGTCTTAAGAATTGAGCGATCTTTCAGATTTTTATTGCAAAAAACCATTCGGTACATCGTTTTCAAACTTTGTATCGTGAATTCAGTTACGTTTTTCTGTAATATTGGAATTTTTTTGAAGCAAAAATAATATTATACTATTATGGAGTGTAATGGAATTTTGGGGGAAACAGAGTCAAATATGTTATCTTTGATCAAATAATTCAAACTAGGTCAAGCATTTTGTTTCGTATCTTAAAGTCTCGAGGTTCTTTACGGTGGGATAAGTCACATAAAGTGTGGCAGACTGATGGCGACGAAATTCGTCTTTGATATCTTATGGTTCTCCTAGGTCCTTTATGTGACATATGCGATACTGCTATGAGGTCAGCCCCAGAGGGCTGTACTGTCAGCCCCCCTCATTTTTTCAAACGCAGTGACATCTAATATTTCGCAATTTCGGATCAAGCCAGTGCAGAATATCTCTCGTCGTATTTCCCTAGCTACGCAAAACGTGAAAAATTATTTCCAATAAACGCGTGGACAGATTTCCCCACAAATATTTCAAAAAATAACATCGTCACTCTAATTCCTGGGAGAAGAATAAAAATATAGCTTCGTGTTTACGTCGAATAACTAATTCAAATCAAATTTAAATATTTTTTGGCATTTTATACATGTATGTTTTCGACTATCTGCATATAGTTCTCTTAAAAAAAAAATTGTATTCGTTAGACCAGAAGATGACATAATTTTTAAAATGTAGTACTTGAAAGACACCTCCAACTACACGTGAAAAGTACATAAATATTTGCAGTTTCGAATACAGAAAGTTTCAATGGAACGACTGTTATATCAGATACAGTGCTTCGAGAGAATACCCTGGGTCATATTGATTTCATCGGACCAGCCGAGGGTTAGGTATGTTATCTGATCCCGAAGGTTTTCATATATTTATAGGTACGAAATTCACAAAAGAACGGCTCTCTATTTTCACGCGTATTATTTCGAAAAGGCGCGTCGAATATTTCATGTGCTTGTATTCATAAGTAAATGAACGTTTCGAGCAAGGTGGACGCGAACAGAATCGCAAGTTTAAAGAAGTTTCGACGAAGAAAAAGGTGTCTGCCGCGAGCGGGGTAGAAAAAGACCGAAGGGAAAAGGTGGAAATAAAAGTCTTTAAGAATGAAACTGAATGTTACTAAGTTGAGGCGTTTCCAGATATTAAATTCCACTTTGAGGATACGTTTAATTTAAAATTCTTCTTTGCGCGATCGCGTTCGTATTTAAGTTGCTGTAAGGAAGGAGAAATTAATTACAGGTAATGGGTCGCGACTGCCTTCTTTATCGTTGTTCGGGCAAAGGTAGCGATAGGCAAACAAAACCAAAGAAAAGAATAATCTCCTTGGCGAGCATCAGCTAATTAAAGAATGATATTGCCAACAGTGATAAAAAAACATCTTAAAACACTGAAATAAAACTTGTTTGGTATACCGTAGATACACTTCCATTTTTCGGAACTTTCCAAATAAATTTTAAACTAGTCACGTGTTCGTTTGGGTCTAATAATTAGTAAGATACGTTATAGGTTCTCGCGACTAACTCGACATCGTAAGCTTGGGGTCATCGTTGTTAACTATTACATTATAGAATCGATATAGAATATTATTCTCTGATGACAAAATTAACTAAATCAATTGCAGCAGTATACTGGTATTATACTGGTAAATATAAATAAAATACCGGTACTTAACGGTATTTTTATTACCTTTTCTACTTCACTGTGATCGTAAATATGCGAAATACCGCTAAATACCGGTATTATAGCAGTAAATACCGGTTGTATTGTCATAAGCCTCATAGACATCGAAATATCGAAACACTGGAATATGTAAATACCAGTATTTTACTTGTATCTACTGGTAATATCGCTCTACCGTATATTAAAATGGAGCTAATCAGTTTTCACGAAATGAATACAGCTAAATACCAGTATTCCCACGGTATTGTTATCTCGTTATTGGCATAGTTGCGCTAGAATACCATAAAAATCACACTGGTATCGAGTCCCTGAATGACAGTAATCGCTAAAAAGTGTCTGCTGACTGCCAAACCTTTGGCCCGAAGCTTGCAATTATTTTCCCGATGACCCAGCTTTCCCGGGGTGCGTACCTTGATCTCCAAGTGAACGAACATAAAGCAGAAGTTGTTTAAAACAATGCGGATGCCGCGAAATAGGGGCAAAAATCGCTGTCATCCCCCGGGCGTGGGTGTTCCCCAGTTGTCGTAGTCACGACACACGCGATCGCGACACGGTGCACGTGTAGACCGGAAACTTGCTAACTTCTCAGCTCGAAATTGCCGTTGGTCCGTGATAGCACGCGAACTTTTCTCCAGGGCATTAGCCCTTAAGTGGCTGGGAACGCGCGACCACGTAAGGCGACGGGGGTATTAAGTTAGGCATAGGTGGCGTGTGTACGGGCACGTCGATGCTAATTGGGGTACGTATGCGCGTCACGGTGCTTGTCAGATCCCAGCGTTATCGATCGTGACCGATTGCACACAGGCCAAACGATGGAGATTAAGCGTTTCGTGATACGCGAGCTCCTGCCGAAGACGAAATATTACATGACGTACGACGGCTCCATGACGATGCCAGACTGCCACGAGACAACCACGTGGATCATCCTGAACAAGCCGATATACATCACGAAGCAGCAGGTGAGCATCGTCACGCTTCTCCATCTATCCTACGACGTGCCATCCTAGATGGCTATAGATTGTTCGAGTCACGATTCTTGACTGCGGACTAAGAGTTCCTTGCATCAATTTGACGATCACGGTCGGGGTACAATTGCAAATATCTAACTAGATACCCTCCAGTAGCATGTATGTCCTCGTAACGACTTGGTAGATAGCTCATCCAAGTTACCAGGTGCCAGAAATAACGTCACCAAACATTATTAGATACCCATTATTCCGAGTAGATCCTTTTGAAGAATCCATTTATCTCGGATGTTACTTGATCCTCGTTATTAATAACAGTCTACGCCACCTATAAAATAAATCTAGCGCCATAAGACGCTGCTCGCGGTCTCAGGTAGTCCAGGCCCATTTGCAGAATGTATCTAGCGCCAGCAGGCATTATTCAATCCTCGAAGTAGCTTACGTCAGTCTATAAAATACAGCCCGGTGTCATCAGACACTACTTTTCCAGAATATATCCAGTGTCATCAAGCAGCACTTAGGGTCTAATTACCCGTCACCTCGAGTGGTCCATTTCGTTTTGCAAAATACAGCCACCGTCATCAGACACTACTTCGAGTCTAATGACCCTCTAGCACAAGTGGTGTCTGACGCTAGGTACATTTTAAAAGGGAAACGACTCGCGGCAAAATAACTTTAACAACTTCAACCGTTGAAATTAATCAGATAAAACGTTAACCACCCTACACCCCATTAGTGGAGCCTCGTATTTTTTTGAGAGCAGACTTAAAGATTTAAATTTTTCTATCAGGCTGATTCCATTGGTCGCCTCGCGCCCCCCTCCTGTTTCATCAGCGTTTCGAGGTCCAGAAAATGATCGAGCCCCCAAGAAACTGATTGGAGGAGTGTAGCGGTGCAAAGCGAAATGAAGCTAGTGACCTCGATAGCCTAGATCCGAAGGTATCCGGGCGAAGTTTTGAATATTTCAAGCTAACGAAGCTGTTTCGCAACACAAAGACCGTAACCCAGAAACATCTAATTTCCAAAACGCGACTAGCCGCGAACATAAGGCTTTGCTATTCCTCTAACGGCGCCACAAAAGACGTAAGGCCAAGATTCTCACGCCCGATATCGTGCCTCCAGGGTCGTCCTTCTTTTTCGACCGAGATCGAGAAACCCAGCTCCGTCGATCGCTCACGGTCTAGAACTTTATTTCGTTTCGAACGGCGCCAGGGAAGGGATCGTATCTGGTCGAGACGACTTGAAGAATCGCGGTAACTCACGCACGAAAGTAGTTTCTGATGTTCTTTTAACGATTTCGCGTGGCCAGGGACGAGCGTAATCTCGCGGCGCGCAACGCGCACGCCCGCGCAACAAAGGAAATTGGTTTACGTGGGTTCTTTATCATCGCGAGATTACATTTTGATGACTTAATGCGTTTTCTTTCTTTCTAGATGTACGATACTACGCGCGGTAAATTATATTGTTGTATAATAAAATAAACAACGGTTACCAGGCACCTCTGTTAATCGAATAAAACGAACTTGGCGGTCGGCGTTATTACCTTTCGTTTGATATTAATTCGTTAACAATACCTATTATTCATCGGGAAATACATGATACATTTAGCTTAAATTTTGAGTACGATTTGGTTCGTATCAAATTGCACCTGTCAACATGGCTGAAAATCAACTCCCGTTAATGCTGCTTTAGTATTTTTAAATTAATTGATTAACAGTAGTCTCTTATTTACTCGTCATGAAAGGATAAATGAAATCCGCGAATAAATAGCTACCTTGTATTAATTCCCGGGGTAAATACTTCGAGATAATTGTTTTAAAATCGGAAATGCAATAATTAGATTTTATCGATCGTATTTTTGGTACGTTAAATCATTGAGTTTGTTGCGCGTTTCGTGCCCCGCGGGGACGGAGAAAAGTTCCCGATTAATTTCCAAATTATTTTGGCGATTCGACGGATCCACTTATGGCCGGCGTTGTTCCGACGCGGCGATTACGCAACGGTCCTCCCCAATTACACGCCCCGTGTATAATTTTTCAAAACGTTAAAAGAGCACGCTTTCGCTCGCTGCGTAATGAACGTCCGTCTGCGAATCAATCAGCTAAATGGATCGTATGCAGGCCGGCTGCAGTTGCACTTTCGAAAATAAAAAAAAAAGAACAGCCGAGAGGGGGGCGGGAGGAAAATGGGCAGCAACGTCGCTGTTTCATCTCCCGTTTCAATATTACGCGATCGAGTTCGTGCGTTGTCCTCAGAAAGCAGCACAAAGCGTCGAAAATGTGCGCGCTTCGGGGCCAACAAAGGGAGCAAACAATATCTCGAATTCAATAACTCGACTATCGACTTCCGACGGAAGTACCGCCGCGCCCTTTGTCGGACGTTTAAACGATTTTAATCCGATTTCTATTTTCGAGGTTAGTTTTTTTTTTATTTTCGAACGGTCCGGGGGTACGCGCGCGACCCGATTGCGGCCGCGTTTTGATTCGCCGGAATAAATTAACGAGGGTTTTTCGAAATGAAATATCGCTCTGTCCGGGGGAAATAAAAGCAAAGAATTGTCGAACGTGGATCTCGTTTTGCGAAACGGTTATCCGCGATGTGAAATAAAAAGTTTGCCTCGGGCCGTCCGCGATTCAATCGTTGAAAGCGTTTTGCAAAGAGTCGGCCGGAATTACGTTAATGGCAAATTTCACGCGATATCTCGCCAAGTCGTATTTTATAAATAATACTTCTCTTCTTCAGGATACACCTGACACACTACTTAGTGTTTATTGATCCACCATTGCAACAGATCTCATACAGATAGTTACTTCAGAAGATTACTAACTAAAGTCCAGGCCTTTTGCAAAATACAGTTACGTCATCATGGTTCCTCCAACCCCAAATACTTCATCTATTTCGCAGATTACACTTAACACCAAGGTTCACTGCTTAGGGTCCACCAACCTACTACCATAAGTAGTCCCTGTCCTCCTTAAAGACACACCTATCGACATCAGAAACCACTTAGGGTCCACCGAGCCACCCCATTAATAGAACATGTTCTTTTGCAAAATATAAATAGTTGGTGTTGACTACCCCAAGTAGCCAAAGTCCTTTTGGAGAATACACTCAGCGTCTAAGGCATGGTGTATCGATCCCCCCCCAGGCCAAGTAGGCCATATCTTTTTACAAATCCCAGCTTTTGTCATCGGGCATTACATAGTTTCCACTACCTCAATTGTTTCGCGTCTCTTGGTGAATGCCCCCAGCGTCACGAGACTCTATTTAGGATCCACTGTCCCCATTTACCCCTAAGTATCTCATGGCCTTTCACAAAATATAGCCACTGTCATCAGACACTGCTCGGTACACGCTATCGCAAGTAGCATCTTTTTATGCGTTTAGCGTCATCCATCATCGCGTGCACATACCAAACAGCTTAGTAGCTCCGCAGCATATTTTATGGAACAGCCAGCTCAGACATATTTAGTAAATAACTCGACCCGTACAAGCGAGCACGAAATGTAATAATTCGAGGGTTGGTTAATTCGCGCAGGAAGAACGAACTCAAAGGCTTACTCGTCCGCTGTAAATTTAATTTTCCCCTTACTCGGTTACTCGGAAAATTAAAGAGCGTATGCACCGAGCTACAACGTCTCCCGACGCGTTCTGAGTTGTAATGAATTCCCGACGTCGCGCGTGTAAATTTCCATGTTACCGGCGCGGGCGTATCAAAGTCGTGAAAAATGTTCCGTGCTTAAAAGAAATAATTGTTTAGCGCGTCGCGTGGACACACATTCCGGAATTAATCTCGACGATGCTCACGCGATTTATTCGCGGACGAGAAGCGCGCGGCTGTTCCTTCTACAGGGAAAAAAGTTGTCGACAAGAGGGGGGAAAAAAACAGAATGACGTCAACAGATTGTCGTTGAGAGCGAAACGACGGTGTAATTAATGGAGAGAACGAGAATTAAATTCGCGCTTGCATCTCCGTGTATACAGGGCGATTCATGTAAACTGTTACAAGCTTTTTTTTTTCTTAAACAGATGGAGATATCGGAATGGTATACCTTCGATTGTGTGTACTGTGTGGAGCAGGGAATAGAGCGTTTCAAAAGTTAAGATTTTGAGAACAAGAGCGTACAGGGCGTTTCAAAGTTGAAACTTGGATTTTTGGTTTGGAGGTCGAACGGATGCATAAAAATCGCGATAACATGGTTTTCATAAAACGGGCGCTTACGTGCGATTTCGTATGCCAGAAAGCTGGTACTTTGCCCAAAGGTTTCAACGTAAACACATCGGGGTTGCCATTCTTCTGGCAACGACAGGCTCCGATCAAAGATTCAATGGCCACTTTTCGCGGATGACACATCGCGGATACATAAATTTACAATGTATTTTAATAAATTTATCGGTAACACCTCGACTCGCGAAGAATTATACTTGCTAAGTCGGAACGCCGAGATTCCGTTGGATAGCGTTTTTCGGGGAAAGTTGCACCGGGGTACATCAAAGGGATGCAAAATAACCAAACCACGTGTCGCTGGTTATTCTGACAAAAAGTCAACGCCGAGACTAGCACGCGGCGATGTAAAGTGTGTCGAACGTTTTCAAGCTTATCGTACATCGTAGACTCCATTAGTGTGAAAAGAGTCGCAAAGTCAAGATTCGAGATTAGTGGAACGGCTGACCAGAGTATTTTTCAAATGAATTTTCTCGAAAACGGTAGCTGGCACGAGAAAATCGTATTTCGAGATAGAGGTTATATATAATATTCATTAATAAAAACGATACTTATTTTAAAACACCCTGTACACTCGGAAATTGTGTTTCTACGAGTGTAAACAGTCGTAGAATCATCGCTCCGTTGTACGATATCTATCGAAGGCTTCAGCTAACAAAGTAGTTCCAATTTTGATACTATTACATCATCGAGGGTGAAAGGTTATCGTGCGATAACGAACATATCGTTTCAATGCGTGTTTAGATTTCGAAACAAGCATTTCCAATTGCAACAAATATTTTAAATTCCATTGAAGAACTAACCCTTGAGAAAGGAGTCTCAATTTTTACAGCTGCGCGTACTAAACATGGAAAAAGGGGGAAAAACATTGTGTACTTTTGTCGTTGTAGCTTTTATCACTGCGACAACTGATGCAAGGGGACAAGGACCATCCGAATGCACCTCTTGGGAATAATTTCAGACCTACGCAGCCGCTGCATCATCGTCCCGTGCGAACGAACATCGACTTTAACTTTCAGGTATATTAAGAACACGCGCTTGGTGCGTGTAGTTTTGAACTTCACGATCGCTGACGATTGTCTAAACTTTTTATTTTGCTCCTCAGGGACCGAAAAACTGTCCGACGATGAATAGGGACATATATTACAAAGGTACGAGAAGCCGTATACAATGGCCGTGAGGTAAAATGGGAAAAGTTCATTGAATATTCGCTGGAACTGGGTTGCGCTTTGTTTAATTTCGTTACGGAGTATTTCTGGCCTCGCGCGAACGATAGAAGGTCCTGGCGAAACCTGAGTGATCGAATAGATTTGGGCATATTTTATTTACGGTATTAACGCGCTTTAACCGGCGAAGAAAAACCGTGTGTTGCCTCGGCAGGACCAAAAATATTTTCATATTAAAAGAAAAATAACGATTGTGACGATTCTTTCGTTCTGTTAACGAATATAAAAACACGTGATAAATATAGAACATTGATACAAACACATTAGAGTAAATAGATTAATCAGCAACGAATCAGAATGTCAAATATGGTTATGCGAGACTGTATAATACATCAGAGACAGCCCAATGTCAACTTGATAGTTAGAGGTCAAGCTGGTGTTTACGTTCGATCCAAACATTACGATATCTCGTTTCTTTGCGGTCTGCTATCACCAAACCAAGCTATTCAGCATTCAATGTATTCTTTCTCTATTGAATGTTGACAGAAGCAAATCTGCAATGCCACTGTATCACTTGAGACGTAATCTACAACCTCGAGTCAAGGTGACCTTTATTTACTCACGATAAGAAACTACAAACATACAGAATGACTTAAACAAATGAGATCATCGTTGGTTAAGATAACAGTAGTAAACATTATTCCAATAGAATGATTTTTTACAGAAAACTTTTGTTAAAATATGTCCAGTTCTGTCAATTGAACTAGTGTTTCTTTGCAATCATAACAGATCTCGAAACATGTCTGAGTCAGTATATCAGTCGTTAACGTAATGCTTTGTACTATATCCCCAGTCCGTTCTTACACATCGATACCACACCAAAGTCACTGTACACATCAGCTTTTTATAAATATTTTTATAAATAACAAGGGGAGGACGTTTTGTAATCCAATGGAGGAGGAAGGCAAATAGTCACTTAGTAATTCTTTTTCTATCTGGGTCAAGCAGAGCGTGCTACGTAACAAGTATTTCCAAGTCCAGTTTCCGCGAGCTTGATATTCCATGAACTTGACCCGATCCCCGAATAACGAATCTTCGAAAATAGCCGTACCCAATGTCTAGTCACCGTGCCCTTTCCGCGTTTGGTGTTGCAGCAAACAGCTGGAAATAACCCCGAGGAACCGAAGAAGACGCCTGGCGTTCGCAGTTAACTACGCTTTCCTTGGGACGAGCTGGAACTTCGCCGTTAAGAGAATAAAACCCATTGACATATCAATTAAAATGAAACGCGCGTGATCGGCGGGTCACCGTCGAAACCGATCGAGCAAGTCCGCGATGGCGCGTGTTGTTGAGGTCAGGAGCGAGTGAGGATGAGAAAGAGTGCGCAAGAGTGAGAGAAACAGAACAAAAAAAAAAAACCAAGAAAAATGCTTCGTTGTACTATTAGACGTGAATTGCCAAGTATGTTTCCAGTAACGAGAAAAAAAAAAAATGAAGATATAAAGAGATATATAGAGATTACAACTTAGCGGAGATAAGGTAACCGTAAGATTACACAAGATATATTATTATACGTATATCGATCAACTATCGAAAGCTATGACTATCGTGGCCTGCGTGGGAGGGGTTTCTGGGGGACGGGGGGTGGGGATGGTCGAGAAGAGAGATGCGACACTATGTATAAAGATTCATGCGTGACGGTGCACACACAGACACACACATACACACTATCGAACGAAAGTTTATACTATATTCTTGTAATAAAACGCTGAAAACGTAGAAGGAAGTACGGCATCGTAACCCTGTCTTCTGTGCGCGAAGCACTAGCGTAATCCCATCGATCTGTTCCACATCCCCCGTGTTTCACGCGTTCGTCTGTGTTACCGACCGAACGACTTCAGCAGCGCCCGTCGGTAAGAATAGCTATCGACCGAGAATTTCGCGTCGATAAAGAAGAATTCCTGATTCCTACTTACCCGGGCGGGTCGATAAAGTAGGAATCTAAGATAAAAGAGTCTACTTGCCGACTGTGTTCGTAAATTAGTCGAGTTCCCGATTGATCGAATCATCAACGGTCCCTAACGCCAATAAAATTCCCTGACATTTTCTCTCGACCCTAACTTAGGTCAACCCCCAACGTCGCCGAATTCCTACCGCCCGGGACGACCTAAGGGCTACCAGTTGGGCTATCCAACATCGCCAGATTCGCGGGGTGCGTATCCCCACGGGTGGACACACGCGTCCTGTTCAGGATTGCGAGTCGCTAGGGCCGGCGGGGAACAGAGTCAACGGTTATAGAGGCTAGTGCGAGCGGAATCTCGACGACGAGAGGACGCAGTTAGGGGTCGAAAGGTTGCCGCTGGTGGGGGTGTTGGGGTAAGGGTGCCGGCGAGCGGAATGGATTTCATTGAACCAGAATTCGACGGTGCTGCCCGCGGACGGTTATGCGGCAAGGGAGTCGAAAAGGGACAGCGACGGGTAACGAGCGAGCGAGAGGTCGGCGAATCAACGAAGAGGGGGACCACCGATCGGAGAGGGGTGGTTGGGAGCGCAAGAGGGAGGGGGTAGCGAGAGGAACAGACACGGGGATACGTAGGCATCGTGTCGGTGGCCTCTGCGGCAAATCTGCAGGTTTCCGTGGCGTGTGCGTTGGACGATAATAATCGCGAAAATCGTGACTCGTGGGTGGAATCGTCGTGGCCGTTCAGTTCGTTGTGCGTGATCGTTCGCGGCGGTTACGGGGTGCACGCAACGGGGGATGAAAGCCTTCGATGGAGCGGCGCGATCGCAGCATCCGCTCTCGCGTTTCCCCGCATATGTCCAGCTCTCGTTCGCGGAAACAGCGGTAGCCAGTGCGGAGGCTTCTTATCCGGCGGGCCTAGCGCGAAGTGATTGATTGATCGGCCAAGAGGATAATAGAAAAGAACGTCGATGCCAGTCGACGACCCCACGGCCCAGGTGGGGGGTGTCCTCTCGTGAGAACGGGCGAACACACGTTCGCACGGTGAGACTACGCGTGGAGAGGAAGCTGACAAGTGCATCGTGCCCGTCGCGCACCGTCCGTTTCTACTCGTTTCTCTCCGCGGGTTTACGGATATCGTGTCCGATCGCGACACGGACCCTGACGTCAACCTAACCGCGGCGATCGTCGCGTAGACGCCGCGGTCGCGAGCAATTCCATTTCCGTTCGTAACGTAGCGAGCGTCTCTTCTCCGGGGAGAGAATAAACAAAAGGACAGGGATCGTCCCGAACGGGGGTGAGAAGCGACGAACAATAAAGAAGGACGGAGGGTGAAATAGGGAGAGAGCCGCGTCTCTCCTCGCGAGTGATACAGTGCGCTTTCGTCTTTAATTTTTCAACCAGCCCGCAAGCGACGACGCGATTGGCCGGAACGTACCGGGAAACTTTCGACGCGAGTAAACGCGTAAGCGAATTTTGCCGCTCGTGGCCAACGCGCTTGGTGGCATGACTGTGGGTGTCGGGGTGACGCGAGCACTCACCACGCGCAAGAACACCTGGTGCGGATAAGGTTCCGGCGATCGAGCGTCGAATATCGGGCAGAACTCCCCTAACGAACCCCGAAACTCTCAGGTTCGCCGTGAAAGTTTCGTTGAATTCAATTAGCCGGTTGTTGCTGCCGCCGCTGCCGGTGGTGTGCCTTCCGTTCGCGGCCTCGGAACATCCGGGGAACTGCGTTCGGCATCGAGGAGGATTGAAAATTATTACCATGCTACCCGCGGCCGACTTTGTGACTAATTTATGATCGATATAAATTTTGCGGCGCATTACGCGGGCATACCATTAGCGGCGTCAGCAATTAATATGCCTTAGTAGGCGGCCGGAAATGCTCGGCGGGCGAACCCGCGGCCTGGAATCCTACAGGCTTTCGAGGCTCGTGGGCTCGAGAGATTCCGCGTCGCTTGTTCGGTCGCGTCGGGTGAAAAAACCGTTACATAATCGCGCGATTGTTGCTCCTTTGTTGCAGATTGAACCCGGCGAGGCGTGCGATCGGGGGAAAGTAGGCCGGCCGACGGGGCGCGCGCGTGCACGTAGGGCGCACTTAATCAGAATGAAATCTAAGAACTCGCCAACAATAGATTCGTGATGCCCGAAGGAGACCGGTCGGCGAAATGAAAGCCCCCGAGAAACAATGGAAGCGTCCACGCAAGCATGACGGCCCCATTCAGATCCGCAGACGGCATGCTTAGTGCTGGCCGAAGAAAACGCTCAAGTAAGAATAAGCAGAGCATCGTCGTCGTCGCAGGATTCGTTTCCTCGCGGTCGGGATCGAATAACGCTCGCTCGCCCTACGAATCAACTGGCCACTCAAGGCCACTTGCTCGACCGCCGGTCACGTCATGAACTATCTTTGTTCTTACGCTACGAGGGTCTAGGTTTCCCTTAGCCTATCAGTCGTCGAAAAGATTCCACCGGTTCGAAGTTGTTCAGATTTTCAACCCTTCGCATCGCATGCGACCGAGCAAGGGCTGCGAAGAGTGTCGCCTATTGGCCGGTAATCAATAAACATAAACAGTCATATCGCCAGTGGCCTGCTCGCTATTTAGGTTCTGTTTACATTGTTATGGGAACGCATTCCACAGGCGTCTAGAGACGTTTTACTCGTCTCGTAACAGATGTTTCCGGCTTGCAACGGTAATGCAAGGAGAAAGAGAGATCAGTCTCGAGTTGAAATGAAACGGTATCACGAGTAAATAGAACGTGAACGGGTGTCGGGTAACATTTTCTTTGGTCGTGCCCCTTAGAAGGATTGATTCGCCCAATAGAAGCAGCAATTCTTTCCAGTGCTGATCTTTTTCTCTCCTTATAATAAAACACATTATTGAGCGCGTTGTCTTTTACGGAAGAATGTCTAACAATCTGTTACGGAGGCAGGTATTGGGTTTCCAGCAATCCGTGTCTGTTTGTATCGCGTGGGTATTTGACAGCTTAAGATACTGTTCTCGTTTTTCCAAAAGTGTTGGATGACCATTGACTTGCATATCACTGATACCCAGAGGTAGCCTGTCGGTTAAAATTTTCTGTCGGACTACGCGAATAATGGAACGGATTTATTTTATTTTTCTTACGTTTTATGTCGGATTTTCAACTCGTTAACTACTGCCCGTCAGATTTCTGCGCGATATTGTACCTTCGCCTGCATACAAAATATTTAACGATTTTACCGTGTCAATTATACCGTCGTTCTTTGTTGCGTAACTAGCACGAGGAGAGGATTTAAATGATATTTCTCATCCTCGACGAACGCATTTTCGATTTCAGATTCTTCGAACAATGCGTGAAAATTACACGAGGTGAAAAATCCACTATTCCGTTGGCAATTCATCGATCCCTCTGCCTTCGATTCAACCTGCTTTTGAGCCCCCTAACTTTGCGAATATGCGTTATAACAAACGTGAAATATCGTTTGAATGTGTTTCACCGGGTGCCTCTGTAAATTTCCGCTACAATTGCCCTATTAAATGTCATAATTATGTAAACGAATTGTTGCGTCATTACATACATACATATTTGATATTTTTTATTGCTCGTGTGCAACGCTCGACAATTACATCCTGTTTTCATTCTATTTTTAACGTGTAACTGTTCTCGAAAAGCACCATGCTCTCGATCACTTGCGATAGAAAGGAGTTCGTTACACAGTTTTAAAATTCTCGTACCGTGTTCTCGTTTTACTTTCTCTCATTAATTCTGCTAATAGACTTAAGTTTGTTATTCTACGTCCGTGGTTTTACTTTTGTACAACTTTTTCCCCCCACCGTGGATGGAACCACGTTGCATCGAACAACGAATTAAAATTGCGTTTTATTTGTGATTCTCGTCAAAACAAAGCTGCCCAAATACCAACGCGCAAACCATAGGATCCAGGCGTATAGAGCTGTCTTTTTTACGAACAAAGTATTTGTCGTTCGAGCGAGAATGTTTCTGTGAATGAGTTACGAGCCTCTTAATTCTATTTAGAATTCTGCACGATGCTTGCGTATGTATTCTCTATCGGATTCTGGTGTCCCATCGGTGCTTTTCTATAGCTTCGCCGATCAAGGAAAGTCTCGGTGAAAAAAACGGTTCAAGTGTTAGTTTAAATCCGAGGTGGTAGAAGTTCATGCCCGAGATCATGGCAGTTCCTCGTATTGTTTCGCTCGGCGAGCCAGCTTTTGCATTTTCCCGTTGCTCGACGGCGGTTCCTTTCCGCATCAACAGACCGGGCACACGACGACGGAAAAAGAATACGGGGGGTCTTCAGTTTATTGTAAATGGAAACATGGTACGTCTACAGTGTACGCAAACAGTGGGGGTCTGCCCACATAGGTAAACATCGCAGTAGCAAGTCGGAGGGAAGGGGTTCTTCAATATCAGTCGAACGACTCGACGCGACGAATTCGAGACTAAATAGCGTGAACCAGTTTTGCATGGGAAAGTTTCGTCACGGGCCAACTGACGTGGCAAAAAGTTTCCTCTTTTCTCCTTTAACCACCGATAAAACGCACGGAGCAAAGTTCGTTTTACGCTCGCGTATAGGCTCGTTTTTAGTGAAAAGCCGCGAATCACGTTCCCGGCAGAGCTTTCACGTTTCGTAATAAAAAGGGTCTCTTACATTCTTTTTTATTAAGCAGTAGCGGCGACGAAATACATATGCCAGCAATGGAGACAGCGATAAACAACGCACTCCCCCCCGTTTTGTAATTTTTTCGTTCCGTTGCTCACCAGTCCGGATCTCTCGTACAAAATTCTTTGTTCTTCGTTTCCGCGATGCTCTCGGTCGTTGCTCGGACCGACGAGCACGTGTCTGTCACCGTTTAATCATACAGCGTGCGATAGCGCGTTAAGTAGCATCGCTTATGTCGAGCGGGCAGCGTGTTAATCCGGAAATTATCGCGCGTAATTTTACATGCTAGCACAAATGGGCTAAATGACGGAGCGGCCGTGCGAAGACACGGAATGTTTCAAAACATTTGGCGTGAATTGCGGCATTTAGTCGTCGCCGGCCACCCGCGCTCAGCAAATTCGCGGCTATTTCGGGAGTGTCTCCAAACGATATGCAATTCGGGATAGATTATCCCGGTTGCATTGCTATTTTCCGTGTAGCGGCGGTTCGCTGAGCGAGGATTAATTCAATCTACTAAACAGCTTCGTCGTTTCAACGCGAAACGGACGAAGAAGAGATATGTAAATGGACGGGAATATCAGAGTCAGTCTGTCGGAGGCGCTTCCAACGGGAGCAAGCAGTCTTTCTTTCTAGACAAACTTCTACAAATGTAAACCTATTTCGCATCTGTCACGCGTACGTACGTAACGAGCCACCTGGTCCGCGTTAGAAAGAGTTTTACTAATTTAACGATCGCGCTTTAGCCGTCTGCGAAGCCGGGAGATTTCGCTCGATAAACATCGTCTTGGATGCACCTAGGCGTTCATCGTGATTTTCGTGTGTAGTGGTGCTTGCTCATTATTATCCACGAACCAGAGATTATGTTAGTCGCTGTGCTCGAGGCCTTATTCCTCTAAACTTCGATGCACCTCGCAGACGTAGTCGAACCACAATATCCCGGAACGTTGGGGGTACGAGATGTAGCTGTAGGAGGCTTTGGCGTTAAAATTTCCAATTTTAAACACGATTCCTTCTCCTTGCAGATTTCTAATCGGTGGAGAGGCCGTCCACAGGACAGAATAGCAGCTGCGGAAGAGAAACAGACTGTGGCATGTTAGGGCCAATGCATCACCCTCTACGAGGGCGCATTCTGCTTGCCCTCTTTTTTCTACTTGGTACGTTCGCCTTGCAATCACGGGCGGCCGCCTTTCCGGATTGGACCGACTGCCCGGCAGTGTGTCGGTGCAAATGGACGTCGGGAAAGAAGTCGGCCCTGTGCCCCGACGCCGGCCTAACGTCGCTGCCCGCATCGCTGGACCCCGACATGCAGGTGCTGGACTTGTCGGGGAACAAGATACCAGCGCTACAGTCGGAGATCTTCAAGCGTTCCGGCCTGCTGAATCTGCAAAGGGTGTTCTTGAGGAACGCTGGCATCCATCAGATCCACGCGGATTCGTTCAGGGACATGAGGATCCTGGTCGAGATCGACCTGTCGGACAACCACGTGAAGGCCCTCGAGCCGGGCACATTCTTGGGCAACGAAAGACTGAGGATCCTAATTTTAAGCGGCAACCCTTTGACCGTACTGAGGAGCCACCAGTTCCCCGTGCTCCAGCACCTGCGAAACCTGGAGCTGCAAAGGTGCACGCTGTCGGAGATACACGGCGAGGCGTTCGTACATCTCACGGGGCTCGAGTTGCTGAGACTCGACCACAACGAGCTGGAGTATCTCGACGCGTCGGTGATATCGCTGCTGCCGCGTCTCAAGACTCTGACCATGGACGGTAACAAGTGGAGTTGCGACTGCAGGCTCCGCGACTTCCGCGTCTGGCTGATCTCCGACGTGCCCAGCAAACTCTATTCCGTGCCTCAACTGTGTTCATCGCCGCCGCGTTTGGCGGGTCGCAAGTGGGAGGACGTTAAGCCGACGGAGTACGCCTGCGAGCCGGAAGTTTACGTGCTCTCCAGCAGTATTCAGGAAGAGATGAACGGTAACCTGAGTCTGGCCTGCTTGGCAACGGGAGACCCGGAGCCCGAGGTCTGGTGGCAGCTGAACGGCGGTCCGGTGAACGCGTCTAAATTGACCGAGCAGATATACTCCGGCACGTACGTCGCGTACGCGACGTCCGACGTCGGTATGGCCTACAACGAGCGACCCGCGCCTGGGAGAATCGTCGACAGGTGGAACAACTTGACCGTCTACAACGCCAGCGACGGCGACGCGGGGGAGTACGCCTGTTTCGCGAAGAACATCGCCGGTCTGGCGCGGGACACAGTCAGTGTGGCGATTCCGCGTGTGTACACGGCGCCGACGCTCTCTCAGAGTGACAATTGGTTGTTGTGGGTCAGTCTGGCGGGCGGTGGCGCCGCCGCCCTGTGCGCCTCGATCTCCGCGGTGCTGCTGGCGCTGTGCGTGTGCGGCGGGACCCGTCGACACAACGCCCGGGAGAAGGTCAAGCTCCAGAGCAGCACGAGCTTCGGCGACCAAGAGAAGAAGCTCCTCGACCTGTCGGTAACGACGACCACGCCTGGGAACAGCAACGACCAGGGCAGCGGGCACGGCAGCCTGGTGGAGGCCTACAGTACGGGCGATCTCGAGCTGGCGGAAAGGGGATCGATCTGCGATCCGATGAGTGCCGCCACCGTCACCGTCGAGAGACTCAGACCCGAAGTGACCAGTGGTTCCGTGAACGCGATGAGGGCCGTGCCCTGCACCGCGATGTTCCCGCCGCCGCCGCCGGAATTCACCAGCGGCGTTCTGCCCGCTGGAATCTTCGGCAATATATTCATTTCGGTGTCCGTGCCGCAGGATTCCTCGGATCGCTGTTACCCAGACCTGCTCGACATTCCGGTTCACGGCGCGAGCAGCGTGGCGAACAAAACGACCGCCGTCGTGGCGGCAGCCACAAGCGTCTCTAGTTTTGCGACGCTACCGCGACGCACACTGCGATCCACCGATCTTTGTTCGCCTTACGACAATATGGGGCCCCGCGTCACGGCCAACGGAAGTTCCGCGTTCTCGCTGACCGACGTGGACCTACGACTATCGCCCCCACCCCCGCCGCGAATCATCCAACCGCCCCACGAGTTCGTATCCCTGTAAGGACACGCCCGGGGACCGGCTTTCGAGCAAATAGTCGGTATACTTGTTCAGAGCTCATCCGTCGCTTTCTTCCCACGTTCAGTCGCGTCGTCCTTAAACGGTTATCGTTCATTGTGTTCGTCGTCGACGGTATTCCAAGTGTATCTGCATTTTATACGGTGAACCATGGGCCTACCAGGCGAGACGAACAAAAAACAGTGGCTGTTTCGGGTCTACGATCCATTTCAGTTCGCCAGTTTTACTTTTGGACTATTGTACTTTACGCTGATCGACTTTGGTACTTTCGAAAACCAACGTTTCGACGCACTTATAATTTCACTCGGATATGTTCGTTCTCGCCGCTTGGTAAGCGAATGGCTCACATTTTTAACCATCAAAAACCACTCCTCAAACGTACATTGGGTAAGGTTGTATGCATACAGGGACCTAGAAAGTTTGTATCTCGTGCGTATATTAAAGACGTCCGGCAGGTTATCGAAAGTAGTATACAGAATATTTGATCGAATCCACTCCAGTTATGTCTGTCCAATCTATTCGATTATGTAAGACAACGAGTTTCGAAACTGCGCGTTCCCTTCGTCAAAATTCGCGTGTGACGCCAATGATTAATGCCACAACTGCCACAAGTACCTTTCGTTTTGTACATAGCTCCGAAGAAACGGGATTAAATTCGTTGCTAAAGCATCGGGCACACACACTAGAGGTCTGATGCAATGGCGTGAGGGACGACATTTTTTATACGAAGATAGTTTAAACGTATTACGGCTACGTCTTTCGAAGTTAACTGCTTCCTGATGCAAAATAGTCTTTATTACCTTGATAACGTCTACATCCCCCATATTAACACTTTCAGTTTAATTGTTTAATATGCCTTGTTTGTGAAACCTTTACCGTTTGTTTCGAATCTGCTAGCTGGACTTGTTGAATCAGGACACTGAATTCTCTTTGTGACGCAAAGAAAGAAGAGTTAGAGTACATTTTGATTGCAAGGTTTCAAAACACTTTCTTCTAACCCAAAGGAAAGGTTCCTTAAGGTTTCCTTTATGTTTTACATGCGAACCAGGCAACAAAACTAACAGCAACACTTCGCTAAATACAAAAAGCACCAAGAGGTTTTTCACCGAAGCGTATAATAACACAATTTTTAACCACTATAACGCACCGAATGTAACACTTCACACTTAAAACGGTGCAACCTTTCTCGCGTCTAGCGGAATATAGAAGCGATTCTCTTGCCTTCAAACATTGTTCTCGTCTCGTTTTTTATTCCACCATCTCTATGCACTCGACGATTAATAATCTCATCGAATGTTTTGTTTTAATGATATCGACGCTGTCCGGGGCTAGTGTATCTTCCTCTACAATTAATCAGAACAAATCAACCAAGTACAAATCTTCGTGATAAAGACAAATTAGATAAAACACGTCTATGGTGGGGTACCAAACAGAACACTGCCTGTTGAGATAATCACATAAGCACTGTCCCCTTGGTTGCATCGCACCAGGGGCGATTACACAGAATCAGCACTCTCAACTCTTCCATTCTACTCAGAATATAACTTTTCTTTTGCTTAAATTTGATTTGTCACCAACACTAACACCACGTCCATTAACTCCTTCCTGAACTACCACTCACTCTTTCGCACCCTGCACCAATATAAGTTGATACAGGGTCCCGGGGGCCCCACGTGGAGGTGAGGTGAGTGGATTTGACCAGAGTGGGCCCGCTAACTTCGCCGAAATTCTCTGCACCAGGCCTATCTACTGTCAAAGTAGTGGTCCCGGGTATGGGATAACATCAGCTAAATTGGGGTTTTCGACCTGATCGGAACCAGGAAGTCTCACTCCAGCCTCATACCCCCTTATAGCAACGAAAGGCTACCACAAATTTGTATTGTGTCCATTCTCGACAGAAAAGTCAACGAGTGTTTACACCCCCCACCATCATAGAGTGGGGATGCAAACACTCGTTAGCCTTATTCTCGTGGACGGACAGTACTCGCAATCACCCCCACCGCTGTTTATATTTCTTCGACTCGAGTGGTCGACGGTGCAATTAAAAGTCCATTCGAGTTCGATCTATTTCGAGGAAGAGGACCACCTTAGTCTCGGTGAAATGTCCCAATTGCAAGAAAGGAGGCAACAGCGTATAAAGGAAACAGTGATTAAGCGAACCAGCCCACGTCCGAGGGCAGCCTATTAAGTAACCTCGCTGATGAGTTGGCTAGCAGACTCGGGACTAAACGCACATCCCTCAACCTCCTCCATTTCATTCGATCATCCTAGAACGGCCAAAACTAATCCTCACGTTTCACGCCGAGCGCACGTAAGGCTAGGTAACGCGCAGTTTCGAAAAACAAGCCCCTCGGTCTGTCTGTTCGCTTGTCTGCCTGGCTTGCATGCTTGGTCAGCGTACAGTGGCTACTCTCGCAGAGGAAGCGTGTACGATGAGCGTGTGCGTGATACGTGTGTCTGTGTGTGTGTGTGATTAGACCTAAGTCTCTTCTAGTTGCCAATATCCACGGAGGCAGGAGGTTTGTACATAAAGATCCCGAGGGACTCCCTGCGGCGGAAGGAAGGACGAAGTAACGTTACCCCGGTTCTCTCCCTACTCATTCTCGAAGTGTATCACTAGTTTGTTACCGTACTCTACGTGTGTACATATTTGTTATCGCAGTACACGTATTATAGCGTGGCCCGACGCGTCGCGTGCCCGCGTCGGTATTCATTATGAACACTTTGTCAATTAATAAAACGATTGAATTTTACATACATCGTGTCATCGTTCTAATTTATTCCGTCGGCGCGGCGATCGAACTCGCGGCCGCCGCTCGGACGGAATCTGTTGGCTTTAAGGTGTTAATTTTCGGGCATGTGGACTTTAGAAGTTGGTAACAGGAAGCAGGTAACGAGCCGAAAGCAGAACACTGTGTCGATACTGCCTCTCTGTGTAACGGTTAGACGCGGCTGCGGTCGTTGGATCTCGCCGTCAAGTTTTCTCCATTTTTAAATAAAAATTAACAGAGTAATTCCTTGAACGATGCTCACCAGGGTATCCTCAAAACATGATACATACGTTACTTCCTTCCTGATTCTGGGTAACTGAAATTTCTCGTTAGGGTTTCTCTAACTATTTCTACTTTTCCGTCGACCAATAAACTGGCGAGGTTGTTTTGAAGGAAACCAACCCAAACACGATCTTGTTATGACTCTTTTTAGTCGTACTAGTTACCAGAACATCTTTCAAGAGAATACTGTGCAACATTTACAGTAATACTTTGAATTTCCTCACTAGATTCCTTCTTCCATCTTGAAAGGATCCTATTCCAATGTCAGTCATCCTCGTAAGGGTGGTGGAGGGGTAGATAAAATTTCTCATTATATCTTATGAGAAAACCAAGTGTACTAGTTCTTGTAACGGGTCAGGTAGGTAAAAGAAAGTAAATAACTTGACAGTAAATAGTAGAAGAAATTAAAGGAACGAAGACAATAGCTTGCTATTTGGTGCCTGTGAATTAAAGGGGTACGGGAGACAGTCTAACAATATTAAAAATAATTTTCAAACTTGGTTAACGCAAAATACCTTCTATGATAAAATTGGACAATTCTGACCAACGTAACGTAATATCTCCCATTAACAATGTTCGTACAACAATATTCCAACTGCAATACGAACGAAAAAAACTTTTGCATAGAATTGAAATAAATATGTATGAGATCGAGGGACCGGAATCGAGCAATTTTTCTGATCCGTGGGAATTTTATTAAACAAACTCGGATATAGTTTCGCTAAAAATGAATTTCGAAGTGTGCGATATCTATAGGGGGGTTTCTCCCGTGTACATATCTCAACGATCGTCGTCCGTATTCCAATTTGAGGAAAACGTTCGACGAGAATTTCGAGGGTCGATATCAATTGCTAAGTGTGCTCGCAGCGAGGTGGAAATTCAAGGAAAAATCGTCGGAAGAGAAACGGGATAGGTGCGTTCGTCGACGAGGGCGGGAGGGGTGTTCGTTGAAAAACAAACGTAATTTCACGGCCTTTTATTACATCCTTTCTTAAGTCAGCGAAAACTCTGTTGAACGAGCTACGTAGGTTCGCAATAATCGAAATAAATACAGATACTCGTGTCCGTTGTTGTTTCGTGTACATAGAATCTATCGTGGGCTATAACTTCTTGTACAAAGTTTAGTTAACGATGTGTACCGCCGGCGGGAATTAAAGGCAGAGATAGGTCGACGACAGAGAGCCTTGTAGATCGCGTTGTACACCACGTTGCGTTCTCCGTGTGAGTTCCGTGGTGTCGAGGGCCGTGTTGGCACGGAAGATCATTTGCAGATACCTCGTTCGGCGCTGGTCTCGCGTCCTAATCTCGGGGTGTAATCGTTAAGCGATGTTTGACCGTTACGTGAGCCTGCAAGCGACGATCGGTTAGTTGCAAAGATATTAGTACAGCTATTGGTTCCACTGAAGCGTAGACGATGCCATCCAGGGACTGTTAGGAAACTATAGATCGAATCCAGGCACATGGACGGTCAACGGATAAAGAATCTTCTTGGCTAAACTATCAAATCCAGTTGTTGCAACGTCCAGGTCCGATGAAACGATACAGTACACTCGTAATTGTTAGGTCTAAGACGTCTTCGATGATCCATGGGTCTGTTAAAATGATAGTCTACGACGGAAGATTCACCGAGGGAACTTGGATGAAACATTTAGACACTCGAGGAAATTGTGTATAAAAGATTACTCTTTCTGGCAACAATTCTTGATTCGAACATTGAGGAAGTGATGTCTGTGATAAACTCTAGGTCTATCGAAAAGGTACAAAGTGATTCTTGGCACTCGAACAAGCCATACATTACGAATTCTTCTTCTTGGCTAAACGGTTGACCCCAATTGTTAAGAAAAAGGCATTTTTAATGGTACCCAACACTGGTAAGAAAAGAGGATCTCCAGGTTCCTTTAGCGAATGCAGAACGCTTCTTCTTGATTAAACTGTTGCTTCTAATTGAGCCTTGAGACAATATAGATGACTGGTTAACAAAAACAAAAGTGATTCTGTGGCCTTGTAGAATCATTAATAAATAGTTCTTTTCCTTGGATAAATTATTAGTCGAAGACTTAAATTATCCATTATGTCATTTGATCGATGAATTTTGGATCACCCTGCACGATAACGCGTTTTATTCTGCGCAAATGCGATTGTTGAAATGTAACGTATCGCGGTGAGGGGGCGAAATACGAGCGGCAAGGGGCGAAAAATTAAATTGGCATTTGGATCCGGTGGGCCGCGTCAACAGAACAGTCGCGATAGATTTTTGCTCGCTGATCACGTATCAGTGGGATAGATTTTCACACGGATTCGGCGTCGCCAAAGGCACTTGGTGACGAGCGCAGTTCTGCGACCAGAAAAATGCTAGACTCGTCAAGACTAAACCAGTTGCGTCGAACGATCGAGCTTTCGACAAAGGAACGATACACGTTAGCAGAACACTATACAGTACTGCATCTTTTCTTGCAATCGAACAGGGACAAGTTAGGGTTGCACTTCAACAAGAGCCCAAGGAACACAAACAAAGGAAGAGACGATTTGTTGCAAGTATCCCTAACGCAGTTTGATGCAAGAAACGAGGCAGTACAGTCGCGATTATTGCAAGAAATGGGGACAGAAAGTTCCTACAATGATCGAAGTAAACAGTCCACTAAGAAGTAGAGCGAACATACAACGAACGAAGCTTTTATGCAATAATCGAGGCACTACTGTTCGTACCCAAACCTCTCGAATTGAACAAACTCAGTTCCAAGCGTAGAAAAATGTCGATCGTTTGCAAAATCATAATCAAAAGCACGCGAACGATCCTTCGTACCTTGAGTGTTGGGGAATAGCGATCTGGTATCGTCGATCTTCTGCGCTGAGCGATACTCCTTCATACGTAGACGATCGGGGATCAGCCAGGCTGCATCCTTCAGATTTTTGTTCTTTACGTTCATCGATCTTCTGGCGTATCCTGATACAAATATTATTAACTCCTAATCCAGATGAACAGCGCTTAAAATGATATTTCTACGAGCTTTGCAGTTCGTTCTCGATTCATAGAAACGAGCGAGCAAGAAATTTCACCTTCGAAGTCCTGGTCCTCGGCATGGTCGAGGTCCGTGTCGTGCTCGTTATAAAATTGAAACTCCGCGTCGGGTTCCATGTCACGGTAACGGTTGAAATTGATATTAGAAATCGGCATCTCGGAGCGGCCGACTCTGGGAAAATTCACCAGGCCCGAGGCGCGATCTAGTCTCGAGAATCCTGCCATGTCGGAGTTTCTACCGATCCTGGGATACGGCACCAAACCGGACGCGCGTCTATTGTTCGCCTTTAACTTTTCTCCCCCTAAAATACCAAAAGATAAAAGTAGGAGATGTCCACTAAAAATTTATAATCAAAACAGTGAGTTTGGAACGAAGAATTAATTTTCGTCGGGCAAAATGATTCGAAAATGGCCCCGTATATCGTTCGCTTGGAAAACACGCATGTATTATTCTTTTTGAAGGAAAAGGTTTGGCGAACGAAGAGAGGGGGGGCGGGATGCCTTGAAACAGAAAAATGGTCGAAAATGGATAGCGTCGAATGTTCTCCGGTGTAACGAACCGCGAAATGGAGAAAAATATGGAAGTCTCTGCAGCCGGATCGACCGGGAAAGCGGATCGATCGCGGAGTACACACTTACGGTTGAGAGAAGTGGAAAATATTAGAACGACCAGGAATACAAATAGGTGATTTGTCATTGCAATGGCGGCAGTCGGTCTCCGTGATCGAAATTCGATGAAGCGATGCTGCGAAGCGCGAGATCTAACCGGCACTGAATACCTCCAGGTATCCGACGTCTGATTTTATACCTTGCGCCGAGACCAGTCACGGGTCCTCGCCGCCCCCCGAGCCCCCGGGTGGTTCAACCCTCTCGTTTCACATTCCCCATCTCGCACTCTGCCCTCACACGCCCTCCAGTGTCGTTTTCATTCGCTTATTCAACGCTCGCCTCACCGATGATCAAACTTTCGGACCTTCCGGCGAGCGTCTTCGTATTAAAACATTCTTTATGCAGTCAAAACGAGCAACTAAAAACGGGGGATACTTATTTTCCATTTAAGCTGCGGCGGGTGAAGTTTATCGTAGGATGCAGCCGGCTGGTAGTAAGTACGGTAGGTTGAAGTACGTTTGAGAGGAGAGGAATTAATTAATGAATCTCGAATTTATTATACTTCGAAATCGCGTATTTATTTTTCTACGCCATCGCCAATGAGCGGAATATATTTTTTCAAAATGCTGTATCCATTTTGTTCGGCCACTTCATGAACAAACACTCCGGTTCACTCTCGATCCAATTACGCACAGCAACATCGATATTCGATGGAAAATGTTGACCTTTCGGTATTTCAACCCTCGAAACAACCCGAATTTTTATGCAGAATTGGGGATCTGCGTGGACTGTAACGTTCCAACGTTAAAAATTCTATCAACGATCGTTGTTTGATAATCTTGTGTATTTCACTCGAGGCATGTTGAATGGTGAACACTTCCTGAGAACTCGGACAGACTAAGGGTAAAAAGGTGTTGAGAGAACTATTGTTCCCAGTTGTTGGACTTTCTTTGAAGTCTCCAGTGATCTTTGGGTCTCTAAACCGAGCACACAATGATTTTAAACACTTGGGCAAGTTATACAAAAACAGTACTTATTCTTGAGTAAACTGTTGACCCCGGTTCTTGAGCATGGAGACGTCTTCAATGGCGTTTGAGGCTGTTAAGAAACCGGCTACGAAATATACAGAATTGTGTAAAATTATAATTTGTTGGGCATGAGATGTGTCCCAAGTAGTCTCGTTTCTTAAGGGGCCGCAGAGTGATTCTTGCAACGCGGTCCGTGTATAAACAAAAAATTCTTTTGGCCGAGAATCTTGTCGCGGCCTCCATTGTTACGGGTGAAACATTTTTCGTGTAAGGTCGTTAAAGAAGAGTCTTCATAAAACTTAAAATGTTTGCAGAGCAGCTAAAAATAAGGTGTACGTATTTTCTGTTTCAGCAGCGGTGAGTCAAGTTTGAGGGGCGATGCCAACCCCCTAGAGTTTCAGAGAACGCGGATGAACGGTAGAAAGTAGAACATGCTACAGATGAAGAGCTTAAGGTAATCTTATTTGTTGGATGTGAAATGTGTTTTGTAAAGCGATTTTAAAATCTTCAATTGGCTTATGTGCAAATTACCTTTGACAAAACTGTTGACTCTAGATTCTAGAAGAAATCGTTTTATCGTCAACGACTCTTGATACCCAGGTTTGGCGCAACGTGACTCTAAAAGCTTAAACTAACATTTTTCGTGTAAGGACGTTGACCAAAATGTCTTTGTGAAACTTTGCACGTTTCTAGAGGAGCTAAAAATAAAGAACCTGTACTTTTTTTTAGCTATTGCAGTTCAAGTTTTAGGGGTCAACTACCCTCCAATATTCCAACCCTCTGCTGCTACCATCAAAACTATTAGAGATGCAAAGAAGTCTTCTCAGCATATACGTTATGGTTTTTTTACGGAAAGTAGCGCGTGTACACAACAGTGATAAAATGTTAGTGAAAATGTAAAATTCCCTGGCTACGAGTTCCCTGAAGGGGGATTTTAATACAGGTAAAAACACGTTGAGAACAAACATTGTTCTATAAACAAAATATTTTCGTACTAAGTTCGTACCGCTAGAAATCCTTGAATTTTATACGAATATCATTTTTACGAGTAAATACGTAGTTCGAGGCAGGACATACACTCTCCCAAACATTTTGTGGTATGATTAATAATTGATCGAGACTATTTGGATAATGATATTTACCGCCACGCCTTTTATAATAAAAGGACCACGCAAGTTCGTGCAAACAACCAGGACACCAATTAATGTTTACCGAAATTGTTGGACATCCTCTATAAATCGTATTTCGGAATTAACAGAAACCGCTTTGGTTCCTCTGTATTTAATGCAATGACACGGAACCGCGGGAATGAGTATCGGCCCCGATATAAATTACAAGTTAGGGTCGAATTGATTTCTGGGTCGATATATATTGTCCAGCGGAATCGAATTTTTCACGAAAAAAAACCCACGGTTTAAATACGAACGTCGAAATTCCGACACCTCGATACTTGAATCGATTTAACTGAAATCATTCTTATTCAATTTTCCATGCCCGAAACTACATTGAAATCGCTGTAAAATTTCAGTCACGAGTGGTTGAAATTTTTTAAATATTAATCGATAAAAAAATCCTCTTTATGCGCCCTGTAACGTAAAATATCGAGTGCAAACAATTTTACAAATCGCACGGACAGTGATTTGAAATTTATTTTTTTTAAAACATGCGCCGAGCAATTAACGTGAAATCGATTCGAATACAAATTGTGTATATTCCAGTCAGCTTAATGGTCAGAGTATCCATTACACTAATATCCAGTATTTCTCACCGATAATTATTTAAAAATAGAAACAGAGGTATGGAATCAATTTTAAATAATAGGAATTTTTTACCTCTTAATATTATTCGATATTCTCAACTCGTTATAGTTAACGAAACGAAACGAAGAAATCGTTCGAGCAACAGTAATTACTCTGCTCTAACAATGAAGCGCGTGAAGCCGTTTTGCAAGTAACGGCGCTGTTGTTACCCAAACGGACCACGCGAGATCAAATAACTCGTTTCAAATAACAAACGCAATTCTTAATATCCGGCAAGTTTCTCGGAAAGCCCCGTAAAAGTCGAAACGATGCATCGCCGTCGGTATTTCTAGCTGTTTTCAAACTGTTCAACTTTCACCGATACAATTATTTTACAGGCTACGCCCGTAAACAAAAAAGTTCATCCTTCGTTAGCGCCTTGCGCAATAAAACGGTTTTACGATACTCGGTAAACTGCTCCCGAATAATTACTCCCGAATAATTCGCGGGAATTGATGGCCCGTTTCACTGACACTTCATAATGGAAAATATTTTCAATAAACTACTGTCAAATCCGAGCTTCATCCAGGCTACGCAATCTACGGTCAGTCCTTAAGATCTACCGTGAAATTGAGGCAAAATGAATTAGCCGCTCAAGGCTATCGAAAGGCTTCCCCCACCATACTGTCGTTCATTCTTTTCCAAATTATATTTTCTAAAAATGACCAACACAATCACCGACGTAAGATCATCTTAGAAAATTTTCGCGGAAACAATAGATACAGAGTGGTAGAATTAGACCCACAATTATCATAACGCTTGCAGATTTTCTCGAATAAACGACGGTCAGTGGAGGGGGGAGCCCGTTAGTGACCTTGAACGGCCAACTTATTTGGCTCCAACCACGCAGACCGAGTCTGACGAGTCCAGTAGCAAGATTCTCGTTAAGACACTCTCGTATTTTCTGTACAACGCCGTGAAACGGGAGAGTTTGGTTTCGATCTGCCTAAACCCGTGTACGTTACATTTGAAATCGGATAATTGTAATGATTCGTCATAATCCAAATCCACAGTCGCGCGTGTTGTGCGGCCATGCCCATGTACACAGGATCGAACACCGATTTATAAATGCGTGATGTGATCAGAACGGTACAGATTATGCCGCATTACGCGACCGATCGTGATGTATCCGTGATCGTGCAACGCAGGATATACGGATATATTCTTTAATCTCCGCGACACCATACTGCACATTTTTCTAGGGAGACCAGCCGCACTTGTTCAATATCTCCCGGCCTGGATACGTTTCGCCACCAAATCGAATACGAGAACGAGACGTATCAGTATCGTGAAATCGTTAGGAGATTAGTCGGATGCTGATTCCTACGATAACAATCACAGAACTAGCCTGCTATTTTTACTAACAAAAAATGGAGAGAGCTATTAAAAATAAATCTTTAATCAAAGATATGCCTTGGAAGCATTTTTTAGTAAATGTTTCGTATGATCTCGTAGATCTCGATTCTTTCAGTCACTGCTGTCCAGACGTCTGAACAGTCGCATAATTCGCCAGATCTTCCGGATACCGACTGGTTTGCATGAAAATAGACACCATATACATTCTGAGCGTAACTGATACGGCCGTATAGCTTTGTAGAATATCAAAGGTGTATCGATTGGACTTGACTACCCTCTTCGTGGCAGATCAGTACAAAACAATACTTTTCTGATTCGGTATCGCCTCTACCGACGTCCGCGGATATCTCGAGCCTCGAATAATAAATACATCGAAAACGAACGATCGATATGTAGCGGTGTTCTCAGAGGGTAGAAAAAAAACAACGAAAGATTCAGCGAGGTCATCCGTGGCATCAATTCCCTTCAGCAGGGCAATTTCCATGCAAACCTTTCTATCTTGGGCGGCCGCCTTAGGCCTAATTTAATTCCGTCATACGAGAACACTTTCGTGAACGCCTCATTTGCATTCATTCGCGCGCTAAGGCTGCGTCTCATTTAAATACAAAGGAGCCGAGGACACTGCGTGGATACGCGGCATATTTAACGCTTAAGATCTATCATTCCGTGTTACGTTTTAATTAAGCAGACTTGTGGCGCGTGTTTATTTTGGTGAACGCTAGGGGCAAATGGCGGACAAAGGGCAGCATTCAAAGGTCTGATTCGAATAAAGAACAATTTCGACAGTTTCTGTTTATTTTAGCTAATAGACACGGTCGTGTCACGTAATTTGTATTTAAAAAAAAAAATGCAAATAAGATTTGTCTTTCTTATATCGAAAAACAGGGAGGAAAATGCCACGCTTCTTGCACCTTGTTAGGGATGCTTGCAACAGAATCGTCTCAACGCGTAAACCCAACCCAATCTGCAGACTTAAATAGTCAGCAATTCTGTAATTACAGTACTGCAAATTAGAATAGAGCTTCGTCAGAAACCTTTTATTTGTTAGTAATTTAACGGTATGAATTAAAATTTCCTTTCCGAAGATCAACAATGTTAATCGAAAAGTTAAAATACACTGGGTTTGAAACGACAATGTCTCCAAGGTATTATTCGAATTAAGTAATATTGACTTCCCTTCGTCCCTGCATCGTATAGACTTCATTAATGTTGTTTACCAGGGAACATTTTCTTCCCGATTACGAGGATTCGCAAATATGGTATTCAAAGGGAAGCGACTGCTGTCGGAGCGATGCGCTTGAAAATTGAAACGCTTCATTCTTGTCTAACGAGCGAGATAGGGAACGGGGTTGCTTAGTTCCCCGGGCTTCCCCTAGCGCAGTCACTGCGCCTATTTAAACTCCATGTCTTTTTTCACAGACGTTCTTGAAAATGCGCGGAGAACTCGCAAATCATTGTGTTAGGCACAATGAAAAAGTTTCGTTGAAGTTGCCAAGGTATCCCCCATAATCGGGAGCTTGTCAGCACATGATGAAACAAATTTATGACAAAGGCGATGGGCAGCGGAGCTTCCTTTAAAAATCTTTCTTTTTCCTCCAACAAAATTCTTTTTCTTTTTCGAGCGAAACAATGTTTCTTTTCGCGTTTATTTGGCTTCGCTGTTCCGCAAATGTAAATTCTCTCCGCGGACGATTGTCCGTTCTTGTGTAAATTTACATTTTTATAATTTCTTGCAAGATATTCAGGTTTCCACCATTCAATTCCATTGTGTTCGTTGTGTGTGTGTGTGTTTTTTTTTTTGCTCCCTTATTCTTTTTACCTTTTAAATTTTACACGTGTGCTTCCTCCGGGTTATCGCGGCCGAAACAATTTCAGCCGCGGCGTTCGCGTTTTAACCAGAAAAATGCTCGATCAAGTGAAGTGGTAGGTCGCTCTTAAAATTACCGTATCTGGATTTTATTTTTGTAACGCAATTACGTCCGGCGGGGGGGGGTGGATAAAATACGAGTGGCTGTTTATGAGGCTGCAAGGCGATGGTGAAAAATACGACGAAATCCCATGATCCGGTAACGTGAAATTACGCAACGTGGGATATTATGATCGTGACTAATGCTGCGCGAATAATTAATCCCATTTTTCTTCGGTGTCGACCGAAATCACGGTGAGCTTTACAATATTAGCCGCGTACTGGGAGACACGAAAGCTTCATCTTCGGAAAATGTAGAATCTTCCAAGATTATTATCGATCGCGATGAAAATTGAGCAAGCATGGTTTCAATTATTCTACAAGTCAAATAAAATTCAAACTGCGTGTATATCGATCTAGAGAGTTTTAAATTCTAAGTTAATTTCAGCCTCGTACACAGTCCAATTTAATTTGGTTTCGTCTGTATAACCGATAGAAAAGTGATGATTCTGCGTTTCATTTGGACAACTAAATTTTGCGAGGGATTTTATTTCTGAAGAAAAAGAGAGGCGGAATGATGTCATTTTCGTAGACGAAAATAAATTTAACATCTTTCATTTAGATGGACGTGCCGGGGTACGTCGTAAACGAAATACACGACTCAACGTGAAAAACTTACGACCCACTGTTAACACTGTGGAAAAAGTATTATTCTTTGAGGTTTATTCTTGTCCACTTAGATATAAAACAAATTTCAATTGTAAAAGGAGAGATATTTGTAGTGTAGTAAAAAAGCATATGAAATTATACTGACCACAGAATTATAAAACAATTGAAGCAAATGTTCTGCAGTTATTGGTTTAATCAACTCGTATTGTTTCTCGTTCTAATTACATTTTCTCCATTCGTTCGTTTGCACTAGTATTATTTTTAATATAATGCAGAATAACAATGAACTTTCTATATTCCTGTAGAGAACCAATAATTAATAATTGAATTGTTTACTTGTCTGGTTATTCTTAACTTTTTATTATCGCTGAAAAATTTTTCCATCTACTCGAATTTTTTTCTCAAAAGTGTGTAGAATTTCAGGGTTAAGTCTATTCACTAAAAATGATTGTAATTGACCCCTGCAATCGAAAATAATTTTTTTAGAACGATTTGAAATTTTTTAATTTTGTTGAGAAATTTAGGCTACTCTATTTTTTTTCTCGAAAGTGCGTAGGATTTCGGATATGTGTCTATTCACCAAAACTGATTGTAATTGATCCCCTTAATCGAAAATATAATCCCCACAACGATTTGAAATTTTTTAATTTTGTCAACTTTGTCCAACATTCTGAATTTTTTTTGCGAAAGTGCGAAGGATTTCGGAGGTATGTCTATTCACCAAAAATGATTGCAATTGACCCCTGCAATCGAAAATAATTTTTTTAGAACCATTTGAAATTTTTTAATTTTGTTGAAATATTTAGGCACCTAGACCCTGTCGATTCTTCTTAAAAATTTGTTTTTGATTTTTAATAAACAACCACGGGTAACGTAGTAATATAATTTATTAATAAAAAATAAAATATGTACGTGATTTTCTTATGACTAAATTATCAAAATTATGAACTAGTTAATTTCATGATCCGATATTTATTTAATAAAACGTTAAGAGATGTGGTATTATATTTATTTATTAATGCAACCTCGGCATATCCCGCTCTATGTAAATGGGCAATCACTCACCATATTCATTACAAAACACATTACTAGGTATGACTAAATTAATTAAACAATGTATTAAGCATTTCTCGAAAGGCCTTATCATAAAGTAGTGCCTTTCCAGGCTTCATCTTCTCCACTTCCGATTCGGAAGTTACCAATCTTATTACGAATACAAAATTGTTATACATTTTTTAAACAAGTTTACAAGTATTTTAAACAAAATATTTATTTTCTAGTTCTAATCCGTCCCTAATTAGAAATACCCCCCTAAGTCGAAACTGTAACAGTAATTTAATACATTTTTGTCCCTTTCGAGACATCAGATGCGGTTTAAGAAATCTACATCGTAAGTGACAGGTACTCTTTATTGAAGTAAGTTTTCATAGAAAAAAACGCGTCGAAACAACCTAACGATAAATCTATCGATACGCAGTATAATCAACAGTCCCGGTTTCCGTTTCACCGTTCGTTCGTCGTGCCCAGAATACGTTTCACGCTGTATTGGTAAATGGCGGCGTTGATTTTCTTCAGTCTCTCGATCTCCTCCCTCATCTCGAGCAGCTTGCGCGAACACGGTCCCTCCGATCCCTCCGCCCCCAAGTTCCCGGCGTACGCGTCGAAGTTCAAAACGTCCGCGGGACTTCGTTCCCGCGGAATCGCCTCGACGGGGCTTTGGTTCCCGTCGGTATCGTCCGATACCCGTTGCAGGTTCGATAGTCGCAAGCGCGGCTCAAGCTCTGTGACCCGGAAGTTCTCGTAGTATTTCGCGAAGAACGCCGCCGTGATTGGTCCCTTGTGATCGATCGTTCGAAGAACCTGTCGGCTGGCGATGTCCCAAACGTGGACCTCGCCGGTGGTCGAGCCCGAGAGCAGATAACGGCAATCGATCGATATCGATAACGTCACGACGGTCGATTTATGACCCTGGTAGACCATGCCGTCCGAGCTGTTCTTTTTAACTTGCACGTGATGCTCCGTGCCGCGCGGCGGCTCGTGGAGATTGAATCGATATATGCTGCCGTCGGTACAGCCGACGAACAGGTCGGATTCGCGCGCGTTCATGGTAACGGCGGTGAGGGGCACGTCGAACACGAGGGTGAGCAACAGCAACCCGCTCCTCGGCTCGTAAACGTTGCACGTACGATCGAGCGACACGGAACATAACCTCCCAAGCGCGCCGGCGTGCCCGAACTGTAGATCTTTCACCGGCAGAGAATGGTGGGAGAAACCGTGCAGAGGCGTGATTCTCTCGTCGTTCAATACACGGAACAGGGACCAGACGAATATCAAACCGTCCTCGGCGCCGCTGGCGAATATCGAGCCGTCTTTGCTGAACGACAGACAGTTCACCGTTTGATAATGCTGCGACAGGTTTCCCAGCAGTCGACCGTTGCACGACTGCCAGACGAACAGCTTCTCCGAAATCGCCGCGACGATGTAAGAGCCGCTCGGCGTGGACGCTAGGGCCGTTACCTTTCCGGGTGTCGTTAATCTTAGGTTAGGCGCGGGGCTCGGACTGTTCAGAGACCACACGTGTATTCGAGGCTTCGTTGCATCCGCGCCGATTATATACGTGTCGCTCAGAAGCTGGAGTGTACGGTTTGCCAGGGCACCGGCGTTTTTGTAGGTCGATAATGACGAACCGGTTCGTGGATCCCACACGGCGGCACTCCAGTGCTCGCCCGTGCTGTCGCTGGTTATTATCACTTCCCTCGAGTCGGCGATTCGCGACATTTTGGCGTCTTTTTATCGTTCCGCGGAGATAACTAGTCGTTTCGGTGTTCACATGATTCGCGTGAACTTATTTCCGTGTTAATTAGCACCACTGTCTTCCGTACGATTTGAAACATCCCGTGAGCACGTGTCTTGCTTTAGGTTAGAGCGCAGTAGTACCAAGCGTGCAACGTTTCTCGCGCACGCGCGTCAGAAATGTCACTAGGGCATCGATCTAGGGAAAACGGGTATGCACGCCCCTGTTTACAGCGGTATAGGTTAGGTTTGCTCCATAGAATATTATAATGCTAGAGCTGCCTATCGACGCACGTTTTTGGGGTTCATTCATCAGAGGGGGGCAAAATTCTTATCTAGATATAAATTTCGTGTAATGAATAAAAGATAAACAACTTTGCGTGCGTTGTTCGCATCGAACGAATGAAACCTTCCGTAACTGAATAAACCTCGAGAATAGATCGCCATATATTTTTATTCGAATAAAATTCTGTCGCGAATAGCGACCAATAGGATGAAATAATATTATATTTACCTATAATTCTTATGGGATACATTACCGAAAGATAATAAACGTAAAATAATTATGCAAGACCTACGTAATTTGCATTATCGTATGCAATCAACAAGCCTTGTATTTACGTCTATACAACGCGATGATTGGACGTGATTTTTACAGAAAAGTGTTTGCGTAATTTTCACTGACGTGAAAAATAAAGCATCACTAATTATGAACGTTTCTTACGTTTTTACCATTCCAAATTGTGGAACTTAAAATACTCCGCTATTAAATTGACAAGGTACATTATACATTGTTGATTCCAGTTTGAAAACACGGATCCAGCGAAGAGTAAATTCTTCGACCTTGATAGTGATCTCATGACATAATTCCAAGTTGTGGGTAGAAGTATATGCGATAACGTTCCCGTATCTTTCTGCGTAGTTTGGTTATGTTATGATAGCCCACAAAATTTTCGGTACGGTTTGCTGACATAACCGGCAAGTGCTAGATCACGTAAACAAACTTGATTCAATTTTCTCATGGGCTTTATCGACGATGAATTGCAAGAAGTGTCAAAACTTTGTCAAAATGTCGTTGACGGTAGCCGTCTTGTTTCCTGTGTGCGCACAATGGTGCGAGTGGAAATAACGTAAGTTTATTCGTGATAGTACCTACGTGAATCGAATACACTTTCGTTGACTTTACGTGTCTCTGAATTCACAGAAAAACAAAGTTCAAAACGATCGTTGCGTGCATTCAATTCTCAAAGGATTATCCACGTACGCCGCTGTTAATCGAATTGAAGAGCAAAACTTTGTCTACAAAGTTACTTGATGGTCTAACAGAAGTTTGTGAAAAGGAATGCAAGAAACTCTTAGGCAAAGCTCAAGTGAGAATACTTTGATCTTCCAGCCGTAATAAGTTCTCCCCCAATGTAGAAACCTGTTTATGAATATTACATGAATTTTATTACAGGTTTTACCAATATTGAAATTAATCCGTAATTTTATTGATGAGAATCCTTTGATATGCTGTTATGATGAAATTTCAGCATTAAAAAAAATCTTAGGGAATGATGATGAATTAAAATTAAAACAGAAATATTCTAGTATCGGTTTAAAAGTTCAGCAAGGATTGTATTATTTCAAGGCCAAAATTGAAATACCGGACAGCTATCCGACTGATTGTGTGAAGTGTGTACAAATAATGACTATCCATTTATATTTTTGTAGAATGTTGCTTCATTTAATTTATTTACAATTTTTTCAGATTAGAAGATGCAGACACAAACTTCCCTCCACTATTTATTCGCTACTTTCTTGGACAAGGAAGAGAATTAGGTAGGCAGTGCGTAGAGCCACCATTGAAAAAGCAATTGCAAAAAACCCCTTTTGTGCCATCGCCGTCCTTAAAGATAGTCACATCTTTTCTTATAAGGTACATGATCATTACTTGCCCTTATAGGTTGTTGCTATTTTTTAATCGATTTCCTTTCATCCAGAACAATAAAAACTTTACCACAAGAACATTGTCAGTTGTGCAGAGAATTATGTCTGCCAGCAAATCCAGAAAATGCAGAAACCAACGAAAATGCAGATTTGCACATAGAAAGACTTTACTGTGGTCATTTGTTTCATTTGCAATGTCTTGTGACATTCATGAAGACTCCCCCATTCCATGGTAAGAAAAGTTTCCATCTCGATATTGGTATGGCTGTCTAATTTTCTGGGTTTGCCACAGGGGGTAAAAAGTGTCCAACTTGTGGAAAACGTATCTATCATGACAAGTGGGGTGTAAGTGATAAACTTGCGGAAGATCGTTGGGCACATCATCAAGCGCGGACAAGAGAGCTAGCAGAGGTAGCCGATTTTTTCAACTGAAATGTATATTTCATTGGTATCTTGATGAATTGCGATGTTTTTGCGATAAATGCAACATCGAATCTCAGCTAATGTATCATTATGAGAGGTTAGACCGGGGGAAAAATGATACTGAATTTTTAAGAAATCATTTGTAATTAAACGTGTTGTAAGTAACATTCGGGGATGTATGTTCATAGGCCAGTTAAAGAGATGGTATTTTTAATACCGTAAAGTATACTATAATACACTGAACAGTTTATATTTATATTGCACTTTATAATAACAAATCGCTTAACACGGTGCTAACAATATCATGGCAGTTTCTACTTGTCATTCGTTTCGCCTGCATTATATTATAATTATTCTATGACGGAATGTTGTATCTGATTTAACAAATTTATTTCAGCAATTGTAAATTCTTTAACCATCGTGCAATTAATTATTAACGATAATACCAGAGGAATGTAGGTTATGCCGTAAGTTTTGTACATTTTATCTAAATTTGTATTCGAAGCTACTTTTAGCGTTTGTTTTGTATTACGCTGATGACGGGTGCGAGTTAGAAAGATGTGTTCAATTAAAATGTTTAAGAAAAGTAATCACGACGTTCGTAATTAGCGTGTGCGAAGTGCTGACTGCAACGGAATTTCAAATGATCGGGACAACCTTGGCACGGAGAAAAGCGCGGTATTCGTTGCACTGATTTTAGCGCCACACGCGGCACGTGAAATCAGTCGATAATATCGACAACCGGAAGTATAAATGTTGAATCGATTTGTCACTGACATTCAAGACTGGTTACCTTTAACCTCATAATAAAGAAATAATCAATTTTTACCAAGAACGGAATAAAGTAAATTTGAGAAAACATTATTTGTTATATGGAATGTTATTCTAAACGAGGTGTACTTACGATTCTCTTTCACGAGTATAGCAATAAACGAAATGTATGCGATCGAAACAGTTCATTGTGGTAATTTCGCTAAAATAAATGAACGAACGTAAAGTGACGTACGTATTTATTTTTATTTTTTAACCGATCCGTTACACTCGCCCGGGATCGATAAGTATTGATCCCGAGAGTATTCTTTGTACACGTAACTTTTCCGTGCAATCGATAATCGAAATGCAGTCGATACGGTTCGCGGTGTAACGGAAACGTACGAGGTAAGAGCGCGGGAGGCATATGTGCGAGCTTTGTATACATGTACGCAGGTTACTTCGTACATTTGTGACCGTGGTTGTGACATATTGATCCTCCGTACCGACTACGGCGATCCTCTATTTATCTCGGTCCCGTACTAGCTTCTACGGCGCCGTTTGTGTGGACATATTTTCATTTGTCCTTTAGTTTGTCTTTTCCGTACGGCCGGCATTCTTTTCACCAACAATTCCAACAAGGAACGAACAATGGTGCATAGTGTGTTTAGCTGGAGTTAACGAAGAACGGGACAGAAACCTTTTCCTAACAAACTGGCAACTCCGAAGACCCGTTTATTCGAAAAATATTTTATTGTCCGTATCGGCACGGGTTCAGCAGATTCAGTAATACGTAAGAATTATTTTACGGTATATTTACGATATTATGAGAACTTGGCAATGATTTTCGTTAAGTGTAAACGGCATTTGAATCGATTCATTTCAAAATGGCGCGTTGAATTTTGAACGATTGCTTTTCTCCGAACTACAAAGCCGTGCATTAGAAGTTAGGTGCGTCTTAATTTTGACTCGGTAACCGAAACATCGACGTTATCGACCGTTTTGCGCGACAACTTTTTCTGCGGTTATTTGGAAACGATAGCGTTCGTATTGAGAACACGGCTCCGACAGGCGACAAAGAATCGTTAAACGATATTGATCGAACAATTTCGCCGGCATTGATAAGGCGTACGGGACATTTAACTTGATTAACCGCGGTATATAATTACTTTAACACGATTGGCAAGATTTTTCGCGTAGATGTACGTACTTAGTTCTGGCAGACAGCCTGTCAGACTAATTCCCAGTTATCGATTCCACGCATACGTGGAAACGCACCGTTGTGTTGCATTCGTAGGGTGGGTGAACTGTGTATTTCTTACACACCAGTTCGCCAAAATATGTTACGGAAAACTGCGACCGCAATAAAGATTCCTTATCATTCCAATTTCCAAACGTCTAACGCAAATCACCTAATACGAGTTCTACCAACTTTCTACGCAATTTCCACGAACGAGTTCGCTTGAAATTTTAAGTATTATTCCTTGACTGCGTCGAATACAGAATAGGTTAGAACTGAATATCTTAGAAACCTACTATATGTTGCATAATCCGAATTAGTCGGAAATTTTTATTTTTCCGTTCGAAGGTAACCTTAATCTCATTTAATTAACTATAGTATTTCAAAAAATACTAAATACTCGAATATATTTTTTGAAGAGCGATTTACTTCGATTGAAATAAGAGTTGATATTTATTTATGAACAAAAGCAATGGATATTTATTTTCTCCTAATGATCAAGATCACAGGTTTGTGACCTGTTTTCGAGGTTCCCCAGGGGCCACTAAATTTCATACAGCATTAAATGGTGACTGATAGAGTAGTTGCCCTTAATAGCGTGGCCCGCGCACGGCCATCGAAGAATTCGCGATCCCAGTTCGGCGGCCAAATTTTGGAGATCGTCCTTGTGTGCCGACGACGATCTAGCCCCCGGCTGTGCACGTACCAGGGTCGTATTATACACACGATACACCTATAATTGCACGTAGGGCAGCTTCGTCGTAACGCTTCGTGGATCGATAACTGGGAAATGGCCGGAAGCCAAGTCCGGCGACGTCGTTTCGAGTTTTGCCGTTGTCACCGTATGGGACCTAACCCCTTTCTTGAATGTCCCACTTGTATCGGTCACCCCCCCCCCCCTTCCCCCCACCAGTAACGCTAAGCCCCCTTCTTTTCGACTTTCGTTTCTTTCTAGCCGCGAGATTCTCGCTTTTCTTGCCCCTCTTTCTTCATCCTTGCGGGATGAATGAAGGGGCCGACATTAAAGACACTAGATCCGTGCTTCGTGTGTTCTTGCATGCGCGCATGCAAGGTCCACCCACCCCTTAACACGAAGCGTTCCTTTAAGGGGACCGTCTGGCTGGATACGAACGAAATATAAGGTATCAAGCAGGAGCTAATGCCGGGAGGGGTCTTTGATCAATATTAAGTTTTAATGTAATGCCCTCCGTGAGTCGAGAACCCGGCAGTTTCATTAATCTTCACATCAATCTTTGTACGTATCTTCTTAATCACCGGTAACGATGTTCCTTGAGACCGTTTTCGATTTTTGATCAAGTTATTAAATCAAATCTTGTCGGATAGCGAAGCAACAGATTGGTCCAATTTTTTTTTTCCAGTGTTTAAACATAAGAATTTCCATTAGTCTGTATTTTTACGAAAAGGGGGCTACCTTGAGGCACGATATAGCTGCTTGTTATTAATTATGACAGTCGAATGTGGGTTTAGGGACAGAAGTTTTTTCACCTGCCCCCCCTCGAGAGAGCCTATTGTTTGTCTTCTTTTATACGTTCAATCATTGATGTTCGAATCGTTATCCGGGTTGCGCAATAGACGCAACGCGGGGTGCCATTTATCCCAGCTTCTTTAAATCCTCAAGGGCAGCTTCGGAAAACAGCCCCGGGGAAACGGCGATATCGAAATATGATGGTGTGTTTAACCAGCAGGGTGCATCGGGGAATAATATACGCATTGTTTCTTTTTTCCCGTCGCTTCGCTCATCGTTTATTTACTACGTTGCAAGGAGGTTACATTTCGTATCGAATCTTTTATTTATAATATTGTGTTAATGTACTGCGAAGGGTGGATCCATCAATTATTTTCTATGACAGCATATAGTGAACTCAGTTTAATTTATGATAAAACTGAACACAGTTCATACGTGGAATCCGTATAGTGATTTGAGGTACAAACTTAGCCACAGGCACGGGCGAAACATCAAAGGTGGCTCTAAGGATCCCCCGACCTTTCTGCTCCGTAGAAAGTAACCGTAACATTCTAAAGAATCCCCCACCTCCCCCCTCTTTCCTCCCGCTTTGTAGGGAGAATTCCTTATCCTGAAGGATCTGAAAGGCGACGGCTGGCCGTGCGAGTAAAAGAAAGGTGGATCGTGGCGCGTGCCACGCGAAGGGTGACCACACGGAGGATCCTTTATTTTGTGGACGATCGTTCGCATGACACGAGCGTCCACGTATTCCTTTCACCGGGAACAATAGGGTCGTGTCCGAAGGACGTATCACCTCACCAGTCGAGGGTAACGGGCATCGTAAATGATCCATGAACGCAGCTGCGTGTGTCTTTCCACGAACTTTCTTCCTTTAATGTGCAAATCGCCTATCTGGCCACTACCGACCGCTACGTTTTCACACCTGAGCTCCTACTACGGCTTACCACCTCGTTTCTTAGTTTGGCTCGCTGCTCTGATCCACCTTTTCATTTTTAGGCCACCACCAAACTCGGCACTCCGACTGCCAAACTGATATTGCAGTTCACCATCTTCTTTCCGAAGCATTACCGAAGTTGCTTCTGGACTGTTGCAGTTCATCCTCTCTACACTTCTGGGCTACTACTGTAGTATACATGTAGTTCACCGACTCACATTTGTTTATTATTGCAGGTATCCTCTTCGCCTCTGAACTACTGCCTTCTGACTTTTGAGCTACCACGTCAATAGTCCATCTTATTTCTGAAGCACAACCGTATTTCACCTCACTTTTTGTGCATCTGAACTACTATTAGAGTCCACCTACTTTCTTTAAAACGACTATTGCAGACCGCCACCTCGGTTCTGAAGTATTGCTGCAGTCCAACCCCTCGCGTCTGAAGTACTACTGCAGTCGACCTCCTCCCTTCTGAAGTATTACCGTGTAGTTCGTCTTCTCACTTCCGAAGTAGACTCGCGAAAGCGAGTAACCCATAGGTAGGTAACTGGTTTAATAAACAATTTGATTTCTTTAAAGATAAATGCGCGCTCCAATCCCCTACTGAAGTTTGTATACCCATCTGTGCCTGTCTTGCCTCCGTCGAATGAATAATGGATGTCTCAGAGACGCGGCAAGACGGCCGATTAAAAATTAACAGCTCAGCGATGGGGTCCGTACGCGGGCATGGGTCTGCCCTAAATATATTTCGTAGGGTTTCAAGGACAAACTAACAACGTCAAGAGAAGACATTGGAGTCGACGTAAACCGTCGGCCATTGTTGGGGACCTACGCCCCTAAGTCTGCTAACACTCCTGACTACGGACATACGGAATTCCCAGTACTCTCCCACCCAAAACATTATCGATTGTTCGTGGGAGAAGATGCCAGCGTACGCGAAGGACCATTCGGAGTGGAAGCATGCGAATGTTGCAATTCCAGAGAGAAAGAAGGGGAAAAGGAGGTATATAGAAGAAGGGGCCCCAGCGCGTCTCGCGGGGACCTGCAACAACAAGTTGCAACCACCTGGCGAGGGGGCAATGCCGGCCACCCAGTGGCCTCCAGGTGCTCCCGAAACCCCCTGTCTCGTCCCGCATGCCTGCTGGTAACATCAACGTCACCGCTGGCCAGGAAGGAACAGCGACAGGGCAGGCTGATCTTCGAAGAGACGCGGCCAGCATCTCTCTCTCCCTCTCTGCGGAGGGCAACGGTATCGTTCTGGAACACGCGCGAATCAACGTTCCAAAATCGATACGTACATCTGCCGCAACGTAGAGTCTATTGACTCCATCGCCGCTGCTACGAGCATCTCCAAGGCGACTCAAGTAAGGAACGCGATGCGTCCTGCTTTCCACATTCCGTTTCCACGAAACTCGATGGCCGGGGTAGCCGTTTGCCCGTGGAACCGACGCGACGCGTCGTCTAATAGGTACCATAGAGTTTCACGGATCGGTGGAATTATTTCCGCGGCGTTACGCGATGTTTGCACAAACGGGCGGACACCCCGAGAACCTCTGGCTCCTCGGGTATCCGCCTTTTCGTTACGCAATGGTTTTTTTGGCTTTTGCTCCGGGTGAAACGGGTGTAGTCAGCAGTTGTACCCAGAACCAACGAACTCGATCGTTCTGACGAAATTCTTATTCGGTTGGAATTGGTTTTTCTTTTTTGTTAGTACCAGTTTTTGTAAATCGAGGTAATTTGTATCGAAGAAAATCATTACGGAGACGTTATTTATATTATTTTAGCGATTCGTCTAGGTTTGGCGAGGGTTGTAAAATCTCTTACGCCCTTGAAAGAGTCGTTTGGATCGAGTTATACTATTTGCTAGAGGTTTCACAAAATACTTATCCAATGAAACTTTTCACATGCATTCCGAAGTGTGTGCCAAGCGAGAGATTCGAGAAAAAGGTGCAGTAAATTTTTATGGGCTGCAGTCAGCCCGAAAGAACGAATTATAGCACGCTGCAGTAATAATGCTTTCGAAAGTATGCGTAACGTGTATCGCTAAATATTGCTGCTGTTACTTTTATGCAATAGGTTTCCTGATATTTCAAGTAGTTTGAGAATAATTTAAATTAATAATTTAAAGATCGAGTAATTTTGTTGATTAATTTTTATCGAACGAATAATGTAAAAGTATGTGTCTTTTCTTCGAAATGTTTGGGTAAGTTTGCTCGACTTCGTGCGCCACCAGTTCCATCATAATTTCTCTATCGATGCACGCTATTAGTTTCCACGATCGATCCGTGTTACTCGACACCGCCGTTCATGGGACACCATTCATGCACTGGACTGTAAAAGAGAATACGTATCCGTTCATCGACGAAGGAAAACGTGAACTCGGGTATACGCTTAAAAAAAAAAAGAAGCGTAGGCAGCAGGGCTGAGACGATTCGAATAATTTAATGTTTAAATTTCAAACAACGACATTAAGTATTTTATAAGTACTTCCATACTCTTTCATATTCGTTTGATAATTTAGATTACGATCCGCCATTTGACATAATAAATAGACGAATATTAGTATTTGTCAAAAAGGCTCTTAGCAAATGACTTTTTTTTCTCGGGGTTCGTTATAAGCCCCATTGTGTACTTTGCGTAATTTAAAATCGCGTGATCGCCCAAGGGTCAACTCCTCGCAGCATGGTAGTTGACCACCTAGAAAATGTTTATTCAAGCACAGTGGTTAGCATCAATGACCACTTGCTCCAACAATTCATCACGTCCATTTTCATCACCGTTAAATAAATATAAATAAAAGTGAGTCAGCATTTTTGTTTGTTTGTATTCTCCCTTGTGCACGAAGGGTCTTCAAACTACTCGAATCTTTATGTTGCAAAGAGTTGATGCGCCGACTGCTAAATTCACGCTGAGTCACAGCAGGCCACGATTTTTTGGGCGCATTTAAAATTTAATAAAACGATTGCATTCGGTCGTACTAACTCGTGTGTACTCGATGCTAATCTAATCTTAACCCTAGAAGAACTGAGCTACGAGTCGTTGCGTTAAAAACTAGGGGGAGGGGAAAGAGCTACTCCTCGAGCTGAACGTTATTCAAAGTTTTATCTGGAAAACGATATTGCATAAAAGTTGTGTTACAGTCAGTAAGGTACTTAAACGCATCGTATGTCTAATAAGAATTGTAATCTTAGGAATGTCTCCGAGTAAAGAGGTCGTGGGACCACTTTTATTTGAGCAGTTCGACCAAGGAGTAAAAATACAGCTACAGTGTTGGAGCCACGTGGGAGTTGGAAAAAAAACAGACATAAATCGAAGGTCGGTACATCTTTCATAAATAATAATTCGCTTATATAGCCTTCATTTTCCTACCCTTCGTAAACTGTGCCCTACGTTATTATATCCACTGTTATTCCAAAACTAAACACCGCAAACACCATCAGAATGGTGATTGTTATTAAAATTAAGATATGTTTCCTTGGAGATTTTGTTATCTATCTCGTAAGAAACTGTGTTCGAGTTAGTGGTAGATCCGAGCGCAAAGGATTAAAAACAACTATAGTAGAAGCGAATATTTAATCGAAAAAAGTATGAATTGTATCGAGTGTGTTAATTTGTCCATGTGGAGATTAATCGAATATTCGAATACAGAAAAATTCGATAAGAATTTCCAAGCCCTAGTAGGTAGGGTAGAACGTCGAGGGAGAGATAAAGAGAGGGGGTAGAAAGCGGGAGGAAGAGGGTAGGCGGTGTTCGTTGATGGCACAGGTCGCGGGGGTGGTTTCGAGACGTCGCGTTGCGGGGCATCGATTTCGGGCCAGGCCGATGGCATCGGCGGGGTATCGAGGGGGTGTCCCGACGTGGTGGCGAGAGCGCGTCGCGGCGCTGCTGCTGCCACTGGCGGCAAGCCGTTTCCCAAAAGCGTCCGTTTAGCTGGCAGAGCCGCTATCGCCTCTGTTCGCAGCACGTCCTCTCCTCGAAGAGAGGATTCGCCACGAAAGCCGCCTGCGCGAGTCTGGGACGTGCTGAGGAACGCGCCACGGAGGTAGCCGAACCAGCACTGCTAGTCGAGCAGTTGCGAGAGGATACCACCTCTAGTATAGACCTGGCCTCTGACTGCTAACTGCCTCCGGTGGCTGACTGGCTGCCGTGACACGGCGCCGTCCCCGCGGCACGCGCGTGTATCGTCGTACCTAGAGTCAGCCAAGCCAGTCTACGTCGAAGTGTCCACGGCGACGGATCAGCCGGCAGGGTCTCGCACGAGACGGTTTCGTAACCGGGGTATTTTAACCAAGGGAGGGACAACGTAACGGCGAACAGGAGAGAAACACTGAAGGATCAGACACCCGTGGAGGATCGTGGTAACGTCTGTACGGGGCGTGCGGCACGAATGCTCGGTGCAGGCGGATGCGCCGGTGCACCAGCTGCAGCTGCCACTGCCGCTACTACCGCCACTGCTACCAGCACAGTGCTGCTACTGCTGCTGCCGCCACCGCTGGTGCTGCTGCCGCTGGCAGAGCCTCGCAGAGGTGTCCACCTCGTGGCAGTCGACACTTCCTACCGGACGGTGGTAGTGTCCAGGCGCGCTGGACACACGAGCCGCAGCCGGTCGCTGCTGCTGCTGCCGTTGTTCATCGAACGTAAGGATTAAGAGAGGCACGGGCCGTGGAAGGAAGAGACGCAGAAAGAAGAAGGTGGTTGGTGACAAGGTGGTGACGGGTTGTTCGGTGGTTGTTCCTCGGCACGAGAAAAAATTCAAGGACGGAGGAAAAGGGGTCTCGGGAAGGAAAGAGTGCGACGAACCCTTTCCTCCCTTTCACGCGGCACACACTCTCGCGCGTATATACTGACGCGCGCGACGTGTCGCCGGTAATATAGCGTGCGCGCTTTCGTTTAGAGGGTTTCCTTCCCTCCGACGTCGACGCGCCGTAGGAGTGCCGGAATACACGCGGTGGCTCCTCTTCAAAAGTCGAGTTTTCGTCGGGGTGAATTTCGTCTGCTTCCTACTACGCACACCTACTGCTCGCCGCGCAGGGAAAGTCTGACACCGGGGGACAGGATTATCGTTTTCTAGGGTCGTCGTCCTGGCCTCCTTCCGTGCTCAGTGTCCAACTACGTACGCGCCTTATTTCCTTTCTATCGTCCGATTAGAAAATAAAGGAAGAGATGAAAACGCCTGTATCCGAGAACAGTAGGAACCGATAACGCGCTCGCGTGTCGCGTACCATAAACAATTCGGTGCGACGTGACGGGCCAACGTTTACCTCCGGGTGAACACGCACGGTCGAATTCCGCGGTTGGGAATTGATCTCAAATACCCCGTCGATAGACGACTCGTGTCGCAAAGAGCGAAGCCAGTGTCTGACCATCCCGCAGTCGGTTCGATCGTCGCACGTACGAAGAGAGTCAACGAGGCAAACGAGAAGTGGTTTCGGGGGTGTGCTGGTGGTATCGGTGGATCTCGACGGCAGGTCGTGGTGATGCCTCGCAGCAGCGGCTCGTCTGGATCGCTGGGTGTCGTAGGTAAGGACGCCGCAGGTGCAGTCCCGGTTACGTACCAGGGTGTTGCGAGAAGGATACGCTGACGAGTGCAGCCCCCGGTGGCACGGCAGTCGTCGCTCCTGCAGGCCATGTATTACGGTCCGGCAATCGACCGTACCGGCAGCAGCTGCAGTGCCAGCGACCTTCAGCAGCCGCGATCACCACGTCGACGCGGCGCTACGACGACCGGCGTCCCCGAGGACGCCGACGCCGACGAGGAACTCCTGTCCCCGCGACAGGAACCGGCATACGTCGTCCTCAACGTTCGACCGAGGCAGCCCACGGATGTCTGCTGCAGCGCCTCCTGTCACGCGGGTCGAAGGCCAGGCAGAAGACGAGCCGGCGGAAATGCGGTTAGGATATTCCTGCTCGCCACTGCCGCTGCCTTCCTCGCACTCGCCGTCTCTCCTGGTAAGTCCTTTCGTTACCCTGCAATTTAATCGACTCCTGTCCTTCGACCCTCGCCTTTACCGATCACGGGTCCTTTTTGGCATGCAGAGCCAGTGTCTGCGTTATCCTTTTGGGTCTCTACTGGCCATAAAATACCTGTTTAGGCGAGGGTTGATTGCCTTGGAAGACTCCGTTTGACTGGCGTTTTAGTTGTCATAGGGTTCGATCAGATTCGAATCCTTTGATTACTCTACGGTTGAGTCCTCTGTGAACAAGTCCTTTGATTGTCACGGAGGTGACTGATTGATATTGGGATCGATCGAATGACTCGGGCCTTTTAATAGTCATAGAGCAGAGTCAACAAGACTCGAGTTCCTTAACCCATCTGCATCAGGAAGCGGAATATTCCGCGCGCTACGTCTCGTTATATCACTGGGCGCGGAACAATCGTTGGCGTTGAGTTACTTATATCACCAAATGCGGAACAATCCGCAAATAATGTGGTAATCGGGGAAAAATGGTTATCGTATCATAGGTGAATGATCATAGAGCTGAGTTTAAACATAGAGTTCTTTAGCTGACTAAAGTCCTTTAATTCTTATAGGGTTGAGTCGAAAGATACGAGTCCTTTACTTAGCATCTAGTCTCCAGGAAACTTGTTTCGATTTCTTAATGACTTTGTTACCAGAATTAGCCTATGATACCCTAGAAATAGACTCTCAACTAACGAGTATCCTACTTCAATACATGCCCTTAAATTTTAGGTGTGAAATAGTAGCGGATCAGAATAAAAAATGCCCCTGACTGAATTCACAATGCGTTTCCTTGATAGTAAGTGAAATAACCTTTTCCACGATTTTTTTTTATCAGTATATCTGAATTCTATTCAGAGGCATTCTCTCCAACCCTCCAGCACAGTGGGTTCAATCTCGATAAGTCTTACTCCACTTTCTGCTTCTATTCTACTTTTGGGATTGACGATCGCAATTGTGTTTGGTCGCCACCGATAGGCTAACCAAGCGTGATTATTGGACATCGGAGATACATAGTAGACACGAAATAATGGTGGGTGGAATCGGACCTAGTTCCGACGAGACTAGTTGGCCCGCTTCTTGTGCATGTTCTATCTTTCCATCTTGTAGGAAGCAACTCTTTTAAGAAGCCTCCGATAGGCTAACCATGCGTGACCATTGGACGCTGGTCAGATAAGACTTTATGGTAGATACGAAGCAACGGTGGGTGGTAGTGAACCTACTTTCGAGAAGACTTATTCTTCTTACATCTATCGTATCTTTTCATTTTGTAACGAGCAATTGTTTTTGGTAGCCTCCGATAGACTAACCAAGCTCCGATAGACTCTAGCTTTCGTCTCATGGATAGTAATCAGCCTGGTTTTGACGAGATCCCTTTCAATTCTTGTTTCAATTTGATCATATCCTTCGATTTGTTGATTTCACAGCGAGGAATTGTTTTCAGTCTCATTTGATTGATTAATCTAGCGACGCTGAGTTAAATGAGTCCTAGACACGAGACAATGCTGGATAGTGTCAGACCTACTTTCGAAAACACTCCACTCCTTGCTCCTGCTCTAGCTTTCGATTTGCAGTATCTAATTGTTTTTCACTGAGTTAAATGAGTTTTAGAAATAGATCTGAATCGATAGCGATAGTGAATCTAGTCCCAACAAGACTTGTTCTACTTCTGAATTCAATAATACCCTACGAATCGTTGAGTACATTGCTTTTAGTCGCCTGTGATACGCGAACCCAAGCTGACTAATAGATGCCTTAGCTATCTTTTACGAAACTTATTTTAATTCTCCCTTCAAACACGAAACAATGGCGGATGATATTGGTTCTAGTCACAATGTGGCTATACCAATTCTCCCTTCGATCCTGTCGTACCTTCCGAATCCTTGTTTAACTTTTTTCAACTCGTGATTCCACCTCAAAAAATTATGCTAACGATTGTAGCGTGTTCGATAGACGCTGGGTGTGTCGTGGGCCGGCCATCGGTCAAACACCTGCGTCCCACCTATTCTTTCGAGAGAACATCTCCAAGACTGTGGCGAAACATGTCGAGCTGTAATTGCCGAGCTTCCTTTTTCTCCGCGAAATTACCCTTCTATGGAAATTTCTCGGGGCTCTGTCTTTGCGAGAGCGCGAGGAACGCTCGGCCCGATCGAAACGCGAAAAGTAAACATCGAGCTCTCCTCGTTGCGAAAATAAGAAGAATATTCACGGGCGTGCTGGCGATGAGGCGCCTGCAACGTGTCCACTCAAGCATGCAGATACGTGTATTATTAAAATGCTGCTCTGTTTCGCGATTCGCGCGTCGTCTCTCTTCCCTTCCCCCCCGGCCCCCTCACTACGATGTCCTTTGATGTTTCTTCTTTTCGATTCGACGGAACGTACGTCCATTTTTTTGCGAAGGGTGGGTATCGGGGATGCATGAAGAGATAAATGAGGCGAAAGACACGCGGGGACGCTAATTGCGGACGATTTGGCGCTCTGGAACTATGTAGGTGTGCATTCAGCTTTTTAGGTCGGCTTCTTTTCGTAGAACAGTCAAGTGGCAAGTCTGACAGTAACCATATGACGCATTGCGTCAAAATCCAGTGTCGGGGAAACTGTTGCGCGAGATTCGGTCTGCTCGTTGCTAATCAATTTTTACAAATCATCGAACCGTCCGTAATTCGCTTTTTTCTTTTATTTTAAGGAAAGGGCGATAGAGAATTGTCAATTTTTGGCTACTTTACTATTACCGTTAGGCCCAACCTCTGTTCGTATTTCATACCTAAATCAGCTTCATCGCCTAACACGCGAATGAAATTTGCAAAATCAATGGTAGACTATCGACCGTGACACACATAAAGGCTACTGGCAAACTAGGTTCAGCGAAAAATGAAAAGACAGTATGAAAAATAAAAGTATCCGCAAGGTTTAGAAAGATTCAACGACGGTCACGTGAGCTTTAATCATTTAACGGCCGCGCCCGAGTTAACTCGGGTAACATGGTCGCCGGATAAACAAGTGAAATCATGCTTAAAATTGTACGCCAAATAAACAAGCGAAATTATTTTGACTCGGACAATATAGATTGCAATAATAGATGTAAATCAAAATTTATCGCAGAAATATTTGTAAAATATTCGTTTCTTAAATTGTACAGATTATACATGCACTGTATAGCGACTGAAAAATTACGTTTACGTAAAAAATTGTTCGCGCGGATAAGAATTTTGCCCGCCGCGATACGAAGTCGTTAAACGATAGTGGCGAGCAAAAGACACGAAACAAAAATTTCGAGCAACCCGTTCACCCGGTTGCAACGTCTACTTGCAACACCACCGTGCAACCGAACAACTATTAATAGTGGCGCAAAAATATTTCTCGCCGCGTTTATCATTCAAATTCCGCTCCATGGTCGAACGTGCCCACAGGCACCCCGCGTCTCCGACAACACGGAAACGCCGCGTCAAAGAAGAAGACGAAAAAGAAAAAAAAGGTATTTTCTGTTGGAACACCTTTGTCCCTTCTCCCCGCCCTTGTTCGTGTTTTCCTTTCCCTCCCCCACCCCGCGTTTCGTGGCTGACTCGTTCCGGTCGAAACGTGGCTGACTCGTTCCGGTCGAAACGTGGCGTGTGGCCCGTAGACATCGCCGAGCCGCACCCACGCGCGCTATTTATCTCGTCGTCTGCCGAAGCCAAGTGTATTTTTTCGCATACCACTCCTCCTCCCCCCCACCGCCCTTCGCGCGGCCACAGTTTTCTTCGCCCCACCGTGTCGGACGTTTCAGTCCGTCTTTCTTCTATTCGTCTATCCGTCTATTTCTATCCCCGGTCCCCGCGCGTCCCTCTTCTTTTCTGTTTCGGCCAACGTGCCCCCTCCCGCCACCCCACCGCCCCGTTCGTCCGTTTTTTTTCACGATTTACAAGGAAACAGGCAGACGCAACGACCGAATCGTATCGGAGGAAACGGTGGTGCCACTTCTTAAATTTAGATATTTTCGAGGAGGAACCTAACGGGTCTCCCTCTCGTCGCGCGCTTGGGGCCGAGCAATTGCGCCGATCGGCATAGGTTTTGCGTCGTTTTTTAAATACTTTTCCCCTGGAGTTCTCGAGGCAAGCCTTTGGGACCTTTGTTCATCGATATATCAGGATCGTACGACGGTTTTAATTGTCGATTGCTCCGTGATTCGGGAAATGTAGAGTACGAGCGAAATAAATTGGTCGTTCAAGGTCACCGACGATCTGCACCCCGAAAAATTTAAACAATTCCCTGTCTTCGTTTAGAACGGACACAGCGTGGTCCGTTTGCTAGAATCATCCTGTATAGTATACAAGCCATCGATCATCGAGTTTAGATATATACAGTTACACGTGTTGGAGCCTTTAAAAAGATCTTTGTCCCCGTCGAAGACTAAATCGTTCATAAATCTTTGGTAGAATTCACCAGTCTGCGTGTGGTCGCAAACTATAAATAGTTCCCGGTTCCCTTTCATATTCCTTCGTGTTTTCTATTAGCATTGCGTAATCAAAGCATCCCGATTATTCCGGGGTGTCGGTGTTGCATGAGCCTCCCTTCAAACACGAGTAAATGCGGACTTCTAAGAAAAACCTAGGATTTCTATGAGAGACCGAACATTCGACGGCCATAATTCTTTCTCACCGAGGGTGAGTCAGAGACCATCACAGTTCCCCTGTTTCCCATCTTTCCAGACACGATTTTACTTTATCGTAAATTAGATCGCGCGCCTTCTACGCTAGATCGATACCTATTTGTCACGTACTTCCCACCGATTCGATCTCCTCTCCCGTATTTTTCTACGTGAAACACAATTAGGCCCTTCTAACTCAGCCTTAATGACTACAACCCCTGACCCTTAGGGGCTCCTCGGAAGCACAAAGTTACTAATAATGCAATTCAGCCAATACAGCCTTTAAAAACATTTCACTAGGAAGATTATATATTTCATAATTTTATTAACAACGTAGACGTATTGACGAGAGAAGATTATATAAAGTTATTTTACAGTTTTTAAACGTGTCTATATAGGATGGAATAAATCGGAGTGACAAGACAGATCGGATGTCGAAATTTATTAGCGACATTGCGACAGAATGTTTATCTATTCATCGATTCGAATCAAAAGGCAGACTTATATCGTTTCGACAAATGGGTCATAAAATTTACTGTAAGTGGATTCGAATCGTATGGACAAACCTCTATTGTTTCGACGAATGGATCATAAAATTCGTGGTTAGTAAATTTCATAATTCAGGAGGAACGTAACAATAATGGAAATATATAATACTCATTTTTATACTTGGGAATAATATCGGTTTACCAAAGATTTAGTAAAATGGTTTAGAAATTATAAAAAAAAAAGCAAATTAAAATTTTATTCCTGAAGGAAATTTGGTACTGATTTATCGAACGAGAGTCGATGTTCGATTGCCAGGGACGATATAATCGCGGGTAAAACCGTTTATTTATCGGGCCGTTTGTCGCCACGGTGTTAAAATAACGTTCGTCGCGGCGAGTGACGATAATTCAGCCGATTTTTCCGTGGCGACACTGTCGTTACGTACGGCGGGCCGTGAAACGTTAAAATGGAACAAAGTTTACGCACCTCGGCGCTCTCGATTCTCCTCGGGGTGCTCCGGCACCGCAGTTGTTTTGCGTCCATCATTCTGAAAAGTTTATCGCGGCCCGTTTCTCGGCCGCCAAAACTCGGCGCGACCGCGGGGCGACGCGGAAGATTCTGTTTTTCCACCCGAGAACGTTAATGGAGACTACGTATTTTGGGACTACCTGTATATTTTCATTATATTTACAAGCATGCTTTTTTAAACATTATATTTACGAGGATATTCGCCCCACGATTCGAACCTCCACTTCGCACGTTTTTACCGTTATAACCTACCATTCCTCTTTAGTCAATTCGACTAATTTTGGGCTCAAAATTCACTATTTATCATTCAATATATAAAATTACTTGGAATTACTTGCAATTTCTAGCCCAGTTCAGACGTCTCGTATGTTTTTAATTTATCTACAGTTCTTTTTTTTTTTATTTTCCCTATACGTCTATCGTTATAGAATATCGTTTTTCGTTTTTTGTATTTTATACAATCCATTCCCCACTATTTGATAGGTTCTATTATTTCACAAACTTTTCCCAAAATATTATCCCAATAAGATTGTTATAAATAAATATTTTCCTTAATTGTTCGTCGATTCTTCGCCTCGTTTTCCAAAATATGCTATTTGCTTCGTTCTCCAGATACGATATTCTCCGATTATACTGAACACCTAACAGGAAGCTTCATGCAAAGCGCTAGGTGTCATTAACCTCTTCAGGGACGAGTTGTCTTGTTTGAAATAAACAAAAATTGAAACTGGTACTGACACGCGACATCTATCAACTCTGCGACGACACAGCTGTCCCATATCGTTATGAAATTCAGTTATAAACGATTATTTATCATTCTAATTCGTGACAAATCAATAATCCAGCAATACTCGAAATATAGAATTTCTTTTTCTTTTTTTAAATAGATATATTAAAATACTTAATTTAATATGTAAAAAAAAAAGGCTATCGTTCCTTTATGGTAATTAAAATCACCGTTAATAGATTTGGTTACTTTGTTGTAGTCTGTGGCGAATTATTACTTCAAAATTGATCAGTATTTTCTGTATGTTGTGTTACAAAATACGTTATGAAACAAGAAAAACAATTTTTGCATGGAAAAATATTTTTTTATACTTAGGACGCGTCCTATAAATTCAACACTGGCGCCTCGAAGTATCCAATAATATCGAGACGCTTGCACAACCTACAGTGTAAAACAACGAAGCAACAGTAATGTTAGCTTTTGCAAACATTTCTTTAGCGTGAAAACTCTAATAACGTGAAACGGTGTTAGTTTTGTAACGCTGAACAATATCTTTGTTTCGTTTATCGTTTTAATACGCGTTGCAAAACGTTTGATTCTATAAAATGTAATATTTATTTTCATTTAACGAGCAACGAATTGTTTTCTTATTCGATATCCGAAGTTTGCATTTGGATAGAGAATTTTAACCACGTCTGAAAGGCACGCAAGACCTTGAAGAGGCTAGGCGTTTCCGCGAAAACAACAAATGTTCGTTGTTCTTGCACTTTTAGCGACACGTTTAAGGGCTCTCTTTGTGCACGGCTAGGCGCCAGACCAGCCAATGGGGCTGGTTTATTGCAATGGTTCGCACATTTACAGTATGATCATTGTACTCTTCCGTCGTTTGTACCTCCGTTCCGTGCAAAATGGGTGCCACTGAATAAATGAACGAGCATAATAATTCACTCAGCAATAATAGACGCGATTAGATACGAGCCCGGAGTGTGAATGAGACTTAATTCCAGGCCGACAAGTATTCGGGACGTTTATCGCGCTGCGATTTTTACGATGGCGGACAACGTTAGCTGCAGACCTTAATTACATTATCGCAGGAATCAAAATTTCCAATTCCGTTTCGCATTCGTTTCTTTTATTTACACTTCAGAAACGTACCATCAAGCGAGGAAATTAATCGAGAAAAATAAAATCGCAGCGAGGTAAATCGATTATAAAATTTCTGTCGGGGCGGTACAAAAGCGCGTAACTTTTCCTCGTGGCGCAAAAGGGGGACTACTTTCTCTGAAAGGGAACATATTCTCGTACCTGTCACCGCGGTTTTCATTCTGTCCGAAGGGATCCGCTTTTTTTTCCATTGTCGTCCCGTTCAGGCCGCCTCTGAACTGGTTTCAAAATAATAAAGGGCAACCCTTCTCCCCCCTCCACCTTGCACAAAAGACAGTGACCCAAATTCAGGACCTGGATTCGTAAGGTTACACGCGACCTCGAAACGTGAACCCAGGAAAAACAAAAAATCCAGAAATTTTAACCTACAAGCGGTGGAAATTGAACGCGTGGTCTTAGGGGGTCAAGGTCATCGCAAGGGCACTCGCGTGTCTCTTCAAATGGAATGTATGCCTCTTATTTAAATGCTGGACACTATATTCGCCAAATTATCTGTACAGAAAATTCTCCATGGATTGTTATTCACGCATTAAGCAACAAAGAACTTTCTGTTTAGGAAAACTGCTATTTTTTATCTCTAATTTTAGAAAAATACAATGTCCGGATGCCTTTCTTAAGACCAGAATCATTTTGTGCACCCAAAAAATACTCCATCAATTATTATTCTCGAAAGATATGTCCCTGCGTCCCGAAATAGCTTCTGTTCGATCATCCATGACGCTGCTCTATTCTGCGTCCCCAAAAATCTTCCACCCCAATTTGCACCGCGTTGCTTATCAACGAAATCGTATTCCACCGTCCCAATTAGCCAGTGATTCACGCACAAATGGCCTTGAACCTCCTATCCGCGCCGTCATTAATTAAATGACGCGAACCGGGTGGGGAGGAAGAAACGCGTAGGGTAGATATGCAAGAACGATGTCGGGCGAACGCGGACACCTGCGAACGGGAATAGTCGCTGTAAGTTACGAAAAAGAGAGAAAAAAGAAATGGTCGAAAAAAAGGGCAATATAGGCGGCAGGCTAGGTCCGGTATATGACAGCTGCTGTCACGGGTGGTGCTTTGACCATGTGCTCGGTGCACGCTCAGTATTACCAACACTCCCGTTTGGCACGTCACGAGACCTAGCGCGGGGCGTGAGCCTATGGTGAAATCGACGAATCCTGCGCCTATGGTTATCGATTTCTTCGTTCAATTGATTTCGTGGTCGACGACTGGGAGTTCCCCGTAAATATTATTATTTTTCCTCGACGGATACGTGTCTTCGGTAACTTTATTTATGAGAACATTGTGCCCGTTTTACCGCACATGGCCCTGTTCAGGGAAAGAACCATAATATCCGTAATAAAATACTAGCGTTATTTTAGGCAGCCATGTTTAGAAATATCGTACATATGAGGCTACTAATGATCTATTACTATGAAAGGGTGAATTGAAGCTAAAACTACATAGGCGCAGGAAACGGTAATCGGAATAAGAATTCAGACCCCAATTTCTACTCTAATATTTAAGAATTCATCGCGTATTTCCCAGGTCACGATCAAAACACCAAACACGTAGCCTGCAATAATCTCGAAAATGAGAATTGCAAATTCTGCTGGAATGGAATAATGCAAGAGAGAACAATAGCACGAGGCAAAGCAGGTCTAATGGTCGAGAACACAAGTATACTCGGGCTCGCAAGAAATACGAGTCCAATGACCACGCTATAGTGGAAAGATATTTCAAACTGACACAGAAGCGCAAGTGCAATTATAATTAGTCCAATATAACGAAGTATAAAAGTCAGGGGAAGCACGTAGAAATGTCAAGATCACCCTAAGCGATAGGTGGAAGTAACATTTAGATCGAAGACGAACTGTGAACAATCGAGGTCGAGCTGAGAGCAAACTTTGGACTTTCTGGGGACTCGGCTCGAGACGGAGACGGATAACTGTCCATTTCGTAATTGCTAGGCCTCCCGTAGGAGAGACAGATGCGCATAGATATCGGCCCGCAACCCTCCTACCAGTCTCCTGGATACCGTACAATTGGAATTTGTTGTACAGGACTGTCCACAAGTAGTTTCGCTGAATACATTATACTCATCACCTAACGACAACTAAGCTGCACACGAATTTAAAATTCAGCCATGTTTTATTCAGTAACGTTCAAGCTAGGTCAAGAATCCTGATAGACAGAAAGGACTCCATGATCGGCAGTGTTTGTTTAAATTTATTCAGAGGTCTAGGTAGCTCGTATGATGAATAGATTAGGATTTGGTCAAGATTCTAGGTGGATACATGCACTTAAAATAAGCAGAATAGTTAGAAATTTAATTTACTGATATGTAATTTGATAGCACCCAGTTCTGACTGGGTCAAGAATCTCAAATTTTCTCAGAGGACATCGTTCTTGGATGTTCCTGTACAATCTGCACAAATTTGGTCAAGGTTGTAGGTGGTACCTAGTGATCCTAGCGTAATATCACCTAGAAAACTAGTTTAAAACACTGAAACGGCACTGACCAGGTCAATAATCCTCATAGTCCCAGAGGACATACTCCACAAATGCTTTTGTTTCAAATTTGGTTAAGGTTCTAGGCAACCTAGTGAGTCCAAGGTAATATCACCTAGAGAGTCTACTAAACACTTAGCAACATAGTGTTTGGTAGCATCCAGCTCTGCCTGGGTCAATAATCCTCATAGTCCCAGAGGACGTAGTCCACAAATGGTTCAGTTTCAAATTTGGTTAAGGTTCTAGGTAGCCTAGTGAGTCCAGGGTAATATTACCTAGAGAGCCTACTAAAAACTTAACATAGTGTTTGGTAGTATCCAGCTCTGCCTGGGTCAAGAATCCTCATAGTCCCCGAGAGCCTAGTCCACAAATGGTTTCTGTTCTACCTTTGGATAGGGTTCTAGGTGGCTTATTCTAATATAGTATCATCTAAAGACCTGATTAAAAATTGAATAACATAGTGTTTGGAATGACTTAACGTTGACTGGGTCAAGAATCCTAAAATGCTCAGGGTACATTGGTTATGGACGGTGCTGTACTGGCGATTTAGATGCGGTCGCGATTCTAGGTGGCCATGCGATCGTGGCGTAGCTGAAGTTGCTGGTGGTGGTGGTGATGGTGGCAGTGCTTCCGGTGGCGGTAGTGGGGGGCGCTTCGACTGGTCGTTCTGGGAGGGTTGCATAATACACCGACCATCGAGCTGCCAGGGCGTTGACTTTGCACGGCGTTACGTTTCTTACGCTTAGCTTCTCCCCCATTGCTAATATCGGTCCCCGTGGTTCGTCTTTTCGCATGAACCCTCGGATTACTCGCGAGGCACTCGCTGCGCCGTGCTTTTTCTTTGATTACCCCGTGACAATTGTAAAGTAGGGCTTCGTTGTGGTAGTTGGATCGCGCTCGGCGGAGAATTGTGCGCGATCAAGTTGGTGAAATGGGCGGACATAAATGTCGTTTACGTCTTTCGCGACGATTTTCATTGTACTGCGTGATTTGTGCGTCTGGGTTGGGCGCTAGTCTGAGAGAAAACGGAAGTGTCGATGAGATACATCGTTGTAACGTTGCCTTTCGTGTGTTCTTCAACGAGGACATCATTTAATTGGCAATAATAACGATATTCGTGCTCGAAGGTGCAAGCTTGGGAGTTGCTTCCACCCCCATTCGTCTAACATTCTTTAATACTCGCTCTGGATGCTAAATTTTACATTATACCAGAGATAAGAATTGGGTAATGATCCTTGCAAGTGATATTGAGACTGGCAGACTACCTTACTCAATTTTAGTATTTATTGTAATGTCTTTGTTTCGTCGAAATGATATTATTTGTTATTCTGTTCAGCATAATAAGCGGTTATTTCAATGGTAATGAGGTTACATCATGCCCAGACAGTGAGTAACGCTCCTGTTTGTCGAATAAGGGTTGTATAACGCGATGAGCAATAAGCTTTCAGGGCGTTGAATATCTGCAACGTGTTTCTGTCCGTTCCGTCTCTCTCCCTTCTCGCCCAGTGTCGTTGCTCTTGTTTGCACACCCTTAATGCACTTAGCAAACGCGAAAACACGGATCTATAATTCTTCTCGGCGCCGTTCACGGCGAAGGGAACGAATTAAAATCGCCAATTAAGTAATGATAAATTTTATTCTTTCGCTCCGCTTGTGCATTACCCCATTTCGACAAAGTAGGATCTTTTCTTTTTTGACACACTTGAGGCAGTTTTCCTTTCTCAGATTTTTGATAAAGAACAACCCCTATTATATTACTTGAAATTAAGTGTACAAGATATTGCCGTTTCTGTGTTACAATGGATCGAATATCCTGAATTCAGGTTTATCGATTGATGATGACGTTGTGGTTTCTTTTATAGCGCGACGTCGTGCAAGACGGGATTAAATTTTCTTGGGCACGAAATCGGAAATCCCTCGTAGATTTCGCGTGACCAGTCGCTTTTTCCCCATCGGAGCGAATGTCGATAGGAAGAAAATGCTTATTTCATTCTGAATCGATTACTATTTCACGTAAGCCAGAGTTCCTCCAAGTATTACGCTCACAAAATATTATCAAAATGCAATATTTTGTTGATTATGGTAGATTTCGTGCATTTCCAATCAAACGATTCCACTACTGCAGCCCAAATTGGCTAATTTAAATTTGTTTAGCTCGCTCGGGGGCTAAACGCATTTTCAGCGAAATTTAACAGTTGACTCGAGCGAATCGATTTCATCCGTCTGCTTCATCCCTTTGAGACCGGGCTGGTTCTGTCACGGGTCACGAAACGTGATATCACACGGTCGATTTACAAGCTCAAAGGCGATTTGCAAGCTCGCCGAAGTCAACGCCCTTTCGATTACGTTGTACGATCCCATTCCTCGAAAGAAAACGACGTTATCAGTCCGTAGCCCCCGTAATCAGCTCCCCCCATCTATCTGGGCGATCGCTATGGATTTTAGAGGAACCTTAAAAGAATATTTCTTGTCTGTTTTGATCATAGTAGCTTAATGGTTACAAATTCCAGGATATATTGTCTTCCCTTTTCTACTTTTTATTGCCGACCATCCCTGTCAAGCTATATCTAGGTTAATTACTTGCTCCTATTTTGCTTGGCTAACTGATATCTTGCTAATTTATGGAGAAAAACAATCTACATAGAAGTAGAATCCCGTTAAACACGATGATCAAGCAGAATTTTTTGAATAACAACTACGAAGCGGGTAGATTGCTTTTAAAAGCAATTCTACAAGAAAATGAATATTTTCGTGCTCGAAGAAGACCAAAAAGTGGTCGAAAAAGTTTAGTGAAAGTATTGCTCTAACAACCCTGGAGTTGCAACGCAGTGTCGAAGCAATTTATAGCGTTCTATTATACACGAACTTTCCGCACGAGTGTTCAGTTTACCGATCAATTTTTTATGAAACGCAAAACAAGTTAACTTTCAAATAAACAGTCAGTCGAATTTACTAAATTATTACCGATCTAACTTAAGTACAGTTGTGTATTTAGTTAGGCAAGGTGTATAGTCAGTTATAGACCCTCCATTTTGTTCATTTTTGCGGCTCCGAATTTCTCCAACTATGATCGAATGGATCCCTAATAAAAAGGGCGTTTGAACAACATTTTTAGAGTGTCTGCTGATTTTGCTCGATCAGGGCAAGACCTAAGAGTTGAATAGTACCGGCATTTAGGGTTAGAGACGACACCCAAGCTACCGAACGACGACCAATCTCGAAACGATGGCCTCCTTTTCGCCATAGATTAAAAAGGTCTCCGGGCGTTGGAAACTGAGATCGGCGGCGTCCATTAATTCAATCGCGCGCTAAGAAGGATCGCTCGGAGATACCGCGTCGTGTGACTCTTTGGGTGTTCTCACGGCTGCGAAATTGCCAATACAATCGTGACATCACCAGCGGGGAATTCAAATTCGAATTGTGCGGCACGGTAGCCGACACAAAGAGGGCTTGATTCACCGCCAGCGTGGTTTGATCTACTGCCAAATCAGCCGGCCAATATTATTGCCATTTAAGAGCGTCGGCACACAGTCGCGGCGCATTCTGCGCGCATCAAATTCCGTTGGTATCAATAAGTAATATGACATCCAGGGAGGACATATATATACGACGGTCACCGAGGCTTATAAAGGTCGATTGTGCCTCTCGGAACGGTTATCCTTTTTTTAGAGACCACCGAAGTTAGGCCCTCCTGTTACGATCCGCCACGGGGACCACACGCGTCGATCTCCTTCTGTTTCGCGACACTACGCTCTCTCGCGTGCTCGAGATCGTTTGGAAGAATTTAATGCGACCCCCAGACGCGATCAGTAGTCTGCCATCGGTCTCCCATAGTCGTCACCTATTATGTAGTTTCATTAGCCAGATATTGATAGGCCAGGCTGTCTCATACGCTATCAAAAGCGATATTTCTGGAGCTGAGTCGTCTCTTATAGACTAGAGCTTCTGCTTGCAAATTTTTGTTTAACAACTATATAGATACACTAACCGACAAACATTAAGATACAAGATCCTTTGAGATTCTCTGAACATTCTTTGTTCAAAGTAATGACATAATTTAAGCGAAGTATGCCCCTTAATTTTTGTTACAAAGCATTTGCATGGCTTATTTAACTTAAGATTGTAGACCAACAGGTTTTAAGGTTAGGTCACAAAATAGCGACCTGCTGAACATCGTCCTTTCACTTTGCTTTCTCGGCTATATATCATCTTTTTATGTGGTCGAACATGTACTTTCTTTATTCATGACGGAGAATAAAGTCGTTAAATAAAAAAAGATTTGCTTCGCGAGTACGCGCTCCATCGAGGTACAGTTCAGACTCATGGATTAGTAAAAAAATTGCAGGTCGTTGGACAAATTCGGTTCGCAGACAAAATTTGCTCCAGTGACCGACGAATAAACGAATAAGGAGGTGTTTTGTCGAATCTATCCGTCGAGGTCCAACTGTCGTAACGAACAGTGTTGAAGTCACATGGAGATCCAGTGTAAAAGGTTAATCGGTCCAGTTCGAATCCAGCCTTTAAGAGGCTAACAATATTCGAACGGAAAGAAGTTGCATAGGTGAGGCAGCTAGAGTCGAGTGACCTCCTGCCCCCGGCCTATCACCCCTTACATCCACCGTTCTCCTCGTGGCACCCTCGTGGCACACGCCCCTCTCCGCCCCCAGCCTGCCGCCACCCCGAACCCCCGCCGCAAGCCCAGCTTTTTCTCGGGGGTTCATCGATCGCCCCCAATCACCCACACCTGCCATCTTGCCTCTCTCTATCCCCTTAAAACCCCGAATACTTTCTTGCCGCGACTCTTGGCTTTTTCATTTTCTTGATTCGTATTTCTCGCCCAGTCCCGGGAGGTTCTTTCACACCACCTTGAAAGCTTCGATGAATTTTCAACCCTCGCCCCTTCTGCTACTCTCCCCGTTTCAAGGGTGGCGACGTTCTGCGCTTCGCTTAGGATTATTCTTCGCCACTCGGGAGTTCACATCTGGATTTTTGGGTTAACATTATTTCGTAGCTTCACGCATACATACTCCGACTATTATTTAAGGGAATAATTTTATCAATTTCAAGCTTCCATTCTAATGTTTCTTCATCCGTATTTTGTATATTTATCATTTCCTACTATGTTCGTTTGTTGCAGTAATAATCGTAACTAAAAATATCGTTCGGTGCCGGCCATTCGAGTCCATTTTCGTTTCCATTTCCCGCATTCTTTCAATTCTTGAGAACCTTCAACCTCGGCTGGTCTCTTTATCTTCCGCAAACACCGAACTTTCATTTCACGGCTTTGTTCCCCTCATCCCTTATTCCATTTCCGGATCGGTCGACCGTGATTCTATTTCACTTTCCATCGAAATTAGTTTTTCTTTCTGATCATTTACTCTTCGCTGTTTTTAATCTCCGAGAGGAGCAAACATTTATTTTTCTACCTCTTTGCCCCTCGCGCTCGAGACTCAGGAAGATCGTGACCGTTAGGGACTTCTCTTAGGGAGCAGAAGTCCCACGAAGAGCCGTTTAGAAATTCGTTTCGCGATCGTTACAGAACTTACGATCGTCGGTTCAAAAGGGCCCGTTGCCGAGGTCGCGCGGATATCGATGAACCGAATATTAATGGCCGTCGGCTGTAACGCCAATTGCTGTTAATTATCAGCACGCATCCACCTCAATTGAGGCTTGTTTCTGCGCCACCCTCTCCGCCGTTGTTCGCCACCGTGACGTGCTCCAACACACTACGATGCCACACGCATTTGGTAAGGTCACGGTCGCAACGAGCTTCAGAAATTTCAGTCTCCTCCTCGCTCGACGCGATATGCCTCTCTAGAGGCGGCTGCCGCGACCCGCTATAGCCACTACTTCGTTCCAATTCACTAAAAGTACCATGCAATATCTCGCGTGGTACACCTGCTAGAGCCATACTCGAGAACTCAAAGACTCCACGACACGTAGAACTTAGTCTAACCACAAGGTTTTAACTATAAATTAATTCCAATCTAGTTGCCTGTCACCTGTCAGACCTATTTTGTCAGTAGATGGCGGTTGTCTTTCGCAAGTGAGTTTGAACCACGGATCCTCTTATAGGAGCTTGTTTCTAACTAAGAGACAAGTCTGTGACAGGATCCCTAGAGCAGCCTTAATAACGATAATATGACATTGTTTTATTAATAAACGTGCTTGGGTATCTTTATTAGCACATGTTTGTCTGGTTCGAAGCCATCTACTTTAAAGCCATCCCTCGCTTGAATATGAAGTTAATAGTCAGGTATGCAGTTCTTGGGACTCCTAGCTTTAGTCTAGCGACACCCAGACGCACCTAAGTTGAGCTATGGGTAATTAACTTGGCTTTCGAACCAGGAATCCTTTATACAGAAATGGACGCAATAGTAAGTAGCAACATGTGACGTGATCGGAATGAACGATTCTAGAATGCATTTTACTAGGAGTTGTCTATGCCTTCCTTTACAATCTCCCACGCTTCTAAAGCTATACCTTCTGCAGACTTCGAGACGCTACCTAAGTAAGGCTACGGCTAACTAGAATTTATCTTACAGTTTTGTAATCCTTCGTGTGGCTATGATAGTACCTGCCCTAACTCTATTCTTTAGAACTAACGATTTCAGGAGTAGTATGTAGATGTTAGGCATCCTAACCCTTCTCTAACTAGGAGCTAGAGCAATAGGGGTACTTTAAAACTGAAGATTCTATATCTGCAAATAAAATTTGTAAATAGCATCGACTGTCCACTGTTTGATGTCACATGCATTTGGTAAGGTCACGGTCGCAACGGGTTTCCGAAATTTCAGTCTCTTTCTGCGCTCGACGCGATACGCCTCCTCTCTATAGGTGGTTTTCGCGGCCCGCTATAGCCTGCACTCCATTCCAACCCAATTCCTTTTCTTTCATAACCGCGATGCGGCCTGGGCGATTTCCAACGATTCCCAGCCGGGCGGAAATTAATTTTCATGGGGGAATTCGGTCAGATTCGGGGACGGGGAACACGCCGGAAATCGAAACGTTACCTCTGGACAACCGATTCGCCAGAATTTTATCAAAATTGGCTCGCTCAAATAAAGTGTCACAAGCTGCCTTCTCGGGAACCAATGACCGACGTCATCTACTTTCGTAAATTTCAATTAAAATCTTCAAATCACTAACGACAATGTTTTTAAATATCAAGCAAGTCGATTTGAAACGTGAGTTAAACTGTTGGGGACGATTGGCGACACCGAAACAGGTGTTTGTGTCGCTCCAATTGAATCAATTATCGCCCTGGTGGTCGACTTTGCATACAAAATGCGCAAAGTGTCGGGAGAACAACTGACAAGGACAGACAACTACCAATAGAAAGATTTATTGCACGAATTGTGTCGTAGAAAATTAATTTCTTTTGACGAATTAATACTCACCGAGCCCGCCCCAATCCTACATTAATCAAAATATATTGTTCCAGTCTATATTTCAGTAGTGTTTCGTATTTCCCAAATTATGTCTTTCTCATGACAAAACAAATATTGTAGCAGTCTCGATTACAATTGGACACCTTGAGAAAGGCGAAAACGAAAAGTGGACGTCGGGTAAATAAACTCAGCCGAGTAATCGAATCACGAATAATAATTAGCGATAACGATGTGTCACAGACATACAGAGGCGCGACGCACAAATTGTCCGATTCTAACGAAACTGGAACGTGAACGTATAAAATGGAATATTTGAAAGGTGAAAGACAGAAATGCCACGGGACCGTGATAAGCATTTACGTTTGTGACATTTCCTACGGTGTCGTGCTAAACTCGATTCTCACCGCTATGTGACGGATGAGGGTAGCGGATTTACATTTCCAAGCGATAAAGATTCTATATCTGCAGCTTCCTTTGGGTACTAGATATGCAATATGCAAAATCCTTTAAACGCTTGTTTCTGTCACTATACCAGAACCGTCACACGCGACAACGATTATGAAACCTAAGTCAATAATTCCCTTCGTTCCACGTTTGCGGACATTTTGATGAGTTTTGGTGCGAATGAAAAATTTATCCCTTCTGATTAAAATCACCACGTTTGAATTCAATAAACCATCTTTTACAAATTGGATATGACGGGCATTTTAACGGATCGATCTGTTGTTAGACAGAACAAATTTGGTCAAAAGTGGGACACGAGAGGGAACGTAATCGGAATCGGTGGAAGACGGCGTCGAGCACTTCCGGTCGCGGTATTCGGTGGGACGCGACACTATATATGGCTGGCGTCCATCACGCTGCGACGAATACGACGCACGCAAATTTCTAGGTCGACACGACGCAGCAGGGAAGGTCAGGATTGGTTCAAGTCCAAGCGAGTGGTCGTCGTGGCCGTCGGCGTCGACGGCAACGCGTTCACCTCGTCGCTAGTCGATCTATAATTAGCGAATTTCCGCGGAGCGCTTTGCCACTCGCTGGAAAGAGACAGCGCTTCGTCAGCATCTTCTTCCTCTTTCGTTTCGTTAGACGAAACGTTACGGCGAGGTAATCGGTGCACCTCAATCGACGGCTTCAAACCGGTTTAACAAACAATTTAATTACTTTCCGTTCGTAACTGGAGCAGTTCGAAAGCTTGTCGAATTAAAATTGCACCGAGAATATCGGGACGCGCACTAAAAGGTCTAGATTAGTTGTTAAAATTCTTTTTTAAATATAAATGATTCTTAATCTTTGCACATGGGTCTTTGTGCTTGGTTGAAGCGCCATTATCACACGGTGAAGGAAAACCATGTAATTTTGTTTAAAATAATAAGGGTGAGCTTCGAACGCCATCTACAAAATAATGGTACCACCATATGATAGCTCCTTCTGTTCATAAACCTTCCGCTAACAAAGTCAGATATCACCTTCAGTGTTAGGAATTACACCTAGGGATGCTAAATATAGTTGAATCAAAGTCACTTAAAACTTTTGAAGGAATAAGCCTGGCCACCTTCGATCGAGTCAAAATCCACTTGGCCATAGGATCACATTCCCCCACTCCAAACCCCGTCAAACACACGTTTGCAGAGAGAAGAGAGAAGAGTGAGAATGACTAAGTGGTCTGATGGGCGTGGTTGAAAGATATAGTGGTGGGGTAATGGCCTTGAGCGGTCAGTAATCCCGAATAACTTTAAACGCGTTATGGATATACTCTTTACTCGACGAAAGAAACTCGGAATAAGATAGGGGGGGCAGAGGTACCACCTCGATCGCCCAACATCTTCAGCGCAACCCCGTTGACTATCAGGCCCCACATAAAATTGGATAAAATTATTTCAAGCGTCGTATATTGACCAGACGCCGCGGCAAGTATTCCGGGAACGATTCCGCGAAGGTCGATTCAAAGTGGGAAGCGCGGCAGCGAAAGCTCAAAAGAGCGGTTATCAGAGGCAGCGTTGCATCGCGGATGCAGATCGCTGGGGCGGCGATAGGTGTTGGTAGGCTCCTCTATTTTCGAGGCATCCGGCCACCTGCGGAGTCTCATCGCCAGAGCGTGGGTTGCCGTGAGATGGAAGGGACATCAAGATCCCGGAGGAGCTCTGGCAACAGAAACGAGAACGGTCAAAGAGAGGCGCGCGTCAACGCAGATGGAACCAAGGTAATGTCAATAAACCGTTGGTTCCTTTCCTGGAAGGTGCGCCGCGCTCGTGATACGCACGTGGAAGTGATCGGTCCATCGGGGTAAATATTTACGAATCCCGAGTGATCGATATCCGCGAGGGTACACGGTTTCAAAGTCAAACTCTAGCTAGACTCAGCTTAAATTAGACACCTCTCGGAGTCGCCGGTTCTCGAGTGTTGCGCTAGCAGGGGTGCCACTCGAGACGATTCTATCAAACATCGGATATAGCCAGCAAACTGAGAAACAGAGGATGCTGAATAGTGTTTACAATTAACGTCAGATCCAAGGATCTCCTAATTTATCAGCAGAAACCCAGTTAGCCGCAAGATTCTTCTAAACGATGGTACGAACAAAGGCAAACAGATGCTTAGGAACACAGTATCCAAAGATTCCCAGTCAAACCATAATTAGAGGCGTCTGAGAACCTCGGTTTGAAGATAGTACCTTGGAAGTATCAGCTTAGTAAGGGTACTGTGCAAGGTGTTGCGATGTAGGCAGATGATCAAACAATACCAAACACTTAATAGTCTTAGGATTGTTAGTTTCAGAGTAAGTTCTGTGGCACACGTTAACTTCATTGCCATGTAAAAGATCTCCAGTTTGGGAACCAACCTCTAGTTACAACCCTTGGCAACTGAATCATTGTCCAAGTTAGGCTCGTGTTAGAGTCGTTGGTGTTGCATTGACTCGATGAAACCTCAGAGATAGGTAGGAGGCTGAATAATAGTGAATTATTAAAACTTCATTCTCACGTGAAAAACGTTCAGTCTGAAAGCTTATTCCTTACTTAGCATAGTCCAAGTTAGTTGGAGTCATCACTTCGAAAGTGCAGGCGAAGCAGACACTCAATACTTCATTTCTAGTTAGCCTGTAGCACAAGTTAAATGCGATTTGTAGTCGTTAGGTCTGATTTATAGCTCCGACAAAAGGTTTACGCGATGTTCTGTATTGGAATAGGTACTTGGTGTAAATTTCGCTAATTTTACTTTGCATACCTATGTAGAATTCCCAATATCGAAGGCCCAGTATGAAGGAAATTTGAATCTCGAGAATCTCTGACAATGTTCTTCCAACAAAAATCGTTCGATAAGTTGATTTTGATTTTAAGAAAATTTTTGGATGTAACTTGTTTTAAGTTTCTACAATTGGAAACAACCAGAATGTCCTGACGAGGTTCCACAAAGTCGATAACCCGTTAGTCTTGTTGACAGACGCATAAAAATAGATTTCAAAGTGGAGGACAATTCGAGTGTTCCACGCCCTATCGCTTCAAACTTTCTGTTTCAATTATTTGCTCGTTTCTCGGGTGCGCTTCTTGTCCCCCGGAAAAAGAGTATCTGACCAAAGGATGCGAAGAATTAGCGGATTTCCCGAGCCTTTAATCCTTTTAATCGAAACCGGTCTCTTCAAAGACTCTGTCGAGCGCTTCGTTTCTTTGATTTCCTTGAAACTGATTTTTTCGCTTTAGATTCAAACCGAAACCGGGATTCTTTGTGTTTTCTGTAGATTTAGAACGAACTGAAGCCATTTACATCGTCAGAATTCGTTCTTTCGTCATACATTCTCGTCTTACACCAACATCTCAGCAGTCTGTGGTCGTATTTACGCGATTTTATACGTAGTCCGGTGACTTTGTTAAAATATGAATTATGGTAGCACTGCCCTAGTGGTAATTTCGATCGTAGCACGCGAAATGTTGTAACATTTCGCTCGAAAATGTCGCCGTGCTGGTCACGTGTGAGACAAGTTATGCTCGATTTGCACGGAATAGCAAGACAAATTTCGAACTAGCACTGTTTCAGCCCACGTGGTCTCCGACCGGACTAATAAAGATGGCTGAAGAATGTGTTCCGAACAATTCGACATCGTTGTCCTACATATCAAATATGACGTCGAAGGCACTTCTCTAAATTCGTCGGATACTTAAAAATATTCTGTTTCTTTGTACGTTTCCAGTGATTTTTTTATTTTACTTCAACTTCAGTCTGGCTTCGCTTTTTACTTTGAGTCGATGTAAACCGACGAAGTTTTAACGATTCGATAGCCTCGCCACATGCCAAGCATGGGTAATGAATATAAAGTAGCGCAGCTGGGGAAATATAGGAGAATTATGCCACTGTTCTCTCCATTGTTTGTCTCACAGGCGCCGACACAATTTAGGAAAAAGCGGAAGAAAATAATGCAGATTGAGGCGACGTGACAGCAAAGCCTAGATGGCGCGCTTAAAATATTGTCTACGGCAGAAAAAAGGCAGGCCGGCGAAATGGCCGAGGCTTGAAAGTAAAAGGATACTTTACGGACATGCCTCTGATAGCTCGTTCCGCGTATCAGACAAATGTGCAATCTTACTTAACGTTGGATATTGTCGCTGAAAACCCCAACTCAAACTGTAGTTACAACTATAACTGCAACTGACACTTCCATTACAATTTCAACTATAGCACTGAGAGTTCAAGTACAACTTGAACTTCAGCTTTCAATTATAAGCACAGCTACAATTACAAGTACAACTCAACTGCTTTAATTCCAAGTTCAACACCAATGTAATCTCAAATATAAACAATGCTCAACAAATTATGTCCGCTCTCATTCGCATACTGCGTAGCGATATTTTTATGTACGTTGCGCCTATCACTTCAACAGCGTTGTATAGGCTCAATAACGATTGTCACTTAACACCCCTACAGCCGTGGGAATCAGGGATCAATGTCTGGAGCCCTTGAGTAATCAGCGACTCTGAATTAACTGAAAAAATCGCAATCGCGAAAGTGTGCATAAAACGATCCTCAGAAGTCGTAAATCACAACCGTAACATCGGAGTTATGGTCATCATTGATTGGTACAAACTCTCACTCGAGCTGCTCGCAGGGAGCAATAATAACACTATCTTAAACGTCACATTAGTGTACCATGAAAGAGCAAACAGTGTCTTAATTATGTTCGATTGGACGTTGGTTTCGACGCATACGCAACTTCTCGCAAGATAAATTTTCCACCTTTTTTCAAATTTAATTCGCCTGGATGTGTCTCCATTTTTGTTCAGAATACGCTACTATGTTGCTACATGAATATAAACGTGAAAAGTAAAAGCTAGAGCAAAAATTGTTCGAAAGGTGGTGTTCTTAACTTCGAACCGATGCGTCGCGGAGGACGATCGAAGGACCTCGGCTTACGTAAAACCTCTTTCGCGCTCTATCGAATTTCCTGGCCACCCGACGGCGGCCTGCACGGCCGTATGCGCCTATTACGTCGCCTTTACGACCTCCTCGTAAACGTCCAGGCCCGCGAAATTGATAGACCACTATGTTACACGCACGCACACCCGCGCACGCGACAGACTCAATCCCATCCAAGCGTCGTGTCGATGTCTTCTTCCACTGGTCTGGCCAATGATCCGCTGCCAGACCTATGGTCGCTCCATCCCCCTGGATCACTATCGTAAACGCTCAATGGCAGCTGGAGGCTAATTTTTTCCGTCAGGTTTGCAGCCATTTAACGATAAAAACGTTCGAGAGAAACTATAATTTATGCAAACATTGAGAAATATTGAACGGCCGGGGCAACTAAGATGGACCTTATCTTTTCATTGGCGGAGGCAAGGGTAACCTGGAGAAATAGATACTTGGATATAGGTTATCTCCTTTTAGGTCTATCGCGTGGTTTTAGTGCCCGGAGGTGTCGTAATCCAAGAATATTGTTGTGTGTTTGTTTCGAAATTTTTATCGAAACTGAATCTAAAGGACGTAAATGTTATATGGACGTTGGGCGTTCGAGAATTGTTTCTCGAAAAGGGAAGAGGTTCGGAAAACAGAATACCATAAATTACGTACAACGTGACGTCATGTTCAGTTTGCCTGTCTCAAAAAATATAAAGATAAAGTAGAGGGAGAAATTTCTTGAAATCGTTTTTTCTTCTTAATTATGGACTTGTTCAATATCATACTATATTGTCAGTAATAATGGCCAAACTTTCCCCGCCGGTCTCGACAGCGCTTCGGAAGATTAGACGTTGCCAAAGTGGACCATCGTAAAAAAAAAAGTATAATCGTTTCGAGCAGACAACTCTGTGACCGTTCGATGATGCTCCGACAGCGTCCTGATTATTTTCTGGTGACTTTACGAGCGAGTCGCGACTCCAGACGCCGTCCAGACGCGAGTGGTTCAGCGCGAATAAATCTAGCTCGCCTACGCTCGCTGAAACGGCGCCGGTGTCGCGGACCATGTGAAAATTATTCGCTACTAGTAGAACTTCGCAGACGACTAACCCCCTTTTGTTTAAAAATACAACCACCGGAGCCGTCGAAACCGACGGACCACCCAGAAATTTGATGAAACATGGAGCACGCCTAGCGCCACAACTCTGTTAAGCATCTAATTACGGTACGCGTACACTGCTGCTGGCTTTATTGCTTCGAACGAAACGTTTATGTCGCGTAATAAATCGGAAGATTTTATCTCCAAGTTTTTATTCGATCACGGCGGGAAAAGGTTTATTTGATGTGACGGCGGATTCTGAAGCACTTTGGGTAATTTGTTTTGGAAATGCTGAGGTTAGGTGTCTTTTAAGAGAGGGGATAATGTACAATATAGGCGAAAAATAATGGTCGACGCGAATCATCTTCGATAAAATTGATAGTTTAAAAATATGAGGTAAGAGTAGGGTAAATTAACTTGAAAGAGGACGCCATTTTTCTGAAAGATCACACGGTGCGTCACGCGAATCACCTGAGAGCACTTGGCGCGCGCGGCAAATTTAAATCGTTCGACATTCGAATGGAAAAAAAAAGATAGAGGGATGAGGGCTAAGTGGCGGACGATACCGATAATCGAAAGAGAGGAACGCTAAGAAGGGAATCGTGAAACCGTCATAATTGATTGCGTGTTTCGCGAGTAGGGAGAAGAACCTTGGAGAGGAGACTGAAAGGAAGAAGGCAGTGAAAGAGGACGAGAGGCTCTCTAGCTGTTACGAGTACCACTGCTGACATTGCTACGTTGCTCCTTCATGCGAAACTGCGCGCCACACAGCGACAACCGCGATTTTTATTCCAAACGGCAATAAACAGATCCATCGCGACTCTTTTCCGCTCTCTCTGTCTGCTTTTTACGGCCTTCCACCTCCTCCTCCTCCACCATTGCTTCTTCGTCATCTTTTTACAACGATGGCCACTCATCTTCGACGATGGGCGATCCTGTCGACAATACTTCGAAACGTGTATTCCTCGAAATAATTAGAGGTTAGATGTTGCCCACGATAATTTTATCGTGTCGATATATCGCGAATCTATTTATGTCACAACTCGACATTTTTCAACGTGGCGCGCGCGACACCTCGAAAGATATTCCATCTATCGATTTGAAATTTAAACACGTTACAGGAAAATTATCTAAAAAACGAATTACCTAAACTCTGACTACTTTATCGAAGCGATGAAACTTTAATAATTTTACATCGAAGAATAATCACCGCGTCCCGAACGCCTCTCGCGTAAAATAAATCTGTAAGATTTATTTTATTCCGTTGACTATTTTCCAACGACTTTCGGTTGAAATATCCCTAACAATGCCTGTCGAGACGAAACATGACGATCGATGGCAGGTGCCGTTTTTCTCTTGCCTTCGAACGTGCGAATGTTTTCGTCGCGTCGCATCAAGGACGGTTCGTCTCGTCCGAAGTGTCTCCGTGAGACGAATTTGTGGGATGTTTTCTCGCAGACGGAACCTGGAAACGTCGCCCGTATAAAAATGGGGCTGAAAATAAAAGATTTTTCTTCTTTACAACGTAGCAAAATTTTCGAAAAACCAGACGAAAAATTCTCGATACGTTATGAACCTACGTCAGCTTCGATCATACATAATTTCTGGAATACTTGCAGTCGTTCTTTAAGCATTTAAAATTATGATTCAACAAATATATTTTGTCTACGATATAGTCTGCCGTATCATCATTTAACTTGATATTTCAAGGTTATATAAATTAACAGAAATCACGAGGTTCGATTATTTTTTAAACCAATCGTCTCGTGGTCACCGAAGAGCCTTCCGCGCGCGCGCCAAATTCAAATTACCAGATACTTGTTACGAACATTACAAAATGCTTTCTACACTGTTGCAGAGTGATTGCATGATTGCATAAAGACGAGGTACCTGTCCTGAATATATGTATATAATTTTCAAGCAGTAGTTGACCACAGTATCGCAAACATGGTCTGTCATGAGAGGTAGATCAAACCTGACGAAGGCAAACTTTGATCATGCCAGCCTTGACATTCGTTCTGCTTCGCTCCTGGCTCCATTGCTTGGCAAAAGGATTCGCGGGAAATCATTTCGTCTTTCTCAACCCAAAATCCTTTCTGTGAAGTGGATGTGATTGATGCCAACAGCCAGCACCCTGGGGGACCGACGATCTCGTTTCAGAAACCAAGGACGACCTCGTCGGCAACTCGTCGAGGACGATCCCTATCTCGGTAATGGTAGCGAAGGATTTTCGTGAAAATCGTAGAAGGGTAGGGGGGTATAATGCGCAAAAACACGATGAATCGACAGAGTCTCTGAACAAATAAGATAAACCGTGCTCCTTTCGTTCCCTCGTCAGCGACAATTCTCCATCCAGCCTCCTTTCTTACTGTCAAGGTTACCGAGATGGGATGATTGCTGGGCATTGTGGAGAGGATGATCTCGACCACTGGGAAAATTTCTGCAAGGAGACAGCAGATTGAAAAAAATATGTATTACGGGGATTCGCGTAATCGTTGCTTTCAATTGGTCCAGTTGAAAGGGATTTATGATGCTGGAGAAACGGCGGAGAGTGGTTACAGTTAGACTAAAGTTGCGTTAATTTGCTTGATGTTGCTAGCAGATTGTAATTGAGTTTTGCAGATAAGGTCGAGAGGTAATTGTCGAGTTTTTAGATACTGCATCCAATGGTGAACCCAAAGAAGGAAGCTAATAGGAACTTACGTTGCCTCTAATAACCAACGAATCGTCGAAACTTAAATATTTTCACTTCTATTCGTGATTTTTAGAGGTGGAATATTCGAATCCTTGAAGTTTCGAAATTTTGTCGCAATTTTTTATTACCACCCGCCAATGGCTTCAGAATCCTCTGTATCTTTGAACTATTTTTCTTCTCGAAGTATATTTTATACAAAATAGAATCTCTCCGTCAAGGTGAATCTATTTTCACGCTCGGATTGTACAGAAGTTACGAAATGACAACGATTCAGTGAAGTAAAGATCGCAGGTGGTGCGTGGCGGGGACGCGCGAAAAAAAGATGGCCGCGCCGAAATTACGGTCGAACGAAAGCGAATGCAATTACGCCGAGGAAACGGGAAATAATGAATTCAAGCCCCGTTTCTCTCGTCCTCTCGAGGGATTACAGTCGGAGTGCGATCAGAGAAGGGGAAGGGGCGTTGGGGGTGGGGGAAGGTGAGATTATTCCGGCCTGTGAAGTAAAGAGAATCTGGAAGCTATGACCTACTTCAATTTGCTCCTCTATATTCGTAGGCTCTCCACGTTCTTCACTTCTGTCGTCTCTGGTGGCCGTCGTTCGCCTTGTTGCTCATTCGACGTTTTCCACCCCCCTCTCGACACGGCCTTTCACCACCATTTGCCGAAGAGGCTGGCATCGAATAAATTCGAGGGAAAATTATTTTTGGCTTCCTGCGCCTCTCTAGTCCGCTTAAATCTTTTTTAACCCATTGTTGGTTTCGTTCGGACACTTTTACCCCGTTTGCCCTTCTCGTGGGTCTATTATTGCGTAAATTTCGGGCTGGAATCGTGTATTTCTTCTATTAATTACTCTCAGATAAGACAGAAGGATATTGTTATCATTAAAATATTGATGTTTTATCTATCGAGGCTTTGCAATATTTTGGAAATTATCAAAGCTTAGAGGACCTGTTTGTTAATGAACGCAACATATTTTGAAGAGCGTCTAATTTATGTGAATTCCATGAGTTCTACCTCCCGCAAGGCAGGTGTTACATAAGTAGATCGAATCGTACCACCTGGCGCACCGTACATTCCCCATATGACAACGCAAACTTCCCCCTCCTGCAGCTAGATATAGCAGTAACTGTAATGTTTGCCTCGTTAAGGGACTAATTACAAAGAAAACTCGTAAGTTGTCGGCGATAGTACACACAGAGGTCGTATAATAGCGTTCAAAAGTTTGCCAATAGTTACCTTGATAAATATGCTTTGGGGGAAGGAAATAAAAAGTGGAGTTATGGTAGATGGATTTAGAATGCTCAGGATTCAAATATTAGCTATAGATTGATTCCTATTTAAAATTGTACGATTGACACAGTCTGGCATGTAAATGATATTCCGTATACGTGCCAATCTGTGTCAATTGAACCAGCACAAACATGTCCATTTGCATCATCCCGTTCAAAAACATAGAGAATTGATGACCAAGGATCGCGTAAACGCATCACACATCGTTCAGCGTTGGAATATAGAAGTGTGCATAAAATAGAACACGTCACATCAAAACGGAGCTAGGTATGTGATTTTACGGAAACTTTAGTTTGTCACTGTAAGTTATTGGTTTTAGTTATCACATACTGTCGGTTCTAGGTGATAAATGGTTATGTACTGTTATTATCTAGGCTCTGCAATATAGGGAAACATAGTAAACAGGTTGTAGATACCATTATCTAAGAACAGTAGTATTAAGACGTAGTCTAGAATTATTACAATATTTATTGATAAACAATAGAACTCTGTTCTAGATTCTACCAGGGGTAGAAGTATTGAGACCTAACCTAGAACTACTTCTTTATTTATAGTTCTAGGTTTCGAGTAGCACCATACCATTAGGTTCTAGGTAATGATACCCACAAGACTAGTAGTAATAAAATGGAATCTAGAACTACCACGTGCTTACATTCCTGATTCTCCAAAACAGTAGTATCAAAACTTAACCTAGCACTGCTGTGTATGTTCTTGTAGTGTTTGAACTTAATCTGGAACTACTTCGTTGTGTGAACTAACACCATTTCTAGGTAGTATCGGATGCTATTGTGTTGTAGTAGTGCAAGAATCTAGCTCTCCAAACGTTTCGATTAATTTGTAACGATAAATTCGAACCTCCTTCCCCGCATCCAAAGTTGTAAGGATAATTGACCTAACGAGGACACGGCCTATAGAGGATCGAAATCGAGGTTCTCCAGTGGGATAGGGTAAACGAATCCTCAATAAGAGGTCCACGCGAACAAATTCTTCGCTACCAATTATACCCCGTTATCGACTGGCTGCGGCACCGATGACACCCCGGAATCTCTCCAGGATTCCGGGCTCCATTGGCGTAACTATGACCCGTTCACCGAAAACTCCGTTCAGTCTGCCCGCAACGCTGGTGCCGCGGCAATCGTGGCACAGTTGTTGGTCCGTGGGAATTGATATCGACGCCGTTTTCGAGAGAATCCCGCGAATCTCTCGCGAGGTCGGCCTAAAACCCGATAACGATCCGTCGCGCGAAAGCGCATTATTGGAAGTAGGCTGGTGGCGTGGGGTCAGGGGGGGTGAAGGGGAGCGGCTGAGCACGGGGGACTGGTACGCGGCAGAGACTGCATCCGCCAGAGGGATTGGAGGAAACGTCGTCGCGGCAGGAAGCGAGGTGCCGAGGTAAAAGAAACACTGTTTCGAGAAAGGACACCGTGTGGAAGATGCGGGCGGGTCTGGGGTTATGTCCGGGATTTCGCCGAGTTCACTGGCGCAATGCGGGGAGGCCAGACAACATGGCGCACCCTTCCCCTTTACGTCGAATTCGCACGCACACCGGCCACCGCACGGAACTATAAACCTTTAGCGGTCTGAATCTTTCCCTCGCGTTCCCAATAGGTTCGAATCAATTTTTCAACTCCTCCAATTTCACCCCTAAGCGCACGACTTCTACAAATTCGATCGAACGTGTTCAAATCACTCATAGGGTAATATATTTAACAATTCCATCTTATTAAATTTTATTCTGAACAATATATTTTCGGTGAAGAATTTTTTTCTCGAAAGCGCGTAGAAATTTGGGGCTGATGTCTATTCACCAAAAATGATTGTAATTGACCCCTGCAAGTAGAAATAATTTTTCCAGAACGATTTGAAATTTTTTATTTTCGCTGAATTTCAACACCTACTCTATGTTGATTTTTCTTAAAAATTCGTTATTCATTTTTAATAAATTTGTTTGTAGGTATTCATCAGCTCTACTAGATTTTGGCAGTGTAGCTCGTCTGTGGTGGAATCTAAACCCTAGTTAGGTTGTCTGTCGATATTGCTGGTCCCAGATAACATTACCTATCCATCAGTTGTTTAATTCAATTCATAAAAGCATCATTAGAATTAAATAGAAGATGATGAATATTAAATCTGCTATTCGAATATAATTTTTGCTGGACTGTGGCTTCAGGCATGGTCTATAATTTCATGTTTCGTGTTTCATAAATTCAACACTCGTCGGATTTCATCGTTTGGTGTACGACCACCAGACACCTGGCGATTGAGCTTTACGCGCCGGTACCTTTAAAGTACTTTTTTTTTCCTTGGCACGTGCCTGTTGGGCCCCTTGGCTCCCTCCCCTTTACGAATCCTCTTCCCAGCGACGCTATAATTCCGAACAGGTGTTTCGTCCCTTTAACACGGGTTATTTACGTGCGTTAATTGGGCTCCCATCCGTCAACGATGGGTCAATATGTATACGTGATGAGAAACTTTAAACCAAATCATGTATTCTAATGACTCGATCGATAGCATTTGGTCTCTCACTAACGTAGTCGTATCGCAACTACACGGCTCAAAATTAAATTTTGATTTAAACACTCGGCAGTACTCTTGAAATTGTCAAATCATTCACTGTTCTCTGATTGGCTAATTGACCAACAAGTTATTTTCTAGCGGGCATAATTTTTAACAAGTAAATTCGTTCGCTGCGGGGCTGAGAAAAGTCCGCGTCCAATTATCCGGAGTAGTTTCAATTGTTTTCCAGCACGAACGGACATTTTAACTAACCAATTACCTCGACCGTGACCCGAGGTTAGCGGAACTCGAACTATTCGGTGGCGAAGTGGTGTTCTTGAATTTTTAAACTCGCCATGACCATTTCGCAGCGTTTCCTCTCGATTTCGTCGAAAAAAGTTTTCAATTTCCATAGAAATGCGATACGAGAAATATCACAATGAATATTTATGGGTGAAATTGTAACATGGTAGTTACGCGATGAGAATACAAAATGTGTTCTATTAATTTTAACAAGTTTACTAATTTAAAAAAAATTATTGTATAAAAAGACGTGTCAAAAACGTCGTGTTGAATTTATTATGACCTAGAATTATAGCCTTGAAGGTGACCAAAAAACATGACCGAAACGTCGGTTGATGAGATTGATAACTGTACACTTGTCATTTATTCAATTCCTGTCGTAGATTTATCGACATTCTTCCGATTAACTGTCAATCATCGATATTCCATAGCACAGAGTCGATCGAGGACAATCGACTAGCATTTCGAGGACGACGCCACCGCGACTTGCCCTTTAAATAATCGATGAACTCTTCAATAATTAATCCCAACCCTCCTCGATCGGATATGTGTATGGAACGGTGTTTAGTAAAAGCGAGCGACTACGCGGAACGGTCGTGTGCTAGAAGCTCGCGTGTGACGTTGTATGATTAGGCTTCATTAGTGTAGTTTTAAATCTCTGTTCGCCGCCTGAGTGACACGTTTGAGAATTACTAAGGTACGAACATCTTGGAACTGTTATCTTAAGATGTATCGCGATGTTTTCCGCGGTAATCGTTATTGTAATCACGAACCCTGTCAAACTAATGAAACTTTCATTCATTTTTAGGGTGAACATTTATCGTAAAATCATGCTTGAATGCTTCTAGAAGCTCTATATATTTTTTTTGTTATTAGATTACAGACTTAAGATAATTTCTTTTTTGAAATATTCACGTGGACAAATGAAATCGATACTAATTGCAGCTTGTCTTATGGAAATTAAGTATTACGACTTTGTATGAGTCGAATACAACATGAAACGAGTATCGAATGAAGAAATAATATGTGAAAGTGCAGAAATACAAGGGAAGCTGCAACTGTCTGCTATTATTAATTCAACCTCGATAATAAAGGCTGTGTATTGAAATATTTTGAATTTAACTCGCGGAGCTCAAGAAGGCTCATTCGATTTTGTGGTTAGCTTCGAAACCATCATTAACTACAGCTGAGTAGTCCTAGAAATTTACTTTGTATCTAAGAATAGTTTCTAGTAAACTTTTATGCTTCGAAGGATGAAGAAATTTAGTTCGTGTTTTCGAAGCATCGTGTAGCGTGTCGAAGACCGTCTGGTCCGGCCGCCATTAACGGACCACCACTCCGATGGCACTCCAATTCCAGGAACGCACAAAGCTCCCAAGGTCCCCGAATTCCCGCTAATCCACCGAAATTCACCTCCCTCTACGAGATACCCACCTAACGAACATACGGTATCCCGAAGGAGTCCCTCAGGGTCCTGGGTAGGGGTAGGGCGCGAGGGGTGGGCACGGCACGCGTCAACAAAGGGACGCACAAAAGGCTGGGAAATGGAGAGCGAATTGCTCATTATCGAGTGGTCAGGACGCACGAGGGGCTCTCTGGATTTCACGGTCGCACTGAGGGATAAAAAGGCCCTGGCTCGAGCCCATACACCTAGCGGCGAGGGGGGTGAGTGTTCGAATGGGCTCGAATCGTGGATTCGAGGGAGGGAATGAATCGCGCGAAAATTGTCTCTTCCCTTGGTATCCAGCTTCCCTAGGGATTTTCGAGTTTTCTCGCGGAACCTTTAACTGGGAACGTTCGGGACAGACTCCGGCCTGGTGGTCGTCTTTGTTCGTCCTGGAGGATCAATCGAACCCAGGGGGGGGGGTGGCGTCCACCCCCGTCGTTTCCCGACGGTAAATACGAGGGAGGGTGGCGAGCAGCGAGCAACGGAAGTGATTCGTACGAATTTACGAAAGTGCAGCCTTCGAACGCTCTCGTCCCCCCATGCGCTTTCGCTACTCTTGGCTAAACTCTCGTTTCATCCTTCCTTTGTCGATCCGACAGTCTGCACTCTGTTCCCTGGTAATGCTGTCTGTCTGGGTCGGGGTGAAATGGCGACGATTCGAGCGGTTCTGTTCCGTGTATTTCATCGCGAATCTCGAGGCTTTAGGGCTGTTCTTTATCGGGGACAATAACCCCGAGGACTTGCAGCCTCGAATCGGGTGATGGGCACACCGTTTACCAGTCGTTTGAGTTAAGTATCTTTCTCTCTGTACCGTTATTAGTGTCCGGGAAAAGACAGTTTTCTGGCTGAGTATGTGGCAGACGTGGATTCTTCCATCTTTGCAGCCTTGTTTGCTAGGTCCTTGAATCCAGAATTTTGAAAATATTTTTTACTTCGGATATTATTAGTCCCATGGTATTTGAATTTATGGTCATTGAACTTATCTCCGATCCAGTGTCGAACGATTGGTAAATTCAATTGATCCAGGGTGGGGGAATGGACCAACATCAGAAATAGAACAAAGTGTTATAGAATATCTCGTGTTTTTGTCTGCGGGGCGTGGAATATACAGTGGTATAAAAATGAAAAACGAATGGCAGGTGGCCAGAACGATAGTTCCGTGAGCTTATTTGCAATTTATTCTGCGCTGGAATTACCAGCAATCCCAAAACGTGAAACGTAATCTCGTAGTAGATTTTAAAAGAATTCCACGCTTCAATTTTCATGCAGGCTTTTAGTTCACTTCCGGATTTACTCCTTCCCCGGAAGTGCTCTCCTTTTACGTACGAACGAGTTCCAAATGGCCGTACTTCAAGCGAACTGCTTTAAAGCACACAAGCCTTCTGATACGTGAGTACACTTTCGCCAAAGTATCGCAATAGTGTACTCGGAGAAAAGTAATTTGTCATTGTGCGACGTGTCGTGGCACTAATGAAGCCAAATATCGATGGACCTCGGATAATTTCATGACATATTCAAGCTCTGGGATTTATTAACCATACGTGCGAACTTTACAATATTTATAGTAGCCAATAAAAATGACACCGTTGGTTCGGTTCGATAGATAAAAACTATTTTTTAACATCGTTGACAGGGTGGTAAACACTGGCTATCTCTTTTATTTTACTTCCACTACACCTTCAAAAATATTTATACTTTCGATCGACAATAACAATTCCACGAAGGAAATCCTCGTCTTTCGGTGAACTAAAAAATAATTACGATTTATCGGCGAGAAGCAGGATTGGAAACAGCAAACAGCTGGAAGTAAAATGGCCGCGAACAAGGAAGAGCCACGGAGTTTACCACCGGTGTTCGATGTTTCGTGTGAACGTCTCCTTTTATCCAGGATATTTTTAGCCCCGTCCATTAATCAGACCCCTCCGCGCTGGCCACCGGTAGAATTTTATCTAAAAGTGTACATTAACATGAGAAAGGTTCTCGTGCTCTCCCGTTTCGTGCAAGGCCGTGGATAAAATCGGCGCAACTGTCGGACTTCCATCGCGCCGTCGATACATGTTACGTATACTCCGCGATTAATATTTTACGAGCGTTAAAAAATTTACGGATAAACATCGATTAGCCGAGCACTCTTTGATTCCGTCGGTGAAATTATTCAACGAACGAATATACAAATTCGTGTCGTTATCGATGCGATGTTTCTCGGACTGTACGAGTTTCACCAAACGAACAGTTAAACAATCCAAGTCTTGAACAACTCTATATTTAGAGAAAGGACTAAATTTATTAGACTTACTAGGCACCAATAAGTTATAGTATTGAAAACTTCGCTTCTAAATGTAGACACACGTTCACCTAACTCAGACCCAACCTAACCTTAAAATAGCAAACTAGGCAAGATGATTGCATATTCTCGGAACCATGTTCGAACATAACCTCTCATTACCAGTACGAGTAATCGTCGGACAAGAAAGAGACTCGGTGATCTTGTATTACACGGATGGATTTAATCCAACCCAACCGAACTTTCGAATATCAAACTAGGTAAAATGGTTGAACATTCACGAAAACGTATTCGAACATAACCGCTCATGTTCTATTATGTTGCAACTTGTTGTAACGTACAGTCGATGCTGACAATCTTGTCACTGAATATAATTCCAACAGTGCCTGAATGTCTGATCAACAATTTTACTGCTAAAATGGACGCAAATACGTGGGTTTGATGAGTCGTTAAAGTCATCCGTAGAATCCTTGCTCTTTAGCGCTTGTTAACTACGCTAATCTAGCCGGTTTTATACCAGTATTCGTGGGCGGTGAGAGTCTAGTACATTACTGTTTAATGAGCGGTTGATTGATAACGATATTAAACAGAACATCTAGCTTTCTTTTCGAAGCAGAATGCAAGTAATATAATCAAAATTTCGATGTAAGTGTGGCTTTATCTGGCTCATTCGAACTCTGGACAGTTCGTAAGTCCCATAATACTTATTAAAAATAACGCACACTAGTGGGAATGTGGCTTTAAGCGACTACTCGACTCGGTGCTAAGTCCAAGTCTCGTACCCTTACGGAAACTTAAACTCCAAATACTTTGTAACTTCGGTGGATAGTCTGGCTATAATTAGAAAGCAGGGTTTATTCGTATCTCAGCATGGATGAACTTTAAGCCCCCTCGCACTTAGAAAACAACTATCTTTTTGGACGGATGAATGATAGAACACTCAGCCGATCCTTTCAAGTTATATTTCAGAAACTAAAGGTTTTCCGGACCCAGGCGTTTAAACGCTTTTTGCTCCGTTTCGAGACGCGGAGTACTCGTGTAACATTTGCTGACACAATTTTCAAATCGCGACCGCGTTTGCCCTCGCATGATAGATCGATTCCCAAAGACGCCGGTGCGTTTCGCGGTGATTGATGAGACCAAAACGCCTCCTCAAAGTTGCTGTGTTGCGGCGGGGCGTATAAACGTCCAACTAAAAAGCGATACGAACACCTCGAGATAAATGCAGGCTATAAATCCAACGTTAGCGGCGCGTTTCACATTCACCGCGGAAGTTATTAATTTCACGGTGCATCGTGTCGCGATATTCAGACGTTGAACACCGGACCGGGCGTCGCGGAGGACCAATTTATGCCCGTTGCAACAAATTTCTATTGGTGGCCGATGAATCACGCTGCTCGTTAGCGAAACGAGCATAACAAAACGAAGGCGGACTTGTGTAACATTTTAAACGCCTTTTGTCAATCAAATGGACTTGTGCGTACCGTAAAATACTACAGTGGTCGCCACTGGTGCTCGTATTCACGGTAATATTGCTCCTATCGTGGCTATGGTACCCCTGATAATAGTAGAATCTTGGCTGATCGATGCAGACACATTCTACTTGACCAATACTCGAGTGTTATTACTCGAACGCATTTTGTAGTATCAACAAACTTTCTTAGACGATGTTAAATATTCCACTCTGTGTAGATTCGTTTTCGTAGTGGATTATTCAGTCGATTAACAGGAGAAGTTTGTGGTCGATCGAAGCGTTGCTCAAAGAAAAGTTTGAATATCAGGAGATGGCGTTTAATGGTACGAAGTGCCGGGTTTCTTTTTTTCTACTTCGCTCGCTGTGAATTTTTCCCCGTTTACCAGGGCGACGTCGAGGCATTTCGCCGTGAAATCGCGACAGCCACCCTTCCGTTATTTCCTTTCTCCCCCTTTCCCTTTCTTCTTTTCAACCGTAATTTCCAAGTTTCCTCGCGACGCGTCTATCGTCGGCGGGTAATTTCATCCGTGTCTCTGCCTATTTGTTCTCTTGTTTCTGAGATGTTCTTCAGCGCCCCTCTGCCTGTCGGCTCCACGTTTACGTCTGAGTTTATTGGTAGAAGGAAATTAATCTACCCCAAGGGACTGTATTTTGTCTGTTTTCTTACGTAATACGTTCCAACGTGCAAAATTACGCACGTATATTGCGATCAGTTAGAGAAAAGACAATTGTAGAGCTCACTGTACAGGGTTAACCCCTTCCCGTACCATTCAGCTAAAACTCAATCATGATCGTGATGATATATGTTTGGACCAAAATCTTTGTCACGAGTCAGACTCGTTAAAGTACGGGAAGGGGTTAATCAATTTCCAAAAAAATATTATGGCAGTTTTACCACAGAATAAACTGGTTTAGTGTCTTAAACTTGGCTCAGCTTAAACATCTCACTGGTTTTTGACGATGGAAAACATTGTCAGGGGATTACACTTTGAGAAACGAATAAAAGCTTCGACTTCGCTTAATAACGTTTTTAGATGTCATCGGTATCTCGGACCATATTCGATCGTAACGCTTTACGAGCCCCACCCTGTACAATTTTTCCAGAAGGGTCGTTCCGCGCGACATATTTATTTGAAAATTACTTCGACAACCGTCAAAGTTCGCCGATGTCGTTAGGACAGTCATATTTTGGTCGCTCGTTCGCATTTCATCGACAGAAGTATAATTGGAGTGCGTCGAATCCGCGGACAGGCGAATGGATTACGGCAACTGGAATCGGTCGCTGAGCGTCTCGACGCCCCGGCGCCGCGCGCAATCACGCGTTTTCCGTCGGGCATAAACGCGCAGGAACATGGTGATCCTAGCTGCAACGGAAATGCTCGTAACTTCCCAACGATTCTACTTTTTCGTGTACAATTTTTCTTCGTTAAATCAACTGCATTTGCGAACACGTAAGCGCTATCGTAAATAACGTCATTTTTACCATGTCGTAAACATCATTTTTAATACGAAAACTTCGTCATAAATTAGTCAGAAGCCTACAGATACGTCCTAGCGATACAGCAGAACAATTGGACGTTACATTAGGATCCATTCCCTTGGTGACCTTGAACGGCCAATACATTTGGCGATGACCTAATAAAATCCTATATTTTTGTGTAATTAATTTCAGCTGAACCGTTAATCGTAGACCAACGACGCATCAATCTTTTTCTTTCCACTCGTCGAGATCTACAATTTAAAAAAAGAACGAAACAAATTCGACAATGTTGAAAATTTTCATGATTATATCAACTTTTTAAATTTAAAAAAAGAACGAAACTAATTCGACAATGTTGAAAATTTTCATGATTATATCAACTTTTTAAATTTATACTATTTTATTTATAACTATTTATACTGTTTTTTCTTTACATTTTGCACTCGAACCTATCTGAAAGGTTCAGTTAATTCGCGATGATAGTGTAGCGTTTATAGGTTCGAAAATATTTGTTCGCTGATCGATAAATCTATTTTAACGTTTCCGGAACGATCGGTACTATTTTTGCGTTTCAGCAGCGCTGTTTCCTTAATCCCACTAACGAACTATTAATAAAGACGATAACCTTCGTTACTTCAAATACCCGACCGTGTTACGACCTTCTTACTGGGCCAATATTTTCGGCTTTCTTTCAATAAGTGTTACTTACTACTCACATCTACAGACTCACGCATTTTATTTGTGTTTTACCAGAAGTGTAATTACAGTACCTGAGTAGTAAATTATTATAGCAGACACTCATCGCGTGTTTCATGCAATATTCGTTGGAAGGTCGAAGGGAACTGATCGATCGTCATTTCAAGCACCCGGTAAAATGATTTTAGGGCCGTCAAAATATTTTTCTCATATTCTCCTAACTTTTTAACAGGAATTTCGGAAGTCTTATCGATTGGCCGTTAAACGTTGCTCGTAAATTATCGACAGCCAATTAGGTTGAGGTTAGAAACTACCAACGACAGAAGCGAGGAAGAACCCGCGAGCAATTCGGCGGAAACGAGGGAATCAGGGAGAGATTACGGATACAAAACAGAGCGTTCGTTGCCCGTGACACGTTCAAATTTACGATATCGTTACCGTGCTAGTGACAGAGGAAATCCTGGTAACTAGCGCGAGCCAATTACAACGACGTGTGCACCTGACGCGAATTATGGATCACCGATGCATGGGATTCGTCTGATCTTGACGGACCGGAACTAGCGATACATTGATTCAATATTTTCTGGGACGTTTTTTCCCCCTTGCAACGGAATAAACGAGCTTTTCAATTCACAGTGACGATGGTAAAAGTTGGATTTCAATAACAGCGTTCTACCTCGTTTAACATCAATTTTATAATAAAAATAATACTCTACGAACCGAGTACCAACATGGCAACGAAGTGCTGATAAGCGTTAGGTCTGATCAAGATCGGTGCAATTCGACTGATATCGTGGTCTAATGCAGAAGTTCGGGGAAGATGAAAGTTAAAAAAAGCAGATGTAGAGGTGTCCCGAAACAAACAATGGGTGGACGATCGGATGATCGTCGGTGAAAAGGTCAAAGTCGATCGTCCGTTTCGCGAGGTATCGAGGCGCCGATGCCAGGCGTCGAAACGGTGGAGGATGCAAGCCGACAGACAGAAAAGAAACGAAGAGACGTGTCGGAGACGAAGAGAATGCGTTTCACGGGCAACAAAAGACTTTACGAGCCAACCGACTATTTTTGAGGCGTTCGCGCGGCCCGCGTGAACGACGCCGTTTTACGAGGATAGGACAGAGGGAGATACGTGCGCAGACTTTCGGACGTCTTTCCCAAAATGAAAGGTTTCTGCGCGCGTTCCGGCTGAGAAAACACCGCCCCTTCTCGGTACGTTCTGTACTATTAACGGTACAATACGACAGTTTCTGATCCCTTGCAACCTTTGATCTATATTCACCGTGAGAAGTCGCGAAACAGCCCGAACGACCGTTGGGATGAATCGACGCATTGTTCCGACAAATTTGGAGGTTAAGTTCGGTTCGAATGACCGCGTGGGCTAACGCGTGCTTCTCTGGCAAGCGTGGGAAATCACCAGTCGACTGCACGGACCACAATTTCTCTTAAACCTTTACCTCAACTGTTCTTATTTTTACTATCAGCGAACAGTCTTTCGGACGATGATTCTGCGTGCCTAAATAAGACGAAATTGTGTTCGAGGCTTTGTTCGCGAGGATCTAATCAGAACTTGAAATAGGAATATGAAACTTAAATGTAAATTTCTCAGACACGGTCTGTATGTTGCTCTGTAACGGAATCCCGGCACGCGACGCCAAAGTGGATTGCGTTATAAAACTTCAACTTTGACACACGATGTCGGGCGTCCTTGTCCCGGTGAATTAATTCATCCGGATTCTTTCACGTTTTTTCTTCGCTACCCAATAACTCTATAGGTTTCGATAATATTTCTTTATGTTGCGTGGATGTACGTACTAGATACAAATTACGATGTTTGGTTCCGTTTGAACTAGTTTGAGCTAGTTTGAGAACTGATTCTGAAGGAGTACGCTGTCTATGTACGTTTGTCAAGTGCATATGGTCTTCTGTGACCTGTACACGTGGTGTGACAAGTGTGGAACGGTTTGAGACGATTTGAGAGTTAATTCTGAGTGTTTTGATTGCAAATATACACGTGGAACGATCCTACAATGGAGCTGCTGAATGATTCAGAGTCAGAGCTGAATAGTTCAGTGAGAGTTCATCAAACAGTACCCTGCACGAGCGTAGAATGTTAGCTATAGCTACTTTCAAATACATTTATCTTTTATATCATCGATAAACCTCATCCCAGCAACCTGCCACGCTAATAGATCGTCTCGTTCCTACAATCCCATTCATCTTCCACTCTTATTTGGATTGTCCCGTCCATCGAACTTGCGTCGAACGATGGACGAGATTCGAGACTCGAAATGCCATGGATCCCAACGCTGAAGGAACGACGCTGGATTCCCTCGGCACTGGCCGATCGAGCAACACCTCCATTAAGAATAGCACAAGGTGGATTTAAATATCCGTGAGACCTTCGTCGGGTGCAGCACCTGACCGAAGTGTGTGCCGCGTGGAAAATAGCCTAATCTCTTCGGGCAAACGTGCGCACAAGCCCGACTATCGCCAAATATTGACGCGTCAGGTTAACGCGGCGTTGTCTGAGCCGCGGGAAGGCTCACCTAACCTATACACAAGCTCCGGAGCCTTCCTGTTTCTCTTATCTCGGACCCTCGCCAGCTTTATCGTTCGAGATCTTTGATCAAGATTCTTATCGACGACGTAGGTCTCGGTTATCTCGTGTTTCGAACCCTGAGAACGCTTTTCCTACCTTTTTCGTTTCCTTTATGTATTCGGCACTGACGACAGGCAGATATGGGAGGTTAGAACACGAAGAGGATGACGAGTTAATTGCAAAACTATCTTGAGATATTTAACGATCGTTTGATCTTAGACAAGATTCTAGGGAGGGGAGGTGGGCGTGATTCCCAACCTCAAAAGTTACAATATTTAAAATTGTAAAAGTTGAGAAAACCAATGTGTTATGGTGAATCGAAATCCTTGACAGCCCTATGAAACAGTGGCTGTATGCTCGTGTTTCATGCGTCATTATACCGACAATTTACAGCCCGTATTAAGTGTTATTTATTGACTGTATTCGAGGACCAACCAGGGATCAGAATGTGTCTCGCATGAACTACGACACACCTTCAAAGCTACCCTCGCGTGGAGCGGCATTGGGGTGCTCTATCTCCTGAACCGTGATAAATACGAACTTCAAACTTTGCATGCTGATACTTCTTATAGTTGCCCATCGTGCAATGCTTCGCCGATCTTGGCAAATTGAAAATGGAATTTTTGTTATTCCTAGCGATAGCAACGTTAATCTAATTTTATCAATGACGACCGATTTTGTCGCTTGAAGGCGGGCACCGAACAAAATTGGATCGTCAGAAGGATCAGACGCAAAGAAAATAGTTCGATTACGGAACGTTTCGTTAAACTTTTGCACGAAACGTTCGAAATGGCCTGCAAAGGCAACGACAAGGCCGCGCCTAACGAGAACGCCCCTGTTTAATCGCCTTTGCAGCCTGAAAAAGGCCACACGGAGCCGCCTTAAGGGTAATCCTTTCCTCAATCACGCCGCTTTTGTATACCGGACGATCGATCGAGGGAAACACGATTTTCTCGGCGAAAGATAGATAATTGACGATATAATTTATATTCGATACAATCTCGACGGCCACTCCTGTTCGTTCAGGTTAGATAAATAACAGAACGAACTTCATGAAGTATCAATTTTAGTAGTCGGGATGTGAAACAGGCGTTCAAATAGTTGCAATAGTCGAATTTCGTTTGCGTCACGGCGTATAATTCCTATTAAGAGCTTCGCGAGAACCGCAGAGTGGAGGGGGCAGCCAGGCGGCGTGGTGGAGGTAGGCGGTGGCCTTGAGCGGCCAATTGACTTCGTCCCGACTCGACGGGCGAGTCGAACACACGTGGTTCGTGCGAAAAGTGTCGGCCAGGGGAATAATCCAGCGTCCAGATAGAAGTAATCGAAAGTTACCGTGCGACGGAGGTAAATGTGGCGACCTTGACCCTCGCAAAGCGATGATCGAACGAAAGCACATCGCACGAGGAAGCTGTATTTTGTCGGCACGGCGGAATTCCATCGACGACAGATATCGGGTGGCCAGTTCTCGTGTGTCCTCCCGGGGAAAAATTTCAATGATCGCGCGAAATTCGGCGCGATCGGTCACGCCACTCGTGTGATCGCGCGTGGAAACCCGATCGTGAGTGTTTGTCGGCGCGCGTGGTCAGTCGAATCGTGAAAACCGGGTGTCGATAGTGGTTGGTCGGAGTTTGTCGAGGGAACATTGTTTGTTATGTCGATCCCGTTCGTGATACTGATCAGGATTACGTTTTGCTGGTTGCTCCTGCCAGCGATCGGTTCGATTTATCAGGAGAAATCTGGGAGCCTGGGCGCGCGGAACAGGGCGGCCAAGAGTGAGTACACGATTAAGTCAGTGTGTCAGTAAGAAGTATTTCATGAATCGTCCGAGTAAATAATTTGTTATAATAGAAATAGTAATTAGAACTCGATCGAAGATATTGAACGAGCCACTGATATAATGGAAAAGTAGTCAATGAATTGTCGTAAGAGTTTGGAAAGCAGCGAAACATTCGTGACACTAATAAAACGATACGAATCAGACACCCGATCGTTTGTTACCACGCGTGTTTCGTTCATTAATATTCCTCTAAATTTTCGAGCAATTATCGTGTCTGATAAAACTGACAGGCTTCTGCAAAATTGCGTGCTGAATAAGCGAATCGATATCTGGGTACAATTGGACGAGTTACGTTTAACTGCTTGTTCCAGGAAGTTTCGTGTCCATCCGAACTTTCAAATAATGCATTAACTATAACCTCAATTCTTACTACCGACTACGATAAACAAAACAACGTCGAAAGTTTACCTATGCGAACGAGTAATAAAATAATACTACTGTAATTCGGTTCTCTCCGGCTCCAACTGTTTGCTATGGATGAAAATCGAGCGCCCCGTTCACGAAAACCCAATCACTCGACTAATGGCGAAAATTACCACCGTCTGTCGCGTGATGCATGAGAGCTGAAAGGTGGCGTAGTCCCGGAAGGGTCAGGTCTTTCCAGGAAGTCGTGAACCTACGATCGAAGCGTTCGTTTACGTGCGTATCTAACGAAAATGATCGGTCGTTTCGCGGGCTGCGACCCCCACGGACTCGTGGAACGCGCTCCAGCAACGATCGATGGAGTCGTGCACCACGAGGACGGGTCTCCTAGGTGGACACGCCGGTTGACCGTCGACGTGCTATCGATTCGAGCAGTCCCTGGCATTCGTCGACGCTTTTCTTTGTCGCGGTGAATGAAAAATGCGGCGCGTTGCGTGCTCGGTTTCCCTCGCCCCTTTGGAAATAGGTTTCTCATGCGAGACTGCACTAAGAATTTATCCTCGAGGATCTGTGGCTTTTGGGGGATCATCTCGAGAATGGGACGCTATTTTCATTTCAATTTTAACATTTTTTCGAGCACCAGAATCTATTAGACACGCGTGTCTTCGCTAACCAAGAGTCTAAAAGGATGAAGTAGTCATTTTATAATTATTACCAAACTATTGATCCCTGAAAATCAGTGTGTTTGTAACATAGACGAAATTGTGTTGTATATTGTAGATAACACGATAAGTGGAATAGGTTATGTTATCTTATATCGATAACAATACACGTGACGAAAGGGTACCGAAAGTTTGTAGCAGATTAAGCAGCAACAACTGATTTACAATGTGTACGAACAACTGTTTCAATTTCGATAACGTTAATGAGAGTTACGGCCGCGGATTACTTGTTCCGTGGGGCGCAATATGAATGATAAATGTGGAGTTCGTGCGCGAGAACGCGAGCGAGAGGTCATCATCCTCGCGTGAGGAATGTTTTCATTAGAGGGCTGCGCGTACCTCCCGCTGATCATCCCGTTGCAATATAATTCCCAATTCTGGCCCCCGTTCAGCTTCGTGCAATTAAATCCACCAATTCATTACTGGAATAGCGAATAGCTTTGTTCCTTGATTAAACGATCCAAGATTTTAACAGAGTATGTTGACATAATCGAAATATGAATTATAGACGACAGCAGCCAATTCAGGTTCTGATTGAATAAGTAACAATTTATCTTTTACAAAATTCTCTACTACGTGCAGAAATATGTATCAAGACCTAGAAATAGGCGGAGGATTGGGCCCCCCTCTTGAGCAGCCTTTTTAGGTGTGGGATTCTCCAATATTTTGTCAACCCCCGTTTGAGCTCTAGATCCGCCAATAATTCAGATTTCGAATATATTCGCAAACACGTATGGGGTGATAAATTGCCCCAACGCTCGAAAGGGTTAGGGGGACGTCCATCCCCTCTTTACCCTATTTCAATCGAGCACGACGTCCACAATAACAACTCTTCCGATCTCATCGAGAGGATACCACTGTCCCACTTGGATTTCCAGGTACCCTTTCGCGTTAGAAGCTCCATGTGCACCCTCGCTCCACCCTCTGTCCGTCTCTCGAACTCGAAACGATAATGCCGCGTACGGTTCGATAGCGGGCGTCGCGACGCCCGGCAGTCTGCCACCGTTCCATTCCATCCTGTTTCGTCCGACGTCGGGCCGCGCGCGCACACACACCAGCGCGCGTTTTCGGACGGAGGAAAGTGTCTCCCGCGGTCCGCGGCGCGAGTGTGTGCGTTCCGCGCGCGGCCGCTCTTAAGACGAGCATAGGCGCCGCCTTTTGGAAATTCGCGCCGGTTCGTTAACCCTTCGGCCGCGGGGATGGCGAATCGATGAGACATGTGCCACTTTCGCCACTCGTGGAAACTCTTTTGGCGCTCCACCCGACCGTTTAACACCCCTTGCTACGCGAATCTTTCATTTTTTCCCCGTTCGCTGTTTTCTCGATCGATCTAAATTCAAACCCTCGAATATTTGAAATCCAAACTATTTGGTTTATAATCTTAAATTGCGTCCTCGGACCGATGCGACTGGACTGTCAAATTCAATATTCTCGAGAATTCGCGTGACATTTGTGAAGTTTCGTGTGTCAGTTTAGTCTCCTTATGCGTAACGTAAGACTCCAGATAACCGAGTACAATGTCAAATTCACGGCTGGGGCGAGGTCTGTCTGCGAACCGATATGACTGGAAAGCGACACGTCGGGAGTCTAATTAACCCTGGAATGGCTAAGGTGACGTCGCACAAGACGTCAGTGATTTCCAACGAAAATTACTAAAGAGAATTAAGCTAAAATCGAGAGGAGTAATTAACTGTGGTAATTTTAGATAACTTTCGTTTGCGAAAGGTTTGACAGACACTAGTTTGTCCGTGATAGAAACGTTTCGGAATGAATGGCGATGAGTACGAGAGGTAACAAAAAGTCTACGCCAATGGATCGAAGACGCAGCAGGCATGCGTTTGGCACAACGTACCGCTTTTAGCCGTGAATGCAACCGTTGCAATGCCATTAATTTACCGGACGATTTGCCCCGATTAATGTCCACGGAGTCCTAGTCGCAGAATCCTTGATTGTTCCCGCAGCTGAAAGGAGACACGGACTTTCCGTGATTTCTCTTTTCCCTTGCTCGTTACGCAATTAAAAAGATTCTCCGTGGACCGTTTTAGAGGCAGTGTTGTTCACGTTTTGCTAGACCCCTACCTCCGCGGAACGAAAATGGTACCGTTAATACCAGCGTGAGCGAGAAACAAGTTAACAAGCAATGGTTAATGGACAATTAAGCCTTCACATAATTCAGAATCATTTGAGCAGAAATTTTTGAACGTTTCTTTTCTTCTTTCGATGGACTGTACAGGTAATCGTAGCTTCTAAATCCATGTGTTTCAGACAATTAACCATCATTTGTACATTTACGGGGGAATGGTTTCGTTGTGCGACGAATATCAATAAAAAGCGAACGATATTTTTCCATTTCACGACTCGATTCCGTCGCTGGATGGATCGCAGAGGACACGGTGAACATTTTTATTAGCGCGGTCAACTGCTGTCGTTTGGTCGCGATAGCCCATTGGCGATCGGACAAAAGGATATTGGCAGGTTGACGAGGAGGGAGGAGGGGCGCAAAGAGGGTGCAAAAGAAAAAGAAACGAAGCAAAGCTTTTTTCCACGTGGCGGAGGAAGAGGTGGTTCAATCGTTGTTACGTGATCTCGACGCGACAGAGGCGAAATGGATTTTTCATATACAGGAGGGACCGATCCGATAAAGCGGAGTGGTGTTTACGGGAGGGTGGTTAGGGGTGGAGAAGGGTCGAGGAAGGGGTTGAAGGCTTCACGGAAACGAGGAAAAGCGCGGAAAGGCCGATAACGACCGTCGACTGTGAAGAGTCGATCGATACTACCGCGTTTCGAGAGGACTACCTTGCTTGTCCCTTCTCTCCTTATCGCGCTTCTTCCGTACAGATCTCTTCTGCCTTCGCTGTTCTCTCGACGATAGCCGCGCGTCGATGATGGATGCCCCTTGAACTCCTCTTAGCATTTTTTCACGGGAGAGAGTGGAAATATCGCCATTGAACTTTATTGCTCTTCGAGTAGAGGCTCCCGTTACTCGAACTTGGCTCGTTCGATGGAATGCGACAGCTTGGGAGGAACGAGAATTGTCGCGTTTTGGCACGAAACTCCGTTAACATCAACTGTACAGGGTTATTTTTTATAAACATAAACGATACGGCTGTATCTCTGACCGCAAGAAGCACTCCCGGGCAGAATTAAATTGATGAATCAACGTCCTCCGCTCGTCTTGCTTTTCGATCTCTTAGATTGTCTCAATTCGGTCTCGAGTCTGTGACAACTTGAGAGGGGACACTACGTAATCAATGAACACCTTTTACTCAATACAGTGTGTAAAACAGTAAATTGTTATTCCAACATTATAACGATCTTTTTGCAATGTTTAATCCATTGAGAAGTTCATTTGTTATTCAAAATTACTATCCAAATGCTTTTCCCGTCTCTGGAATGGCACGATTTATGTGCAAAATGTTCGATGGAAAATACAGGTAAAACACCTTGGGTGATTTATTATAAATACAGTTATATATACCGGGTGACGAAACTATTAGGCGAAGCGTTCGGATCGTTGATGTATCCCTTTGGAACGATACGTTCCGTTGTCATAAATTGTTGTACTCAAGGGCGTTCAAAGGTCATGATGTTACGGCTCATTAATTCCGTCTCCGCGGCTCTAAACGACAGGCAAAATAAATTGTAAGGACGTTCATAAATTGAAGGTGACCTTGAGATAAATACACTATCGAAAAGCGTCCACAGTTGGGGCACTCGAGATTCTCGACTGGCCGCAACTGGGTTAAGAACCAATTGTGTTCCTGTAATTGGTGTTCGCGTACACTTGTAAAACGTGTTAACGAGCGGTTTTGGTTTTGTTTTTCAGTGTCTGGCACGACAAACAAGGAAGAGGAAGAGACGGCGGTGGCCACTGTTGGCGTTACAGAGGAAACCACTAGTGTCCTGGGCACGAGATCCAGGACGGGGAGCGATCCTGGAGGAGGTATAGACCTCTTGGCAGCGTTACAGTTGTACAACACAACGCGACAGGGTGTTATACAAGTGCCGGGGCTGGTTAGGTTAAAGCCAGCCTATTATCTTCAGGGTAAGTGCTGTCTCTATATAGACGAAATTTCCCAGCGCAGAAAATAATTCCCTATGCAGAGTGAAGTGTGTTAAGAATTAATGTCACTGAAACTCTAATGCTGGACAGTGTGTTATACACGATAAACAGTCACGTGACACGAACGTGAGGAAACATCGAGGACCTATCCTATATTTTATTCAATGTACAACACATATTACAAGGGCATAACAGGGTATATGATAGCATAGAAACATTTATAAAGCGCTTTCCTTTATCGATGTTGTTCCATTTCTTTCACCTGGGACCATATTTTTCGTTCTGGCAATGTACATACATGTTGCCTACAATAAAATAATACACTTCCACAGGCAGGTGACGAATAAATCATTTGGGAACAATTTACACTCGTGTTAGAATTGCGTGCGAGTTGTACGCGGTGCAGTAAATCTCATGGCGAGAACCGAAACCGCTTCGACGGGCTTCTCTTAACCCGAATATAGCCTTATTTCCATATCGGAGGGTCGTTTCTAGCGCGGGCAATCTTCCTCGACTATTCTAGGCAGTAATCATTGCCAGTCGTAAAGTCGATTATTGCTTTTCGTAAATCACAACCTGCTTCCTCCTTCTGTCCTTTTGTGTCTGGAATTGCCCTTGTACACGTGTACCGCAAAAAAAAATAAAAAAACAGAACCGACAAATAGAGTTGCTCCAAAAGCTCGTAACTTTTTTTGTTCAACGGAGTCATAAACTCGAAAAACAATTGTTACTCATCAGTTAGAACGCGTTGGTTACATAACCAGCGATTAATCGATATCGCGAAAGGTCAGTTACATAGCCAGTGTCGGCGCATCGTCTCCGTTGGTAGACTTCCGGAGGGATTTCCCTCGTTGCCGCATATCGATTCCTCCTTTTGAGTTTCGAGATTCGATTCGACGAACTTTCAACTTCCATTAACTCTACCAATTTTCATCTCGTACATTTTTAACATTCCCTTCGTTAGCATCGATTTCTTATTCGCATCTTCTCAAGGTCACGTTTCTCAACGGATCAGGATATCAATATCTCATAGAATTAGTATATTATTCAAATTTTCGATTTGAACCAAACAACCCTTTCTCCAATTGACAAATCGTTGCACAGGTCATCGATATCTCGATATTAAATAAAATCTCTCCCGTTCGAATTGCCGCGCGTAATATCGCGTATCGAATTACGTGGTCCTCCACCCCCGCTACGTAAACGTTTGCACCCTCTCGTCCTCTCAACCCCCCCATGCTTTCATGCAGCCGATCGGTATTAGAGAAACGTGCACCCAAGCTGAAAGCGTGGGCGACGGTGCAACGTCCGCGAAAAGCGAGTGGAATCGCTTTGGTGGGGCTGGGAGGGATGGTCGGGCCAAGGGTGGCTGTCAGGAGGGGTTTCCCCGAAAGAAATTTCAATTACCGGGGCCACCCTTGCCTGCCTTGCACCCTCCGTCGATGGTTTCGCGGAAGTAGCCGAACGTTCTCTGCGGTTTGCAACATCGAAAACGAAGGGAATGTTCTTTTTGTTTCTCTTTCTATCGTTGCACAGCCCTTTGCATCCCCCATTCTTTGGCTTCGTGCGAGTTTCCGTGGTCTGAAATCGTTGGTATTGTTCCAGAGAATCGTTCGGCGAGTTTCTGGCAAACGGTGATGGCTTCCTTTCAAGCATGAATTAGCTCTTAGTTCGTTCCTTTCGATGTGTGTTGCAGACACGTCGTTCAAAATTATTGGAATTTCCCGCCATTAGATGATTGGCGGGAATCGCGACGCTAATGTTTCTTATGAATTTCAAGGTTCCAACGAATGCATTTACATATTCCGTATAAATAAATGGCCGACAGCAGTTTCTTGTCGCTGTTATTTATCTTGTCACGAGCTCACCCTCGATAAATATTTCTTCGGACAGTCGATCGAGGAAGAACCATCCCCGAAATTCGGTTCATTCTGTTCGGATTGGAAGAGCTTCGTAAGGGAACCCATTGTGACCGTCGGACAAAGGGCACGAACTATATACGCCGACACGTGGCGGAGTTTTCTCCGAACATGGAAAACAAGATTTCGCGATCCCCCTTTGTAGTTCAGCGGGGAACGAGCCCACTGGTCCTGGAATTGGGTGACCCCTTGGGACCCCTCTGTAGGGTCGGCTGATTTAATCTCTCCGTTATTTATTTCCGAAACGAATAACTTTCTCTTTGACCGTCTTCGCAGATGCTAAATTAATGCCCCGTGCTGATCCAAAAACTCTCTACCCCGCACTCGTCTTTGGATACCAGCCTACAATTTTGTTTCCCGATTGATCATGGGTGGTAGAATGATATTGCACAGTATGAAATTTCTTTTCCACGCCAGCAATGCCAGATCCAACTCGGATTCAATGGACTCGGCGAACGGTGTAGCCATCGCGTATCAATTGTTTTGATAATATTTCACGAGGCATAAACTGCTCTGTATATTTTCTAAAGTTCAGGCATGGCTCTCGAGTGTATTATGTTACACATCTGCTTGCAAGAATCAAGGTTACTAGGTACTGTATCAAAATAACTCGACAGACAATCTGATCATTGCGCGATGATCTCATCTTTCCGTGAACGAGTATTGACGCTCAAGACTTGCAAGGATCAAGTAACCAACTCAATAGAGAATAGGTATACCCTATAATAATTCCCTTCTATCGTCAACGATGCGTCAAACTCATAGTAACCTGCAAGGTCCCACGTTCTTTATTATCAAATTCATCCACGTACAACTTCTCCAATGGCACTTCACCGTTGCTCGAATTCGTTTCTCGACCGAACCAGATACCACCAAGGCGTTCTCTGTCATCGTTCGTTCAATAACATTCGCTAGGTACGTGTGTCAATTTGCGTGGAAAGATTATACGCGAGCTGAGCACCTCGATATAGTTCGCCGTTGCTGTAGAACCGACCGTGGACGTGGATAATTGATCAGACGCGGCTCGTGGGCTAGAGAAACGATCGACTCGGTTCGATGGTCCTCGAGTGCACGAAAAAAAAAAAGGAGCCGCGGGTTTATTGCCGAGCCCCGTTGGTGTCCGGTTGCTTTATTAAGCTCGCGGCGTGTCTGTAACTCGAGGAGAAAAACTGATGGCGTCGCGGGACCACTGGGAAGCCAGCCAGTGGACGACCATGTGCGGGTGCACTTTATACCCGGCCACGCACCTTCGTCCCAAGGGGGGTATTTGCACTTGCATTCGAGCGGCAGACCCCGATCGTTTGCACGAGACGGATTACACGGTTCGCCGCATGATCGACACCGGGAGGAACGGGAGGTAAAGTCAAAAATTAATTCCGCCGGAGTCGACGTGGTTAATTGGAGGACAATGGATACGTTTTGCATAGGGGGAGAGGAATCGCGCGTTATGGCGCGTTAAACGAAACTTTATCGTCCGTGTCTTATGCGAGCTAATAGAGTATGTTTCCTCGGATACAGAGGGTGTCGCGTTACCGAGCGTCCATCGACTGTGTACGTTCTACAGGTGACCCCGAGCACGGTTCAAAAAGAGCGCAGGTGATTCTACAGGGTGTCCCATTTTCATCTACAAACGCTGGCCACTCGTTGGCTAAACGTTGACTCGTTCGAAGGGGGATGTAATTTAATGTAATTAATCTCTGTTTAGTTTATCTTTTTCTGTAACTATAAGGAATTTAAAATGCGTCGGATAGTTTTTGAAGTAGAAGCTTCGGATTTCTGCTCGAGAAGCTCACAATTCGGTTCGTTAGAGGACAAATTTTTTTCGAATTTTCACGAAACCGAGCCGGAAACTGCAGTCAATCGAATTTCCATGTCAACTTGATTGCGTAACTACGAGCGGGAACAGTGAATCGGACAAATCGATGCGACCCACCAAAAAATTTCGGCTGACCTACATCGCCAAACTCTTTTGTCATCGAATGAAACAGTATTCCCGAACTTTTCTGAAATTGCTAGACCTAGGTGAATTAAGCCTCTGCCCAACTTTTGCCAAAATTAACACAGCTATAGGCCAAAAAGTGTGGAAGCTATTTCCAAAGAAATTGTAATTTTTATTTAGCGAGTAACGGATAAACGGTTCTTTATGTTTCATCCAGATAAGGATTTTTCCAATATTTGTTCACGATACTATTAATATTATCCATGTTTCGCGAAAAGATCGAACGAGGTGCGGGAATCATTGAGTTTTACTACTGCAGGCGAGGAGAGGGAGCTCCGACTGAACGAGGCGAGCTTCGAACGAGCAGTTACGCTACTCCAACGGGTTCCGGAATTCACTATAGCCGCCGCTCTGCGACAGGAGGAGGCCAATTCCGGGACGATCGTCGCCTTTTCACATGGGAACAATAGGTACGACGCGTGTAATTTAATTCCACCCACTGATTCTCGCTTCGGGACTGATGGTCCGGAATCAAAGTGACTCGGACAACGCGCTGGAACTCGAGCAATGCACGAACGAAATACGAGATCGAGCTCCGGGAATCCTCAGACTCCTTTTTCCTTTATCTCCATTGGGAGTCTCGATTCTGTCGCTTCAAAGCGGGGTTTCGATAAACAAGTAGTCATTTCAGTTGGGAATTGCTAATTTTTCGTCCTGTATAATCAGTGAAAGTACCGTTTATAAAGGGTCAAGCACGATCGAGGAGATAGAGCCAAGAGCCATCAGACCAAACTGCGATCGACCAATGAATTAGAAGCAACGATGCTTAAAGAGAGTCCGCGAACTGGAAAAGGTAGAAAAGCCAGTCTTAAGGAAGTTACTGTGTCAATTGTTGAGCCGGGATGAAGAAGAGCACTTAACCTCAAAGTAGTTGCACCCTCTGTTGGCACGCGAGGAGTGCAGTCTAGTCGTTTTGACCTGACTGACACAAATTGGATGCATGCACCTACGTGTCCGCGTATTAGACGGTAATTAACACGCCCTGCCGAGCAGAAAACACGGCCAGTTTAAGCGAAATTTAATGTTAATTTGCCGTTGTCCCAAATTGAAGATTCGTCGTAGGGATTTGCATGGAACGGTCCACGTCCAAAGACCCTGCCGATACACGCCCTTGACTCGTCTATTGGCACTCGTAGAATCAAGATTTCTATTATTATGAATCATTAAGGACATCCAAGTGGTTAGAATCGACGATCAGCGCGAAACGGAAATCACGATGCACGCGCGTAACATGTCCTCATCTGATTCGATCGCGTAATCAATTTATTCCATGCACATGTTTCAATTAAGAGCTCGAGACGGGGTTTAATCGATCTCCAGATGTTATTCGCGTACTACGTTCTGTGACCGTGTTGTCGTACCAATTGCTGCGTCAAGTTATTCGATTAAATAGCTGCGTGATAATTCATGGGAATCGACTGCTCTCGAATCAATTGAATTTCTCGAGCAACCGATCTACGTTACCGTATATTACCATTTTACGAGTTTGCAATGTCTTTTTTAACCGTTGATTATTCTCTATAGAAAAGTGAACTATCTCTGTGCGATTGGTAGATATTTGGAGCTGCAGAGCAGCGGTCGTAAGGACGAGCTTCGACTTCACTACGTATCGCGCCGAGACGGGACTGTCCACGTGGAGGCGTTTCCTTTCCGACTGGCCGACGGCGCCTGGCACAGGGTCGCCCTGAGCGTAAGCGGCTCGCAGGTCGAGCTGCTCGTCGACTGTCATCCCTTGTACAGGCGGTTGCTTAGGCCCGGACCACCTGACACCAATTTCACTTTGCCACAGCTTCAGCTTTGGGTAGGCCAGAGAAACGTCAGACACTTTCTCTTCAAGGTACGAGTCGTTCATTACTAGCGTTTTCCCCCCCAATTCCTTCTACAACTGCCAACCGTATCGCAATCGAGCAACGTAGAGCATAGACCTAAGGCCGTGGATTCGACGCGGGTTACTCCGTAAACTTAAGTTTAGTTTAGAGCGTCTTTGGTCTACAGGGTTCTCAGGCTCAGTTTCAAGGGCACTTGTTTAGTTCCGCGGAGGGTATGCTTGAGAAACAGGGTTACGAGTGTTAGAAAAAGCGTATATAGCGACGGTAGCGCTACTTTAAATCCTGACTCTACATTGGACTGAGATAAGTTAGTACCATTTTGGCGCCACAGGGTGCTTTGCAGGATGTGAAGCTGATACCAGGGCCCCATGGCTATCTTTCCCAGTGTCCCCAGCTCGATTCGTCCTGTCCCACTTGTGGTCAATTTTCTATATTACAAAATACTGTGGAGCAGCTGATGCATAATCTCAACGAACTTACGCGTAGGGTGAGTAAATTGTCGAACGACTCGGCGATACCGTCCTCGTCGTAAGAAATGGGTCGAAGCACGTTTTTAATTTTCTCCGTCGCGGACAGCCGATCAACTTGTGCTCATTAACGTCCTTCCTTTTAGCTAGCCGTTGCAGAGGGCAGAATAAGCAAAGTGGAAGAGTGCGAGTGCCAAAAGTCGTGCAGGACTAATGGCACCGTCCAAGAGGACGGTGCGACTTGGAACAAGGACTGTCAGCAGTGTTCTTGCGTACACGGTGAGATCGAGTGTAGGCCGACACCTTGCGCCCCTGTCACCTGCAAGAATCCTGTCATTCCTCCGGGACAGTGCTGCCCGATCTGCTTGAGTAAGTTTCCCACAAAGACACCCCTTATCTAAGACCGTGGCCCGAGCGTACGACTGCTTTGGTCAATGCTGCCGGAGCAAACACTTGGTAATTCGCATCCTGGCGTGTCTGTTCCCAGAGCAATGTTACTTGCTCGGCGATATTTACGATCACGGTGTGAAAGTCTCGCCGAGACAGTGCGTCGAATGCGATTGTTTCGACGGTAGCTTCACCTGCAAAAGGTTCGACACCGAAACAAAGTGTCCACGATTGCCTTGTCCACCCAGTGAGCAAATAAGCGTGGCCGAAGAGTGTTGCAAGTTTTGTCCAGGTACGTTTGCGAGCAATAGAACATCCATTGGTACTATTACTTTAATCTTTTGAGACATTTCCGACTTTTACAGCAGTGACAGGGTTCGATCGTATCGAGTGACGATCGACTCTAACAATATTTGTCGAGAGCCCTTAGTGAAAATTAACGTAAAGTCAATAACGAACGAGATCACTCATTGCCCTCGCTAGTCCATTTTAACAAAATGTCATTTCGATGTTTAGCATGATGTAATAATCTATTAACCAAGCATGCAGCCCCTGGCAAAAGGTTCCTCATCCGATAAACTGATACTCCGTCAAATTTGAGACGCAGGCAAAAGGTACCCTCCCTGTAGGTGAAGCTATAATGTGGACTTTATTGACAGTTTTGATCTGGTGACTCTTTGGATCACTCCTTTATCCGATACTAGTTACATGGTTACATTAAGCATTGTTTTCCATGTTCTGACATATTTGAAGAGTCGCCACAATTACACCCTACCTATACCAAATTATTTAACCATTTATTCCAATCAAAGAACTCTTTGCCAGGGGTTGTCCTCGTTGCTAAATCAGTCACTTACTCACCATAATAGCCCATTAACTAAGGATCAAATAAACAAAGGGACGCATGCCTCGTCAGGAGATCCCAGACTACTCAATTTTTATCGTCACTTAACGCGCTCATCAGCATGAAAGATTAACGAGAATTCACGAATGAAGGTCTTGAAGCGTAACGCTAACTATTTGACGAGCTCTTGCATAATGAAAGAGCTTCGGATGGTTAATGGTTTCCAAGATATTTAATTTCAATATAAAATATCTTATGAACAATTAACCGTCTGCCCATACATTTGGGTGGCATTAGATCTTACAAGCTCTGTACAGAAGCTCGTCAAGAAGTCGGGATCGTTTCTTCTCAGTCTTGGACACTGAGAATTCATCCAATTCCCTGGCGGCGGCAGCTTCCCGCTAAAACTAAACCAAATACGCTAATCGAATGTTCTAACTATCTCTTCATCTGCCTGGCTAACCCAATTTAACCAGGGGTGGACTACTGCGCGAAGGGCCACAAGTGTCACGCTAACGCATCCTGCTTGAACCTCCAGACAACCTACGCCTGCCAGTGCGATATTGGTTTCCAGGGGGATGGTCATAACTGTCACGGTATCTAATATGCTTTCCTCTCTAACTTAACGCGCTCGTATTAACCTTCGAACCGTCTCGATGGAGGCGGGCCGGGTCGATGGGAAATTCCTGCTCGACCACGTGCAATTTCCGATCGATCCGGTCGCGTGAAATATTTAAACGATGATGTTGACACGCGGAGAACATGACACGTGTTTACACACACGGTTCTTCGTTGTCCGTGTTGAAGAGCCGGACTGTCATTCGAAGGAGGATGGTCGTGATTACAGAATTGCGGTAACGGGGATGCGCGTTCCTGTCCTCAGACAGTGATTCCATATTTTGTTAGCGATTCAGACTCTATTTCAAGTGGTCAAGCTCACCCATTCTACCGATAGTCTTTACTGCCTATGTCCATGTTTCGTGATAAAATCATTGGTGATCAGTCCTTGGTGGCTTTAGTCAAGTCTGGGATGCATCTAAGCAACTCTTCCTATGTTTCATAAGAGTACAGACACATGCCTGCAATTCTGTAATCCAATAATTGCAATTTCAAACAAATACGTGCATTTACGACCCTCTCCTCGCAACGAAGTGTCGAAAACAACACGTTTTTGCAATGGTAATTGCATTTCACATTGACCTAATTTGTTGGCGATTCAGACGTAGACGAGTGCAAACAGCAAGGTGGCTCGGAGGGTCACCACTGCAACGCTAACACGAAGTGTGTCAACGTGATTGGCTCCTACACGTGCGAGTGTCTTCCGGGTTACCATAGAGTCGACAAATTCAATTGCGCGGAACTTGACGAATGCGCGACCGGCCATCACGCGTGCGACGAACATGCGACTTGTGTCAACACAGCTGGCAGCTACTACTGCGTATGCAAGGATGGATACACGGGAGATGGATACACCTGCAAACGTACAGTATTCTATTTTGTGTTCTACGTTGATCGTAACACTTTTTTCCTTCCAACGCTGCACCCCCTTTCCAGCCCGTAATCTTCCTAATCTCTTGACCTCTTCTGGTTTAGCCGTCTGCAATCAGACCTGTCAGAATGGCGGCGAGTGCGTGGCGCCGGGAAGGTGTTCCTGTCGACGCGGTTATATCGGCAACAGTTGCGAGCTCGACCTGGACGAGTGCGCCAGCGACCTACACAGGTGCCATCAGTCCTCGACGTGCTTCAACATGCCCGGGTGGTACTACTGTCGCTGCAAACCTGGCTACAGAAGTGCTCTCCATGACAGCACTCAAGGCACACAGTGCCTCGACATCGACGAATGCAACGATCAAACAATCGAAAGGAGGCACACGTGCCACCCTAGCGCGAAATGTGCCAACACCGAAGGAGGGTACGAGTGCATGTGTCCACTCCAGGAAGACAATCACACCGCGGAGGAATGCAGGCTCAGTAAGTGTCCAGGTTGTCTTAAATTAAAAGACTATAACAATGAATCCTTTGATCGTCGCTGTAGGCGCTTGATCCTTATTCCTGTTGCGTGAGGAGTATTTCTAGTTAAGTGGCAATCCTCGATGGCTCCATGGTGGCTCGTCAATTGATTCCGTTTTCTACTTTCCTCGACTTGTCCAGGTTGTTGGTTCGAGAATCGCGAAGTGGAGAATGGCGAGACGTTAGCGCCGGCCGGAAATCCCTGCAGAAGATGCACGTGCAAGGACGGCGTTGTCACTTGTAGAGATCCTATCTGCGACTGCAGCGCTCCAGGAAGCCACAGGGATAAGTGTTGCCCGCAGTGTGATCCTGCGGCCTCCTGTAGACACCAGGAACTACATCACCTAGTCTTCAGAAGCGGTGAACGATGGATATACCAATGCCAGACTTGCGAATGCCTGGTAATAAGATTTGTTGCGATAACATAGCTCGTAGTAGACGTTGACGGTGCATAATCCTGAATTCCATTAGATCATTTGCAATCTTTAGGCTTGATCCGTCGATGTATCTGTTAAAATCATTGCAATTTATTGCAGTATGGCGAAATAGACTGCTGGCAGATGGAATGTCCACCAGTGACCTGCTCGAATCCCGTAACAGAGGACGGGGACTGTTGTCCTCGTTGCGAGGATGATCCTTGCGCGAGGGAACTGCCTGGAAACAGTACCTCCCTCTCGGTGCTCACTCGACCACAGCCCTGCAGCTACTCCGGGATCATCCACGATAGCGGCAGCTCCTGGCAGGACCCCCATGACAAGTGCACCACGTGCGAGTGCAAGGTAAGGAGGACGTCCAGCCACGATCACGTGGAAGGACCGAAGAAACCGAATCGTCGGTCCTTTACCCGTGGAAGGTCCGCAGGATACGGATAGGATAGGGGGGTTCGTGAGAGAAGAGAGGCGAAGGATTGAGAAGGATCGATGGTCCGGATGATTCACACATTACATCGTCGATCCACGTTTGGATCGTAGCTACACTTTGGATTTTCTATCTGTTGTTATACACGGCAAAGAAAATGTGATGCGCTGAGTTTCATACAGCGTAGTCAAAAAATGGCGTCATCCAGTAAACTTGCATACTTTAGCGACCAAATTTATACCCTTTAGCGTGTAGTGTACACGATTGAGAATGCATTAGGATCTTTTTCCTTGTCTTAAATTGTAATGTTGTCTTCGTGACGCCATCGTAATCTTGAGTAGTCATGTGAGAGTCAATTCGTATATACTAGCGCCACCTAGTCTTCTTTGCTCAATGTTCTTCCCAGTACTTACGTACTTTAGTATTGGCACTGGTGCTTCGTTAAACATTAATTCCTTCCCGTACTTTAACGAGTCTGACTCGTGATGATGATTTTCGCCCAAACATGAACATCACGAGCCAGGCTTGCTGATAGCAAATCACGATCGTGATCGAGTTTTAGTTCCTATTAGTACGCCATAAGAGTTGGTCACGATTCTCATAATCTCTGTTACGAAATACCACTAAATACCACGGGAAGGGGTTAAACAATCATGTTCATGTCACATTCTTATACTTAAGCAATGATAACTTGAATATCTTGGTCAACGTTTCTTCTCGTCGCACTCTCTTTTCGCGCGAAATCAAGAGCTCAAGGTCAGTAAACGAAAAGTAAATATCGCATTAAGTTAGCCGTGAATCTGTCATGTGTCCAATCAGTTGCGTTCACTATGATACGTCGAGGTACGACCAGTTGTTGTGCGACAGCCGCCCATCCAAAAACATCATGATGTACATAATACACGTGGCGGATTAACATTATATTAACGTTCTCTTTCTGTATCTGTTCTCTCTTGTAATATGCTTTCGCTGTATCTAAACTCAACCGCTCAATTAACATCGCTTTTTTAATGCATGAACAGTTATCAACATTAGCGTGTTACTATCTTGATGTTTAAATGTCTGAGATGTAAGAGATAATTGTAAATTAATTTAGTATAATTTTATGTTAATCAAGGATAATAATTAATTGACTGTTTGTGTCGTTTCTCCTGTAAATACGTATTGATTTATTTATAAAATGCTTGTAGAGCATTCAGATATATTTATGTGACTAATATTTATTTAAGAAATGTGCAGGTACAATTAATCTTAGTAATCAAAGGACTTTCTTTACGTAATTCTTTAGAATCAACAGAAACGTTATATATCTTTTAAAAGCTATTTAAGAATCATTTCGAAACAAAAAGCAGATAACGCGAGAATTAACTTATTTTAGTCTTTATTGACGATTCACTTTGGATTTATCGTTCTAAATGTAGAAATAATTCGTCCGCCACGTGTACAAATAAAGTCACAACACACGAGCATATATATATACCTTTTTTTTCTCGCTCTCTTTCGCTCTCTATTACTTTTTTGTCTATCTTATTTATTTATCGTGTCAGTAGGTAACCCTCGTATAATACAAGGTGCCTATACATATACTGACTGTAATTTATTTCTAGTACTATGCCATTTATTTTTGCGGTGTGTATAACGCGAGTCAACGTTGCAAAGCTATGCGCTAAAATCTTGATCTTTCACACGCTGAGAGAAAATTAGGATCAAATTTAACATGCTACAAATGTCTCTGTTGCTAACGTTTCGTTCAAGTCTTTGAAGTTTACGATTCAACTCAAGCTCAACACAAATCTAATACAAACCAGACACAGAATCAGTCCATTAGCCTAGACCTAACTTGAACTTAGCTCATAGCTAGCTTTAACATAGCTTAGACTTGATCCATACCTAACTCATACTTTAGATGTAAATAGATATAATTAACTTAGCTGATCCACTTAATCCAGCCCTAACATAAATGTGATCCTTGTCTGAGACCTAGCCAATTCAAATGACCCAGACCTTAAATGTGATTGTGAACTAACTTAGCCCTTTACTTAACTTAAACTTAGCATTTAGCTATTGGTCCAGACTTGATTCGAACCTAATTTGAATTAAGAAACCTCTCTAACTTGGTGCAACTTAGCCTGACTAAAATCTCATTACCACTCGACCTATCGGACAAGTATTACTACAAAGACTTGACGAAACGTTCTAAGCACCACGATAAAACCCAAACAAATGAATCTAGTTAGGCTGTTTGGGAATTTCGACTCCGTGTTAATCGTTTGGGAACATGTTCTCTCGGCGTTGGCTACTAATGCGTCGTGCTAGTCTTGTCATTATGCGATCTCATGCTGTAATCACCAATTGTAAATTACTCCAAGATCTCTTTTGGCAATACAAGTGTCCAAGACACGTTCAGGGGCGTCCCTAAGCTAGCATTAAATTAGATCTGTGTACTTTTTTCGTTATCTGCCTCGCACGCGGCAGTGTTCATTATTATTATTAGTCTTTCACCATCAGTAAGAAAGACGAGATATCCCAATTCGGCACCGTATATACTTATACTGCATGTCTCTCCAACTGATCAGAGTAATTTCATTGTTCTCTGCGTAAATGTAGAAACGAGAGTCATTTTTGTTATTATTTTCGTAGTGACAATTGATTTATCAATCGTAATACGTTTTTGTTTTGACCCTCGCTCACTGTATGGACCAGGTGCTAAATAGCTTGGACGAAAACAATACAGCGATTTCGAATCAATCAATTCGTTATTGGTCTCTTGGATTACTAGAGTGTATTTCTTAATTTTCAGGATTCTTCTCTTGAGATACGATTCTATATATTTTAATTGAATATAAGAAACAGAGTATGCTTGAAATTGAATCAGTGTGATACAACAACCAGCAATCTCTGTTTTAAAAAATTAAGAACTCATCCTTCGTTCATAGAAATAAAACAGTGTGCCCATTGACCACTGATCATTCGCCACTCTCGATCCAAGAAACCAATACTCTCTATCGTAAAATAAACTTTCAAAACCATCGAACACTGCCGCGAAATACGAAAGAATCGCGCGCTCGATCGGACGGAAGAGAAAAATTCTAAGTCCTGACTCAGCTCACTTTCGACCGATTTGCGTGAAAACGAAGGCTCGGAAATAAAAGATCTCACTGCTTCGGGTCGGCCCTGCATGGATCGTGTTCAATACATATTGCCTGGCGATGATTAATCAAAAGCGGACCCGACCTCATAGCGACCGACCGTGTAGCATGACCTCGACCTCGTCGATCCGTTCACGGCAGCTTTCAGTCCTAATCAAGACCAACTGTGCTTGTCTCGTTTTTAAGAGCAAGCAAATCTCAATGTTTTAAAGAGGACAGTAATTAGCAAAAAGAACAGAGTCGAAATCTAACCAGAAAGCGTTCAACGGAGCACCTCAATAGAGAGCAAATCGGCCTAACTCGGGCACAGAGCTAATAGTTTATGCTCCCGTGAATGGACGGACGCGGACAGGGTGGGCTGATACGCTGAGCATACACGAAGTAACACGAAAGAGTGTAACCGAGTGCTAATACCGTAACCATGTTGTGAAATTTTAACCCCGCCATATTGCCCGTGACGACTAACCTGATAGCCTAACGATGGGTATCCTTGCAGGTGCCGTACTGCGCCCAATTGGTGAGCAATAGCGCGTGTTGTGTGCATCGGTAATCACGTCACTTCTACCTCACCTATAATCTCTACCCGCCTCTTTTCTTTGTTTATTAATGTCTCTTACTGTTATTGTTTATTGTCCATGACTAATCTCGAGCTCGAGTGCTTTCGTTACTCCTCCTGCCTGCTTAGGTAGCTCTCTAGCACTGGTACCGATCCGTTCCACCGCTTGTCTCCATGTTTCTGTTAACCTTTCTTCTCTGTACTGTTCGTTTTTCTAGACTCTAGTAATCCGCGTGTCCCCGTTTAGAGGTCTTTTCGTTCGTTAATAGTCGCACGCTGGTCACCAGGCTTTCTCTTAACCCTTTCTTCGACTGTGTTGGGTCTACGATCTGTCTATGTCACGTGACTGTCGGAATTATCATTTCCACATAATGTATATTATGGGTATCGAACAAAATTCGTATCGTACGAACGTAACTTCGATATATCAGGATGAATTTCAAGCAGAGATCTTTTTAAAAATCCGAAAAAATATGCCCAAACTCTGGAAGGTATTTTCTATGGTGCATTTAGCCGTCATTTGAGCATCTGTCTCTTTTATTAATTTTTCAGAAATTGTTACTAAACATGCACCACCCGTTTTTACTCGATCACTTTATCGATGATGTTCTTAGCGCACATGGGCATAGAAATCCGGCCCATCTCAGGCCCCGTGATTTTTTCTGCAAGATGACACCCAATATGACATCTAGTATTCATAATTGCTTTGAGAATGGCGCGTGACGTAGACCTGACTTAATATTGCGCTAAGAAAATGTTAATTGGCAGGGTGAATCGCGAGCACGTCGCATGTTTCATACGTTTAATTCTTGTCAAAAATGTTCTTGATCGACGCGTCGGCGATTTTTCATTTATTCGTAAACTAACTCACTGTTCATGAATTACTATCTGTCGATTAATAGAAGAAAGAATGCATACTATCTTTGAACATTGTTATCTTCATCAGATACGAAAATCAATATCATTGGTACCATCGGCCTTATTCGCTACAATATCATTTGTTAACAACGAAATATCAATAGCTGTCAACATTGCAAATTTAGAAATGTTTACAAAATACTAAAATTTCATTTCCATTGATTTTAATTCTACTAGAGTATATCTCAAGGTTTAAAATATTTTTAAGGATAAAAATAACATCGATATCAACTAAACCAATTCAGTACCATTTACTTTATGCAATAACAGAGCTATAGTTCCGCGTTATCAGCAAATCATCGATCGATCGATCAAGAAATGTATGGATCCTCTACTCTGGTACAGTGGCTGAATGCACGTTTACAGAAAAAAAAAATAAAACTCGCATGCACCGACTCACCCCACGCTCTCATGACTAAAACGATTCAACTAACTTCTTTCACTTAGCTCGCACACATTTCGAGACACACTGTCGTCGACATAAATCGAAGATATATAAATCACTTCTGGCCAGTTTATATTTGGTATCGGTCGGGGCGCACGGCGCACGTGGTAACAGAAACACACAAAATACACACAGACTGCATTTTGATTCGTTTCTTTATCTTTATTTTTGATTATGTTTTTTGGTTACACTTGAGCCTCTTTTGCACCCTCCTCTGATCTGCATTCGAGATTCGATAGAAGCACCAAGAGTCTCTTTCTCTCTGTCTATCGAGTGTTGTCCAGCAACGATTCTGGCAAAGAATCCTCGTCAATTTATTAATTGAACAATTTCGATTCAAGCTTCCAAATTGAAATATTGATAAATATATGAAACGGTAGGAAAAACTAGTGTCTCTCGAAAGCAAAATCGCTCGATTCATCGCCCCAATGTTGATCCGTAGAAGCTGTTGAATTTTTGGCACATATTTTCAGTATTCGAATGTGACTTATGAATCTAACGCAGAGAGAACAATTCTTTGGAATAAAACAAATCGAAACTGTTGTATAAAGTTTTCTTCTCTGATGCTTCGTTCTCGAGAAAAATGACTTTGAAAACTGCTACATCGGGCGACACCGGCGGACGCTTGCGGGGAACTACCGAGGCGCCATTGACCTGCGCCGCGCAGCCCCAACAAGTTTTTCAAGCAAATTTTCTCGAAAAGGAAGCCTTGTCAGTAAAAAATGTGTTCTACAGTTTTGATTTATTTTTTGGCAAGAAATCGCCTCCTACTAAAAAGCTGACTATTTGAAAATTACTTACTAAACTGATTTACCCGAGCTATTTTGCCTTCAACAGACTCATGAACGTTACGAGGACGTGAGTTCGTCAGAATTTCAGAATTCTTATGTAGAATAAACGATTTTTGACTCTTTGGGAACGCAAAGTAATGTACTATTAGTAAAGTGTGATCACTAATAGCAATTTCGATGCTTTTATGTAAGATTAAACAAGGAAAAGTAATTCTATTCGTCAGACGGTTATGTTTGTATTCGCAAAGGGTCTAAATGAGATATCGTACTCACTTTGTCAGAGTCGGTGCGAAAAGTAGTAAAAGCCTAGACACGTTGTCGTCAGGTGTCAGATACATACTATGGAAATTCATTGTTTTGTTCCCCGAATGTCTCAGCATGATTGTCGTTAAGAATTCTTGTAATTGTGATCGTGAAGTGAACGTCTCACAAAGAGTCACGTGGGTTAAAGAGAGAAAGGAGTCGGACCGAGTGCGGACATCACGAAGGGACGTGAGCGAGGGCGGATATTCACGTCGATTTCCTGTTTCCACGGCGGAATCGTGGCCAGTTCAATGAAACAATGAATTGCATACTATGTGGAGGATTACCTAGTTTTCCTTCTGCGATGCGAAAAGTCTTGGACTCGCGATTCCCGAAACCAAACATGGCGGCCACTGAAGCGACGCGATATAAAATACACGCTTTCACTTGTTCACTTAGGCAAATTTTCATCTTACGAAAGAAAACTTGTTAAAATTGTTATCAGGAATTTAAATTTGTAACCACCTGACCTCACTTAGCTGAAGGTCACGAGCTCTAATACGGCCTTGGAACAGATGTTTATTGTTTAAAATCGTGTACATATACTGTGGATTGAAATTTCGGTAACTCTTTCGCCATTGCGCGGAATATTTTTCAAATAAACCATTTTTTATCAAACTTTCTGGAGTTCTTTTTAAGGTCTGCTCTCTGGTACTGAACTTCTAATCCGTAGTACGAGGTAAATTTAAAAGAACAGCCCCAAAATTCGAGTAGAGACCTGTATCGATCACTAACGGAGTGACTCTAACAAAGACGGCAAGCTGTAACTCATATAACACAGTTTCAACTGATTAATACTGTGGTAGTATCGCTTGCACTCACCACTACATGGCATTCCATCTACTCAGCTATTGATTCCTATAAACACAGCCTTCCACCAACTATCCGATACCTCAGCGCTTAAAGCAAGGGTCGAGGCGTCCTCCCTTTGGCTCCTGAGAAACAGCATGTCCAATTTGTTAGAATCGCCCAATTTCCCACGATTACACAATGTAGCTGCCCCACGCGATCACCCACAGACGACAAGTAACGCCTTCAGTCGCCAGTATCTTTACCCAAAGCTAAATCAACAAAACCCAAGTGCAAGCAGATACACTGCTCTGTTTTTAAACACACGGCCGATCACTGTGCAATTAACCCTCCACTCGTCAACGTATCGTACCGTAAACAGCACCGAAAGGAAGCGCACACACTCGCGAAGCCCAAGACTTTTCGCGGTGAGAGGGTAACCGTGAAGGGACGAACGCGAAAGACGTTTAAAAGTCGCGTTCCATCCGCCGTGGCTAACCCAGTGTCCAACGAAACTCTCCGTAGGACGGGCAGCTATGCTGCAGCTACGATTACGGCTGCGCTGGCGATCTGGGCGACAACGAGCAGCAACGTCCTCCAGTCGTTGTTCCTGAGCCTCTCGTACGCAGTCTACCGAGCCCTGCGGGGTCACCGATGGCTGACAGTGCACCGGAAGCAGCTCTATCAGCGGTTACTGCTTCCCCCGGTGGTGCAACAGCCGCCAGCACTTACCTCCTGTCCTCCAACGTCCCCAGGAAAGTCCACTGGACCCTGCAGAACACGGCCCCACCAAAGTTCCAGCAACAGAGAGACGATCGCCGTCTCCGGGCGCAACAACTGCAAATCACACCGACGGCCAGGTACCAGTCGGCCGTTGGTGGATCGACAACGCCGTCGTCGACGTCTCACCGTGCTACACCCGCGACGGCGGCGCCGTCGACGACGACGGTCAAGACTCCGATCAAGTACGAAGCCAAATCCCAAGTCCCGTCGCGTCGTCAGCGCATCAAGTCGTCGAGCAGCACCGCGAATCATCGAAGCAACGTGTCCTCTTCCTCGTCCCCGTCCTCTTCGCCTACCCTCGCCATGCTGGTGCCATCCGGGACGGACCTCGACACGGAGGACGACCGTTCGACCAGCAGCACGCCCAGCGACGGTGTCGTCGCTAACGGATACCGTAAATCGACAGCGGGTCGCCATCGTAGAAGCGACAACTCCGAGTCCGTGGCGCGAGACAGCGCCACTTGAGGCAGTGTGCGCCGTGGACAGCTAGAAGAGAAAGAAATCAGCATTGGCAAGGCATTCCAGGGGGTGTAGAAGCAAAACGGGGTACCCCGATACGTAGGAGCGAGCAGAGAAGCGTTCTCTATGGTCACCTGGTCATCCGATGGGTATCGTCCAGAGAAACGAATTGGGGGATGAGTAACTCGAGCAGGATAAGGAGAGGAACTACACGGCCGACCCGCCGGACAATGTTGTGTCAACGATGATCACGGATAACTACGTCAACGACGAGGAGGACGTCTGAACCGGTTCGTCGTGATCCTCGATCTCCTAGGCACTCGACCAGCTTCCACGGATCATCGATCGCGCGAATCGCGTCAGGAGAGACAGTTTCGGAGGTCGTCCATGGTCTGTGCGAGCTGTACAGTGGTGACGGAACGCGCTATGGTGCAAATGGTTCGGAGGGCGATCGGTGTGAGCCGGGCCTCAACTTCTAGTCCGTTTTAGAATCGCGTCTCTCGCGTCGAGCAAAGGCCTTCGAGGATGGTATTTAGCAAAATATCACAATTGTTCGTTGGGATTCGTAGAGGCTGAGCCCATTTTCTCGTGAACATATAGCCGGAGAGTTAGGTGTGCCAAAAACGAGCCTGCCAAGCCAACACCATCAGCTTCTCTCGTCTTCGCGTAACGAGGACGATCTGAGCGCACGGACTTGACGTTTTCGTTCTTTTATTTTCCGTTACCAGCCCGAGTGGGGACGTGGAGAGTCCCTGGGTGCGTCCGTTATTACGTCACCGATTGTCAAACGAAGCCATCGCGTGGCTGATGGGTCAAGCATAAAGTTCAGTAGCGACGACGCGCGCAATCTACTACTGGGTCAAGATTAGCCGCGTGAATCGAGAAACTGAGCCCAACGAACAGAGAGGCGTGTCTGTGAGTGTCCCGAGCAAACACGTAAATGCTTTCGCAATTCCTTTGGCGTATTTCATTGAAAAGGTAGCGCACAATATTTGGGCCTTATAAAGTATATAAATTGTCGATGTTCCGCTATGGGAGAACCTCGTAATCGTACTGTCTAGAACGACGAGAAAACGGCGTATAATTATTCGTAAGGAATTGAATATCCCAACGAGAAGGACAAAGTTATTACATAGGAGAGTTCCGTAATATACTATATAATATATACAAATATATAAATATTATATATATATGAGAATATATATATATATATATACAAATAATGTAAGTATATTCGACGGATATGTGCGAAACATAACGAATCTATCGATGTTGAGTATGTAAATCGGAAGACAACTATGACTATAAAGTATTCTACTATGGATGATCATATCTCGTGACAATATAGATAACGCACGGTAAACTCCGGGAGGCTATATACAATCACTATAGCCCGTGTGTTTTGGTGAATATAGTCTACGCTTGAAAGTAAACTTAAGAAACATTAGGGTACTGATCTGAATTCGTGGAGACTTCAATCGCAACGTTAGAGATCCGTGGTTCAGTTTCTCTGGTTCCGGACGCTGACTGGTTTATGCCTGATCCAGGTATTTAATCATCGAACGCGCAATCTGTGCCTCCGAGGTTAACGAGGCCTTGGCCCTCGGACACTTTTGCACGGTGGAAATCAGAGGTGTCTGTTGATGATCTGCCTTAAAGGCGACCTTGCCCCCGCCCCCATTCAGGGGCCCACTTGTTAATTGGGCAGGTCAATGTTTTAATTGCTATAGTCGCAGGATAAAATGATAAGACACGTTCAGTATTATTGAAAAAAACTATGAAGATGACCAGGTTACTCTATGCTCGGTCAATTGTTCCCCACGCAATCTCATTTAACCAATATTATCAATCTTCAGGTGGTGAGATCAACAAAACTAGTTCATTTCTTTCGAAGGATCATATCTGATTGGCTATAGTAGTTTATCCAAAACAATAACTGATTCCGTAACATCAATGCAGGAGCAATGACGCGAGTTAGACCAATGTACCCATTTTTTTTTCTATAGAATCCAAGATAAGTTAGACCTAGACCATCGTGTGCCGCTAGAAACTCATCAGCACTTCCTCGCAGTAGACTATACTTGCCAATTTTCATTTCATTAAAAGAGAACATACAAATGCCACCGGCATTCAAAAAAAAAAATAATAAATAAAATCATAGCCATAGTCATGTATTTCGGCAGAGAAAAAGAGGTTTCGTTTAGGATGAGGGATTCAGAAAATGGTGGTCGTCGAGGGAACGGCAAACGGACCGTTTAAATAGCAGACACGTCTGACTTTCCACCATGCCAATTAGGTCTCCTGTTCAATTATTAGTTGTACACCGGACGATGAACGTGCCGGCTCGCTCGAACGATTCTTTATCTCGCTCAACCCAACGCGACCACTACGACTACATTCCTCCTTGATTTACAATAAGTAGGCACTAATGAGAGAAACATATAAATATATATATATAAATAATGAAAGAAAGAGATGAATAAATACATAATTAAATAAATAAATGAATAAATAAATAATTATATATATATATACATATATGAAGAGAGAGCACGAGTATATACATGTATGTATACATATACGGAAAAAAGGAACGGTGAAGTACTCGAGTGAATATAGAATTATAACCAATCTCCTGACGAAAGAAAGAAGAGTGTAGAGACTTGTATAACGTGCATTCGAGAGTTCATCGGTAATCGTTTGTTCAATGTGCAATAACTTAACGGTAACGGCTTAATTTGTAAAGGAGACTCCTATTAATCGCGCGGAACCAGCGATGCTCCACGTCCGATGGAGGATTTTATTAAGGCAACACGATATTTCGCTCGTATCGCGTGGCTGTTACCCGGCTTCGTCTTGTTTCTCATGAATATCTCGTCGGTAAATCTTACCACTTCTCACAGAGTCAATTTTGGGCCAAGAGACCTCTGAACAGTCTATTCAGTTCGATCCTTAGAGCTTCGTTTTCTCGGTGTACCAGAAAGTTTGTAAATATTTTAGCAGTTCCAAACTATTCGAATGCTTGAACACTTTTTCTTCTCATTTTCTCGAATCTTGAAGTTAAAATTGTTTGTCGGTAATTAGCAGACAGCCACGCGATGCTTGGACTCCAGACACGTACGAAGTGGAGACGTTTTGTTTCCTCCTTAACGTTATCGTTGCGTGTATACACGCAACACTATAATTTTCGATCGTCGCGCGTACCGCGGAGCCCTATACAATCGTGGTTCGATTTGTAACGATATCGGCTCGCGCTTCATCTTCGTTTCTGATGTCCTCTCGCGCACCAAGAGAAAACCAGCTCGTCATCTTGATAGTAACCGTACGTTGGATACCTCCGTAATGATCGTCAACACCCTGAAGTGAAAAGAGTTTGATTAGCGCGTTACGGGGAACAAAAGAGCGAAAGCAAAGAACGAACGAACCAAGTTGGAGCGATGATCCTCCGCCTTAACCGCTTCGTACGTACTCATATACACTCACACACGCGCACACATACACTACACGTACACAGCTACGACATATTAACGAAAAAAATATCGATGAGAAGCGTGCATCGGCCTGAATAAATCATATTAATTAATATGACTAATAACGCTGTTGCTCCTGATAATTGTATATAGACGTGTAATGTTATAGTAACAACCATTAGAGGGGCGTACATTATACATATTATACATAATACAACATATTATAACGATCGAGACTAAATATCTCGCCGTGCGATTTTGACTACTTAACGAACGAATAAACTTAAACAGCAACGTGTAACACGAATTTACTGAGGAGCGACGGAAGCAGGATGCTGACGACGATGCAGACACGATGACGGGAGAGGAAGGGAACGTCCGACGGGTCGATCGTTTTAGATGGGTGGGTCGAATCGAAATTGTCAGGTCGAATCTCGATTCGTCGCGTTTAGATCAGCTGGCTTCCCTACCTCTGTCGTTCTAACCTCGCTTTCGTTCTCTCCGCGGCGTTCGTCGCATCCTGGTCTGAGAACGACGCGAAGAGATCGACGCATCGTGCCCGTAAAATAGTATACAATTAAACTACAAGTAATAGATCGTATTACCTATTGTATTATCGATATCGTGTTAAGCATGTACGACTAATCTCGAGGATCGAGGGGGATAGGACGGGACGGGACCCTGCGAGGTTGCCCGGACACCTAGCGGCGGGCTCAACCGTCGACCGTCGCGCCACAGATGACGAACGTAACGAAATGATGGAACGTATTTGGCACAAAGAAAAACCGAGAATCGTCGAGGATTAGCTTTATAGGTTACTATAAAGTGTACATTAGATGTAACGTTGCGTACTCGGGAAAGAAACACGAGCAAGAATGTCTCGTTGCCAGGAGCCACGGGGTTGTGGAGATCGATAGATTTCGATCACTTGCACTTTGATATGACGCGACCGTAGGCTTAAGATACCGTTAACGGAACACCCAACTTTGCAACGAAACGAGAAAGTCGATGGAAAGTCTACCTTTCGCGACGTTCGAGGACATCTCTCCCATTTTCTAGAACCATTGCCAATGCCCTGAACAAGTTTTAGCCCGACCACTTTCATTATTCCTCACCGTCGTGTAGCTGTCCTCGATGGGACGCTACGAACGCCATTTTGATCATCGTCACGAATCCTTACGGGAAGCTGACGCCTCGTCTGGCAACGAGTCATTCACCCGTCCGATCATCCGGCGCGTTGTTCTTCGTTCGATTAGACGAGCTAGACAGACAGGTCTCGTAATCAGGTAGGTAGGTTAGGTAGGTCGATAGATAGGTAGATACCTAAAGGCAGGGCGGCGATAGGCAGAGACTACGGTCGCGTACCGTTGTTTCGTGTTTGAAAAAAAGAAAAAAACCAAAACCGAAAATAAAAGACACCGATCCAACTGAGGACGAGGGGATGTATCTGCCAGGAGAAACCTCGAGGATGACAGAAGGAGGAGGAAGAGGACGGAGAACAAAAGAACTCTAAACAGACTATTAAAGTAGTTAAGGAACACCGAGATCAGCCGGAGGGACTTCTTTTATAGTGTTACCTAATATTAATACCAGTTTACCTAATTACTATACCGAAGTAACTACTACAACGACTATTAGTAAGCGCTTATTAAAAAGAGATTAACGAAGATCTACTACAGCCAGCCTAGTCCCAGTTTAACCTGTGCTAACCGTAGACGTTACTACCGTTACTATCTACCGGCACTAATGTTACTATCATCGTCACTGTTTCGTTCGATCGTCGTTATGTGTGATCAGAGTGGTGTCTGCGGTACCACCCGTGGCCCCAGCCCTCTTGGATACATAAAAAACACAACCGGAGTACCTAGTTTAACGGGATACTCTTGGCGGGGGTAGCCTTTCAGCGATTATTCCAAATTGTAACGTTTCTTCGTGAGCTCGAGCCCCGTCGAAGCCCCCTTCCACGCGTTTTCAGGTCCGAACAGACCAGTAGTCCCAAAAAAGGAGCCACGGGAGCAGCCGCTAAGCCACTAAACGATGTAAACACCAATGAAAACGAATCAAGCGAAGCGCTGTTAGCGTTTACCGTCGACACACTCACTAGTGGCTGGCGCGATCATCACTGCCGGGACTATCATCGTCATCTTTGTTCATTCGGTCATCCGATCAGGGTACAGGCGGCCGACAGTCGTGGACGACGAGTTTCTAATTGTTAACCCGTGCTACTAACGTTACTTATTCTATACTAATATCGATACTGTCGCTATAGTCGATACGCAATACTATGGTCGTTTTTCGTACAGTCGTCGAGAACGTCGCGGACATTATACCGGGGGGTTCGAACCAACGCGACTGGGACGAAACGTACGCGAGCGCTACGTCTGCGCCGCCCTTTGCACAGGTGTACGCTACCTGGTGATGTGATGTCGGTGAATTCGCGATGGGAACCTCGCTCTTCCAGCGTACCTTGACCATTTTCGACTGCCGTACTTTCAAACCTTCGTCGCTGTTTCGTCAAACCGCTAGGGAACCTGGGCAGTTGGACCCCCCCTTTGGTTAAGAGACGACACCCTGTCATTCTTTTTGAAATTTTGTCGAAACAGGACACGTAAAGATGCGTGAAACAACGGGGATTATGTGTAGCGGGGTCAGATCGTTTACACTCGTTCATGAAACCGCGTGGTCAAATGTAAAGCTTACATGAAATATTATCGTCATTTTTCTGTTGTCGAACTTCGTTGCAAAGAGTGAGTTTCAAGACGAGAAAAGAGGAGTAATCAGAGGAGAGTAGAAAACAAAGAGACGAGTGTAAGCGATCGAAGAACGCTACGTTAATCATAGTCCTGGATCAATTTGTCAACGCCTTCTCGATCTTTCATCGACCTTATGATGTCATATCACTAATATCGCGTCGTTTCCACCTGTCTTGTCCTTCCTCCTACCCCATAACCTTCCTTCGATGGCTAGTATCGAGTCCCCTGACCGGCCTAAATTCATTTCTACTCATTGCTCACGATTAATCCGTGCGACCATGCGATTGATGACCAGTGAGGAAACCGTTCAATAATTCGATCAGCGTGACTGAGTAGAAATATTGCAACAGCGAATGAACAAAGACTGAAGACTCCACGTTCGTTCAGCCGAGGCTCCTCTGAATGTTCTGAAATTCACTCAAATCTAACTTCAACATTTGAACTAGATGTACCAGTCTTAGAACTGATCCAAATTGTTAACCTAGATAAATCTACTTTAACCCGAACCTTAGTTTAAACAAGGCCTGGAACAGAGTTACTTGAGCTACTACTAAATTTAGTTTAACATAATCTATTCCCTAACTTGATCTACATCCTACAGACCTGGTCCAAGCATAACTAGTTTAACATAGACCCTAACCAATCAATTCAGGTCCAATTTGAACGTAACTATCAGGCCTATAGATTAAGCGAATCGTCACGAATTACGCAGTTTCTCACTGGTCACCATCGGCGCGTTTACGTCGGTCATGGACCGAGGCTTGGTGCAGAGAGGAAGGTGTAACGAAGAATACGTGTAACTCTCGGATCAATAAGATCCGGGATGCCATAAGAAAACGTGTATCGAGCGTCGTCGGAACGATAAGTTCGTTCGATTTTGCAGAAGCGATGGCAACAAATTGTACAGCTTCGTTGGCTTCTCTTTAACTTGGCGACTTGGACATGTCAACGAACTGAACCGAAGTCGAACCGTATTGTACACCTTCGAGCATAATTCGATTACGTAAATATATCCTTTCAGTACTTCACCAATTCTTCGTTTGTCTTTGAAATTACCATTCGACTCCACGAAGATGGCACACTGTAAAGTTAAAGTCGTAAAAAGCGTTTGTTCGCGAGCCCCGATAGAAAAAATCGACCAAACGTCCGCAAACGGGCATTATACATCGGCTGAAAGTTTTATTGCAATTCCCTATTCGCACGTTATTCGCGCAAAAGCTATCGAGACTCAGTTCCTCCATTGTCCAAGAGTCGCTAGACTTGACGAAATTGATTTCGAATTGAATAATTCCACGACGACGTCCATCGCGTTTCCATGCTTGTTGTGCGACGAATGTTTCTATGTACGTGTACAACTTTAACTTGATAGCCTACGAATAGGGACGGATCCAGATTCTTAACAATGAAAGGTGGGGGAGGGCGTAGAGATCGCACGAACCCTGTTACAATATTCGAACAACGCCGAAATCGCCGAGAGAACGATTTCGTGGGGGCAGCTGCGACGAGAGCTTGATCGAACAATAAAATTTTACTTTTGATTTTCTCGAGTCCTTCGTTCGAATTCGAACGGTCCTACATCTCCCCCCACCGCCACACCTGCTGGATTCGCCCTCGCCTACGAATTATTGTACGGTACCGCCGTGTAAGAGTGTAAAGGAGTTGATTTTCTAGTCAGGTACGAGTTACAAAATAATTTTACGTTGGCAGTCAGTAATTTTTACATTGCTGTGAATATGTAAGACGTTTCTTCTTCTTTCCGTTAATTTTCTTTTCATCGTCGCGTCCAGACGAGCGATCTTAAACAGACACGAACACACATACACACGCGTGTACACGCATACACACAAACACACATACACGTCGAGAAACAACAGAGACGGCGATTATAAGATACGATTTCGATTAATATATTAATTAAGGATTATTCTTATTATTATTATTGCAAATGATTATGAGTATGGTTATTATTGATTATTACCATCATCGATTATTAGTTACTATCACTACAGTCATATAATACCTTTGTAAATGAGAATCAAGACACTGACGGCTAGGGAAAAAAACTTAATAAATTGAAATTCTATTAACCCAAACGCGTTCGATTGTTATTCCGCCGCTACGGTTGTGTCTCTTCCTCTTTCAGGTGGAGTGAGACGTTTCGTGGACTTCTGTATTCTACTCGAAACTATGGAAGGTAAGATGATCGTTGTAAACGACTCAGAAGACTTCGAAAACTATCATTAAATCATGCATAAGAGTGTAGAACATTGTTTCTGCCACCAACAGCACATTAAATACCAGAATTCCCCTTCGATCCTGTCTTTTAAGTTACAACAGAGGTAAAATGAGAGTTGGATTTGTGTGAAATTTCGAAAAGAATACAGTACGCTAACAATAAGTCAAGAAGTGTCTGCGCAAGTGTCCACGAACACACCTAACTTTGTTCGTGGCTACGTTTGCTTATCGTTGTACTATTCAGCTTATATCGGTCCAGGTTATCGACTGCGTGCAGACTATTGTTCATCTATCAAAAGACTGAATCATGGGCTTCGTCGTAACATCCGTTCTTCTCAGTGAAAATGCAATCTCAGACGTTCCCATGTTTATTCCATGACCATAGTTCGAAATAGGGTTGTACTTTCGAACGACACAGGTAGATTACGATGAAACTTACAAGCAACTAATAAGTTTGAAGTTGAAGTGTACAACTATAAAGTAGACTAATGTATGCTATGATATTCTCAATGCCTTGCCAAAATGTCAAATAACTAAGAGCTGATACAAGGCTTACCTTCTATTTGACAATCGAAATTTTAACACAGATAAAAAATTTCCTCGTGTTATCAGGATTCTAATTTAACTACCAATGAACCTTGTATTGCTAATCTTTTATCATGTGTCTTTGGGTTTTTTCTATGCTCCTCAAGTATAGTACAAATGATACCGAGCTCTTCTCAATTTGTCAAACGTTACCATTTCAATAACTGACATACATGAATACAATGAATTTCAATAAGAATTCTGTTATTGATGTATTCCATTCTTTAAGTATTACAGCGTTATGTTACCTCGTCATCTTTTGATAATTCTCAATACCTTCATAGAAACAAGAATTTTTCTAGGAAAAAATGGCCTGGTTATCCATTTCTTAAGAACATGTGATACGTTCTATTGTAACTCTCCTCGTCTGATTTAAGCATAATCAATCTAGTTGACGAGTAACACACGTAAGAGAAAGGAGTATGTTTAATAAGCGTCAATATGACGTTAATCATCTTTTTAAAAACTGTACAAATAAATTTGCTTCAATAGATATTTACGCAGAATTTTGAAATCATTCAGATGCTGAACTTCCTAGACCTCTGCTTGATTCATACATCCAAATGATGAGTTATTGCAGTAATATTGAAAAAAAGAGATAGTCATCTAAACAGATATTCCTGAGATATTAAACTTCCTCCGCAGATGTCACATATTCCCTCAAAGGACCGATCGTGTAAATTATTCTAAATAGAACGCTATGAATAATCGTAACTGCATCGATCAATACAGTTTGCACCCTCATCGAACGCGATGATAGAGGTAAATTAACTAGCACAAGTGTGACGAAAGGCAACGTGGTGTTAAAGATTTCGAAGTCTTGGCTTTGTCAGGCTATCAGGCTATCTTGACTCTGGGGAGTCAAACACCCCTAGCAGATACCAAACCATCCTCCGAGATATAAATATTTAATTGTTTCAAAATAAAATGGATAATCTTGAGGATACTGACAAGTTCAATTCTAACAATGGAAACCATAAATCCACATAGTCGAACGTTAGGACAAGTACAATAATACTCGCAAGAAAAAGTAGTCTACACACATGTTCCTGTATCAAACTGCTTCTAAAGATACCGAACGTTTCCCCTAAGGACTTAACATACAAATTAATCTAAATAGAATGCTATGAATAAATCATCGTGTCGATCAATACCAAACTATTAGACAACATTCTTGCATAAATTACCAACACGATCGAACCGTAACAATCTCAGCCCTTTGAGACCCATTAGGCTCAAGAAACTCGATCGATCCACCTGTCTCCAAAAAATAAAATTGATCTATCAGGATCTCGGTCACTTCTATCGACTGTCAAACAAGTACTCTGCTATAAGCAATCAGTGTTGAGGAAGTCATCAAGGGAAATCCAAAATTCTGTGACTCGATGATACCCCTGGACCTCCAAAATCTAGGACACTCCTGGAGCACCTCAGAGCATGCGCTGATCAACAATATCAGCTGCATGACGTACGCACGGTCGTTCGACGAGATCAGTGTGTCAGCTCTTTCGTCGCGAAGGAAGTGGTGAACGCAATCAGTACGCGTCATCGTTTATTAGCGATGTTACCAGGCAAGGATACGCGGGTGTACCTAGCGGTCGTACGCCTCGCGACGTGTCAGTCCAATCGCGTCGAGCGACCGAGTTCGACGCACTGCGTGCACCCTTCCACATGACAAGAGTCCTTCTAGATGCAGGTCCACGAAAACGGTGTCGCACGAGACAGTCAGACTAATCATTCGCGATTGACCGCCATGGCCAGCACGAGGGACCTGACAGAGATGACCGCGGAGCAGCTGCAGGAGTTCCTGGATTCGTTCGACGTTGTCCTATCGGATTGCGATGGCGAGTGTTACCTCTCCAGTTGTCACAGACGGAGATCCAGATGAAGATATTAGAGTCATTCGACCGTCTGGTTTCGGTCTAGAGCTGATAGTGGTATCATTGTTATTGTATCAGGTGTCCTATGGCGCCTCCAGGACCCGATCCCTGGCGCGATGCAGACGGTAAACAGGTTAAAGGAGCTGGGGAAGAAGGTGTATCTTGTGACGAACAACAGCACGATAGGCATCGATCAATACTGTGAGAAAATGGGTGAAGGTGGCTTGAAAGTAAAACCAGTGAGTAGATGATTTTCTCTGCCAGTGACCTGGTCAGTTTCGAGGCGCGAGAGTGATAGAAATGTTTGGTAATGATGAGTATGGTAGATGAACGCATCCATGCCACGACTAGCACCGATGTATGCGATTGGGCATACTTTATTCCAAAAATAGGAATTGATGCATGAGATTATTACACATATTTCAAACTATAGGTGGTGGTGTGCATGATAGTTGAGCATGTCGTTCAAATAGTAGTGCAATATCTTGTTAGGTATCGTATGTACATGTGGAACTAGTGTGACTGACAACAAAAGGCCTCAAATTTGTTTTGAATGGCACTACGTGAAAATTATAGTCAATACTTTTTCTAAAAAGACATCTAAGTTCCTTCAAAATGTGGTTTTGTTTTCCAGATATTTTAATGTAAACTTTATTGTATAAAATATGCACCCGTGAAGGTAAAGCTTATCATCTATCTTCTGTATAAATTTTTATTATTTAAATGCAGATGCTATAACGTTATCTTACAAAAATTTCAAAGTTAAAAGACCATTTATTATACACTCTAGCGTACTAAGAAAATGTTTTTCCATATTGAAATGTACCTTGATGCTATGCAACATGATATCGTCATTAATTTTTTACGAAGTTTTCAACTCATTTTCATAGTCGTAAAGTTTGTTCTTTTACGTCATAACATACAGAAGCATTTTTGCATTTTATTTAAATATTGTGCGACGTGAAATATTACGCAACTTTGGTACTTTAATTACAAGCTGTGCCAAATATATACATACATAGTAAAATTCATTTGCGAATTCTCAATAAATTGATATTCAAAACGCAACAGAAAACGTACTATCCGTCATCTGTGCATGAATATTTATCATTATCGATATCATAATAGAGATGCAAAAACGGTTTCGCTAAACATTTTTTTGAGTTTGACAGTATATATGGAAGCAATAACCTTATCTCTTACGAACGTACACGTAATTGCTCGTACTGTGTGAATATCCTATTTCTGTAGCTGGTACGTGGTATTAGTATGGTTCGTATGTGATGTAATAAATGATATTTGAGAGTTGTACGTGCCTCATTTGTGTGTGTTGTATTTGGTATTTATATGGAGTGTGTATGCTACATCTACTTGTAAAATTGTACAGTATTCAACCAACACCTAACTCCGACTCAAGCATAACGGACAGGGAAAGACAGAAATCCAATTTAAAAATATTTTATAAACTTATTTGCTTAACTTTTATTAGCTGTCTTTTCACGTCTTATCTTTACGTTCCGCGACCACGATAAAAAAGGCAACTGCTCAGACTATTATTACACACCATCTCAACATCATAAAATGTAACATTTTGTAGGATGATATAATAAACACGGCGAAAGTGATCAGCTGGTACTTGAAGAAGATCAATTTTCGCGACGAAGTATTCTTGATCGCCACCACACCGTTTCGACAGATTTTACTCGAGAATGGCATCAAACTGGGGCCCGAAAACGTGAGTATATTCAGATTAATGTATTCTTTTCGAAGAGCAAACAATTTTTAGCAATATGCTCCATGGAATAGCAAAGAATCGGTTCTAAAGTTTCAAAAGGTTTCGAATTATCTAGCCTGTTTAAGAGCCTGATAAAGAGCTTCTCATTGGAATAAAAATTTTGCAAGTTATATTACAATCCAAGGACTTAAAAAATTGTTTAAAATCAAGGGAATGTAAAATTGTTGGTGTCTTCCTTTAGCTAGAAGTGACAGAATGGGACCAGGCGGCGACGGTAAAGACAGTACTGGGTCTGCCTTCGATCAAAGCAGTGATCGTTGATTTTTCTATATTTTTTGACTGGGCGAAATTAGCTTTCGCAATTTCCTGTCTGAAAAGGAAGGACGTTCTGTACCTGACCGGTGCTCAGGACGAGTGGATCATTTGTGGGCACAATATAAGGGTCTTAGGTACTGCTTTATATTGGTAAATTCACATCATTAAACACGATAATAATAACAACTATTATTTTCCAGGATCTGGTCCTCTGATCGATATAATTACCACGAAAAGTGGGCGAACGCCAATCCAATGCGCGAAACCTAGCGAAGTTCTGAAAGAATACGTCCTAAAGAACTGCGAAGTGAAGGACCCGAAACGATGTTTAATCATCGGCGATACGTAAGTTCGATTTTTTATTATGATAATCACGATCGTTACGATATCTCATCGTTTCAGGATACAGCACGATATGAAATTCGGAACATTGTGCGGATTTACGAAGCTCTTCGTCGACACAGGCCTCGACAAAATAGAAGAAGCGACGCAGAATCAGGAAGTGCGACCAGACTTTTATATTCCTAGTTTAGGGATGCTGTGCCCTATTCTCGATTCTCTGCAGAACCCCACTGTGAACGGGATACACAGTTAACGACGACGCGATAGTTAAGAACTAATACAAATTACTGAAAGTTATAGATCGAGTGAAAACGAATATATGAGATTGAGAAAAAAGTCTACGCAGAAATTCAAGTTTCGTTTATTCATGGATCGCTATTCTTCATTATCGAATGTTTTCGGTAAACGTAAAGAAATGTTACTGTTAGGAAGTATATTAACGAACGAATTTCCGTAGATAGTTTCTTGCCAATCTTGTACACGAGAACTGGTTGTGCCTGGGTGAGGTCTTTTCCGAGCATCAAAACTGGTTTACTCAAGTTGAACTCGAAAATTACATGTCTTCCTTTTCAAAAGAAATCTTATTCCTATAAATGGACGACTCGTCCGATGAGAAAAGGAATTTTACAAATTGAACAGTACCGAAACTGTTTTTTGAATCGAGAAAATGAAATGGAAGTTCAAGTTGGTTTATGCTTTACTAGTGAGACTAATGCTACAAATACTACAAAATTAAATACGTTCTAAACCAGCAAAGGAATAAACTTCATTCTGCTCGAGTAACTTTTGCGCACGAAAGAGGCTCCGAGGCGTTCACGTGTTCATTTGGTATTCTCAGATCAATTTAGAATAAATAAAATGAAACGTTAAACAGAATATTGTCTTTCAAATGTAGAGTGCCTACATATGATCAATAAATATTTACAGAAATAATTTTACTAATTAAACAAAAAGACAATAGTATTAATTATGTTCCAAAGTTAAATACAAATTATTTAGACGATATTAGAAGTAAAATAAATTTATTTATGTTTAACTACTTTACTGTAATCGAGAGGAATAATAAAATATTATTTGTATACAACACATTCGTATTTTTAATATTAAATTTCAGCACTATTTTGAATAAGTAATGATGATCAAATAAAAAGCAAAAACTAATGAGCTTGAAATCATCTTAGCTGATATATTCCCCGTCCAATTCGAGTTTTCCACTTTTCTTTGGCTCTCGGGGTAATAGATGTCACAATGATATAGGACGATTCTTTCAAATGCAGACTCGAAAGGAATGTTGCTTCATCCATTGGTCGACGATGACAACTACTGCACCAGACACAACTCTAATTGTAAGAGTGTAGGCAGGAACATTCCTCTCGAGTCTACTGGCAAGAGAATCGCCCTATTCATAGCCTCATTCATGAACGAACAAAATTCTGTAAGCGATTTCTGTTGAATTTCTTTGCTACTTTTTACATTTTTACTTTGAATTCTCTGGGCCTCAAAAGGTGAGAAAATCGATTAACGAAAAATCTGAGCCAATTATATCATGTCCCGATACCTTCCACTTCAATTTCTTCGTAGTTTGTTCGTGTTTGACAAGTCTCGTGCGACCTAATGTCATCTTGGCCAGCCAAAACACGTGTAGCCGACCGTCAAGTTTGCACACGAGACTCTCGAGTATCATTTAAATGTTACACGTGTGCTAATGGTGTCAAGTCCACAAGCATCATTAATATTCATGTCGCCTTCTTCAGCCATTATACCCGTTAAAAACTCTGTTTCCTAACCATCAAACGAGCGGAACGAGACACTCAAAGCGATGAAAAGTGAAACTAAATTTAAATAACTTCCCAAGTAACAAAATCGTGCTGAGATTTAGTTAACAGCCTAATACTTTCATGTCACCCTTCAAACGTGTCACTCGAACTGAGAACACAGATTCCAGAGCCACTGTCGCAACTAATCGAGGCAGAACTGGACCACCGAGAATCATCTCGTGCTATCACGAGCGCCAGCCAGATGCTTCTGCCATGATACGACTGGGTAGTGGTTCTATTGAGATAAAAAGTTATCGAGTTTAGAAAAATTAGCCAGCAGACACGTGATAATTAAGAGCATCGGCGATTCACTGGCGCCGTTGAGTGAGTTCCTAGACGACTGGTGGACAGCGCACAATCGTCTACGATGGAGGCCTGCGCCCGATAATGTCGCGGAGTAGGGCAGAGGGAGTCGACGCGTTGCATAATATCAGCAGAGTCGGTAGGAGTCGGAAATGTGCGAGGAACGCGGGTGAATCTGCCACGCCGCGCGTCGAACAACTGTATCCTTTCGCAGGGGACACCGGTATCGAAGGAACATGCAAGGACACCCGGTAGGTTGATTCTCTTTAAGCCTCTTTCGATACAGAATTCGTGGTGAAGTTATTTCGTGGGTTACGACGACGACTGACGGGACACTTTCAGTGATAAAATCCAGGATTTATGTTTGATAAAAAAAAATTGAATCTGAAGTTTGTGAAGTTTGGTTGAAAAGAGGAATTGTAAGCAACTAATTCCGAAGGTGACGAAGACAGAGTGTTCGCGAGAGTTTTGAGTTCTACCTTGGGGGTTTACGCAAAGATTTAATTAGAAAAATTAGTTACTCCTCTGTGGGCAATGTAATGAAGCCTACACTGTTTCTGTTAGATTCTTAAAAATATTATAAATTGAACTTGCGTCTAAAAACTACACAGATAAAGTAATCGTAGGATTTTTGGGTAGTTAAGGAGAATAAGTAAAATATGGGGGTTTCGAAATATATGAAGCTTCGATGATCCACGAAGAGATTTGTGCAACTGCTAAAATTATTCTGAGCGGTCTATTTCTATTGACAGAAACAAACTTCCTTCCGGGATAGTACCCAAAAAGAGTAAAGAAATAAATAATCCACTGTAAGCCTCTTTGCCTAGACCGGAGGAGAATTCGATTAAGAAACATTGACACAATACTCAGTAGCGGCGTCACGTGTTTGGTAGAACTAGAAGCACTCGAACACGAACTACAAAAACAAACGTGCAAATAAATGGTCATCGTTTGCTGACGTATAAAAATGCTTATTCGATGAAATAACTGTGAAGATAATCATTTTTTCGATCAGTGTAAAACGTTCTTCGATTCAGATTGTAATTTTTATTGGAACAAACAACGTATCAAATTCAATTTTTGTTCATTATGCGAAACTTGTATCTAAAAATTATCCTACCAGTCTAGAGATTAATGTATCAGACGTCTAGATTTGTCACGTTATCAGTTAAAGCTACCAAGATAATACAAAAATATAAAACGACTTCCGATGATCTTGAAATCACGAGAAAAGTGACCTAGAAAAAAGATAGTCATTAATCGGATTGTTTGTTGTTTCAAAATGAGTCATTTCCTTCCTGTACGTCATATCATGCTCCTGATAACAAAGAAGATAATGACAAGATTATGATCGACACACTGCACCTTTAAATTAGTAGAGTGATCTACGAATACCATACAAATAGTTCTTCGATTATAGAAAAATTCGAAAAGTGGTCCCAATACAAAATTTACTTCTTTAATATAATTCAAGAAATAATAATTTTTAATCGAGAATTATCTCGCCCTCAGGATTGGCGACCCACGGTGGTGGTGACGTGCAGTTTGACTATAGTTCTCCTAGTGATCATGTGGAACATAAAGAGAAATTGCCCAAGCAAGTCGAAAAAGACGGCAGAGAACGACACAAAGGAAGACGAGGAAGTTCACGAAGAAATCATCTGCAAAAATAACATAAATCACAAAGTCGACGTTGCGGTGTGTCCCAGCAACGACACGATTCCCGAATTACCCGATCCAAAATGGATGAAAGTGGGTCAAATTCAAGAGCTATACGCGTACCCTTTAAAATCTGGGCGAGGACAGGACGTGAAGGAATGCAATTTCACAGAATTTGGCATAAGTATTGAGAAGGAAGGGCGGTTCACCCTTCGAGACAGGTGAAACTTTTTGTATTATTTACTCAGATACTCGATGCTCTAGAAAATCTCATTTGACTTCAAACGCGTCACTTTAAACCGTTCATCTATTATTTAACATTCATTAACGATGCACAGCGTAAAATAAAGTCATTAGACCTATCAAGTTGTTTCGTAGGCCTGTATAATACATGCAATTGAGAATTGCAAACATGAATCTTCCATAATTTTGTTCGACATAATCTGAATACGTTGTTTTACAATCCGTGGCATCGTAAACAAGTTATGAAAAATTAAAATTCTGCACGCGTGAGCGCATGGAGAGATGATGGATGAGCGCATGCGCAGTCCCGCGATCAGCTGATATCAGCAAAGTTTAACTGCTCGTATCTTGATAACGAAGTTACGGATTGCAAAATGGTCAACAACTTATCGATTTTTTTTCGCGAGATGATTAAACGTTTATAGAATAATTTTACGATCGCAATACTTTACGATGTAATTTATGAAATTTCATTGTTTATCAGAATGTTTCTAGTGTACAACGAGGAAACTGGCCGCTTCCAAACTGGAAGACAATACCCAACGCTGATTCTAGTTAGCCTGTCCGCGGTAGACGAATCCAAGGTGAAACTCGAAGCCGTAGGGATGCCCAGTGTAATTTTCAATGTGCCAAAATGTTCAGAGGATAGTCCCGAAGCCGTTCAATGCACCATGTGGTGGGGAGAGTCAGTGAAGTGTATCGATTGTGGCCCAGAACCTGCTGAATGGTTATCAAGGTTCGAAGAACACGACCACGTTAGAAGCATAGAAAAATCGATCTCTTGAATCAATCACTACGCTTCATTCGTTCTAGATTTTTAACTGGAATAAATTCCGGATTACGATTGGGCTGTGCAGCGATGGACAGACGAAACATTTCCGTTGGTCCCTGGGAAAAGTACACAGAAGTATACAAGACTCTCAGGAACGAGGACACTGTAAGTTTTAATGTTCGAATATTTCGAACGAACCATACTTAGAACAAATATCTTTCAGGGCTTGTTCAGCGATTTGGCCAGCTACATGCTGATGTCTACGCGATCCGTCGAGATGCTGAACGAGAAACTGGAGAGACCAGTACCTGCCTTACAATTCCGTCCGAATATTTTGGTTTCTACGCAGGAACCGTTCGAAGACGACAACTGGGAGTGGATAAAAATTGGCGAACGAGTTGTGGTCAGAAACGTAAAACCGTGTACTAGGTACGAGAGAAACATTTTCAAATTCTAGCCTGTAAAAAATTACTACTAACTAAAAAAAACTGAAGTATAGTGCTATGTGCTGACATTCTACGGTAGTCGAGACAGTCATTGATTACTCAAAGCCAATTATTCTTCCTCCATGGCATGCCAACTAACCCCACGTTCGAGTGGCAGTACATGCTTGGTCATGAGGGAGAAATTATCACACTGCATGGTGGGGATAGCGTCTTCGTGGCCTTCAGCGTCTAGTTCATTTTGATCTAACGAGAAATGAAAAGAACTAACACTGATGTGTAATCGAAATTACGTGATCAAAGAAATATTAACTAGAAAAAATAGGTAGATACTGACCGAGCAAGGGTAAACTACTAACCGAATATATTCGAAATTAAAAGTTTCGTTTCCCGGAAGTTTCGTGAAGATTACCATCGTTGCAGGTGCAAATTAATTCAAGTAAACCCTGACACTGGCATTATGGATGAACAGGAGCCAACGAAAACTCTAAAAACGTATGATCATTCAATACTATCATTGTTCAACTGAACGTGAAACGTTCAAGGCTCCATTTTCTAAATTACAAATCAAAAATTTGCTCTGTCAGTTTCATTGCATGAAAATTTATATTATCTTCTATGTAATTTTTATATGTGAAATATATTATTTTGAAATGTATTATTTTTGCATTTGTGCAAATTAAACATTTCCTATGGAAGTGGGAAAGTCAAAGAAATTTTTGACTGTCGATTTTCAAATTCTTCTAAAACTGATTAAACCTATTCGTTCTCCGAGTGAAAAACTTCTCGATCATTTTCAGCTTTCGAGAACAGACAGCCCCGGAACGAGTTGCGCTCGAAGGAAAATTACCAACAATGGGAATACTCTGTGGACTATACGTTCCAGGAAAAGTAAAACTTGGAGACGATGTATTCGTTCATGTGCCTAATGATTCCACCGTAGAAACGAATCATCGGGAAACCACGAGCTAGAAAGTAGGTTAAATTTAAAAACGCGCCACTAACGTTAACCCAGCAATTTGGAAACGAATACTTCGAAAGTGTTTCCTAAAAAATTCAGGTATTAGAAGACAATACGATATACAATTTTTGATTACAATTATTGTTGACGAGATGTTAAACCAGATAAATAAATAAAGCTACGATTGTTATAAAAAGACTAAACTATTTTATCCGGCGGAGCTGGCCTCTGCTGACCATTCCTAATACTTCCGACAACGTATAACGATTACTACTTGCTACTGCTAACCTCTCCCAGCCTCTGTTGGCCTCTCCTGACCTCCGCTTATATTTCTGACAACGTATAACGATTACGACTGACTTCTGCCAACCTCCGTTGGCCTCTGCTGACCATTGCTGATCTCTACATGCCTTTACTGGTGGCTGACTTGAGTTAACAGGTAATGTCATAAAATTGTTTTACCTACTTATACCCCTTTTTACCCCAACTATAAGGTACGACTAAATGTACTTTCGAATTTTCCTACAATCCTCCGCCGGCCTCTGCTGACCGCTGCTGACCACTCCTGTTACTTCTGACAACGTACAACGATTACAACTTGTTATTGCTGACCCCTGCTGACCACTGCTGACCACTGCTGATCTTTGTTAACAACTTCTGATATGACGTATATGTATTAAAACTTTGTATAATGTAAATCTATGGCAATAAATGAAATAATTTCAAAGAATTCTATGTCTTTCCATCATTTAACCTTTCTTTTCCTCTCCAAATCATTGCCTTAACTAAGGTAATGATTTGGAGAGGAAAAGAAAGGTAAAAAATGATGAGAACACATAGAATTCTTTGTAATTATATCATTTATTGCTATAGATTTACATTATACAATGTTTTAATACATATATATCATGGCAGAAGTTGTTAACAAGGGTCAGCAGTGGTCAGCAGGAGCAAGCAATAGCAAGTTGTAGTCGTTATACGTTGTCAGAAGTATGAGGAATGGTCAGCAGAAGCCAGCAGAGGCTGCGAGAGGCTGGCAGTAGCCAGTAGTAATGGTTATACGTTGCCAGATGTATCAGAAGTGATATCTGAAATGATATACATATGTACTCTCATACATAGGAATAATAAAAAAGAATTTATTTTTTTTCCTCTCTCTGACTCCCACGAGGCGGTCCGAAAATACTTCGGGCAGCTTCGGAGAATCGAGAAAGAGGGCATGCGTCAGTTTGCCTCTGTCGACTCTCCGAAACTCCACGAGCTCACGTACGCGTGATCTGGCATAGTGTGAGTAGTGCACCCGGTGCTCAATCTGGCATCATTGGTTTAAGGATCACTAATACAAGTGTAGTGGAACAGCTGTGCGCAGCGAATGACCTTTTGCGCATGCACGTGGCGCATCTCGATGCTAAAGTGGGGGTAACTTCTTTGTCGGTAGCGTGCGTCCATCAGTCCATTTAGTATTCAGTAGTATAACAAAGCCTCGTGCTATTAAGCGTATACACATACACAAATAGCAGAGGCTTCATGGAGTGATAAGAAATGGCGTCAGAAGTGGGAAAACGTGATGCATTCGTAGTCCTCTCCTCTTTTCATCACTCGCCACTTTAAAACACAAGATACTACACATTCGGGTACAATGTCGGCGGTAAGGTTATTGTACACGTCCTGTGTCATCGTTTTTGGGCTAATAGTGGTGTGCAGTCAACGTATAAAGCAAGACGGTAAGTGTAAACAAATTTAAAAATTTCTAAGCTATAGTAGGAATTCATAACTAAAATTTTAAATGCGGAGTAATATTTCCGTATTATAAGGGAAATGAAAAATTTTCTAGCCTTTCAGAGCACTCTGGGCCACATAAGACCTCAGACCTCGCCGGAAGTGCAAATAAAGGCAGCCGAAGGCGTCGCCCAAAGACTATTAGGCACGGAACGAGCCAATTTGTTCGTAATGATCGTGGATCCTGATCTTGGACCCATTGGAAAGGACACTTTCACAGTAATTTGCATATATTATACGATAACGTGTATAACTAAAATGAGTAATTTTCAACTACTGTCCAATTAACCGATCGAAAATGACCTGCACTTATCCGAGCACTGCTTGTATAATACACAAGCTGTTTCTTTCTTTATTTTTAACGCCCATTTTCTATCTAGATAGGTTTGAGGATGATCGCAAACGGTTGGAAGAACTCTTAATCAACGACCAACGATCGAAACATAATAACGACAAACTGAACTGTTGCGAAAATAACGAAAAATTTGAGAGATCCTATGGCAGACATTGATGTGATGGCTGTTTGGGGGCTACAAACGAGGAAATGATGGACTTAAATATTTGTTTCTCAGATAAGAAAAACTCCACTCGACCAAATTGAGATCGTCGGTACCTCCGGTGTGACGGTTGCATGGGGCTTGCATTATTACCTGAAGAACTACTGCAACGTTCACGTATCGTGGGAGGGAAGCCAGCTCGAACTCCCAAACACACTGCCAGACGTTCGCGTAAATGTCACCTCGAACGACAGGTTGTCGGCAGTCGTAAATAGTTAGCAACTGTTACCTTTATTCCCACAGGATTCAACGTTTGGATTCTTTAACAGGTTCAGATACTATCAAAACGTATGCACCATGGGATACAGCTCTGCATGGTGGCAGTGGGATCAGTGGGAAAGGAATATCGACTGGATGGCCCTTAATGGGATTAATTTGGCGCTTGCATTCAATGGCCAAGAGGCTATTTGGCGAAAAGTGTACCTGAAGATGAATTTGACCCTACACGAGATCAACGAACATTTCGGGGGACCTGCTTTCTTACCTTGGTAAGGTCCTGTATTATTGATTTTCATGAAATATCGATCGTGGTCTGATCATAAATCTCGCAAGTTACTTAAACAAAACATTGTCACGCTTCTGTTTAGGATTAGAATGGGCAACATTCGTGGATTGGGTGGTATTCTAAGCTCAAACTGGCACGAGAGATCGCTCCGTTTGCAGCATCGAATCCTCCAAAGGATGAGGGATCTTGGAATCATTCCTGTCCTACCAGCGTTCGCAGGACACGTGCCAAGAGCAATCTCCAGGCTATTTCCTACGGCAAACATAACTAAAACAGACCCCTGGAACCATTTCTCGGACAAGTATTGTTGGTAAGTGTTCCTAAAAATATATTAAATCGTAAGAGCTTTGATTAAAGATACCTAGAATCATTTATCTTGATGTCAATTCAGTCCCTCTCTCCTGGAGCCTACGGATCCACTGTTTCAGGTGATCGGCGAGAAGTTTTTGAAAACGGTAACTGAAAATTATAGAAATTCCGCTGGCAAAAAGTATAATCGTTGTGTTCTTCGGCCACTTACGTTTCCGTTTTGCAGTATATTGCGGAGTTTGGAACCGATCATGTCTACAATTGCGACACTTTCAACGAAAACGAACCGTACAACACTGAGCTGAAATATCTGAGGAACATGGGGCGTTCGGTTTTCTCAGCCATGAACAGCGTTGATCCAGAAGCAGTATGGTAATTATATATGTAACAACTGTACACTATAAATTACGAAATTACATTCTTCTGCCATCGTGCTTAATTGATTTCCTAGTTAAACGATTTCTTTCCATTTCTGCAATCTTTAAGTGCAATTATCATTCAAGGATAATGCAAGGCTGGCTATTCGTCCATAGCATGACATTCTGGACCGAGCCTAGAGTAAAGGCATTTCTGTCATCAGTTCCACTTGTAAGTACCGATCAGAATCTTACGCTACCTGTTTCTGTCACCGAATTAAATCCAATTCAATGCAGAAACATTGTCTCGAAGTAGTAGATTTCTCGTTTCAGGGGAAGATGATAGTCTTGGACCTGCAGTCCGAACAGTTTCCTCAGTACAACAGATTTAAATCTTACTATGGCCATGCGTTCATTTGGTGCATGTTGCACAACTTTGGCGGAACGCTCGGCATGTTTGGTTCTGCTCAAATTATCAACCATGTGAGTAAACCTCTTCGTAATTGGAGGAAATAATAGTAGCTGTCCACCCCCATCTGAACACCTTGCAAGATCTTTCCGCCTAAAACAAATAAAAAGTGATGGTTAATAAAAGATAAAGATGCCTAACGTCAACAGATGTGTTTTTCTTGTAGCGTGTTTTTGAAGCAAGAAACATGAACGACAGCACGATGGTGGGAACGGGCCTAACGCCTGAAGGCATAAACCAGAACTACGTCATCTATGATTTGATGAATGAAATGGCCTATCGTCAGAAACGCGTGAATTTGGACAATTGGTAAGATCGAATCATTAGAATGGCTACGGTTGGGAAACTAAAAGTAATTTCGACTATAAAAGGTTAAAACATCCTATCATTTATTCGATTCAGGTTCGAAAATTACGCCAGTCGCAGATACGGGGCATGGAACGAGTACACAACGAAGGCTTGGAAGAGTTTGAGAAGAACGATCTACAACTTCAATGGAACAGGAAGAGTGAGAGGACGTTACGTGATTACTCTACGTCCAAGTTTGAAATTGACGCCATGGGTAAGTGAATTCTATTGCCATCGACAGCTAATACGCCTTATCAAAGGGAGTCAAAATGTTACTGACTCTTTCATCCTTTAAAATTGTTTCCAATTCGAATTTTAATTACTTTTACGTAGGCTTGGTACGATCGTGCCTCGTTTTTCGACGCGTGGTACGTATTTCTGCAAGCAAGGCACGGACGAAGGAATAGCACCCTTTATCAACATGACGTCGTTGATCTGACTAGGCAAGCTCTTCAGCTGAAGGCGGATGATCTTTACGTCCATTTGACAGACGCTTTTAAAAATACAAACATCACTGAGTTCAAGTGAGTAGAAATTAATATACATCTCATCATTTTACGTCTCGAATTGTACTGTAATTGTTGCAGATCAAACGCTAATGCGCTTATAGAGCTCTTCGACGATTTGGAGTCGATACTGGCCTCTGGAAGAGCCTTCCTGTTGGGCACGTGGTTGGAGGAAGCGAAAAATATAACGACTAACAAAGCAGAGAAACAATTATACGAATACAACGCCAGAAATCAGATTACTTTGTGGGGGCCGCGTGGAGAAATAAGGGACTACGCGAACAAACAATGGTCCGGCGTCATTATGGATTATTTCAAGCCACGTTGGGTTATCTTTCTCACCGCACTCGAAACTTCCCTCGTCAAAAAGACGAAACTGAACGTCACGGAAATTAACGAGAACATATTCGAAATGGTCGAGAAACCATTCACATTTTCCCGGAAAATTTATGCGACAGAACCGAAGGGTGTGTAGGAAAGATTTAATTTACACAACTTTACGTATATAGAATGACTCGCCCCGAGATTACAAACATTTTTATATTAAGCTACTGAGAGGAAAACGAAATTTAAATTGTAAATTGAAGATTTTTAACAATGTTCTTTTGCAGGAGACTGTATCGAGATAGCTATGAAAATTTTGGCAAAGTGGTACAGACCATCGAAACAACACAAACGATCCTCCTTCAGAATCAAGAACCTAAATGAAAGGAAGTAACAGATTTTTCGAAACATTTGTAAAAAAAATATTTTACTACGAGAATAAATCAAGTAAACACGAAAACATGTAGAGGATTTATTAAAACACAATGAAATATTGTAAACGTCATTATTACTGTAAATTAGGGTTATGTTGTCCTGAAACGCGGACTCGAGGAGGGCGCCACAAATCACAACCCAACTTCCGGTTAGTAGAACGCGCCAATCACGTTTGACCTATCAGGAGACAGAACGAGTCGATGCTTTCCCGCCTAAATGTATTACCTTCAAGGCTGAACTATGCCTAATTCATCATTTTTTTTTTTTTCAAATACTCGTCACGAATTAACTAAAACTTGAGATTTCATTCCATAGTAATATATTTATAATGAAAGAGATATTTACATATTTAATTTCTCCTTGTCTTGCTGCTGGTACACTTACAACACTAGAGTAGAAAAAGGAGAAGGAAGGGGAACAAAACTGGCTATGTAACAAATACTATTATTGAATTCTTGAAATAAAAAAATCGTTTCAGGTAACCTTCGAAACTATTACTACTTTCGAGACGGTTCGCATGATATCCATTTATTAATTTTTCTACCAAATCGGATATTGTGCACGAATTTGTACAGTAGTTTGAATTGTGATGTAACGCAATCAAGTCGGTTAAAAATGCACTGTCGTACCATCGGAAATATCACAAATACAAGATTCTAGTCTTCGGAATGACACACATACCCGTAACAATTCTACAGGACGAGTCAAGGAGACGGAGGTCCTTCTCGGCTGCCAAACTTTGTGGTGTGTCATATATCCAACGTTCACCGTACAGCATTGCCCGCTTAAATGTTACCAAAGTCAACTTATACGCTGTCACATAAACGGGCAATACTTGAAATCTTACACGAGACGCAATTGAATGATTCTTCTCTCGATGGTTTCAACTCTGAATAATATAAAATATAGTCTCCAATTTTTACTGCAAAAAGTTTTTACAATGTTTTTGCCAAAAATTCCTAAAAAGTAGGGGGAAAAACACGTCGCATAATAATACCCCATTAAGAGTAAATATTTATAAATTTCCAGTAGTTTCAGAGTTATCCAACTTGTAGCCACGGCTTTTACGACACCCTCAAGGATATTCTCACTGCATCAACGTGATGATTATTCACGCAAGAGTATCGGTAATATCACCAAACGCGTACGGGAACTAATCGAAATTTTGGGTAAACCAAATTTTACCTTGGATCTCTAAATTTCGATCAAATTACCAAAGCAATTTCATAAAATATGAATATAATGTTGTACGCCATCGATGATATCAAAGACTCTCGTGCACGAATAAACATGAATCCCAGGTTTCAAATTATTAGTTAAGCCTACAATAAATTGTAATAATTACGCAACATCTTGTTGAGAATTCTGCGAAGATGTCGCGAGATCGTGACGAGATATGATTACAAGTAGTATCCCGGTCGTGAAGTTTCTAAACTATCGATAAAAGTCAAAGTTTATCATGGTCCCCCCGGTAAAGTCCAACGAAATCACGAATCCGACTTTTGGTTGCGTATATTTGGTCGCGTGCTCAGCACTATGTAAAGTACTGTGTAGAGTTAGAAAGATGATAGCGTGTCGATATGAGGCAAGAGCAAATTGCCAACATCTCAACTCGAAATAATAGGTTTGGGTTTCGTAAATACGACCACATAAGATAGGCGTGTGTAGAGGCGTGACTAACTCACTACAGCCAATCGTACTCACGTTCCTTTCACTCGTCATCATTTCAGCTCTACACAGTAGGACTTATTATTTATATGCCGCTTAATTCTCAGGTCGTGTGACTTTCGGCGTACTGGATTCAGAAAAGACGATCACGCGACTAAACCCTTAACTGGTACCGTGAGGGGTACACTAACACGTCAACGACTACATTTATTTCATTTGTAATTAATATTGTGCTATAGCATCTTTTGTAATCAGCTGCATAAAACAAAAACAATTACACAAGGAAGATGCAGCTTTTTGTTCTTCAACAGGAGGTACTTTCAGAGATGTGAGATACCAATTGAGGGTTAAAGTACAACAAAGTGTTGTATAATTAGAGATTACAATGTTGTAAAAAATTTCCAATTACCTCTGACGCTATATTTTCCATGTATTAGTTTACTAAAAGTACGAGATCTGTAAGCTTAGAGCGACTGATCGTTTTTACTGAATCCTGTAGAAAATTTCTGAGGACGAAAAAGAATAAACCACTGGCGTTACATTAAACTCAAATAAAAATATTTCGAACGAACATCATTTCGATCTTTATGAATGGGCTTCTTAAAAGAACATGTAACAGAATTTCCTCGAAAAATGAATACACCTAAAATGAGCCTTAATAATAGTCGAACGTATAAAACATTCTCACTGAATGTAAAAGTACGAAACGGTGCTTAATAACATCACAGAACGATCAAAAAGCATGGAAAACATTCGTTCCCGTATCGCGGTATAACCGGACCTATATTTAAACGACATCGTTGTCTCGCAGGCTGATGTTTCAAGCCCCTTAGAAAATACAATTAGCGGTGCATACAAAATACTGCTAACTCCCGCGAATTTCGCAACCGTTGACTCTATGTAACGTTATATCTAGCTAAAATTCGTAAGTAGAACGCCATTGCAAAAACGCCAAACGGCTTTCGAGTATCGGAATTAATTCCTTCAGCCTCGTTAACTCGTAGATAATGAATAAGTTCGTCGCGTTGAACGTTCTGTAGACAAAACAGTGTCCCGAATCAGTTGGAATGATTCATTCGGTAATGTCTTTTTGACTAGTGACTCCTATTTTAACAGGGTCACGACTCCAAACGTTCGTTTACATTTTATTCCTGGATGGTCAAAAATTACCAGCATCGGCGAATAAACCAATTTTAAAACAACATCATCGTTCCCCCACGATCCTATTCTCCTGCACCACTGTCGACCATTTTGTTCCGATTACTAGCAATTCTGGTTGGAGTTTCAAACATCGCCGATCAATTGGAGGGGAAGGGGGAAGGCTCTATCGAATTCTTGTTGGACGAGATCTCGTATCAAAACTTGGCTGTAGGAACCAATCCTGTCTATCGTAGGCAATGCACAGGTCCTTAGGTGGGAGGCAATACATCGAGAGCAAAACGGGAGATAGAGCAAAGAGTAGGGGAAGCGACGAGTACATATCGACCAATCAGGTCCTTTGGAATTCTGATCGTATAGATCAAAGCCGCCGTTAGGTGATCGGGCAGCATTCAAGCGCGCGTCCCGCCAAAACCAACGTTACCGATAGTTGGTAATATGTAGAAAAACCATCTAATATTGAAGCTTTGTTGCTCGAACCCTGTTAAATTAGGATCTCTCGTACAAAGGATTAAATGGAACAAATTAAAATATCTTCGTTACTCCTAGGACTTACATTATACGAATTACGAATATTTAGTTCGCTCTGTTTCAGTTTCCATTGGAATCCACGGTCTACGCTAATGGGTTTTACACTATTGTTCGTCTAACTTCGTGTACAAGTGACGGGGCTTAAATCGAAATTGGTTTCCGATCGCATCGAACGTTCATTTCTCGGCGAACGTCTGAATTATCCGCAAATTCGTTACTTTCAGGTTTCAGGAATCGAGTAAGTACATTCTGAAGTGTTTAAGGCGAATTCGGAGCGCGGAGTGCAACCGCGATATGTTTCAGATTGCAAGTTTGACGAGAAGAATCGCGTAATTGGCTTCGATAGTTTTCCGTTTACGCGCTTGGAAAAGTATTTCTAAATGTATTCAAGTCTTCCCAGACACGATAATGAAATTACTTCTCGACAATGTAAAAAACTATATTGAGAGTTAGCACACGAAGCTATTCGTAGCTCAACGAGACAGCCACTCCAACGTCTTCAAAATTAGAAACAAACTAATTCAATAGACCGATTGTGACAAACTGGAATACAAGATTCCAATAAACTAGTAATAACCAACTTTACTGGTTCATTCGTCGCTCTTGGTAGCAACAGCGTCGAAATATTCGACGATCGTCAAAGAATATTTCATTCTGCATATACCACTGCAGATACCACTTACTTTTGATACTTACCAAAAACTCTTAGTAATATCACCGTTTCTCAGGTTCGGTTTCTTGAGTGGATGCTTCTGTGACTGGGGGTAGAGGATTGTCTATGGACATCTGTCTGATAATAAAGTAGAATTTCAAAATATACGAATAAGGCAGTTTACATCCCATGTGAAAATAATAGAGACAGAGTGCTAATGCTTTGGAATAGTTTACCTGCCGTTTGCTTGCCAGTCATAAGAATCAGGAGCAGAATTACTTCTACCAGTTCGCTGAAAACGTTCCGTTTTCGCGTTCCTGGCCGTCTTCCTTGGCACCATAGTCTCCTCTACCTTTCCAGGCGGAGATAGCTTCATACCGTCGACCACAGCGTCTGCACACACCGTCTTTCCACTCTTCTTTGGTAAAAACGGATTCTGAAAATAAATAAAAACAAAATTTGAAATGATTCTTTACCAGTAATACAAAAAATTAATATAAATATGAAAATAACTACCTGAAAACTGTGCTGTTTCAACATGGTTTTGATGAGGATCAGAGTATCCAACTTTGGTATCCTAGTGACCACCCTTTCTACTTCTTCATCGGTAACGGTAACAGGAAGTCGACAATTGTCAACTTCGCTAGGCAGTGGTTCGGCGCCATGATTAGTCAGCCATACGTGCGTCTTTATATCTGGCAACGAGATCCTATCAACAGGATTCTTAGCCACCATTTTCGAGATCAAATCGCAGAGATCATCGGAAAGAGCTGGCTTCTCGGGAAATTTTATCGGCTCCGTGCGAATCGCTGCTTGGACGCCGATTATGCTACCAGCACCGTCCCATGGCACTTTTCCAGTTACCAGGGAGTACAGCGTTACCCCCATGGACCATACATCGCATAACTTCAACATAAAATGAAACAGAAAATCAAACTACGCACTGGTTACTGACCAATTCCAAATTTTTTCCAACCGAAAAATTTGGGCACATACTAGAATTTTTTTCTCGTAAGTGGGTAGAAATTCGGTAGTATGTCTATTCACCAAAAATGATTGTAGTTGACCCCCGAAAACAAAAATAATTTTTCTAGAACGATTTGAAACTTTTCATTTTCGTTGAAAAATTTAGCCACCCCCTGTCGATTTTTCTTAAAAATTCGTTTTTAAATTTTAGTAATTTTCTTTGAGGCTGTACAGAATAGTTGTCTAATACTTTTTGGGCCATCTGCCGTCTGATAATACTGGATTGCCTTTTTCAATCCCTCCCATAGTCAATTCATACGTATTTCAGTGGATAGTTTTTCAACTGACTGCCATCCATGAGAAGAGGACGCTCAAATCACCTCCAAATTTTCAGATGATTGCACGCTCCATCGATACAACCGTGCATCTACTTTTTCGACAGAGATATAAACGCGTAACAACTTGTTTTAACTAGTACAAACTTGCTACTACACGTTTAACGATCAATTTCATCGTTATCTACGAAGAATCCACCGGAGATGTCGATCAGGCCGAAGTCAAAGCGTGAGATATTAATTTTAATATAATATTATAGGTCAGGGGTTGGAACAGTTATGAAACTTGTTCAGTAGATTTCATTTAAAGTTTCAATACAACCTCTTTGAGTACATTCCCTACATTATAAGCTGAATAGAAAAATAACTGACGATAAAAATTCAAGTATTTTGTTCGTCGGTATAAAATATGTACCATAAATATGATACGGTGGTTTTATTCACTTTATACAGACTTTGAAACTATGAATATATGTAGATGCAATTCCAAAGCCACAGGGGGTCATGAAGGATTCAATACTAAAATCCCTTGCACATTGAGAGAGTACAATGGAGACTCGGAACTCCATCTAAAGTTTGGTTTGCATTGGGTATCGAACCGTTATATTAGACGCAAACTTACTAACGCTTGCATCCAAGACCTAAGTGGACGTTCAGTGAAAAGTGATATTTCATCATAAAATTTACAAAAGCTTCCGTCTAAATATCGAAGTTAACCTTTAGTTAGGCCTTTACCTCGCTAACAAGCAAAAAACTAAGTCTATAAATTGGTGTATTGTTCTAATTGGAAAGAGAAATTTGTCATCAACTGTACGAAGTCACTATAAACCGACCGTACTGACGATAAGGTCAGGTGATAAATCTTGACTACAATCTTGGAAATATACCCAAACGAGGGTGAATTACGCTAGTGCATGCTAAATTATACGCTTCTTTCGTCGGCCGTCGAACAGAGGCGTAATAATGCGTCACGAGTGCCATTTTATTCTGATGTACATTTAGGCGAGATAAGTATCGCCCTTACGAATTACTGCTGTTCTGATTTCACGATCAGATTTCCATGCAAATAAACTCAGCTGTTGGTTATTAACAGAAAGATCGGATCTGATTTCAGGAAAAAATTTGCGTCAATCGTAACACGTGTATATCATAGAACGAAAAAATATTGATTCTCTCCAACAGAGGCGCCACATTAAAGTTCGCACAACCCCAACAGACATTCAATCCTAATTTTCTCGAAAACGAAGCCTCGTATTAAAAAAGTGTATTCCGCAATTTTTGTTTGATTTTGGACGAAGAAACGATTTCAGTAAGGATTTACATGAAATTACCATGAGTTACGACTTATCCCGCGCTCTGCCCACCTTCGTCCTATCTCATGGAAGAAAATTTTGTTGATAAATTATGAATCCATCGAGAGACAAACTTTTCTCGCGGTTAATACATGTTAACGAGTCAGATAACCAAGGTTTAACCCAATTCCGCGAGCGGCAACTTTCCGTACTTCCAAGTTCACCTGCATATTTCACGATACCGTGAAGAAATCGATGTCACCTCCCGAAGCGTGCAACTCGTTTCATAAGTTTTCGCGCTGTACCGTTTGTACGTGCGCGAGGACATTAAACGTGCCCCCAAACTTAGCAATAGAAAGTCAATTTGTCGTACTATTTCGCCGTCGGATCGACCGTGAAGCCATCGACGCAAAGTCATTACGAAACAGTCTTTCCCAAAAACAGAGGAATCGATATACCGGAAGAGGTACTCGAAAAACTGCACGAAATTATTTAATCAATTACTACATAGATCCTTCGCTTAATTGGGAAGTAAATGTTGGATGAAAAAGAAGATTTAGGTAACAAAGTGGAAAATAAAAACGAACCGCCCCTCAAAGGGATCGCTGTACTTTGGGTAAATCACTATCACGAATCATGCTATTGACACAAACCTTATCATACAAAGTCAAGGGCAAGCGTGACCGCCGATGAACGTCACAACAGAAGGGAACCACTTACTACGAAATTGAAAATCGATAAACCATCGACGTAATAGGGGTTAACTGTGCAATAAGTGAACCTTATGAACGTTCATGAAGAGCTCCAAGGTGTCACCGTCAACTATGATCGAACTTGATTCATTCTGGGACGCAGAAGTATCAAAACTGCAATATTCTAATTTCTGCAACCCCTTCCACGAGTACACATATTTTAATATATGTACTTTTTATACATTTCCTGGAGCAACATCGCTTTTACGAAACTAGATAAACCACTTTCATGATTAACGACTCACGTATTCGAAAGTCGTAGCTATTCATCGGCGATAAATACGGGCGAAATTGAAAATCAATTAAGCGAGAGCTTTATACCGCGAAGATACTCACAGTTCCGGAATAATGGGCACCAGGTGTGGTTGTTTCGGGTGCCGCGAAGGCTGGAGTTCCGGCTGGTCCGGATAATAATTCTCCGGATGCCCTCAATTCCGCGCTAACCCCCAAATCAGCTATCTTGATACGTCCGTCGCTATCCACCAGTAGATTACTTGGCTTTATGTCTCGATGCACTATCCTCTGGTAATGTACTGGAAAATCAAATTTCAGAAAATACAGAAACTCGTCAAGTCACAAACTCAAAATGATCGTGCAATACAGAGTTTCGTAAGACTCTCTTTGATGCTTACGGTACTCGACGCCCATCACAACGTCACGGAAATTCTTCCTGGCAGTTTCCTCGTCCAAAGGTCTATCTGTCGGTATCTGAAGGATTTCGCCTTTCTGAACCAGTTCAAAAACAAGGTAAAGATTATCCTCGTCCGGGTCATCGAGAACCTCTACCAGCTTAACGACGTTAGGGTGATCCAACTTCTTCAACAGAGCGATCTCTCTGTAGACCTTCGCCAAAGGGTTCGCGGCTCCCTTTCTACCCGGTGCCATTCTACCAAAGATTCCTGCCTTTTTCATCAGTTTCCTCTTACTCAGGATTTTCATCGCGTAATGGGTCTCGTCCTCCTCGTTGTAAACTAACTTCACTATACCGAAAGAGCCCTTCAACAAAGAAAACAATGGAGTCTAATAGAATTTAGCGACAACACCACACGACGTTAGGAAACCTATGTGTTTGTGATTTCTGTTCGTTCGAGGACGATGGAAAGATATAATTGCCAGCACATAAGGACGTTAAAAATGAAGTCCATCGATCGAAATTAATTTCGCGTTCAATTGGCTCGCGCTGGCCAGCAACGACGATTTAATTTCAACTTCGAGCACAGTTTGAAAGGGCGCGATCAGGGATAAATTGAATCGTCTACATTGCACAACTTAAATTCACGGAACGACGTTTCTCGCTTGAAAAAGTCTCCCTTTTACCCCTTACGATTGAAACGGTTGGAGGAATTCAACTCCCCTTCCTCCCGCGAGACGTGTAGAAACTTTCCCAAACTTTGCTTTGCCCGAACATTTCTACTTTTCTGCTAATTTTCACGAAGCAGAGAGAACAGGGAATTCCAAGAGGACAGAATTCCGGGTTATGTATAGTAAGGTCCTTTTTAATAATTTTCTAGCAGAAATTCTGCAACTTTACACGAGGAGGAAGGTTCTTCGGGACGATTCACGGTTATAAAAGAATTTAAAATAACGAAAATAACGAGATTAATGAGGAAATTTAATGAGTTTCTACGAACCAATGCATCATGAAAAGTTTACGTGCGTTTCTGTGATATACAGCTTTAAATACGCCCACTGTTTAATTAAATATTAACACAGATCGTTGGACGAACGAGCATTGAAGCCGGCTTTATCATTACTCGTAAACAGTGGATTTCTGTGAGAAATTCAACAGATTCATGGAAAATTAAACTTACATTTAATTTATTTCAGAACCTCAAGCTGAAGAATCCTTCGTTACGGGAAAAAATTAATAATGGAAAAAATCATTACTGTTCATGTTGATATAAAGGTCAGGTTTCAACAGTAAGGCTGATTACAAAATACGAAATTGAGCAAGCACTTGAACTGATCGAAAGGATCCGCGAGTCGTGTACTTTAGTCCTTGATGAACGATATCGCGTTACTGAGAGTGACATAACGCGATTGCCGACAATCAGCTTTAATTGCCTTGCTCTTAATTACTTCTTAATAGGCAGGAACAGTGACACGAAAATTACTCCGACAGATAGCTCGGGTCACGCGCTACCCCAACGAACGAAATAAACAAGACTAATTGTAATTTATGTGAAAAAAAAAAAATGGAACTCTAACTCACTTGCCCGATATTATCCAGGAGTTTGTACTGGTTTAGCTGCAGAGCACCCTGTCTATTGTCAATGGAGACCCTTCGACTCTCCCTGAGGGGTCTCCTCCTGTTCCTGGGCGATCCCTGAGGACTACCATACGGGGAGTACGGACAATACGGATAAATGGGTCTAACATTGACGTTCGAAGCATCCCCTAGAAACCTCGGACTCGATCCCACGTCGCTAGGAGTTTGTACCTTCCTAACGTCATCGACGAATGCCAGGTTCCGGGTGCCCATGTCGCTACAAACGCTGCTGTTCAGCGTCAAAGTGCTACCTCCATCGTGAACCGACAAGTCGTCGTTCGATTCAGCAGGTGATATCACAGTCTGGACTAAATCGTCTTGTTTGGATATCTGCAAAGAGATCCGTCTGTCCGATAGATGCAGTTCTCCATCGGTTCTGTCTTCGGACTGGGTCGACAGCAGCTGGTACACTTTGATCGATCGCGGAAGGACCCTCAACTGAGCATCGTCCGCGGGTTCACTGGTCTCTTCCTCCTTGCACGATTCCATCGACAATCTGTCAACAGATTCCTCAACGATTCTAATCTCATCGACGGTAGACTCCGATCTCTCGATGCTGATCTTCAAGCTTGATCGATCGCTAGCTTGGTCAAGTTCCTCGAGAACATTGCTGACATTTCGAACGGTACGTTCGCGAACTATCCGGTTTAACGCGTTCCTGGACGTTGGGGAAGTGGAGAGGCGATCGAGCGATTCGCTGGGAAACGAGGTGTCGATTATGACTGTGGACGGATCTCGAAGTCTCGTTGCAGACAACTCTTCTGTAGAAAATAAAACGATTAACTTAATCGTCACTTTTTACAGTGATACGTAACGTGTATTAATAGGGAGTAGCCTCTCGAACTCGTCACTAATTCTACTACGATTACTGTATCACGGATTCTGGCTACATTGTAGCGCAACTATGCAACATGTACCAAAAGTTCTATTGTTTACTTTGGTACAATGGTCGAACGTGCAGAGTGAAACTCTACACATTGAACTAACCGACAATCCTCCAACTCTACATTATCCTACAGTAACTAAGTGGGTTAGACTTGAACGTTCTACCAAAACTATCAAACGTAGTTTCGGGTTCCATACTTTATGGCAGGGACCCCGTTCTCAGAATCCCTAATACTACAGATAAATTCGACTCACCAACGCTGGTATGTTGCACGAGATCACACAGATTGTCCATGCTCATTTGTCTGGAGGCTACCTCGTCCCTCAGCAGTTCCTTCACCTCGTCGATGTTAGGCATGTCCAGTCCCGTGCTGGACACCTTTCTGTGCATTTCCGTGGTAGGCATCCTGTTTGTCTCAATATCGACTACCTCCTCTGTTAGACTTTCCTCGGCCCTGCCGAGGATCACTCTGGAATTCAGGCGTTTGAGTCCGGTAGAAGATCGCCGCCTGTCCTTCAAGAACGACGACAAGTCTTGTAGAACGTCCGTGGACGAGGAACTCCGTCGATCCTCGTCGAAAGTGCCTAAATTGCTCGCGTAGCCGCTGCTCTCCCTTCTTGGTCTGACGATCCTGGGCCCCCTGGACCTCAGAATCTCGCGCAGGGTCGGTAGTCCCTCCGCTTCTTCGAGAAACAGAGCACTGTCTTTTCGAACCTCGACGATCTCACTGTCAGAAACTTCCTCGGGACTGGATGGGATTCTGAACGAGTCCTCGCTATCTTTCGCCTTAAGCGTCGACTCCTCCAACGGCAAGTTAATAGTCACCTTGCTATCCGAATCAACGAATCCTTCCGAACTACGAATACACGGTGACTTTCTCTCGAAGTCTCCCCGTCTGGAAAGCGTCGGTTCTTGTCTCACAGACCAAAAGTCTTGCACTTCGCTTCCCAAACTCAGCGTTAGAGGTGGTGTTCCTCGATGATACTGAAATCTGGTCTCTGTAGACGTAGTCACATTTCTAGGCTCCAAGTTCTGAATCGAGGAAAAGTGCTTCGAAGAAGAGCTAGAGTCTAATGGAAAAACGATGTTCCTCGAGGAGTCCAGCGATACGTCCAACGTGGAATCTATCGAGTCCGTGGGAGGAACAGTCAGTGACTTGGAGATGGACCCTGGCGATTCTTCGTCGACCGCGCTGTGCCTGAAAACGAAACGCTTTGAGACGATTTATCTAGCAAGGGACTGCCGCGAAAAGTGCAGCGATGATCGAACAAAGGACATCAATTTTACCTCGACTTCCGGGAACACTCGAAGAAAACAAGATTCAGACTTCAAATAAATGGCGAATGAATATTTATGAAATTCCTTAGTTATTGAAAGTAAAATTGTGGTTAATTTTTAAATACTTCAAATAGTAATGGAACCGTGATTTAGAAAGAACTTTGAAAAAAAATGTTAACCAAATTAATTAACAAAGAACGAAATCTCGGACAGGGAATAGGCGATGGACACGAAAACAAAGCAATTTTGGGGACGTATCGATGATACTCGTGACAAGCAGCGACGCGGAAACGTGACGACAGGCCGAGCACGAAGCGTCGATTGAACGTCAAACGCAGATCGTGTTCCGTTGTCTGGTCTGCAAACGAAAATTTCTCGTTTCGTTGAAAAAAACTCCGCAGTTCGATTTAGGAAAATTCGATTCACCGGCGAAGCGCGCTGGGAGAACCGTGACTCAATATATTCCCTCTAACGTTCACAAACGTGTTATTCCTGTTAAATGTTCGCTTTGAAAACATTCGTGCAAAAGATTCCACGACGCAAAATACCGCGACCAGTCCGGGGATTAATATCGTTTATCTATTATTTATTTAATTTAACCGAACGCGTGTTTCATTCCTAATTTGAGGGTACTTGCATGTATCGACTAATGCCGTTTCTGCCTCCTAAGTTTAAAAAAAAGGCGGAGAACATCGATCGAGCGACGATCCGTGAAACTAGCAATCGGAGACGCATAAATTGTGGAAAAATTGCAGAAAGTCAGCGGAGATCATTGAATTCCAGACGATATCAATGGTATTTACTATCTAGGATGCGTTCGCGAGACCGAGCATACAAGTTTCGCGAGCATTTCGAACGGAAGTTTCAGCCTCCGGGGAGCGTGGAGCTCATTAAATCCTCGACAAAGCGAGCCGCGAGTATACGCCTCTTAGAAGAGCCCAGTGATTTGCAATTGAGATCGCGCCAGTTAGAATGACGAAAATATGAAATTTAAATGATGCTCACCGTCTAACCCTCGGAGATATAAACGCGCGGCATAAAGCTCGAAAAAGCAAATTGAGGGAGAGAAATATTTTTTCACCTACTGAATTAATACATTCGAAAATAGCTCGTTTATTTGACGCATTCAATGGGACCGTTTTAATAAGTGATACGAGTCGCTTAAATTCGTTTAAATTTAAACAATCATTCAATGAAATTAATCCCCGAGCAGTCGAACATTTATTAAACGACAGACATATCATCGATCGACATCATAAGTTACTTCTTCGATTAATTATAGTCATTTCTGAATAAGCATGATGGCCTCGAATTTAATGGCTCATCGGTGCATTGAAAACCAAGTGAAAGGGATTGTGGCATTCTGGATCGGACAGCTGAAGCCTGTGCCCATAAAACGATAAGGACACAGACCTAAGTCCAGAATAATTCCGATGACACTATATCGAGAGAGTTAAACGCTGTCATGTTTTGTAACTACTTGGGACGCGTTTGATTCAGTCGCTACGCTCAACATTTAATTCCAAGAAACGTCTCGTAGAGTCTGTTCGCGAGCACTCCTTGCCCGTAACGAAGCTGAAACTTTGTTCCTCGACGGTAAAACAAGCTTACAGAAGTTAAGCCGAGCACAGCAGTCAAGCATGAAACTTCCTGAAGGAATTTTCGAAGAATCTCATGGGGACGAGCCGGAATTTCGATTCCCGTCGCGTAAGTAACTCCGCGGACTAATTATAGCGAGACTTTGGAACAGCGGTTTAATTTGCCAAGATACGCACGACAAACGACACAGCTATCCGCCCGTCTCTCCGTACGAGGATTGTTCCGTCGCTTGTATTCGTTGGCCTAGTTCGAACGGAACAATTGATCCGCGTCGCAAGCATTATTCCAGAGTCAAATCGGACTCTTATCTTTCCCGTCGCGCGGATGAAAACTACGGATTCGCGATAATGACTGCGGCGGTCGTTACTACTTTCGTTGCATCTGCAGAGTTCCGTGAAACGATTGCGTACCTCGAAACAATTTTCAATGTTCTTCGCCAAGTCGTCACGAAATCTCTACCACCGGTCATTAAGATTCTAATATACAGAGACTGAAAAGGGCCAACCGATGATACACTACAGCTTTTATCGGTAAGATTATACCCGTGTGGCGGGGGTAGCCCATCAGTGTCCTTGAATGGTCAATTTATTCCGCCTCTGCTGCAAGCGAGAATCATCAATACACATCATCCTATGCAGAACGTGCGTCGTTTCACGGTTTTTGCAACGCAACGTACGAAGAATCAGCGAACCGAGAGCGCGGGAACCGATGGAACGAGAAGTCTCGCGTAAGCAGGACATAGTCGTTGCGCGACAGGGTGCAAAAAATGTCGAGCCATTAGCTAATCGACAAATTGCCCGAAGGCGCGACTAGAATAACATTTCAGTCCATTTCGAACGAGCTACTTCTCTGCCAAATAAATTCTGACTGGAACTTATTTTTATTCGAATAACGAACAGTAATTAAGGAAGGTTTGAGCAAGCAAGAGTGTCGGAGAACATCCCTTAACGCAACGACAGGCCGTTGGTATGAACATTTATCTCCTCTACTTAATGCATAATTCCGCTATAACAATGTTCTGAATAGCAGTGTGTAAGTCGCGGCAAACTTCTTGATCAAATTCGTCACCACCCACGTGTTAATAGCATTAACGATACGCGCTGAAAGACTAGACACGAAACACGGACGACCCTGAGATGGCTCGCAACGCCCTTTCGGAAATTGGATCGCTCCGGTAGTAATTTACGAGGCCCTCAGGAAATTTCACGACGAGACGCATGTACGCGGGTGAAACGCGTTCCGTTCTCGCCGCGAATCCAACACGAAATACGATAGCTCCAAGGACCCACAACTTCGAACCATTCGAAATGAACGCCATATATACCGATTCTACGAAGAGGATCTTCAGGGTTAATAAAATGGACGCTTAAATCGAACCACCGACGGCGTCGTTGCGTCAAGAGTATCGGAAAAGTTTTATTTGGAACTAATAACGTGGACGAAACGTCCTTCTGATTTCATTTTACTGACATCTTCCTGTGGCTACTTTAAACAGATCCAATATCCCTAAACAGAGCTTTATCCCCGGTGATAAATTTGATACGCGTCAGAATGGAATTTTTCACGCTCGAGTATTCGATTTTAATGTTCATAATAACACGTTTTTTCGTTTTGCGACTGACAGCACAAGGATTGCGATAACACGCAACGACCGGCAATTAGCATTAACGTTAACTGTACTGTTTGACGTTACAGTTTGGCCTCCGATTCCATTGCGTACGTGCAGATAATCGAAGCAAACAAGGCATCGGTGATATCATTTCGCGCGTGGGATCGCGTAAATACCGCGCGATTCAGACAGAAAAGAACATTTGTCAGGACCTTGATCACTGCCTGCAAATGTCATCGTCTAACCTTTCATGCTCGATGGACACCATATAGAGCAACAAGGAATTCTCTCGAAAAGTTGGCGTATCGAGCCATTAAATCTCGGTCTACGCAGATAAGTTTTTTACGCGACATACAGTATCATTGTAATTTTTCTTCAATTAATAACGAACCAAATACTATTCATCTTTCGTTCGTTATTTCAGAATTCAGTTTCTCTTGCCAAATTCATACATCTGACAAAAACAATGATGTAGGCTTGTCGGAGTACGATGCCCAACGGCCGCAAAGGGTTAATTAGCTGCTGTGAACGTGGGTGGTGAAGACAGCGATGAAAAGTCTGCAGGCGGTTTGTGAGGAGAGAATAAATTATACGAGGACTGGATTCGCAAAAAATTCTGACGTCCCTACGTTACGTCAGTGAATAAACTTTTAAAATAATAGTCACTAAACTTACGTTACTTGAGAAGGTAAACCGGTAAAAATTTATAAAATAAGTTAATGTCTCTAGTCAGAGGCGACGTTTGCTGGTTCGTGAATGAAATCGTAAGGTTATTCGAGATGCTCCGAAGCATGTGACAATATTTCCTTTTCCCATTCTCGCGTTCATGATACCGCCCAGAAATGTCAACGGATGTATGTAAATTACATCGTTTGTAAGCGTGGTCACGATCGATATCCGCACATTCGACGATGTGTAACATCAAAAAGTATTTGCTCAATTTGACCGTCCAACGTTCCTCTGCTTCTCTCCTCTTCAATCCGTATTACGCCATTTTCCAGCGAACGCAATTTCCTTTCGACGTATTCTGAATCGTTCACAGAGACGACTCTAACGTGGGCTATTCTCGGAGTATAACATCCAGACAAGGATGTGCCAATTGTGTGATGCTTTACCGCAAAATATTCAAAGGGGGAAAAAAGGACGATAAAAGGGTGGACGTTTTATTTTCGGGTCGAAGTATCTGCTCAACAAATCGATGCTTCGAAGGATGGTTCCTAAGCAACAGGGACTGAGACCCTAAACGTGGGACGTAAGTGGAGGGGATAGATTACGCGCAGACGCGGAGTACTTACTTACTGGATCACCAACACATTATTTGCCTCTAAAAAAAATATTTTCTGTATCATAAAAGTGTGTTAAATAAATGATACAAATCTCGAAAGGATAGACTGTACCGTTTGCTTGGAATAAATTCTTGAAGAGGATTATCCACTGGGAAAAATGTCCACCCCATTAAGGAGAATAAGGTTTTACGAGTAAGTGGAATGTGAACAAAGTGGAATAGTTCTTTCTTACGAAGGCTGACTAATGTCTGACCCAATACGATCCACACGAAAGGTCTTTTATTATCTGCGAAATAGCTGCTTGGATGTCAGAACAATGCAAAGAATTCTGCGATATAACCGTGCGTGTCATGCAATCGTTGTAATAGGAATATTGAAAAAGTTAATCTCGCTTTTCTGTTTTTTTTTGTGGACAGAATTGGCTAAAATGGAATTTTAATTTAGTGCTTATGGTTAGAGGATAAAATAATTTTCTATTGGAAAGAAAGAAAGACTAAGAGAGTTCTATTGGAAGCTTTTCTCAATAGTGACGTCAGTCGAACCATCTGCAAGCTTAAAGAATGAGAAACGATATTAACAAACAAATTAAATAGTAATACTCAATTAACATTTGCAACTTCATTATCGCAGTAGCTATTTCAGTCCACATCGTTAACATTGTCATTTGCGTTACGCCGTCGTTATCTCTCCCTCATTATTTCTAGTAATGGCACTGATATTAATCTGTCTACATCGCATCAAGGTCGCCAATGACGTAATAACGCCAAAAAGCGTTTGACCGAGGACAGGTATTGGATGTAAAATTCGCCGCCGTGTACGACGGTAATGGACACTTTAGCTCGCGAAGATAGCAATAAAAAAATATTAATACCACCAATATCGACGTTTAATGGCCCCGCGTAATAAACTCGCACATCATCACGTTTCACTCGTTGTCTTAACGCAATTAATCGTGGTACGCTACATTACGGCTGACTCGAATCAAATATGAAACAACATCAAAATAAACATCGAGTAGAGGTTATACAAACAATACGATGAAAAATATTTCTGCGATCATAACGCAAAATTAACGAGGAATTAATATTATCCACGCGATTTTTACTATCATGAATGGACTTCACTATTTCCATTCATCTTTGTAATGTTGTGATAGCGAAACGCCAAAGATGAGAATAGGATGGAGCAAGCTAATCGTCGTTTCAGCTCCGTGCAGTACCTGTGGCGGCCCTAATCATTATTGAATTCGTAATTCATTGAAGATGGAAAGTTTCGAAACTACTACGGTCACGGCGAACTCGTTAATCTCGAAAATAGCAAAGTGGCAGACAATTCTTGTTTACGACTTGGATGCTCTTCAGTATTCATTTTGGGCTTTCGTTTCTGCGAATGCTTATCGACGTCGCGGCACAAGTGACCGCACGGATGAAGGCGAACTCGTAACACGCTTATCGTTCCCTCAACTTGAGACCGAGATTTACACCCGACGTATAGGAAACACTCGAAACCCACATCCGTTTTGTTCACGATTATATGTCCTCACTCGAACTCCTAGAATTAGGAACTTCTATATTCGCATCGCTGGGAATAGAATAAATATAAGATATTTCTAACTTGCGCATCCACGAGAAATTGCAGACATTCTCTAGGCAAATATTAATACAAATACTCTAAAGATCGATCCCCAAATATCCCTTTGAATCGCGATGAATTCAACAAATTTACAAACTCACGAAATTCGCTTACAGAAGAATTAATACTTAAGCGATTCTGACGTTTACCAGTTCGTGCATACTGTTTCCTTAATTAGTTTCGAGTTTAAATTTTGCCTTTCGCGAACTTTGCCCTCTTTCTAATTGAACCGCTTCACGCAATTCCGGAAGATTTATTGAACACCGCGGACACGTGTAACCGTATTATCTTCCTCGACAGAATTGATTACTCCTTATGAAACCTTGTGCAATATTTGTTATTTTAAAACACGAGTTATCTGAGCTCTTTTATAGACGATCCTGTGTTTAATATAATTATGTAATGGTTATATTCGAACCTGATGAATCTTCACCGCAGCCGTGGGTACGCTATTAAGAACAGACGATAGAATTTCCCAATAAATTCGCAACAATATCGTTTTCTCCAGACTAGTTTCCTAAATGATCTTCGTACAGCGTCGGATAGGAAAACCCAACGACGACATCGATATCGAAACGAACCCACGGACATCGGCGTTAATTAGGTTCGTTAATTGATCTCGCCGCGTTAGAGCCAGAGGCGAAAATAAAGTGGAGGAAAACACGAACAGCGAGGCGTTTTCTCTTTTCCTAGAACCTTGTTTACGATTTATCGATCCGATTCGCGATGATACGCGGCTTAATTGGTCCCATTAATCAATCGGGTCGTGGTTAACTCGCGGACCACCAATTTCTTGTACCGAGTCAAGAAACACAATTTCTCAATGAGTCTAATTGAGAACTAAGTGAAAACAATGCTCGCAAGGTTCACCCAGAAAATTTTTGTGAACAACCACTTGTCGTTTAACCGAAAGATCGATCGATTCGTAAGCGTCAGAGATTATTTTCGAGAGGTAGAGAATGCAATGCATACCGAGAGTATTAATATCCCTCGACCTTTGATGCCCCCAGCCCAGTGGGGGTTTTTCAGAACTCAAAACTTTGTAATATCTCGAAGTACTTCGTGTAAATCTTACCGTATCCACAACCAACGACTAGAACGAACGAATCCCAAGCTGCGCGATAAAATATTTACCAGAGAAGCTGGGAGATTAAAAGCAGGGCAAAAAATCGAGGAACCGATTATTCATGGGATCTTTTAACGCTGCAGACAAAGGATATCGATCGTCAACCGGGAAGGTGTTTTATTCGCGTCGTAAAGATCCAAGTCTAATAGAATTTTGCGCGATTCATTTGCCGCTAATCGATCAATCGCCGCGTTTATTACGTCCCCGATTTATCGGGCTATAATGTATTACGGAATGCGGTAACCTGCACCGGCAAAACGACATGTATTGATTACGTATTGGACCGTTTGTCTTTCCACGCGGCATCGTTCCCGACGCTGGACAGATTTAATAACGTTCCGTCGATGCTACGATTAAACTGATATCGGCACTCAACGTTTACCAATTTGATAAATTGCGTATGGAATTCTGCTCCGCTGGAGTCTCGCGCAAATGTAGAGGTGAGAGGGACATTCGGAAGAAAATCACCTAGTTTTCCTCTAATACCATTAGCCACCCATGTTTTTTTATGATATAGATTTCAATGCCAAGTGTATTAAAATTAAAACAAATTTTTGCAAACTAAGATACAGACACAATTTTCTGAAACGACCTCAATACCTTCCTCTGTTACATTTATTCATTCGAAGTAACTGCTTTGCTGTAAATTAATAATTCAGTAAATCTCCACGAAGGAAGTAATTTTCAAGATGAAGGCATTTGAAATCAAAGAAAGCATCGTAGGAATTATTCCAGAGAAGTTGGAGTGAAATAAACGAAAAATAAAATTGAAATAAGCGTCTCGGTATTGTTGTACATAAAATAATGACAATGATGATTAAGGAAAAACAGAAAATATCTTTGCAGGTAAATCGACAGTAGATACATGTATTATATATAGGAATAAGTTAATACGAATTAGCTACGTCCACAGGCACGATAGCTCCTAGTTTTGAAGTTTAATTAATGCGGAACGCGAAACTGTAATCGCGAGATAATGAATATCACCACGAAATATTTACGTGCTTCGTGGTTTTGTTTAACCATTCGGACGAATGTGGGTCATCGATGCATTAGTGTGTATTACACAGATGCTATCGCGATATGAAAGGTCAAGCCTCGTAACAACCATTTTTTTAAAATTCGGATCCCAACGTTTACGAAAATAAGACTGTTGATAGGAGGCTCAACAAACAACTCATACATATAGCTTCGTAATCGAAATTCCGTATTATATTTGCTGGAAGTATGATCCAGTATCTTAATCTGTGATTTATAGTTGACACCAGTACATTTAAAGTCCATCGATGTCAAGTATTATATACTGCAAAATAAATTACTTCCATTCTGTCACCATTGCACAGTGGAATAAAGAAAAAATAGTGTATAAATCAGAATTCCTGTCAATGAATTTTTTATGCAAACGTTTTCAAACGTAGGTAACTCCGTTATTGTTCTCAATAAATGACGACGTGAAAACGTAATTCGAGCTATCACTAAGGTCATAGTTTCTACGAGCGCGGATGCGTCTATTTTTACGAATGTTTCTGAAATAAATCTACCGGGCAGCAAAAAAACGCTTCGTCACGTTCGAGTCTCGTCCAGAAAGAAAACTGACAGTCGTCTGTCCACATAAATAACGCAATTACAAAAGACACGCTACACTAGCAACGAAGCACTATTTTAATAAAGTTTCGTAAATAAAACAGAGGATGACACGAACGAACAGAAAGTCGAGATTCTTCGTGCTCGAGGGATGTCGAAATCTAATTATCGATTCCACTTTCTGCGGAGGCGCGATGAAGTATAGTCTTTCATAAAATGAAACGATCGAGTTACTCCAGAAAATTGATTCCGAGATACAGCGATACCTCCTAATATTAAATAAAAAGGTAAAAAAAGTCACTCGATTCCAGATATCCTCGATATGAAATAAAATTGAACAAATTCACAAGCAGTAGTGACATTTCGATTTCAGTATAGCGTGACACATGAATACCACTCGAATGCTATTCGAATACTCAACTATACATAAACACTAAAAATATTCTACCAGCCTGAATTCTAACCATATAAGAGTTCGAGCACGACTTTCATTCGACACCGATGAAAATCTTTTTGGATTACAAAACTCGGAGATTGAATCTTTCGTCTTTATTCTCTGGCCTGAATAAATTTACGCCGTTACGTTCAGAATACCAGCCAAGTAGGTGCGTGTGTGTGCACATGACGCGTTAAACACAGCTGCGAAAACGAAACGAACTGTTAACATTACGATATCACTTCAGTGACGTGCACCTGGTTTATTTAGTCGACGAAAATTACCAACCATTAAGTATTTAACGGAATAATTTCGCGGGCTTCGAACGATCTCCGAACACAGCTAACCAAAATAGGAAACGAATTCGATGGAAATTCGTACCGGTTTCATGCGTTTAACAGACTTTGACATTCCCGCATATTATTCCGCGTTCGATTCGTGCCCGTTGGCAAATAAATTTACGCTCGGGCTGCAAATATCGCGCACGGAACGCGGGGAACCTGTCGAAAATTTCGAAAATACTCTGACGTAATCGCGAGCCATTATTTTTAAAGCGAACTTCACAAATCATTTATTATCCATTTTAGTGTGAAACTATTCGAAGATATAAAGATATCTAGTTTGAATCATGAATTAAAAACAATTAAGAATTTCTTCCTAATAAAATGTTTTAAGAAGGATTATACTCTGCTGGTAGAAGCAAACAAAAAATTCACCAAATCGTTACTGACGCACGATTAATCGTTAGCTATGTATACAAGCAATAATACCGGTAAGAATAATCTGTGAATATTCATCGAACAACATTTATCCAGCTCTTAAATTATTATTCATATAATATATTACGATATAAATATATCAGAAAATCGAAAATTTACTGTTGAGAAAATATTATGCAATCCATTTTATTACACGAAACTCATTTTAAATCCTGTCATACATTTGAAGATACAATTCATATGTAAATAATGATAAAAGCATTTAATATTATATAGTTCATAATCCTGGTATGATTCTGTTATTTAAATACTATTTATGTCACAAAATAACTGACATGAAAGTTGTCAAAAAAAAGTGGATCATGAGAAAAATGGTGTAGATTCAATTCTCTATCAAAATATTCCACGTAATTATAAAGAAATACTCACAAAGGGCAATTTCCACGAATCTTCAACAAGAAACTGGCATCAAGAGATTTTCACACTAGAGTACACAACAATAATCACTAGTCCACGATCAATTCTCGCTCTACAAACACTACAATGGCTACATAGAAGAGAGAAATCTCGTATTCGGTTTAATGTCTTCAAGTTTCCAAGTCCTTAGCATCTCAGTTTCCAAGTTTCAAAGCCTATCGATAATTCGTGCTGAATGCTCTAGCTTAACAATAGAAGATCAATCCACTCGACAACCTTCACAGTGAATCCCCTGCCATGAATATCAGAAAACTGATCAACTATCAGCCAAAAATACAACTCAAAACGATTGCTTGTCCAACGTCATTATAGTAGGAGAATAAAGGATTAAGTCTATGTGATAGTTAGCATTACTATCACCTATCCCATGTTCAAGAATTCCAAGTATAAAGTGTATAACATAGATATATACTGAAGAATACAGATGACTCGTCCAAATTCAGTATTTACCAACGCCAAGTGAAAGCTGAACGCCACTGTCAACCGATGAATTTAGATCAACGATCACTTGACCAGGTTGAGGGATCACCGTTCCCAAGCCAAAAGATTCAATATTACCACAACTGTAGAATGCAGTTCATTCGTCTAACTTCAGTATTCACAAGTTGCAAGCGACAATAGTAGAATCACTCGAGAAATATAGATCAGCGATGTCGAGGTTGAGGGTTCACCTGTTCCAACTCAAGAGAGTTAACATTAGCACAACTGGGGAATATAGATCACTCATCTAACTTCAGTCCCCAATTCCAAGCGACAGTAATATTACTACCGGCTGAAGAATAGGGATCACCGTTAGCTTCCAACTCAAAACTAGTAACTTTATCACAAACGAATGAGGGGGGGTCAGTGATCACTCGTATATAGCAAAGCGATAGATGAATTTAGATCAAAGATCACTAGTCCAAGTTCAGCATTCTCAGGTTCCAAAGTCAGAACTATTAACTTTTGAACTCACAATTGAAGAACAGCGATCACTTACCCGATTTCAGTATTCGCTAACTCCAAGTGACAGTAGCTCTGTTAGATGTTAACGATTCTTCACCGTCAATTGAAGAATATAGATCAATTATCATTCGACTTCACACCGCAAGAATAGGAAAATACCTATCGCTACATCGACTCCAACTGATAATCGGTAGGATCATAACCACCTGGAGAATACAGATCAACTACTTTCCAAGTTCCAAGTACCCACTTTATCACAGTAGAAGACTAGAGTTCTAATCTCAGGACTCACCAATTCCAAGTGATGGTAGTTTCGGTCGGTCGAAGAAGGCGAATCTACGATCACATCTCCAGGATCATTGTTCTTAGTTTCCAACTCTATCACGATCGAAGATTAAGTTTAGGGTTTGCCAATTGCAAGTGACAGTAATTTCCTGATTGGTAATGCTTCGCTATCGGTCGAAGGAAGATCAACGATCGGACGTCCACGTTCAGTATTCATAAATTCCAGGTCAAACAGTCGAGGCGTCTCGAGGTTTCGAAACCGCGTGTCACTAGATCCTCGGAGGCGCGCAGGTGCTTCCGGCCAGCAGCCGCGCAAGAGGCAGACTCGTGGTGTTCTTCTGTCGACTACGTGACGCGGAGTTCATAGCGACCGCGTGGCTCTTCCCACCACCGCCAGTTTTCGATCATTGCCGTCCGCGTCCTGCATCGCCTACCATAGCCCCTGATCGAACCTCCTACAGACAGATTACGTAACAACGGAAAGTGAAGAGCGGATGATACAGCGTCGACGATCTTTCACCGCCGTTACAGAAGCTAGGTCGCAATCTCTATCGAGTTGGTACTCGATCTCTCGGGATCCCCTCGATCGATCAGACAACAGAAATCTGAACTACGGCTGGGACTACTTGTTGAACACTTCTGACGATTCCAATACTATTTAAGTACTCTCGAGTATTAGAATAAGAATACACGAGTACAGTAATATTTCAACGTATGTCGTAGCATTTGAGTCCACGTAAATTACTCGAGCAGTGCCAACCCAGTCTACGCATTGCTCTCCGAATCGAGGTAGTTTCGAAAGCTTACATGCGTCAGGTCGTTAGACGCGAAGCAGTGGAAATTTATGGAAGCATTGAACGTTTCCTAAGTGGTATTTGTTAAACCAGACTATTGAAAATTAAGTGTCTAATAAGAAGCTGATCTGTTCAAAGAAATGTTATTCCGCTCGTGTTTTTGTACACTCTGCTGAATTAATTACCGACTCGTATTAGCAATATTCCTGTTTTTGCGGTTGTTAACGTCATGAATCTGTCCAGTGTAGACCTAACAAAGCAATCTAAATTTCTGATTAGATTTTAATGGTATTTAACGGGAAGGTCATAATCAATGTATGCTAGGACTATTCAAATGTCATTATCCAAATAATGGCACGTAAGGCGACTCGGGAAATTTGACGTACAGTCTGGACTTTAAAGTCTGTGCCTGTGAAACTAAATCAGTACTATGTTTACGTGTCACTTGACTGGAATCGAGTAATACTTGCAGGGGGAAGCATATTATTTGATGAAGTACTTGATACCGTGAACTCGCGGCGTCCACTCCAACGTCATTCCAGAGTTCGATCGACTTTAACAAACTATATAGAATCCAACTCAACATTACCACTTAAAACGTCGCTCTCATATTTCAATTGGGAGAAATTCGATCAATTGATCGTCTCGTGTCTATTAACAACACGCTCCACGCTAATCTTTAGCGAATGTCTGTCTCTACCACTATAGAAATTTCAAATTAAGCTTCGATTCTTCTTTCGAAATTTAAATTTATAATAATGTTGCGCGAGACCGGAGCGATTTTTTGAAATATTACCGCAAGAGGACGTATTCTATCAGGTTTCACTGCTACTTTTCAATACTACGAATTCCGTGTCCCGAGTCACAAGCTCCTCGAACGTCAGATTCAGGCACATCTGCATCGAAAATGGGGTTCAGGGATTTGCGAGCTGATTTTCTCCAAGTTAGAAACGTATGGAAGCCCTTCCCCACGCGCACAAAATGCGAAATCCTTTTCCAAGGGGCAGAACTCAGGAACAATTCGGAGTATGTCATGGTTCTCCAACGATAGGAAAATGAAACTCGGGCTCCAATTAGGACTGTTAGCGCGTTCGAAAGTTTCCCCGATACTTTTATATAGATAGAATACATCGTGGGCTTCACGGATTTCGACGAATCTCTACAAATGAAACAAAATTCTTAGTTTGAATAAAATGTATTCGCGCCTCAACAATTTTTATCGAATTTACGCAGATCCACGTTCCTCGATTCGAACGATGTAAACATAAATATACACAAGATTCTAAGACACATGATTGGATATATTAAATATACACCAAACAGTATTGTGAATTTCTCTCGGAACTGATCGATTGCAAACAAACTGAAACGAACTGTGTCAAATTAATTTCACGAAACTGTGTTGTTCCAGGTATTGTTAGTATCACGACAAAACGACCGATCAAACCGAAACGAATTATTCCATCGATGCGGTCAGCGGTTTCACCGTAAACTAATAAACGCGATCGTAAAAGTCCCGTGGCTTTTAGCATCGAAACGTGGCGGAATCGTAAATTCCCTGAGCAGAATTTAGGGGTTTACTTTCATATAATTGCATGGTGCAGCTAGATCGCGGGACAGGAGACACGAAATTTCCGACGCGTCAAGAAAATTAACTACACCGGTGAGCCATAAATTGGTGACAATTGTCGTAGAAAAAACAAAGGATTGTGGGAGCGAAGGAATTTACAACTTTGACCCTGTTGGCTACGAGCCACTATGCGCGCTGAGATCTATCTGTAAACCTATTCGACCGTGCAGAACTTCATTCCTGTTCCATAGAGTGCCATAGTATTGTTTTGAGGGGTCCATCAATCGCGCGATCAGTGAAGTACAGGGGCATAATAGTGGCATCGAATATCCTATCGAATCACGCTGACCTTTGCAGCGTCTGTTAGATCCACGGACCACTTGCTTCGAATGTAATGTCTCATACCCAAAAGCCTCAAAACAGTACCTGCCTGATTGAATCGAACGCAAGCTAGTGTTGCTGATCGCGACGTACGGATAAACAAGGTGTTATTACGGTGTTAATGACCGTAATTGAGTTTACAATATACAAGGGGTTAGGCAAATTTACACTTGGTAGACCGACTATGTTGTCAGCACACCCATCCAGGAGAAAGTAACTAGCGACAAAGTTAACTGTTGTAGGTGGATGCTATGAATAACCTGTGCAAACTCCACGATGGTGTTACTGTACATGGTTCAATTTGAAATTCGCTGGGAACTTTAGCTAAATTTCAAACGACGGACAAAACCAATATCAGTCGTCTTTGATAAGAGAAAGTGACCAGCGGAAAGTTAAACCCACCATTATACAGTAACAGCGAATGGGGAAAGAATTGGGATTTGAGTGTTTAATTTAGCTTTAATTCCTTTTTTCATCAGATTCGATTGAAGTCTGAACTTGGTACACGTATGTAAAAACTTGACAGGCTGGGAACATTAATAGATTCTAAAATGAATTTCTCGTAAGATTTCCTATGGGAACGGAAGTTTACATCACACTCAAATCAAGTAGGAGCAAAATAGAATCAGTTCGATTCTTAATGACCCAATTACGTTACATAAACTGACTGCCACATCAGTGAGGTAAACCCGTCACGCTCAGCAATTTCAATGACTTTAACTTAATTAATTTTTCACTGGGCTAAATGTTTCCACGCGATAAAGCACTTGACATGCTTTTAACTGTGAAGCCACACCGAAGTGCTACGCGGAATGTATACCGCGATGCTGCTACACCTGTGTCAGCGAATGTTTCAAACTTTAACGTGACTTTGGATCGTTTCGTGTGTGCTGGGGAACCGCCATTATCCAACTGCACCACCGTTCGAACGTTCTATTATTCCAGCAATATTTCATTCTTCGGCAGCGGTGCGTTCCCTCGCGAAACAGAAATTTCCATCGTTAAGCCGGCAATGTTCATGTGTAGAGAACATAAACGCATGGTATCGGACTACTTTTCCATCGTACCCAAATTCTGGTCTAGCATTACGATAAACTTAGAAACGAACGTCGGACGAACGATTATAGAAATTAATTTGAAACGCGATATGTTAATGGCGTCGAGGTAAACAGCACGCTCGCAAAAACTTGAACATGGCAGTCTACGTTGCGCTAATGATATATGATTTGATACATATCGCGTTCGGCAATCACCAGTTGAATATAAATTTAATTTCCTGCAGCCACTCTGGCCAAGCACACATAGAAACAAATTATCAACTGATCATTATCGAGATTAATATATATCGTATTCAGTCTGACCGCGAACTGTACGATTCTCGACGTATCTATCGAACCGGTTCGTAAAATTTACGCCATTAATAAAGCCGGGAGCGTCGGCGGACTAATTATAATCAGCCATCAGCGCGGAGAGAGACGGCGAGATTGACGGAAGCTTTGTGGGCATATAAATTCGATATCAGTCGGAACAATTAATTCAAAGAGCTTATGCTGTTTCAATTTTTGACGTATTGCCGAACCATACTGCTCATTGTGTCCTCTGACGGGTCTAAAGTCTACTGAAATTTAAATTTCAAAATTTTGATTCAGTTTTGTTGTTGGTACGTAATATTGATCTATAATATAGTAATTCGGTAGCTTTCATTATTCCCGTTTGCCTTTATTGGCCGATACATTAACAAACATGGGAATACGTAATTTGCGTCCGTACAATTTCACCGCAGAATTTCGTACACGTGCAATATTCGATGCGATAACAAACTAAAATTACAGGGCAGAAAATCGCGATAATCTACGATTCGAAGTATCGAGTTTTACTCGTTCGGAAAAATCGGAATCGTATTACGAATCCATTAACGTGAAACGAAGCTTTTTCAAAAATAAAGCCCCTGTAAATCCTACGAACGGGTCTCAGCTGAACCGCTGCACGTCAATCTGGCGAATTGATCGTCGATGGATTGGACGAAGAATTGCTTATACCGAGAAGGCTTCGGATTCCCATGTGTCAGTGGCTCGAACGCCTCAGAGAACCTGACTCCTCGACAGATAATCGAATATCACCGATTACCTTTGAGCTCCCAGTCCACAATTCTTTATTCAAGTCGAAATTTTCCATCCACCATTCTTCCTGCTAACAAACACTCTCACGTCTGACCCACAGAATTCATAGAATCTCAATTACTACAGATCCAACTGGAAGATTCGTTATCTGCAACTAGGGAATACTCATCTGATAGTCCAACTAGGATTAAATAGTTCATCCCTCTTTAACCCTAGCTATTTTGAACCTCACTGTATGAGTGTTTACACGAAACAAGTAGAAGGTACTAATAATAATTTCACCTCTTATAACGTTGGGAGGTGAGAACCAGGGGAGCGCCATAAATGGAGTCAGACGGAGCAAGTAGAGTACTTCTATGGACCCCTAAGCTGCCCCACTAGCCATCTTTTCGTAAAGACACAGTAATATGACCCTAACTTTGACCACCTAGTTGATTCTGTTCAACTAGTAACGAAAGTCCACTAACTGATAATAAAAAATAACTTTGAATAACTAGTTGCTGGTTCTATGTATGCCTGATAGCTGAATCCTACTTTATTTTCATGCTCGAGCCAAGACTCTGGGTGTTTCCTAACTAACGTCTGCGTGCTCTCGATGAAAGGCTCTTAATTATAATGCGCTAGCTGGAGAATCCTGGACGCTACATCTCGCCCTTCTCGAGAACCAGCTATTCAACTCCAGGGGATGGTTAGTTCCGTCCTCCTTTCAGCTAAGATTTTCATAGAGAGTACGCGATTTGCGATCACGTATTTAAATATACATGTCCTGTTCCTTCACGATAGCTAGAACACTGCCTCGCTAACAGACTCCATATTAAATATTTTTAATATCTCCCTTCTTTTGTATTATTAAAACATCTCGACGTTTCGCGTGATTCAAAATTCTTATAGTCGCGCCACTCAATTTACGTAATGGAAAGAACTGCGAGTGATTTACACTCCACTATGCGAACCTGCAATTTGCTCACGCTTCGTTCAAGCGTTCGAACATCCGTCTCATTTCTACGACTATCCCATTGTTAAACGAGAAAAGAGACAGGTAATTAGAAGAAACATTTTGTCAGGCGTAACTAACCGTGGAAGATTTGTTCAAGCCTTGCGACCAAGGGAATTCATTCCTACACAATTCTGCAATTAAAAAACAGCAAATCGCAAATGAGATGGGACTGATCGTAACTACAACGTCCTTGTTAATATAAGAAAAAAAATTCCAGACAGAAAGGCGATTTCCTCGGTTAGTTCGATGCGTTCCGAGCTGCCGTGACGGATACGATCGTACGTAATAAACAACCATGTGTAACCTGCGAATGGGGCACGCGACCAATTCCCTCTTAATTCGAAAAGAAAAAGTGGCGCTCGAGCGAAACATTTTTCAACCGTTTTAGATAACCGTGAGACGCGGGACACGGTTAAGTAACGATTAACTATGCCTCTCGCTCATGTGGCCGTAGGAACGCGAAAGGTAATTGAGACGAAATTTGCATGAGTGTCACGCGAGATGCAAATTTGCAAAATTCCCAACGATCTTGACGTGTATCTCGATCTAACGTGACTTAGAAACACCGTAGCCTCGTATATTTTACTGAATTATGCGGACCATTTGCATTATTCCCATCAAACGAACTGGCTCGAAGCGTGAAAGGTATGCAAATTTCTTTCATAATCATTCGCTGATAACGTCGATCGAATTTCTTCACCCACGCCTACGAACCAAGAGGACCCTAAAATAAAAATCTGCATTAAACGGACGCTAACAATTAAATTTCTTCCACGAAAGAAAGCGAATTACTTTGTCTCGTAGGAACTTGTATTTCCTTGCTAGAGGAATGCAACTGGTAACACGCGACGAAAGCACCGACATTATAATTCACGATGTGTGCATCCTACTTCTTTGAGGTGCCTTCTGTAGGTCACTTTTTCAAGCGACAGAGGAAACGAGAATGTACACTTCAAACGTTCTCATCTGCAGCTACAACCGCCCTGGTTCATTCTTCAAGAGAATGCAGCTAACAAGATGGCTGACCTCTTTCAGACGCATGGTCAAACCAGGGTCGCCAGTCGCGACCCGTTTCGTCGCGTTATTCCGTAGTTTCTTCCTTTATGGGCATCCAAACAAATAAATGGAAAATTCTGTATGTTTCCATGCTGACCTCTATAAGCGTGTACTATTATAGCACGCTTAACGCGAGAGCCCATGATCCATATATGGGTCAGAGGATCTGACTCAGAAACCTAACCGCTTTCAGACACGCGGGTGAGTCCCAACCATGCTTATGGAATCGGTGAACCTTGAAACGTGTTCCAACTCACTTCTACTGGGGGATGAATTTGGAATTCTCGCAAATTAAAAAATATTACATTTGTAATGAATTACTCTGAGATACAAAGTTGCAATTCTAGGTTTCTGGAGCGACTGCCATGTCTCCACTGAATAGTGCCATCAGAAACCTGTAGCCATGTCACTTCAGGTTGTTAGCCATCACTTGACATTTAACTCTGTGGATTCATGGCGTGTAATAAAACTCTAAACTTTAAAGGTCCTGTTCAAAATGGAATATGGTCTCAAAATTTGTCGATGCTAACACAAAAATATTGGTGTGCTTTTCCGTGCCAGTGGGAATTAGTTAACGACACGAACTATCGAGAATTACTCGATAAATGCTCGTGTTTTTTCGTCCGACGGCGTTTTCTCGTTCGATTTTATTACCCGACCGTGCGCGACCGTGTATTCCATTTCTGCCTCAAGGATTCCCTTCTTTACCCGTCCGTCCGTGCGCAACCTCGACGGAGATAGCATCACGTTGGCGTCGCGCTGTACAGGAACATAGAAGTTAACCGGCCGATGGTTTTAATCACGAAACGGCGAGGGAGGACAAATAGAAAGGAGGACGAAATGCATCGAGGTTAACCGCGTGTACGTCGGGTCGTCAGTCTCTGCTTCGTTGAGCTTGCATTGGCCCACGGAGCTTCCGGTTCGATGGAGCGCGTCAAAAGCGGGCTTTTCGCCGACGATGCTCGTCCATTCAAGTATCCTTTTCGAGCTACCGAGGCACCGATGGGTCCTCTTATTTCTGGACAACGAGTTATTGCTTGCGATACAGGCATCAACATTGAAATAACTTATCAGAAATGCCGATCAAGATCTCAACAAGATCAGACGAGGATCTGAAGTATACTGGCAAATGGAAATGGTCCGAGTTTAACCACGCCTATCGACCCAAAAACAATAACCATGTTATTAATATACTGGTAACACGGATTTGGAGAGATCCACAGCGTATCAAACCACCGAAATACGTTTACGGTTTAGCGTTCCATTAGCCACAGCATCCGCGGTCTCAGTTTTAAGAGTCGGCTTGGTCGAGTGCCAGCATTTGCCAACCTCCGGACACACATTTACTCGCGTAAGCTAGACCGCCTCGTATTATACATAAGCTCGAACAACATTAATCATCGGGTGAACAATAACTCACGCGACGGAACCCAGACGAAATTCCCATCGTGTGCACAAGCCTCGTAGATCACACGGGGACCACGAGTTTCGGGGAAGACAGAAAATTCAACGCCGTCTTCCCATGATGCATCGCGTCGACCAAACAATAATCGAAGCCCGCGCTTCGTTCTTTTTGTTCTCGTAATTCGGTACTCGTTCCGCGTCACGTTGAAGCCGGACAGATTTATAAATCATTTCGGTATTCCGCGCCCGAGCGATCCGTACCTTGAGGCGTTCAATTATTGATTTCGGATTATCCGCGACCACCGCTGCGATGCAAGTCCACCGAATAATTCGGTATTTCTTTCTCTCGGTTTTAAACACGAGGGTTTATCAACAAAATTTAATACGCGCCGGAAAAGGATCGAGAGACTGAACATTTCCCGTGAAATTTTGTTCTTCAATCCGATTATGCGTCCCGGTTATGATTAAGAATACTTCGAAACTTTAAATGGGAGACGTTTAGGAGTCGGAGACCAGGATAAATTGCACGGAGATTCGATAAATTTCCCGCGCCACGTACAGAGGTTAAGTAGCAAACTTGACAAGGTACTAGAGACAATATTTAAGGGACGACTGGAGAGTTCATCACTCTCGCTTTGGCATCCGACTCTTCATAGAAGAAATTTTCAAAAATTTGATGCCAACTCAGAGCTCTTGTCAATGAGTATCGTGAAGAACTTGATTCCATCGCCAGAAAAGAGCAACGAGCGATGGAATAATCAATCCACCGGTGGTAGGGGACCTTCGTGCCCTGCTCGATAGATGAAGAATCGACGGAAGAAAGGAAAAAGCAGTCGTATCCTTAATACGACCAGCACGAAAGAACACGAAGCGTTCTGTGTCTGACGTCGGGGAGGAGCAATTATTTAAACGAGCTCCGCGCCGCCTTCGCGGCTATCGATCGCCTTCGAGACAAGGTTAAAAATATCTATTTGCATGTCGGGGTGCATTATGGCAGATTAGGTTGTGGTTCTTGCCTCCTACCCCTTTTTTTCTCGCGGTGGCTCGAGCGACGATAGCGTCGAAGGTCGGGGTTAATCGAAGCGAAATTTACCGCCCGTTAGACTTTTCGGAGGATGCTGCTAATACCGCGTGCGTGCGAATACTGGGTGTGTCTAAACATTCTGATCGGACCTAGCACACGTTCCCTCATTGGCACCGTTCGACAGATCTGCGTATCCGTACGAAGTATTTCTCGTTGGAGGGTTCGAAGTGTACTCACTTTGGAATATCGCCTATCTTCGGTGGTCGACATTTTCGCGGAGGAACGTCTCCCCATATGTTGTACGCTGGAATAAAAAAAAAAAACATAATTACTGAATGCTCTACCTAAAAACCAAGTATTAATTCTTTATTTCAGTCAGATTTTAACCGTAGATCGTCTCGAGGCCTCGATAGTACATCTATAATTGGATTTCAACTACCCTATCGAAGTTATGTAAGTACAAAGCACTGTACTTAGAGGTAAGTGAAATTTGATCTCCGTTATCTCTCCTGTAAGCTAGCCTCTGTATACAAGCAGGACGAGAGTGGTGAACAGCGAGAGCGAGGGAGATACGGGTAACAGGTTATGAGAACTTCCAGGAAATGAGGAGATAATTTTGTGACAAACCTGACGGTGGAAAATTGCGAAAACCGAACAGAGAGCAATAACAGAGACAGCGCCGGAACTATTCGACCAATTAATAGGTGCTTGAATGCTTTGAATAAACTTTGAATATTCGAATACTCGAACATCAGTATTCGATGATCATTCTGATAAACAATTCTTGCGACGAGAAACGATATTGTTCTATTACTATTACTGTTATCGTATCGTCATTTCTCTGCCGGCTCGGGAATCTCGAGAAGCGTTTATTAATTAGAAAGTTGGCCCTTTGAACGTTTATGACACACGATGATCGCTAGTCACGCGAGACTACTGTTGGCCACTTAGCCATCGTTTAATAGAGTTTAAAGTTTTGCGAACCGTGTCGGTTCCACGACTAAGTGTCGACACTTTGTTGCAAATGAAATCCAGCGAAAATTAATTGGAGGAATACTAGGATACTGTTAACCAAAGACGAACTATTCGTTACACGGAGAAAAAAATCTCTACGGTTAATTACCACACAGATAAGTTACACTATTCGTGGAACAAAGGCATTATGACTACAGCGCCATCTACCGACGATAGATTACGATTACAGCACCATCTACAGGGGACTGATTACGACTACAGCACCATCTACAAGCAATTAATGGCATCAGTCTGTCGGAAATTGTGGAGTGCGAACTCACGAATGGCGGGAATCCGTTACTCGAATCACAAATCATTCGAGCTATTTATTACCTACTTCAACTTTAATAAATATTTGTGCACTCTAATACTTCGCATAATTTACAAACTCTGACGAACGAGTTATTTATAGGATAGAGAACAGCTTCTAAGAAAGTGGTTCTTTTCACGATCGCTCTAAAGCCGTGACCTTTCGCAATGTTTACAAACACAAGAACCGGCGGAAGTAGTACAAGTCTATATAACAAGATGATTAGTTGAGGCTTAGCCAAGTGCTCATGTACCCGATAAGCCTGCACGATTTATTTTCTTCAAAAACGAAGCGCTCCACGACAAAATTATGATCTACACATCAGTCCAATGGCAGGTTAAAATTAAATATTAACCGACGTTAATAATAATTATCGATAATAATATTTCTCAGCGACACGTCCCCGCTCGTATCATGCTTTCTTCTCTATCGATTCTATCAAAGACTGGGTGAACTCGATTATTACGTTATCGCACATGTTAAGAGATAATTGATTAAAAGGTCTAATGGTGGCAGCACTGCGCTTCCTAATCCCATTACAGCTACTACATTACTTCGATGAAAGTAATCAGGAAGAAGCATTGCGAATTCGACGAACGGAAGATAAGTTCAGGCATCAAAGCGCAATTCCCGTCACTAATTACAGATTTCAACCAGAAAGGATTATTTCAGAGTGACCGGATGATTCCACTGATTAAAAATCGATGACGGAGCAACCAAACTTCAACAGTTTCTTAGCTCGGTGCACGAACGCATCGATTTATAGGAAGTAATTAAATCATCGACGTAATCAAGCCTGTGATTATAAAAAGGTGCAAAGATCGAAGCCAGTGAACCAAACGACGACGGATATTTACTTTGCCCTTTCATCTTACACCGCGCATCGCTTGAGCCAACTCGGAATGCAAGAGCTTACGAGATTATGTCACACCCCATTCGCGGGACAATATTTTTAAATTCCATTTTATTTCAAATGGACAATTTCGATGCCCGTTCGCGACAATTTCTGCTCGAAAGGTTCCGAACGATCGATTCTCATTTACGATGATTGGTACGACCTGATTCACACTAAATCCAACGCGCTAATTCAATTCTTAGCTGGTCGACATTAACTTAACTTCGGACTGGAACAAATTTACCCTACAGCCAGGTTCATTAACTGACCGTATTAAAAAAGTTACGAGAGCAGGACGTCCTTCGTTTCGAAGTTAACCTGTTGCCCCGTTCTGCGTCGCGCCAAATTTCGTTAGCACGTCGACGCACCCGGCAGACGATAATTAAACGATAATTAATCCCTGAGAGGATCGAACAACGTTCGAAGCTTCCACATTTTCCGACAGACGTATCCCCGGCTGGAAAAACTCGAGCTGAAATCTCAGCTTTACAACCGTTGAAAAAACATTTCTTGATGATATTCCGTTTCTAGATTCGTGATTCAAAAAAAACAAATAGAAAGTATTACATGTTTACTATGATTCGCGTAACAAAAATTATGCTGTGCTGACGAGGCTAAAATAACAAGTAAATTTAATACTACGGTAGAATCCACAATATTCTCATGTTTCACTGGAGAATCGCTTCTCCGGTGCACCTATTATTATAGCTAAGCTTATTACGTCGTGCTATCGCGACAAACAGCAGATGGATTTCTTTTGTCCCTTTGAGGGAACTCAATTTCTGATACAGATGATTTTTTTTTTTTTTATCCCTCCATTTCGCCATGATATAAAATTATCAGAACTCTTTAACGTTCCACGCAATTTTTCCGACCTGCGATAATTTTTTTCGTCTTCGCCAGAAATAAAATAAAACCCCTACGCCGTCGACGCTTAGCGTCGTTAGTATCTTATCGCCATGGGTACGTTTGCACCGAGCTTTAATCCCTCTATTGCGGAAAACCGGTTTAAAGAAGACTTTAATAAACATTTTGCATCACCATTCGAAGGATTACGTATTCCTGCGAGTCGAGTGAAAATTGCCGCAGCGTGGGCATTGGCATAAAAGAGCTTTTATTATTTGCCATTCAAACAGAAGCTAATGGATGCTGCTGAAACGGGTAACCGTTGAAAATTTTAGTAGTCCTTGTTTCTAACACGGTTCGGCGAAAACTCGCAAATCCTTGAATGCAGAAATATAGGATCAACAATACCTAATATTTGTACGTATCCTTTCACCTTTATCCGTTTTTTCAGTCACGAGTGTTTTCTTTCGATATTTACCAGCGATTGATTAGTTTTCAACGTTACATCAAATATGAACAGTAAAATGAAAATTTAAAACCGGGACGAGTCGGTTGTAACCGTATATTCTTTATTCCCCGTATATCAGTTATCGTTTTATTGCGTAGTATTGTTTTCATCAAAATGAACATTTCCTGTCGAATTTCCAGTAACGTAACACGTCAGGCTCAACATTGTAAATAATACTCGCTGTCGTTATTAAGAAATCACTGTTACCGATTTTAACCAGGGGACGAATATTTTTCAATAGAAGAGAGAAAAATCCAGGATCAAAGATGTCAATAATATCACTGTCTTCTGAATTTTCTATGACTGTCCCGGTCTTCTTTCAATAAAATTGTGAACTCCCTTATTCAGAGGGCGGATCACCATAGAATTGCCAACTAGTGGTGGTCGTTCGTGAAATGGCAAAGGAATTGTCCAAAGTCTTACAGCGAGCGGAAGTTAATGGCGTGGCAAACAATGCCACGCGAGAATAACGCTCTGTAACGCAGACATCGATGTTTGTAGAAGAAAAGCTAGCTTCGAACTCTGCGAAATCCCTTAGAGACTTCTAGAAACGAAAGAAATTGCAAGCTCGAAGCTGGAGAGTTCCAACAGTTCTTAGCTATCTTGGCATCCAGAGACGTGCTTAGGTCTTTCAGTGCCTAGGGCAACAATGGAACACGAAACACTTTCGCAAACAAAATATTGATATCGGATTTTTTAGAATAGAATAACTCGAATAGAAAAATATTATGTCGCCATTTGGCACAGTGCTCTGAATTCCGACCTATCTAATGCAATATATTTTTAATTATTCTGTGAGTACACTCCTAAACTCACTGTTACTATTATCTTTATTCTTCCGGTACAGGAAGTCCCTGAAATCGAAGATCTTTTGTGTAAACTTCCCTAAGATTACAGGAATATTACATTCACCATACAGAAAGAAAAGAAACTTTCAGATAGGATACCAATACTCCGCCAAATTACCGTTCTTACGGAAGTAAGAGACCTCCTAGTAGCATTCTGAGAGATATCAATGAATGCCAGACATCGATGAATCTCATTTCATTTCAAATAGTAATACGAAACCTTTGTGCCCTGGTTCCAGATCGGAATCTAATTTAAAAGAATTTCTGTGGTAGTAACGATCATGCAAGAGTAGAAATAAGATAGTTGCAATGGATATCTAAAATCGTACCTGATAGATCCTGGAACAAATGAGATCCTGGATTACTCTGATCTCCAAAAGATCGCACAAAAGTTATGAACTTTTTTACGAGGGAGCTACGGAATTGCAAACACGACCCAGTTTTATTTTTCGAACGAATGTCAAAACTGCTTTGAGGAAGCTAGTCAAAGAAGCGCCTCGAATCTCCCGGTCGATCCAGCAACGGATCGTTGACTGTTCTCTTCGTGCGCTTTGATCAGAGACCCCCTTTGTTCGAGAAATTAAATAATTCCTTCTTAGACGAATATGCAGGAACGAGAGCAAAGCACCGGCTATCGCGGGTCAGCGTCAATTACTCCGTAGACGACTCCTAGGCACAAGTCAATTGTTAAATCGTCAAGGGACCACGAATCGTTTGAGGCCGGACCCGTGTCCGCGTTATCTCGGTCATATCCTCTTTTCAGTGAACGAACGCTGCTGGCCAGCTTCGACCTGCCCGCTGGAATCGTTCCAGTGACACACGATATCGATCCCGACAACGATGGAAAAATAATTGCCGAGATTCTGATCGCTCTACTTAACGCGTACACCGCAGGGTCTTTGTGCCCGATAATTGGTTCCCCTTTTACAACGATGCGTTTTCTCCCGTTCCTGCACCATGCCCTCTGTTTATCTGTTATCATTTTCTATAAACTGATTCCGATGTTCAGCTAAAAATTGTTTGTTCTCATCGCTCGAGCGACCGTTCCAATCCACAGGATTTCAATAATACGGATTCCTTTCACCGTGGTTCGTAAACCCTAACCCTTTGTGGTACCGAGCTGCACTCGACGTCGTCCTTTCTAGCCTGTCCTATATCTACCCTCTCGCAATATTGTGATTAAAACAAAGTCTAGACAGATTAAGACTATCCTCGTCTGATCAACAACTGATCATTTTGATTCCATTCCCCTAACTTGAACAAGAATCCTGTGAGTAATATCGGGCTTGTAATTTTCTAGGCTGCTTAATTCATCATCATTCTGGTACCGTTCTTACAAGCAACCTAGACTGTCATCCTGCGAGTAATTAGTGCGATCAAGCGTCTCCATTCATCACCATTCTGCTGCCCTTTCTCGAGCAAGCTCGGTCTGCAAACCTATAAATAACATGGATTATTTTTTACGATCCAAAATTGGTCTTCCTTCCGAACGACCTTTGCAGCACTCCAGGACCTCAATTTATCTCCATTCTGCTTCTACTACTCAAGCTAACTGCACTCCCGTTGCTACTATTAATCATCTTCCGGAAACTATACATCTGTAAAAAAACATTTGAATACAGAGACATTTAAAATTACAAATTTGTGTGGAATAAATTAATTTTTGGATCCAATGTCAGTACTGAATTGCATCAACTACGATTTATACGTTCACGTATTGTTACGCGAGGAGAAATATCAGTATAGATTTGTTTCGTTGTATTCGATGGGGATTATAGTGTCTCGCCAAAGATTGAAGATTTCTCGAGAGAATACCACGCGTCATCAATCTTTCAAAAGTACGAAAAATAGAAACAAGTGAACGTTTCTTCCTCCGAACGATCGAGATAGAGGGAATCCAACTCTTCCACGGCAGAAGGGACCGGAAAGGTAAAAGATGGAACTTCTGATAAAATAAAAACAGCGACGAATACGGTTGATTCGATCAAGATCCCGACATTTTCAACAAAATGGCTTTACCATAACGGTGGCAAAATGTTTTGACAATCGCGGCACTGTTGCGTAGGAGTGGATATTCAAATACCTCAACGACGACACCATCGATCATCTTTAACGTATTCATGAGAGTAGCGGGGAAACGTTGACATTGCAAGACGAAGCAATTTGCGATGATCCAAACGTGAACATCGTTCTGGCTCTGCAATAACACGCTTTCGTCTCGAATATCCACGATTTTCCTCTGGATACTGTCGTGCTTTAAAAATATAGAACCTTTTGAGAAAAGGGATCGAACAAAACGCAATAACCACAAATATTCCGGCGATCGAACCATCGAATTGAGTCAGAATCACTGCTGTAACACAGAAGCAAATAATCCATACCTTTTATAAATGAAACGACCTCAAAGACCACATGAATTTTTTCAGTTTTCGACTACGTTGAATAAATGCATTTAAAATTAGAACAAGAGTTTGTTTCTCGGAACACAACAATTATTGTCTCCGTTAATACATCCTGAATGCTGGTGATTGTGCTCTACTTGAGCAGAGACAATGAGAAGGAGGGAGACGAAGTAAAAGAGGAGCAGAAGAGTTTCGTGACTCTTAATCAACTTTGTATTGATTAATGACCTTGCTTGACGATCACAGACCAGCCTCGATCACTGATCCCCGCTAAACCCTTTAGAGGCGCGTAAACAATGATCTCCGTGACGATTCGATATTAGTGCTTCGATCGCTTCAACTGATTACAGGTGAACGTGTCGAGCAAAGAGAGGATCGCGCGACAACGTTTAATGAGGTTGGCGACGCTAATTTGGCGAACCATGCATCCTCGTAACCCACTCTGCAAACTCTAAATTCAGGACCATATGTGTTAATTTTGCATCAATTCATTCAACAGACGTCTGGTCCTTTTGATTTCCAATTTTACCGAAAGCACAGTTACGAAAATTAATTGTAATCTATCACTTTCAATTTTAAAAATTACTTTTTCGTTATTAAGGAGTCAATGAACGAAACTGTTAGACTTGACAAACACTTTTGAGTCGATTGTAACAATCATATCACGACTTAGGAAAGACAGATTGGTAGTCTGAAATCAAGAATTGCAAATCCGTTTGAAAGTCTTGCAGTATCATCGCGTTGAAATTATCACGTGGATAATCAACTGCAACTGGTTTCGTCTGGTGTATGGAGCAACTCCGTGAATATGCATGTGTGCATACTCAAACGTAATGAAACGACATTATTGATTATCGGCAATCCAATCAACTGCTCGTATTACTCCCTACCACGTCAATTGAATAATAATAATTAATATAAAGCTGCGAAGGATCGGACCCCCCCGAATATTCTTAACGAGAACAAAACAATTTCTCACTCTATAAACGACTTATTTGAAAAATTATCTTTCGCTTCCACTGTTTCGAGAAGGTATTAATCATGTTTTTAAATTGATTTGGAACTGCAACAAACATTATGAAACCTTTAATACTATCGCTTTATAAAACAGTATTCTGGAATTGCTGCTACCGAATCTCAGATAGCAATCGTGTCTCTAGCTTGTTTCGTGCCAAGGTTCGTAAACACCACGGTTTGCTTCATCAGAGTTCGACCGAGTATTTGAATACCGAATAAGAACGTGTTAACGAAGTCCTGACGAGGCAAACCGCAATGTTTGCAGACCATCAGGAACGAACAGTTTTCTGGAGATCGATAAGATAGATTAGGACCATCCGTTGGAACGAATTCTTCCGACAAAAGGCTATCGATCATAGTGCAGGGGCAATCATTTCCGCCCTGCGACTCAGGAGAATTAAAATAAATCTTTCTCGTGGATGGAACGTGAAAATGATAGTTGTCGAAAAAATTACTCAACCGATAGTGGATCGCTAACTGAATAAGTTCGATCCCCCAAGTTAGTATGTATGACAGAATTACCTGAGAAGTTAGATATCTTCGGTTTTGATCCCTCTTAGGTGCACCTATCTATACACAACCCCCAAGTTAGTTATCAGAGTTCGGCGGAATAAACTGTAATTAGTAATTACACACGACTGAGCTCGGGTACTTCGCTAAACCATAACTAGACGTTTGGACACCCTGTTCCCGGAACGACGAATTAACGACGAACTTACATCGAACGAAAGATTATGATCGCTGAAGCGAGGGATCGAAATAGTGCTCCGGGGACAGAGAACAGTATGCATGCAATTAATACTGGCTCTCGCTAGTTACGACTCGACGACTTCTACGACTCGAATGCAACTGGTTCTCTAAAAAGAAGTTTTCCTTGATTGACGTTTAAAGTTCAACCATTAGTGCTGCCCGGGTGCTTCAAACTCGCAAGTTAAAAGCGATTAAAATTCATCAGAGGGGACGTAAATATCTTCATAAACGACAGAACAAACGTTATTGAAGAAAGAAGCGTATACACTGGTTGGAAGCAGGAGGAGGCATTTGCTGACGTCATGAATTTATTTCCAACATTCAACGTCACCGTATCTGATAAGACAACGGAACAGGTGAAGGTTCACCCATCACCGAAATAAAGAACACATTTCCTTTGTCGATCTAGACCATAAACGGTTATGAAGCTAAATTAGATTACATTTAAGCCAATTTATATTCATAATCATTACGTTCTGAATGGAACAAATATTGTACAAGTCTCACGCACAGATTAATCTTCTAAGATCAAATAAATTACCACTTCCTCAATTTAAAAATCACACAGTAGCTGAACGAACAACTGCGTTTATGGTATGTTGGGTTACGAAACAAAGTAAGTTCCCAGCATCTATTAAGCTCAACTGCTAACCAGTCTCAACGTAGATGCTTCAAAACAACAACGTGGAACGTCTTAGGCTACTCTAGTAATGCAAGATTAGCTCATGTTTCGCTACTCCAATAATGAAATATTCGAAGCAAACATATCTGCACCTAGCATACCACGTATCTCTATGAACAAGGAATAGTTTGAAGACACTTGATCGAACAACTGCAAACGGATCTCAACTTTGGGACTATCGGGGGTCGAGAATATGGTACAAATCGTCTCGAAGGATGGGTGGATACATGGTTACTAAGTAAATTAATCACACTAACCTTCCATGGTCATATTATCTCCCAGCTTCATTTCGATGTTCGTGTTCCCAATGGCCCCTTGCTGTAGCAGCAACCGATACAGTAAACGCAACACTATCTGATCCTGAACCCCAGGCACTTCATGGATCGGTCGAGCGTCGATTATCAAGCCGTTTCGCGTGACACGACACCTCTAAATCACGAGTATCCAATTACCAGGTCGATTTCGATTTCTACACGGTCACCTTCGCTCGTCGAGCTTTCTTCCCGCTCGTTAGACGGTGGACTCGAGCGTCTAGGATTGGACGTCCGTCTCGAGCCATAATTAACGTCGTTTCCCGGCTGACGAATCGAATTATCAAACGTTAAAACGTTCGTGCGGCCCAGGGACGAGCAGAGCGGTAAATAAATCGCGATTTCCATCGATCGTCTCGAACCCGCGGCGCCTTTAAAGCTCTACGTAGCCATCGTACCGAGAAATTGGCCCTCTCCGTCGAGTATTCCAGGCTCGATTTTCTCCTATTGCCCTGACCGATTTATTTTCGACCCGACGAATCCTCCGAGGAGCGTCCTCCGCCGAACCTGTGGGCCAAGAACGTGGGACTTTAGTATTTCAACTGTCGTTTCGAGTGGTTCGATCTATTGATTAATACTTATGGGATACCGAACGTTTCAGGGAAGAATATGACGAGTTTAATAAGGTAAATGCGCTCACCTTCTCGAAAAGCTAAGTATACGAAGGAAGAGTACCAATTATACCAGAAACATGCCAAGATTTCAAGCAGACCAGTCCTCACTCAACGAATAATAGAATCGAAAAACAAGAATAGGATTTTCGAAACCTCTAACTTAGGAGCTCAGACTCAAATGGAGCACTCTATAACATTTGAAATCCTGTTAATCGAATCAATCGAGAACTCGAGCTCGAAAAGTTAGCCAAAGCTGAATAAGTAAGATTTTATGAACACGAATAGGAAACTGTTGATCCGCCCATTCACCAAGGAGATAGATTAAGGTCTAACGCGTTAAGCTACTTCTTCGTGCATCCCATATTAATAAATCATGGATACCATCGAAACCGTGCCACAATAATTCTGCGTATCCTTGGTAGGGTTCGGTCAAAGGGCACAGGACCATAAACGGAACGTTCTATCACACCGGAATTCCAGGTATTTGGTTCATTCGACAAGTACGTCGAAGGGATAAGGCGAATCTGTTGGAGTTTATGCCATACGATACATAGCACACACATCAAGATGTACTTAATGTTGATTGGAAACGATCGATGTAAGTAGCTACAAATTAATAAGAGGATTGTTACGCGGTACGCAAAATAGATTTGGATACACCTTGCTACGTTGAAATTAGTTGTTGCTCCTTAATTACAGGCCAAAGGCAATATTGTGGCTTCGTACAGCCCTCAAAATAACAGTTATTAATAATTTCATCGTTCATGGTAGCCGAACATTGATGAGTGGTTTATTTCCCAAAATTGTTTTCAAACAAATTTTTCTCTTTCATTTTCCGTTCCTTTCATCCATCAAAAACTCGATCTTTAAAATTTTTAAAGCCTTTCATAGCAACGGTACTCTACGTCATCATCGTGTTTTCAATATTTTATCATTTAACCGTTATACGGACTGCGTACAAGTACGAATAGACGGTACGGAGAAATATTTTGAAAATGTATTTTACGGAGAGAGCTCGCCATTTATCGTGATATTTCAGTACACCGTGCATATTTCTGAGAACTGACACCGGAGTGGTGTCGCGTAAAATTGGAGAAGCTTTCAGTTCACTTGGTAAAGTAAATCCTGGATACGCGAGATATCTTATTACTTGTTCAGTAACGATATCTGCCATACTGCGGATAAAACATGCAGTTTATTGTTTCCAACTGCAGCGATTTTTTTTTTCAGCTCTCCTTGAAATTTCATTCGATGATACAGATTGAAATATATAATTTAAATTTTCATACTGACGATCAAATGAATAAAATGTTTAATACGAATCGTATAATCTTAAATTTCAATTATATTGTTGTCATTTCAATAATACTCCGATTAATCAATCGATGAAATTAATGAATATGTTCGTCGACAAAGAACAACAAGGTATTAAGAAAATATTTTCGAATTAAAGATGAAATAATTTACAATGTATTTTTAAGCTCTGTGTGTCGGATCCTTAATGTTTGCTATACGTAACGTGTTCTTTTATTTATTAATGACGTGTGTCAAATTATAAATATTGCACGCGTACAAGTCGAAATAGCGCAGCTGCATTATGCGATTTTATATCGGCTTTCCACGGCTTTCGAAAATGCCCATCGTAAAAGCGAGACACGCTCTCGTATCGCATAAAATTTATAGATACCGCGAAATGTATTCGATACCTGGAATGCTTTGAACCATTGTCAATGTGCTTTCATTCCAGTTTTTATAAAAACCTTTTCACGATCCTATATCAGCAATCAGAGTAACGTAATAATAAAAATGCGAAACCAAACACGTAACGAACGCATTCAGAAGCATATAAAATTTAATTAGAATCGAAAATGTAATGTATATACTTTTAATAAAGCAGCAGAAAACAAGATTTTATCGATCCTAGATTCTTGTCGGTAACCACGTAACTTTTCAGTGATAAAAAAGTTGTCAGCGTTAGAGTTATTAAATGATTAAATAAAATTAAGGCCACACATGTTAAAGCACCTGTTTCGGATTAAAGTACGACCTGGCTCGGTCGCGTTAATTGAATCGACATTTATTTTTGTTAGACCTCGATATAGTTTAGATAATCCACAATATTGCCTTGCTCAGGCTGTAACCTATAAAAATTTTTATATCCAGAAAGTGCACGTAAGATTGTAAAAGATCGTATTATTAAGCCATTTAAAGCAAAGAAACGGAGCAACATCCAATTCCCAAGCTACTACGACTTCTCAGCTTTTTACTCTCTGACCTATACAGAAGGAAAGCACTGCAATCAAGAATGTTGTGTTTGTCAACATGACTGCGTTTGAACAGCTGAATGGATTGCAACGAAACTTTATACTTAAGTTCTACATTCCCCTCTGAAGATCAGGTTCGATTTTGAGTAAAACTGTACCGATTAAAACGAATCCAAACACGACCCAATTCCAGTCAATTTTTGACCGAACGTCATTCAAATCCATTTTTGAAAAACCATCGACCGTATCTAACTAAAACTATGAATACTGTCCGAACATGGTCGTGTTTGAATTCATTTTCATCGAGAAAATCTTACAAATCCATTCGCTACACTTTTATGAATTTATGACGTTGCAAGCATATCTCACCGCCCACACGTAGAACCGTCAACTGCAGGTATAAAATAAATAAAAACAGTCGAGGGGATTGTAGATGTAACTCTGTTACCTGAATCCAAAGGCAATGAATTGTCACTTGAAAGAGGGTATTACCGTACATATGTGTTTATTGTATTTTCTCGAGATCATGTTACACGCCGGACCACCCGAAAAGCTTTTGGTGTCAAGTATATCGTGACGTTCGGTATACTTATCGAGCTTTTCGCGTTTCACCTTAAGCTCGCCTGAATTTACGGGAAAGCCAGGCGAACGTTCGCAGAATACGAAAGCTCGAAGGAATACGCTAACCGTGTACGTAACTTGTAAGAATAGATAGAAAAGCTGGAAAATAGGGTGGTTGCCGCTCAACTACCACCGGGCGACGCTTGTCTCTTGCCTTTGGCTCGCAGCTTAATCCTGAGAGATATCTATATCCTTTGCCATGGGGACAACAGAGAAGGCCTCGTAAAACTTTCCACAGAGAATGGAAAACTCGATATTGTGCTTCTTTTAGATTGTACCGTGCCTTTCGAGTCACCGCGTGTAAGTGCTTACGGAAATGTTACGTAACGTTGCTTGTGAATTTAATGATCGTATCAATTATACCCTTGCGAAAATAGCGTCAACGAATTGGCCAATGTTCTCCCGATGAGAATAGGACTATTCTCAGCTACCGTGCCCTGAATACGGGGTAAAAATTCGGTCATACAAGCGGGTACTATCGTAAGTCGGAATAATGTAAAGCTCGGGCATAAACGCCGTGAGCAATATGGCGTTTAGACCATCGTCGACGGGGTAACGACGCTTGTGTTAAAGCGACAACTAACACCGACAGTTCAGCATCCCTCCGGTTCTATTGTCTTCGTGACGTTTAGGAAACCCGTGAGAGCGTGCCCTCTCTTATTGGAATCCCCTAGCGAGCATGCTCTAATAGAGAATATGTCGCAACATGCGTCGCTTCAGAGCGGAGACAGAGGGAAATGACACAGGTTTCATTCAGTCGTTGACAAAGGAAGACCGTGTCTGAACAATGTTTGCCTGTATATCTTTCGACTACCAGCACGAAGCACTATTGCACGACCAACGGATTGAATACTTTTAGGCCAATCGTGGTATACTTCTTCTAATATGTCCACCGTATAAAAAATAAAATATTACCCCGAGAATCATTACTACAACCGAAATGGCTAAACTCGAGTTTCCAGGGCGGCTGGCTATGCTGGAAATAGACCGCGTTTCTCTTTCATTTTTTTTTTTTTTTTTTGCGAGTTAATTTCTTTTATAATTCCCGCATGAGAGGCCATTATGCAGGTGCAACGAAACGGGCATGAAATTGCTGACTCAATGCAGCCGCACGTATAATTAAAGAAAATTAAATCTTCTAAATTCACGGTACCAGGAACTCTTGATTAAAATACTATCCGGAATTTGTGAATACTAATAGCGAAATAACTCTGACAATGAAACGTTCTTCATTGAACTGTAAACAAATTGATTGTATCTTCCACCGGAGAAAATCAATTTCACCCTTGTACAATGGAAATTTGTTGAAAATACAATTTTCAAATCTAATTCGAAATTCAAACTCCAATCGGAAATGCAAATTGCACGAACTTCCAAAATAGACAGATAATTTATTCTATTGCAATTTTTATAGCTTCGATTTACTTTTATCAATACTTGTATCAATACAGAAGAGTAATTCACCTATCAGATCTTTTACAATTCTAATCGCTCTAGTAACTAGAAAACAGATCACGGGAACGTAATTTCTAAATCTCCACAAATTGCCGCGCAGCAAAGCCGACAAGCTAACAGCGAGCCAGAAAAACAAAGGATGTTTTCGTCTGTAACACTTTCCGTCGTGCTTGTCCCTTTTTACATGCCACCATTTTCTCCGTTCATTTCTAGAATCGCGAACATCTCTATGCATCATCCCCCCCCCTTTTTCCACTTGTTCATCATCTCAGCTTCCAGGTTTGGCTCGTCTCTCGTATCCCATTTTGTTCACAGTTCATAAAAACTTTTCCATTCAACCACGAATCTGAAGACACGCTCAACATCCAACTAGTTTCAACAAAGATGGATGTGCAAGCTGATTGGAGGTGACTCGATCATAGCTGTGATAATATGGACAAGTTTTCTAGAGACCAACTGTTACACTAACACTCCCTTTCAAGTGACCAAATCGAAAAACACTTCTTTATAAAAATCTAAAACATTATTCCATATTTTCAAGATTTAAAATTACAAATTTTTAGCCCCTGAGTTTTCAACAAGTTGTATATGGTATCGTGATGAAGGGATCGTCGCGAAGTCAATGGACCAACGTTTTCTATCCGACGTCTATGAAAACGTATGCACATCATAACGGCTGCGAACACGCGAATAACGTAAAAATACGAGGCAAATGTGGCACCTTCTTTTGTGCGCTTCGACGTGGAAGTTTACAAGCAAAGCGAGCCTCGCTGGCGGGAAAAAGAAGAATTTATTTGTTTGCATTTCCTTCGTCGAATACATAAGGACGACGAACGGCGCACTTGAGATTTTCATGAATTTTAATGCCGTTGGATGCGCAAATCGGAGGCAGTTACGAGGCTACACGTGCAGTATGGCACAAAAATGAAATTAGATTCTCCGACGGAAGTTAGCTTCTACCTTGCTCGTCGTGGACTCTCGTTTCCTCGTGCACGATGAAAAAAAACATCTGTATTTCATTCTAAAAAAATTATTGCGCAACCGTGCGCGCCTACCCACTGTCCACTCGATTTACAGAGAGCTTGAAATTAAAATTCAACAAGTGTGTTCCTTTTCTCTTTTACGAAGAAGCTGTTAATTAAATTTTTCAACTACAATTTACGGACAATTATTTAAATTGATCGACGAATCGAGTAACCGTTTTTTAAATCTTAATTTCCACGACTTGCAGAATAATTAGATCGGAATTCACAAACAAGTTATCCTTTTCTGTTAAGTTACCTTTCTTGGGATAAAAATGAGAAATTTTCTGTTTAGAATATTTCGTAACTCTGCAATCTATTATGCCCAATCGGCGCATATCAAGTGTTTAATTCAGAACAGCAATAATTCTACGTAGCGCGTGCATGTGCAATTATGGAAAAGTACTAACACGATACGTTTGCAATGTGGTCGAAGCTCGTCTGACAACCCAATATTTGCTGAATAAGGTTGATAAACGCCAACGAAATACTATTAGAATTACAAATCGGTGACCCGGCTGCGAGTTGGAAACGCGTACTACGAATCAGGAATAAAATTTATAGCGCAGAGTTGAGAGACCGTACACGATTACGAAGTTACGGACCAAACGTGCATCAACGTTGCAAACTGTTGCGATGTTTACGAAGAGGATGTTGATGCCTCTAGCATAAAAAAATAATAAACGATGAACGAAACCGGGCTACGTTGAACGAGGAATGTTTTCCTGTTCCTGTAATCGCGTACACAGTTCATCCAACGAATAAGATGTCTTAAGAAAATCGATAGGCCCTGTCTCTCGCCAAGGACAGCCCGTGTACTTTCATCTTTCACCGTTTTCCTGTCTCACGGTTCACTTCGACAATTTGTTGTGTCCTCAGGCTTGTATTTTTCGAACGATACTCATCGCAAACTAAGCACGAAACCATTCAGATCAACAAGAACACTAATATTTCTAAGCCACGCACGCTACAGAAATTAAACTAAAAATTCGACAAAAATTCTACCGACGAATGTTTCCTACTATGAATATTAAATAAAATCTATCGATAACAACGAGTAAACGTGGATCTAGTAGAACGTGTAGACTGCTATGAAACGTTAGATTACTTCTCTCGATTATTAAAAAAGTTTCAAGCCCAAAATCCTGCAATAATCGAGGTTCTGCTGTGTTCCGATAATGTCAATAAAGTGCTCGCATGAACGGAGCAGAAATTGTTTCTGATCGAAATCCCCATCGCCTGTACTCATAAACCGACGGGGTATTGTTAATTTAGCAATTAAAGCGATTTAATTATTGGATTATGTGTTAGTTCCGCGTTTATGAACTTCTCGTCTGTTTACTGCCCGAGGATAATCAGAGTGCGAAGGATTTCTTGCGAGATTCAATTACTTCAACAAGCAGACGCGATCGTGCAGCAGCATCAACGCTGCAAACGAACTGCTGCACACCGATTCCAATAATATTTACAGAAAAACGCGTAACACGATACTAAATAAATATTTTTAAAGAACCCCGCACAGATCTTATGGAAAATGGCCCCCGGTTAAATTAGCTGAACTTTTGATATGATGTAGTTCAATGGGCCCAAGCTCGTGAATTGAACAGTTTCCGAGATACGAGGGATCAAAAGTCAATAATAGTGCACCTTATTCTAGACTACCACTTTTGAGCATATTTGAGTGAAAGAAGCACTGTTGTATACTGACCATTTATTTGACCCCCTAAAACTTAGTAGTTATACTGTGGACCCTTAAAAAAAGCCAAAAAGGTAAAAAATGGTTCTCTTTTTCATTGTATAAACATGAAGCACCATCGACATTAGCATTACCCAGTGTGCACCACGAGGAGGTTGTTCGATCGGATTTTGCACGCTATGTGGCCTTGAAGAGGGCCGTTTTTATAGTTTTCTCTATTCAACCATAAGAATCGGAACATTCATATTATCTTGATGGTCTCTATTAGCGACATCGCTGGTCGTATTTAGACGATTGCCATGCCTTTGATGATAAGCAAATCCTAAAAACCTTAAAACACTTGCAATATGTGCGCATGTACCCAATGTTTTGGCACCGGATTGACAAATGCAGTAGTAACCATTTATTACTTCCTCTTCTGGTTCCAGTTCATTTTTGAGAATGTGAAAAATAAGAAAATGTGTAATAATACAATTCTATTCCCAATTGGAATATAACACAAACTGACAGAGTCTTTGAAATTAAATATGAATAGTTTGAAAACGATAAAATTCTAAAAAGACTATCTAGTTTCGAACGACTATTGCTAGTCATTTATCAATCGAGCATAACCTCACAGCTGTACGTATCGTTCGACGAGATAGATTAACAAATACGAAGCGATAGGCGGCGCGCCGTGGGGGGCAAGTCGATCGAATAGTGTTCAATTATCAATGAATTACGTCAAGACGGGAGCTTTATTCGCCGTGGCAAATGTCAAAACAAAAGCCAGGAGGCCTGTCTGGTGACGTAAGCGCAATGGAAGAACACGCGATATCGCGTTGAAAGGTGACTGTCCCCCGATCGAGCAATAGAAGGCAAAACGAGGGCTGGAGTAGCTTGGAGGATTCTTCAAGCTAGTAGTTTCATCCATGCAAGGTCGCCAGCGACTCGATAAGACCACCGGATATGCACGTTCGAAGGTCAAGTGTTTAGGGACCTTCTTTTATAATTGAATGGACTGCTCTCGGACAGCGAAACAAGTCACGAACAGGCAATTTTTCACCGACCGAAGAACGTACCGACCGATCTTTATTGGCTCTCCCGAATAAATTTATGTACACGTCCCTATCGTAGATTTGAATAAAAGATACCGTCCGGGAGAAAACTTGGAAGATTTAAATGTCACGACACAATTCGTGCTGTTTTTTTTTTTTTTATCGTCTTCAGCAGGGAATAAGAGCCTAGGAATAAGAGCTTAGGATTTAGAGTTTATGTGCACTCTAGTATCATAGAGTCGTACAGGACTGGAATTCTCACGATATACATTCTACTGTTGTTTCATTGTACCACAGTTAGGGTAAAGCAGTCGATAATAATCGATAACAAGACGCAAAGCCTTGGTACGGACTGAAAAAGCCATTTTTCATTATACAGAGTTTGGGAAACGTTTTCAAACATGTGCAAGGAAACCGTATAACGAATAACTTGGTCGGTTACTTAAGGCAAGTCGCCAGAATAATTATTTCGTAATATTTGATAATAGAGTAGAAAATTTACTCGCAATTTACCGTTCCCTCCATAAAGTTTTTGTTTGTGTAACTAAAGGATTGTTTCCAGTTGACCTTAGAGATTGCTGGCCTTCGAAGGGGATCGCATCCATCTCGAGAATCTCTTACAGTTCTATTTATTTTCCCTTTCGGTGTCCCTAACATGATATATCACTTTGTAATAAAACCGGTCATATATAGGAGTGGATCTGATTGATGGCACGAAACAGCCAATGGGTTCGTGATCAAACCGAAAAGAATGTTTTCTAGATTATCCCGAGGAAGACCGCAAAATCCAAGTGTACTATTTACCACCAACATGGACACAACCATCGTTGTATCGTTTACAAATAAAAACTTTTTGGCACAGACATGCAACGCGTAGGCAGAATATTGAATTCGGGGACAGATAGTAAACAAAAATGTTCGTTAGAACTGCAGGGAACGAATGATATTTATAAAACGAAAACTGTTTGTAAAATCATCGAAACGAAAATAAAACAAAAAATTATATGGAATACCAATACTGTGTATATCATCTTTTCATTTTGATTTTATTTTAAAATGTTCTCCATTAAAATAGTTCCCACTAAAATTTTTATTTAAACTTCAAAATACTGTTATTATTTGTGTAATTTTTGAACAGCAAATTCATACTTCACTCAATTGGTTAACGAAAGCTTCGAAAGGAATTTCGAGCCAGCGGAGCAGCACGGGGAAAAAATTATTAAGAACTTTCGAAGGACAAAATCGAGTTCACGCAGAGACTTTGATGAACGATATTTGATTACTTTTAACTTTCACGATAAAAGTGGTTTTATTAAATTAATGAACCACAAAATACTGTCATCTTTAAGCCCTAACGTGGAAACTGAAATCTGGCAGAAATTAAAAATCCCCTTTGCACGAATTGAAGGTAAAATATATTCTTAATTTTTTCTCTCGAATAAATCCGAGCAAAAGAACGGGCGGACGCGAGGTCGCTAAAATTCAATGGAGAAAGAATTCTTTTATGCATTATGACAGAGGAGAGATTTCAGTTTCTCGGTACGCCTCGTTTCATAAAAGTTATCGTGTACGAACCGGAAGCAGGGCAGATTAGAGGTTTGAGCACGAGTTCCAGGTATCTGCAGCCCGAAGCACTCCGCCGGCATAGTTTTAAACAACATTCGAAAGCGAAGCTATCGCTGAGGGTAATGTTAACTTTATCAATGCACAGAGAAGCAAAGTTTAACATTCGACGAAAGAATAATATTTACCTCCCCTGCCCGTCGAATACGTGGAATAAAATTTTTCACGGAAAGCTTTGTTGCGGAGAAAAATCATTTCGAAAATAGATGGCCCGCCTGTAAAATTTACATCAACAAATTCATCGAATTAATCAATGAATCGCTGGTAAAAAAAAAAACACGAAAATGCAATGAAAGTACCAGTGACGTTCCTCGATGCGAATCACCCAGACGCCATTTTGGTGCACAAGTAGCTCAATGCAATTTTCAAAATCAATTTTCTCGAAAAATAAACCTCGTTTTACAAAAATTGTATTCCATATTGTTGTTTGAACGAGCAATCACCGACAATAGGGGGTAAAATAAAATTGCATTTTTGATAGTCGATGCATTAAACCAGGAAATCGACGACCCTCTGTAAAGAATACTTCCTGCTTGAATAGAAACTGTTTATCAATACAAACAGTGAAACTGTTTGCACAGTTTCCATAGGAAGCAGATTTTAATTAAATCTATACTATCTGCCGGTTGTACTCAAACAAAAGAATCTGTTTTTCCTATCAGTCGCGCAAAAACGAATCAAAAAACCGATCGATAGACCCCGTTTTTTGTTTGTCATATACTGTAGTTTGTAAAACTCGAAACGGACGATGTATTGGACGAACCATTTCAAAAATAAATTTCAACGAAACCAGGAAAATACGGAACTTTATTTAATAAACAGAACCATGGGGAAATCTTTTGGAAAATATTATTTTGACGACTGCGAAGACCAAGTTATCCGGAACACGTTGCTCGAATTTCTGATAAAACTGTATTTAAGCAACAGCAAAATGTTCAGCGCAGTATTCCATCTTTGCGTGACCAAGTTAAATACCTTTACGCCACCTACGCGCATATTTTTGCACGTATAAAGATTCTGTTTGGCACTGTGAAACCTTCAAACATACCTCAGGCTCTAGAACAGTTTGTCCAAAGGATTTACCGTCTCGAAGACACAGGAGAACTTGTTAACCTAGAGCTACACATGGTCTTAAGAAAAGGTGGACAGATCTACGTTTACTTTATGATTCCAAATATTCTACTCCCGACCCATTCAAGGTTACGTTAATACAGCTGCGACTAAACATACACCGTTGCCTATAAATTGTTCCATTGCGCTCGATTCTAATTTTTCAATGTTCACACATTTGGTATAATGAAAAAGTATTATTATTGAAAGATTTATGTTCGAAAAAATGCTACGTTGGAATATTAACTTTCTGAATGAGTTACAGTTTCATTTTCCTCCGCGGAGAAACTTCTAACGCGATATTGATCTCTCTAGTAGTCTTTTTTGTTTGTTTTACTTTGCCGATCTTCAAAGAAGTTTTCCTTTTATAGAAACAAAACTTATTATTGATTGTCTGACAACTGTAACAATGAATATTTCAGTACAACTTCTGTTGATTTAAATTTACTTGATGCCCTTAAAATAAAACGATACGTATATTCATTGAAAATTTTTAAGTTAAATGAAATTTATAACGAGACTGAACGATGAGACAAAGAAGCAAATTAAACTAGATTCACAACCCCTGTAATGTTTTTTACAATGCCATTCAACTATCGTCAACAAAGACACAGTTACTACTGCATTTCGACCGCTATTATATTTTAATCAAATTTACGTTTTAAAATAATTGATAACACTGATTGACCTCATACTGCGTGATACGATCACAAAATGTACAGGAAAGTATTTAGCTTCTAATTAAATAGCACGAGATACCTGCCCTTTCAATTCCATAGAACGTTTGTAATGTCAACAGCCTGTCACAACACAGAGCGCAATCAGAATCGCGCAAATAATCAAGCTCAGATGCAACCAAATTCGACCGTGAGCCTCCGAAGGCCGAATATTTCTATCCAAACAAAACGCAAAATCAATTCATTCCGGAACTGTGGGGATCAAAATATCGTTTCGGTCTAACAGCGGTACGCGAGGTGGCACGCACACGTGGCAACGTGGCCAGTCGAAAACAATAACAAACAGAGAACACGGACGAAACATCTCGGGAACACAAGCTTACATACTTTCGCTCGACTTACGCGGTTAAACAAGAAACAACAAGCGGTCGTCTTTCTCTCTCCTGTATCTCTTTCCCCCTCGGCCAATCATCCTTGCGATCTCCGGCGAACGAAACGAGTCTCCTCTCGCGTCGAAAGGGAAAGGAATCGTCCCAGCGACGCGGTCGATCAACCCAGTTTCGATTCGAAGGGGACGCCGCGCGACAGAAGAAAAATAAATAAAAAAAAATACACTCGTGTCGCGAAACCACGCGAAAGCTTCCAACGAAAACGTTCGAACCGACGAGACGCTGTCGCTCGATCACCCTCCCCCCCCTTCTTATTTCGTTATACTTTCGATAGCAATCGCACGCACGCGTTGCTCGATCGCGTGTCTCTTTTCACTGACAAACCGTATAACTATTCGCGGCCGTGGCGCTCGCTCGACTGGAGGAGCCTCGACTGCCGCCCCAGACGCTGAATCGTTTTATTCCATCCCCCACCAACGCGCCCGCACCCCCTTCCCCAAAATCGTAGAGGGCTGCAATAGATAACGCGGTGTCGTTGAATTTCTGACCCCATCTGGGTCCATCGAGATGAGGTCGAGTGTCGGGGCAAGCCTCCGACGCTGCCCGTCATTCGAATAAATTCTTCCCAGAATTATCGTTCTAATAAAAATTTATTGGAATGCAATTTTACTCGAACGAAGGGGTGAACTTGGTTTCGCAGCACAGTAGACGTTTCAACGAGTGGCTGATATCAGTAAAAATTAAATGCTGTTTGATTGTAACTCCGAAAGGCCCCTATCTCTAATATAAAATTTTAGTCGTCTGTATTTATTAATATCTTGGAAGTTAATGATTACCCCAAGATGATATTTTATATCTCGATCCTTGTCACCCCTTCATCGCCGAATCTTGTAACGATTGAAACTTCATTATTTTGATTCGAGTATTCGATCGAGTTATATATTAAATTAGAAAACCATTGGCGTTCCAGGGAAGAGCGAAGGAGATTTTAAAGCACTAATTATTTCAACTAGTGTACTATGTGCGCAACAATAAACGAAAAACAGCCTACGTAAGCGAAACTCAGCCTCCCAAGTTCCAAGTTGATTATATGTATAATTCGACCCTAACGCCGAGTGATAATGACAAGGCATGGGCGTCTTCGGTTCAGTACGTAACGCAGCTAATCCGGTAACGTCTTCCTAAAGGCTGAGAGTAGCGAAACAGACCTTGCCGAGTAAAACTTCCGGGCCATTATGCCGGAGCACGTTGTATGCGCATACTTGGCCTCAACGCGCCGATACTTGTCAGATTTTGACGGGCTTTCCCGCGCAGCGAGCAACTCGGCGAACTTGGACGACTGACTGAGTTTAAACTATGGACAAGAATGGACGTTTATGACCTCAACCGTGTTCCATCTCTCCTCGTGTGGTTTATCGATTGATGCTTACGACTTTAAGCTCAAGCTGTTGCTCGCGCTTGGACAGAAATTTTATTACATCACGGTACTAAGGTCTCATAAAAATTGTCGAGCAATTCCATTCCTCCGAAAATTACGATCAATTTTAAAACGTGACTTAACCGTTCAATATCGTTTCAAAATTTAAACGACAAGCTTTATCGTATCGCTGAAGATTGAATACCACGTCGTATCCGAGGGATTAATTTTATTAGAGAAACAATTACAGGGGTGGGAAAATCTCTCGATCGATCGATACGATATATTACGCGTTCGATACGTTACTAGGAAAACAGTAAACAATAGAAGTAACACGTAGTAAATAAAATTGTACTGCAAATGTACCGTGAAAATTCCATATATATTTTTATCCTGCCACAACGTGGGCAATCGATAATCGATCTTAATTGCAATGCGACAGAGGGATTTCCGGGGTTGATTAATTACGTCGAATTTCAATTTGACGGAAACGATATTCCCTTCGAAACGAACCGGTCTCGCATTTACAGAACGTTCCTGTAAATTGTGAGTATTACCAACGAAGAGGAAGTCTGATGTTATTTCATTTTCCAATAGCCGACCCGCGCCGCAGAGAATTCATCCTCCGCAGCGCTGCGTGTTTTCCGCGATACATTCCATCTCATAACAATTCATGCTAGAGAAAATCCAGCAGCACCGTGGTGCGTGTACATTCTGCGGCACGTATTGCAGTTTGAAACCAGGAAACTACAGACAGCTCGTTAAAACTTTGATACCTGTGTGCACCTCCGCGCGGATCGTGACAATTTTCGGAGAATTGCGGCAGCCATTACGGTCCGCGGGCGCAACAGACAGAAAAAGAAGTCGAAATTTCGCTTTTGTTTTGCGTGGCCCACGGGCAATTTTTGTTCGACGCGTTCTAAATGAACATTAAAGCCCCTAGGATACTACGATCGTAACCCCAGAACTCGTTTCTTAACGAAACTTAATACCGCAAGGAAGATAATCAGTATTGAAGCTAATAATATTTGTCAGTAATGAAACTAAACCAGATTCAACCAGATTCATATAATATTACAGAAACTGAATGCTACATTCTTATATATTCATGAATTATCTCAGAAACATGATACGATTTCCTGAGACACCAGCGACAGGGAAATACGTATCCTCTCATCATCGATAATTTCATTCGAGTCGAACCAAAGGAATATTAAAACAATCTTGCGTATTATATTGGAAATAACGTGGAATTTAATATCTGGTTTGTATAAAATTTCAGAAATACAATTATTTTATAGCTTCGCAAGAAAGGAAGTATTATAAATATCCAATACCACTTTTCCGTAACATCACAAAAATGAAATTCAACTCTGTTACAACGTTAAAGAAACCCAATACCACCGCTTTCCCCGTAATTCCATAGAAACCTCGTACAGCCATCCCACGAATCAAACACAATTTCTCGATGCCGACACGAAAACCAGATACCATCTTTCTGTAATTTTACAAGGAAAAGATCTAATAGCACCGCCAATACATGACGTCACGGATTTTCCATTTGCTGCGCGAAAGGCTATCCTCTTACCAGCGCCGTGCTCGATAACAAAATTCTCCGATATCTCCAAGGATTTCGCCCTATTCTCGACGAGGCATCAACCGTAGTTTCGTTTCTACTTCCTCCTGTACGGCGTAGGGTAATCCGTGAGAATGCTGCCTGTCGAGAGAATCGCCCCGGGGCCACCGAGGATTCCGCCCTTGTTCGCGAGCCAGCCATTCCCGCCGAAAAACCCGGCTGGCTCCAGCCTGTTCGTGTAAAATCCCGAGTCGCCCGCCCCAGCAATCTGAAGCAATCCGTTCGCGCTGGATAGTTGCTTGCCCTTTGTATCCTCGCGCGATTGCACGCCCAGATTGTTCAGCGTCTCCTTCAATTGGACGATGCGATCCCGCAAGAATGATTGCGGAGAGAATTGAAGGTTTTGCGTCAGAGGCGTCAGAAACCACGCGAACGGGCCTGGTTTCACGGTGGAGGAACTGCTTGCCTGCAAATAAATAGTAATGTTCGCTTTCAAGCAACAACGCTCGGACCACCACTTCGCTTCAAAGCGGATAACTCTATCTCTAGCCAAGATCAACAAGGATTGCAAAGATTCCGTTACTTGAAAGCGGGTTAATAGTTTTTCATAGAGTCAAATGAGAAAACAGGAATCACCAGTTCACTTGAAAGCGGGGTGGTGATTTTTATCTTGTTCTAAGACATTCGTGTGGGCGAGCCCGTTACTTGAATCCGGGGTAAAAGTTGGATCGGGAAATCAAAAACTACTGTAGAGTATTTTTCGTTTTCTAGGTGTGAGTTAACCCAGACCTAAGTTGAGAACAATAGGAAGTACCATTTGCAGACGTTAAGAGGCCCATAATGGCATGCATAGGACCTACGAGAAACATTGTTAGACGTTCGTTTTATGGTGCAGTGTCAGAATGAGTTAGGTATGGGATTCTATTTACGGAATGCGAATAACAAGACGGAAATATTTTTCACGGTCTTACGCTTTGACTCGATGCAGCGTCCAAAACTGATGTAATAAATTCTTGATCCACTGTCGTCACCTCCGTCTGCGTTCCATCATCGATCTTGTTCGAATCGTCGAGCGACTGAATTGGGTTTGCACACATTTCGGACACCTAAAAATAAAAATTATTTTTGTAATACTGTTCAATTTGTTTATCGCGTACCTTATACCATACGATACACATGTTTTAATGAATTCAAGAGAGTACACTTACCATCAACATGGTCAGTAAAACTGACTTCAACACCATCGTGCTCAGAGCGTATTCTTACAGTAGCAGAGAGTTTAGAAATTTTAAAAAACACGTTTCAGTCACTTCCTCGACTGCGTGAACTGCCGTTGAAGCAGTGCGTTCAATATATAAACGCTTAAGGCGTCTGTTATCGCATAAGGGCACCCTCATACGTCGCCGATAAGACCAAAATTGCCAAATTATACGTCCATTCTGCTGGTATGCGTAATAACGTAGCGAAGCTATTCATGGCGAATATCTTTTGTCGATTCCAGAACACTATTGGCTCAATTTTACCATTTTCACCATAATTAAACTCATAATCGAGCTGTAGGTACCCAAAGTTATAGGACAATCGACGAGCAATTACTACCACTGTCCAATCGTTCACAAACGAGGACTGTATCGAACGAGAATACAGTTCTCTCGAAACGATCCGAGAACCGGTCGACCTTTTCTTCGATTGTATTCAATCGAGTTCTATAACCGAATTGCCTTGAAGGTGTGGTCTCCGTGTTATGTATCGTTCTTTTTCTCTCGTCTCGCTCGTGGAATCGTCACGATGGCCTTGTGCAAGGTCGCAATCTTCCAAGAACGAAAGTCCCGATCACGTTCTTGGGCCACTTGGTCGCTGCAATTTTGTTTCTCTCTTTTAGAAACCCGTTTCTTACTTAGCTTCTGTCGAATTGCATTTTACGAATGCCTCGCCACGGTCTTCGAGTAAATTACGATCCCGTGAATTCTGGACGACCAACGAAGCAGAAAGGACATTGTGACAGATCAGCTTCTAGAAAATGATACGCTCCGTCGAAGAATGCGTGTTTAAATAATGTACAGTTATGCGAGTCTACGTACAGTTACCTAATACAGTACATACGCGACTCAAATATAGGAAAGATTGTAAATTTAACTGCTGCAGGACTGCTTTAGACAACACTGCCAATGTCATACCAATCTCACACAATAGTTCAGAAAATCACTTCCAAGACAATAGACAAAGTTCACAGAAAACACCGGGCAATAATTCAACGCTGGTCCTTTCTAAACAGTAAATCGTTGCGGGACAGTGGATGGGTACTAAATTCAAAGCAGGTCTTTCTGAACAACCATTTAGACTTTCAAAACAACATCCTATACTCCAAGACTTATCGTAACAAACGTTTGATCGGTTCAATCGTTTGCTCTCGTGAAACCTGACGGCCACGACAAGCTAGCAAGCAAGATTTTTGTGAACGATCGTCCCTGAGCCACGCTATGAGAGCCAACACGTCCCGAAAAACTCGGATTAGCCTAGTCAGCAACGTCTGGTTAGTTCGAGCAGTACCAAGGCGTAATCCGTCGCAGGGAGAGTCGCGAATCGAGCCGAGTGCATAGCGGAAAAAGCGTCGTTCGGTTCACGGACGCGCACGGCATACCGATCGCAACTTAATTTAAGTGTCACGATAGCCGTCACGGGCCGCGAACGAGGCTCTCCATCTTCCTCGTCGCGCGATTAACACTCCTGCGTGCTACTCGTTTACGCACGCGATCACGTCGAGTATAAGCGCGCGACGCCGAGGACGAGCCGGAACCGTTACCGTGTCTTTTCGAGACCAGTCTTTCCCCGACGCTTGACCGCGAATCTCGATCCAGTCGAAGAAAACACCAGGAATCCGAGGGTTACGCGACTTTTCGACCAGTTGGGAATCGGCGAGCGAACCGTGCACAACCGAGGCAAAACAGATCTCGTCGGTCCGGAGTCTGTGATGGGACATCAGAGTCTGAGACAAGTTTCGTACGTGTCCCTTCTCATTTTATCGCTCGTCGTTCGAACCTGAGACAGAGAGTAGTCGACAAGTTTTGAGAAAAGGCAGTTCGGAGGCTGAGTATCTGTTCGAGGCGTTGCAAAGTTGTCGGGGACTCAAGAACCAGGATGAAGGCTATTTGTAGCTTCTTTGTCATTCTTTTGCTCCAGGAGGTGAGATACTGTTATGTATATTAGCTTCTTAGAAGCTAGCAGAAGATTAGCATTCTTGAATTATAAGCAACGCATTAAAAATCGTCGTCTACAAACAGGATATTATTTTTGATGATCATTCTGTCTGAACCAGAGATGAGATGAGTTTTTTAAATGCCAATATTCTATGGTTCATTATTCCAACACTAACCGCGCTCCTACAGAGCCAGACACGTATAGAACCGTTATCGTATTTTACTGTCAACCGCAGGTTCAGATGTTTATGCTTTGCATTATTTGCCTCGATGCTGTACGATTTCCCATCGGAACCGTACATATTAAATTTCCTCTCTCCGCAAAAATTACAAAATTCTTAATTTTTTATTTGCATAATCTCACTTTTTTACAGGCTATTTAAACGTGATATTTATTTCCTCGATAGACTAATATCGAAGTTAGTTTTGTCCGACTCTCCATTTGATTCACGTTGTTTTCAACTATCTGCTTCGTCCCAGGATCTTTCTTATTCTTCGCTCGTCTCTCAATTAGCCCTCCCCGTTTTAATTATCCCTCTAAGAAGTTCAGCTCGAGTTTAAGCTGCTCGTATCGTTTCTCCATTTCGAAGAATCGTGAGAGACGGTTTTCAGACACCAGAAAACTTTTCCCCGTGACCGACAGTGTTAATTATCCCTCTAAATTACACCTTTGGGGTTGGACTCGGGAAAGAAACTGCTGCGTCGAATTGCTATGGACGAATTCCCCGCACAAGCCATAAAACTTTCGCGGGAAAATTCGTTCGACATACCGGGTGCGTCGCGCTATTTAGATGAATTATAACACTGCTTATTCGACGATAAATGATAAAGGGAGCATACAAAATTATAGAACAAAAACTAATCTCATGCCTTTTCTGAAAGTGCAACAATGCTAACGTTCGTCAATAAAACTTCATTAATACTCTACTTCTCCGAATTGTTCGATACACCCCGTACGGAGAATAAAAGAAAAGAACGAAATACCTTAAGAGCATTCTAAGCCATTTATGCTACGCTTTTAACGTCAGTTTGCATTTAATCTCTTGTTTATGTCGCGCAATAAAGTCAAAGGACCGTCTTGAAATGTTAATTAAAATTCATTGCTTCAGGCCATCGGCGGGGTGGTTAAGAATCCGCCAGCCTTTTCGAAGCCCGTCTACACGGACTCGTATCTTCCCGCAGCCATGCAGGTAAGTCTCGCGCTTAATTAAATGGAACTTAATCGCGCGTCTCGTTGCTTTTGCTTAGAACAATTTACGCCGACGCGCGCGGCGACAATTTCATTAAGCGTCGAATGCTTTTCGCACTTGGGAGTACTTTGATCATTAGGCCAACGTAGCGTGGTTTAATTACTGTCTGGTATCATTAGCAGGGACAAATTAACGATAGGAGAAGATCGATCGAAGAATAAATTTCAGGCTGAGTTCTTCACATTTGACATTAGACACTGGCTGGTGTAATAGGATTATGATGACATCTCTGATCGAACAATCACACTCGCGACTCTACAGCGAGAAGCAAAACTTGCACGTGAAATTTTAATATTAATATTATTTCAATACCGAAGCACAGAACGTGCAAGTATAAAATACGTAGTTACGTACAACGCTTCCAAAAGATCAAGTTCATATACGTAGTTGTAATTACTAGTTAGCGTGCTTGAGGCACTGTTGGCCTATATTATCAAGATCCAGAGATCACAAGCACGTACATAATCTACCCTTGGCCACTCCACACCAAGGGGTTGAGATCCAGAATCCACTAGCCCACTCAACCTTCTCCGTATCATCGAGAGTACTCAAATGACCCAATCTTGACTACGAGCAATATTGCATGAACATTCTCTCTTGGATCTTTTGCGACAAAAATAAATATTTACAATTTCTATACAAAGATATCTAACCTAATGCCTCCTTGAGGGACGTGTTTAAAAACGAATTTAATAGAATTATTAACTCTAAAACAAACTCTAAAATTCGGCCACTTCTGGGATAAATTTTAATAGGAGATTCTATAGTATTAATTACAATTATTTTTGGTGAATACACGTACCCCCGCAATCCTATCCACTTTTGAGAAAAAAATTCGAGTAGGTGCCTCAATCAACAAATTAGTATTCTTGATTTTCGTCTTACTTTGACCTCTAGAATCTCCCATTAAATTTTCTCCCAAGGATGGCTGAACACCCTGTATGCTACCAAAACTCTTTCCAATCAAATTCTACCATACTGGAAGTGTTAAAATCGATGCTGCAAACGATGCATTTCGACGCAGGTAATATTCCACGCGGTGGAACAACTGAAGCTCCTCCAATCGGAGGAAAAATTGGAAGGCTCTAGCAGCACCGTCCCCCCAAAGCACGAGTGTCAGACAGCGTACGATCAAACGGACGACCAGGAAGCATCCACTGTCGTCACGGACACGACGACCAATCCGAGCACGCGGGAAAAAAACACCGAATGCGGATCGAGAGCGGAAGAGGTACCGAAGGGGGTGGAAATTTCAACGAAGTCGAGCGAAATTAGTAATGAATCGACGGACGCAACGAGCCAGGCAATCGAGGACAGCTCGGTCCATCAGGAGGCACCGGAGGTGAACGAGGAGACGCCTGAATTGAACTACGCGACACCGGAGGCGAATTACGAAGCACCAGAAGACGTGCACGGCGTCCAAGAAGCGAATCAAGAAATCCCCGAGGAGAATCAAGGGTCGAGCTCTATGTCTATAGACGCGAGAACCCCGACCATAACGGAAACAAACGCGACGACTGTGTCGGGCCCGACTAATGCCACCTTGGATCAGCAAGGATCGATCGACGAGGCTAAACAGAAGAAAAAAGAGCCCACCGTCGATACTGTTATACAGGAGGTTTACGAGATCGTGAAATCCACGCCGTCCGTGTTTCTGGACGAGGACGCTGTGTACCTTGGAGAATCTAAAAGCGCCACCACGCCGGTCTCCGTGGAGAAGACGGAGATCATGGAGGACGAGGACGACGAGAACAGGTGATGGTTCTAGAAACCAAAGTAAAATCTTATTAGGATTCTGGGTAGTAAGAAGGAGTTAATTGTCAGCCTTTTTAATATAACTATGGACTTATTGATATATTGGGAGTTTTTAATTTAAAATTCTCTATCGTTGCTCTACCCTTAAAATACGGTAATTTGAAGGATTGAAAACATTATAAATATTACATAAATCCAAATTGATACTACGAGGGTAAAAGATGTTCAAGGTTAGTCAAATACGCATCAACGCGTCAACTGTCTCCCCGCGCACGTACATGTATGTCAGACTAGTTCTCACTCGGTAGTCCTTGACCCATATATGGGACAGCTTTGATTCAGAAAGCTTATTACTTCCTGGGACGTGTGAATGACGTTTATTTCTGCGTATGGAGACAGTGAACACGTTAAGGAGCCATTCTACTGCAAAACATGTACTACTAGGTCCTCTTTGATAATTATCTAGCATCATAAAACTTCATTTATCATGAGATATTAATGAAACATGTACTAATTTTATCGAAGTGAAATATTCTAACACGGTAAAAGAAAATTGTCGAGTTCGGTGTCGAAGTCTAGATAGACCCCCCAAAGTCCTTGTATTCGTCACGGACAACCAATTGGCCTAAAAAGAAAGCTAGAAACCTAAATAGTTAATGACACACTCGACGTCCCATTGCAGGTTCACGCGTCTTGGCGAGAAGGTGACGCAAGTGCCCAGACCAAGCCTAACCAGCTACTTGAGGCGCTCGAACGTGTCGCCGAGTGCCACGCTTCAACAACTAGCCAGCCTCTACGACTCCCTGAGCAAAGACGCGAGGAAGCAAGGTTATGGCAAATACACGGGCTACTCCGACGAGGTTCTGAACACCCTGATGACCTCGGTCGAAGGTGGGATCGCGCCGCAGCTGAAGAATATCTTGAACAAGGTCCTCGAGCGAAACGAACTAACCAGAGACGACGCTAAGATCAAGACCAACCAGACGATTCGGGATCTCGATAACCCTTCGAGCACCCTCAGCAAGGAAATGAGGCCCTTATTGCCCTTGCGCTATTCACCCTAACCTACAACGTTCCCCAACTAGAGAATAGTGTCTCGAATTTATAATTAATCGACAGTTTATGGTATTCAGAATTCTGTAAGAGACGTTGACGTAGCTACTCCGAGTGGAAGTCTTCTACTGTAGCTTAAGCGTTCGATAATGTACTACAGAGATACGTGTGTAGAGATTCGTGCAATTATCGAGGTAATAAGAAAGCACACTGCACCCGTTGCTGATGATCATTGCATATGACAGCACGTCTATTTTATCTTTCGTATTGATTTTGTAAGTTATAGATAGATGAATTACGCTTTGTTCTACAAGCTATTATGTAACAAGTGTTCCATTTCGGAAATGGGGGCTTGAAAGTCTCGAACTATTGTAACCTCTTGAATTCTATATTAGAAGATTGCCAAATATAACCGAGGATATTCGTTTATGTATCAAATTAATACTCATTAAAAGTTTCTGAATTTAATTAAACAGTTGACTCATTGAACCGCAATGCTTCCCAGTACTTTGATTAATTGTGAATACAATGAAGTTGACTCATGGTAGGTAAAACCACTAGCAGACGTATACTAAGGGCCACATACATACACGAATTAAACAAACTGCTATAACAGAAACAGTTGCAAGACAAAATTTCAGCGAGTCTAATGATAGCCACGAAATTCTTTTAATAATAATTGTGTACTCCTACGTAACAACCGGTAAAAAGAGAACTTGGATATTGTCAGAAATAACAATTTATCGTAAGTAAAAGGTGAATCGCGCCAATGAAAAGTCCACGCAAATTTCCACAATCTACCTTGACCTGCGGTTCGAACGAGGGACGATATTGTTTATTGCTTCGACAATATGAGTTGCCAGAGCCCACGGAGCAGCGTTACGTGCGCCGAATGGCAATTTCGTTAAGCAATTCTGTGTCAATGGTTTGTCCAGAAAGCAAAGGCGTGGACGGAAAACAATAAGGACGCTCGCCCCAATGAATTAGTCGCGACGCAGTTTTACGCCACTGTATCGCACGGTGGTATAAATGGATTTTGAAATCAATGGGTCCTTCAGTCGTTTGGTTCGCCTCGAATAGAAGGAATAATCAAGTCAGCGACATGAAAATTCTTTTCGTGGGACTAAGTCTTTTTTGCGTAAGTAAGAATTTTTTGTAAACAGATTACCTAATTCTCAATTAACTTAATTTGATTTGAATCTAAGGAATTGGATAATACACAGAACGTCCCGCCTAAAACAGATCACCTAATTATCCTTCGCGGTGATAGTTGATAAATTTTGAAAATCATTCAAATTATGTATACAGAAGTTCTTGTATCGTTGCAATTGTAGAAGATAATTAAGTGGTTGTTTAGGTGGAATATTTTGCACAAACAAATAGAAGGATCTATTATAATTGATGCACCCTACAAAAGGTAAGTTAATGTCGAGACCGAGTAAATGTACCTCTGATTTCGACAAGAAATTAATTTCTGGACGGTGCACTTAATTAGAGTAATGGAAGTAGAGAAGTCCAAAGGGAAAAGTAAAAGGAAACTGATCCCCCCCTTCGTTCAGTTTCAACACACTTGGTTGCTGAACTGGGATATCTAACACGACGATGCTCTAATTAAGTAACTTCGATTTCAAACACAATTTTCCACGAATTTTACGAATTTAAAAATAATTTGAAATAAATACACTACTAGTAAATTTGTAAATAGTGTAAGCTTCTAACACGAATACGGATTACCCCTCGTTTTCAGCTCTTCGTAGCGAGAGTGCAATCGAAGCCACAGATAACGAAGCTGTTTCCAGTTCAGGAGGCGATAGAGTACCACCAGCGAGCAAACAATGAGATGAAACCATTGGATAGGCTCCTGGGCAAATTACGGGCCACGTACGACTTCGTGTTTCGTAAGCCGGAGAACACGAGCAACGTGGAAAAAATTTTAGCCAAAGATGCCGGTTCTGACAAGTATCGACAAACCGAGAAAACGTTAGTGCTGACGGACGACGACTGGGTGAACGACATTCAACCCCTAGACCGTTTGGAACCCCTCGAATTGGAAGACGAGACGGAAGATAAGAATCTGGAAGTGGAATTCGTCACCCCGAGATCGAGTTTTCAGCTTCCCGCTACGCTAAGCAAACACCTGGTCGACTGGCTTGGATCGCTCTTAGGCATCACTTATGGTGTTTATTCTAAACTAGCAAGGGCTATTTACAGTAATAATACAGTGACGAATAATTAGCGAGCAATGGAACCATAATTTTAATCCTTAAGAACAAAAACTGACTTATTATCCCGAATGTTGTATCACATCTTTTGCCGAAGTATAATGTTTTAATTTTCAGTAATATTTGTGTGTACGAATTATTTTCCTACATTTCCAACTAGTTAGTAAATTATGCAATGGTTTAGTTTCTCTATGAGGAATAGGAACAAGAATCTAGAGCTAAAAACGATAAATTTTAGTATACCTACTATTAAATCACATTCAGCCACAATTAAACGCCTATACAAATCTTCTCTTTACACTTATTTTATTCAAAAATATCTTGGTCTGAAAAATACATGTGTTACCATTTGTTCATCATCTTTTTGGCAATCATTGTATCATACAGTAACAACCGTTCGTCAAGTAACACCTTGTTGTAAATGCGTGTTCATTGTTAAAATATTTTATCATTGTACCGCTTTACGTATGATGTTCACTCGAATGGCCACGAATCTGAACATCAGTATCTTAAAAGTCTAATTAACATTATTAAAAAGGTAAATCGCTGTTTCTTCGATCCAAGATAGTGGCACGAGCGCTACAGGTAATTTCATTGAAGATTAAATGTTCAATAACTAGGAATCGATCCAAATTTTAGGGGAACAATTCAACTCCTACTATCACAGATCAAAGAAATCTAGCAAGTTGAAAGAAGTTTAGGAAGAAGAGATAAAATACTGCTATTTCTCGTACATTCAAAAGTCTTTGGTTCTATTATAACACGGCATGAGTTTTATCTTAGTGCCATCCGCAATTACTCGTTCTAATCTCATTAGTACACCTAATAGACATTTGAAAGCTGTTCTTCATTGTCAACATAATCACAAGTTTTTTTAAAATCTACAGTAGATCGGAAGATCTTCAAATTCGAGGACAAAACATGTTTACTTCCACCGTAGAGCAGATAGGTTGTCAAAAAATTGCTATCAAAATATAAGTCCTAGAACTCCTACATTGCAACAAATAATCGAAAAAGATAATAGTAACAAGTTCTAAAGAAAATTATAGAAAATTAAAAATGTCCTTCCTGATTAGTTGTATTAATTAAAAAAATAAAAATCACTTGCAATAAGAAACAAAAACGCTACAATTTCTCGACAACCTAATGTATCAATTTCAAAATTAATTTTGAGCAATTATTATTGTTTCCAGTGACATTCGCAGAATGTTTGAGTAAACTCAAGATGCGCAATGCGTAATAAAAATCGATTTTGGAAAGTGACTTGTATCAAAGGTCAATGAAAAGTTCAACTTTTTCATGTATAATACGATACACACGATAGAAACATCGAATCGCTTCTAGCAAAAGTAATAGGAACTCCTCTAAAACATCACATTCTAAACACACACAAAAAAATGTATCAAAAATTGTTTATCAACCAAATACATTCGAAACTGAAGACATCGTTTTGACAAAACATTCTTTGGTTATATATCTGACTTCATATCGCAAGATTCTCTCTTCGAGCGTTAGAAAATTAAAAAACTTCCAACAATATCGCGTTTTCGAACATAGAAGAAAAGTTCCTACTGCGTTTCCGTCAAATGAATGAATTACGTATACTACGATTCGTTTGTAAAGATTATCATAATCACACAAGATAATAGAAATAATGAAAATTACATTTACAAAAGGCACGTCTGCCAAATACATTATTCATGAAAAAGTTGAAAAAGAATACGTTAAAATATAATGATCGAGGATGAATGATTACTTAAAATACGCGCTAAACACTTGTTGTTAAAGATGAACACGGACGAATCAGAGATCAAGTTCAAACAACGTACCTATTGAGTCTCTTTCAGGTAAAATTTGTATCGTATTTATGTACATAATTATTCTACAAATTGTATAACATTCATCGGCAGTATGCTATTAATTGCTATTGGTACTCGTTTTAAGAAGTCATTATCCTAATGGCAGATTGGCTTTAAGTGTATCATTCAGCAGTATCGATCGTATCACGATCCAAATTATATTCCATGCTAGATCAAAAACGCGCGTGGAACTTTACGAAACGTGAGTATCGGCGTTCGTATGCGCGCTATTCGATCGTAAGTGTTGTGATCATGGACTAGAATCAGTAAACAAACTATTTCCTTTAAAACTAGTTTAAATAAGAGAGACGGTATGAACATACACAAATAACTTCTTTCCTTTTGCTCCAAATACCAAATTGGTATCAAACTTACTCAGGCTGCCAACGCAGCAGACAATCTCGAGGAATTAAGTATCAATTTCGTGCAAGCAACGAAACTTCAAAGTTCCACAGCTCTTACGTTAGCGTAAGGTACTGTTCGTGGTAAAATAAATGCTATTTGAACTCAAACGTGTGGATTATTTTTACCCATACAAGAAAGAAATTAGACGAAGCATTAACTTCGTTAAAAATCAAGTTAACGTTGATTCAGTCGCCACCAAATTTCGTAAATTTATTAAATTGCACCTCAAACTTTTAGTCCTTCGCCAATAGTCTTCTTTTTTTATTCAAATTCAAGTTCTAAGGGATGCTCCAATTCCTAATGTGTCTAACGAATTTTCTATTTGTGCTAACCTCAACGCACTTCGTAAACAGCCTTTATTGCTTTGGATTTACGCGAGATTGATTTATGACTAAGATGGCATTAAGTACCTTGTATTTTGAGGCAGAATTTCGTTCATATTGACAGCCTGTTGCTGCAGAACGTTCGCTTCTTTGATCGCCTGTTCTTTAAACGAGGAAAACGTGTGTATCAAGTTCTGATCTTTCTGAAGATTTTGTATGTACTGCAGGAAATTCGGTTCCTGTTTCGCGTATCCGTCTTTCAGTACAAAGTTCACTTCCTGTTTAGGCATTGCGGAAACTTCGTTAGCCTTCTCGAACGGCTCTTTCTGTTCGACAAAGAACGATTCCTTCTTTATTCTGTTCCGTCTGATTCCTAAATGCGTTTGAGTATGTTTGTTCAAGTGATCCTTCCTGGAGAAGGCCTTCTGGCATACCGAGCACATGAAATTCTTATCGCCAGAGTGGATAACGTAATGCCTCGTTAAGTGTTCGTTTCTCTTGAACGCTTTTTGGCACACGGGACACTTGAACGGCCTTTCGTCCGAGTGCCCACGCATGTGTTGATCGAGGTGCTCTTTTCTTTTCAACATCGCGCCGCATTCCTTGCATTGATACTTACGTTCCTAAAACGGATCATTTTAATTCATTAGTTTGACAATAAATTTCTAATAGTCAATTAATCTAAGCCATTCAAAGCAGAGAACCTGATCTGTTATCGTTTATTCTATAACTCTAACGCGCCAGGGTTATTCGATACATACTTGAATATGAGCCTGTATGTGCTGCTCGACCTCAGCCTTATCTGAAAACGCTAAGTTACACTCTGGACAGCAATAAATCGTCGAACCGTCCAGGGCAACGCTGATCTTGATTTCCCCGGTTTTGGCCCTGAATTTCATCTTCTTCTCGGTCTTAGGCGAGTCCGTCTGTATCTGTTGCTCGACTTTGATGCTCTGCACAGTGTTTTCGTTTTCCTGCTGGTTGTCTATATGCACGTTTAGGTCGTTCGGATTGATCGTAGTCAACATTTGATCGGAATTCATGAAAGTATTTCCATTTTGTATCTGAGTGTTTCTGAACACTGGAACACTAGGAATGTTGAGAATATTGTTCTGCGTGTGTTCCACCTTCTCCTCCTCCGTTTTCTCTTTCTTCATTTGTTCCGTTTGCAATTTAATCAACTGCTGCAACGTCAATGGAAGAGTAGTGGCTTGTAACTTTTGGAAATACTCGGCCATGGCGCTTTGCTGTTGAAGCTGAACTTGAGAAGAGTCTTGCTGAAAAGTTAGATTCCTCATTCGACGCGGTGTCCCAAGCTAATTTCGTGTATTCGAAGAAAAAAAATACGATACCATGGTGGGTGTTTTCATCTCGCTTTCTGTCCTTACATCTATGTCGTGTTTAACGGTCTCCGGTTGCGAGGTTGAAGGCAAGTACATATTAGGTATGATTCTCACGGGTAAACTGTTCGCCTGAACAGTGAGTATCGAGTTGTTTTGATTATAATTAGGAATGTTAATGGCTTGAATGCCCTGCTTTTCGCAGAATTGCATCAACGTATTCGGATCCGGCCATGCGATTATTGGTCCCGCGTATTTGTTCGTTGAATTCACCTAAAACGAGAGATAACGGTTAGCCGGGAAAATTCAATAGTAGAAAATATCGAACGATATTTGTTAAACAGAGACGTTTTTCAAGCATCAGTTATTGGAAGTTTCAACCAATTCATTTTGATTCTCCTCGACATTGAAATACAAAATATAACGCAAAGTAGAATACTTAGAATGTACTACAGGGTGATAAAATTGAAATCAATTCAAGATAGAAACTTTTACACTATTTCTGGTCTCAAGATAAATGTTAAAAAAAGCTGTTCCACCAAACACTGATGGAACTGATTATGTAAAGAAAATTATTTTCAATGTGCCAACATATTCGCATCGCTGTGCAAGAAAATGGATATTCTATAAAATAATACTGACTTAAAAATTTATAAATTGACCAGTTCCTTGTATCTCTTCCGTTTAAACACCTACATATAATCAAGTTCTCAGTTTTATTACCACAGCATAATGCAATTAGATCGTGTCTACCACATACGTACCGCAACCAGAGATCATAATTAAGAAATCTATATTGGTAACATAAAATTTTGTAGTACATTCCTCTATAAAAAAAAGAAATACATAAAATACTTTAATTCACTATATGGTAGATTAATTTCATACTTGACTGCTGAGAGAGATCAAAATAAATTGGTTGAAACGTTCAATAACCTGTAAAACTTGTAAAGACTTTCGTTTAAGAGCTATTTCGAACCAAGCAATAGTTCCAATTTTTATTAGATGAAAAGACAATAACAAATCGGATCTTACCAACAAAGTTTGTTTCGTCTGATTCGATACGGCGGCGGTTGTATAAACAGACGCGTGTTCTAATTGAACGGTATCACCGCTGGTAAATTTCGATGCGGAGACCTGGTTCGGTCGAGACGTTAACTCTGAGAACTGAGGAAGAGCTCCCTGAATAATGTTGCTCCCGGAAAAATTCATTTTGCCGCGAACGATCGTGAAAGGTACGCGTCCGCCTGGATTAAAACATGCGAGCGTTTATAACCTATAATAACCGCCACCGGAGCGACACCGACGAAAGAAACGGCCCACAATTACGTTTCCACGCTCATATTTCTCACGTCGCGCGAAACCACGGGCCACTTTCAAGACGGAACATCGGTGGAAAACACGGGACAGTTAATTAAATTAAAAAACAATTCTCGAGCGACGGTACATCGTAACGTACGCCGCGTCCTACGCGTTCCTCCAACATGGCTGCGATAAAGCACTACCCGGACGTTGCCTCGCGTCTCTCGAAACACGTGCGAACAATTTCCGCGATGCATAATTCAGATTTTCGAATTATCCATCTCCAAGGAAATTCTCGTTCCTCGAACGAAACGACGCGGAAAGTACCGACTATGCTTTTTATCTTATTCGCGAAAAAAAAAGTGCGTCAAAGAAAAAAATGATTGCACTGTCGTGGCAGGCCTGGGAGCCGCATCTTTCTGTTTACGTTTACGGTGGACGCTTGCCAAACTTCAATCGTCATAATAAAAATAAACATTTTATCGCGTTATTTCGGAATTAAGACGCGGAACGTTTCTGTCGACGAAGTACGATTGTTGTAGGTAAGGGGAGAGATGGTTAATTATTATCACGGAGAAGTGTACGCACGCGATCGAGAATTGATAACGGTAATGGATTCTGAACGATTTGTTACGCTTTAGTTAGCTATCCCATTAATCAGACGTGTCAAACTTGTTTTGGCATCGATAATATTACCATGAATCTGTACATTTGTATTTTGCAAAGGAATATGCTTATTGATGTATTAAATGAATAACAGCTAATTACCAGTAATTTCAATTTTCAAATTATGGAATACATAACACAATGTTTTTTGTAATGTTAATAAAAAAAAAATAATGTGGATCAATGAATTAGTTAGAATATGAGATGCCTGACACTGACTATTAATGCGTAACACTATTATTTAAGATCTGATAAAATTAGCACTGAAAGATAAATTTCTATTTAAGCTTTTAATATCTTAATCAGATCAAAATAATTTTTATTTGCAGATGAAGATGTGAGAACCTATGGCTGAAACCTTAAATGAACGTATAGATAACTTGCGCAAGAGAAGTAGACTTTTGCTAGCACAGGCTGATGAAAGTTCCAAGAAGGTTAAGCAAGAAATTGAAAAACTCTACTCAGAGAATTTGTTAGTATTCCTCTCTATTTATAATACAATATTTCGTAAAAGTAATTATTTACTTCATTCATAGAACACAGGGAGAAAATTCTAAAAACCATACAGATAATCAGACCAGAGGCAATAGTAACTTCTACCGCAGAGGCAATAGTAAATCATGGAAGTTAAGAAATGATTCTAGCAGTGTTGGTGCACTTTTGTGTCCAGAAAATATTTGCAATAATTCAAACTGTATACTTGCATCAATGCCTAATATATCAACATCCAAAAGGGTGTTAACCTCGTCTAAAAAACATTCTGAAGAGCAAGGACCAAAAAATGTACAGAGGAAGCCGGTGAAGGAGTGTTATTGCCATTCCCAAATTAAAAAGGTGCAGTTACGATCTACGAGAACGCAACGCAAACAACATTCGCCATGCAAATGCTGCAAAAGTCACGTTGACGTACCTTTTGTAAGGGACAGTCTTGAAAAGCCACTTTTAACTTCGCCGATCAGTTGTGAAACTTTACGACGAGTGCAGAAGATAGACTATGCACCGAGATCTCAATTTTTACGAAATGTACAAAGCAAAGTATCCCTTCTACGAACTGCGGTAACCGGAGATTGTCTAAGCGTGTGTCCTAGATCGCCATACTGCTATGATTTTATGGCTAGAAAAAACATGCAGAGCATTGGAGCTCAGCTGAACAGCAATAACAAGGAATCGCAAACTACCGCTCGCTCAATAAAATCTAGATCGTTGCTTAGAACAGCTACAAATTCATCAACTGTAGAGGAAGAACAAAGTCTTGGCTCCGATAGCGTGAACAAATCCAATAAAGGAGTTCAAGTATCATTGAAAAAACAATCGAGACCTAAACTAGTAACTAAACGAACACTTACTTCTAAGAAATCCGTACCTGATTTGAAAAAGACAAAATCGAATACAAAAACGTCAACTAAGAGTAAAAGAACGTCGCAATTGTTCAATAAAGACTGTCCCTGTTGCCACAAAAATAAGGCTGACCACTCTTCGAAAACTTTGGAAAAAGACAATATCGATCCTGCAAAATTTCGACACACTATCTGTGTAAATGGCAGTCGAGACGAAAGCGATGGGGAATATCTTTCGGACGATGAAGTGAAGAAACTGAGGAAATTCCGGGAACAAAACTACTTCGATACTCACGGATCGAATCATACTTTATTGCCATCTAAATCTTCGGGATCCTTGCAACAGTATTTGCTAAACGACAGACTCTTCCCCGAGTATGCGGACACTATTCATAAGAAAGATTTAGTCGTAACGATGCCAGCTTGTGCCACTTTACAGCGAAAACGTATGCATTACTTCCCTCGGTACATTGTACATCAAGAGAAACCAAACAACACCACGAATTGTAAAAAGAAACGCTGTCAAAGTTGCCCCTTGACTGGACATGCTATAGATCTTGGAATTACAAAAATGAGACCACCGTTAAACAGCTTGGCTCTCAAGTATCAAAAACGACTGCCGTAACAAAAATGATTTTTCTTTAAATAAACAGTACCTTATATTAAGGGTGGGATGAAGTGAATTGAGCCCTTGGCTCTTGAATGCATTTATTCTCTTTTTAATCATTCTATAGAACCAGATTCAATTTACTTCGTCTCGACTATCTCATTTTGTATAGAATTTTGAATGTAAATTACGATAATAAAATCATGTAATAGGAATTGAATACTGATCGAGAACGAATGTAGCAATAACTTGGGAAACACGTTATCTTATTGTATCGGTGCTTTTCCATGGGACATTGCAAAGCAGGTTTTGCATTGAATGAGAAGAGACGGAGCTTCGTTTTAGAGAGCAGAAAGGAGAAAGTATAACACGCGAATAAGATGTTTCTTTTTAATGCGCATAGTGGCATACGTGATATCATCCACATCCAGAAATCTCGTAGATGCAGCCCGTATTTCGTGGCCATGACGAATACGCGACCTTTAACGAGTTCAAGCTCACGGTATGCAAATTTCTGATGAATAAAAGATGTGGGAAACAATGCAATTTATTTGTGCATATAATTAAATGCGCGGATCATTGGATGATTTTATAGAGACGAAGCATGTAATCCTAGAATTTTTTTTATGTCATATTGAATACGTAATACTTGTATTGTGATAAGTAAACGAACCAAAATTTTATTTAACCGTTTAGGACTATATTTTATAATACGTACAGGTTGCGTTGTTGCAATTGTATAATTCAGCCTTAATGATTGTAAATTTTATTGGAAAGAATAAATATGCCCAATGTGATATTATGCAAGTACAAATTGTTCGACTTAGTTAATTATGTGTACTGTGAAATCGTTATGGAATCGTGTTTAGATACATGAAGCGATACATGTATCAACGAGAAATATTCCAGTTTAATTATTTTCTAATTGGTGTCCAGAGATAATACAATTGTATTCGACATTGATTGATATAGAAATTTTTAATGAATTTATTGATGGAATAAAGCTCATTAATAACTCGAATTCATAATTAATTACAACTGTATATTACGTATGATAATGGAGTAATAAAGTGTTTATTTAAATAGACCGTTTGTGCCCATCATTTCAAAATCCAAGCATTACCTATTCTCCTCTATATCGTTAAATATCAATTCATGTTAAAGATTTAAATTGCTGCAAAAACATTTGACAGGAATTTATCGATAAAAATTAGAGATATGTTTATTAATATTCACTAGTATTCTTTGCATCCTTAGAATAATGATATTTCAATCGTGTATCGACAGGTTTATCTCGAAAAACAAATCATTATATTCAAGCGAATTATACATAAGAAACGGCGAATTATGTAAATTTTCGTTGTAAAGTGGTTCTTGTAGTTTTAAAGGTAGGAAAACGAAAGACAGCGTTTTCTCATTTTTCAGTGAATAGTGATAACAAAAAAAAAAAAAGATCTACGTATGTTAAGTTGTTAGTTGAAACGTCACCTGCAAGTACAAGAGGTTGCATAAATTACAGTCAGGATCTCCGCAGATACTTCCGTATGATTCATTGTATTGTACGTACTACTTTGACACTGATGTTATCGCATGAAATTCTCGAACAATACTAACATGAGCGCATTAGTCGATTGACTCGATGCTCTTGAACGTTCTATCCTTTAGCATTTCACTCGCACAAAAACCTTGACAACCGTTTCTCTAACTAGAAGATCCAAAGAAATCGCGAACATTATTAAAAGTGGCCTTCGTAAACAAAAAATGATTCAAACTTTTTGGAAAAAACGCAGAAAGAATTTACTGAACTGTGTTATTAACTTTCCAAATTACTGTAAAAAAATATGACAACTGTAATAGTAGTAGAAAGAAACGCTTCTGTAAGATATTCTCAGAACATGATTGATCACTATCTTAAAAAAACACGATTATGCATGATGTCAACATCCTGAAGATGGGAAATTCTAGAAGATTACGAACCCTGTAATGAGTGAAGGGCCGAAACGGCAACGAACTATAAAAAAACGAAGAACCAAGGTTGTGGATTGGTTCATGACACTCAACAAGGCAAACTTCGTTATTGTATACTGGAACTATTAAGATCGTAGTGTCCGATAGCTAGCAGTCTCGCGTTGTCAATACGATAGGCATAAACCTAGTTGGTCAGGCTGTTTGTTTATTCAAAAGTTCAAGTAATGATCTGTCTCAATTCTGTTGCAATCATTTCTATTACATTAACGACCCACCATGAATCATTATTAGGCTCTGGATAATTGTAATTGAAACTACAATTACCCAAAAATGAGAAAAATCTTATTCGGCACACACGAAAGACCTATCCTTTCTTCAATCAACTATTTCTTTCTGACACTTCTTCGATTAGCCATTCTTTTTTCAATTCTTAAAGCAGAACACGCGAATGAACTCTTTGTATGGCACAGATAATGTAACATTTCCATCTTGGAAAACGAACATTCGTGAGGCGGTGTTCTGGCCATCATTATTTCAATTGTAGCTAAGGCAATCGTAATCATCGTCAATTTCTCGTATGGTCAATTTTCTCACAGTTATTTTCGTTATTTTATTTTTTTTCTTATAGCTTTATTCTCGGAGCGGCCAACAGCCGCTATTGATTTGCATATTTATGGGTGGAAAATCGGATACACGACAACCTCTATAATTGGTTATTTTGTTTGATATTTGTAGGATCACTCAACATTTTGTTCGTTTTCCATATTTGCTATTTACATTATCAATGAAATATCACTAAGAGTCTGAATATTAATATATTGTATCTAATAAACGCTGATTTAGAGTGTAAGGATGTCAAGGATCTTTCACTAAACAATATAAACTATATCATTTAATGTTACTGTAACTATTCAACATAAAGAAAACAAAATGAACATCCCAGATCTAGACACTTTTATCGATGCCAACAATAACGGTCCCGCGTTCCAAACACATGTACACATCTTACAAGAGCAAAATTAGAATTTGATCCAGTTATTAGAATCATCCTGTATGTTTATCCGTTGCAAGGGCAATTATGAACGCGCAGCTCGTGTGTTACCATCATTTCAGTTGGAATTCAAACATCACTGTATTCAAATCAACAGCCGAGACCTAAATCGCTTATCGTTGAAAGCGTATCAATGGTTGATCGATTGATCTATCGAGGTAAAACGTAGAACAGATCGATCAAAAGGCAGAATGAAACGAATGTTGCTTCATCGTGCTGACTTTATTACCTTGGCACGGCATAAACATTCGAATAAATATGCATAGCACTGTGAAAGACGATTAATTGCAAGGTTATGCGTTCACGGTCGTCCATGGTTATTCCGAGGTTCAATGATCTAAAAACTTCTAGACGATGTCTCTTTTTATATTTACATTTACGTAAAAATTCAATCACCATAATGTTTTACGGAAAATCAAGATTGGTATGTATTCTTTATAGATCATGTGAATGCCACTTGTGCAATGCAAAACGTTGCACGAATAATTTTATTACATTTCCTATGATACGATTGTATGCAAGTGCAGTGTAATCGCGAGATATTCACAAACGGCATAATTAGATAATTATTATTTGCTTTAAAGATGTATGATTATGATTTCACCGCCCCTAGACAGTAATTACCGCGTGATTATTATGTAATTATAGTGTCATCGTATTGTAACAAATCCAATCGAATTACTTTTTCCTCACTCTGACGAAAACTTAGCAAGAAATGTATGACTATCGACTTGATCATGTATGTACATATAAATTTTTCTTTTGCGAATATAAATCACATTACGATAGAAAAACAATCGTTGAAAATAAGATTATGTTTAGAGAAAACGAAAGAAAAAAAAATATATTATATTTAACAATGCATTTAATTCTCGTTTATATGTTTGGGTAACTCTTTTACTGTTTGTCTATTATTTTCTTGTGATGAATAATGCATACGCAATGTGTACAATGCAAATCTTACGACATAATCTTCTTTGCAATTTTGAGTCAAGTTTGATTAATTAAATTACATCATAGGAGATTGATCACTATTTACGTGCGTATTAATTCCTGTCTAACCATTTATTAACATTATTGTATTTTCTGATTTCTTTTTTAATTTGACGAATCAAAATGTAGTGTAGTTTAAATTCAAAAGGAGTTAGAAGTGTGGAAATTCCGAAAGCTGAGTGAGTACGTTACAAATGAAAATGAACTTTTGCGTTGTGTACATAAAAAAATGGAAAACAAAAATGGAAATTCTTTAAACGCTTTGAGAAAATGATGATTAATAGATCGTAAGTTATAATGAACTTGTACGTATTCTACATTTTTTCTTTCATCTGGTATCTCATAAATATGTATATAACGCGATTACCTAATCTTTGTATCAGGACTATTATCGAGAACTAGTTTCAAACATTAGTTGTTTGTTCCTGTAAGGATCGTGACGCTATTATAACGATTGTAATTCAAATTACGAACGATGAAGCAGATTTATTAGTGACGACTCGTTGCTTCAATATAAAATATTCTGAGAGCACAACACGCGGAAAAGCCAATGCTAATTATCCAGAAATAAATTTCCGGTGACAAAATACGAGATTCAAATTAATGATCAACATAGTTCTAAGTTCACGAACAATTTAGTTGCTAATGTTAGTCGCGTTTTGATCTTTAAGTAGCTACTTTTAATATATAACAATCACGAGGAAGTTAGAATATTCTTCGTCAAATGATCTACTATTCCGTAACAGGATGAATTAAAAAACAATTAAATACGTTCCACGATAATGTTATTGTCTAGAATAAATAAATCATTCTAAGGTAGGTCGTTAAAACCTCTCGGTAACGATAAAATGATGTATCGAATGCTATTAACAGTTTTCGTGTTATTTAGTAAAAATCGAAGGTTTTGTAAAATTTAGAATTATCTGCCTCTGATTTAGATTTAAGTTACATTTCGATTTTTCATATAAGTAAATTCCATTTTTATTTGATGGTATCTATCCTCTTTATTGCAAAGAAGACTTGTACACACTACACACATCACAAGCCTATAAAAATCATTTTATTACTACACACTTGTTCGAAAGATGGCTGTCCATTTGTCAAGTGTTCATTTCAAAGAATTTTATACGTGTTTAGTTACTGGAGGAGTTCTCCGTAAGGATCTTTTTTAAACAAACTTAAGTAAACGGATGGATGAATTTATCTATTCCTTTCCTCGAACGATCTTTAGAAAAGTTCGCAGTAAGACAAAGTATAAAAATTTTTTTTTAAATAACCCAATAAAACTGGTAAGGTTTTGTAACCCATCCAAGTACTCGTATCACAGCCTTGACATTTTGAGACAATCACGCTACGTAATCTTCGCACTGTATGTAACATTGAGGATTCATTTCCGCGATGGATAATTCTGTATTTTGTGTGTAAACGAAGGCATTTAATACTGCGTTAACAATTTGTTGATCAAATAAACCTAATCCTTCCATTCCACTCGTACGTGATAATCTTTTTCCATTTGCTTTCCAAGTCATCGTCAGAATAAGCGTTTATCATTCATATAGATGCATCAAATTTGAAGAAGAACATCTTAATACAGAAAAATCTGAAAAAGAATATAGAGAGCTATTAACAGAAAAATTCCATTATCTAAAGAAAACGAGTAATTATAAAATACTGTACATATTACAAGATTCTTTGCAACTGAACGTTTACCGTTTATTTACAAATGATAATTAAATATATACATCACTATAAAGTTTTCCTATAACAATAGCACGCTATTGTATTTGAAGTAATGGCGTAAATGTTATCATTAAAAGGATCTGCATAAATCCATTAGATCATAACGCATAAAATTGAAAAAAATCGATTCAATCCCCAGTGATTTCTGGAATATCTATCTACAAAAGAATTTATCCGGTCATAAATCTGGAATAATTAGCGAGTTATTTAATTATCGTGTGGTCTGATCCTCTGTAAACACTAAGTCACATGACGTCTTATGTGCAAGAATAGAAATTAATGGCAGAGCGAGGAAAATAACTTGAAAGAAAAAAGGAAACAAACTTTAATATGGAAAATACTAATAAAGTGAACCTGTTAAGTGGCATATACAGAAACGACTGCATAGGTCAGAGCCAGAAAACAAATGGGCTGTCGTACAGACACACAGTAACAACAACACTTGAACCACTTCGTTGATTCAACACTAAACTTGGAACAAACTTTTTATTAGGAATATGTAGGTTTCTTTTTTGTACGAAAAACGAAAAACTGAAAAGAGCCCCGCAATTTCTCGACAAAGACTGCTATTGTTCTCCAAAAATATGGAAGACCATCTTTGTGAAATAATTTCAGGAAAAGACAATATTGATTTGAAAGATTATCGACACACCGTCTCCGTAAATTATGCAGGATATCTTTCAGACGATGAAGTAAAAGAATTAAGAAAATCTCGAGAACGAAGCTACTTTGAAACTTCTGGATGCGGTCGTACTTTATTGTTATCGAAACCTACAAGAAGTTCCTTCGAGGATATTAACTAAATTCAATTGAAAAGACGACATTAATGGTCAGTTACAAAATCTTTAACAATGGTGGAATAACCTCTATACGAAGTAACTGAATCTGAATTTCATTCAGGTCCAATTCCCCAGCTCCTTCAATGCATAAATGCAATTTTTTATATTCGTGAATGAAGGCACGTACGCACAAAAAACGTTTATTCACGTCGTTCATTCCATTGAACGAATATTCGGACAAGCCTCGATTCGTTAAACGCGAAACATGATTTAATTTGATCATATAAACCAAAAATTGGTTATTTTTTATAGAAATAAAATAAAATTAAATTCTTTTCTTCGTGTGCACGTGACTTGAAAACGAATTTTAATTTACAAACAGGTCTACTATTTTCATCGGTTGTTAGGAAATGAAAATTTGCTCGAATTCCGATTCCCAAGGTATGTTCATCATTCGAAATCCACCGTTTTTTCCATTTTCACGATAGTGAAATAACCTTTGCCAAAAATTCTGGTCACTGACTCTTGGAATTTCATTCAGGGCCAATCTCTTTGGCTAAACACAGTATGCATAAATGCAATTTCGCGGATTCTCGTCGTGAATGAAAGCACGTACGAGCAGAAGAAGTTTTCCACCATATACCAGCGACAGAGTGAGTCATCTCTCATCATCCTGCTCCCGACTTCGCTTAGCATATTATTTGACGATTTTTTCGCGTAATCTTGCAAGAAGAGGCACGCGTTTCCCGACCTTCCAGATGGTGGGGCGATCGTACCGCTTAAATAGACTGCATCAATGACCGTACCTTCCAGTTTACAGTCAGCTGTCCGAAGTAGTTTTCATCGTTCAGTCCCTGACTCCACGACGATCGTGAATTAGGAACGAAATAATCCAACATGACATCAATGATCTCGATAGTTATGGTAATCGTCGCTGCGACGACGTTATCATCGACAACTGCCATCGAATTACGTGAGTTATTTTTCGTTTTGAAGTGTATTCTGATCATTTTTCCTTCTATTAGGTGTTGAAGTTGCATCGACAATTTTTTACATAGGGCTGAATAATTTTAAAAACAAGATTGAAGTTTGCTTTCCACTGTATTTACGTCATTGTTATTGTTACGAGACAGTAGTTTCTTCTCAGTATAAAGTCTAGACTGATTAAATTTTATCCGTAATTTTCTATGGAGGACTTTGTCATTGAAAATTGGAGATGAAGAGAATGTATAGTTGATTTTTATAGTAGAAATCTTGAAGTGAAAAATAAAATATTCAAGGTAAAAATTAGTCAAAATAATTGATGAAACAAATTGAATTTCAGGTTAATTTTTTGAATATAGCATTGCACTGATCAGATACACAGTATTGTAGAATTGTGTTTCTAAAGTATAGCTGTCAGTCGGCCAAAAGTCAGAGGGAAAATCAAAGTATCGTGACACGCGAGCAGCACGCGTTGAAATTGAAAAAAAGGTGCACGTGAGCAATTATCGATCATTATCGCGTGTTTCATTTTGCAACCGTTGTATCGATTTAACAAGTATGCCGTGAAAGGAACGCGGTCGTGGAACGAGATCGTTGCCATCAGCTGTAGCTTCCCCTCGAATCCTTTTTCGGGCAAAGCAATTTCTTAATCGCGCGATTAATGTCAATGTCAACGATGGACGTGACTCGCTAACGAATGTATCATGGAAACGGAACTAACGGTTTCTATAAATATTATAATTATTCTTGTGATCCGAAACAAAATTTTTATTTTCATAAATGCGATTCACATGATCTCGCAATGTATAATCATCAAATAAAAATCGTATGTTTCAGTAATCGTACGTAACATATAATACTTGTATTATTTAACTAGATATTAATATAACAAGTAATAAGTATTGTAAACGACAATTAACGTTGTTTAAATCTCGCCCACGACTGGTTCCAGAGTTGATAGGTCGCGACAAATCGAAAACGCAATTACACAGAGCGCGTACACGGTGAAAGAGAAAGTCAATCTCTTCGGTAGAACTTTGCCTAACGCTGCTGCATTTTATCGGAACACCGCGAACGACACTGAGTTTACGTAATCGCTGCATGCGACATTTTTAACAAATTTTCTTTCCCTTTTCAAGCGAGCACCTTCAGGATATGCGACAGATCCCTGCCGAAAGAAGAATACAATCAGTGCATCGCCACAGCTGCCAGAGATGCTATCGTTTCGATCGCTGGAGGTGAGGCCTTTAATTAATTACACTACATTATTTTATCCGTCAGTCGAGTATCAAGAGAAGCTAAAAAAATATTGTTCAAAATATACCACTAGCTCTATAATCTCAAAATTAATTTCGGAAAACGTCTCGATACTTTTCAAGTCCAAATATTAATATTAATTATTTAAAACTTGCAATTGAATCTGAGATCAAATACGATTAATCTTTTGATGAATTCAAATAAATATACAACTAAACATCCGCTTCGATTATCGGGCGTACAAAGTTAAGACTGGTTGTGATAATCTATCCAGTTATCTGATTACGTAACTACTTCACCTGACCGATCGCGGTACTCCACTGTGACACGATTTTCATTGAGAAACGAGAAATTCCTCTTTTACTACGACATAACCGTCTTACTGCGCCTTTACGCTTACTCTCCCATTATCGATTCGCCGCTACATTTTCTAATTGGTATTTCTGTCATTTTTCCGCGACCGTTCGAAAGACAATAATGCATACTTTTCTTCCAGCACCGCTATAATCAGACTTTCATTGAGAAACCGAAGAGAAACTTCTAATCGAGTGGACGTTCACCACGTGTCGCGTTCCCGCCATTTAGTTCATTTCGATTTCTTTAGAAATTGAAATGCACGATTTTCTGACGATTTCACTTCGGTAGAAATTTTCATCCCGCAGAAGAGAATCGTAAATAATGATAATTCTCAGCCACCGATCGAATCCGTACGTTTAAGAGAGCGAGGACAATTAGATATATTCGAAAGGTCCGAGTTCGCGATATGTTGGGCCTTTTCGGAACCCTCTCACTTCCGTTTCGAAAGTTACCGATCGTTTTGTGTCAGAACCGTGTCACCGGGAGTACGTAAATTATATATAATTATAGTGTTCTCCAACTATCATTCTATCATTCAAAAAAAAAACATTCGTCACTCGAGCCAGTTTTGTTCACCGACTGTTTAGGAATTTCTTGTCGTATAATTGAAAATTTCAAGAGCCGTTTCATTCGTTTGATCCGCGCCGAATTTGAGGAAAACCGGCGCGCGGATTTCCGCCGATTTCACCGGAGCAATGCACGACGCGTTTCCTCGAAGCCAGCATTAGGTTTCACCAGCATAATCGCTCGTAGCAATTTGCAGAGGTTCTCCTTGACTCGAGCGGGCGTCCCTTCGCTTTCTGTGCCTTCGAGAAAAATTACAGCCACGCGTGTAAAAGTGCGAACGACCGCCGGCGCGGACATTGTACGCACGGTTTCGTGACATGCAAGGTGTCCCGGCACACGCGAATTCGCGCTCGACGGGGAAAGAGAACGGAGAAAAGTGGGAAACAGTTTTTTTTAATTCTGCGATATTTCTGTGCAGGTTTGAAGAGCTTCAAGATCCTACCGATCGAACCATTGGCCGTGGACAGCATGAAAATTGGCGAGTCCGAAGGGTCGGTCTCTTTGAGACAGGAATATCGAAATATAAAATTGTACGGGCTTACGAAGGACCTCGAAATCAGAAATTACAAGTAAGAGTACAGTATTGTTACAGTCGAAGAGAAATTGACTCAAGATCGCTGTAAGCGTTTTAATCAATGTTAGTCACGATCTTTTCACAGTAAGATACAACGTACCAAAAAATTCATACGCAGAAAAGATAATAATACTCTGAAAGTAACTAAAAACTTCGATTGTAGTCAACTGCATTTCAGCTACTCAAATACAATTATCAAAACTACTCTTTTCCAACCAATACCCCTAAAAGGACCATAACGAACGATACAGGCTAAATAAATGGATAAATGGATGGCAAATACTGCTTTAAATATAAAGCTGCCACGAATTAACAAATGAATTATTTAAAATAGAAAATGTATTATTCGAAATATACTACTCAATGTACACATTATCCAAAATATTAATTATAGATGTTGCATTATTCACAGGATAACAAATTAACTTTGGCTATATATCAAGGAAAATTCAACTAATCATATTCATTTTCACGCTCATAAACAGTCGCACACGAATAGCCGAATGACAAATCGAGAAACATTTAAATATGCAAGACCTTATTATTAAGTCCAAGGTGTGCAACAGTTAGCAATGTCGATTTTTTTCAGTATCGACTGGGACAAATGTCTGCTGTCGTCGGATTCGTTTTGTCCGCAAGTGAACTTCGTCGCCGATTACAAAGTCGATGGCAAAATACTGTTGCTGCCCGTCAGAGGATCTGGCAAATCGAACATCACTATGTGTAAGCTGACGTTTCCAATAACTACGTAAAAATAATCGTCCGTGTGTATCTAGGAATCGAAAGCTAACGTTCCAAAATATTTAATGCTATGATGATATTTATTTACAGACGATTTGAGAACACACAACGACCTGTACTGCGAGAAATACGAAAAGAATGGAGAAACCTATTTGAAGGTGAAGAAAAATGTTGTGAAACTCTCCCCTGCTCGAGTGACGATGCAATTCGACAACCTTTTCGACGGTGACACACTTTTAGGTACGTAATAAATGTCAGATCAGATATGCAATGGAACTGCATCGAATGTATACCTGACCTGTCGAGTACTTCTAATTGTGCTCTATTAATTAGTCGCTAAGTCGAACTTGCGTGCAAAAATTCCCAACTCAGTAATGTAAAAAATTACAAAACTTCAAGGATATTTAAAGCACACATAGATAGTTAATTCACAATTTTGTTTGCTCCTCAAGAGCTATTTTTCAATTTTGTTTCATGACTCACAGAGTAAACGAGACAGAACAAATGTTACTCCTTTTCGTTGGATCTACAACTAAAATTCGCGCATTGAAATTGCTCAAACACTTTGCATTCACTGATAAGAATAGAATCAGGCATCGAAATCACCGGAACGCGTACTGATACATTCTCTTATCACGCATTTAAATCACCTGACCGTTCTGAGATATTCTCTTATCGCGCATTGAAATCGCCTGAATATTCTACCACGTATTTCCACCACACATTGGTTCACCTTATGTGGATACCCTAAAATATAACAAAATTAGTAAGTTAGTGTACAATAATTACGAATTCTGTAATTTGAATTGATTTTAGACTTTATCATGTACTTGCACAAACTTACGAGTTCAGAGAAAACACGATCATTAGAGTTACAATGACTTAATAAACGTCATTGCATGTTTGTTTAAGCTGTAATAAAAATTGTTCATTGTATTTCATGGTCGTGGTTTCGAATAAAAGAGAAATAATGCATAATGCGTTACCTGTGATGTTAAGTAAGTTTTATCTGACATCATTTTCTGCAACACTGCTCGCTTAGACAATATTGTGTAGCTGGAAAAATACTTGATAAACTAATGAATTCAGCAAATTCAAATAAAAAAAAAACTTGTTCAATATCCTATACATACGTTTACTAAAAGATGGACATTTTCTTTTCGCAGGAGAACAAATGAACCGTTTCATCAACGAAAATTCAGACTTGCTCTTCAAGGAACTTCAATCGCCCTACGAGGAGACGTTCGGCCTGGTTTTTGCGAAAATTGCCAATGATATCTTCAGTCGTGTGCCTGTAAATAAAATCTTCCCGCCCACGTGAAGTTATTTTCATGAATTAATGCTTAATGTAATGCATCTTCTACCGTAAAAAAATTTGGAGGAAAGTTTCGGAGTTGCCAAAAATTTGTATATACCTGCGTGCGTGCGTATTATACGCTGATCTGAAAACATGGGAACAACGTTTATTTTATTTACACTGTTATTGTAATTTAAGGTACATTCTGTTTTAATATAAAAAAACAAAAAAAAAAAACGATTTACTTTCGCAATTCTAATGCACGTTTCCCTGTTCCAAATCTTTTTACAATTTCGACGAGTCGATTGAATTGAACAAGACTAATCAGATTCGTGATTACAGCATCATATTGTCGTTAATGACAAGTGCTAGAAACTTACGGATCTCTGCATACATTTAAGACTTTCCAAGAGTATATGTAAATAAAAAACAATATCACAAAATTATATATAAATCTATATGCTTTAACAAAGAAGAGTGACGACTAAAATGTATCACACATGTATACATCACTCACTTATCCATGATAGTGCCTCTAAATAGAGTTAGATAAATAGAGACCGTATTGAAGGACGTAGGTGTTATTATAACAATAGATATACGTTTACGTGAACATTTTTTTGTTTTTTATTGTATTACATATACTCGTACGTCTTAAGAAATCGGTTTACATTCACAGTCGATTAGCTCGATATTATTTGCGAACCATCGTCGCAAATAATATCGATTTCCAGGTCTCACCGCGAGGAGGTTACTGTGAACGGAGACCCGAAGCGAGTTAAACGGAATGAATGTTCCATTTATCTCACTCCGTTCCACAAGCATTACTTCAACAATCCAAACCACTGAAGCAATAAGATTGAAAAAATTAAACTAAGAACAAGATAAATGAAGAGGTGGAATCTCTATGGCGACTTACTCACGATTGTTCGTTTTAACAATTATTCGTTCATTATAATTTAGTATAACTCTAGTATTTTGCATTCTATTTTAATTGAAGAAGTTTGTACAAAAGGGCATTGCCCATCAATATTTATTACTCAATAATAATAATAATAATAATGATAATGATAATCTTATTATGCTATATAAATCCGAAAGAAGGATGGACCGAGAAAGAAACTTGCTCAACACACCAACATTTCAATGAATTATTCCACCTTCAAATCAAATCTACTTCAATTTTGCTCCGTAGCCATTCATAAAATATCTGATTCAGACAACTGAACAGGAAAATCCGAAACATTAATATTCTATTTCATCAATAAAATGGCCGATTGAACTTTAAATACAAAGCAACGCTTCACTCAATTAGTGCAGGTTCTTTTCAAGAATAGAAATGTAAATATTCAAGAGCAAAATGACTGAAAATGAAAAATGGAAAATGTTAAAATGGAAACGTAACTGTATCTAACACAATTTGACGTCTTACAAAGCCACACACTAAATAACACGCTCGACAATTGTATTGCAAACCATGTGAACTATTACACGTGTGTGGCATGTAACATTCCACATGATCCCCCGACACAATTATGTTTCAACTTTAACATTCAACTAATAGGTTATGGACATTAACAATTTCAATTGGAATACTAGAGGATTTTCATTTCTATTCCATTCCCGAAGAGAACCAGAGACAATTAACGGCTATAACATTCATCTGCAAATTAACGAGGCTCTATGTACATATAAACTACCTCGGTACATTCTCTTTCGAACAAGTAAAACTCAGCAAGGAAAAAATAATTTACTCGTATTTTATTAATCATTTGGTAACCGAAACCGCGAAATGTTGCACATTTTTAAAAAACCTGCCGTTTCGAAGCAATTGATATACATACTTGCAATTTTCTCAAAACAATGGTTATGGCTGCGACATTATAATTCATGTGGAACCAACAACACACATAATATGGCAATAGACAAATACAAACAATCAAACTACAACAATGACATTGGATACCGACGAGATAAACGTAGAGTATACCCACCGCCGAACCACTATATTGAATATTTTCCCGGCAATTATAAAATTACGTTTAGCTCAGCTTTACTAAGTTAAATTATTATTCATTTCTCAATTCTCTTGGATCTCATACGTTATCGAAAATGTGCCAATTACATTGGGATAGACATACTAATTATTATTATCCATAGATTATGAAAATTTCTAGATTAAGAACGAAAGGTCACCATCATATCTTTTAAATTAAATCCAAAATAGAGATCCTATTTTATTCTGCAATTTACATATAAAAAATTTCTTCGTACCATCAATAGTTATTGAAATATCGCTACTGTCAAACTTTAGCGTGGACACTCTGTACACATAGACACGTATGTTTGAAACAATACAATGATATTGAAAAGCAAGGAATCCAATCTTTTAGAAGCACTAACTCGTACAGATATCCAGAATCAGAGTTGTAGAGTGACATTGAAATTCATGAAACATGTTATACAAAATAAATATGGAAGCCGGCTTTTGTGAAAGTGGCCTATATTGCGAATCAATAAAATACATACCAAGTATATTTCATTATTATAAAATAACGATGGACTACAATCCAGTAAAAAAGTAATTATAAAATAAAAAATGCAGTTTCATAAATAAATTTATTTTCTTTTATTATTTCGTTATTTATTTTCTTTTATTATTTCGTTATTTATTTACTTTTATTTTTCTTTATTTCATTTTTTGTTCATTCATTAAGTTTAATATCGTATATCATCAAATAGAGTATACTATTAACTTTGAAAATGACGTAAGTCATTCAACTGCATAAAACACACTCGTTCGTGGAAGCTGCTCATGAAATGTAATTATTTTAGATACCTTTCACATTAGCACAACATTCAATTGTTGATAAATCTTGCATTACAATGAAAAAGTATTTGTTATTATGGTAAAACACAAACGTTAGAATATCTTGAAACAAGAAATGTTTGTTTTAGCCACATTTCACAATAACCGGCTCATGCATAATTAAATTGATCATGAAATTGTAATATAAATGTTACCACTCTCCTGAACACATTTATTTTACTCTCCAATTGTGTTCAAACCATATCTTACCAAAAAGCTTACCAAAGCTTACCAAAAATGTGATAAATTGTCATATTCATTTATTATCCTTCGTACTTATCATTCCTGTTATCTTAGGTGAGCTGAAAAGAAACCTACATAGCGAGCATAGCGATAACAAAAACAAAACTATTGACACAATATGAAAGAAATATGGACAATGGCTTTCCATAAAAGAATGGAAAGTCATTCTTCGAAGATCTTCGACATGTGTCTTTTCTTTCTTCGGCTAATGCCCACTGCTGAAAACATAATGGGACACAATAGGGAGCAATGAAATTAAATAAACCCAGGTGCAAGCATCTCACGCGAAATACAAGCCTACCCGAATGAGAAATGTAAGAGCTTGCATTCCTGGCCCTGCCTACTTATATCTAAATCATACACACCAGTGATATATATATGACCTGCCTGCCTATACCTATATTTAAGAAAGAGCAAAGGCACATTCTCTCCAACACACCTCACTCCACGGTACTCAACCATACCACCTGGGCGCAGGACCTAGGGAGATGCGTCCCGGGACGCCTCCGTCACCCAGGTTTATACAACAATCACACAGTATTTGTATACGTACCATTTGTTGAAATCGACTGACAAAATTAACGCACATCGCAGTACTTTTATCAACAATGAATGAATTTATGTGTAAATAGAACAAGTTTGAATTGAATTTTCTACCAAGTTTTGGCTGTAGTTTCTATAATAGCAACACCAGTTGCATTGGCATTACAATTTTATTGGTACTCGCGAAATTTCAAATTAATAAAAATCCACATTTGTATGTTTTCTATGACAATACTCTTTGTTATTATATACGGATTTGGTAAATACGTTCATTTTGTAATTACATAAGTTCAAGAATTGCATACTTGATGCGCATCACAATATACAGGATGGACCACATAACTTGCGCAGCTCTATAATAATCTCTCTATGCTCTATATCAATAATTGCATGATTTAAAGGGACACATTATATGGGGCATTTACTGTTTTCATAGGTGGAGGCGTTTTGGAGATTTGACGATCTATTTTGTTTTTTTTAAATGGAATGATATATTTTTTATATTAAAATATGGAACAATATCTAATTCTGAGTAAAGAGGTATTGACCTTTGTTAATAATTTATGAATAAATTCACTTCATTTCTTGCCAATTTTCTTCACGTGATATCAAATTGGATTTCTGCAGAATAGTGACAATTATCAAGAAACAAAATGAAATTACTGTTTAGTTATTTTTACTCAAAAATCGATATTCTCCGTATTTATATTTATATTTATTTCTTCGTATTTTAACAGAATATCGAATTCTCAGTAAAGAGATTATTATTTATTAACAATTATGAATAAATTCACTTCATTTCTTGCCAATTTTCTTCACGTGATATCAAATTGGATTTCTTTGGAATAGTGACAATTATCAAGAAACAAAATGAAATTACTCTTTAGTTATTTTTACTCAAAAATCGATATTCTTCGTATTTATATTTATATTTATTTCTTCGTATTTTAACAGAATATCGAATTCTCAGTAAAGAGATTATTATTTATTAACAATTATGAATAAATTCACTTCATTTCTTGCCAATTTTCTTCACGTGATATCAAATTGTATTTCTTTGGAATAGTGACAATTATCAAAAAACAAAATGAAATTACTCTTTAGCTATTTTTACTCAAAAATCGATATTCTTCGTACTTATATTTATATTTATTTCTTCATATTTTAACAGAATATCGAATTCTCAGTAAAGAGATTATTATTTATTAACAATTATGAATAAATTCACTTCATTTCGTGCCAATTTTCTTCACGTGATATCAAATTGGATTTCTTTGGAATAGTGACAATTATCAAGAAACAAAATTAAATTAATCTTCAGTTATTTTTACTCAAAAATCGATATTCTCCGTATTTATATTTATATTTATTTCTTCGTATTTTAACAGAATATCGAATTCTCAGTAAAGAGATTATTATTTATTAACAATTATGAATAAATTCACTTCATTTCGTGCCAATTTTCTTCACGTGATATCAAATTGGATTTCTTTGGAATAGTGACAATTATCAAGAAACAAAATGAAATTAATCTTCAGTTATTTTTACTCAAAAATCGATATTCTCCGTATTTATATTTATATTTATTTCTTCGTATTTTAACAGAATATCGAATTCTCAGTAAAGAGATTATTATTTATTAACAATTATGAATAAATTCACTTCATTTCGTGCCAATTTTCTTCACGTGATATCAAATTGGATTTCTTTGGAATAGTGACAATTATCAAGAAACAAAATGAAATTACTCTTTAGCTATTTTTACTCAAAAATCGATATTCTTCGTACTTATATTTATATTTATTTCTTCGTATTTTAACAGAATATCGAATTCTCAGTAAAGAGATTATTATTTATTAACAATTATGAATAAATTCACTTCATTTCGTGCCAATTTTCTTCACGTGATATCAAATTGGATTTCTTTGGAATAGTGACAATTATCAAGAAACAAAATGAAATTAATCTTCAGTTATTTTTACTCAAAAATCGATATTCTCCGTATTTATATTTATATTTATTTCTTCGTATTTTAACAGAATATCGAATTCTCAGTAAAGAGATTATTATTTATTAACAATTATGAATAAATTCACTTCATTTCGTGCCAATTTTCTTCACGTGATATCAAATTGGATTTCTTTGGAATAGTGACAATTATCAAGAAACAAAATGAAATTACTCTTTAGCTATTTTTACTCAAAAATCGATATTCTTCGTACTTATATTTATATTTATTTCTTCGTATTTTAACAGAATATCGAATTCTCAGTAAAGAGATTATTATTTATTAACAATTATGAATAAACTCACTTCATTTCGTGCCAATTTTCTTCACGTGATATCAAATTGGATTTCTTTGGAATAGTGACAATTATCAAGAAACAAAATGAAATTACTCTTTAGCTAATTTTTACTCAAAAATCGATATTCTTCGTACTTATATTTATATTTATTTCTTCGTATTTTAACAGAATATCGAATTCTCAGTAAAGAGATTATTATTTATTAACAATTATGAATAAATTCACTTCATTTCGTGCCAATTTTCTTCACGTGATATCAAATTGGATTTCTTTGGAATAGTGACAATTATCAAGAAACAAAATGAAATTAATCTTCAGTTATTTTTACTCAAAAATCGATATTCTCCGTATTTATATTTATATTTATTTCTTCGTATTTTAACAGAATATCGAATTCTCAGTAAAGAGATTATTATTTATTAACAATTGTGAATAAATTCACTTCATTTCTTGTGAATATTCTTCACGTGATATCAAATTGGATTTCTTTGGAATAATGAAAATTATCAAGAAACAAAATGAAATTTCTCGTTAGCTATTACGTCTGAGTCTCCATTAGGTCAGTACTATTTTACTCAAAAATCGATATTCTTCTTATTTATATGTATATTTATTTCTTCGTATACTATTTAAAATAACAAAGTTGACTTTACGTTGAAAATTACCGAAACGTCTCCACACATAAAAAAAATAAATATAGTACGTAATGTATCAATATTTATTACTCAATAATAATAATAATAATAATTTTATTATGTTATATAAATCCGAAAGAAGGATGGACCGAGAAAGTAACACCGAGAAAGAAACTTGCTCAACACAGTAACATTTCAATCAGTTATCCCACCTTCCAATCATATCTACTTCAATTTTGCTCCATAGCCATTCATAAAATATTTGTTTGAGACAATTGAACATGAAAATCCAAAACATTAATATTCATTATCATTTACATACAATATTCGTTATCATATAACATTAAGTGGTAGATGGAACTTTAAATACAAAGCAAGAATAGATGTATAAATATTGAAAGCAAAATGACCGAAAATGAAGAATGGAATCGTAATTGTATCGAATACAATTTGACGAGTTACAAAGCCACACACTTAATAACACGCCCAATTGTGTTGCAAACCATGTGAACTATTACATGTGTGTGGCATGTAACATTCCACATGGCCCCCCGGCACAATTATGTTTCAACTTTAACATGCAACTAATAGATTATTGAGATTAAAAATTTCAATTGGAATTCTAGAGGATTTTCATTTCTATGCCATTCTCGAAGAGAGCCAGAAACAATTAACGGCTATAACATTCATCTGCAAATTAACGAGGCTTTATGTTATACTCCCTCGGTACATTCTCTTTCGAACAAGTAAAACTTAGCAAGAAAGAAATAATTTACTTGCATTTTATTAATCATTTGGTAACTGAAACCGCGAAATGCTGTACATTTTTTAAGTAGGAGCTACTTTGGAGCAATTGATATATGTACTTTTATATTTTCTCAACACAATCCATGTGGAACCATGCGGATACCGACTATTTTATTAATACACGCGAAATTTCAAATGCAGAAATATATACATGTCTATGTTTTCTATGATAATACTGTCTGTCATTAAATATGAATTTCCTAGATCTATTCATTTCATAATTACATTATAGTTCAAGTTTTGCATACTTGATACACATCTTCATATATTATTATATTTAATTGATATTTAAATATCATTTTATATTAGATTTCATGTGAAAAATAATTTATTTTAACCGACGCACACAGCCACATGTATTTATTAACCCACACACACAGAACCCTAAATGGATGGTACGTCGTGCACGGTGCGTTAACATTTTGTCAGTCGCCAGAAAAACCTTAACACTAAACCGTACCCACCGCCCTTCCTCGTACGACAAACACCTGGGTTGGTCGACGATCCAGGCAAAAAAAAAATGGATACGGGCATAAGAAATGACGTACCTTCATGTGTTAGCTGAAAATCCTGACTAAAAAAATGATTAGCATTCAACGAACGGACTAACAAATTGTTCAATATTTAAATTTCAATGAAATATGCAAGACTTTAGCAAATACATTACATATATTACTTTATATATATCAAAATTACTGCAAATTTGACTCATAAATATGTAAGTAATCAATCATGTTTAAAATTACTACTAATATGGACCTTAGCTGATCCCATCTCGAAGTAACGTGCTTTAAAGTGCGAGTTCTGTGTTATGCTTGGTATTACTTCGAAATCGAAATCAAAACCATCGCGAAATGCCTTCTTGCTCATGAGTAACCAAGTTTTCATGCATGCCCATTCTAAACGGACAATCTTTTCTTTTATCATTTTTTTCATATTTGCAAAAGACTCGACGATACTATAAATATCTACTCTAAAGAAAATATTACCCTTACATGGATATTTGTATAAAATAACATCAATTCAAACATTTGTCGTTTATCAAACTTAAATTCAAATTTATGCTTTATCTGTGAAATCGGAGGGTCATCCGACTTCTACTCTAAATATTAATAACTATCTGTGAAATCGGAGGGTCATCCGACTTCTACTCTAAATATTAATAACCAAACGAGACAAGAAGACCCTAACACCTGAGATAATAAACATACCTATTACACAATATAAATAATTCTTTACTTCACACGAGTCGTATACATCGTTCCATTACACGATTATTATACGTATCCTCGTGGTTCGCTATGCTCGCTTATTTCTAATAAAATATTGTTTCTTTGACTCACACTACCGATACTTTCCAGAATGAATTCGTACAGTAGCGACTCCAGTAGTTCAGCATTTACTTTTACATTCCACGATTCCCAAACTTTGCATAACTTCACTTTCAAATATTTCATAGATAGTACAGTTGAAGTAACAAGTACACTAATCCTGAAACGAATGTTACAATTAGAATTTAAATTTCACTTCTCAAATACTACTATCAATAGTGATTATATTATTATTGCATTCTATTATTTATTAACCATTTAATGACACTCTTGAGTACTTACTTTACGTTTGTATTCCTTTCTGTAGGTAAAAAATGCTGATGATGTACATACGTCATACTTGGTGCACCATATTTAGATACCCTAAAATGTCAAACAATTATTAAGTTAATATACAATAACTACGAATTCTGTAATTTGAATTGATTTTAAACTTTATCATGTACTTACGTTTTCGTTTACGGCTTCAAAATTTTGTTGATGACGTTTTTTGTGAATTAATGCGTTATGGTGCAGTTTGAGTGATATCTGAAATAATATAAAACATCAGATTGTTAATATCACAACTGAAAAATTCCCTTGCTGTAAAAATCACGGTATCCAAAATCCGAGAGAGTGTGAAGGAGTAATAAATCTTACCATGTATCACTTCCACCTGAATGGTATACCAGTGTATACCAGTCTGACTATTATTCGTACTTTCTACTGGGAGAATCTCCTCCTCTGATGATTTTAAAAATTTGTGGTATCTTATTGATTCTCTGAAAAAAACAACTTTATTGGCTAACAAATTATTGGCAAATATTAAAATATTATATATAAAATTGTAAATAAATTACATGATTAAAAAATATAAAGAGCCAAAGGAAAATGTAAAACAAATATTTAGGAATATTAAATTAGTATTTTTTTATTGTCTACTTAACGTAAAACAAGTTAATATTTTGTTACCGAAAATTATTTTAACAAACATATGTATACTATAGGTTGAACTTCCGGCGAAAACCGATTGCTTTAAATTTCTATTCAACTTTCGTTCGAATTTTTTCGCATAAAATTGATGAAATACAATATAATATTTCCAAAAAATTAACGAATGTTCACTTAAAACAAGAAGGGACGAGTCGATGAAAAAAGCTGAATGCAAATATGGCCGTCAATCTTTCGAATTTACTACACGATCCGCGAAGTATTCCGTTACCGAGAAAATGGCACCCCCATGCGCAGAATCACTAACGACCGTTACACGCAATCTCGAATCTTCGATCAGAAACAATTTAAAATATGATACGCAATTGAAACAGTCAATCACGATATTCGACCGAAATTTTGTTTAATAATCGAAAAAAGTTTTACCACATAAACACGAAATAATTAAATATAACTTGCTTCGATGTAATCGTTGCGTCGAACATCTTGCGAAATAGAAAAATGCAAATATGGCCGACAATCTTTCGAATTAACTACGCGATCCACGAAGTATTCCGTTACAGAAAAGATGGCAGCCCTCGCCCCACGCCCCACACGCGTAACCATTGAAGATATCTCGAATCCTCGATCGGAATTAATTTACAATATGATACAAAATTAAAACACTCGCACACGATATTCGGTCGGCATTTTTTTGATGAATTAGAAATTGTAATAACTTACTTTGGTTTAATCGTTGCGTCGAACACCTCGCGGCAGCCATTAGACAAATTGAACGTTGTCGCAAAGACCATTTTATAACGACGCAGGATGCTTTTGCACTATTTTAACAAACAAGAAAGAATACGTAAGAAAATGTTATTCGACAAAAATCACGCCATGAAATACGTTCGAACTAGGAAATCTCCAAAGATGTTCAGAAAAGAATTTCCAACTACGCGGATAATATCATTTACGATTTCGAATAGTGTCCAATAAATACAAAATTATCCAAAAATATCTCACCGTATTCTTAGACATGTTATCTATTATCTGTCGTCATTCACCATAGAACACAAAATGAATAATAAAATAATGGACGAGTCAAACGATCGACGCGAACAAGAGATACCGAAATGGTCGACGTTCGAAGATGAAAGAAAACCGTTGGATGCGCGATTGACCAAAACTGCCCCCCGCGCAGACACCCCCACCCGTTCCGCGGATTTCATTGGTCAACTTGCTTTCTTCTTAATCGTTGTCCAATGATGTGCAAATATGGCCGTCAATCTTTCGAATTTACTACGCGACCCGCGAAGTATTCCGTTACCGAGAAAATGGCACACCCCCCCCCCCCCACACACTCCCAACCTGCGTAACCATTGAAAATCTCTCGAATCCTCGATCAAAATTAATTTACAATATGATACACAATTGAAACAATCACACACGATACTCGATCGATATTTTTTCGAAGAATTAGAAATATTAATGACTTACTTTGTTTTAATCGTTGCGTCGAACACCTCGGGGCAGCCATTAGACAAAAGGCACGTAGCCGCGAAGGCCATTTTTTTAACAATGCAGAATGCTTTTGCACTATATTAACAAACAAGAAAAAAATCTGTAAGAAAATCTTATTCGACAAAAATCAGGCCGTGAAATTCCAACCACGCGGATAACATCAATTACGATTTCGAATTTTGTCTAATAAATATATAATTGTTCAAAAATATCTCACCGTATTCTTAAACCCGTTGTCCATTATCTGTCGTTATTCACCACAGAACGCAAAATGGACAATGAAATATCGGACGAGTTAAACGACCGACGCCAACAAGAGATACCAAAATGATCGACGTTCGATGACGAATGATGACCGTTGGATGCGCGATTGACCACGACCGACCCCTGCGCAGACACCCCCACCCGTTCCGCGGATTTCATTGGTCAACTTGCTTTCTTCTTAATCGTTGTCCAATTATATGCAACTATGACCGCCAATCTGTCGAATTTACTACGCGATCCGAAAAATAGTTCTTTACAGAAAATATTGCACAACCTCCCTCCTCGCGTTTAACCAATGAAAATATGTCGAATACTCGATCAGAATTAATTTAAAACATGCTAAAACTCTGAAACAATTACACACGACATTTTTCCTTGAATGATGTAATTCGATTAATTTTACTACGCGATCTGTAAAGTAGTTCCTTCCTATGAAAGAAACGCGACCCCCCATTCGCACAACCACTAATAATCATCGTTGAACGCAATCTCGAATCTTCGATCAGAATTAATTTAAAATATGATACACAATTGAAACAATCACACACGATACTCGATCGATATTTTTTCGAAGAATTAGAAATATTAATGACTTACTTTGTTTTAATCGTTGCGTCGAACACCTCGTGATGACCATTAGACAAAAGGCACGCGGTCGCAAAAGTTACTTTCTTAACACTGCCGTTGATTGTGCACTGCATTATCATAAAAAGGAAAAATATGTTAGAACAAACCGGTCGACAAAAATCACGCCGCGAAATACCTTCGTACTAGAAAATCTCTAATGATGGTTAAAACAATATTTCCTATCACGCGAATAATAGCAATAACGATTTTTAATTTTTTCTACATAACGTATAAAATGATACGAAAGTATTTTACCGTATTCTGGCATCTGCAACGTCTTTCGCCTGTTGTTATTTGGCACAGAACACAGAACACACAACGAACAATAAAATACTGCTATAGGTTAACGACTGACACGAAGTAAAACAATACGGTGACCGACGTTCGAAGTCGAATGAGAGCATTCCATAGGCCACGCGGCAAGGAGCAGCCCCCTACGAGTAGCCCCCACCTGTTGCACGGATTCCGTTGGAACATCTTATAATGAGAAGTTAGGTGAAGTTCAGTCGCAAGATTACGTCAGAGACACATAGTTTAGTAACTAATAGGGACATCCTTTTAAACTCCAGATTGGTGTGCAGGGACAAAGGCGCACGTGCATGCATTTTCTGTAGTTGGCGACAACGGCCGCCGCCAAAAGATAAAAGCGAATCCGAGTCTCGTCGAGATCGTTCGACGATTTCGTGGCTCGACGATATCGCTAAGTATAATTATCTGCTGGTGTTGTATTTCAACTGCGCTTAAAGAGAGATGAATATACTTTTCGGCTACTAACATACGTATATGTATAGTGCATGATCGTTCTCGTACACGCGATTGAACAATAACGTGCACACATACTGAATCACAGATCTGGTAAAAAGCCAGTGTTTTCGAATTCGCTTTTATCTTTTGGCGGCGGCCGTTGTCGCCACCTACAGAAAATGCATGCACGTGCGCCTTTGTCCCTGCATGGAGTTTAAAAGGATGTCCCTATTAGTTACTAAACTGTTTGTCTCTGACGTAATCTTGCGACTTAACTTCACCTAACTTCTCATTATAAGATGTTCCAACGGAATCCGTGCAACAGGTGGGGGCTACTCGTAGGGGGCTGCTCCTTGCCGCGTGGTCTATGGAATGCTCTCATTCGACTTCGAACGTCGGTCACCGTATTGTTTTACTTCGTGTCAGTCGTTAACCTATAGCAGTATTTTATTGTTCGTTGTGTGTTCTGTGTTCTGTGCCAAATAACAACAGGCGAAAGACGTTGCAGATGCCAGAATACGGTAAAATACTTTCGTATCATTTTATACGTTGTGTAGAAAAAATTAAAAATCGTAATTGCTATTATTCGCGTGATAGGAAATACTCTTCTAACCATCATTAGAGATTTTCTAGTACGAAGGTATTTCGCGGCGTGATTTTTGTCGACCGGTTTGTTCTAACATATTTTTCCTTTTTATGATAATGCAGTGCACAATCAACGGCAGTGTTAAGAAAGTAACTTTTGCGACCGCGTGCCTTTTGTCTAATGGTCATCACGAGGTGTTCGACGCAACGATTAAAACAAAGTAAGTCATTAATATTTCTAATTCTTCGAAAAAATATCGATCGAGTATCGTGTGTGATTGTTTCAATTGTGTATCATATTTTAAATTAATTCTTATCGAAGATTCGAGATTGTGTTCAACGATGATTATTAGTGGTTGTGCGCATGGGGGTTCGCGTTTCTTTTTTAGTAAAGAATTACTTTGCGGATTGCGTAATAAAATGACGGCCATATTTGCATTTAGCTTTTTTCATCGACGCGTTCCTCCTTGTTTTAAGTGAACATTCGTTAATTTTTTGGAAATATTATATTGTATTTCATCAATTTTATGCGAAAAAATTCGAACGAAAGTTGAATAGAATTTTAAAGCAATCGGTTTTCGCCTGAAGTTCAACCTATGTATATATATGTATATGTTTGTTAAAATAATTTTCGGTAACAAAATATTAACTTGTTTTACGTTAAGTAGACAAGAAAAAAATACTAATTTAATATTCCTAAATATTTGTTTTACATTTTCCTTTGGCTCTTTATATTTTTTAATCATGTAATTTATTTACAATTTTATATATAATATTTTAATATTTGCCAATAATTTGTTAGCCAATAAAGTTGTTTTTTTCAGAGAATCAATAAGATACCACAAATTTTTAAAATCATCAGAGGAAGAGATTCTCCCAGTAGAAAGTACGAATAATAGTCAGACTGGTATACACTGGTATACCATTCAGGTGGAAGTGATACATGGTAAGATTTATTACTTCTCCACACTCTCTCTGATTTTGGATACCGTGATTTTTACAGCAAGGGAATTTTTCAGTTGTGATATTAACAATCTGATGTTTTATATTATTTCAGATATCACTCAAACTGCACCATAACGCATTAATTCACAAAAAACGTCATCAACAAAATTTTGAAGCCGTAAACGAAAACGTAAGTACATGAGAAAGTTTAAAATCAATTCAAATTACAGAATTCGTAGTTATTGTATATTAACTTAATAATTGTTTGACATTTTAGGGTATCTAAATAAGATGCACCAAGTATGAAATACATCATCAGCATTTTTTACCTAGAGAAAAGTATACAAAAAATGTTGTTTAATATGTAATAGAGTGTAATATTAACTTAATAATGGTTTTATTTTATAAGGTATCTAAATAAGTTGCATTAAGTATGAAGTAGCTACATCATTAGTACTTTCTACCTACAGTAAAGAATAGGAAAATAAAGTAAGTACTCAAGAGTGTCATAATATGGTTAGTAAAAGATAAAATGCATTAATAAATTAACGATGTTTTTATATTTTAGGGTATATGGGTAAATGCGTAGTGGGTGTACGTAGCAGAAAGTTTAGGAGATTTCAATGCTCGGTTAGACAATACATACATATCAGAACGTTCAGGTGATATCAATGCGTGATAAGAGAATGTATCAGTACCTACGTGTTCCGGTGATTTCGATGCCTGATTCTATTCTTATCGTTGGATGCAAAGTGTTTGAGCAATTTCAATGCGCGAATTTTAGTTGTAGATGTAACGAAATGGAGTAAAATTCTTTCTGTCTCGTATATTCTGTGTACAGTATTTTCTCTATATAAGCTCGGAACTCGTCCACGATATAGGCAAATATCATATCCCCTCTACTTATCCCCACTGCGTACCGTTAGAACTAAGCACTCGCTGTATCGGCGAGTATGCCTTCCTATGGGCGGTTCCCCAAGATAGCGGCGCGCTTGACGGTCGGTCGTCGAACATTGTCATACGATACGGGCTCAAATTACTAAGGCAACACTAGTGCAATAATACAAATTTTTTATTTTTCCTTTTCTTGTTTTGAAACTTTTAACATGTCTGTGACAGTTTTCTGATTTAACTAAGATCAAGTACAACATAATTTTTATTATTGTTTTTCATAAATTATAATATACATTTGACCTTTCTTTAAAGTGTATCCTCATCTGAAAAAAGGAATTATAATTTAATTGACCTATCATTTATTTGCCGAAATCGTGAGACAACTCAGAGTAAAATAAGTTGGTTAAACAGTTCAAATTCGCAAGTTGTATCTTTTTGAGTCATATCACTATTGCAGTAAACGAGCGATACATACATATATGTACTGAAGTTATGACACGATTTAACTAGTACATATACAATATTAAATCAACAACGAAATTTATCTTTATTTTTGTTCTTCCTTTTTTCGAACTTCATCAACATATTCGTGACAGTTTTCTGATTAAAATGACACCAAATACGATATACAATTTAGGTCCTATTTACTAACGCAATAAGAAATCAAAGGCATGCATCGTTCAAGTGACTCCACGTCGGCTGTATCGAAACACAGGCGATGTTTACGCGAGCCTATACAGAATCAGTATTTCATTCTGCGACCTCTACCAAGAGAGGTAGAAGTCAGAATTAGAACACCGATTTCGTATAGGCTCGCATAAACATCGCCTGTGTTTCGTTACAGCCGACCCGAAGCGAAGGAAGCGATAGCAAATTCGGCGATGCTCGGCCGCTCAGTCCCTCTTTGTCATATGCTCGCTGTTCTTTTTTATACTCGCCGCCTCCAGTAGGCGTCAACAAAGTATCAAGAATCGTTTCTCGTCCACGATACAGCCGAGCGTTGAGCCCCGAGAGCGTCGCTTCTATAGAGACAATACTGTACTTAGAAGAGTTACCGTCGAAAAGGTTGTCGAATTGCATCGTCACCCGAGCCGGGGGGAGTTTCGTTGTAGGATTATCGAGGTGTTGCAGTACGCTTACACCTTCTGCGTGGAAAATTAACAGTCAATAGATATAAACGGTACAGGGCATTCTTCCATCAATTTTTCTGTGAGATTTGCGAAACGAACACGAAGAGGGTAACTGTTCTGAGGACTTGTGCAATATAAATTGATTATTCAGAGTCTGGAAAAGGTAGCAGGAAACGGGCCAGCCGGTCTATTGGGCAAAGACAGATGGCACTTGGGCGGGTAGACGATCGCTCGTTTACGCTTCTAGCGATCGTACCTTCGTATCCGTGGCCCTAACGAACTCACCGAACGGGGAAACTCGCGTTTTCGAGCAGAGAAATCGTCGTCCTCCGAGAAGAGGTTCGTTCCGCGAATTGGTTTTCTGGAGACTTCCCGCGGCGGTGAGGGAGAGAAACGATATTGCAGCGGCATGACGACGATCGGAGCAAGCGATCCGTGGACCCGTACCGATATTACGAACAGTTTCGCGGCATCAAGGCCGCCTCCTTACCCGAGATCTTGTCTCACGATGACTCACGCCTAGGCTGCCTCCTGCCTCGCCGACTTTCTGCCTTCCTTCTTCACCGCGTACCTCGAGCCACGCTCGCAAAGAACGACGGGTAAATAGAGGCCGATCCCGACCGACGGAGAAAAAGTGAGAGCGGTTCTTGCTAAGCTTACACGTTTAACATAGTTTATAGACACATCGTGCCGCGCTCACCACCGTAGATCCTCGCAGTTAGATCGATTATGAAACTCGACCGACCTGTATTCGAGGGTGGGGGGAGGAAGCACGGATACTGGGGGAATTCGATCCGAGAAAATTGTCTCTGGGACCTCCGGGAGGTCGGGGATCACCTTTTAGAGAAATCAACACTGTTTTAGAAGCAATACCTATATTCGGGTAAACCTTCCTTCGTCGAGTCGAAACACAATTGTCACGGTACTCTTTATGGAGCCATTTTTAACACTAGATGAATCAATTTTTACGAAAGGATTTAGAATCGAGTGATTTATGAGTTTACATCATTACAAAATATTCAAAATGGAGGGTGGTGAAAATGAGATTACTATATACCAGACGAATCTCTGAGATCGTTCGTGAACCAAAACTAGCTTCACTCGAGTCCCAGGCTCTCGGTCCCTTGGGGGAAAATCTTTTAAAAATCGTTCAGAATCTGCTAGTTCCCCGCGTGCACGGCAACCCGCTGCCAAACCGCGTCGCGTTTCGCCTCATTTGTCGCATCGGCGCGAAGGGTCGCGGTCATAATGGCACTTGACTCGGAACCCGGGGGGACTCGGAGCGAGTGCCAATTATCGCTCCTCCGTCCTGACGAACGTTCCCTCTCTCTCTCTCGCTCTTCTTCGTTGCTCCTTTTATTTCGATTTAACGGTACGAGCCGCGAAGGTAGCTCGCCGCAGCCTCGTGTATCCATTAATCGAGCGCGGAATGCGAAAAGTCACGCTCCGGGAAAAGGAAGGCGGCGGTTTCTTAAAATACACTCGGGTAATTGAAGGGCACCGATCTGCAAGAAACCAGAGTCGCCAACCCGTTTTTTCTCCACGCAACGATCCTGATCGTTAGTTGGATGAAAACCACCGACGAGAGACCCTCCACTGCGCCATCGCGAGCTTACATTTTCTAGGGGGGTATCGTCGAGGCGTTCCCTAGCTACGATCCAGCAGGTTTCGGGGCCTAGAATCTTTAGAATTTCTACTTAATAATTTGAGAACGTTTTTTGATTCGAGGTGGATGTGTCCAATTTCTTTAATGCTCTTAATATCTCAGAAGTTGTTTCGTACAGAGATATCAGGCGATACAAATACTTCTCTTGTTGGTTAGGAAAAAATCAGTTTACTAATTAAATTTGAGAATCACTGGTACAAACTTTATAATGGAGCACGACGAGAGCAGTTGGGTTTGCTACTTCTAAAAAGTGAAACGGTATAGATCGGGAGCCTAGCCCCGTTCGAGCACTCTCGTAACCCTTTAGTAAGTTGAGCTACTCTCAGGGCATATAAGACACTTTCGAATAATCTCTGCATCGCCCAGTGCGTCGAAACCGAGGGTTATGCTTGTCTCGGAAATTACATATGTTAGACGTGCGTAGAGTAACGAGTAAACTCCGAGGAAAAACATTGAAATTTAATAGATATCAGAGTTAGTTTAAGTTGGGTTTTATCACGACTCTCTAGTAACTTCTAAACAGTTTCTCGATTCGATTCGCTGAGGAATATTCACCAGTGCCTATATTCAGGGATTTACGATGTTCTTGATCGCTGTAACGGATACTTAAATGATCGGAAACGTGTAACTTGGCGCAGCATAATGAGCATCCAGACCTTTTTGCCTGTTCCGTTCGGTGACTTTGACGTAAGCTATAATGTACCAAACATGGTTTTTTGCTCCCGCGAGATTGCTTGATTATACGGTGTTTGCCGACTGTTGAGCGAAAGTAGAGTTCTATTGCATATTAATATTTGTTTCGATAAATAAGGATGATCGTGAGTGGATTCGCGAACCCGCAATATTTCATTCTAATCAGCTGTTGATGATTTTTAGGGTTACATGACCCCTCAATTTCTGACGCTATTTTTACCCCTTCACACTATTCAATTTTAAAGTCACGTTATACTAAACCTGTCTCGAAGGTGATAAGTATAATAGAATTATTTGTTCGTAGTCTGCGATATACAGAGTGCTCCAAAATAAGTGTCCAGATTTTGCAGAATAATATTAGCGTGTACATTTTTAATATAGAATTCGATCCAGTAAAATTGATTTCATTTTTACTTTTCGTATTAAAAATATCGATTCGAGCCCTAGGAGGATAGATATTGAAAATTCAGATGATCGATAAACGTTGGGAGTAAAAATATACGAGCAAACGTAACACGGAAGAGAGCTCGAGTGTACAGACTTTTATTTGAGTTTGTTTAACAGCAGGTACGTCTCGGTATCGTGTACGCGTTATCACGTGCTGACGCGTTATGTCAGAATGGCGCGCGCCAGCCTTAATGCCTTTCAATGTGACTTTTAGCTACCAGGTATGTAAACCGCAGCATGAATTTATGTGCCACTAATTTTTACGCTCGTTAAAAATATTTCATCGCGCTGCCTTTCCACCGTCGCAGCCACTTCTGCGAAACCCCAAAGCGCGAACAGCGTGAATACGGACGACGAACGCGACTGATTTACTGGAATTTTTGCAGATATTCGCCGCGACAATACTATTTTAACCGACCGCGATCGATTAATTTAACACATTCTTTACACCACTGGCTGTGTCAATATTTTGTCAGGCATTTCTTTAATTTAATTATTCATTTTTCAAAGCATTTTTCAGGCTATATTGCCTCCCAAACAAATTTAATATTTACAAGCACGTGCTATTTATTACTTTAAACAGTATTTTATCTTCCATGAAACTAGCAGTGCATTTTTTCTTTGTTAACAAGTGATTATATTTTAGATAAGGCCGGAGGATCGTTCCGAGAACCGGCGGGGATAGCGACCGGCCAATTTCCAAGTCAAACGACCATTTTCCAAGGCATAAAGAACGTGGCTCGATTATTAGAATCACCTTACTTGCACCCACAGTAAGGATCTTATATTTCACTTATAAATAAAGAGTATAAAAAGAGTACAGTTTACTGTACACCGGTCGTACAAAGACTGGGTATGTAACTATTGTATACCATAATACGATTGAACAAATGGCTAATAAATTACTATCAAAAGCTCGAGTTTAACATCTAAAATTTATGTTATATCCTGTCCAATTCACGCTAGGCCTTATCCTTTGTCCTGTGGGGCCCCATACTCGATCGACAAAGAAGTTCTCCGGCGGTGCAGAGCGAGAAAAGGCAAAAAGGGCGAGCGCGTCGGCTATGTCGTGCTGCAATGATTTGACGCGGAACAGCGTTGGTACCCGGCGGACGAGTCATCGAAGCCGTCCTTCGCTCGCCGCTGACCGCGTGACTAATTTTAAGAATCGCTCGCGATTCTTTTGGCCGATGTGGAGGACACGGTGAACCCGGTCCGAGGGAATGGAGAGGGCCGAGCGCACCGCGGTCCTTAGGACTCCCCTAGATGGCTGGATTTTTTCTGCGGGATCACCTCCGGAGGCCGAGAACGGATCACCTGGCAAGGATATACTTCCTATTAGCGCCACCGTGGCCGGCCCGTATATGGCTTAAGGCGTACCCGCGCGGGTCAACCGGTCGCAGCCGGGCTCGCCTGTTGCTTGTTGCCGGCGCTCAACGGCCGAAGGTCACTTCCGAAATATCCGCCGCGAAGAGAGAAGTCTCTGCGAAATGGAACACGTCTGGAGTTCGCGAGTGATGAGACGCTGCGCCACGGGCGCCTTGGCGCTTCGACTTTTAAAAATATCACGACGGAACCTCGCCTTCGTTGCATGACCACGCTTGTACAACCACTTAACACCTTACACGACGGTTGCTTTATTCGTACACTCTAATCACGCCGAGTTTGAGCAACCGTAGTATCTTATTAAACGTACGCGATATTCGGAATTGCTGGATCTCGGTACCAACTCTATTTCTTTCTTAACCCTCAAGTGAACTCTCTATCTCAACTAAATTATTTTACTTTAATGTTGACTTTTACTAAATTGCTAAATGGAAATCAAGTTTCCTTTAAACCATTTAAAAAATAATGAACTAATAGAATTGGCGTGTATTATATGTAATACTATAATCCATTTAAGGGTTAAAAGAACAGCCTAGGCTCAATCAAATGATCCAAACAAACTATTACTTAAAACTCAACTCAATATTGCTACATACAATATATGTATACTTGCAGATCCAGTAATTACTCAAACATGGTATTTAGTTCAAAGTCTGAGGACTTCTAGGATCCTATCTTGAACCCTAGCGTCCACAGCCTTTCAGTGTCGTTATAATAATTTATTTGGGTCGATTGTAATTGCTGTTTTTTAGTATTAACTCCGATTAAAATATTTGTTTCGAAAAACGTGATTTCTAAAAGCCCTTTGACACGATTAAAGATAATAGCTTTTAAATTTAATTCCAGGTAAATGTGGATCAAAGATTTGTGGAACGATAACATTGACCCGGGACAAGCGGAGCATAAGGAAACAAGTTATTCATTAACACCCGTGTTCCTCGGTATCGCGACAGCTGGCACGTTATAAAAAATGGCTGTTCCGCTGGCTCATGAAATTCTATGAGATTTCTTTATTCCTCGTCGAACAGGGATATCTATAATGGTAAACTAGTTGGAATCGTTAAGAGCGTTCGGTTGCCCTTACATAGGTGTCCTGAGAACTGTCCGACTGCGTTACCGCCTCAGTAACTGCCACTTTGTTGGGTGTTTGCACCCACAGATCTTGTAGTTACACTATTTATATCGATCCCCGGCGTTTTTTCTTGAGCCATATTAGGAACGACCGGCAGCATAACGTACCGCGGACTAATTTGAAATCGCCATGCGCGGCGAGATGCAAAACAGACCTATCGATCGAAGAGATTTATAAAATCTGACGATCGCGCGTTCGTCGCGGGCCCGTTGCCCGAGCTCCGTATAATTTTTAGGTTACAAAATTGTAAAAACAGGCGCATTTAATTGGTCAATCGTATAATTCTTGTCGATTAATCGCTATTAGGTTCTAAACTAGGCATTCGTTCGATACAGTCACAGACTTCCTAGAAATTTAATTGAGATTTAACCCCGGCCTAATATAGAAATAGCCACGGTTAACGAGACCTAAAACGAGCGTGACACGAGCCTAATCAACACCTGACGCAACTGGACGAGAATCTTATCCATATTAACCAAGTCCTATAAAGAGATTACCTGGAATCGATTCGTTTCGTCTGGTCTTAATTCGATCGCTGTGAATCCTCGCGAGACTCTGCACAGATCTCGATTTACCCAGTTGTACTCTGATCTCGGTCAAACTTAAACGAAATTAATTGAAGTTTTTTATTTTTCTATTTCGAAAGTAAGAACGTTGCAAGTGACTGATCGCGCGGAGCGATCGAATCGATCGGAACGCATGCGATTCACATTGAACTCGATCCCGCAGATAGTCTCTTATTCTCTCTATGAACACGCGGAGATCCACGAAAGATACAAGCCGCGGCTGACGAGACGTCACGGGGATTCTAAAGGCTCGCTCGTTCCGGGTTGAAAATAATCGAGCACGGTCGCACGAACTCTCGACCTGCGGCGTATGCGAGCGAACCAAAAGGAGAACAACAAAAAGGAGTGCAAAGTGCGACTTCGCATACCAGCTGGCCGTGTCGAAGCGTGCCGGAAGAGCTTCGAGGGTCCTTTGGTTCGCCCCGCAAATGTCGACTCTCGGGGCCGTCGATGAAAGCGGCTTCGATTTGCCGGTCGAACGAATCGATTATCAGCGACGACTTCCGTGATCCGTAGGTCCAAAATGTCATCTAGTAATACATGCTTAGAGTTCCGCTCTCCGTAACCTTCTTGCACTTTTTCAATATGCCAAACAAAGATTATTCAATTCTGTAAGAAGTGTGTATGCATGTGGACCGTTATCGTTGGTGTCGATGGAAGTATTTAGGCTTGGAAAAATTAATAAAAAAATTATTTCGTATTCCCCAAAGGATAGCTAAGTTAGATGTAACATTTCCTTAGAAAATTGAACCATTTTTCTTAATTTTTTTTATCATTCGCATAAGACTCCCCCCTTAGCACAGTTCCCTGTGCGTATCTCGTTCATTCCGCGTACTCTCTTAACCGTGAAGCAATAAAGTCACCCGAGAGCTGATCAAAAAGAAGCCAGCAACGTCCAGGCACACCGGTACACGGTCCACCTAATTAACATACTCCCGAACGAGAGCGATTTAATATCTTCTTTTAGCCGTGGTCCGGGTGACACGAGGCTATACGACCGGTCCGCGTTTCCACTTGTCGCCGTGCCGCGCTGGTAACAAATCAACGACAAAGTAAAAACGTCAATGGTCCGCGGTAAGGCGGGTTACCGAATGATCCTGTTTGCAAACAAGTTTTTCCATGTCGGGACGTGGCGTTCCATGGGCGAGTCTCTCCCAGTATCCCTTCGCTAGTTTCGTCGCTGCCTCTCTGTTGTCGTCTCGTCCTTTTGTCCGTTTGACAGATCTTTTAAAGCTAGTTAGTCTCGACGCAGAGGATTATAGACTTCTACGGCAACTCTATTATTCTGGAAGTCATTTAAATTTAACATCTTTTCTAATTTAATTTTCGGTTCATCTTCGTTTTACGCGCCAATTTCTCAACGCTTAAACTGAAAATCGACGGTCTCCGTTTAGGAAGCAATCCGCGAAGCCCAGACGTTACGAAGTTTCGCGTTCCCCTCGCTCGAAAGCATAAATCTCCGGAACGATCGCTTTCGGAGTGTCCCGTTCTTCTTCCCTCGGCGCGAAAGCCCGTTCTCCGCGGGCGTAATAAAAATTTTACGATAACTCGGCTCGTTAGCGTGATTTTTTACGATTTACAGAATCGTCCCGCCACCTCGACGATACGCTTCTGATTTCCGAATTGTTGCCAAGGTAATTTGTCGAAGGACTTCCATAACTGGTAATATACTCATAAATCTTTCTTACCCGGGGAATCAAAAAAAATCATCAAGATTCGTTTTATTCTTTGTAATTTCGTTCGAAACGTGCCGTAATGAATAATTGGACGGGAAGTTCCGGGTACCGCGGCGCAGAAATTCGCGTCCCGATCGGATTCCTCTTTCCTCGAATCGCTTGACCCTCGCGAGAACTAATTCTAGGCAAGATTAAAGCGCCGAGCGAGCCGCTGGGAGCCTTAATACGGCGCGACACGAGGACTGCGTCCGAAAATGGCTACCCCAAGGTTCCTCACTTCCGCGTGTACCTACCATTTTTTGTCCCCCGTGCCTCTTGATCCTCCCGTTCCGCGGAGTTTCTCGCGTTTTCGCGCCCGTCATCGTGCGAATCGCCTTGCAGACGTGGGGCCTTCGACTGCCATATACGAGCTTACCGGCGCCAACACGACGAAGACGCCTTCCCGCGGGCCGTGTCATCGTGCCGCGATGACGATTCAACTCGATTTAATCGAGACGCGACGCCCGGGCGCAGAAATAGACCAGCGAACTTTAATCTGCCTTCTGAGCTACCCATTAGCATCGGTTCCACCTGCCATACTTTCTGTTGCTCGATCAGCCATCCGTTGGGAGTTGTTCCTCGAATACCAAATTTCACGATACACCTTATTGCAACGATAAGAAATATCTAGACGTTTCAGAGTCTCAGACTAAATACCAAGCAGTTTCTCACAGACGCGTTGCCAGAAGGCAGCCGTGTCTGCCCCACTCCGTCAGATTTTCTACGAACAGAGTTCCCATTCCTCAGCCATGCTGATCGCGCTTGGCATTCTTTCTTCACTCCCAGAGTAAACTTTTGTCGCATAGATGGTTAAATATAGGATGACGAATCAAGCGGCCTCCGCTTTTCAAACTCCAAAAGCGAGTGACGACGATTACGAACAATAATATATTGGGGATTGCCGTAGGATTTATTTACGAACGGTGATTTTCACGCGCCCCGGATCAATCCCTGAAAGACCATACACACTTGTAGCGGCCTGGCAACCATGACTGAGTCATTTGTCGAAGCGAGACGCGAGACTGGTTGCACGCGACGGATTTGCGTGCGAGAGAAGTGGTCGCCGCGTATCGAAACCGTACCGCCTCGGCGTTGCTACTTGTTCCGCGGGCACGTGATTGTATTTATTATCCGGAATATCGGGAAATAAATATCGCTTAACGAGATCGAGGCGTGCCTATCTGCGCGTCACTCGGCACCGCATACATCATCGATGTCAATCAAAGCGTAGCACGGCAGTCGGGATCGAGTGCATGCAAATAATCGCTGATACCGCGGACGGTTAATTAACAAACACGACAGGGAGTGGACGTGTAACCGCGGACGTGTCGTGGAAATCAATTTTTTTTCCGCGCCGTGCTCACGCTGAACTTGTAGCAATGAGATTAGTCCGTGTAGACGTAGAATTAGATAGATAAATATGCACACACGCTTGTTAGCAACTTTACGTGTAATCGATGAAGGATATCGGCTGCCTTGAAAAGAAGTGATTTAATAGTTCTATCCGAGTACCCAGAGTATGTTGAGTCTGAGGATAAAGATTAAAGTTAAGAAGAATTGATGGGGTCCCAATACGTCCAGGTTGAACTTGTTGACAGGATGGCTGGACGTTCGGAACTAGGTGGCAGGTACAGTTAAGATAGACCAGGATTTAAGTATTCATGCAGGAATCAGCGTTTAGATCTGGGTTGGTCCGAACTATTAGACTGAACTAGGTGGCGGGTACAGTTACACCAGGTTCGGATTAAAGTATTCGTGCAAAAATCAAATCTTGGTGTTTAGATCTGGGTTAGATCTGAACTATTGGATTGAATTGGGCTAAATCAGGTCTGGGTTAAAGGCTAATTCGAACTAGTTAAACTAAAATTGTCTTAGGAAATATTCGAATAGATCTAACTTATCTTTCTCCTAAGTAGACATCTTGGTTTCGATCGAGTTGGTCCAGCGCTTAGAGTGTACTGGGTTGGCTATGCTCGTGCACTTGTCTTTCAAAGTACTCGGTGCAGGTTTCGATACCGTTCACATTCATCTTAATCCTACCCCTACTCGTGACCGAGCGGTGTTCCGGGTCAGCCTAAAAAATGAATCGAATCAGCTTCCTACGATCAGCGGGGAACCTGTTATTAGCACACCGTGGTCCATAGAGAACTGGGTCTCTGTCTTCCCCACGTTCGATGTCGACATCCGGCCTCCGGTAACTAGATTACGATACACTTCTGATCGGTTGCCTAAAAATTCAAATCCCGGCGTGGGCAGGTCGCGTTAGCGGTTCTTCGTCAGAACGTAATCTGTAAGCACCGGCATTCGCCATTGTTCCGTCTGTCAATTCTAATTGCGCGAGCGACGCCAACGATATTCATTGAAATCTCGCTCGCTGCCTCCGCGCGCCGCGCCGCGTCCCCACGGAACGCGTGGTAGACGCCGAGGTGTATTAATCATTTTCAGGCACCTGGCGAAGAAATTGCTGGGCTCGCGATGAATTTCACCGTGCCCCGAACACGACCCACCGCGACTACTCGCGTGCTTCATTCTGCCACTCTTGTTTGCCTTCTCGAGCGATTAGCTTGTAACTTACGAGCTGCGGTAGTCCCTCGAATCTTTGGCCAGGTTGGCTTCTTCGTTAGGTGCATCTGCTCCAACTGGAATTAAATTATTTGTAAATGGTTATTATATTGGCAAAATAAAAGAGGAATGGATTTGTCATTACTTACGACTATTGTATCACACTTTTGGGTTCTAGGTTGGGTATGCATCGGTACAGTTAAATTCGAATTAGCTCCCAAAGACGAAGGTTTGAAGCCTCGTGACCAGCGTGTTTCGATAATTGGCTATTGAGATTAAATATAATGAGCATTGAAACTAAACTGAATGTAAGTGAATCACACGTATGAAGGTAAACGCGTAAATTGTATGTACTCATGCAAAAAGAGTGTAATGAATTGCGCGGTCTTATTTGGTCACTTCTCTGTAGCCTTGCCGCGCGACGTGCAAAGCTTCCATCGAGGTACTGCAATTTACCGCGTCATCAATAATGCGCGTAAAGGTTTATTATAAACATGTGTCGACGCGTACTGGTGATGATTATTATTAATAATCATCCTCCATTAATCCGTGTCTTTTTATTAAATTACATATCGTATCTTGTCGATTGAAACAACCATCTTTTAAGTGTGCCTGTGTTAAGGATTACTAGAGCGAAGGTGGGGATTGCTATTAATCAGTATCAACGGCTGACCTACATTCTTAAAATACGAGCACAAGACAGGGTTTTAATCTTCAAACATTATCACTAAAAATTGCTATTCATTAATCGAAGTTTAATTTAATTTTTGGATCCTGCTACATTTAGCCAAGCTACTTTTTCGAGGTTCAAAATATACAAGGCGAACAAAAATAAAACAATTTCTAAGAGATTTTAAGATCGAATATCTCGTGTTAAAGTAAATATTTTATTTTATTTTACGAGAAACTTAATGGCCCAATTGCCTATCGTTATATCGCCGAAAGATTGGTGTCTTTTAGCTTCCCGTCGCTCTCTCTTCCGATTTCGATTCAATAGGCGTCCCCATGTTGTTTTCCACGGGTTCAGCCTTCCGTATCTCGTCGTGCGACCACTTTCTCGACGAGGCTCGTCCCGAAGGCTCCTTTAGCGGCTCGTTGTCCGAGTCTGAAGAACTGACGCCACTTCTGCCGTTCAGACAGAGTCGCGAACCGCGCCATTAACTTCTCATTAGCGTCGCGGCGCGGCCACGACGCCGACGCTTTCCACGAAACCCAGGGGCCCCGGCCATGCGTTTTCGCGACGAGATAGCCGATGTCAACATTTTAATTGGAAGGTCGTGAACTCGCCAACCCTACTCCCTTGACACGTGGTTTATTAACGCGTTAGATAATATCGGAACTTCCTGCCACGGCGTCCCGTTAATTGCAGCAATCCCCGCTTTCAAACGACAGTTTTTTTAAACCAGATTCGAGCCACGGAAATATCTACTATTTATTCATATTTTATCTGCATGTTGTGTTTCAAGAAAAAAAAAGAGGAGTCGAGAAATGGCCATTTTGGGGAATTTATTCCAAGTAAACGGTGCAATCGACGGGTACGAGATTTTTACTATTTATTAAATATGCTTGCTTTTGTGTCGACAAAATAAATATCGATTCAATTATTAATTGAAAAAGAGCAGTGCCTCGATATTGATAAGATTGTAATGGTTTGCGAAGGGTTGAAAAATAGATTTGCAAGGGATAATAAATCAATTTTGTTATTTCTGCAGGAGATTAGATTTCATTTTCATTTCGGTCCTTTCCGTGTCATCCGTCGCGCCATAAAGATCGAAACGGCAAAAGAACGATTAGTCTTGTCGCGCGTTACAGTTCCATTTAAACGAGAGACACCTAATATAGCCGAGGGTCTTTCTCATCGGAGACGTGCCATTCACGAGTTACGTTCTCCCTTCGTTCAGCTTCTTCATTGTAAATTCATGAGTGGTAAAGGAATGGCCCGCCAGGTTGTCAGGTAACACGATCGGTGGTTGTTTGCGATTTCGTGGGCCTTCGGTCGTGCAAGGACCCCCAAGGTTACCTGTTCCATCGATGTATGGTGTAAGAATGTATTTTAAAAGGAATACAAATGCGAACCCGACTAATGTATAAAGATATATATTTTTGAAAACACGAGCCAGAAAATACGCAATGATTGTCGAGGTTCTTTCCCAACGCAACAGTTAGCGAAAATTGACTTTCCTTTTTCCAAACAAAGGCCTTTTTCGCGGTGGCACGTTGCAACGTCCTCGAGAGCCTTGAATTTATGGCCCCACGTCGTCGAAGTCATCGGGCCCGGCGCATATGGGCCCCCATGACCTAAACAAAGCCGAGAGCCTTCCTCCGGGGACGGTCAGCTTTAGTTTTTCTTATAATGGCATACACGTAACCCACTCTAAGCCTCATCCTTTATAACCTGTCAACCACGGCCCTGACAGTCTCTGGCCCACAAAGAACTCTATGACCTTTTGTTTTCTGAACACTCGTCACGATGCGTCCGGAATCTCGAAACTCTTTAGAATTTTTAGTTTATCCTTGCATCTTGTGCGACGTCCGCGTTGCAAACGTAAATTCTTTTCAAGCAAAATTGTCTCTGAAAGGGGTTAGGATTGTCTGGCAAACTAGGTCTTCCAAATATAGAATAAAACAGGCCACGAATTCTAATACGAAAGCATAGTAATTGATTTTCGTTCACGGGCATCCCACGTTACCCGGAAGCGACATCTCGATCGACGAACGCGCGGGAAAAGCACCGTTGGGCGGGGCCGCATCGAAAGGTGTGGGTGGTGGTGGAATAAAAACAGCTAAAATAGTCGGCATAGTTTACTGGCTATCCGTGAACCAGACTGGCAGTAAACACCGATAACGTATTATGATATAAAACGGCAGCTCGCGTGTTTTTCAACGAGTCGTGGGAGAAGTTCGCCGACGAGCCCGCGAGACCGGCTCGTCTAGGTTGGCGCGAGCATTCGAACGATCATCAACCAGCGTTCCACGATTATTTCCATGCCCCATGCATTTCAATATCTGTCCAGTCGGTGTACCGCATCCGGCGTTTCGAGGTAAGTATCACACTCAGCCGTGGAAACGTGGCCAGGTGTGATTTCCATCTCTGAATCGCTGGATCTGTTCGCTCAGAGGTTTACGAGACGCTGTATATCTGTCGGTGAGGCCTCCGCATTGTTTACCGATCGACGCGGACAAAACGGGCCATTATAAATCGCTCGCGGTTCCGTCCTGGCGTTGCTATTCTCGCTTGGAAGTCGTTTGTCGCGATTTGACAGGGGGGTAGGTGAAATTTCATCGGTGCTATCGGTTTCGATTTCGGTATATTTTTATTGGGTGCGTAAAAGTTGGGAGATAACTTTGTAGCACCAGAGAAGCAGGGAATGTATATTTGACGACATCCTCATCGTGATTTAGACATATTTAAAAGTTAAATACACTTGGATGGTCTACTCTTCGAGAGTCTACCTTGTGTCTATTGTGTTTATATTTTAACTGATGCATAGGTTACAGTCTTAGCCGTGTATATACGATATTTTATAAGTATAAATAACCTCCATCGTAAAGAAAGAAAGTGTAGACTGTGGATAGGTTTTCTCAGAGAAAATACGTTTCCGCGACCTACGACAAATCGATGTCAACGACCCAGCGTTAATCGACTTTGCATGATAATAAGCTGAGGAATCGTGCCACGCTTGCCTCCTCGAGAAAGTCCGATTCGCGTGCAAGAAAGTCGATTACTCGAAGAAGCAAGACTCCGGCTTGAAGACCTACGACGGACCGTAGTCCCTTTTAAGCCGGACGCGCCGTGATTCTTGGACGAACGCGAACGTGTCTCCGCTGATAGTAGCTTCAGCGAATAGTTATCTGTCTTTAGTCATTTGTGGTATATAAATTATTATTATAGCGGACAAAAGGTGAACCTCCTCTAATTTCCAAAATCGACACCTCTTATCTTTTAAACCTAAACATCCGTCGCCCAACTGCGGTGGCGATCGCCCCGAGGATCGCTTACATTAGGTTACTCGAACACGATATTAGCCGAAACAACAAACTTGGGATTTGGATGTTTGAAAGGTCGGGCATTCGGGTGTTCCCTAAGGCGCAGTGGTTACCGAGGAGGGCGTGGGTGGTTGTTACGCACTCGGGACGACTTGTAAGAGGAACCAGAGGCACCTGCACGCCGCCCACGTGGCAGTGCTGGGGGACGCATCCCAGACGCCCCGGAGGTCATTCAATATTACTCGAGAAACAGAGAACATCTTAACCCTTAACTGGCTAATATATCATGCCCGTTACGCCGCCACGTCTGCCCTTTTTACATCCTAGAACCAACCAGGGGCGGTACCGGAATAATGTTATTACGGAAACCCCCATCGTTCCCTTGCGACTATATGAAATTAATAGTCCCGTTCTCGACGGAATTAATTTTCTGTCACGTTCAGGTTATGCATAGACGCTCATAAACCCGATTATTTTTAGCGATAGTCGCTTACTAACACGGTGAAACTCGATTATCAACGCGTGCAAATGTACAGAGACACTTGAACAGGCACAGAATACTTTCGATCGTAACAAATTGAAGGACAATTGTCAGTCGCGTATAGGTTCTAAGTGAACCGTTGCTCTCGCAAAATCATAATTTAATGTACGGTCGTGTCAGGCGATTCTAGGTTAAAATAATATTCCGCTATTGGTTAAAGGTGCCGCAGAAGTGCGAGCCAGAGCTGACATTTCCAGCAGAATTTATTACAATGTATTATTAGTCGGGTCCCCTTCGAAGAAAATTACAGGCAAGTATACCTTGGACGCTTTCAGCATCATTCTGCTGATTTACTATCGTTTCTACGTCTTCGACTGTTCCTAATCCAATTCGTTGGTCATAAACCGATGAAATACGTGACGCGAGATAAGTGGCCTGTCCAGAATTTCATCGATTCGGCTAGAAAAAATATCGATTGACTTCTTAATTTATTCGAGTTTCAGAACACGAGCGCGTGACACGTGTAGAGTTGATTAGTAACGGTAGTCGTTTCGGACATATCTTGTATACATTTCGTGGATTTAGATAAAGTTTTCATCCCGTGTTCGAACATTAATATGTCTCCGACAAAATCTGAGCAACGTCCTTGACGCAACCAATTACATTTACCGAGAATTTCACCGATTAACGAGGCAGAGTGTTTCGGTTGAGATACGTGACCCATTAAGAGAGGATAAAACGAAGATACAGGGGTCCGAGAGTTATTAAGAAATTTGCATGTTATAATATGTATAAAAAAGATAAGGAGCTCGTCGGAAGAGCAATCGGGCATCTTGTGGGCGTCACGAATTGCGTGTATTTGTTCCATCAATTATTGAATGAAGTGGAATTTTGGGGATAATATAATTTTCGATCGGTTTTAATTATTGATGTATAAATGAGAGCACCTGAACAGCTTTACAACGCCAAGACTATTACACATCTGGAGATCTGGATATTGAATCACCTAAACATCTAGACACATAGATTAGTTAGATACCTAATCATCTATAGATCCACAGATCTGGATATTAAAACAATCAAACACCTAGACATCTGCACTCCAAGTCTTATAAACACTTAAGTCCATAGATGTTTACGTACCTAGATACTATCCTAAACAATTTTTTATGTTATTAATTTAAAAGACATGATGGTGAAGTTTCGTTTTTTAAATGGGACCTTGGATCGTGATGGACAATACTTTCCATGTTCCTTACTTTTCGGGCGTAGCCCCTTGCTATCGGTTTCAACAGGTAGAGTCAAACGCCGCAACAATAGGACCGCTTTAATGACTTACCACTCAAGTCGAGACGTCTCCGCTGAAAATCAGTAAATTTCTAAGAGTTATATTTTGAAAACTAATAAAAATTGGGCGAATACATTAAAGCTTGGTAAATTCGTCTTCGATCCAAAAAAAATATATAGTTCCATTTAAAAAGCGAAACCTCACCATAATATCTCTTAAAGTTAATAATATAAAAAAATTTTCCTCCAGCAAAGATCTAAATAACCTAACCTCAAATACAACAGTGTTCGAAAGACCGGTGTCAGCCATTTTGTCAGCGGCCGGCCGGTATGTGGGATCGTTCTGTGCACGTGTTTAAAATGTCACAATAAAACGTCACTTCGTCTACTGCATAAAATTTCTCCGTGCAACTTTACCGTCGACGTTGCACACATTTCACCCGGCGTGGTCGCCTTTAAATTTCTGTGGCGCGCGATAACATCGGCAGTCAACGATGTACCATTGAAAAAAAACACTGTGATTCCTTCCCCGTTACCCGGCAAAACTGACACGTTTCAAAATAACGCGAGACAAAGGCACACCTGCGCCCGGTTGCGCAACGCTCCCGCTGGAAATTTATATCGGATAAGTGAAACGCGCGGCGATTCTATTTCTGGCGGCGGAGGGGTCGGGGAGGGGGTGGGGGAGATTTTCGCGTCTCCGTGTATGAAAATTGTGACGTAAATTCGGTCGGAGTTAAGGTCATCAACGCGGGAGCGTGGGAGTACTTTCACCTCGGCGTAAACGTTATTACGGCCGAGGGAATAAAAAACACGAAACATAATACCGAAAGCGCAGGCCTCCGCCGAACCGACCATTAAAATTCCAAACGTTGACAAATTATCTCGTGCGGCCGGTGCCCGCGGACCGCGAACGATACACCTTACGTTGCAGCTGCATTAATCACAATTATCCAATTTATTCTTCCGTCGTTTCTCGACCCCATTACGCGAGAGTATAGACACGCCGGTTTCCTTGTAAGGGATGATCCTCCCAATCTCCTTCGGGCACCGAGCATTATGCTTGCAATTTATATTAAATTCGAACGGACCGGGAATAACGATTGTCAGAACATGGTCACCGAGACCCCGCCAAATAGGTTGCAACACGCATACAGATCATACTGAAACCGGAGTAAATATGTTATTTGTCTCACAGAAATTGGTTGCACGCCGGTGTCAGATGGTCACTGATATTTCTGCCTTCGGACACTGACATTATGCATCGCTGTTGGATCTCGCACTAGGCACAAGAAAGTTAGACCGATGTCTACGGTTTAAGACAGTGTTAGATCGTGTACGCTACTATTGCGAAACGAGATGATGGCAGACTACCTGCAAACTGAACGACGCAAGGGACAAAGGGAATCGTTCGAGCGATCCACGTAATCCCCTCTACTTCATAGGTTCTTGGTTATTATTGGGTAAGTCGATCACGTACCGAGCCAGAACCTAAAACAGTGGAAGGGATTACGTATCAACACTCTCAACAGTAGTGTATCCAATGAATCTAACATTGTCTTCGATTTTTATAGCAAAAGACATTATGGTTGACATTTTTCGATCGAACGAGTTAGGAATAGATGACGCTGTTCGAGCAAACGCGTGTAAACACGATGTTACTACCAGAGAAAATCGAGTCTGTAGTCAAGAGACGTCCATGAGTCACGGTTGCGCGGCGCAGAATTAAATATGCAATCGTTCTCGAAACCAAGGAATGCAATGAAACGCGTAAACGCTCGTATGCATCGCGGGATTCGTGTACGTAGTATGTACGATGCAATTTCCATGAGACCCACTCGGCGCACGGACAGAATGCGAAATGAACAGCGACGCGCGTTGCGCCCGACGTGTTAAATGAGAATCATTAGGACGATTTAAGTGGTTTTCTAATTGCCGCCATTACTTTGCGTCATTAATTCACTTCGACGACTGCGAAACGCTTATGAACAATTTGCCGCGGCGACTGTTAACGGTAAATTGAATTACCTCGTTGCTATCGTGAACCGTCATCGAGACGAATTACTAAATAAATTGTACGGATGGAACGTATCTTTGTAGCTACTTTATCCAATCGCGAGTCTATCAGTCTTCGGTGCCTCCATTAACGCAGTGATCAATTACTCAATTTTTCACGTATACTCTTTTATTCTTACATTCCAGAAGCCCTAAACACGATATTTCTGTGCTCCTCGTAGACATGCATCTTTGGGTCTCTGCACCTCCATATTCTGATATTTTTCTATCCTGAACGATTACGCTTCCATAGTCCTCAACCCTCGGACAACTATCTTCTCATCTTCCTATATCCCTGAACAATTATGTTTCAACACACGTACCCCTGAATGAGTATACCAATATCTTTGCATTGTTCTTATACACCCCAAAGAAAGGATGCCTCGACTTACCCTGCACCCACGCAGTATAATTCGAAACGTACCGCGTTGGTAAAAGATGGCCGTTAATCGTTCCCATTGTTTCCACCCTAACTTCCATAAGGATCCTCGTACGGAATCGTCACTGTTATTATCGAGGCTACCACGGCCCGTCATAAATCTCCCGGGTTACGGCCGTGCATTTCAAAAGTGGCTCCCTTCCGAGATTCTTCGCGAAGCCGGCGGCAAAAGCGAGGGGCACAGAGAAGCCGCGTGCTGAGTCACGCACACGTGCAGAATCCGTCGGTTGTTGTTGTGGGCCCGAGAAGGAGAGCGGTCTCGCCATATGCGGCAAGGACGCCCGATGACTGTGGTGTATTGGGCCTCGTAACGGGCCTTTACACGTGTATTTACCTGCGCTTAGAGCCTGAAATATTGGGTAGAAGTATCGCGTTAAAGCTCCAAAGTAGCGGCGAGGTTAAACGTATGCCGGGTACCTGGCGCGAATCGGGCGTCACTCGTAAAGGTTATGTCGTTCCTTGCGTCGAAGAAGCAATAAGCTCGGGGCGAGTTACGACCCGCGAAAGGAAAGGAAACGAGAGGAGCTCGTCGATAAAAATTAAGTTAAGGAGTCCCGATTGTCTCTGCGTAAGAATTTAGTGCCCGTGGTCCTGCGACGGTTGTACGCCGAAAAGCGTGGGTGGCGTTTTCCAAGGATTTCTCACGGGGAAGGGGGTACCGAACACGTCCTATTTCTGTTAAAGCTTTTTATTGTTTTTTTTTTTATGCATGTTTTTCTTTCAATTTACAACTCGTAGATAAAATGATAACATAACATACTCAACGTTGCATATAATAATCATGATAATCAATTATCATCATTTCTCTGACAATAATGATAATAATAATAATAATCATCGCAATAATAATTATTGTGGTAATAATAATTATAATAATAATAATAGCAATTGTTGCAATAATAATATTAATATTGGTAATCACCGGTATTATTATTCGTCGTTGGCGGTGACACTGCACCAGCTTGGGGTTACGAAGCTTAGGCTTTTATAAACGACCCTCAGAACGTGATATCTACGAGCAATTTTTATTTGTGCCTCCTGGTATGTTGCTGTGGCCCGTTCATTTGTTTTCTCTTTATTAATTATCATTTTTACAATGGAATGTTCGAACGCTCCTCCACGGGGGAGAATACGCGCTTCGTCGAATAATATCTTTAGAAAATACGCAGAAACCTTTGGACAAGTGAAACGGCGCTTTTCCGTCGGTTTTCATTTTGATTTAGTTTATTTATACATCCTTCTGCGCGTTTCTACAATACAAGCTCAAGTAAGAATTTTCATTAAGTACGCGACGGCAGACAGTTCAACGGGATCTTACAGATTAAGTTAACGTAAGTTGTGAAGAACATAATCGCAATATGTTACACATATATTAAATGAACGATACTATAATTATCAAAGAAACAAAGAAAATATTCCGGTTATATTTTATAATATCATAGGGTTAATCTACATTAAAAAAGGAGAAGAAAGTGTTACATCAACGTACGTGGAATATGCTTTATTCTTCCAGTTATAACGAGTTCAAGTTCCCATAACTTTTTCTTCTCGTTTTATACCATAGATTCACCCACCCCTCAAAGTTTTGATTTGTAGGTCAACATTTTTTTTTACGTTTTTCATTGAAATTCTATCGCGAATCGTTCGTTTATCTTCGATATATGAACGTAAACAATTCTACTTGATTGCCAAGGTATCGCTATATGGGTGTAACGTTAAAAAAAGAAAAAAATCCGCGCTTCGATCGAACACTATAGACGCCACAGCACCATCCGCGAAGACCACCTAACACGCCTCGCTAGAAAATAATCTCGTCCCCGTGTCTCGCGCACGTTTCGCGTCTACAATCTCTACTCGAACTTCTCGTCAACAAAATAAACTCTCGTCTCTGCTGCTTCCCTGCCGGAAGTGTGCCTCTTAATTTGTAATCTGCAGGGGGAAACGGGTTCCGGCGGCGGCAGGGAGGGGAGGCATGATCCAGAATTTCCAAGGAAAGCGAAAGCTCCATGAAACTTTAGGGCTGGATTTAGGCCAAAGGGGCGCGATTCTCTACCGAGTAAGTTATAAAAAATACTTGTTCGACACTTTGAGCTTGTTCACGCGAGCCTGCCAAGTTTCATTAGCTCTCCCCCTCGAAATGATTCTGGACCTCGGCAGCCAAGAACTGGAACGAACAGTTCGTTCGAATTCGCAACGTTTTCTGATCGATATATTGCGAAACTGACCACCCAGAAATACTACGTCGCAAATGATTAATGAACGTCATTCTATCAGTCGGAACCAGGTCGATTTATTATCTGATTTGTTTACTATCCGATGAGTACGAAAGTTTGTTGGAGCGAAGTGACGGTAACTAAATCTCAATATCCAAACAGTTAACAAATTGAGTTTTTAATTGTAGAATACGAAATTCTAATTCCAAAAAATAATTTTCCTCCATTGTCGTCAACCCATCGGATTTCTACTCATAATTTTTCGTGGCCCTGAATGCTAGCAGTAATGTAGTAAAATATCGACGCTCGTGAACGCCCCGCCCCGAAACGTCAGTTTCCCAGCCAAGACACTTGATACAAAATGGCGCTACGCTCGCGTTTGGTATAAAAAACAGTGAAACATTGGAATGGCATTTTGTTCGACGACACGTCTCACTATCTACATAATGCAGTCTGTTAGGGGGGGGAGGGGGGTAATTTGATTTCCTCTCGAGAGATTCGATTCGACCTCTCCTGCAGTCTCTCCTCGTCTCGACATCCTGAAAAGGAACCTGTGATCCTCCGACATCCTTTCTTTCTCTCTCTCTCTCTCTTTCTTCTCACTCTCGAGCGAACTCGCAACGCGTAAATAAATCGTCTTCAATAAATACAACCGATAGACTATATAAATAAATAATTTGCCGTGATCGAACGCACGAAACGTAGAAATTCGCGGACCGCGGTTACTAAGCTAAAGAAATCACGAACTCGCGATACCATATTTCGCCATGCTGCCATTTCGACGCCTCGAGACGTTATCGTGATCGATCTCCATATTTGCTCACTGTTTAAAACGTTCAGTGACAGATTATCGGAACGAAAAAGCGTATAAAAAAAATATTCAATCAGTGTCATGAATTCATAAAACGACGACCAAGTTCTTCGTCGAATAAAAATTGTTTCAAATTTCGGTCATGACGGTGAAATTGTTTTTTAACTTCTGAATTATCGGAACGCATTCTACTAATTTTTGAACGGATAATTTACCATGAAAAAACGCCCGAAAGGAAGGCAGAATTATCGATCACGCGGAACGCCGCGCCGGGGCGAAAAAAATCACAGACACGAGAGATCGAGTATCGCGTGTCCACGTTGCAAGGTGTAATCTCTCGTCTCGGATCAATCGACGAGCTGTCAGCCGGGGTGCAATTAACTGACTGGAAGCAAATCGATTGGGAAGCCATTAACGCAAGACCAGCACCGGCTAATTGCCCCGCTTGAATTCCGTGTTAACCAATTGAAATCGCGTCCCCGTCGTCGACGAGACGAGTCCCTTTTCGTGCCTCGTCTTTCTCTTCCATCCGCCACGTTTTTCTGCCACCTCGTAATCCAGTTTTGCATCACGAAACGTCATCTCGTTCCAAGCACCATATCTCCGAGCACCACCCCGATACACGTGACTCCTACGAGCCCGCTAACTGATCGACCCCGTACCGTTAAGGCCCGTTAAGTTTTCCTCTAATCGGACGCCTTCGATCTGCGATGACACAGAAGGCAGACGCGACATGCAGAATGCCTAACCGTTTATCGATCACGTTTCCGCCGCGCTGTATCGACTGCCTACGCGACGGCTGCCGATCTACGTCGCGTTTAATTGCTTTGTTAGCCTCGAATCGTTTCTTTGTTCGTGAAATCGTACCTTCTTCACGCCTGCGGCGTGAGGTGTGAGATACTACGTGTTCACCGGTAGTTGGACGAATTGGAATAGCACGGGAAACGGAGCATTGAAAATCTCGTGGGAGGAAAGGAGAACCTAGGTCATATAAATAATATTAACTGAAATCATGAAGTTTGGAAAGCTAGAGAAGCTAGGAGGACCCAGTAATTTAGGATGTGGAGTGTTGGGGGATTGCTAGGCCTTTGATTTGCAATTGTTAGACCGATATAGTTAAAGACACCATGGAATTAGGTGCATAGGAGGACATGGTGATTTTGGAACGCTAGGTGATTGCTTGTACCTTGAAGAACTTGGGATTCTAAGCGTCTAAAGAGCATCTTTACGAAAGCGTTCGAGTTGGTGAGACTCGGCTTGCACACCTCAGGCCTGACCAGTTTATTTTCTGTCATCGTTGCCTGTTCCGCGTCATCGCAGCCGTCGCGGACCACCCTGTGTCCCGGATCCTTGGGAACCGAAGGCGCCACGACAAGGGGAACGATCATCACTCGCGAAGCATCGACCGCGTTAACACCTTTAGTCCGGCGCGCGAAAGATACCTGTCCGATCGAGAGCCTCGATGACCTCGAAGGCACCGGGGGGCCTTCATCGAGACGTACCCGCCCTCTTCCTCGGGACCACTGGCCTTCCTCACACGCTGTCGGACGCGACGGACATAGGCCTCTTGTACACGGGCGCTGGTATCCTCGAGAAACCTCCTCTCTCCGAGGCTGGCTTAGGATCCTTCCTAGGACTGGCCGCCATCTGATTGTCTTGAGGCAGTGCCACGGTTCCGTTACCGTCGATCCACGCCCTGGTGAACTCCAAATTGGCAACGTCCCCAGCACCGTGGGCCTGGTAGTCCCTCAACAGATCCTGGAGCTTCTGGACCACTTCGCGGTCGTCCTGCAGGTGGCCCACCTTCTGCAGGATCTGCTCGAGGAGAGGATTGGCCACCTTCGTCGGGGAGGACTGAAGGGACCCCGTGGTGGACGGTTTGATCCTTCTGCCGTTCCTGTCGTACTGGACGCCGTTGGTGCTCTGCCGTGGTAAACTTTGTCTGGCGGGGCTCTTTCTCGAGAAGCTCGGTGTCGTGGCGCACGTCGCCGATCCTTGGGGGTTCAGGAAGGTGTCCGACTGAATGCTCGGCCTCTGTCTGGCCTGTCTTCCGTTCCACGTGTTGCTACCGCTGACTGGCGATTGGCAGGACTTGGGCACAGCCGATGCCTTGCTCAGGCTGCCAGTTGGCGGTGGTTTCCGAAGACTGTTCCTGATCGTCCCGCGTTTCAAGGGACTTCCTTCAGGACTCGAGTTGCTCTCCCTGGGTGTTCTGCTACCCGACGAGGCTCTGGACACGTTGCTGTTCTCGCGGACGATGGAACCAGCGCGTGGAGTGCGGTCGCCCGACGAGGACGCCACGCTCCTCGATGGCGAGGCTCGCAGGGGACTCGCTGGACCTATCCGCGTCTTCCTAAGACCCGTCTCGATGCTCTCCGTCTCTACGCAGGACCTCTCTTCTTGCTCGGGTTTCGGGGGTTGCTCTGAAACAGGAATACGAACATGGACGTTCTTAGGTGGTCGAGGGAGAAGAAACTACAATGACACAACTGACAGAAACAAGACGTTAAACAAAGTCTGTGCTAGACTTGTCACTACTCTTTCCCAATTTGCTTGAAAACGAGGTAGATAGCTATTTTTGTTTCGAGCCCAGACTAGTAAGAATCGCTCTAAACATAACATAGTTGATCGAGTGTCAGTAAATTGATATTTATCGCGTAACCCCGGTTGCCTAAGAATAATTTGCATAATTTCTACAACATAATGTCGTTCGAATTTCAACTGGAAGTGTTACGTCGAATTCTTTCTCCCGTTTATTCGAGTTGAATTTAGGATTCAAAGATCACCGAAGGCCGAATCGATCCTCCGAAGCAGTCTCCCGTTTTAGCAGGCTGCGTGGGCAAGGTGAAGAAACGGAACGAGCCGAGATAATCGGCCCTGGCTTTTTATTGCGCTTTCGATACACGGAATGACGCACCTGCGACATTTCGCGAGCGTCAATGTTAATTGACTCCGTCCGATGGTCCTCGATTAACTTCGAGAACGATGTTCGTCCAGTCATTTATATCTCGCGTCCTACATACAGGGTGTCGAGAAAAGGGTTCCGAACTATTACTCAATAAATCGAAAATTAAGAAAGTTAGCTGTGTACCGTGCAAAAAAAGATCTGCTTCGGTGGAATTTCAAGGTGGGTCCTACTTCCAATCTTGGACCCCTGTTTTTATAAACCGAGAGTAGCTATTTCCACCTAAAATTACTCTGTCTTCATAGATAATAGGTTTTTATTTTAGTACTTTGAATCGTTGAATCTTGTTAGTAGGGATAACCGTAGGTCAGATTATAAATATGACGACGCGTAGAGATCGAACCTATGTCAGTAGACGATTACATTGTGATTTCATTGGGCATAAAAAGTTATTGGCAGAGTGCGGCCAATTAGAAGGAAATAAATGCATTTTAAATTGCAAGAACCAGTTCAGCGAAATCGCGCGGCGCATCTTAATGCTCCACAGAGTCTGGTGCGCGCTGCCAAAACCGATTGTTATGAACACTGTCGCGCACTCGATCCACGAAAACTCGTTCAAACCGATATAAACATTTCCTGCATATGGACAGTTTCCAACAAACTTTTCATTCATGGTCGATAGAACGATCATAATTGATAGAGTATACGTAACGAAATTGTGACCAGCTAAAAATAACAGTTGGTTATCGTAAGGTTAGTAGTAGTGTCCTTGATTAAACTAAAGTATAGCAAAGTGTAGTGAATGAGTTTTGAAACGATTCGTGAATCGTGCAAACAGATCGAGATTGTGCAAACGTTGTTGGAACAACTTGATACCGATTATTCAAAAATGTCTGGGTAAAAGTTGAATAACAACTCGAGCGCAACGTTGGCAATTTATCATCTCAAAGGAAGATATTGTGGAACGGCGGATAAGTGTGTTTATAGTTCGCGTGGAGTCATTGGAAACTGGTAAGTCAAGTGTTTCAAGTATCCATAAATGTGTTTTCAAAACAAGTGTGCAATTATTCTTCTGTTTGAAACAAACTTTCAGGATTTTCTATCATTTTTAGAATCAGACTATTCTCTAGACTTTCAGTAGACATTAAAAACCTTCGAGTGTCTCAGAATTCTCAAGATCAATTGCACTCACGAAGTTCTCAAGACCTTCACAATATTTGTAATCACTTCAACCATTCGAGACATCAAGAATCAAACGCCTTTCAAGACTTCATCATCAGTTTCCAATCCACTGAAAGAATTCAAACTTTCGTCTAGGCGACTTTCTCGAAAAATTCACAAGACGGATACACGAGCAATCATCGGTACAGTGAGCGCGACGAACCGCGCTGCCAAACGAAAACGAAACCGATCCAAACGTGCCCATCGAAGAAGTTTGAGCGACGACAGCCTAATCGGTAGCCTCGTGATATTGTCAAACTTAAACAAACATGCGTATCAACGCAAAGATTTGCCTGATCTCGGTGTCGTCGATGTAACCTGACTTTCCACGGGCCAGTTACCCAACGTTTTGGACCACCCTGTAGCTCATTAATATTCAAAGTACACGAACACACGTTACGGACGCGCGTATACGCTCGCCTGACATTTAGCCGGCTCGGACGGATTATACGGGCAAGGGATCTCTCTGTTGAGGAGCGTGGGCGATCTCCAACAACAACCTGTCCTCGGAACAATCGCCAGCGGTCGATTCTCGATAACGCTTACACACTTGCATCGAACATACGCGCGACTATGGCCGGTGCTCCGAGTGCTTGGCTTACTCGACGCACTTGACGCGTGGCGATCTTTGACGCCAGAACAGACGGTTCCAGTGAACCTTGCTCCGCTCTTTATACGCTTTCCAGCCGTTGCTTTATGAAACTGATCCTTTTCAAAGCGAAGAAACTTATTTCTGAATTCTGATCTTTCGTTGTGATCGATGCTGTCCAAGTTTTTGGAGGATCGTTTAACCCAAAGTTCTGGATCAACTCTAAGCCCTAAGATTATACACGTCGAGTCAGTAATGGGTCCTGTTTGAATTAGTGCTTTTTATGGTGTTAAGAGTTACTCCTAGTGTGGATGATTGTTTGTACAAACTACAGATTACGGTGTTCTTAAGTCAATGATCTTTCATAGTATGCAAGTGCAAAGGATGATGCGAATTGGTATGGAAAAGGATTCCGACCCTAATATATGATGAGAGCATATAGGCTCATAAGTTTGAGAATGTTTGTTTAACCTAGTCCCCAAGTTCTGATTCTCTACAAGTCCAGTGGGCCATTCTAATCTGTTAAATGAAGTACCAAGCTTATACATACTAGTGATAGATCCCATAACTCCTAAATTGTTCATAGATTGTAGTACCTCGCGTAATCCCTAATTCTGTTTTTTTCCTATTACCCTAACATTTGGGTCTGTCTGTGATGGTTACTAGTAACAGTTTCATGATAGATCATCTATATTGCTTGAAAGGTCGAACGATTATCAGCCTCCAATACGACAAAACCGTAAACTAAAAATAAACCCACGGAGTGCATTACACTTGAAATGAAACTTTAAATAGACCGTGGGGGATTCCGCGCGCCGTTAAGTACAAAAGAGTTGAAAGGCTGGTACAGTATCGCGTCGATCCATCGAGTTAAGACGCGAATTAAATCCCCGTTGTCAGGTCTGACAATTTGAGATAGGCAGGTGAAGATAAATACTCGCCCCGAGGTATTAAGATCCGAATTCTTCGATCTTCGTTTCTATCCACGTACAATTTTCTCGGTTGTTTTTTCGATCGCGAGAAAACGAAAACGACGACGCCAACGCGAGTCCTCGGCGTCTCTGTCCTCGACGAAAAATTTAACTTCGCTCGTTAAAACGTTTCAACGACGCATCACCCACGAGAGGTGCTTCACGAAGTGGGCCGTTCTCCGATCGGGCTGGAAAACGAGTAAGAAAAAACGTCGGGGCGACAGGGGGAGAGAGAAGGACGGATACCCATCGATCCCGAGAGAGTTAAAACAGAAGAGGAACTACACAATACTGGCGTTTGTTCGGTCGTGCCACCCCCTCCGCCGAGCTCGTATTAAAATCAATGACTGGCTTTGATCGGAAAGCCGCGCGTACACGCACGCGATTGCGTTTTCTCCGCAGCGGGACGCGATTATCGCGATCTCGGGACGATTTCACTCGTGTCCGGATTAATATGCGTCTTTCGCTTGTTGCGAAACAACGCGTCGCAGTTCGGTTTCGTCGCGCCGCGACTGGAAAGCTGTCCATGTACCAAATTATCATTTTTTCGCGACTCTAGTCTAATCGTGGGACTCGGCTTTACAATTTTGTTCTATCTTTAACAAGAACTAAACTAGAGAAGAATCCAAAAATTTGTGTATTCTGTATAGGCGTCAAAAAATGACATACGTGTGGTCTTTAACGAAACGTTCAGTGTAAATGTTAGTACAGAAAATTTCATGGGTTTTACAAGATCGCTGGAATGTTACATCACCAAATACAAATAAAAAAAAAAGTGAAATTCGGGAACGTGGCATTGAAAGAATTCCTGTTGCGTGAAGCTACGTAAGCGAGAGCGTGACCAAGGTTCATAAACAGCGCGTGGGTGTCTCGAAATTAAAGAAGCAACTAGATTTTCGGAGACTCTCGGCTATTCGATCGATTATCTACGCAAGACTCGGAATAATTTGGTACATCCGCCTACGCTCATCGACGGGTACGGGGATTTCCTTCCTAAATAAGTGATCGACAATTGTCCGTATCGCACCAGCGAAGACGCAGTGATTCATGCTATTACGAAATAAACAGTAAAAAGAAGTAATAACTGAAATATAAAAAGAGAGGACTTGAAAAACACCCTGTACCCGAGGCGCGCAGTGGCCAGCATCAATGGAAAAGAATTACACCGCGTTAGCCAATATTACATTCACGTTACAACAGCGGTGCCCACGCAGCGTCGATAATCCATAAATCACGAAGCCGAGAAGGCCCGAAGAAACGAACGAGATCGGGCCAGGAATGGTACACCCGGGCGAGACGGCAAAAGAAAAAGGAACTCACTTTGACAATCGGCAACCGTGGGCGATCCTTGCGTGCACGTCCCGGGATTCCCGTTGCTGGTGGGTGGCTGAACGGCGCCCAAACTTCGATAGCCCTCGTCGGAGACCTCGCTGCAGTTGTCCGAGTGCTCGCCGTCGCCGTGGGGAGACTTGGTGTAGTGGACGGCACCCGTCACTACGTCCTTGCCGAAGTTCTCCAGCACCGGTTCCTCCTTGATCGCCGGAGGACTGGGCGTGGGACTGCGGCTGCTGGAGTCCTCGCGACACTTGTAATTGTAGATCGTCGGCTCGTACTTCGGGGTGTCCTCTTTCTCCACCGCCCTCCGGGCCACTCCACCCTCCACCACGTAACGTTTCGTGAACTCCTCCGACAGGGGCACCTTCGCGCGGATCTCCTGGTGTAGATCCTTCTTGGTGTCCTGCGCAAGCCATTTTTCGGAAAATTTCATTAATTGTACTCGACCGGTGCAAGGACTATCGGTAATCCTTGTTAAAAATACGCGTTGTTTGCATTTTGACCGACTACAGACGGCGCTGGTATCCATATCTCGTAACGCGAACGCCATCTGTAGACGGCGCTGGTATCGAAAGAACTAAGAACAGACTCCCGGTTTGAACGATTCTACTAATAAGATACGATCTCCAATAGAGTATTCCGAGCGAGTGCAACTCACCTTAGCGTCCAGATGCTTGGCGTGATGCGTCGGCGAGCGGGCATCCTCGTTGAAGACGCTCCTCTTGGGCGAGTCGAGGGCGCATCCGGTCTTGGGGTGTTCCGGTTTGGTCGTCGGGCTGCACGATCTCAGCTGCGCCTTCGGGGTCGGCGATCTGGATCGCTGTTTCCCGAAATCGTTCGGCTGATGGTTCGGGCTCCCAAGGAATTTCCTCTGCGGCGTCGGACTCCTCGAGCGATTGATCTTCCTCTGCTCGTCGCTCGGCTGCTGTTGCTGCTGCTTTCCGGTTGGCCGGTGAGGCGTGGGCGATCGCGACCGATTGCTGGAGATGCTCCTGGCCGCGTGCAGCTGCGTCGACTGCTGATTCTGCATCGTTCCGGCACACGAACCGACGCTCGACGCCGAACTCCTTCGAGTTCTAGGAGGTGATCTGTGAATGAGCGTTTGACGTTTCGAGTTCAGGGCGGGCAACCATGCTGACCAGAGGCCGCGCGACTCTTTCTGTCGTTGCTATCGATCTAATTCTCGTCCGGTAGAACCACGATCCAACGGAATAGTACTATTTAACTTATGTCGAAAACTCGGGAGATACCGACAAAGAACAATTTTGGGCAGTTTGGCCCCTCCGCGCATATTTTGCCAGCCCTTTTGTAACATAGTAGATTCTACGTTAGTAATGTTGGCGAGTGTTTAATCGTTAATAATTGAAACAGCATTAAAAAGACATGTCAGATCTGAGAAATGAATTGTAACACGGAGTACGTAAATCCGAGAGAAAGTGGGTTAATGAATGTTATGTGGAGTCCGGACTACCGAAGAGTTCAGAACATAGGTCGTAATGTACCCGATGTATCGGTGCCCCGAAACCTTAACAAGGTTCCTGAATTTTGTATCATCTTTAACCTTTACGAATCATATTCTTTCACTTTCGTCGACGCGAAGTTCAACTCTGTTAAAGTTGATTTATGAATCGGCGCTAACTAAACATTTCTGACACGCGTTGGTAAATGTCATACGAGTTCTCGGATTCCTGGATCCCACGGATCAACACCCCGTATAATTTCCCGGAGCCCGGGTAGCATTTTATTTCAAGAAAATCGTAGAAAATCTAGCGAGAATGAATGATCGTGGACAGATAAATGACACCTTAGAAGCAGAAAATTACTCACCTTTCGTAATGCACCTGCGCGCTGCCAAGGTCGAAGGACCCTCCAGCCTTTTGAATCAGCTTCGCTGAGATCATCGAGCGATGAGCTGCAATAAAAAAAAAAGAAGGAAAGATTAACAAATTATATGCGCGTGATCGCACAATCGATCTTGTCCGTTTTCCGTTATATTGGAACACAATTTGTTCGATGGGAAGTCACAGATCGAGCGCTAATTGAAAGGTCGCTTTCGAGCGTTTGTTAGACGCGTGGCTGGCAAAGAGGAAAACTAAACTATCCGTCGAGCAAATTATTACGAGTACGCGTTTCGTGAAAGTGCCATTCGTGGAAGTACCGGTTATGGAAGTACCATTTTTAAAACTACTATTTAGGAAAATAGCGCTTCTAAAGGTATCATTTGTCGAGTATCATTCGTGGCGGAGTAGCTATTTCAGTGTTAGCCTTCGTTTCAAAATTAAATTCAAAGCTTCGCCTAGTTGCATAGATTTGACGCCGACAAATGAGTTTCCTGACAATCTACGAACACCTCCATTTGCTTATAAAAAGGACTTGCTGACAAACGTATGCCTATTACGTAGCTCTACAATACACAATCGAAAGCCTCGAATCATCTTTATTTCCTCCGATGCTGAGATCATCCTTGTTTACATAGTCATCGAGCTGTGCCCGCGTCGCGACAGGCGTGGTATAGCGTCTCCAAAAAAGCGTTAAACCTTGATCTCATTAGTCGAAGCCCCGGGCAAACGTCTTCTTTGTCTACGAGATAATCTACCATTGAATCGAAACGTTGAAAAATATTTTCACTTACAAGTTCTGCACCGACAAGGGTCGTGCTTGTCCAGATAATGGCTGAGGGTGTCCCAGCCACCTCCCACGCGAACCATCACGTGGCTTCGTAGAATCCTGACGAATATCAGCACCTTCGTGTCGCCAATTCTGTACTTGCCCTCGGACACACGTATCATAGGGAATTGCGTCGGACACGTGCACCTTTCGACCAAGTCGCGAACCTGGAACAGTCGAAAGAAAACAGCACCCTTAATAAAAAATTAAAAAAAATCCGTCCGGCTGTAATTCAAATCGCCTTCTCCGGGGCAGCGCGAACCAATTTTTCTGTCGTGCCCCGCTGTACGCAACGCGGCTCGCCACGAGCGACAGAATTCAATCCGTTTCAGTCGTTAGGACGTATTGTGCTGTTAATTAAAGCGGCTGTCGACAAAACGACGCGTTCGAATGATACACGATTTTTCTTACCGCGTTGACAACACCGAGCCTGGCTGACCCGTATTTGTTGCACAGGATTTATGGTACTCGCAATGTGCAGCTGGTATTGATTAGAAAGGCTGTACCCAACGGCACGTATGCGCGCCGGTTTGTATGTTGTTCCGTATGAAATGTCAAGGAAGCTATCAAACGTTTGCTTCCCGCGATGACAAACACGAGAAAACGACGGATTTGCATTAGGAAGACGATCCATCCTCGCGTACGATGTATTAATTCTTCGCCTCGCGATTGCTATCCGAGATCTTCAATCTTGGGACTGGGGGTTTCAGCTGGCAAGGAAAGTTCGTTTCTTTCAAAGAATTTCTTTTTTCTTTTTTGAATGGGTTAAATTTATATAATTTAATTTGGGATAATCGAATGAAAGGGGTGGTTTCTCTGTTAATGTACAAAAGTTTTATCAACCAAATACCTTCCTTCGTGAATCTGTTATAAAGCTGGAAGCATTACAAAGTTGCATGTTGTTTGGTATGAAATGGCGAGGAAACTATCGATCGTTTGCTTCCCACGGTGACAAACACCAGTCATCGAGACGGAAGAGTGTTTTACATAAGAAGCAGAATCCTTCCTGGAATGCGCTGTTTTCTACGATCGCAAGTTTCGAACTTCCGGTTTCGCTAACGTGGTCCAAGTATTGGCACGGTTGGAACAAGTTCGACCAAGTTTGGAAAGCTTTAGAGTTTGATGAGCTCAAAGTTCGAAACATGAGTACAGTTCGTCGAAACTAGTTTAGTGCTACCACTGGATTTCAAATTCTCCCGCCATAAATAGATAACCTAAGAATTCCTATGTCGTAATTATTGATACATCTACCAAGGACTCTGTTTATTGATTTTGTTGCACTCGACATACTTCGTACTACTGAAATAGACAACGAGTAAATAATTTCAATAAATCGAAACTGCTAATTCTGTAACAATACGCGTTCTTAACGTCTGGTCGACGTGAAAGTAAAGGCACGATTTTGTGGGAAAATTTGTTCTTATGCGACAGAAGTCAGTTCCTATGGAATTTCCGCCGATCGTTGGCAAAGATCGCGAAATACTTGGCTAATTAGCCACTAGACGTAATCGGGCCGTCTGATATTTCACGTTTTCAGATTCAGATTCTAATCTGAGCGGCGATATTAAGAGATAGAAAAGGTTAAGAACTATCTTGATGAACGGTGCTCGACATCCACTTGCAACTCAACGTATCCGACTTATCTATTCTAACAATTTCATGTAAACAGTTTAACTGATCACAATAACTCGTGGCAAAAGAAAAATCACGATAACAGATTTCATTACTGTTTCAACATGGGTTGGAATTTTAATTTAAGTCAAACAAAAATAACGTAATTTATATTTTAACAAGAGCAGTATTATTTCATTAAAAAAATAAAGTATGTCAAAGTCTTGTGGTATTTGTTGAACGCTCCCGAGGCGTTCTCCGCGCGAGCACGAATACACGGAGCCCATGCAAGGGTTCGTGGGGTTAAAAAAAAATGCTTTTCATCCGAGAACGAGTCGTAAAAATGCATACAAAAGACGAAACGGTTCGATAACGCCGCAGAACGCGTAACAAACACGAAACAAAGCAACGCAAATAGGAGTTTCCGTTGGGAACTATGTTTTAATACGGTTCGCCTTCGGATATCTGCGTTTTTGTCGGTTTTCAACGCGAAGTGAAAGCAGAGAACTGCGCCCTGACTGTCCGTCTATCAAACACTGAAACACAACGCGATGTTTTTTTTCCCTCGATATTAAATCAACTGTTAATTTCATCGTGCACGTCACGAGACGCGGGTTCGTACTTTCTTTATGCGTTTACGCGCATACGCAAAACGATTTTCATGCCGGAGACAAGGTACGCCGTGTTCCGATAAAGAGATACTCAATGAGACTCTGATTGTACACACGTCAAGTGCATTTTTACAATTGTTCACGCGCGGAAGTGGCTTGGGTTTATTTCGTTTTTCATTTGGCAAAGTTGCATGACAATTAACGTAGCGAGAACTTGCTAGGTGAGCAGAACATAACCCCAATAACTGATCAGTTCAGTTAGGGAGGCAGCTTTTCCCCCCAAGCATCGACAGTCATATTCTTTACTCGGATAATTTGTTGCTTAGTTATATTAAAATGTCATATTGAACTATATTAGACTACATTAATGAATTGGAACATCAGGGGATAGTAAATAATAAAAATAAATTTAAAAAAAAATATTGGTCACTTAAGGGGTTATCAACGCAATATATTAGCCGTTCCGAAGGATTCGCCAGATGTTTAACGCGCAGTCGACAACCAATTTGTATCTTCTTCTTATTGTTATTAAAAAAAAAATCACGGACAAGGCGAACGTCGCGTTTTAAATATTCACCGGCGGCTTCGTCCGCCTAATAACCGCACCGGCTGATAAATGATTTTATCATCGTTGCCGGAAGGCCGGCAGTGAAAGCATTCAGGCAAAGGGCACGTAAATACGCGTATAGGTGAACGATTTAACGCCGCGATAATAGCGTATGATCGATCGATTACGAACGGCGACGTGGGCTCGCCGAGTGTCGTGTTTTGATCGGCCACGTACACGCTCCGAACAGAAGGAGACAGAGATCGTTTATCAATTTGTTTCTAATTAACGTCTAACTTCGTTCCTTAATTAACGGGCGTGCGTACGCAGGAACGGATGTGAAAGTTGAACGAATTTCGAGCGGAAGCGTTGACAGATTTCGACCTTGACTCGATCTCTATTATCGATACCCCATCGTGTGCATTTAATTATCATGCAACTAGAAATGTTATAACCAATCGTTTCTAAATTTTTTTATTCGATTCTTTACGGTACTATTCGAAGAAGAGCTTGTTACAGTAATGCCTCTGAAATTGTCACAGAGCTACACCCCCCACGTATTCAATCCCTCTCACAGTGTCTTTCGTTCCTAATGATCGAGCATGCACGAAACCGAAACAGATGAAATTTCACTATAGCTATCTCGATTGCACTACTTTCTACAAAACTCTCGGGTTTTATTTACCCGAGTAAGTGGTTCTATCGCCCAATCCACGCCCGTGTATCGTCTACGAACACCAGGCCGCTTATCGATTCGGATTGCAACGTCTCTTGGAACTTGACCGCCCGGTTCTAATAAAGTTTATCCATTACTGGAAGCTATTCTATTATTTCCTACAAACACCTCTCGTCCGCGAACGCCAGACACCCTATCGGCTCAAATCGCCGAGTCTCTCGCAATCAACGTCACAGGCGAGTGGATTTTCGAGCACGTCTGATCGATCACGCTCGAGGAAATCGCTGGAAATTTCAGGAAACCGTCCACGCGAGCTTTTACGCAACGGGTGTAAATCATTCGCGGGAAAAATGTCATCAACAGATAAGGGGTGGTGGTGTTTCGGAGGGGGATAGGGGGAGGGGGAAGGAGGGGAACTGGTGGCGTTTGCGCGCGTTCGTTCCCCAACAGCCCGTGACCAAGAATCTCGCCGCGCGAATAAAGGCCGTGTGTGATCTGGCAATAAATAATTTTCACCGTTCCGCTGTCAAATGCCTGGCGGTGGGTGTTCGCACATAAATGATATATATTTATCCCGGCCGATTCACCGCGCCGATAACAGAACGTAATCAATAACGCGGGCGACTTAATACCCTCGGAAGAAAGTTCCCTAGCACGGAATAACGGGGCTGGCTATTTTCCCTAATGCCACGATCACGGTAATTGGCCGAGTCTCGCCTAGTTCTTTCTTACGATTTTTCGTTCGTGCCTCGATTTATTGCGACGCCTATGGACCGCGGCGGATCTCCAGTACTCGGAAATATTCTATTTTTTTTTTTTAGAATTCTGATCGTTGATCTCTCTCGAATCTTTCGAAACGTTTCATCTAGGGAAAGGAAGCGGTGACGAATCATTGACGCGTGTGGCTGATTGGAATTCCAACCTGTGCCCGTTTTGTTCCCCGTTGACGTCGTCGGTTTGCGTCACCGTCGTTTCTCGGCGCCAAATATTTAATTCACGCGGAAGGTAACATTTCAGACACGGTGTACATTCGTCCCATAGTAATCAGCGAATTACGCAAATTCCTTACAAGCTCGTCTATCTCAGTTTGATTAATTTCTATATCCTTGACGGCGTCGTATCGACGTATTCCAATATTTCACCTGTCTTGACATTCCCCTATTCGATTTAAATTCTATAAAATGTCGCGACAGTAGTAAAATCGTGTCACGGAGAGTTGAGCAAAATTTCGTAAAGTAGGGTAGAAAATATTTGATCGTCCTTGCAAACACAAGGAAATGGAGAGAAAATAGTTTCTCGCATGGAAGTGTTCAGGTTGCATCTGTCAACATCGATTCTAATAATAGTAATCTCGCCTGTCGACCTTTTCTAGTGCTCGCCTTGCGACACACCAATTGTCTACGACCGGCTAACTTTGTAGGCTACATATTTCCTGCTTAGAAGTAATGATTCGTGCGACTCGACGTTCTGCGTGAAACGTAAGAGTCACTGCATACTTATGTGCAATACCACTTGCAAGCTACTTACGTTCCACTACAGCTTTATATTCAATTAAAAGCACTGGTACAGTCTGTGTCGAAGAAATAGGCGTACCCAAGGCCATGGGAGGAAGAATTGGTCGTAGAGTGGTTAACGATATCTAATACACCGGCTAAACATTTTAGAGGCGAATCACGTAAACTGTGATTTTTAATAACTTTTACTCGTCCAGGGTTTTCCGCGAGGCAGTTATGGGTACAGGTCAGCGCTTGGTCATGTTTCATGCGGTACCTGAGTCGCCATAAAACATCTGGCATCGGTTTTCGATGTTATTGCAGGTACTAAAGTCATAGAACGACTGGATTTGGAGGGCCATGCAGATTTACGTCAATTTTATTAATTAAATAGCCGCCTTAATGGCACTTGGTTGTAAGCAAAAACTTAATTGTACGAAGGGTGTGACTCTACATCCGCTGGCTTTATGAGTTTACCGTTACGCTGCAACACAGAATAAATCCTAATTTTTATTTCGCGGCGTAACAAGTGGTTTATGAAAATATTTGCTGATGCACTTCGAGTGAAACTCATCCATCAAGCCTGTCTCGCACATGGCTATATGTTGCAATTGATTGCTATATGAAGAAATGCTAATTCGCTGGTATTATAAGAAACCATTGGAAGAAATCGCCATCTGGCGGTATTTATTGGAAAGTTAATTGACTGTAAGAGCGAGGCATTTAAGAAATTAACCTCCTTGGCCCCGAATTTTTTTCCTTGGTCGACTAAAACATTCAATTAACGCGATTGGATTAAAAAATTGCAATTTGCGTATTTACGATAATATTTATCGACTTATTTGTACTGTAAAAGTTTTATCGAACGTCCTGTGCATTCGAGGGTCGAAGAATGGAATGAGAATTTCTAAAATTTCGTCGCCAGCGTGCACCGTGAATATCGCTCAGGACAAACAGTGTGGCGCATTGCAGGTGAGCGGACAGGATGAATGGTTATGATGCTATAATGCAAGGCCGCAGCGGCTTACGTAACAGAACCTAACCTAACTATACGGAATACGGTTCGCGATCGCTGCGATCGTTCAGAAATAGGAGTCACGTAGTCGGGTGGTTTGTTCACCCCTAAACGAGTCCTTCGAGGGGACATGCGGGCATTAATGCGGCGTGAATTTATTCCCCGCGTACGTGATAGAATCTACCACATCGAATCGGCCTAAACGCTCGATAAAAAGGCAATTCAATGATAGGATAACACGAGATTCATCGACAATTGATATGTTAGACTTACGCCATATTGGTACGCACAGTCACGCGTGATCTTGCCCCGCCGAATGTTTAGTCTAGTTTTACGAAGCGTAGAAAGGGTGAAGCCGAGAAATTAACGGAAGATTGGGGGAAAAAGGTCGAACTCTTTGAAAATAATTAAAATTCGAAACAAGAAATACGGAAGAGGTCCGCTAAGCCCGGCAAAGGCGATCAAAAGATTGGACGGAGGAAGAGTGGCACAGTAATCGAAAACTGGAGATGAAAATGAAAGGGATGAATGGGAGGAAAAGGGATAGAAGAGGGAAGCAACAACGAAGACCACAATGGAGGATAGCAGAGGGTGTCGATCAGCCGCGAGGACGCGAGTGAATGAAAGATCGAGAAAGACAAAGGAAGTCAGAGGCGTGCAAGAGCGTGAAAGAAGGAGAAACCTCGTTCGCCACCCACGCACACACAACCATCGAATTAATTCCCTGGATTTTTCTGCCGGCAGTTTCACCTTACTCGCGGAATTATTCCAGATCGCTTGTCGCTTCTCTTTCGCGTTAGACTTCCGGTATAAAGTGCGCGATTTGCTCTCGACCGTTTCCTTTGTTGGATTGGATTTACTGGAGCGCAAGCCACTTTGGATTCAGAACGAACGACTCCGTGCTTCTAGACGACGCCAACCGGCGAATAGGAACTCTTTGTTCTAACCCTCTTCAGGGTCGAATTACTTTGTTCAAACGAATTAGGAATTTATTTTCATTTATTATCGACGACTTATATTAGCCCCGCACAGTTTTATCGTTAAGTAAACGTATCGACTGCTTTTGAAGACATTGCAGACTAAACGAAAGGGCACCATAATGAACACGAAAAATAAAATTCGAACCTCAACAAACGTTAAGCAACAGCGACCGATAACGGTTGGCTGCTTGTGCACACAGAGGAACATTATGCTCCAGGTTACGTGGCGTTATTAAATTTCTTACGAAGTCAAAGTTCTCGGTATCTGTAAAACGTTTAACCGCAAATGGACGTCCGTGCATTCCTCGAAGAAGCAAAACTATGACATAGTCGAATCTTAACACGAACGATTTTTATTATCTCGAGAACAAAGGGTAGAGTGAAACGATAAATATCCAGATCGAGGCATAATGCGACGAACGACTAAAAATACGTTTTATTGCACAGTCTGGCCGAGGCTGAGGTTTATGCAACGCTTTGTAGTATTTCCGGGACTTTCGAGTGTTAAAACAGCTTCTTCGGAGCTTGAAGATGAGTAAACTCGTTCTTGTAGCTTGTTGAGACAAGTCGTTCTTGCCCTGTATTTTCTCCTCTCGCGAGCGTCGCGTATCTTGACACCTTTTCCACGAATTTCGGACCACTTTGACGAAATTACACTAACGCGATAACACAACAAACCGTCATGTTTATTTTTTCATAAGATCAGTTCGTTCGACTTTGACTTTGCATCAGTCTTTGCGTTGTGCAATATTCTTTTGTATTTTAGTTTTGGAAAGAGACATAAAAAATTCTTCCGTAGCCGCGAGAGAAATCCAAGACCCGAGACCGTAAAACGCGTTCTTTTTACCTGGATCGTAGCGGATATTCAAAGACGGAAGGCGAGCATTAGTTTTTCAATGTCCAGGAGGCTGATTTGCATCCTACTTTTAATGCGGATACCGCGAGTCAAGATCACTGACATTGACAAGCCACGAGCGCGATCAAAACGACAATATGCACGGTTCTCCGCCGGTTCGCGTACCAACGGAAAACGACCAGACAAAACTCTCGTCGTCTTCGCGTAACGACTATGCTCACGTCCGCGTAAACAGCAATTACCCCGAGATACGAGGAATTATCTGCTGTCATTACCTCGGTTACCGTACGCGCGGGCCTTTCATTTTCCCCGTGAAACTATTTCCTTCCTCGACGTCCAACCGACTTTCCCTCGAACTGACGCAATTGGAAAATTCGTCGAATCGTGACGACGGTACGACCATTTTCTGTTTCGTTCCGACGACTAGTAATCGAAGACTAAGAATAACGAAGACAATTCATTCACGTAATTCTTTGGAAATGTGCCATAAACAAACCTATACAATCTACTACTATCTCTAGGAGTTTTAAACTTTACGCAACCATCATACACCTAACACATCCATTCTACCTAACAGGCCCAAGACAGGGTGAAACATGTACAAGTTACCCAAGACTCCATAAAACACACGTATTCCTCCCTGACGCGAACAAACCCATACAAACTTGACTTGGCAAAAAATTGAGGTCTCAATGAACTCTGGCCAGCGTACGTGGACGAAGAAATCTGAAAGAAGGCAACAACCTGGCCACGTAATCCGCGTCGTTGGCAATCATTCGCGGTCTTCCTGTACATCGATCACTCTCCTCGTTCGCGTCGTGCTTCCGAATTTCGCGTACGAACGTCGTATAATAACCTCTGCCTTAATGAAGAGGCACCGGGAATGATTGTCCCGCTTGACAAGTTGCAGGGGGACTTCGTGCCCTGAGCCGGTGTGCATCGCGAATGCACGAAAAGGACGGCTGGGTTCGTGTTGTAGGAAAGCACGCGGCGGGGTCACGTAAAACGAAGACCCTGCGAAAGTCCCGACGACCGGCGGGATTAGTTTTCCTCGCGTTGTTATGTTAATAGACACGTCGACACGCGGAAGTACGGGCCGCGACACGGCCACGAAAGCTCGTTGAACAAACGAGAAGTGTCTTGCAAGTTTATTGCCTGCCACCGATGATATCGGCCTCTCTTTGTCTAATGGCTACCGCGACGGACCGGCAGTTTCGTTCCTGAAATCCCCGATTAATCCTTTGAATAGAAAGTTCGGTTCCCTTCCTTCGACGTTCGTCGTGGCTCGGCCTCGAGGTTAGGCTCGCTGGATGGACGCTACAGTTGCGGGGGTTTGAAGTTACTTCGATATTCTGTTAAAGGGTACTATTCGTCCGCATGTTAATTTGTCTAGCTGATCTATTATATTAGGAATCATGGACTTTGTGTACAAAGGATTCTTAATCTAGTCAATTGAACTAGTCTAGTCCCCTACGTTCCTAGCCTCTATCCTAATTGAGCTGCTCGTTATTCTTCATCAAAGGACCCTGTCATGATTACTGTTGACGTAAAACTATCCATGAGAAGAGATCTACCTACATAGTGGCCTGGTTCATCAGGATTCGAGACACCTATAGTTTTCATCCTTCATCAGTAAATAGACCTGTCTACAATAAGACATCTGACCTGGCCAATTGAAGTTTTACTCTGCTATGATTGAAGTTTAAATCTCCAGGTTCCCAAGCTGTTATCTAACTGAGCCAACCCCTATTCTTTACCAAAGAGGAGCAACTACTATTATTGATTGAAATCTGTCCGGAATAGGATTCCAGGCATCCCCAGTTGATGCCTGACTCTAATAGGATTGAAGTTTAGACTGTCAGACTCTATTTCAATGAATTAACTCGTTATCCTTAACCAAAGGTCAGCCCTGGCACGATTACGATGATGTTTTCAGGTAATCGTCCTAAGTGAAGGTTACTAAACACTTAAGTATGAATAGAAACATTGTCCTTCGTCAGAGAATAATCCTACAACGATTATCGTCGACATGCAATCGTCCATAAATGGGTTGCTGATGCGACCTATCGGTTCCCCAGTCTAACGTGATCATAGTTTGGACTTCTAAAGCGGTTTCGACTGAATTTCTCAGGGTGGCAGGCATCCGAATTCAAATGGAACGTTGTTCCGCGCCAAATGATAGACCGGTCGGTGAAAAATTGTCCCTGGCATTTATTAACACGCTGTACAAACGGCAGAGAAAGTGATGGAACCTCTGGTCGAGATCCTGATCGCTATCTCGTCGCTATCGCCGGCAGCCGATCTTCCCAGGATGATCCCCGCGCGGGGGAAGCTCGTGGGAAGAGGAGAGAACGATCCATAGTTCCGTGATTGCGATTCACCGTGGAATCTTGATCATGAAAATGAGTCGCGCTGCACGAGCGTCGCGTCTTTTCCGGGGAAATGAAAGTCCCCGAGGAAGTGTTTAGGATCGATGACTCTTGAAATCCTTTTTCGATCCCGCGAATAGCGAGCCCAAGATACCACGGAGTCGTTTAGATCTATCGATCGCTGTAGCAGCCCTCGGTAAATTCTTCAAACGGTCGCGAATCTCCCAGTAAAATATCTTTCATAAGAAACGTAGAATAATACATATTTTGATAGTCTATTTGCCTAATTTTAGATTTCAATTAAGTCTTCAAGAAGTTGTTTAGTTTAGGAAATTTATTAAATTAGTCTATATTCATAGTTGAAGATATTTCTCGAGGGTTTTGCAGCAGAAGCAATATCGTTGAATAATCGCAATCATTCGGCAATCTGCTACCACATTGTGACCAATAAACAAGTACATCAATTAGGCGGATGTAGTAAACATTTCACCTCGATGTATCGAAGGAACGCCGCTCGATGCAGAGTTTCAATTATGGCAGAGTCTCCCAACCAATCCCGGCAGCCATTTTAGGAATTCGAAAGGCAATAGGAATCGTAAATGGGATCGTTACATTTAAAATTAAATCATAATTCAATTTCCAGTAGTAAGATCTTTGATCTTCTCTTTTGATCTTCCCATTCCTTTCCGGAAAATAAAATGACAAGTCTTGCAAATAACAGAAATTTTAAATATAAATAAAAAGCTAATTTCTAATTCGTTTTGATGGTGCTCTATTTTCTTGTGAAAAGAAAACAACTGCAGGGAATATTTTTTGGAAAAAGTAGGTACTCTTGCTTTCTTTCACCGAAGAAGAGAAGTTGAAAGTCACTGGCGAAGAAATCTGCAACACACGATCATTGCATGTCCAGTTCTAAACGATGACGTTAATTGCCCAATAAATACGTCGCTCGTAAGGTGCAATTAATTTCATTATAGAGTTTCACGGTACGATTTTGATCCCAGCAGATGGAAAAATGAAATTCATCGAAGGTGAAAGGCGGGACAGCGATAAATAATATACTTATTCATATTTATACGAACGTAGAAGCGCCATTAGACACCTGAACAAAATTATTTAAAGAGAATCGCGAACGAACAGAATATCTTTCCCTAGGCAAAAACTCTATAAAGTAGAATGTGAAACGAATATCGTATACTGTTCTACGAGTTGAAGCGTAATTTATTCTGAGACCGGGAAAGGATGATTTGTGGTACAAAAAGAAAGTCGAAAACCTGACCATGAGAAGTTATTAAGTCTTCGACTCTGACCGGTCACGAATAATTTCCACAAAAGCGGCGAAAACAAATTCGTAAAGTTGTCAGGAAAGTCGTTAAAGTGAATTACGATTATATTCGGTGGAAGTTAAAATGTTTTTCAACAATTAAATATAGAAAGAGCTATCTTAAATAATTTGCATTGGCAGACACGCGAGGTTAACGAGTTTTTGTTCGTGCATCGAACACGTGGGAATAAAAAAATGACTTGTCGATTTTTTTCCCGTGACTTTATTGATATAAGTAAATTCGCATTTAACTAAGCGCACGAAACAATAAACCATGGAGTAAACAAAGTGGTTTTTTACTGCGTCAGAACTTAGGATCTCCATTTTAATTGAACTACTGGTTATCCTTTCCCAAAGGTCAGTGTTGGGATGACTCTTATTGATATTACAATTCTAAAATCGTCAGGATTCAAGACATCTAGGTTCTCGAACAACTAATCTGATTGATTTCTCAGATTTCTAGACCCCTGGATTCCCAAATAGTTATCCTAAAGGTAGCTGAAACAGAATAAGATGGCTCTGAAGGGGTTAAGCCACACTCTCCCAAAGTCTTCCAAGAGAATGAACTGACAAATCCTTGCGAAACAGCGTGTGCCGTGCCAGAATCGAAGAGTATCTCTGCGTAGGCGATATCTCCCAAGGTAGCTATGTAGCAGACTCTACGACGTTCCACATTGTTACTAGTGACCCATTTTTTTCTCATTTCAGCTCCTTCAAGACGCCGAGACTAAAAACGAAACAACTGGCTCGGATACGGAGCGGTAAAAATCTTTGTTCCAGTTCGCCCTCCGCACAAAGGGTGATACTTCTGTGTGTCTCTCCCTCTGAAACTTTTTTGATAAAAACGTCCAGTCGCTGCTTTACCCCGACCGACCCGATTCCCGTGCATTGCCACCGAGGATGACGAAAGTCTGCTCATTGGTCGGCCAGTTACGGCTTTTTCAGTCGGCTGACCGCCCCCGCGGGTCCTCAACGTCTTATCTGCGGTCTCTGCGAGTGTTCTCGACGACCTATCGGTCAGTTTACACGGTCCTCGTGGCTGTACAAACGTAACCAGAAGCCCAGGAGCTCTTTGGCTGGTCGTAAATCCTCCAAGAGCTTGGTACCTTTTGGGGTCTACAGCCCACCACCCTAACTCTGTCTCCAGTCTACGAATATAATCTTCAAACTGTGCGTAGTTCAGCACCACTGTGCCCAGGAGTACCTATAAATATCGAGCAGCCGTGGATTCGAAATAACTAGGTCCAATAATCCTGTGAGACACTCCCGGATCATTCTTACTGCTGGAATGTAATATAACGCCCCCCAGGGATGTGACCCTTAATCTTTAAACCGAGCAGCGAGTTCACCGTCCCAGCGCTCTAAGAGTACCCACGGTAATATAAGCTTATGACTTCCTGGGTATGGAAGGACTGGAAACGCGATCTACCCCCTGACTCCACCAGTACCGAGTTTTTAAACACGGAATAATTAGCCCTCTCGAAAAGGAACGGGTTTGAGAGACCCACTTGCCCCTAATGTGCGTCGACTGGAAGGAAGTTTACTCTCGAGTTCTTCTTACTGACTATGAACACCCCCGGGGACATGACCCTATCTTCGGTTAAACCATCTGTAACGGTACCCATCGTACTCGCCACCAGGGGTCCAACCAATCGAACCTTCCTCTCTACCAAGTCCACCATTTTTATAAATATATCGACCTATTATCAAAGGTCTCGAGATCCAAAGCAGTTACTGTCTTTTTCTTCTCTCATTCCTTTTCCAACTTCACCGTTCCTTGATATTCATCAGACATCGACCAGCTTCTGCTAGGTCCTTCCTGAGGAATCAACTATCGAGGCTTGTTGGCAGTTGACTACTGTCAGTATTTGGAATTCGTGGGTACTTATTTCGATGATCAAGTTGGCGCAAGTCTCGATGCAAATGCTTGGTATATACTCTGGAAAATTAAGTTCATCCTTAAAGCGAAGGGTCACAGCCCTTTAAACTTTTAACTCCACTAACAGATACCAAATATATTTTAAAATCTAGGATCTCCATTTTTAATCAACGTTGAATTCGATGCTTCCGTCAGAAGCGATCGATGGAATCGCAATAAAAAGGTCCGCCACCCCAGGTGGCCTACCCGACGCGACAAAGCAGAGGTCATTTTTCAATTTTTCGCAAAAAAATAACAACGATCGTTTCCCCGTTCCGCTTGTCCGATTTTTGCTAGCCGCAAAACCACAAGGCCTGGCAGGATAACAAAAAGAAGGACGTCGGCGAACGGGAAAGAAGAAAAGGGTCGGTGTGGGCGGGCCACGCCTTCGTGTCCGTACGACTTTTAATAATCGGCCCGATTTATCAATGCACCGGCCCTAATTAGTAAGCAGCTACGTTCTTTCAGCGTGTACGCGCATTGTCCGCGCGGCCTTCTTGCTCGCTCGCCGGCCAGAAAAAACGCCGCGGCGGGAAAAAGAGGCGACGAGGAAGCCCCCCCACCGCCCCCCCCCCCTTTCTGACCGGCTCGTTGCTTCTAAATCAAAGAACCGCCGTTCGAGGCGCGCCTCGAGCGATCGATTCCGAGCGAAAAATCGGCCATCGATGCTGGGGATCTCTCGATTATGGATGCTGGAGGATATATTATTTCTGTTCGTTGTTCGCGAGAAACATGGGGTTATTGGACGACGAGACGATCGGAAAGGGGCTCCAACAGGCTTGTCAAACAGAAATGTCATGTTTGCAGTCAAATTAGATACGCGAAGTCTGAAGAAGATCCGTCGCGTACAGTAGTGCCCCGATTATTGCACGCAAGTGTTTGCACTTATCGAGGTAACCAGTGGGATAAGTATATTTTTTAAAAATCGGTACAGTTATTTATGGTACTGGTTCTGTGTGGTGTTTAACGCAAAAAAAAAATGTTGAAAGAATACCGGGATGTTTATTGACTTAAACGGTGTATCAATATGTCTGTGGCGAGTAAAAAATTCAATGTCTAGACACGAAAGAACAAATAAAATCTGTGTACACGCACTGTCGTCGTCTGTCCGTCCAAGCAATTCGCAGAACCTCGATTCCCCGGTTATACGGAAGTCGTAAAAGCAAACTCACTGAAAAAAAAACACTCACAGAGCACTTGTCCGTGCATTCCACTCGATGATTGACGATGGATCGATTCCTCACAATGGAGGTCGTTCGAACCACAGCCTACTCGACAGTCCAAAGCGTATTAAGTGAAAAGAGTTCATCAATACGTTTTCATGACTGACTCTTCATCAAGTCTTTGGCTTCCTTTGTTATTCCCTAATTTTAGGCTTGAAAACAGTTCTATTTAAAAGAAACGTAAAGAGTCATAGGGGTGATTCCGTTGCAAGTATCCATAACGCAAATTTATGCAACAAGCGAGGCACTACTGTACTTCGAACTCGAATGAACTTCGTTATTCTTCAGAACTTACACAAATACTATACTAATAGGTTCCATCACAAAATTAAGTTCAAAAAATCTGGTCGTCAATGTTTCAGTTATCCGGGGAAGGTTGATAACGTCCAACCGTAAGTCAGAAACTGTTCTGCGCTCACTACGTGCGATTCTAATTGAAATTTCTTGGTAGGAAGATCAATGGTGAACCGTTTACAGGCTAGCTCCGAGATCGACGACGATCATTTCGAGGAGTTTATCTAGACAGATACAACTTGATCGACCATAAAAATGGCTGGAACTGGACGTAAAGATCGAATAGGTCAGGCGTTTGCATCAATTATTTTTATCTCTAGTGCTCGGCTCCGTGAGTGGTGAATTGATTCCTGAAGTAGGTCCGACCGATAAAGAAACACCCTGTATATTAAGCCCGATTCTGCGGCTAATCTATGCGCACCTATCTGGCGCGACACGGAATATGCATAAGGCAATTGGATTTTTTCCCTGATTTTCTTCGAACGTCGTGTCCAGCTAATGGTAATGGCGACCACGATAGAGATGCAAATCGCTGGAAAACGTTTTCGTACCATCGGTTGTTGTATAATAGATCGATTTTAAAAGCGCGCTATTACGATACGCACTAACACGACAGTTCTAAATGGCGCGCGACCGAACGAGCATCAATTCGAAAGACACGGCTATAAAGCGATACCGAGTACGATTCGATCGCGAAACGACGTCTCGGTGTTCATTTTCGCTCGTCGTGCATCTGGAATTAATGCCGCAATGAATTCGTAACGAGTCGCTGCTCGCGAATTCTTACTTTCGTTCGTCTTTTTTTCTCGAAATGCAACATTTTTGCGCGAGAACTTATGTTCGAACGTGTTCTACGTCATCGATCGTTATCCCGAAACTCGAGATTATTCTAATCTGACCCCTTGCAATCGTAGTTTCATACAAAAATACGTCCAAATTAGACCTCATCTGGTTGTTTTATGTTTGACAATGTTTGAAGGTGTTCTGAATCAAAAGATGCAGGAAAAAGATATTGTAAAATTCTTGTGTTTATTGTTACAGATCAAAATTGAACTCCCCCTATGGTTTGTTGATGTTTATTAATGTTTGATGATGTTCTGGATCAGTTTATTGACGATTCTTTTGTTTTTTGTTTGACGAAGTATCTCGAATAAATTGTGCAAAATGTCTCCACGTCGGTAAATGGAACCGTTGCCAATTACTATTTTTTTCTCTCATGTACGGGACAATTAAATCTGCATACCGTGACAGAGGTATAGTTACAGCTAATGTGGAATACGTTCGACCAAGTTTCCTCGAAGGTTTCATTCATGCTTTTCTCGTGAATCGATATGCTTCGACTACGGGCTATTATTAACACAGCTGTGAAATTAAGTGAATATTTGTATCGGAATTTTCATTGACGCACCAACAGTGACTTTTCCTACTAGTAATAAATATTCATCCGCAATTTTCGTGATTGCATGCACGCAACAATCGATAAAAAAAATTTTTAACTACGTATGTGCCAATGTTTCTGAAGACGTTCGAGATTTGAAGCAGTTTGTGCAGATTAAGTAGAAATGGAAAGGTTGTAATCAGACGTCGAATCATATTGCAGATTCATAGGATGTTTATCTCATAATGCATACCGTCCATAAGTTTTTATGTCTATTTTTTCTCGTTGTATCGTGACCAGGTTAGACTAGTAACAACCTATACAGTAATATCACTATAACTAGTGGGATTTCTTCATCTCACGGTCGTACTCAACGTACTTGGAGGCGACTACTCGGTTCTTCGACCGTCTAAAAACACCTAATCTCTCCAATTGTCGCGATTCAACTCTAACAGTCACTGTAAATAATAATACACGACTATAAATGACGAATTAATTCGTCTCCTCCACTAAACACGTTAATCCTTTTGTTCGTGCATCACTGTATCGAAATAACAATTTATTATTATTGTTATTGTTATGTAGTTTATGAATGTTCGACGTTATTTTAATTTTATCGTTCGACAATGATTTTGGTATCGGCGTGTTCACACGACAGGTGAATTCCCGCAAACACGACGGCTCGTGGCGCAGCTTTTATGGCGGAGGCCCAGCGTCGCGGCGCCGGCGTCTCTGCAATCAATACGTCGCGGCGCAACGTCCCGTGAGCTCCGACCTCAGCTGTTCGTTGCGTCCACCCATATTTGCCCCGTCTGCGTTTCGTTTCCGATCGCGCGTCTCGAAGACGTCGAATTTCCGCGTTCTTCAAGAATACCAGAAAACAATTCCGAGCGTGTCTCGTTGCTCGAGGCTTTTCTTACACACTGGACGGCCAAATCATTACTTACAAATGTTAGTTCAAATTTAAGGAATCATTCTCGACGGACAAACAAATTTAATTTGAAGTAATAATCGCTGTAGGAATATATTTGTTTACATGCAGAAAATGTATTCAAGTGTTTCGGGATAATGACAAAAATGTTTTACGTTTTTCATAACTTTTCAATACGTGTATCGATGAAGGGGATTCGAATGGTGATTTTCGGACGTGGGGCTCGTAACAATTTATCGTCGTGTTCGGGGTCAGTGACCTTTGCGTATCAAAGAGCGCGATCTTGAGTCTCGATCTACCCACTAGAATATTACTGAAATTATTCAGTGACGTAAAAAAATGAGTTATGTAATAATAAAGAGGTTTCGAGGGGCATTGCGCAACGAACGCGACTCTGTCGAAGGCAAATCGTTGCTGATGTTTTAAGGCTTCAAATTAAGGTTGTAAAGTAAGATTTACGTCCGCGGTTGGATCTTAACAAATTTACATAAATTATTCTGAGATGTCGCTAGTAACTTTCACGTTTATAACATATTACTTGCTGCATCGATCGATTTTGCTCGATCACCACGTCATTAAAATCATTATTATTGAAAAATTACTGTACGAAATAGTTTTTTTGGAAATATGACCAGATGTAAATTATGATCAAAAGCACATTATACGTCGGTGGTAAATTTTTTATATTTATATATACTGTTCTCTGGTATTATGGATAAAAAATTCGATGTCTGGGTGTTTGTAATCTCTCTATAATTCTTGCTACATCTGTCTAATCCAAATGAAATTTTATTTGATTGTTCTTTATGTTTTAATGGACAGTATAAGCTATTTAATATTAATTACAACGCAGGCTACAGACTTTTAAACGAGGGAAGAGTTTTCCCACTAAATTCTCACGTTTCTTAATGCAAATTCTCCTTTTCGAAAATGAAACCAGAGATACAGCAAATAAACGAATCCTTCTTGATATTCTATAACCGAAAGCGCAATGTAAGCTCGCCGAAAATGGCCCCTGCCAAGAATGGCATTTGTCACGCCCTTTATCGAGAACCGTCGTTTATTTTATTCGCGCCTCTCCTTTTTCATTGTGACCGAATCGTGATTCGAATTTAATCGAGTGGCTGGAGACGCCTAAAAATAGCAGCGAGAACAATCGGATAAACATTTCTTGAGAAGCATCGAACGACTATGTAAAACGCTCCGAGGTTATTTCGATGTTTTCTCTGCCGTTCTCTTTGCGAAATAAAAATTCAACTCGAACTCCAAAATAAAGGGCAATTCAATGCATTACTTCCCGCGTGAAGATGTGAATTTTATTAACTAGACTTTCTTATGTGGCCATTTAAAAGCTATGCTTGTCCAGCCATTTGTTATTTAATTTGAATGCAAAGCAAAATTCATACAATGGAAGGCTAGTGAAAATAGGAATTTCATCCTAAAATACACCACAATAAATGTGAGAATGTATTCTAAAAGAGAATACAAATGTGAACACGATTGCTGAGGGTTTTTCACCAACACGACGGTTAGCGAAAACTGCCTTTCCCTTTTCAAAAGAAAGGGCTTTTTGAGGCACACTGCAATGTCCGCGAGGGCCTTGAATTTATGGCCCTACGCTGTCGAAGTCATCACATGTCCCACCATGACCTAAGCAAGGCTTAGAGCCTTCCTTCGGGGACGTCCAGCTTTAGTTTCTCTTATAATAAAGTTAGCGTTTCGTCGAGCTGTAGGCAAAAATCGTGACATGGCCCGCTTTCAAGCGAATCGGCGGACCCCGGTCGCTCGAAAGCGGGAATCGCCGTAATTCGATAAAGTTCGACGTAGAACGCTTTCGTTCATCGATCGTCGAAGAGTGAAATCTGATTTCTGGTCACCGCACCCTTCGTCGTCGTGCTGCTTCGGCAATCAAAGCCGTTTAGAAGCACTTCGAGTGCACTTTATTGGAATAACCTAGATGTTGCGATCGACCGGCACGAAAGGTGCCAACGGCGTCAATTCCGCTCCAGGACCCTCGAGTGCTCGAGGGCCACGGGCATGGGGGTTACTGGGGCGGTCGTCTGAATTTTTCTTTGATCCCCCTGCCTGCACGGTGATTGTCGAGCGTTGACAGGGAAATCGAGTTTAATTTCACGGTGACTGCAAAGGTAACGAATCAGACGTCGACTTTCCGCGATGAACACACGCTGTGGCGGCGTGCAGACGCGCAAGACGGTGGGGAATTCGAATCTATTTAACACTCGCGCGGTTCGAGTAATTGTAAAAACAGAAGTGAATCTCGCGAGATAGATTTGATCGACAAGGTCCAAATAAACGAGAAAGTTTCGAAATTTGGCAGAGCGAACGGATAAAAGATCTCGCAGGATATATCGTCTTGTATATTAAGCCACCGATTTATGGAGAGAAAAAAACTTTCTCCGCGGCGATGAGAAACAAAAATGTACAAATTCATAGCGCATGAAAACTCGTCATGGCGGAGAGAGCAAGGCGAAACAGCGAGGCTCGACGAATCGCTGTTTTGTAACCTAAACCGGAATCCTGCTCGGTAGAGTTCTGCCTCGCCAAGAAGATGAAGTTCTATTGTCTAGACGAAAACAGAGGAGCACGAACTAGGAGTCGTAAACTTCAAACAATTGATCCGGCGTCGGACAATGGAAGGAAAAAGTGCCATCAAACAGAAAAGGGGCATATCCGTATCGCGAACCCGGGGGTTCCCGTCGTCCTCGCGGCTGAGGTTTCTGTCGATCGGCTTCCATTCCTCGCGGAATGAAAAAAGAAAAATGAAAAAGGAACCAGCCAAGAGAGAGAGAAGCTCGGTCATGCGTCCGCGAAACTGCCATAAATGGCGCTGAAGTCTTGACGGCGCGTTAGTTATTACGTGCAATTAGCCCGAGATAGCGAGAGGAGAGAAGGCTACCGATCCGTGCAAGGTCTGGCTGCGGTCTGAGTCTTAGCTAATCACTGTTTATCGGCTCGAAGTCGGCGACTTTCAACGCCGAGTCGCAGGGACACGCTTCCATCGAGGCGTTGAGCTCTGTGCCTCCACGCAGTGTCTCGATTTTTGGCTCCAATTTTCGTATTTTTGCAATGTTTAATAAAATATGACTATTGACTGTTACACCAGGTGCAACCATACAACTTTTCTCTGTAGAGAACAGGATAATTCCGACACTTCCAGAAACGAATAGCTTGGTGCCCGATGCGACGAAAAAGAATTTAAACGTTTCACAGATCTCAAAGATTCCATTAGTTTCAAGAGCAAGTGTTTCAAGTTGTTGACCCAAAATTCAATATTCGTCGACGTTTCCAAAGCCAGAACTTTTCCCGCGGCGAACTAACCTCTAAGCTAGGAATTCCTTGATCGACACCGTCCCCTGCTCGCGAGTAATTAACGGTGAGTAATGACGAGTATACTCGTCTTGCGCGCGAGTACGAACGACCTAGATTTTGCACTAATGCGATCCCCGATGTAAGCGAAGACTTTTCAATTTTTTTCACGCGGATATGAACCTTTTAAGTTAGGAATATTTTAATTCGATGGTGGTGTTAGTTAAATTAAAAATTTTGAATGTTCAAATACTAACAGAGAATTCGAAACATCCGAAAAGTCGGGTCTACCGAATTCTCGAACAGTCGCGAGTTTCAGACATTAAATCAAGACGTCTGTACAAATAAATACGAATAAAAACAACAATTAGGTAATTTTAAATAAGCATTTGTTGATATTTGATCTTTGATAGAGATTGAATGTGTCCATTACTAGAACATTGTTACGATTTTAGTGTTCCAAATAGCTATCAGAACATTTGGAAAGATAGGAAGCAAGATTTGCTCGATGACTAAAAAGCTAATAAGATTCATATTTACGATAACGCCGCAATGCGCAAATATAGAATGGTCGCTAAGTTTAGACGCCATGAAGATGGGTCTAAATGAATCATACGTCTTTTCAGAATACAGGATACGTCACTGTTAACAACGCTACTCAGAAATCCGTCCGTTTCATTATATTTAGAAAACTTAATGGGGAAATTTGCTAACCGTCACAGTCAAAAATACTTTGTTGTATTATTTTTTAGAAAATCATAATAGTATTGATACGTCCAAAAAAGAAATTTATTTGAAAAATAGAAATGACAGGAACTCGTAAATTGGTGGCACTAAAAATAAAGAGGATCGCGTTCGAACAATTCCGATTTTAAAAAAAGGAAAATATCGAGGATGCGTGGAAGTAAATATTCACCGAAATATTGTATATTGAGATTTCTGTCGAGCGAGAAATTTCTTTGGGAATATCGACGAGTTTCGGTGTAGGTGTGCAAGCACACGCGCATACTTATCGCCGGAAATGAAGTGTAGGCCAAATATCCGCAGAAAAGTATCGGAGAGAGGTTGAGTAAATATTTTTTCTCCGACAATGAGGCATCTCCAAATAAGAAAAGATTCGAAGATGGGGTCGAGGTTTATCGTTATCGAAAAGGACGAAAATAAAATAAATATACAAAATAGGGATTGCAGCATATCTGTGTCCTGATTTTCGACAGCTGATAACGAAGGGATCTAGGTCTCGGAAAACAGATCGATCAACAAACCAGACAATTATTGCATACTGGGTGACACGAATCTATTATCCATTCAATTCTACTAATTGAAAAAATAACTTTGATTAGTAATTCTTGCAAACAGATAATTGGAATTAATTCTCTGATGCACTGTGAAAATTTCAAGTTAGATTTGGAAGCAGTTAATGGTCCAACCATTGAAATTACTCTGATATTATTTTCATCTAATGAAACAAACGACGACCAAGAATATATAATAATTGTCTAATATCGTAGTACGATGTTTGATAATTATAAACATTTCTGTAAACTTCACGTTTTCAACGTCTGATTATTTCTTTAAAAAAGCAAAGGATTTGCTATCCTTGTTCCCCCTTAGAGGGCAAGTCTCGGCCAATAAAAATCGCCGATATCCTCAAGGAAAAAGGTATTCGTCCTTCGTGGAAAGTTCGAGGACTTTGCGCTTGAACTTGATACGAAATGGGCTAACGGCGATCAATACGAGCTTTCGGCGCTTGCGAGGCAAAGCTCCGGCCGACATGGGCCTGCGGAGACCACCCTGGAAGCTTCGCTGGAGAAGCCACCATGCTTGTTATCATCATGGGAATCTCCATAGGCACGTGAATACAACGGAAGAACGTCTAGACGAATTGATTTCTTCCTCGCGGCTTTCTGAACTCGCTTGTCCGGAAGCTCTCTGCACAACCTCAATCCCCATCAACAGTTTTTGACAAATTTAATCTTTTTTTCACTGGCCCAACAAAGGGCATTTATTCAGCAAACAACGAAAAGCTAATATTAATTAGTTTTCTGTTTCGTAGAATATTGTGTTCGGCTATCTTGAATAGGGTCATCATCATTAACCGAAACAACCGGAAATTCTACAAGCTCGTGTTCAAAGTCACGTTCGCGAGCTCAGTTTGTTGTCCGGTGATTCTAGAGCCTCGACTTCGGCAATTCCAATGATTCACCGTAACTCGAACCAACGCATCGTGTTTTACCGTGTCCGGGATAAGATAAGGGAGCTTGTCAACCATTTTTCTAATCGATACTAGAAGCGATACGCGTTCGACTTCCTTCTCGAGCGCGATTTCCGATTGCATTGCACCGTTAGGACTGAAGAAACCCTTAAATATCTTAAGGAAACCGTACAAACATCCGTGCCGGCTCGAAATTTCTACGTACAGAGCGATAATAATTCATCGAACGTTGAGAAAAAAATTGATCTGAACAAACGTATCTTTGTTTTCAAAATAAAAATATTTGTTATCTGACGTACACTATAAACAAAAGTATCTTTGTTATAACGTAACGAAAGAAAATATAGATAAACGATATTATCGCAGAGGAGATTTAATTACTCTTCGATTTTATCCACACAATTCGAAACGGATAATTTATTCGCGACTTGATGGACTTACAAACGGTCTCAGAATTTTTTGTGCCTCGATATTTGCTTGCACTTAATCCATTAACAAATCAGCGAGATCATTAGGTCTAAATTACAGCCAATTATTCAACTCGCGGTAGAATAATATTCAATTGCAATATCGGTACACATTCTGCGTATTTATGAGTTACGTAAGTGGTTCGGCTTCATTAACGTTTTTTATTCGTGTTTTACGCGTTAATGTTTACGATCATTACGCAGTTTTACGATATTATGATCACTCCGCGTTTCATGCTGAATATTTCTGAAGTATAATACTACTTGATCAGAAAATTGTTTTGCAGTAAGTTCCAGATTCAATATTTATTGTTTAGCAATCTATTTGGTGGTTCATAATAAATTAATTTAGCCTTAATGTTATCTAATACACAGCCACTTATTAAATAAGGCATGAATTGTTCCAGTTAACTGTTTGAATGAGGTCCATATTGGTCAAACCTCCCCAATTATACCCTTCAGTTCAAACATCAGACCCTACTGTTTCAGGGTTAATACTACCCTCGTTGGTGGAAGTTATACGATATTTAGAGGATAGACTAACGAAGGGAAACATTCACTGAAAAACTATTTAACTTATGCAGGATGCAAAATGTGCATATTTGTCATTGTATCTTCATAAAAATACTCTCACTCGATCGACGAGGTTCTCCCGATGAAAACGAGCCCAAACACGACCATATTCGCATCATTTTCATCTCAAACCCAACCCAAATTATTTTTGAAAAATCTTGAATTACGTAAAACTGAAAATAGTCCGAATATAGGCGTGTTTGGATTCATTTTAATCAGCAAAGCCTCGCCAATCTATTGGCGATATTCTCACGACAGTACCATTAATAATATAAAAAATGCTATTTCCATCAGTTGGATGTACCGAAACGATCGTCCATTTGATGCTCAATCCCCAGGTGTGTAGGACCTTTCCTATCCACAGTTAAGTTCTCTGTTACAAAGACCAAATCCAGCAAGTGTCTTTCTGTTCGACGACACCCTCCACAATAGGCGAATACTTTCGCAAATAAGCGTGTTCCTGTTAGGCAGGGAGAAAAAAAAACACCTTTACCGACGTCTGTGACCCGCAACGCTGAATTTAATTACCCATACACGACTCCCACCGGGGGGAGACAGAAACACGTGGACCGTTGGAAGTTCGCCGCGGAACCGATCGACCTGTACAGATTTCCCTTTCGTTCTGCCCTTTATGGAACGCGTTGCGGTGACACTGCCACCGCCGCGCGCCTGTTTGTATTCATACGCAATCGTGCCGGGGATAAATCGCGCCGGCTGGACGTTCTGAACGCAGCTGCGATTCCGTATATGATCCTCCGCGTCCATAAGAAACCGTTTCCCGCAACGCGTGGCATTCTCTCGCATGTAAATTCGCTAAACAACCGTGTGATCGCGGACGACCCGTTCCAATAGGAACGACGCCGCGTTATAGTCAACATTTTTGACCAGGACTTAACACCGCACCAACCAAGTTTCTGATAATACTAATTTTTAGTACATCTTTTCCAAAATTTTGTACGTCTTCTATCGAAATCCCAGGTATATTCTAGATCCCTCACAGGCGGGATAATGCTAGAAAGTAAATTTTAATCATCGCCCAAGACGGGTATCGTGAATATCGAAGAAATAAAATGGAGGCGACAGAGGATCCAAAAGTTTGGTAAGCCGTAGTCACGGAACCTATTGTGCACGCTAGATAATACAGGTCTCTTCCCAAGTTGAACAAACGTTTCTCTTTACAAAACCGAGACCCGTTACGCGGAGTGTCGGATATCTCGGCGCCAGTATTTCATCCGCATGAATTCCTGCGAGCGTGTATCAGCGGATTGCTCTTCTCGTTCAGCCGCGAGTAGTCAGGGGCCGGCTATATTCGCACAACGAGTGGGTAAATCCCTCGGATGCCTATGCGTGTTTTAAAGAGCATACCGCGAATAACTGCACAAAGGATGCGAGGAAATGGGACAGCTTTGTTATTTTAATCTTCTGGCCTGATTGCGGCCGTATCTATGGGAAAACTCAGCATTTTTCCTATCCGTGAGAAACTTATCAAGCCTTAAGATATGCCTGAGAAGGTATCTGATCGCGAACTATTTGCATACCACTGTGTGTATATCGCCTCAAATTCCGAACTCTGTAGCTTTCCTACTCTGGTTCTGTGCTCCTTCAACCCTTTCACAACCAAACTCGCTAAACTGATCGATCTAACAGAAACCCGATCAAATCCCATCTACGTAGGGCCTAGAATATAATCAAATCCGTAACGAATCTCTAAAATCCTCAATCTCAGTGATCCCAAACGTAGACAATGAAGATATTCGATTGGACCAAACTTGTTTTCGTTTCATCGATATCATAACGTATCGATTCGCGTCTATTTAAATTGAGTTTGCCGCCTGGAACAGTGAACCCGATCCCTTCAACGCGGTGAAGTCCCGCGCAGCCGTGATAAAATCAAAAAATCGAAGGCGCATTCGTTCCAATGGAACGGATTAACGAGCGTTTCTTGTCGCTTTCGAAAGCACGGGCCTTTCAGCCGTGTCAAAGCGGCGAGACGCCGTTAGTTCCACGCTGAAACGTTCGAAAGCACACCTCGAGTCGAGGTTTTTTCCGCGGAGCCAGCCTCGACACGTGTAGAACAACGACGATCCACGCGCAACGCGGCATTTCACGAACCAGAAATTCTCTTCTCGGCGTACACCACGGCTCGCGACGTTATCACAACGCGGTTCCCCGTCAATGTATTCAAGAATTCCAGAACATTTTCCCTCGACGAGATTTCGAACGCGCCGGCGAACGAGTACACGCGACCGTTGCACAGATAAATCTCACGTGCACCTACGCTCAGCCCCGAGAGTCGGGATTTGCCTAAGGGCGGTCCAAGATTTTTCATCGCCGAGATGGTGTCGAAATCCGATCCAAAACGATTTTCAATCGGTGCATATCCGACATGCTTGCGCAAGGGTTCAGTTTCATCAGGTTTCCACCTACCGAAAGTCTCGATCTTGAACTCTCGGGGTAGTTGAGTCTCAGTAATAGGTAATCTAACTAGGATTTAATTAACTTCAATCTACATAGGGCCAGATCACCTCTTTTGAAGAATATCAAACGATACCCCAAGAGTTAGGGCTATAGGCTCTAGCGACAATTTAATCTCCTGACCTCATCCTCGCCGCAAATTCTCTGCTCTTGGGGTTACTGTCTCAGAGACTTTATTAACGAAGGTTTGCCCCAAGAGAAGAGAGATAGCGCGGCAGAGTAAAGTGGAATTAATCCCTCGGTGATCTTAAGTGGCTAATTGAATTTGCGTCCACTGTGGAAGGAACCCGTTGGCCCTGTTGACGTTTACACGAACCTAACTGGCAAGTCATGTGAAAAAAGTACATTCCGTGGGACATGCTTCAGTTTAAACCGGAGTAATCGGATATCAGGATCAAAGGCTAAATGCAGAAAGATACTCTAAAGCTTAAGGGTACGAACAACAGATAAGATTCTGGGATTAAACATTAGTGGACTAGTCGTTTGGTAGCAAGCACTTATTTACAATCCTGGAAACGGAGGATGTGCTCCAGATTATGAGTTTAAGTTGCAAGAATATCTTTCTTCCATAAAGGTAACGACCCAACAGGCAATTTTCATCCTAGCATGATAACTGGTTAGATATCCCCAACTGGTAGCAGCCATCCAGCACGATTTATGGGCCACCTTATAAGGCACGTTCTTAAAAGTAATCTTATGGGGTATGTTGGATCTTAATGGGTATGTTTAGCCTAAACGTTTCACAAAGTAACGCCAGCCTAATAGCCAGATGGGAACGCCTATAAAAGTAGACTCAACGTTTGTAATTTCGGTACCATTCTAGAAGACTATAACGTTGTCCTTTGGAAACGATTACTAGACGCATTTATCCTAATTCGTCAGATTCTACGGTCAGCGTTAAAAACGACTCATTTTTCAGAATCCTCTGCTATACACATACTATGAAAATAACTCGCGCCCTTAGGTGTATCGGTGTATAGTTATGGCGCTACTCCCCGCTGACCGTGAATATCACGAGATCAGGAATAAGAGAGTAGTTGTTCGTATTTCAGCGTTGAAAGGCGAAAGAAACATTCCTGATAAATGTATTCTCTTTCGTAATGTTAATAATTCACGGTTCCATAATTCATGTTTATCGGCGGCCACATACGGACTACGCGTCTAACCGGCTCATTTTTTTCCTTTGTTAATCAACAACGAATAAATTTATTTATTTGAACGGAAACTACCATCTAGATGCTAACACACCTCGCTATTTATGAATTCACTTTCCAATCGGGCACCGAGTTGCCTCGAGGCGTTTGAAAATTTTGGATATTCTACAAAAATAAATATTGTTCTCGAAATAGTTTCCTTCGTCTCGGGAATGCCAGATCGTATCATAGGCGACAGGGCCACCCGTGGCGATGCAACAAGAAACTCGAAACACGAAATAAGAGAAAAACCGACACGTCCAATGTTGTTGCGGGAGCAGTTCCGTCACAGGTGGCCTAAGACTTCTAGAAAAGCACTCTAAATATCACCGGGTACAAGAGAAATGACAGTTTAAACGTTGCCTTGATAACTCTCTTCCGTAGCTGGTCGTTTCGCGTGCGACTCGTAAATCGTATTAGCATGACACGTAGCAAAAAGTGTTCGCGAATGGTACACAGGCTCCCAGTCAAAGCGTTTCCAGCCTCTAAATGGATAATGAGCACTAAATCACTTGCTAAATGTTACGCACTGGCGTCGGTAATGCGACTGTGGGCTGAACAGGCGTAATTGCTCATTCTGTTTGACCAATAGAATCGATCGGTACTTGGGTTACCATCGATCGTAAATACTTTGTTACGTGGGAATTGTCCGAGCCTCTATTTTCTACGGTGGCTTTTCATGGTTCTGTCGGTGGGCCGCGGCGGAGATCAGTGATAAGCCTGGATAAAGGTTAGAGGTTGCCCCAAATAAGATGGGGAGGATTTCAGCGTTGCATTGTCTGTTCCTTCTGGATCAAAGCAAGAGATGCTTCTTAGTTCATCCGCAGATATTTGCTCCTCTATCAAGATTTCTATCAGTAACACGGGCCACGTTGGTATTGATCATCCTAGCTCTACCCATCTATAAGAATCCCTAGGTATAAGTAGTTTGAATCAGTTCGGTGGAATATGTCACACTGCTCTAGTCTCGAGAATAGAATACCAGGTCACAGCGCTGTAACTTAGAAATAAGTACCAATAGGCTATATTCTGATGCGAACTTCCAGTCAACTGGACTCTACTACCTCAACTGAGCTTATAAAGGCTTGTGCCCTGGCTGGGATCCAACATTAATGCTCTTTTACCTATGGGAGTCCCCTGATTCGGACCACCAAGAATTAGACCCTAAAAGCGATGGAAACAGACGAGGTATACGAGTAGTAACATCCAACGTAATCTAAATATTCGTCACCAAAATACGCGTTGTTTGTATTTTGAAACATTAAAATCCTCCAATCGGTTCAGGAGTTATGACTTTTCACATCATATTTTCGGAAAAGAATTTTTTTCTCGAAACTCCGTAGGATTTCGTGGGTATATGTTTGTAATTGACCCCCGCAACCGAAAATAATTTTTTCAGAGCGATTTGAAATTTTTGAGGTGTAAGGTCTACTCGTATACTTGATAAGTGATGAACTCACCATTTCGTCGAGGCTCTTCAGGTCATTGGTGACGATCTGAGGCTGGGGTCCGTAGATGAGGCAGGGTTCCTCCTGCTGCATGTCCGCGTACTCGTCGTCGCTTTCCTCGTTCCCGCCGTTCCCGTGGGCACCGTTCGCCGCCTTATTCTCCGCGGCGATTTCTCTGTCGATCTGTCTCTCCATCTGCACCAGCATCGGCGCCAGCATGCCGAATTTCGCACCCCTCCTGGCCACCTCTAGCAAGCAGAGTATCACGTGGCGCTCGTTCTTGCGCATTATCAGGTCGTCGGTCTCGAACAGCAGACACTCGATGATGCCCAGGCTGTTGCGGCACCAGCCGATGAAATTCGAGACGTTGTCGCGGGCGAAGAAGGTGCCGGCCCTCGCGTTCGGCAGGAAGGCCACGTCGCTCAGCTCGCTCATCGGCAGCGCCAGCGACGAGGTTATCGAACGTGTCATCGAGATTTTGCGCGCCTGACGACGCGCCACATACTCAGCCGCCGACTTGCGTACGTTATTCGAGTGCTGGAATCAGAAACAGATCGTACCAATTAGATGGGGATGATTCGCCAACTGATCACCGCGAGGACTTTTAGGAATCGGGGGAAGAAACACTCATAACGTGTTGCATCACTTATCAAAATTTTAAATCGTTAGATCCGCTGAATAGTAGGACCACGAAGAGGATGTTTTCATATTGGTCGAATCCACGAAGCGTCTGGGGCCCAGGGAAGTCTGGACCTCCATTAGACGCAAACTTAATTAGCCTTTAAAGGCCACTTCCTCTATTGCAGTCACTATCTCATAGTTTACAGCATCGCTAAGTGCCTGTAATGTAGCTACAGCCTGTAGGACAGGTATTTAATTCTGAAAGTTAGGTGGGTTCTACTCGCTATAACTTTCAGCCCCTATGACTTGGCAAAGTCTACATTGATCGTGATTCTAGGGGTACCCACGCTAGCACTTGTGTTAATTCGTGGATCAGGAACAGAAGTTTTATTCCAAAATTCCACAAGTGCATCTTCAATACTAACTCAGAATAAGCTGATCAGTGCCTTGCGAAGTACTCTTTGCTACCTAACCTCTACCCAGACCCAGAGATCCTAAAAATTCAATGGTCTACCGTTGCAATTCCCAAAGATCATCACCGATAACAGCGAGTCGGGTAGACACGAATTCAACACGACCGGAATAAATCTCTGGCAGCCGCTTAGCTGACATTCACCGGTCGAGCAAGCGTGGCTGGTTTGCTCCCGCTGATTAAAGAGTCAAACAGACACCGATAGCATCTTAACACCCGCGAAGCTAATTGTTCCATTAATAATAACGCCGCGCGCGAGTCCTAATGCGTTTAACATTTACGCGGACGATAAATACTCGGCGGGCAACGAGGCTCTCCCGGCTGCAGCACTTTTATTGCAAACGCTGGCGGCTGCTTAAGTAACCGCGTGATAATTGGATATCGGGATGATGTAAATGAGCGGTGGAGCTGCACTCCGCGCCGTTCGACTCCGTCTAATAACAGGTTCTGCCACGGTGTCTATCGTTTAATATCGCTGCGAAGGACCTGTTATTTTCCAAAGCGACTAACGGCGGCGGGGACGATTTTTCTACGGGCGATTAATTAAAAGTGACCCGATAGCGCCGTGGAATTACGCGAGTCGACGCCTCTGGACCTTCGTACAGCATCGTCGAGCATAAGGTCCCTCATTCTTCGGAGCTCGTTGGCTGGGAATAAGGGCGTCCATTGTTTCTCAGTGAACGAGCTGATAAATATAATTCTGTTTTGCGGGTGTTTCGATGTGTGAGACTTGGACGATGTTTACGAGCGAAGGAAGGAGTCCCGACAGGCCGACAGTCCCTGATCGAAGACGTGTGAACCCCGACAAAGCGCTGCCGACTCCGTAGTCTATCGAGATCCGCCTTGATCGTACGAATATAATTACGAAAAATCTTCAGCTGTTTCTAAAGGAAATTATTTTTATCGAAACGATGTCGTAAGAATTCAATCATTTTTAGAGCTTGAGTCCCCGTTAGAGCTCAAGAGATAATTCAGACGTTTCCTGAAATTCATTTCGCCGAGAAATCCTCGTCCATGAATCACGGTGTTTGCCGTTTCATTCAGTCCGTTAATCTCGTTTTGATTTATTGCTCAACAGGAGACCGTATGGACTGACTTATACACTTCGAACCCTATCGCGGCGAGTTGTGTACACGCGCTGTTTACACGGGAATTTGATCAATGGGGCAATTCTTGCGTTCTGTGGGCTCGTGGGACATCTGCAAGCCTTCCGAGATTGGGGCTCGTCCTGCGTTTTATAATCCCGTACAGGATAAACAGTTTGGATCGTTTCTAGGGCACTGGTCTGCTTTGTGCTTCGGAAAAATTCAATGCAGTATCGAGGACATAGAGAACTGTTTTTCGAACGACGATCATTCAAATAAATTGAGATCAGGTTCGAATAACAGCATTTTAGATAGATCGTTCTTGAATGCGTAACGCAGATTGATGCAACAAGCGAGGGAATATTGTTCACGTATACTAATCTCGCATTAGTGTTATTTTAGAGATTCTATTAACGTTAAATGTCAGAATCTTTTCACTTAAATACGGTAAATTATTTTTGTTTAAAGAATCAATCTAATCGGAGTTAATTTCAGTTATACATAGAATATAATGACAGATGCGATGAATCGTAGAAAACTTGTCGAGTGTCGCGGTTCTGAATTCTGACTCATCGCTTTGAAGCTGGATACAAAAAAGACCATTTCGCCAGAAAGGTCAACGGTGGCTACAAAGTATCCAATGTCGCCAGATTTCCATTAACGCAGCGTGTTTGAACTGCACTATGAGTAATCTTACACTCGGTCCACAACGGAACTGGATTTTTATCGACAGATGCGGTTTCGACCGCGACAGAAGGCACTCGTGCCTTTGACAAATGCAAAGCTGTACGCCGCGGCGGCGTTTGCCACAAAATCCCACTTGTTTCGATCGAAAATCACCCGTACGATAAATAACCGAAGCGAGAGGAGCGGTGAAATTCAAAGACACGATGTATAATAGCTAGTTAATTGCTGGCAACTTGCGAAATTTTAATGCTAATTTTTTTCCTTGGCTAATTCAAGCGCTTACGAGGTCAATGTTACGCGGATTATTGCCTTCTCATCTCACTTTCACCGTACCACATACTCGACGCTCGTGTTTAACGTCAAACTCCACGCTTAGACTTTTAGATTTTGCATCATTCAATTTTCACGGTTTTCAACGCATGAAGAGAACAATTTTGAAACAGCTTTTTTTAGTAGAATAAAAGTCGCATGTGTAACATCAACAAATAATTTTTTACTACGTCGTGTTCACTTCGTATAATTTTCTTTGCGATTGACGTTTGTTCGACGTCGTTGCGTGTGAATTAATTTATGTAATAGGCGATAAGTAACAATTTAAAGATAGACGGTTTATGGATGTAATTTTACAACGACTGTACTGTTTGCACGGTTCACGACGCGTATCTGCCAGTGGCACTGTTAATCCAACCAGGCGACTTGATAAAACAGTTAAAGAGGTCAGCTCGCAGACGCTGATCGATTGTTCCGTAATTTTTCATTTCCTGTCTCGATATGCTACTACGAGTTTCAACGCTCGTCGCCCCGAAGACGTTCGCAACCGGTCTTTTAACCGTTCCACGGAACCGACAAGAATTCTCTTCAATTTTTTTTTTATTATTTGTCGTAATTTATCTGAACGACGACGACTTCGAAATTAATCCGTTCGTCGTTTAATACAGGGCTATAAATCCTTAAACCACTTAGTTCTTTAATTAATAATATGAAACTCACAATCTGTGGGTTTGTGACTTCCGTGTAACTTGTACGATTCTTGTCCAGTCCGGACGAAACCTTGTTTAGTTTTTCTCTGTGGACTAGTGGAAAGTGTAGTTTTCTAAATTGAAAAAAGTTCGAGTGGATCAGTTAGGTTTGTAGTGTCCACTTTCCAATGTTTTTTTGTTAAATTTTAGATTTAAAAAATGTGGTAACGCCGTGTATGGATCGATTAGTCATAGTTTTCAGGTTGTTCCGTCGAATCGAGGTCGTAGATTGTCTGCGGATTCGCGATTGGCGAAAAGACATCGTGTGTAATGCTGGGCCCAGAGGAAAGACAAACACGGAGCGCCTACTCGATTCCCGATTCGATAGCTGGATCGCCAGCTGCGCGGGCGAAGCGAAACGGTTGGCTCGTTACAGTAGGCCGTTGACACATTCGCCTAATCTCTATATTATCCCCGGGGAGGTATCGAGCCGGGACGGCCGACCGGATGCTGTTAGATAGAATTTTTACGAGTGCGCGAGTCGGCTGGAACCGCTCGCATACCATCGCCTTATGGGCTCCACGTGCGCGCGTGCAGCCAGTCCACTGAAAACGAGACACACTCATCGACGAACCCTTAAGGGGGCATTCTAGTCTAGACGTCCATTTTTTACAGTCTTGGGAATTTACAAAAAATTTTAACTCTGCCGCTTTTATCGAATTTCGTCACACGCTTTTTCAGTGAGCACGCCTTCATGGACGCCACGATTCCAACCGATCTGCTTCTTCAAAATGAACAAACCCAACACCATTTCATTCAGTATGATTATAACTATGGCTGACATCAAAATTGTTTGAAAATACTGGAAAACAACACTTCGACAGCACTTTAAAGATGGTTTATCGATTTTCTGATTCATCTTTTGTTTATAAAAATAAAACAAAATAGCAAAAGCGCCGGATTTTGAAAATTTTGATACGGGTGATAGAGTCAGACGTGATGAAGATTTCCTCCCAATTTGGTGCCAATCGGTCAACCAGAACTGTTTCAAAAAATTATTTAGGAACGTAATGTTTACTTATTTTGGACACCCAAAGAAAAATAAATAATTTTCTCATTTTGCATCGTGTTAAATTTAAAAAATGACATTTATACAACAAGCAAGATGCTGAAGCGAGGCTCGACGAGTTACTGTTGCGGAACCTAACCTAAAATGTTCAAACACCGGCGAAGTCTCGACGGTTAGCCGGCACGAAACTAGAAATTGCGAGAGAAAACAATGTCCGAGCGCAGAATTGGAATAGGGCATAACTGTTCCTCGAATTAATTTCCGTCCGTCCGCGTGCTATCTTCCGCGAATTTCCGAAATCGATCGATCGATCGTCGACCCATTTGCGCGCGCAATTATCGATTGCAATCATGGCGGCGGCCGAGTTCGAGTCCGGTCGTACGACGCGTTTAATAAGGCCGCTCGAAGTTGCAATTATTTCATGAGGATCGAATTTAAGCGACTCGTTGGCTCTCGGGGGTTCGTTCAAGAAGAAATTAATCGGTCCGGGGTCAAGAATGAAGGCACTCGTAGATCGCGGTCTTGCAATTTATTTCAATTACATCGTCCAGTCGTTTTCGTCGACTCGAGTTGCAACGGTCTTGGTTTCTCGATATCGCGGCCCTAATCCGGGCGTAGAGGACTCAGAACTGAAATTAATCAATTTCTGATACCATCGTGGGTCAATTGACCTATTATTTGGACCAAAAAAATAAATTACAAGTTTAATACAGTTCAGAACTGTTCGGTATATATTAATAAAATTATTCTCGTGTAAATCCTGCGATGTTATTTTGAAATTTATCTCCTACAGTGTGTAATATTATAGTTTGAAAGTGACCGTGTGTAGTTTAGAGTAGAATACGGACGGGACGAAGATGTATTTACGAAAGTGTACGTTTGTGACAAACGGCAATTCCAGCGTACGCGAAATTGGAAACGAGAGAGAGACATCGATAAAGGCACAGCTGAAATGGGATATAACTGTTCCTGAAATTAGCTTTCTCTTCGCTATTTACACGTACTCGCCTCGTTCGTGGATTCTGCAAATCAGGTGATTCGAAGCGTCGAAAATCGTCAACGTATCAACAACGATAATATTTTTAGATTAGCTTTAGTAGCATCGATTGACCATCACCCTCATCTCTCCACACCTTATCATCGTGTATTTCATTTGAAATGGGTGGCGCTTTATTTGCACGAAAACTGTCGTAACAAATTGTCGATTAAACGCGATTGAGGCGTCTAGAGATATTTAATTCCATGAAAAATCGATATATTTGTTTGTACCTCCTCGGTCGATTTCGAAAAAAAGAATTTCGATATCTCGATTACTATCGATTCCATCCAAAAATTGAATAAGGCAAAATAGTTTCGAAATGTAATTTTCAATAACTTTTGTTCTATGCCTTTTCGTTGTAAAAGCAGCTATAAACGAGATACTACGCATAGATTTCCGTTTGGCGCTCTCCAAGTACGTTCCCGTTCTTGGCAAAAATTTGGCACCTCCATTTATCTTACATTTTACGCCAGGGCTGCCTCATAAATACGCTTAGGTTATATTTCACTCGCTCCGCGCTGCATTTTACATACATAAATTGCTATTCTCAGGTTTAAATTGTTGCCCTTGTAACCTGCCCCGAACGAGTTATCAGGATGCCACGCATAATAAAGTCGTTATAACTGTTTGCCACGCTACTACATCGGTGTTTAACGCCAAGTATCTCCGCGAAGATTGCAATAACCGTCGAGAATGCGTGTTACGCGGCGTGAAGAACCCGGCGCCGTGTCGTCTTGCAATTAGGCCCTCGTCGTGCCTGTTAATTCCTCAGGAAACAGTAAAAGCAGCCGGAACATCCGGATATCTGATTAATTCGTAACGACGAGAATATTCTCGGCTGGGATCCTGTTATTATGACGCGGACTCGAACGACGGGAAGTAGCAGTCCCTCCGTCTGGAATTGTATAGTATTCAGAAGGGTTGAAGGCATTCAGTTTCTTTGTTATGACACATTTGTCTTCTAAGACCTATTATCCTGAGGATGAACGGTAGGCAAACGGAACCACGTGTCTCTGCCAGGGCCGTGCACACCGTAGGGTTCCTCAAGTAGAGTCCACGATCAATGGAATTTTTTTTAAACTTTCTGTTCTTCATAAATATTTTCTGAGGTTTAAATTTTTGCAAGAATTTTATAATTGGAAATTTTGCTGTTTACTTTCCGGTGGCACGTTGGAGTTTAAAGATCCTTGGCTATAGCTACATACGTGTTGACACAACAGACCAATGGGGAGTCTGATCACGTGACGATCTGTTTACATTCACCTCGTCTTTGACCCCTCCAAGGGCGAATTCTTTGAAGGGGCACATAAGACGACGTTGCCACGTTATGCTTGCAATATTTTTTTAACAGAAGATTTACTATTGGTGTTTTCAGTAGTGCCTAGGGCCTTTTAAGGTTTCGACCTACTTTATGATATACCTAGGATACACCTATTAGTATGTAGCACGTGTAGACTTAGCGAACCAATGAGATTCTGATCACGTAAACATCTGGTGTTTACATCCGCTTCGTCTTTATGTTGAAAGCATAGGACAAAGGTGCACTGAACAGTGTTTGGTTCAGGCAGTTAAAGTAACCGAGAAATACTCTCTATTAAGGTGCAATGTTGACGACACTGATTAAAACAATTTTGTTGAATTAAATACAGGGTGTTTTGTAATTGCGGGGCAAGGGAAAACATGCAAACAAAATATGTGCTCAACCATGTTGGGGAAGGAGAAAGGGGTAACCAAAATGAGAGTCACTGGCCAAAAAGAGGAAGAGATGCGTGGAGAAGAGTCGAGAAGTGCCGCATATGGTAATATGCACGGCAGATGAGAGTTTGACGGCAGGATGTCACATTATGTGGCCTCTGACCCCCTCGTGTCGTCTCCGCGACTACCGTGGGCAAATGCGCTTAATGAAAATGGCTGCTGCACATTCAACATCGTAAATTAGAGCGGCTTCGCAGCGCTCGCAGGGGACAACGTCGTTAACCGTAATGCCGCGCGGAGAAAAGCGTAACACGACGCAGTTTGTTTTATTTATCTCCCGCCAGCTGCTTTCATGATTCGACTCGTGGGAGCGTGATCTTCTTCAACGCTTTCTTGTTTTTCTTTCCGGACTCTTTTTTCGGTTCCCGCGTCGTTCTTCGACGGGGGGGAGGACCTTTGCCCTGTACAGGGTGGCCCAAAGAAAGAACACACTTTCAGGACCGAGAGATTTCTTTTCTACCTTTTCCACCATAAATCCTCAATCCAGTGAAACTATAGCAGTCAGCCTGCCAACTAAAACTCGGCAATTAGTAGACCAAAGGCCTCCCCTGAAAGGGTGCTTAAAATCCTCATTGAAGACCTCACGGTATAGTCTTTAGATGTTCTTGAAACAAAGTCTTTACTATGTGATCAAAGTCTTTGGATATACTCAAAGCAATGTCCTGTACAGATCTTCCTCAGTGTCCCTGGATGGCTTTAGAGTCTTTGATACGATGACCAAAGTCTTCAGATACACTAGTCAGAGTTTAGATGCCCTCTAACCGAAATGTCTATAGGTCCACTTTAGTGCCTTTGCATGATTTGACTCAAAGTCTTTAGATATACCCTGAGCAACGTCTGTTCATCCACTGGGGATGATCACCTGACACAAGGTAACGATAATTTAGGAAACATGAGCACCTCCATAAGCGTCAAAGGCACTAATGCTTTGGGAATTATTCGAAATCCTGGCCCGTGGGTTAATGACAGCAACTCTGACAATGAAATATCGTGCGTGACAGTAGCCAATTGTGCATCATTCCGATTTCACACTCGCGACGCGATTCTTGTTAAAGGGGTGAACGCGTGACGGCGTCGAACAGCGCGTACGTGGCACGGAAGAATCGCCAGGGAACGATGATATGCGTAAGATGCCACGAGGAAAACCTGTTTTGTTTTTGTTGTGTGCTGTATGGTAAACGAGATGCACGCGACGTGCGTAATTACTTGACGGTACAATAGCCGAAGGCGAGCTGTGTTTTTACGGTGGGAAAGGGAGAGTCGGAAAAGCGGTGATTCTAGGAATTAGAGAACGTTCCCGCGCGAATAGAAAATGGTCGATGGCTAATGGTGTTCGTGAAAACGTCCATTTTCCTTTCTTTCGAAATGCCAAGGATCCCTCGCAAATTATATGCATATTCGACTCAAACAATTTTTGCAATACTTGCATTTAAATTCAAAATTGATTTGCGACTGTCCTTCAAGTTGTCACAGATGCAACTTGAGAGGCAACTGGACTTACATTACCTAGACTTTACATTAGACGACAGGAATAACGATGGTGAGATTGTGACAACTTGAAAGACAATTATACATTTCTACTCCACATAATTGCTAAATTAAATATGAAAGAATTAATTTTAAAGAATACCGTTTTTTTTCCAAAGCAATCACGCACTTATGACTAACAATCTGAGTAACTGAATGATTAAAAGAGATCCTGTAACCCTCTAAATAACAGTAATCAACGACGAGTTCGCATCAACGAGCATAATCGTTTCTACGAATGCGTTTGTTCAATGTCGAACAGCATTTCACTGGCCGCGCAATTATTGTATTTTACAAAGACATTTTCCTTTCGTCGTTGCCTCGATACACAAATCCAAGAAGGCCGCGATACACTATCTCTGGCAAGCACGCAGTCATTAATTGCAGCACAGATTATTTTGTCTCGCAATTGTGTTCTCAATTACTTAATAGCTGCCTGATGTCGATTACTATGACAGCCGATACGGTGGGAAAACTGCCTTCGACCGGATAAACGCGGCAATATATCGCGGCGAAACCAATACGAGGCAAATAGATATTTACGAGGCGATTGGGGAACCACGATCGATTCGATGTTTCGATGAAAACACGAGATAGTCCCTGTCGAAGGAGGATACAAAGAATCGAGGCTCTGCAGATAACGATTTGATATAGTAACGAAGCAACAAAGACGTTTCTGGTAAACCATAAAGGATGTACGTGGTATAAGGTGCTGTAAAAAGCATCGAGACAAAAGATTCTAAAGCTTAGAGTGACTTTGGGTATCTAGAACTGTGTACTTGACTTCTAGAAATTCTTTAGAATTCATTCTTTGATTGATCACATCGAATTGAGGGCCTTCAAACAACTTCAAACATCTTCAAACGTTTTTACCAAACACTTCAGAGACTTAAAAATTTTAGTCTATCAAGATTAATATCATTTTAAAGCTTCTGCATATCGATTACTAGGAAATTTGGAACAAGTATTCCGAATGACTTTGTTCAAGGTTTCTATCGAACATTTTAATTCGAACAGTATAGTTGAAAAATGTGTTTAAATAATAGTATTGTTATTTCTATTTGAATTGCAAAGTTATGTTGATTAACAAATTGCATTTTTAGTAACTCTAATTGGCTGTTTAACCTCAGTTGAACAGAAGCGTTTAAAATCAAAAGAATAGATCTGTTTACATAGAATTCATGTATGCAAGTGTTCCGTTTCGCTTTCGCGCAACTGCAACGAGCACTTTGCACTGAATGGAGTGCACTTTCATCGGCTAATCCGTCTCGTCGGCTGTTTGAAGCCAGTCTCGTCTCGTTTCAATGATTCAAAAGCGTCACAGAGAACTTGTGACAACGTTTGTCGCATTTCGGTGACAATCGACACTGGCTGAGCCAACCAGTTCGGTTTAATCTTTGAATAACAAAAAATAAATATTTATTTGGATGATCAAATATTAGAAATTTGAAAAATTGCCACGATCCCTCCTTTTTTAAGAAATTTAATTTTCATAAAAATATGATTTTTCACACAGACTCGGAGGTCTCCAGAAATGGTGTAACTTTTATTTCAACTATTGTTTTTGTGTATCTTTCATCGTTCGCCATTTACACGCGCTTAAACCGAAGAGGCGGCTCGGATAAAAGGATCGATTTCTCCCTTAAAGTGAAAAAGTGGCACGAACCAATTATGGTTAAATTCTTAGGTTGGTCTAATGAACATTCGTGCAAAGTTTCATAAGAATCGACGTGTATCAGTCGGAGTTCCTTTGTGAGTCGGATCGTTCAACATTTACCACAGAACCTTGAAAACTTTCGAATCGTTTCTTAATTAGGATTTAGAAAATTCAAGAATTAGATTAATTAATACCCAATATAAGTAGGAATTAGATAGATTGTATCTAAGTAATTAGGTGTAACAAAAATGTGAAGAGTGAAAAATTATGGGAAAAGTTGGTAAAGTTGAAAAAATTTATTTGGAACAGATGATAGATTTGGTTTCAATTCCTCCAACGTATTATCACGTTGGACCGAGACTTGATTGGACGTAAATGGTTGCATGCGAATACATTCGCCAATGATCGCGGTGATTAATCTTAATTATCGAAGCATAACGAAGATAGATAACAAACAAGGATTGAAAGATCAAACGCAGTAATTAGTCTGAGAACAACTTGCTTCCGGTATAAATTAAAATTCTTCTTCGCATTCCATTGTCGATGTTCCTGATTAATGTGACGTTTATTGTTTAACGTAAATAGAAATTATATTACGATATTAAAGATATTTGAAATTTATTGGGGGAAGTGTATCTTAAAATATTGTCGACTTTGTTGTAAATAATACCAGATTTAATAATCTCGAACGGTGTAACTTTAAGTGGAAGTTGTTCACAGCTGTATTGCACGCGGATGTAATAAACTTGTCAGCCTGATTTATCTCGAATTAGAAGTTCGTAACACTGCAAACATGTACGTCTACAAATCGGGTTACCTCTGAATCCGATAACTTTCAGTTTCTGTGGCCTGCTTATCTGCCTCGTAAAATTCGATCGCGTACCCAAAGGTACGTAACAAGAGTCCATGCTGCCATATATTCGAACAGTTTCCATTAAAAAACGAATATTATAATCCTACTATTAATGTCACTTGGCACCTGGATTTTTAACTCTTGTCACGTGGGAGTTTTCTAATTTCTAATTCTTAAAAATTGCTATTTTTTCAATTCCAAACTTCCTGATATCGAAACATGCAAGTCTTAAGAACCGCAGTAAGGGATGTGCCCCCCCCAAGAAAGATCATTCTGAAAAGTTTGAAAATGGAATTAAAGTCTCCATGGAAATATGGAAAACCCCTGGAGGTCCTGGACGAGCCTATCCCTTGCACCACGATGGCGCCGTTTTCCCCTGAATCTATTCTCGTTGGTTGTTTTTTCAGCGCACCCCTGCATCGTTGAAAGTCGGGGAAGACCCCCGTTATATTTAGACAGAACCATGAAAAAGGCCGGATGGAAGGACGCCTGTGTGTTTATTTTTGACCGGATTATACCCGTAAAAAAATTCGCTGCATTCCTGGTCTAGACGAGCTAACAAATCGTCCTGCGCGTTTTCATTGAAGTTTTGGCCGCGATAACAGATAGGATGGAAAGGGGGTGGCTCACAGGAAGTCGCAAACCGGAAACGTTGTCGAGGATGGCCCGGTCCTCGACTCTTTCACGAAATACACGCACCAAGACAGTTCTCTTCCTTCTCTTTTTTTTATTTTTGGAACTAAAACTTTGTATACGTATACAGAGTGTTCCTAAATATCTAATCCCGCAGAATCCAATTTTAAGATTCAAATATCGCAAGGCAACCGTCAGAATATTGTAAATTATCATAATTCCGGAATAAAATAAATTATCGTTTCGCAACGTTTCATGCGACTCGTAATAATGTAGGTTAAATTGATCCATTTATTTAATGACTTCATTCACTGTAATGAGAGAAAAAAAAAATGCAAATCCAAGTACGTCGGTCGAGAAAGCAAGGTGAATGGACGAGGTTCAACGAATTGCAACCTTGAATATTTCAGAATTTATTTTTTAAACCTAGTGACACATATTTACTGAATAATAGTTTACCCTTCAGATTGACGATCTTCGTGGCCTTTAAATATCGCAGAACTATTTCTCAATTTCATTTGGGTTTTTGGACGAAATATAATGAAATGCGCCAACTAGCGTGAAGATTAGAAGCTTGTTAAGAGTAGGGGGATGCGTAGGCGTGGCTAATTCTACTCGAATGACAATAATTAACGGAGCCCTCTAAACATCGAACGCAGTAAACAGCGTGGAGAGGCCGTTAGAAAGAAAATAGAATAGTTGGAGCGTAGTGGAATAGTTTCGATTAGGTATGACCTTGCTCGCGGAGTACAAAAATGGAGCTCCTTCGCGACTGGCCTTCCGAAAAGGATAATCAGCCAGCAAGGACGGCCGCCTGAATGCCCTCTTATATGCAAATGTATGCTAAACGGGACCGTGTGCGTATCGTCGCGCGCGTTTAGATTCCTGCGAACAGCGCGAAACTAAGAGATCTCCGCATAGATAGCGAAAATCCGCGTCACTGTCGCGAACAGTGATGTATCTTTATTACGATTCGCTGTCGCAACCTCGTGGGATTTGTTGTTACCGAGTTTTTCATTGCCGCGACGTGAACGGAATACTCGTTAACAATAAACGATCCGCGTTGAACGTGAATCATAACTCGAGCGGAATAGAAAAGTAGATCCAGTCGAAGACGTCTAGAATTGGGACCCGAGACAATAATGGATTAAGAAAATTGAAATTCAGGGGCATTAGAGATTAGGAAAATTAGTGCTTACTAGAATTAGAAATTAGGGGAATTCGGGAATTAGAAAAATTGGAATTTGATAGAATTAGAAATTAGGAAAGTTTGAATTAAGGAGAATTATTAATTAGAACTAATGGATGGTTCGGATGGAATTGAATTATGAATTTGTCCTCTGGGAGGAAGGTATTCTCCAGAATTTGCATGATTCAACGGGGGTATATTTGGCATGTAAGGACAACGAATATTTAATCCCAATTATGGTCAAGTGAGTTTCTTCCAGCGTTAATTGGTAAAAAATAATCTTTGTCCAGGAAAGCGATTCTTGGAAGCAGAAAAGGGGACATGTTAGGCAAGTCGAGACCTCGATGGAGCCGCCGTAAATTCTAATTCAGTGCAAGAAGGGACAAGGAAAGCAGATGTCGACAATTGTGCTTAATTAATCCCGCGCTGGACAACCTCGTCCGTTCTGGCTGTCGAGAATTTAGCGAAACAGTTTCCTATTTATAAAGAACTGGGACTGGAGAGATCCAATTACCGACTTGCGCGCTTTCTTTGCAAGAATTCCGGCCAATTTGTGCTTTAAAACAATGTTTTTCACTTAAACGGCTCCCGATTTAGCGATAATCATTCCCGGGAGTTACAAATTGTAAAATTTACATACAAAACTTTCCATTTGTCCTCGTTTCTAGCGTCAGTCTCGCGCAGCGCATTCTAAAATTTGCATTTAAAGAAGCCAGTTAAATATTGCAAAAATTAGAAACAAAAACGAAATTTGGAATCGAGGGAAATTAAGGAAATCAGAATTGCGTGTAACGAAAACTGCCTAAGAATGTTTAGGCGACGCTGTCGGGGATCGATTTCCATATAAGGCCCACATCGAGGCGCCTGGTATTTGTCATTTCCGACAGGAAAGGCCGCCCCAGAGCGTTCTTAGCTCCTTTCGCCTCGAGATCGCGTACGATATCGATTGATATATACCGCTGGTCGATCTTTAACTGGCCGATAAGGGTCGCTCCGCTTAAAAACTTCTTGATTTATAGTCCTTTCCCACTCGCAAATTAAGCGGCGCGGTATGAAACGAATCATGCGACAGTTGTTCCGACACCTACGCGGATAAATCACTTGACTGCCGCGGACATTAACTAATTTTCACCTTTCGTTGAAAAATTTAATATAAACGACACTGTCGGGGAAAAAATCTACAAATAAATTAAGGGGTCGCGACAACCCAAGATATTTCCATCATTAATTTTATCTGGGGACGTAGAACCACTCTGTATTATACATCAACAATTGGTATGTAATTTTAGATTAAACTAGCGGGCTACGTAAACGAGAACCTACTTCGTTCCAATCATTTTCGAGAAAATTTAATAACGATTGTAAAATTTCAATTTTTGTCGACACAGTCCACGTCACCTGGACCTAATACGTATTCACGAGGCGGTCCCATCGCGGCGAGGGGATAAAAGAAAGCGTGTCCAGTGGTGTCCGGTGGCGCGTCCTTATTCAGAAGAGGAAAAAACGTGTCAGCCAGCGAGAGAACTCGTATCGAGAGCACCGGGGGTCCTTATCGTGGCGCGGCTCGTACCTTATTGCGTACCGCGCCCTTCTCCGCTGCCTTGGCTCTCGTCACGGCTCGTAAAGTCGACGTGGTCGCAAAAGGTGGCTCGCGAACAGGCCTCAGGATCGGAAATTCCATGGCTACGGGTCCAAGAGAGAGATCCGTTTGCGAGAGGGCCGTAATCCTTTAGCCAGCGCAATGGGGGCGCGTACCCGATGTACCGGCTCGATTTTCCCCCACCTACCGCTTTTATCGTCCTGCCTACTCTAAATATTTCTCTGGCATGAATTTATAACGACGACGGCGCGCCGCTGCTAATAACGAGCACCGATACCTAGCGATGGGACCAAGCGTATCGCAAGTAGCCTCCAATACACCTTCTCCAATTTTATTGCCCTCCAATTCTATAACCTTTTTCCTTCCTATGCAGGCCTTAATAGTCGTCCATTTTAGATTTTTAGTTCACCAAACGGACTAGCGTATGAGAATCCTAGAAAGAAGGGTCTTCTTGAGGTTGGGGATGTCAAACTTCTAGGCACTGTGGCCAAAAATCACTTGGGTACTTGGACCCTCTGATCTGGGTGGTAGTTTATGATATTATACAACAGTTGAGCACTTGGATTCTTGGTCTATCCACTTGAATTATCTTTTTTTCCTATTGATCCTAACAATAGGCTGTACACCATATCCTCTGATATCGTGGAAATTGATTCCAGGTAGCCTGGAGCGCGTCTTCCGACCAAGATCCTTTTTTTACCCGAACGCCTCCACCGAAAAGATTGCCAGGTGAATTACGAGCATGCAAACGGGTGTTTAAGTAAAAGTTTCATTAAGTAATGGCCGAAGTGTTCGCCTATGGCGATGAATGGGGCTCCGATCCTAGACGGCCGCGGACACGGAGAGCCGATTTTACGCGGCGTGACTCCGTCAGCCGCATAGAATCGAGTTCCAGCGGCCCGGCTCCTCGTAGATCAGTGAAAGTCCGAGCTGCTACTCGTTGCACGGCTGCTCCGTTTGCGCTGGCGACAGCCAATCCGACACGCGAGACTACTCTATCGCCGCTGTTGAATGGCACACACGATCGTACCCCGCCGATACGGGCCCGGCTGCGTGTTCTTTCGACACAGCCGCCTGGGATCCGATGGTTCGGATTTCAGAATTTAGTTTGACAGTCCCAGGGGCCCCGGTCGTGTCGAACACCGTTCGGACACTTTGATTGTCTGCTTCGATTAGCCGTCTAGTTGGTCTGGTGCTCGCGGTAATTAGCTGCTGGAAAATTCTACGCGGCATAGATCAACCAGCGAATTAGAATCCCAAGAAGACGACTTGTCTTCTTCAGATTGAGGATGTCAAACTTCAGGACACTTGAACTGTTCATTTTGAGCAACAGTAGATGCTTATGATAGTAGATACCACTTGGTCATTTGGTCAATCTACTCAGATGAGCTGTTCCCTTATATTATAGGTCGTAAAAATTGCTAAGACTTTGGGTAGAGTAGACTATATCCTCTTTCCGTTGATTCTAATAACTATCGAAGAGAACAAGACTGTTCGTATCATCAACGTCTAGAGTTGTCGACGTTGACAGTCAGTTTCAGACAATACACTGTGGGATTTACGATGTCAGATATCCCCGAAATATCCGAACTATCGAAATTTCGAGATTCGAGAGACAACGAAGAAGGAAACTCCGGGGGTTCCAGGAATTCAAGTTTCAGTTGAACAAGTCGCGCGATCGTTTCGGCGACCACTAGCTCAGCGTGTCGTTAGGCTAGTCCCGCTTCGGCTTCAACGTTACCGCGCGCGCCAACTATAAAACAAGCGAAGTTATGCTGCCATTCAGCGGCACCATTATAGACACGACGCCCAGTTATTTTCACCCGATGCAAATTCACTTTATCTCGACAGTAAATTCCACGAAATTTATCGCGGATTCTGATTCCCCGACTTTCTACGCGCGGCTCGCGTCTACTTTATACACTGTTCCGCGTAACAGCTATCACAATAATCGCGGGCGTTACAGTTAATAACAATCGCCAGCCGCGGTTCCGCACGGGTCCGCCATTTTTCTTCCCTGCTCGTGCAGCTAAAATCGCGCTAATGATTGCGTCCACCTCGTCTGTTCGTTCGCGCCGACATTCCCCGAGCCCCGACGCTGCTTTATCGTCGCTCGCAGACGGAAAACTCGTTCGCGTGTCTTTTCAGCGCGATGTGGACCCCGATAATTTCACACCGGGAATTAATTTAACCGGAATGTTCGTTTCAAAAAACCGAATTACACGGCTACTGTTCGTCGGGGTGGCGATATCGCTCGTTAAGGCCTCGGCCTTGAGTCTTTTTTTCAACACCTTGTTGTGTCTCGATCTTCTCTATCACAGACTTTTTAAACAAATGATTCTTTACAATATTTTTATTCCACGAAGAAATAATTGGACCAACATATATTTTAAACGCGAAAGTAAAACGAAAACGTTCAAAAATGTATTTAATTCGACTAATTATTTGTAATTGTTTCAACAATAGAAATACAACAATGTTGATCTAAATTATTCGTTGCTGTATTCTCGTTTCCGAGTCGTAAATTTCTTTATTCGTTTAAACTTCGCGCCAAAGCAACCACTACGAATAGAGGGGAATGGCGAAGAAAGGCCCCAGACGCGTCGGTTTGCTGTTCCAAGCGTGTTTTCTTTCGCCTCTGTGTCGCGCGCCGTTTCTAACACGCGCTCGGTCGATTCGTAATTCAACCGGCGTCGAGGCAAGAGCTTCCGGTGGACGTCACACGCATCCTTTTTCCTCTGTTTCACGATCCACGACGAAAGTACGTGCCCTGTGCTTTTACACGTTTCCATTTAACGCCCGTCTTGCCTGTGCTCGCGTTGCACGCGTCGCGTTAACGTTATTCCCGCGTAGAATTTTCAAGAAGCTTCCGAGAACGTCAACGAACCACCAACCCTTTTTCTTCGGGGTCAGTGAATTTTTTCGTCTTCGAGGAATACTCAATTTTACCGTTCTTCTCGGAAACCATTTTCTTGGTTTATTATTCCCGGAAAAAATTCTCTCCGAGGCTTCGACATTCTGATGTTTGATTCATTGTAATTACATTACATTTGCAATATAATATTAATGTTTACGAGTACTTGTCGTGGCTTAGGATCGACGGAGAAAAGTTATTGCAGCAGCTGTTTATCGGGGTTAGGTTTTACCAGCTGCAACTCGGGTTTTAGTTAAGCACTGCTTATTATTTTATATTGTACAGAATTATTTATAGAATTAGGAACTTTCGATGAATTAAATTCTGCTAGAGCAATCTAATGCATCCAGTATTTATCCAAAAGAGAATTTCACACATTTCGAACGAATCAAAGTCCTTGAACTCTGATCCCAAGCGGGGCCTCACAGCTAGAGAGTAAAGAACTTATTTACGAGCGGGTCGCGTCACCAGATCGCCATATTAAAACAAAGGAAGCTTAACGGTTTGTATATATAGCCTAGTATCGAACCGAAGGTTTATAGCCGTGTTAGAGTGCTAAGTCCTCGCGTTAACGTCATAAGCAAAATGGATCCAGCTGCGGTGGGCCTCGATTCAAAGACCGAATAGTCCACGGAAGCTGGTTTGTAGTTCAGAGAAAACGTAAATCGTTCGTCGGCCACTTACTTTACACAGAGCGACGCCGGTGTCCAGCCTGTCCATAAAATTGTCAACGTTGATTCTTAGCTCTGGATAGAGAGCGTTCAGCCATTCCGCCAAGTCCTCTTTCATCGCGATCAGATACTCCTCCGAAGACTTGAAAGGTCTGTAAGACCTTGCTTCCAGAAGCACCGACATCTTGGCTCTCGAGTATCTGAAAGCAGATCGAACATAGCTACCTTTCTTGTGATTTCATCGAAACTACAGTCATAAACGGAACAAATTTCAAACCGAGGAACATTGTCATTCACGTGTCTACGGATGTTCATTCATGCGCCCAACAGAGTAGTTAAAGTGCCCCAGTATACCAGTTCGCCCAACAACGAATCATAATTTGCAATTAAAATTCGACGCACCCGTTTCCCAGGCTGTCCCTGTCGCGGTCAATCGCCAGACAAATAATTCCCAGACGCGTTACTGTACATACCGTGGACATGCAATAAAATTTCGAGGGATTTGCAAGACAATGGCGGTGTCCGTGCATATTGTCGATCGTCCCAGAAACTCTCCCCTAGTTGCGGCACCGGTTAAACCACCCCACCGGGCCGATGGTTGTCCTATAATGTGTCTGAAACCCGTGCCCTATCGCGCTGGTTGTTTGCTGGTCCCCTGGCTACCCTTATGAATCCCCATTGCTCTCATAAACCAACGATGATTCCTGACCGAACGAGCCTCGCCAGCACGTGTTGCCCCCATGGACCCAACAATCAGGCTTCTGTGGGTTGAATATGATCGCACGGGAGCCGATTGGGAATCTAATTCGGTGTCCATGAAACGGGATTCATCCTGACCCTTTCATTAAGTGGCGTGTAATCTAATAGTCTTATGGTGTGATAAACTAGGTTAACGATTGTGTAGTTTGATGGTTTAACTTTGATAGTCTGGATGTTTTAGTTCAATTTTTTTGGTCTGAATTTGATGGCCTCAACTATGCTAACAACTTAGTCTGATAGTCTAAGTGCTTTAGGGTAGCAGTTCACTGCAACAACCTAGTGCTAACAAGCTTGTTGTCTTGGTAGAACAGCCTAGTCGAATAATCCAAATGTACCATCTATAAATCCCATTCTAGCAGCTAGTCAGTCCAGTTTGATAGCCAAATGATCCAAGTCTAAACGTCTAACCTAGTAAGCCCAACAATCCAGTCAAATGGTCCAGTTATAGTGGCTGAATAGTGCAGTCCAACAGTTTGATAGTCGAGTAGTCCAAGTCTAACAGTATCCCCAAACTCCCCCAATTTTAATAATCTATCAATCATTCTGAACAGCCCAGTTCTAGTAGCTTCACAATTCAACAGTGTAAACCCCTCAACAGTAGCCTCTGAACAGAAACTTACGAACAGGAAATGAGTCGTTAGTCCGTCCAGATCAGTCACCCAACGAAACAACGAGAGTTAGCGTATAATCTTATTTACTTTTACGATGGGAACAATTTCCCCGGACCTCCTACAAGCTATGACCGTGTGGAATGGTTACAACATACCCTTCTATTGATTTAAACGAGACGCCAAGGATGAAGGGCGCGAACGACGAGAGGAGGGGGATGGAGAAAAAGGAACCGCAGGACAACGGGGAGGAAATCATAAAGGCGAGGTCGAAAGTTCGTGCGCCGACACCGGTGTTCCTGGATTACGATTTACAAAAGGTGACTGTAAAATGTCACCGTCTCGTGTTTCTCGACGATGCAACGCGCGTGATTTACTCCTCGTTTACTATGGCGACGTCTGTGTGCGCTTCTTCACCGCGCTGGGGACCGTACGTACACACAATACAGGTGTTTCAATCGTAAATGGCAAAGTGTGACTCTGCCTTGTGCGCGAGGATTCGAATCGAGCCGCTTTTCGGGGATTGAGATTCAGTTTTCTGAAAAGAGGAATTCGTGGAATGTCTAAACTCGAGACACCACGCGTTGGAGATAAATCGATCGGCTCTGTGGAAGGCGTCGAGGTTGAAAAATTATGGCGATGCGCGCGACCCGAGGAATTGCGCCGCGATAGCGATCGCGTTCGCCGCAACTTGTGAAAGTGTTGCGTCTCGTACGCGGGTAGGTGTACGTAAACGAGCGTGTTTCGTTTTACAGTGCTATACTTCCTGCCTCGGGTACGCGAGCAGTTCGATTGAATTTTGCAACGCGTACGATTTACTCGCGCGGTCTTTTCCAGTTCCACTAGACGCCGTCTTTACGATCTATAAAGCGTCCCCGAAGATTTCCACGCGTCGCGGCAACCAGAATACGCAACGTAAATACTCCCGGCTGACATTTTGACGTTCGAAAATGAATTTATTGCTCGTTACGTAGCATACTATGTCTCTAGAAAGTGAAAATTGATTCGGATAAAAGATTCTAGCGACAACGTTTCTCTTACCAGATACCAAACACGAACGACTAACATCGTTTAGCAAAAACTAAGAGTGTCTTGGTCGACAAGTCGATTCTTTATCAAAAAGTGAACAAGAAATCTGCAATACATTTTTTTCGTACGAAGCTTGCTTTTCAAGAAAATTAACACTGAAAATCAGATACGTCTGCGCGCGCAGTAGCGACGCCATTACTGTGCGCGCACATATACAACTGATTTTAAAAGTCGTTTTTCTCGATAACTAAGGCTCGTACGAAAACTCTTCGTCTCACATTGTCGAATCATTTTGCCATAAAGAATCGGTTCCCTGTGTTTTCAGGTTAACAATATATAAAATCTTTAAATTAATTAAACAAGTATTGCCGATGCAATTCTTTTAAACTTTCGGTTATTAACGAGACACTGGAAGTTTTTAAAATATTTTTCAACCGCGGCTATTTAAATTCACAGGAATTCCCTCCGCGCATAATAGAAAGAGAATCTATCCGCGCGTTGCGAACGAGCACGTTTAAGGCGGCCATTCGATGCGATTAAACTTGCCCGATGAATTACGCGCCGGCATTTTTGAGACGCACCCGGCTAACGCGAACTGTCGGCATTTTAACGAGCAAGTATCGGGCACGGTGTCGCCAATCTCGCCCCATTAAGATGCCGATAGTTCGCATTTGCAGCATATTTGCGTCGAGCTTTATTCGGCGACTCGCTACGTAAATCGCCAACATTTTTGGCTCGGGTAGCCTTATCGGGCTTGTTTCAAAAAATAAGAACGCAATTGTCCGTGTCTCAAAGCGCTGCTGAACGTCCAGGTGCGCGAGTCCGCGAATTGGATCGACAATTATTTATTTAAATCACCGTGGTCAATTTGTGCGCCATTCTACGACGTTGCAGTGCCGTTCAATACGTAACCTGAATGGGACTGCATATTAGAGGCGTACGTTTGTTATAATCGATTCCTACAGCGATTCTAGGTCCGACAATATGGACTAACTAACTTGGAAATATTGACTCGGAGAATGTTTGATAAACGAAGTGTTTTTAGGCTGTAAGTTTGATGGGTTTAACTGACTTGGACAGCCTAGCTTCGGCTAACTATTGAGTTCGAACAGTGTTTTAGGAACCTCGCTATGGATGGATGTATTGATGAGCTAAGTATGGAGTGGTTGTACTATGTTTGTACATGTTTCTGAGTTTGACAAGAGGGATTAACCGACTTGGACAGCCTGACTACAGTGTACAGACTAACAGATATTCCTAGGTAATCACGAATCCTAATAATTGACGTTACAGAGAAAGTGGAAGTTTGGAAAACAGTTTGTGAATTAACTGGGAAACAACTGGCACGAACCAACAGTTAGTTCTGTTATTTTTTACTGTAAATCGAGTCTCCGATCTCGGTTCTCCCGTTTCACGTTAATCAATCATCCATCCGTAATCTAGCAGTTCATAATTTACCAAGGAACAGCACGCGACGCGTTTTCTCGCTTTCTCGTGACGGAAAACGACGGTGCCGTTGGACGGGAGAGCTTCAGGCACGGTAGGTTAGCCTCTAATTTACTGTTAGCTCGCAGTCGATACAGCCGTTATCGCGAGCCACGAAACCAAACGAGGGAGTCACTAAATCAGCGCCTTTAGCCACGCGCGTCGCGGCCAAGCGGTAATGGGATCGAGTTAATTTAAAGAGACTCGAATTTACGACGCGAAATTTCGTGTAAACGCGCATTTTTTCCGTCGTTGCTGGCCCGCGAAGCTTTGAAGTTGCTTGGATAGCTAAGTACAAGGATAAATTTAGGGTTTAGAAAACGCCAAGGCGGAATAGAGAGAGGCTACAGGCCCCGGAGTAAAGTTAAAATTAGTTAAATATATACACGGTTACACTAATCGCCCTGTAGTTAATGCACTGTAACAGCCTAGTTTCCTCAGTCTAATAATCTAGTCTAATACTTCGTGTGCCCTAGTCAGACAAGCTTAGGTCTTTTGTTTCAACAAACTAGTCGTTTTGTAAGTGGAGGCCCCCAAGTGAAATGCTGATTTTTTTATGAAATTTTGCAGAGTGATAGAGCTGATAGTTTACGAAAGAGCGAATAGAAAGTAAATTTTCACTTTTTATTTCCAAACGCACTAAAAATTCTCGAGACTTTCGAACTTTGTGATGTTAATTATCCGTAATTAGTCGGAACTCTTTAACTGTATCGGACTCAATTTCGAGGGAATCCTCTACTGGATGCATAAATAAATTTAAATTACGAAGATACGAGAAACTGAACTAATAAAACGTTCAGAAACATGCACCACGATTGAGGTCGGATCTTAATAACACCCATCCAGCAGCACTCTTATAATTGTTTTTTATTCCTCTCTATAGTCATGCACCTACGAGTTCAGACTCAACGAAGAAGTTAAACGAACAAACACTTTCATTCTCGACCAAAAACGTAGACCAGAATTGTCAAAGCAGAAAATAAAACTCTGCGTTGATTCGATATTTCCCGATAATGATCAAAATGTTAATTATTCTCCCACAATTGGGTATTGTCTATTCATACCGGCGTGGCTCATTCATTCGTTCATTCCCAATTACCCTCATTACCTGCTCCGCGAGCCTGAAACCTCAAGGGAGGAACAATGGCCGCCCTACTCGGCACAAAAGCGCGCCAAAAACGAAACCGCTCGCGGGCGTCGACGTAACCTTACTTCTCACGCGCTCGCGAGTGTCCATACCGCGCCTTTATTACGCTAGTGTCTTTTTTTTTCTATTACTTCTGGCCGTTCGGTGTAAAAGGACTGCGACCGAGATAAAGTCGAGCCGAGTTGCGGAAGGCAATACGCACGCACCGACGTATACACACGACGTGGGACGCGTGGAAACGTATCAAGCTGCGGCGTAATCCGCTCCTCGCGAGGTGGCCGCTTCTAATTTTCAATTCTCACGATTGAATTATGTATGCGCGTAATGGAAAAGCCGCGGGGAATTCCGCACCGACGGATAACTCAATTTCCACTTTTTCCTTTTCGTTTATCCTTCCGCCGCTCCTTTCTCACCTTCCTTCCCTGGCGTGCCCTCCTTCAATGCGTAAACGCACGAACATACCGGGGTAATACACCTGGTTTACGTGTATTCAAATTCAAAACAATCACGTATCTCCTTTAACGAAATCAAATCAGTTGATAAAAATTTGATAATAAAAGAGTTTCGTCAGGAATTGGTGGGGAGAGATCGTGGACATGTAAGCGAAACAATTCGGTTGTCATATATCGAGACACTACTGTACTTCGTAAAGATCTCGCTCTGTTTGCGTACACGCAAGAAACCGTTCGGATAATGAAGGTCCCGATAGCAGACGTTCCACTAGAAATCTTGCTTGGTAATCAAATTATATCGAAGAGTGTTATTACGAGGAATTGAACCGTTTCGAGGCACCGTTAATGGAAACTCGTCCGTTTCGTGTGCGATTCATCGTCGGTCAATCTGTTATTAGTTGTTACAATGTTGCGAATTAGAAATTACGGTAACACCGAGTCGGAACTAATTACACGAAATACGATACGCTCGTTGAGAGATCCGTGACGAGTGAAAAAAGCCAGCTGACATTTAATGGGCTGTAAAAGAGCAAATGACCATTAATTGCACGCCGCGCCTCGTTGCCAGGGCATGAAACATGGCGTTATACGTCCACCGGATTCGCTCGTCGTATTTACATGCCCCGTGTTATCGGTCCACTAACAACTATCGCAATTTATGTTGTTATTAAATCTGTAAACTGATATTAGGGACTACGTTCGCGTCCAGACTCTTGTTTCTCTTTAATATGTCGGTGCCACGAGTAGAAACACTTCAGTTTATGGGGATTATTGGCAATGTTGGGGTACAAACTAACGAGGGAACCCCCCGGTGACTAATACATTCCGATTTTGTAATACACTATAAAGTAAGGTCGATTAAATGCATTTTTTTCAATCGTCAAAGGTAGAAAAATCATTCAGGTCTGTTTTAGATGCCCCATCATATTTAAAGGCAATTTCGTAATTAATATTTAAGTGTTTTAGTCTCGCAAAACAATAAAACTGTTCATACTAAGGAAAACTAATTCGGTACGAGACGTGGAAGTGTAAACACGCGATATCTATAACGAATAAACAAGTAAAAAGTGAAGAACGGTTGAAGTGTTTATTAAACCTAACCTCGATTCGCGTGTCACTGATTTAGTTCGAACGATAAAACTATGTTTGATCTGTAGCAGCATTCCCAAACTGTGTTTCTGTAAAGTCACAACGACTAAAAACTAAATTTTATTCTAGGTTATTAGTAGCTTTTAGGTTGGTACTAAACGAGTCGAAGCGTGCTGGGGATTTCCCTTTCTCTGTTATTTATTTTCTAGTATTCGAAGAAACTCGATACAAAATTTTCGTTGTTTATTGTCGACTCCGCCAAGAATTACACAAGGCGTGGAAGCGCAAATACGCGATATCGATGACAAATAGTAAAGTAGGAGGCGAGATCTAGCTGAAGTGGTTATTAAACCTAACCCCAATCTCTGTTACACTAATTTTGCTTGAACGGTACAATTTTCTCGTTGAAATGTTTTTTCGCGTTGCGTAATTCCTCGTGGTCATCGGAGGTCGTCCCTACCAATGGCGAGAAGAAGGGGTTCGGTCAGGCCCGGAGGGTTTTTATTATTCTATTGAACACCGCGAAAGGGACGGAATATCAAAAGGTGAGTCGCCTGTGGGTACTTCTTATGAAAGCCAGTACGTAAGTTTACCTACGTGAGCGTACTTTAAAGGCGCGCTTCGCTCGTTGTAACGGTATATTGCGATGTACACGCAAAGAGAGCGAAAGAGCAGCTGAAGCGCGTGTACAAGAGTGCTAGATGGGAATAGAAACAGAGAGTGAGAAAGACAGAGAAAGTTGGAGGGATGCGCGCGTAACGTGATAGAATCCGGTGAAAGAGATTCCAACATCTGGGTACATTTTACCAAAAAGCCAAAATATATAGTAAAAACGTGGTAAGTTTTCCCACCTTTTTCAGACTTCATTTTTTTCACAGATCTCATTCACCCTTTTATAGATCAATATTAATTTTCGTTTTAATGCGTTGTTAATGCCCATCCGTTCGATAAATATACTTATTGGCTCACTCTGCACGTATAGTTTGTTTGCCGTTACTGCGAGGACACCCGGTGGGCGAGCGTTTAAGTAGGCAGACGATCAAACAAGCGTACGCGAATGTTTTTCTCTCCCTGCGTCCACTTCGCGTGTTCGTTTCAAAGTGCAGCTTCGCCGATCCGCGACTTATCATCTCTCGCCCGCTCGGCGATGCACGACATTAAAATCCGCCCCTCCCCCCCTGCAGGCCCTCAAATCGCCATAATACGGTGTATTTATGCCGGAGAACCGAGTGCTCGCTATTTCCCAAGAAATTCGATACTTGGCGCGGCTTATCTGTAAAACTCGCCTCCTACCTATGCTAAACCGGGGAGAGCCAGAGCGCTCGAAGTACGGAGGGGAGGCGGGGGGGATATGCATATAATTACGCCCGAGCACGGATACAGGGCCCAATAAAGTTTCCACCCCTCGGTGTTGCAACGCTTAACGATTTCATTCATTCCCCGACAGACGAACGGAGAAAATGAACCTGTTCCGACGTACGACACCGGCATGCACCGCGAATGCAAATGTGCCGCCACCGGCCCATGGGTGCGCTCGAAAATGCCTGCATTATAATGCCGCGAGCGACGAAACGCGCCGAGAAAACCGTGCTATCGACGCCGGGTATCAGCAATCGGTTGATAACGTCCGCAGCATTTCTGCCCTCGTTTATCATCGTACCGCAGCACCGTGCTCGCGACCATGTTCCGATGAAAATTGATTGGCCTCCGCTAACTGCCACCTTATCCGCCTTCTTTCGTGTACCGGGACTTCATTTGCGAGTTTCTTTCCTATCAGAGATAACGACCGCACCGGGAAACCGATCGCCAGAGAAGTTCGATGACTGGAGAACTTTCGAACAAAGAGAAAGACGAATGTAACTAACCCCTACACGTTAAGAGCTCGTTGTACGGAATATCTGGAAGCATTTATGAGCAGAAGTCTTATTTTTCTGTAATTAATTCAGTATGATCTAACGTATACGTGTAAATACTCGAAGAAAGAGCTGAGAGATCGATGAAACCGAGACCTACACGTTAAGAGCTCGCTTTACCCCAAGCGTCTTCGAAACAGATTCTCTCGAAAACGAAGCCCCGTGCAAACAAATTGTATTCCACCTATACGACTTACTTTTGCACACACTACACATACAATACCTAAATTTAATATTTTAATGCATAGTAATTATAGTAACTATTTATTGTTATAAAACAAACGACTACCTCGGATGCTCTTGTCGAGCTTTTCAGTCATCGAACTCGTCTGTACTCGGGGAACGGACTGTACCTAAATGGATTTTACGCAATCATCGTATAGCTTCCGAGTGTCATTAAATTTCGAAGCACCTGCGTGCAATTGCACTTTCGCGTCCGCGCGTGCGTGTAGGTGCTCCAAATAGCGAAACGCGAATTCCAGGCACAATCACGGCACGACGGTTCTACCCGTGAATCGGATTATGCAAAGCTGTCCTTATTCTTAACGACCGGCAGGCAGATCCTTATCGATCGGGTCGGCTAACTCGCGCGAGTCTATTTTCATCGAAAGAACCGCGTAAATTTCAGACAACCGGGGCAGAATACGACAAGCAGCCGGCTGGATATTACGAATCGTAATTTCGATCTTAACGGCTTTGTTAGAGGCACAAAACCCACGAACACGTCTGAAAATGGGCCCTAATTCGATTGAGTGTCCGATTTCAACGTCGTGTAGATTTCTGTACTGCTCGAATCGTTTGTTATTTTGATCAACGGTTAGACATTGCTGTTATAAAAATTGAAAATGAACTCTTTGAACCTTTCCCTATACAGTGAGTACTCTTTTAAAAGCGATACGAAGATTAGAAACATTGTCAAATAAGTCAAGTCAACAACCAAACAGGGTTTCATCTGGATTGGACGAAAATAGAACGAGATATAGCGAAATCATAAACACGCGGATTTCGAATTCTATACCAGCTAACATGAAACTGATAAATGTTAGATTTTAAGAGAAATAGAAAGGAGTTCGACAGCTCTAAATAGCTGTGAAAAATCTTGGCAAAATGTTAAAATATTCAAATACACGATAAGCACAGAAAACTGGATGATTGATCGAACGCTAGTCGTAAACAAATACGAATTTAGACGTTATTGCGAATGTAAGTAGCATTAGTATGCATAAATATGATTTTTTTCGACAATTGGGCCACCAGAAACGTTTCACCCATAAATTATTCACGATGCCTGGCAATAAACACTAAGGACCGAATGAAGTAAAAGTGATTGCGTGGAAAATATATATTAACAATCCGGTTGCGATCGTTTTCGTAATACGATCATTCAAAGCTGTAATGCACACTTTTCTTTGCGCGTATACCGTGATCATAAATCCAAGCATTAACCGGAGGTTTAAATTGCAAATTTAAATCGTGTCGTCGTGGAAGAAAAATCCCGAGGTCAGGATATTGGAATTAGAATCCAGTGGTATCCGTCGTCGATACAAATTGCAGCGAACACGTAAATTTCGTGATCAAAGAACCGATACAGAAATCTCGAAACTCTTTCGTTTCCCGGATAAGTGCAATGACTTCGTCCCTTTTGCCAAAAGTGAATCGTCAGAGAATATCAAGAATTTCCAAGGCACGAGGGCTCGAGGACGCTTTAACGCGCGCCAGTGTCCAAGTAAAAATCTCAATCTCGAAGGCGCTTGGTAGTCGAAAATAAAAGAAGGGAAAAAGAATTCCACGGATGACAAATAACAGGAGCGACGGGACGGGCGCCGCGCCGAAAATAATCTTTCGCGCGGCGAGCAGCGGGCCAGACAACTCGAGCGCCCGTGGAATTTCCAAAGTGGACGGGCGCGAGAAGTGTGCTCGCGTGTGCGGTGCACGCGTGAGTGCGGCGGAGCGGTCTCGTGCCGATTTGTCGCAGTTATGCAGCCGCGCGTGCGTCCGCACGAACGTCCAGGTGAGCGTGTATCAACGGGGACGCAGCGCCGCGACGGTACGCGCGCGCCAGCGAAACTGACCGTGCCGCTCCAGGAGAAGAAAATCTTGTGAATGAGCGGGTTCTCCATTCACTTTTAACCGGAGCGCGCGCGCTACAGTCGCAACCAAATCTACTGGTCGCCGAAGGTCGCTGCAAGACCGTCATTCAAACGACGGCATTCCTTTTCAGTCTACTAACGAGAGAATCGAACTATACATACACGAAATCATCATAACAATGTTTGGACGGCGGCAGTCCTTTTGAGTGTACCAGAAGGAGAGTCATCCTGTCCATAATGTTCAGGCAAGAGCATTCCTTTCGAGTCTACGAGTTGAAGAATCGCTCTATACCAATCCCTGTTTTTTATTTTTGTTATCGAACCGCACAATCTGTTAATCAAGATTAGTTCTCTCAGTATCGACTCGATCAAAAACTAAATGTTATATTGCAATCGGATGTTTCGTTTTATCAAAACGTAAATAATTAAAATTACGAAACACCACTTCCGATTACTGTTTACCCGAACATTTCGCAATAAATGTTTTAATCAATATCACGAACGATAAGTATGCCCTCGCCCTGCGTCCACGGTTTTACAATGTTTTCTTCGTGATTGCGATACTCGATTTTGTTCAGTTTCTAAATTCGATACAAAGCTATTTTCGTACGTGACTTTCCTTACCCCGCACAAATAGTTTCGCCAGTATTGTTTAAGCGCAGTTACTTGCCTACTAGTTTTCTTAACCGCCTCATTTGCATTCCCGGAACCTGCGTATCAAGACATAATATGCAAATGTCCCCTTCTTTCCCTCTCTCTCTCTATCCATCTCCGTGACTATCTACCCATCTGGCGCCTCCTTTCTTCTTATTATCGCGATTTATTATAATTTTCACTCTCCGTTTCCATTAATCTCTTCCGCTTTCTCTATTGTGCTCGGTAATCCAACATGAACATTCTCAACGATTATGTTATTCTTCACCGGGTATTAAATTCGTTAAATACGAAATCACGTTGTTATCAGATTGCATGCAAAAATAGGTTAAATCTTTCATTTGCATAGCTAACTCGGAGCTTACTCAGAGTTTTATTCCTATTTCAACCCTTTTAGATGCTGTAGGGAATTTATAAATGTTCGGTACACACTGTGCGGTAGACGCCCATGGGCGTTGAAAAGATACACTTGACAAGCACGAGGTCCAGATTCTCGCACGCCACGCGTGCTAAGGGAATTCTTGTATTCAAAGAATCGAAGTCAATTTACTTAACCAAGGGATAGATAGCGATTTTATAGTCGAGCTCAGGCTGATACAGGTCACAATGTTAATAGAATCAGTAGATCGCTTTGAAGTGAAAATTGTCATACCGACAATGGAACGCAACAACTGTAACGGGCAATAAAACAAAATCGATTTCTATCAACGATCCTGATGGAAAGATTCGATTTGGGGATGCTGGACTTCAGCAGGAGGGGGGTTAGAACTCTCTCTTTTTTAATGGCTAACTTTGCTGTTGGGAGATCTCGAACGGGGCACGTAAGTTCACTTTTTGCGTCACGCGACCCAAAGTCACGTGCCTGTGGGATTCGAAGCATTTCCAATTCCGTGGTTTAAAAAATCTGGACAAATAGCCGCGCTATCGGGATCCGTCATCCCGGATCGTAGGCGAGTTTCACGGAGCTTTCGAAAGCGCGCCGCCTGCACGTTCGTCGATTATCGGCAAAGTGCATCTCCGCTAAGTGTATCTAAGTACATCGAACTATCCGCTAAGTATCTCGGTACACTCGTTTCGCGTTTCCACTCGGCTGGTACGCCTGGCGCGCACCAGGCTGAAAATCTCGTCGCGATCGCCGGTTTCCGAGAGCCGCCTCTCTTTGTCTTTGTCCGCTAATCTTGATCGTCTTCGCGCTTCGCGTCGGCTTCGAGTAACTTTGCATTGGCAATTCAATCATCGGCCGCGCTATCCGCCGAACGATCGACGCGGAACCTGACCGGGCGCAATCGCGACACGTATATCTGCGAATTATCCGCGCGCCTAATCGTGCCTGATAACGTCCGGCTTGGTTTTATCTGTATTACTCCCCGGATAATTCGTGCTTGTACGATTTAAATAATACGGTGTAGACATACTCGCGTAATAAGATACCGAGAACACTGCCAGGGAGTCCGTGCTGCCGTGTTCAAAATTTAAGACGACTCGCGGCGCTCCCTGTGGTCCAGACCCGAACTACAGCATTCCCTCGCTTCTTGCAACAATCTCAGGGATCGTTTTCTTTTCGATCGTACGCATATCTGTTTGCAATGTGAGTATGCAGTGTTTGAAAATGCTTTTTGAACTATCGGGTAGTGCACGCGGCCATATTTAAAATTTGAAGACAACAAGCAACGCTACCTGTGGTCCAGACTCGAACTACAACATTCCCTCGCTTCTTGCAACAATCTTAGGGATTGTGTTTTCTTTTCAATCGTACGCAGATCTGTTTATAACACGAGTATACAATGATTAAAATTGTTGTTGTTGGAGAGGACTTAAATGGAAGATCGAAACGTTTAACATTACGTATGCGATGGAAAAAAAAACAATTTATGTAACAATTCTCGAGCGTGCAATCGCGAAAACGCAACGTAGATAAATTATTCGCGATACAATATCCAATAAATTATTCACGGTACATTCCAACGGTAACGAGCCACCTTTTTCAAAACATTATCGCGAAAACTATCAATTCGAAGTCAAAGTCTAGTCATTCGGTACGAGCGGCGTTTTTTTATCCAACCGAGACTATCTGTCGCTGCATCGTGACGCAGCGTCGCAATAGAAGAACCTATCATTGTACAGAACGATTTATTTGTTCCTAACTGCTACACGACGATACATTAATCACCTCATTTGCCTTTTAAGCGCGTTTTAAACGCGCAGAGAACAGGTGAGTCAGCGTCGGTCTTTGAGAAAACTTATTGAGACTTTTAAGGTGGCGCGATTTAAAAATAGACTTCAATAACGGTATCGACAAAAATATTTCGTTCTACGGGCGGGGAATTTTTTAAACGATAAAAACGCTTTGACAAACTACGAAATATAAAAATAACGAGGCCCGCTGCGAGCACAATTTAAATATAAATATTGAATTTAAACGGCCGAACCTTGATTCGAGTCCTCTTCAACAAAAATTGTGATGTCGCGTATGGTTTGCCTAGGTTCGTCATTTTCTAGCACCACAGATTCTAGAAATGACTTCTGCGCAGGAGATAATATCTTTAAGTATGTGGTCAAAAATGTAAAGATAACGAATGATAAGGGAGAACAATAGAATTATAGTCACCGCTAATTGAAAAGTGTACCAACGTCAATAGTGTCAACGATTGACAGTAAAAATGAAGATAAAAGTGCTTAAAAAATTAAATAAATCATTTTATAGCGGTGCAAAAATAATACACAAACTTTTTGAAACGGTCACGAACCCGAGAAAACAAATAACAATAATATTTACAGACCAAACGTGTTTAAAGATCTGATATTATACGTCTATTCCGGTCAAATTAATAAAGCTTCGATTCCATATAAAAATCATTAAAATCCAGTGCACTTAAAATTGTTTGCCTTCGATTTAAAACCGAAGAATATAAACAATGCATTACGTGTCGTTAAGTCAAAACGCAAACTTCGATCGGTTCCGTGACCAGCAATTCGTGAAAGAGGAATATTTACTCGACAAATATTTACCGCGCTAAACCGATACTTTGACAACGGCATCTTTGGGCCACTGTTTCCGTTTTTAACGATTATTTACGGGCCTATTTAAAGCGGAGCCGTCATCGCGCCGACAAACTTATCTCGCATCTTTTTCTCGTTTAACCAGACAACATCGAATCGACCGAGCTAATTGTCAATGTCTCAATAAAACCTACGATCTATCTTTGCCACGATAATCTCTATAACACATTCAAAAATTATAGATCGAATCTTCGTGCTAATCCGTTACACGAAAAGTTAGATGATGTTCTGAGAACTCCAAATGCCATTTCGGAGACATTGAATGACACAACTCTTATCCAGATAAGAATTTCGAATAACGAGTTAAAGATAAATTACTCACGAAACGAAAATAAATAATTTCTATCGTAGAATGGGAACGTTTCACAATGGACAAATATAAAAATCTAATTGTATCAATGAACGTCGTGAGTAAATTGTTGTACGATGATTGTATAAGTTATGTATCAATTGAATACAAAGTTCGATTACAGAATGAAGTCATACGTTTGATTATAATAAAAAATATTTTCATGTTACGGGCAAACGATTTGTTTTACTCTAGATGAGAATCTTAAAAAATTATTTATTTTTATTTCGTTTCCTGAAAGTATGTGGCCTCGAAAATATTTCTATCGATGGATACTGCTGGATTCGCACAATTAACAAAGTTATAGGCGTGTGTCCGCATCATGCGACGCACCTTTCCACGGTATACGCATTGTTGAAAACTTTTCCCGTTTTTGAAATACATCGACTCGGCAAACGGGGGTCTCGAATACGAAAGTTCGATTATTTAGGCAAAATATTAAAATACAAATCAACAAAACATAAAGGTACTTCACGTTCATAATCACCAACGCAATTTCGTCGCACGAACAACTGAAATCCAACGAACATCGCGAACAAATCGTTTAATATTGAAACGAAATTTTGCCCCATCGTTTGTCCGGCGATAAGCTAACATCTCCCGACTCTGTCCCGAAACGTGGCGATTATGGAGAGAAATAAAGTTCCCCGTGTCCGCGAGTATCGAAAGAGACGATCGTTTAAAAACAACTGGTATGCAATAATTTTAAAAAAAATCGTCGACCGATTATCGACTACGGTCGCGCGAATCGTGCTTCCCGACACGCCGACGGAAAACGCGGGACAGAACGATAGACGTAAATTTCGTCACGATGAATCGATACTTTTCACTCACCTTTTTCCAGCCCGTTGTCCACGAGAGAAACCTTCTTCACGTATCCCTGTCAGGCACACGCGAGTAGTCTCGCATCGACGAACGATTTAACTTCGAAATCGTCTCGATCTCTCGCGCGCGCGAGACACCGCTACTTAAACATCGGGCGACGTCGGTACGACTATTCGTTTATTACACACGATCGATTAACCTGTGCATTTGCGACTGATCGGTTGTGTAAGTCCGTCCGGGGTATCGCGGTAAAGGCTCGATGCTTACGGTGAGACAGGATCGCGACCCTTCCACACGTGGCGATCGTGTCATGCAATTTCAGTTCACGTTTCGTCGGTTGTTTTCAATTCTCGATGCTGTTCACGCCAGGCGGGCTACACTCGTACCCCATACTCACGCGTCGCGTCCCAACCAGAGACTAAAGCGCCTAGTTGCAGTCCACCCGTATAAATGCTCCACCGCAGCGTGAATGTAGTCGTTGATTCGCTAGCGACTGGGAAGGGAACGTTCCTGCCGCTACGCGCCGCCGAGCGTCGCCACCGTCTGAAGAGAAATCGCCTGGAATTATCACCAGAGGGCTGCGAACGGCAAACGCTATTCCCAATATTCGATGGTAGGGTAAATGTTGTACAATAATTCTTTTACAAGATCTTAGTCCGCAAAAGTTTGCCTTTACCCCCAACGATAAGTTTATGCCTTGACAAACTAAATATTATAGTATTAAAACTAATCAGCAAGATTCTATTCAATTGTTATATTACGGTGTAAGTTCAGAATGTTTGAGGATACATGTTAGAGGCATTATATTTTAATAATACTGATAATAGAGTTAATATATTGAATTGTTATTGTGGCTACAGTACACGATTCTGAGAAGGTATTATGAAGATATCAGTTATGTTAACAATGTATTAAGATGGACTTTAAATTACTAATTCAAAGCCTAAGATAATACTGTTACGAATTGTTTTAATTATATATCTCTTACGACGGTTCAAGTAATCAGTAGAAATCGGATTAACTGGTATCTGAAAGATAAATATCTGTAATTAGTTTAAATTAAAAGGTGTCAATAAACCTTTGTTTATGAATTATAAATAAAGTTTAAAGTTTAACTACATACTGAATCAACTGATAATTATTATAATAATAACTATTATTACGAACAAATCTATATACAATTAAAATGAACTTTGTCAACAAAAAACTTGCATAAAAAGTTTATTGTGTGTATTTTACTCTAGATGTCGCCATAGAAGTTGCACTCGATTAATAAGGAAGTTTCCTGTTGTACATAAAAATAAAAACATTCTGTGATTCAGGCACAGACGAGGTATACGAGTAGACCTTTCACCACAGACGAGGTATATGAATAGACCTTTTTTACCTAATGCAATTTTTCGGCCCGAGTTTCTGGGATCCCGGGACCCCATTACCATTTTCGTGTCACTCGCAACGTTATCAACAGATTCAGAAATTAACACAAGAGGAAGTGAGACAGAAAATAAAATTACATAAATTTTATTATTTTTTAACGGAATGAAAGCTGTACGGTCCAGAATTGAGCATCAATCGATTAATTTTATTGGAATAACCAATCGATTGAAATTATTTAAAGATTTCAAAATTATTAAGATACGTAAGGATCTCATTGATAAATACACCGCAAATCCTCTATTTTTTATTTTAAATTGTAATGTATTATTTATTTAAAAACTAACTCGGCAAAAACGTATTTGCGACTCGAAATCAGTGTTATTAGACCGCACACCAGGACGAAGAAGGTATGTGGAACTATAAGAAGAACGCAGCCATTAGCTCATATTATTTGCTATGTAATTAATAATTATATTAATTACATATTAAATAATATGACCCGGGTCTCACCACGAGGAGGTTGCTGCGAATGGAGACCCACCCTAGCCTCGCCCCAACCACCCTTCCTTTGGCGAGGAATTCGAATACCTATCCAAGAGAGAAACTATCGAAAAGTTAGAAATGAGCTAGAAAGGAACAAGTTCTTAAAAGAACTGTCCAATCAAGAGATGAAAGGCCTAACGAAACGTCAATACATGTGAGATGATACACATGTTTTCTAGAAACGAAATTGAAATGTGCCTAACAAAATGTTGATACATGTGAGATAAACCAGCACATGTTTTCGAGAAACGAAATTGGAATGTGCAACTGCACGTACGAACTCTGATCGATGAAGAGATCAAAAACCTAACAAAATGTTGATACGTGTGAGATAAACCAGCACATGTTTTCTAGAAACGAAATTGGAATGTGCGACTGCACGTACGAATCCTGATTACTAAAGTATCAATGTGTACTTCAATCCTAATTGTTCCTTCTGAAATAAATACTTGCATTATGACAGTGTCTAACAAGACACTCGTACAAAACGAAGAAAGGATCCTGAAGATCCAACCATAAATGTGCAACTGCACGTATGGACCTTGCATATTAGAATACTAATATCTATCTTAATATTAATTCCCACTTAAATTTACGCACCGTTTCGGTAATACTTAACAAACGACAGGAGAACGCTTTTTTATCTTATAATCTATATACATTTGTACTTATGTTCTAACGCAATCTGTAGAAACATGAAGAAATATGATGAAATATTTTCTTCTTGGTGTCTTCATCAATCCCACGATGTTTATCTAAAACATACACTCATATACAATAAATATAACCGATATAAAACGAAGATATGACAAGATATTTTCTTCTTGGTGTCTTCGTCACTCCCACGATGTTTTCCTGAAACAAAAACTCATCCAATAAAATATGTAACTCATATAAAACAAATAAATATGAAAAAATATTTCTTCTTGGTGTCTTGATTAATCCCACGATGTTTCCCTGAAACATAAATCAGACAATAAATAAAATTGTATGAAATATTTTTCTAAGAACGATCAAGATGGAATCCGTGTACTATTTCCAATTCCATTCTTCAATGATTTTATATCCTGTAACAAGAACTTGTTCAAAGGATTAATAACTGAAATGAAAGTGTATTAATGGACACAGAAAAAAATAATATTATGATATTATGAAATTAATATTTGAACTGAAGCTTCCACGAGCAAAAATTGATATTAAAGAGTTTAAAAACATAAATACTATGTAATTGAAATTAAATGAAAAGTTAAATTCGTCTCAGTGTTAAGATAAATACGAAATATTCATTTATCAAATAAAAAATTTTTCACGACGTATACATTGCAATAATTATATTTTACTGTATTCAAAACTAAATTAAGTTCATACAGAACAAGCAATAGCGATCGAAAATGTCGATTCTACGCGGAAATTAACTCTCAATATGAAATATCGAATTGCAATTTGCATACCCTTTTGATACAAGCATTCTATTTTCCATCAATTAAAACAATGATCGCGAGCAAACTTTGATTTATGCAAAGAATACAGAATATTTATAAAAAAATCCACTATTTATAAATAACAATTAGGTTGAAAAGGTTATTATATCCCGTAAAAATTATCAACTCTAATAATGAATAATTGGTGATACATATATGAATCATGAATTTAATCTATGACACAATTAATTACAATACAGCATTTTTAAATGCATCACAAATCTGTGATAAAAATATATTCATAAAAATTACTGGTTTTAACACGTTTTGAAAAAGAAAATAATTGGTCTATTTACACCAGTACTTTCAAGCAGTGTTTTCATTGACAAAGATATAAAGAAAAGGATATATTTTCCACTCATAAATTCAAAAAACAACCCGTGAGTGGATTTCTTTCGCAACGCTAATTTATAAAATATAAAACTATACGCGAGTGGTGCTTATTATTCGTAAAATGAATCACACAGGACTCCTTTATTAATTAAATCGCGTGCACCCATATTCAATCATACGCAACACTAATTTTAATAATAATGTTGAGCCATTCGAGGCTTTTTTGAATCGCAGCTGCATCGTGATGATCCTGGTGCAGTGGCCAGCGTTTTGGCCAGCTTTTTTGGGCATTGAATCGCAACTCTAATTGATAAAAAACGCGACAAGTAAAGATCGCAACGCTAGTTTATAATATAAAAATTCCAAACGCGATTTATAACAATAAAAGCAACCGCGAATGGTGATTATTCGCAACACTACCCTGAAAAGTAAACGCGAAAAATAGTAATTCGCAACGCTAAGAGCAAACCGATCAGTTCATTCGCAACGCTATTCTTAAATAACAATAAAAGCAATCGCGTATGGAATTCGCAACGCTAACCTGAAAACGAAACGCGAAAAATAGGAATTCGCAACTCTACAACCAAACGCGATTATTGTATATTCGCGACTCTATCTTTAATGGAAATATATATGTTTCGCAACGCTAATGCAAATCGCGTTTTGCCCAAAAATGCTGGATCTTGGTGCTGGCGACGTCCATTCTTGATGCAAACATACATGCAGAAAATATGCTAACTACTTCTAATTACTATTAACTACTGTAGAGTGGCTCATGTGGGGATGAATTTAGACGTTTTAAATATCGCAACACTACGGGGCAACAACGCGATAAATCAACAATCGCAACTCTAATTTATAATAGAAAAATTTCAAACGCGACTTGTAACAATAAAAGCAACCTCGAATGGTAATTATTCGCAACACTACCCTGAAAAGCAAACGCGAAAAATAGTAATTCGCAACTCTAACAGCAATCGCGTTTACTAATAATTCGAAACGCTATTTTTAAAGCAAACGTCTGGTCCCTAGGTTTGCATAAAGACAATCGCGAATCGTATTTATTCGCAACACTGATATATCAACGCGATAAATATTTTTTCGCAACTCTACGAGCAAACGCGAACATTGTATATTATTCGCAACTCTAACTTTAATCAGGGGCTATTGGTACATGTACATATACATGTACTGGCCACTAAATAAACTAACTACTTCTATTACTACAGTTAGGGTAGAATTTGGGCATTGAAAATATCGCAACTCTAAAGAAAAAATCGCACGATTGATCAAGATCGCAACGCTAATTTATAGTATGAAAATTGCAAACGCGGTTGATGTCCATTATATGTATAAAAGAGTAACAAAGCAACGCGAATCGTGATTGTTCGCAACACTACCCTGAAAAGGAAACGCGAAAAATGGTAATTCGCAACTCTACGAGCAATCGCGTTTATCAATAATTCGCAACGCTACTTTTAAAGCAAACTCCCGGTATCTAAGTTTGCATGAAAACAATCGCGAATGATAATTATTCGTAACACTACCCTGAAAAGGAAACGCGAAAAATAACAATTCGCAACTCTAAAAGCAAACGCGATTATTGGATATTCGCAACTCTATGTATATCATAACCGCGAGTTATGGGGAGGGATGGCTGGCATGTATGGTGCAATCATGTACCATCAGGTACATGCATACGTGAGTCAGTCAGAAAAATAAACTAACTACAACTACGGACGAGTTAAGTGACAAAGTAGTAAGAGGAATGACTTTCCATCCTCATCCGAGGATGAAGATGAAAAGCCATTTGTTGTAGCCCACTCTTGAGACAGTTTGTCAGGGCCTCTTCAGCTCATTGAGAGCCTTTTCTTTTTTCGGCGGTCCTGCCGATGCCTGAAACTTACTTAAGACTTGGCTCGAGATTTTGTGCAATACGTAGTCTTCCAACAATATACGAATTGTTGCAAGAGCATACGTGGTGAATCTCGAGCGGGACGAACGTTTCGAAAGGGACCTAATCACGACCGCGAACTCGAGAGAGCGACTGTAAGAGTCGCGCGATTCGAGGAGTCGAAAATAAAGCCGAAACAAACAGCACAAGTACACCGTTTGAATCAGCAAAATTTCTACTCTCGAAATCGTAACTACAGGAACAGAACTGCCACGCGAAAACGCGCCTACCCGAATTACTAATGTGGACAGTCCTGCCCTGACCCTACCTACTTAGATTAAGCACACACACACCAGAGAGAAAGTTACCTACCTACCTAACCCTATATTTAAAAAATTACAAAACTCAGTCTCTCAAACAAACACTCCACGGTTCTCATTCTGAATGTCCGGGCGCGACCTAAACTAGAGAGGACTCCCCGGGGTTCCTCCGACACCCGGACACAACCTCATTCATACTCTAATTGTGTACGTACCAGTTTTTGCAGTGGACTGACAAAGCTAGTGCCCATTGCGTACTTTTATTATTTATGTAAAACATTTTAATATATCTGATATAGTCTTTATTAAAATATATACTCTATACATATATGATTATATAAGATTGAAAAGGTAATTCATTATGCATTTTACAATATTATCGACGTGTATGCAATACGAACAATTGCCAAGTAAATAATAACTATAAGTTTAATATTATTATTGTGATTGTTATGAATCTAATGTCAAAAAATTCTGTATCTGAATTGTAATAAACTATTGAAACGATGCACTTCCACATCCTAACCACAAACACACATATGTGGACAGTACATCGTGCACGATACACTAGCATTGTCAGTCGCACGGATAAATTATTATTATAAATGTTACAAACTAAGTCATCGTGCCCCGTTGCCTTCGCTCGTGCAAATAACACTTGGGCATGTGCATGAACTTAGGCAACGAACACGGAAAAGTATCCTGAAAATCCTGACTAGAAAAACTGGTTAATAATAATTAACTAAACGGTATCTATTCTCAATTAAAATGACTCGACTCGTTATATGTAATATATCAACAACAAGAGTACGTTAATATTGAAAGATATTATTATTCAAGAAAAATTTGTGACTGAAATTTAATTGTTCAAAATGTAAGACTTTAATAAAGATTTCATGATAAAATAATTGACTTTGCAAATTGAAATAAATTTGTTAAATTATTATTCAAAATATTCAATTAACCTTGGTCGATTCTGACGTCAAAGTAAATTTTTTAAAAAATAAAATTAACATGCATGTTCCTTTGAGTTCAAAATCGACCAGTCGCGAAACGCCTTCTTGCACATAAAATACATCAAATGATGTATTAATTGATAAAACGAATATTTAATAAATTATATTAATGATGTAAGATATTTTACTCAATCGTACGATTAATATAATGTTTTCACATTATATTAATTCATATTCTACTCAATTATCTAATTCATATAAAGATAATAAACATATTTCATATATTGTATCAAAATTGTGTAATAATCATATTGTGTAATATTTATTGATAACATTAAAAAACGCGAGTGCAAGAAGACCCTAGCCTGCACTAAAAATCTATAATTCATGGGTATTTTTCATACCCGCGGTCACTTAACTCGTCAAAAATACTAAGTATACAACTGGTCGCCCGTGTTGATTCGGATCTTTCATCCTACAACATGGTTGGGGACCAGAGGAACATAAATAGCATGCAACTCACGAGTGATGAACTTGTACCTCTGGGATGACTGCATAATTATGCTGCTGCTGTCCAGTGGAAGTCATCAGTGCCCCCTGCATGGTCCTGCTATAAAGAATAAGAAAGCAATTATAATCTATTGTTAAAATTATAGAGATTTTTAATTAACAAATTTGAAAGTATAAATTTATACTTACGTTGTTCGCTCGTGGTCCACCGCCCGATACCCCCCGGGTACTGCTGCTGGATACCAAGATCAGGTTCAGAAACTGTAAGAAAACTGTAAGAAAACAATTAGAATCTATTGTTAAAACTGTAGAGATTTTTAATTAAAAATTTCGAAGTATAAATTTATACTTACATTGTTTGCTCGTGGAGCATCGCCAAACAATCCTCTTCAGTGATGCACTGACTCTAATCCCGATAACGAAGAGTTTAAATTTCAAATTGAAAAAATAATTGATTTGATTAGAAAATAATAAATTAGATTACCGCGACCGAAGATTGAAATCGGCGAACAAATGATTCTATTATCGCGATTCAGAAAACAGAAAGAGCCACGATGCTCTGGAAATAATTTAATACCGCGTAAGAAACACTGCTTCTACTCTCGCGTTTGTCTATCACCGTGAACGATGACGTGCTTGGGGTCACTTTGCCCCGAAAAACAAACTTGTTGCTACGCACAATCACTGAATCTACCGGCCGCATTGCGCTCGGCCAACAAATTTCCTGGAAAGAAAAGAGCTGAAAGAAAAGGGACAGGAGACAAGAAATACAACAAGCACATCTGTGCTTTGCCTATCGATTTTTGTTTTTCTTCTTACTAGAGTTCGACAACGAAAACACTGCTTTACTTAGTACTGATGTATACATAGTTTGTCCCGTACAAGATCAATGCCACGAAGGCGAAATATTCTCAATCACTGAGAATTTCAACGACAAAATATTATCTACGGAAATAATTATTCAATTTATAAATATTATATCACCAAATTTCATAATTAGAGTTGTAAGCATGATTATGTATACTTTATCGAACGTTAGAATATCCCGTAATTTTTATAAATATTCCGAAATTTGCAAGAATTAAAGTTTGCTAGTTATTTATGCTTGAATAGCATATTTCAACTTCGCAGTTACTACGTTTTCTGAAACTTGTATCGAAATATGTATGCAAATTGCAATTACAACAATTCATAAAGAAGTATAAACAATCAATTAAATAAATAACAGTCGGAAATATTTAATCGCGATCAGAATACAGTCTAATATAAACTATTTCAATCTATCGTTAATATCTACCGACGCCATTACTGTATACTTCGATATATATCGAAGTAGATAAAAAGTTTGTTAATGATTTTAATATTTTATCTTAACAATGACCGACTACAAAATTAACATCATGCTTGCAACAAATAATGTTATAAAGCGATAAAAATGAATAAATATTAATATGAATGTTAATTTTTGTTATAATTGTTTAAACGTTACCAATAATGTTACCAATATTCTCTTCAAAATTTGTCGACTGGTCTGCCATCTGTTATGGCGTCCTTTACGCGCCAATAAAACTTTTCATGGCGTCGAATTTCAATCAGAGACTGCAACAGAAATAAAATACAAATTAAATCATAATTAAACAATGATTGATTATAATGAGGGAATAGCAAAGGGTTAGAAATGCATACTTCGTTGGTCACGAAACGCCGACATGTCTTGACAGGTTTCAACATGTCTTCATAATTTCGAATACAATGGGAGACTGTAACAGAAACGAAATAACGATGCATTAAAGTACACACAAACGATTATTATAATTATGTACTGATTAAATCGAACCCGCATTGCAAGAGATCGTAATTTGTACGCGAGTAGGAATAGTGGAACGATCAACAGGTTAGAAATACGTACCACGGTCGCGGAACGCCGATACGTCTCGACGTCAAAGAACGAATGATGGCCGATCGCTGTGCTCGGTAATGCTCGCGCATACGGCGGCGCGGTGGGGGGAGCTCCGATGTCTCCCGAAGCTTGCATTACGAACCCGAGAGATGCCTCGGCTAGACACCGCGGATAGACTGATTTTAGCAAATTATTTACAACTTTAACTAGTCAAGGAATCGCCAATAATTCGTACTTTTCAACTCGTATGCATTTACACGCAACTAGTCTGCTGCCTATCACACTAATTCAGTGAGTTTCCCAACTGACCGCAATCCATGAGAAAAGGCCGCTAAAATCACCTCCGAATTTTCAGGTCGGTATGGCAGTCAGATTCGGCCGCGAAAGTCCATAAGGTGAAAGATCTATTCATATATCTCGTCTGTGGTGAAAGGTCTATTCATATATCTCGTCTGTGATACTAATTCAGTGAATAGTTTCTCAACTGACCGCCATCCACGTGAAGAGGACGCTAAAATCATCTCCGAATTTTCAGGTCGGTATGGTAGTCAGATTGAGCCACGAAAATCCATAAGGTGTAAGCACAGACGATTACATGAGCTGTTTTTTAGCGCACTCTACGTTCAAAGATGGAAAACAAACACTGATATTAATTAACATCGGACATGGTAGTCTTTTTCATTACGTGTTATGCAACCTTTAACTGATAGGTGATATCAAAGAATTGGCAAGTTGGGCCTCTCTTTTAGTAGATTAATTTTAATCTTTTCGAATGACTTTTTTATTAATCTTTATCATTTCTAAGGCAGAGATTCTAGAATTTTTGTTAACCCCCCTCCTCTTTTGAAATCTTTGAGATACATCGCAGGTTCACACGCAACGAGGACAAATATTTAGTGGCAATTACAGCACGATAAAAGTATCCCGAATGCAAGACAATGCTCCATAACAAAAACTGGACCAATTTAAATACTCCTTACACAGTTAACATCTCAATCGTCCAATTAAGAAACGACGTGTCCCTCGGAACACGCGAAAAACATAATTGTCAAGGCCACCGTACATTCTGCATTACAGAACTACTTTCTCGTTCGTAATTGGCAGGTGCAACGATAGCATGGGGGGCTGAAGCTATGGAAAATCACTATGGAAACCCATGAAATACGTAAGTCGACGCGAACCGAACCGAACATGGCTCTTCGTTAACTGAAGATAAAACGTCAGTTTCGAAAGAGGGTTAATAAAACCAATTTACCCATAATTGGAGTATAATTTGTTGCTTCGATGGGAACCAACGACGAAGAGAACATTGAAGGAAGGAACGGTTCATCGAGGAGGAAAATACATTCGACGCAAAGAGATTTATGGTTGAAACCGTTGTTGAAGTTGAAGCAACAGGAGGACATTATTGAAAGAGGAATAGTTACTGCCATCGGTAACATGAAGATAGACGGGGATTTGTTGAAGGATATTGTCCACGAACAAAGGGAAATAACATCCAAAAGGTATAATTTAATTGAGTATTTTAAAATATTTTTGAGCAACAGTAAAATTTTTGAAAAATAAATCACTACACGAAGACAATCCGGTGATTGTTTTATAATATTTTCATTCGGTAGACAAACCTTTCTAAACTCGATGTATCGAAGTATAGAGGACATCGCGAACGAAATGGAGTCTGCCAAACGCGTGACGAAGGACCCTGAGGAATTAAAAAAATTAGGTGAACGCGATGCTTTAATTCTGATGTAGCGAATCGATCGAGACAATTCGTATAAACACTTTTATTTCTATTTGTGTGTAGATGTAGACACGTACAAATTAAAATTGATCAAATTTTGGCAAAAAATGCAGGATTTCAAGAAATCTTGCTCCATCGATACCTTAGTGGAAGAACAAAACGCCCTTGGCGCCGAATTACGCGAATTTGTGCCGCAGCTAGAAAAATACGAGAACGTCCAGAAGAACATTTTATCGTCGTGCCAAAATCTAATAGAAAACAGGAAAGAGAGAAAAGATTACGGGGAAGTGGAGGATTTTCATGAACTGGTCGCGAGAACAGGTAGTAAAAATAAATTTTGAAATCGTGAACGTACGAAGGAATTGAAAATCATAATTGTAGGGCACATGAATAATTGGACGTCGGAGGATCACCTGTACTTCCTGAAAATGCGAAAGAAATGTGATAAAATTTCGGCCCTGGTCGCGGCCATTAAAAAAAAATGCCCCGATCTATCGACGGTGGCTATAGTGAATCACGAGATATGGTACAAACGGTACACGAATTTACGCGAGAAGCAAAAATCAGCGATAAAGGAATGGCGACAGAGAAAGGAACTGGAGAAAACGAAGAGCGTCGATGAGTTTCGGAGCACCGAGAGCTGTTTCGAAGATGATTTGAACGAGGATGAGAAAACGGTGACTTCGAAACAGAAAAGGGCATCGCGAGCAGAAGCGTCGAGATCGAATCGCAGCGCGGACTCGAACGAAAGCGAGAAGAAAGAGCTGATTAAAAAATGGCGGATGGAGAAGGAGAATAAGCGCACGATGGACGAAGAGCAAATGAAAGTTCGGATGAAAATGAAACGGGAAACGGAGGAGAAGCAAAGAAGAAAACGACGGGAGAGGATCCAAGAAGCTTTGGAGGAATATAAGAAGAAGAAATATTTCGAAAACGCGTCGAGGGAATCGAGCGCGGACTCGAAAGGGAAATGTACCTACGATTCAGCGTTGGTCAAAGCTTTCAGGTTACATTTATAGTAAATGTATAATATCAGTACTTCGCGATTAATAATATTATTTAGAAAAGCGTAATTACAGAAAGCAGGATGAAGAGTACACGAAAAGAAGAAAAGACTTGATACTGCGTTCGCAGAAGTCCCATAAAATTGAAATCACGGAAGAGAAAAGGTCGGAGCTTTTGAAAAACAGAAGCTTTTCCACTCTACTGAACAGTACAGCGGTTTGGAGAGAGAAATGCAAGGATGAAAGTCCGGTGAGACGTTCTAACGAGCTGTTGTACATTAAAGACATTCCGAAAGTGTAAGTATACGAAGGAATGATTATTACATATAATTATTTTATAATTTGAAGCTATGTTACAGATGCTTTCGATGGAGAAACGAAGAATCTGGAGATTTGAAAAATATGATAACGTTCGATTAATCAAGTAATGGAGCATTTACTTGTCATCGTATAGTTAAGTCTGTGATGTTATCGTCTTGCATGCTGTATTATTATAACACTTAATATATTCTAAAATAATAATAATAATTGTACTTACCTAGTTCGATGATAAAGTACTTTAGATTAGGCGAGTAACCCAAGTTATTATTTACTATCTTTTCATTTACAACGAATAAATCTTGAAAATAGACTTTGTTCTTTTAGAAAACTCAATAGATCGATATGCATTGGACGCTGACTTTGGAGGTGGATTCTTAGTGTGTTTCGGTGCTATCAAATTACTTGGAATTATTTTTAAATAGTAAGTCTAACTCCCACGAGTAAATAATTTTGATAATAATTATTCTAGTTCCACGGAACTTTTCTAAAGGGGCAGGAGGAAATGAACGAAACCAATTGATACATACTTAATGTTTATTTTTCTTTACGAACGTACCGGTTTCTTCAGACGATGTACATAATAAGTTATGAGTAAACGAGCGTTGGCATTATCCAGGACCGTCGTTCTCGGCTCTAAGTGGACCACTAAATTGGTTAATTCCTCCTCCTAGTTTCCTGAGCGTGCGCGATCCTCGCGTCTCTTAAAAACGCAAAACAAAAAGAAATGCCAACAAAACGAAATCGCGTGTATCGGTAAAAAGACGATTTATCATTGTTCCAGCACAGTCGTGGATAGTACCAATTCTCAATTATTTTACTCAAATATATAATATACTTTCTATTAACCTTCTTCGTTCGTTAATTCGATATCCATTTCTCTCTCACTCTCTCATTAGATTACCAAATACAAAAAACATAGGTGATACAATATATGTATAATGTTATAATACAAATGTGCCTCGTACTGTGCTGAGTACGATTTCGATAAGGATCGACGTGTCCTCTGTACGCCTTATTTTTTCAACCTATTTATTTATTTTTCTTCTCCCCCATAATTTCACGGTTCACGTCGACGCCTTATCAACATCTCGTCTACGGGCACCCTTACGAGTAGACTCCTTAAATCGTATATTTCCGTTTCTGTCCAAACTATGTATACATACATATATATAACGGCCTATATATGTATATATGCACGTAGAAATATAACCGTTTAGAATTCGTAATGTATGTATATCTTCTAGAAGTTTATTACAACGAACAATAAAGTGTTTAATGAAACGCTCCAACGTACTTGTCCCTTTCGCGCATTCGCACTCGACCTTGTCCCCCCCCCCCCCCCCCCACATTTTCTCTATCGTACACATATACTCTCTCACTCACTCATAAACTCGCTCATTTTCTCCCTCGACACACACTGCATTCACGGTGCAACAATTGCGACGCATCCCCCGATGCAACGAGGGCTGCCAGACGATACGACTTATTTTGTGACCCCTGCTTTATAATAAATATGTACACGCGAACACTTTGTACAGTTAAAGATCATCTTTGCCCCCATTTTCCTAGACGTGTCGATCCCTTATTATACAGACTACCCGAAAAGAGTAAAGTCGAATTTTGTACGGAGTACCAAAAGGTTCGACTATTTAGATTAGAACAGTTTATACGAACAAGTGACTGAAACTTTTATATCAAAGTGCTATGATTCGTTGGCAGAACTGTTTTTATAGGTCTCGTAGTTAATTGGACGAGATAGGCCAATCCCCGTAAGCAAAAAAATGAAATAATTTGATGGGAAATAAATTAACTTGATATTTTCATAAACAAGCACACTCGAACACCTGCTGTAACCTATGAAACAATTGCTATAATAATTAACGTTAACACTACAAGAATAACTGACGATCTGTCAAAGCAATTCTCTCTAACCTCTTCAGGGACGAATTCCTTGAATATGCTACAAACTATACTAAAATTTCGTTATGAATATTTATTCAAAATTTTCGTTCCATGTTACAATATTTAAGATACAGTTGCACTGGACTGACAAATGGAATGGTAGCTTAGCAACGAGTGAAATTGAAGGTGAAACAGAGTAATAATAAGTGGAAAGTATCGAGGTTCTATTGCAACTTGAAAGGTAACGACCACGCGTGTATTAATATCCCTGAAGAGATTAAGAAATTGCTTTCGGGCAACTTTTCACGTCCACTCGAGTCCTTCGACACGCCGTACAAATTCGTCCCCAGACTTTCCAGCCACCCTGTATTCGTCGTTTCGTCGTCGATAACCCCCGGACACGGTGTCTCGCTCTCACCCTCTCGTTTCCCTCTCCTCCCTTCGAGGCTCAACAGGTATCCATCGACCCTCTCGCGCTTTTCTTTTCCTAGTTTCCTTTTCTCTCGTTATCGATCGACCGACCAGGATCCATGGAAAAGTCCGCGACGCTTTCGTAACGAACGCACTCGACCTCGAAAGGGCGACGCATTAGGGGATGCAGGGCGCGCAATCGTTCGTTGAAACTCGAGCGCGGATTTTCGCGCGCCGAATGGAGACTTCGATGCCTCCCCTCGTCGATAGGAAGTCAACCTCTAACTTCTAGCATTGCACATTTAGGGGACGGTAAAGATTCGAGATCCTGGATCCGCGTTTCGCCCGAAGAACGACTGTTTCCATTTTCTTTCGCGTGTTTGTGTGTGTGTGTGTTTTTTTTTTAAAAGAATTATCTACGACATCGAACTGCTTTGGCGGACAGATGGGAACGCGATCGATGAGGGAGATACGTGCAAGCTACGGTCCAAAATATTCCAAATAAATTCCTTCGTTGGTTTAATTTCACCGCGCATTATATCGATGATAACCGTAGGTTTCTATTCGTCAAGCCACGAAGTTTAACTTTAAAGATGGCGTTTCGTTCTGAGGTCCAAGTTACACTTCGAGACTTTGTGGATACCTTAGAAAGTTCAAACCATAGTTCAAATTCTTGATTAAGACGACTGACAAAACAACGTAAAATAATTAGTTCGATTAAGAATTGTTTATCAAATTTCTAACCTCTAAATAGATTAACAATAATACTTAGTTATCATTGATATAGTGTACTGTTACTATTAGACGGAGAAAAGAATTTCTTTCGAAGATTTATTCTTTGCTAACGGTTACGATCAACCAAGGAACCAAGTTTTCAAAATTACTGTACTAGTCTCTCGATTAAATCCAATCTCGTTTTAGCGAATATTGTAAAGTCTTTAGGGTTCGCGAGGTTCTGAAAGCACGTTCGGCTAATCTAAAAGCAAGAAATGTCCGTGGATCGACGAAACACTTCTCGACGATGCCAGTCGATCGGAAGTATCTCCGAGGCGTTCTTAAGTTTCAACACGCTAAATAAAACGAATATAAAATCCTAAGACTCTGTTAATGGAACAAGCAGCGCACTTGTACGGATCCCCGGACACTTCTCGCAGTGTGCAGTCACTTAAAAACTAATCGAATGAATCCATTTTGACTCCTTTTGCTGCCAGATTTATTGACGTGATATAGATGAATGTACATCTGGGCCCCAATAAAGTGCTACTTTAAATCGTAAAACGAAAAGGAAGCGTAATCACCTAGACATCGCCAGCTTGCGTTCGTTAACAAAGTTCCGCGGACTGACCTCCGGATCCGTGAAGAGCGCGCGGCCATCTTCCCAGTTGCGCGCGCATCGCGGTCAGCTGACGCTAATGGCGCGTCAACTTAGCGCGGTCTAATCAAAACGCAGATCGTTTCCTCGACGATTACAGAGTGGAAGTGCCAAAGAGAAACAAAAAAAGAAACAAAATATCGTTCAACGCGGGATAACGTTGAACATTCGACGTTTGATCGTTGAAGAATCCCAATCTGTCTAATATTTTTTGCAATTAACCCATTTGGTAGTTTCACTCCGCAACCGTATAATCTTCGAACTACACGGTGACCTAAAGTACGCATATTCGCACGCCGATGTTTCGAGTTCGATTTGTGGTCCAGTAATTCCTTTCGGTGTTCGCGTTATGTGTGCATTCGAGTCGTTCAGGAGATTGCATTCGGAGTGGATAATTGTCGACGGCAGCCAGCTGGCTCTATAAACGTATAAAAAAGACGAATTACCGCGGTGGAAATAGCGATACCGTCTCTTCTGTTTTGTATCGCTACGATCGCAGCTGCTCGTTCGATCCTCGGACGTGATAAAAATTTGTTACACGGATCTCGGTGACACCCGATCCTGAACGACCGAACGGAAGAACCGTCGCGGATATAGAGGAAACACAATCAGCGTCAGAAAACCGCGACGTCGCCAGATAGATTTTTCACTCACTTTTCCAGTTTTGTTTACATACTTTTTCTTTTAACTCGTTCGTCGCTTCGCAGGTCCGCTTGGTTTCGCTCGCCACATCATCACCCCCCCGTCCCAAACCCCTCCCCGCCGTCGTATGCTTCCCCGTCGAGAGTGTAAGAGTCGCTACAATATTTTTTTGTTTACTCCTAAGCTTGTATAAAAACGATACTTCTTTTTTTTTTTTGTTCTTTGTTCAATACACCAAAGACGAGTGCATAAAGCAAACTATATTGGGACAACATGAATTCTGAATAAATACTTAATATTACAACAAAATCTTAAGTATTCTTCGTAATGTCACCGCTATATAGTTTGTAAGAAAATAAGATTACTTTACTTGAAATTTGTATGTACAGATATTACAAACAACGTTCTCGTAATGCATAGGCAATGTGTTTTTTTTTCTTTTTTTTTTAACTACACACTTCTATTATACATGCCGTGGAGCAAGTCTAACGGATCCGCCCTTCTATACTTTATTTTATCTCTCTTTTTTTTTTTTTGTTTGTTTGTTTTGCCCCTTGTTTCTCTTTTGTTCATTCGAGTTTCGGTTGGCTCTTCTCGTCGTTGTCCCCCGAGTATTTTACCGACACGTTCGCGGTTCGAATATATCTGTGACGAATTTTCCACGCCTACGGAGTACCTCCCTGCTCCGAATCCTTTCGTACTGTACGCAAGCACCGGTCCACTCGTCGTGTAAATGAAAAACTAACACTTCGTATCAATGTTGCTCTTATTATTCAATATAATTTACACAGACAACTTAGTTCGGACGTGATTCATACCGCGCAACTGTCGCACTCGGGTTCTCACGAATAGGGAACTTGGTTCGGAGCTCGGTTAACGGACGTTTGCTCGAGATCTAGATCGAATGCGCCGAAACAATTTCTCTAATTTTGCTTTATTCGCCTTCGACCGGACGAATTTCTTGCAAGGAGGGCAGAAAATTTGCTTTTTTTTTTTTTTAAATTAATAGTATCTTAAATAATAGGTTTCAACGAAAAACGCTTTCGTTTCAGGCATATGTTTTGTTCTCGAGATAAGTAAGGTTGAAAGTAAAAATTTAGAAGTCCTTGTATCGAGGAATCATTAATATTATCTTATCGATTTTAATAAGAGAATAACATCAGTTATTTTTGTTCATCTAAAGTGGATGTTTTCAATAAACAGCTATAAATATTCATTTGGAAATAAAGTGATATTAAACCTTCTTGTTCCTGTTATGGAAATTTAAAAACTGCATCACTATTTGAACGCTACAAGGACTTCAACTTTTGTATCCTTATCGTTTATAAGAAAAAATATAATGTGAACACAAGACTCGTAAAACATTGTATCAGAAATTTATAAGTGAAACAATTTAACAAAAGAAGGGCATTTCTTAAACCCCTTAAGAGATCGAAATAATATATTTATTACAACATTAACGTCTGTAAAATACATATCAAATTCATTCTGTTTCATCGTAAAAAAAATAATACCAGACGGTTCTAGACACGATTCCCGACATATCCGTCTCATGATTTAAAAGTTTATAATCTCAAATTCGTCAGAAAAAAAACAACGTTACCGATTCATAATTTGCACCTACCACAAATTTTCCACGCGCCAAGGGGTTAAACAGCTCAAGACATACAATCTAAATAGAATCGATAAAAAAAAAAACCGTGTTTCCATTTTCAGTCCTCTCCTTATCAAAACAAAGAACCGTTTCAAATCATCTGATCGTTGCAATAAACAGTTCGTCTCGGCGAGTACTGTACACAAAATCGAAAACGACAAAAGACGAAAGAAGCGACATCGACGATAACTGAACCAAGTTCCTCCAAAGTCTCTGCTGCGATTCGAACGTACATGGACCGAGAAAATCTTAGATGCGCATCCACAGTGTGTGTGTCCTAGCCAACAAGATTAATCCTAGGATCGCCGATCCCCGGCGACCATTATTTAAAATTCATTTTTGCATCGCACACGCACACGCATTCTCTCTCTCTCTTTCTTTCCAGTCACATCTCGCAGAGCACCAGCATCCTCTGTACACAGTGTTGCTCGGTGTTTTGTGTCCCACTTTCTCGCACCGCCGTCCACCGGTGGCGGAGTCCGGCGCCATTTTATAGAGCGTTCGGCACTGGTCGTTCCCGTTCAACCGATCTATCGCGAAACGGTTGAAGCCTGGTACGCACGCACGCACATCCACCCACACACATCGTATATATATGTACACAGCGCGCGGACACCACCGCACTCACACTAGAAAGTCAGGGTCACTGTAGTCCTCGCTCTCGCTACTGTCGGAGATTCTTCTCCTCTTCTTCTTCTTGTGTTTCTTAACCTTTTCCGTTTTGTGCGCGCGATGCTTTCGGTGCTCCTTGGCGTCGTGGTGGGCGTGTATCGTGAGCTTCGGTACGCGCGGCGCTGGCATTTGATGCGGCGCGTTCGCGGACGCGTTGTGCACCGGCGTCACCGGCCCCGAACCGGCCATCGAGTTCACCGAGTTGTTTGGGTACTCGATCGTCGAGTTCAGACTGGCAACAGCGTTGCTGGTCACGCCGCCGTCCGCCAGTTTACCCTCGATCTCGGAGTTGCCTATCTTCCCCGTGGTGTGCTCGTTCGAGTGCTTGCCGCTCGTGTCGGCCTCGTTCTTGTCATCCTCGCCCTCCTCCAGGTCGAACTTGAGCATCAGCTGCTTGAAGTCCAGGTACTCCTTCACCAGGTTCCTCCTGCCATCCGCGTCCAGCTCCGCGTTGCTGTCGCCCCCCTTCAGCCTCTGTAGTGTAGCCTTTGGTTTGAACAACAGATTGCTCTTGCGATTCACGGCTTTCTCGTAGACCTTGGCCGCCTCGGTCGGCGAGTACTGGCCGATCTTCTGATCGGAGAAGCCGTAGAGGTCCTTCAGGTGTTGCCTCAACGTGAGAAGAAGCAGAAAGCCTTGGCTGGCGGTGATGTACTCCCTCAGCAGCGTCGTGTCGTTCGGTACCCTCGCTAGCAGAATGTCCTCGTCCTCCTCGTCGTCCTCTTCGTCCTCCAACGCGGACAAGAGTTGATCAGGCCGCGGCAGACCGTCAGGCCCCACCGTCAAGACCGACTGGCTCTGCTGCGTTAACTGATTGCTGCCTTCCTTCGGTAGTAACGCTTCCCTGAACGATTGCACCAAGTTCGTGCCCGACATTGAGATGATTATGTCTATGTGGTGTATAACGAACAGTGGCTCGTCCTGAACTTGATATGTAAAGTATGCGAGATTGTCGGCCAGGTACAGCATTTGCGACAAGCTCGTTTTAGCGCTCTCGTCGAACTGCTTCAGGAAGGACAGCACGATGGCTCTCCTCTGCTGCTTCGTATTCCTTAAAATGGTGTACAGGAAACCATTCAACGCGCCCGGGAACTCACCTTCCTTTACCCGCATACCCCTGACGATGACGTCCGGCTGCAAGATACCCTGCAATCGGTAGCTCAGCTTGATGCCCAGCTGAGACTTCATGTGAATGAAGCCAGGATACTTCTTCTCGATGTCCTGCAGCTGCTTATCCGCGCTGTGGCTCACCGCTTTCTCGCAATCGGTGCTCATACAGATCAGATAAGGTACTATTTGGACAGGATGTACCAAACCTTGCGCTAGAATCAGCTGTATGACCTTCAGAGCAGCGTGTCGAACGCTCACGTTTTCGTGCAGGAATGCTTCGAGAATTTCTTTCACGTACAGTTGAATTACGGTGCTCGCCATCCCCGAAGACACGTCCCCCATCTCCTTCAGGTTCTCCTGTTTCGACATCTTCGCCCACTCCATGTCCTGCTTGATCATCCTCTTGTCCTCCTCCTGTAGGTACACCTCGATGTTGTTCAACACTTGGATTCTCATGTGAACCAAGGCGTTCTCCGACGTAAGCAGATGATGGTACAGCTCCTTCAACTCGGGGAGCAACATGAACTCGTAGTGACGTATACACAAGGAACCGATGGCTGAAAGCGTGAAACGTCTGATGTCGTCGTTGTCCAGGTGCACGAAGTAATTCAGCGTCTCGAACACCTGGTCCTTGATGTTCTCCGCCAAGCCCTCGATGACGTTTGGATCCGTGAAATTGAAATGCCGCAACAACAAACCGACCGTGAACAGCGCTCTCTTTACGAACGGCTTGTACTTTAAAAGCATAGGATTCGTAGGGTCCTTTTCGTAGAACGATTTGTACTCGGTCAGATGTCCGTAATATTTCTTAAAGCAGTCTCGTATTAATTTAAAATTTCTCGTTACGTTGTTAACTATGGAACCTAGACAGGACAAACAGCTGGCGACGACCGATCTGTCGTGCTGTAAGATCAATTTCACAGAGTCCTCTTCCAGTTGGGCTAAAAAAGTCTCGCTCGGGTGCTCCATCAGCGGCACGACCAACTCCAGAGTGTGGGCGACGCTCCCTATGATCTGATAATCACCTTGCGTCTGACACTTGAGGCTCAGATAAGGCTGTAACGTGATCGCGTGACTGACCAGCAACTGGGGACGTATCTTGGCGAACAGATACAGGGTCGTCAAACAAGCGACCAGTCTCTGCGACGATCCCTTCTTCTCCTGCTTCTCGGACTCCAGATTCGTTTCCTCTAATCGTAGAACGTTCTCGATTAGGCAGTCGACGATCTGCTTGCACGCAGTTAGCAACGCCTTGGGAGGCTCGGTTTGCATCTTTGTACTATCGTCTTTGTCCTCTTTCGGCTTGAACAAGCTTACCAGCAGCTGTTCGAACCACTCAAGACCCATATCTTTGCTAGCTGCCACAACGTCCGTTATGTTCATCACTTTTCTCAAAAGCGACTCGGAGTCCAGAGTGGGACGTTCTCTGACCGGGGTGAACCACATGTTTTGAAACACCTCCATGACCAATTTCCTAATTCCTTCCTCGTCGTTTACTCTCCTGATCATTTTCACGCAGATCTCCGGTATCTTGGGGAAATTCGGGCACTCCATACAGATATCTTTTAGAATTTTAATCACGCGTTTTCGAACGCTGACGCCGGTGTCCAGAATCCTGGCGGACAGCATATCGTAATATTTATCTATTAATTCCGGTCTACTTAGTACAAATTTCCCCACCAAGTCGACGGCCGCTTCTCGCACCGATGTCGCGTGGTCCAGAAACGAATGTTTCACTCCCAGTTGCATGTCCACTCTCGCCAACACGCTCGGGTCTGCTTCGACGATCATCGTTAAACACTTCATAGCCTTCGTCCTGATCGCTATCGACGATTCCATCAGCACGTGGAGGATCTGTTTCAGGTATCTATCGAAGCTTTGCGAAAACGGCCTCTTCGAGGCAAGGTATTGCGATATAAGTTCCGCCGAATTGTAATCGATATACGTCTGCAGAATATCCGGTTTCGTACCTGTACTACACGGCCTTATTCTACTTACAATATACTTCTTCTTCTCCTCTATGATTCTGTAAGCCTCTGAATTCTTCTGCTCGTTATTGTCGTTCTCGTCCGCGTCTGGCTCGTCCAGCTCGGATTCGGACTCCTGGTCGCTGGTGTGATGTTTATTTTTCTTTTTCACTCGTTTTTTATGTATCTTTTTATTAGGGCTGTTCTTCGCCTGACCGACTCTGGACTTCTCCACCGCGCAGTCTCTGTACCATTGGGCCAAATAAAAGTGACGAGCGTATCCTAACGCGGAATCCTTCGTCCCGTTTACTGCCAAATAATCCAGAAGTACTTTCTGTAAAAAAACTGTCCTCTCTTCGTCCTCGCTCAGACCCGTGATCTCCTTGTCCTTAACTTGATCGTAATCCGAGTCCTTCTGTTGCTCTATTTTTATGTCCTTTATAATCTGATCGATGGTAGACAATTTGCATTGGGAATTGACCGCGTCTTTTCGTAATCTGGCCGCAACAACGCCCAGGTAATCGATGGATGCCACTCTGAGAGCCATGTCGGAGCTTTTATTCGAAAAATGACCCACCAGCAGATTTCCAAGCACGCTCAATAGCAATTCGGCTGCCGGCCATTCTGGTTTGTTCACGGTGGCTAGCAAATCTTGCACGAAATTTTCAAACAACGGTCTGTAATCGATCTCCTCTCCTTTGCTACCGCATTTGCTGAGGAACACGGTTAAAAAATTTCCCGCTATTCTGGTTGCCGTCTCGTATTTGTTAATGATTAAAACGTCAGCGTCGAAGTAATTTAGCTTTTTCTCGTCCTTCTTCTCGTCCTCCTCTTGCGATTTCTTTTGCTGCGGGATAATACTGTCTGACAACACAACAACGCATTGGATAAGTTGCAGGACCAATGCCGTTAACATTTGTATGTGATCCTCGGAATTTAACCTGTACGTTCTCAAGCTTCGTTTGCTGCTCGGAAGTCGTGCTATAGACGCTAAAATATCATCGAGTAACAATCTTCTATGCTTTTCGTATTTCGTGAATATAACAGTGACGAGCTTCAAAGCGCTTAACTGAAGGTCGCTAACAGATTCAACAAAAAATGGTGCAACGCCCAGCGTAGATGCATGCAAGACGCTCGTATCCGTTAAAACTTGAATGTTCAATAATTCAGCAAGTAGACCAACTAATTCGTGCATCTTGTTATAAACCTGAAGAATACTTTTCTCGCGCACCTCTTTCATGTGACCCCTCTTTTTACGACCACTAGAATTATAACTGTCAGTCTTGCTTTTCGTATCTATTTTATAAACGGGATCGAAAGAGGGATAAATAGTATTTTGCAACTGAAATTTCATAAAAAGAACTATTCTATCAATTACATCCTCTAAGTAAACCATTTTTGGCATATTACTAGACGTCATAATATGTAACGAGATTAACGAAGCATCTACGGCGCGCTGCACCCTTTCCATAGCTAACTGCGTCCATAGCCGACTTTCGTCGATGTCGTCGTCGGGATCAGCGAGGGGCGAGACTTTCGCTCCGTCTCGGATATTTTTCTCCAAGATATTCAATAGTCTAACCAATCTATCCGCAGGAATGGACTCCATCGCTCCTAACGCTTTCAATTTCGCCGCTTCTGTACATAAATCGTGTAACTGATATTTAGGAATTAACAATTCCGGAGGCACATCACCGTCGTCCTCGAATTCGGCGTTGGTAGTGAAGTCTTCGGTGTTTTCGAATATCGTTTCTATGGTCGTGTTGAAACGCTGATACGTATTAGTCTCCATCAGCTCCTCTACGCTGAGCTTGGCCAACACTGGTACAAGCTTCTTCTCGATCTTCCGTATTTTTGGTTTCGAAGGCGACAGCTGTTCGCTCCTTTCGTCCTCGTCGTCGTCGTCGTCCAACACCCTTCTTCGCCTGCGCGTTTTATCCTCGCTCTTCTTCCTCTCCGCTTTCTCCTTCTCTCTTTGGACTTGACGTTCTTTCGCGCGCGCCTTAAAATATTTATTATTCTTACCGATCTCCTCCTCGCTTTCCGAATCCGACTTGGTCTCGTCGAGATTGGAGATCCCCATTTTCGCGGCCCGGCTCGGCGACTTCTCCGCGAACGCGGCCAGGCTCTTTTGCATCAGAGCCTGGTCCGCCAACGATAATCTGTCCAGCATTACGACCGGCTCCTTCAATTTCTCCGGTAAAGGGCCAGGCATTTTCAATACCTTCTCCGAGTTGTTGTTCTGCTGATGCTGCACCAACGGTGTCGCGGCAGCGTTCAAAGTATTGACTATTTCACTGGTGTCGATGGTCGGGAAAGATGTGGTCTGCGTCGTCGACAGTAAATGTTGCGTCGCGTTATCCAAGCTCTGTTTCGCCTCGATATTCTCGATCGGTAGATCGATATCAGGAAGACCTGTTACTGGATCGAGTAAAAATTGTTGGTTCTCTTGTGCCGAACTATCTATATCCATTGGCTGATGAGTTCCCAGTGGATGATGTACTTGTTGATTCATCATAGGATCGTAGATGTTTTGCTGCATGTTAATGGTTTGATGCTGCGGCATAGGCACGTGCGCACGCATAGGGGATGCCATGTGCATGTTGTGCTGAGGCGTCATGCCAGCCATATTATGGTGTTGCGGTGTTACGTTGCCGAGGGTCGTCAACGGCGTACCAGGAGAACTCATATGTGCCGGTGAATACATATTTGGTTGCTGTGTTATGTTAGGCAGAGGATTGATGCCGACGGGCGGGGGAAGCACCGTTCTGGCAGCGGCCGGATGAGCTGGACTACCTTGCGGCGTTTGTCTCGACCCCGAAGAACTCGAGTAAGATGGTGAAAATCGTCCATAATTTCCAGACGTCTGATTGGTATTATGCATGATAGGTGTTCCCTGCGCCCAGTTTCGTGGTGAATTATACTGGGGGCCCTTGAATACGTGCGGATTTATTTGTAGAATCGCCTTGAGTAGTTCCGGAGTGTTTTGCTCGGTTTCCAAAGGCTGTTCAGTATTTGCATAATTGTCTTTCAATTCAATATGATCGGACGACGTTTGCGATAATGATAGTATTAATTGCGGCACTAAGTTCTCGTTGCGAACACTTAATAGTATTTGTGCTTCTTCCGCCACTCTTGGATGAAACAGCAGGGACTTGTTAGTCAATGTCTGTGGCAACGGCGTTGGAAGGGGCATTTCAGGTAACAAGTCGGTGAGACTCGCGATACCAGCGAGAGTTGTGATTGGCACACTCGGTATAACCCCGTTCATCTTGAATATGATTTGTTCTGGCATTACAGCCTCGACAAAAAATATTATTAAAATTAGGTCTAGTGTCCTTACGTGTACTCTGAGGTTCATAGAATTATCCAACGTAACGAACACTGCACTAACATATTATAAATGTTCCGTTCACAGTATGTGATAAATATAAATTAACAGAACATATCTAAATGCACTGTTTTCACAAATGTTTAAAGAAATCATTGTTAAAAATCTTTACACTCGCATTTTCAAGACATTCCGACGTCAAAATTATTTCACCGTTGAACAGAATCGTATCTAATGCTTGTTAAACAACACTAGCACTAAGATATATAATGGGAACTTAACAATGTCTCTTTTAAGTTCCCATGATGCATCAGAAAGTATCAACCAAATTTTGACGAAGCTCGAGGATCCTCCAACAAACGGTCCATTGTTAGTTGTAATTCTCTGTCCTGGAACAGAGAAGATTGCGTCCAATAAAATATCTCAATCATTTATTCGTTATACAATCTATTGAAAACATTAATATTTTAAAATAAGGTAAATAAATGATAACATTTTTGTACATTACATAAATATTCATATATAACACATTAAAGTAAGATGCAACCAAATATTTAAATAATTGAGTGCTATTGATTTAAAATGTAATAAAAATAATATAATAAATCTTCTTATGCAAAATAAAACTAGTATAAATACAAATTCACACAACACTGATTCGGTGACACAAGCTTTCATAAAATATAAATTTTGTGTAAATTTACTTTATTAACTGCATATCGCGTGAAAACGTTTAAAATTATCATAAACGCGAAATAAAATGTTAATAGTTCACGATAAAATGTCACAGAATAGATTTCAAAAAAATAATCTTAGTCATACATGAAGGTTAGAGTAATCTGATATGATCTATTTTATGCTAATTTCGGGAAATATTGTCAAATATTACACTGTATTTTAGAATTTTACATAATCTCACAATAATGCATCGAATAAAACATTATTTAAGTCAAAGTGTTAATAAGAAGAATCATTTACTGCAGGTACTATATGTACCTATCTATGCATACATACACATATATATATAAGCATGCATAGTGTGTATACATATACATCCATACAAACTATACCACACAAAATATTACCAAATTGGAATAATTAATTGTACAATTATTTCAATTATCCTTCACAAGTTTCTTCGTGGTCGAGACCAACTCGATAAATGTAACACTTACAAGAAAACATCCATCAAACAAAACAGAAACCAAAATAACCAACAAACAAAGCGATCAGTGCACATGATATCAATGAAAGTGTCATTATTTCTATAGAAAATTCTATTTCCATCTGCAAGCCCGACTATTTACATCACTGATTCACATAATTTCATCTGTCGATTCGCACAACATTCAATGGTTGTATCACTATAGCCACATAAAGCTGATATTATTACCTTCAATTGTTGGATATCTACCATCCAACATCATATGTATGATAACATGGCCTTAGGAGGATGCTATTGGCTGGAAACTTCTTCAGCGAGCGCAATTCTGCTAAATAATAGAATTGCCATGTTCAGTGATGCTAGTAGAAACGCTTGTATGTCATTTTGACACAACGGAACGAATATCGGTCGAAGTTTCGTGTCAATTGCCTTACCGAGCTACGCGCAACGATTATTTATACTGCAGAATGCGAGCAGTGAATGGAATTTTGGCGGGAGGTGTGTCGATATCCAAGAACCCCGGCTCGTTCAATCTATAGAAACCATCGACGTTCGCGCGTCTGCCAAAACAACGGTCCCTTCGTGGTGAATCGACTCGCAAAAGTTTTCGTCGTGAAGATATTCACTCAATTGTCATCCGTGGTTGTGGCCTATTTGGTTGGACACGTTTCCCCCTCGATCACCAGGGAACACTCTGCTCCACGACACCGCACGATTTTCACTTACATTTCTCACGGCACCGCGTAAACATCGCCATGTCAAAGGTGGTGTATCGCGGGGAAAACAGTATTTATAGTGTGAATACGAAGAAAACAGACACAAAGGCGTCCATTTTCCTCAGCAGCGAGTTAGCGGAAGTTGCGTAGTAGATACAGGCCAGATACAGGTATACCGGCGCTACGGCGTCGCATTTCAAATTACGGTGAGCCGTTCGCATGAGGGCGATATGGTCAATCCATAGCGTTAAGTTTTATTAATTATATTCAACAACGCAATCGAAATGGTAATTAACATGTTTTTAGTGTGATTGATCTTCTAACCGAACCCCTGGTCCCTCGATTATGTCCCTACCGTATTCGCGCTAGGACGCTCCCCTAGTTTATCGTGACCAAGAAGCGAAATGCATACGAAGAACGTCTACTTAATTCTTCTTCGTCGCATCGAATATGGTAATTGAAAAACTGAATCCCCGTCTACAATTATATTACAATCAGGCTATGTATACGCGTCCTATAGTCGTTGATTAAACGAAACTTCGTTTGATTGTCAAATAGGTATGCAAAAACAGTTGGCAGTTCCGATAGTCAGTTTCCCAGTAGACTTTCGATACTATGTTTTGATTGTATAGTCGATGGCATTCAGAGCCGGCATCAACTGTATGCCGAATAGGCACCGGGGTTAGAAAAATGACACAAATATTTGTGAAAAATGATAAGACAATTAATACCGAAGTAAGAATTATTGAATTTAATCCGTCGACGAGTAAACTGTTTTCGAATTGTTGTATATTCGTTATCTAATATGCAACCTTTATAAGTTTGACGTTCAGAAAAACAATACAATGATTAAAGATAAAATTTAGTCGTTCTGAAAAATAAAAGTCTTTATGTGGGGGTGCCGCCATTAATTAGTGATACTTAAGGCGCCGCATACCATTGAGACGACCCTGAATGATACAGTAAATTTGTTTGCAGATGACGCCACTAGTGCCTCCTTTGATCTTTCGGCAATTATCGCTTAAAAAGATATTTTCCAATTAATGACTGTTTCAATTAACTCACTTAGTGTCGATATGTAATAATAGATGCAATTGCTGCCGGTCGAGTTTCATTTCTACTTGTTTTATTTCGAAACTGATACACGAAGAATAAGGTAAACGATGACTTGCTATTTTAATATAACAACACATAAAACATTTTACATTAAAACATCGCAAATATTAATCTTTGGAGGTTGACATATTTTCGAATTTGGAATTCGTATGCGCATAACGTAGCGCCAAATATCCATGAATCTTTATACATAGCATATCTTAAAAGTCCCTATTTTTTGCGATAGAATAAATCTAAAAGAAATACTTCCGTAATACGATTAGACGTATATTTTCGTACATAACACAAATATCAAATCGAAAAGAAAATACAAAGTTTGGTTAGGATATGTTACTATGAAAACAGATTCGTTATTCATAGCTCGAGGCTGAAGGAAATCTAATAAACAAGTTTAAAATAATCGAAATATAGTTTAAACATTTATATGTAGTGAAAAAATGTATAATAAATTGTTAACTTGTTCTATCTTACAAAAATGGATAGGGATTTTCTGTGTACACTGTATTTCTATGCGAACAGGTTGGCGCATCGTCCGATAGAGCGCGCTGTAATCGGCGGAATTTCGACTCTCGTGCTCGAAGGCTTAAAAAATAAAATTCTGAGTAAAAACTCCAAAATGGCGCGACTGCTAAGCGTAAACACCCAGTTTTGATGTTAGTGAGGCGCATTGGCCGCGAAGGATTTGTGTGAAAATTCAACGACCTGTTACTTTTTTTTGTGTTTAACTGTGTGACGAACAAATTTTACCTGAATGTTCACTGTATCCACGATCGCCCATTCTATACCAGGTAAATATCGAACCTATTTGACTTTAAAAGTGTTTTCCAATCCGAAACCTAGTAATCTGCACGGAAATCGTGCTCGAATTTTCGTTAATATCACTGCCCATCGATGCTACGATATTTATATCATGAATTTAAAAAATTCGAGCGATTTCTAAGCGAATTTTGAAGCGTCGTGTCTTCTCTTTAAGTGGGACACTTTTCTATCGTAAAATGCTAGAAATTCTCTCTATTACCTGCTCCTCTTAACATGCTAATACGTTATCTTGTCATAATGAGAGCAAAAATTCTCATTTGTGCTATGTTTAAGTAATGATTATTTTATTAAATGTGCATGCGTATGCACCTACAAAGAATCACAAATTTTGAAGCAAATGAAGTTTACGAGAACCAAATACATCAACATACATTATAACAAAGGGAGACAAATTGATATTTAGAAGATTTTTTAAATCAAAATGCACATATTACTCATTCTCCCTTGTGATAATGTTCAAAATCATATCAGTCTTTAAATTTACTTTGATACTAACTATTTAAAAACTTTCTATTTGCTGTATAATCTCATTCTGTCTGTAAATCTTTTATAAAGTTTAAAACTGTACACAGTAGTTTTTTAACGTTTGTAATTGTTGCAGGGAGTGACCCGAGTAAAATGACCCAGAAGCGCAGTGCTAGTATGGCTCATATAGGGTATGTTTTGTTATAAAATAACACATCATATTTTTCCTTTTATACCCTTGCACAGAGTGTTGTGGCGTATGTGTATGGCAAAGAGAGATTCAGGATGTACAATAAGGAAAAAGCGTTTGTATTATTATATATGCTTGATAAGAGTCGAGGGTGTCCCTTTGTCACCTTTGCATTTGGATGCAAATAATTGTTTAAAAAATTATTTACTACGACGATACATTTTCTTTGTATCAATTACAACAAGTGCTAATTTTCAGCACTGTTTTTTAACGAATTTTGAAACGAGAACGTTTGGTACAGTGGTAACTGTGGTGCAAGCTTAGATCTTGCACACACACTGGAAAGTTTTAGTCACTCTCGATTAAATACGATTCCCAGAAGCGCCACGCTACCTATATAAGATCAGTTACTGTGTCTGGCACAACAGCAGGCAATTTCTGAGCCGATGCTCGCTGATATTCCTTCGCGCCAGCGCCAGCCATTGCGACACCGTCCAAGAAACATTTCGTTATCGTAAACATCGCATACTTTTACTGCCGGCGCGGGGACCGTTCCCCCGGTACACTTTTTACATAAGAATTTATACGTCAATCCGCTATAAATACACGTCCACTCGAATCACTTAAAATTACCTCGTAATTTCCATGCAGTTGCGAACTTTTCTTTAATCGCTCCAATCTCGGTATAAACGACGTACACGAGAGTATCGCGACGAATGATTAGAAATTATTTTTATTCCCCGGACGTGCGCTTTCTTATCGTGTGTTGTAAAACAGATAGGCAATTGCGAAGTGGGGGATCGAAGATAAATTATCTCGAATACGCGTGGAACTATAAAAATTGCGTGCATAGATGCGCATGGAGGAAATCTTGAGATCTGTTCCAGGCTCGACTTGAAATAAAGGAGAATTTTCTAGATTGTATCAAAATTAGTTCCCTCGTATCAAAATCAAATTTACAAAAAAATCGCATTTTTCAAGGTTTTATGATTGTGCAAAATTTTTATAGAAAATTCACAGAGTCAAATTTCACTGGTATCGATACTTGATTCAATATCATATTAAAAAATCTCAAATAAAATTCACCCATCGTCTATGAGTTTCCCATTTGTAATACACCGAAGAAACATTTTTATCGCCATTGATGCTCCCCAGAATACCACAGTTTGGTGAAATACCCCAGAAGATTACAAATATCTAAAAATAAATGTGCTCGCAATTCCAACTAGAATAATTCGATCGATAAATTATAAGTAGGTATTAATAACTGAGAATTGTAAAATATATCCACGTGGGTAATCGGGTTGGCGAACCCGTCCTCAGGAGCGTCGTCGTCCTCGTGGGCGCGTAGCGTGCACAACGAGGACGATGCATCCCAAGCTAAAAGTCATGCTTTACACGGTGGCTGTTCTGGACTGGCTCTCTGGTGGGAGAAGTGATAGTCCTTAGCGGGGTATAGCACAGCGGCACATTATGCGGCTATGGTGGAATCAGTCACTGGCGAGTTGTGGGTGGTGACTAGTCGGCGATCCATCCGTCCGAGGAACGTGCTTCCGCGTTCGTGCGTTTTCGCGAGAGTCCCCGAATTCCAATGGTTCGTCGATCGCGATCCAGGCCCGGTATCGTTCGCCAATCGCCCCGAAAGTTCGCCTGGTTCCGGATCCTCGGCACGTGTCGCGTCGTTTCGATCGTGGATATCGAACTTCCGAAATAACTCGCGTCCGCGAAAGTGTCCACGTTTCGAGGATCGATGAGAAACGTTGGTGGTTACAAGTTGAACTTGTACCCCCCCCGGGAGGATCGTGTGGGGTTCGTCGACGGGGCCCGGTGGAGCGAGGCAATCGAGGCGAAATATAATGGGTGTCGCTGATCGGTCGGATTAGTCGTTCTTATTAGGCCCGGGCGCCTCGCGTGAAAGCGATCCGTACTTTCCAAAACGGCACCGAAAGCGCGGACAATGCATACGCAATCGTACCGCCGTCCTCGCCTGGTTCCCTCGAACGTGTCATTATCGCGGTAAAAGTCGGACCCACCGCCGCGGTAATGGAACTTTGAGGAGATGAGTCTTCGAACCCCGTTGTTTCGGGGCACGTTTTCATCGAGGAGATTGTGATCCAGCGAGTGTCGAATCGAAAAAACCGTTCTGTGTCGAGTGAGAATCGAGGGAAAATAGTGTTCGATGGAATTTTCTTCGGTTTCTTTTTTAGCGTTCAAGTGGTCCAAGAGATATTCGAAGATCCGTTCGCGATAGCCGTGCAACGTTTAATCGCGCGGGGGGACGTTTGTTTGACATTCTTGTACGGTGCGGCTGGAAAAGTGGAAATAAAGTCCGGCTGGACGGGGGATAATTCTTCGCCGCGTCGCCCGTAAATACTGCTCGGGGACGAGGAAAAATTGCCGCGGATATCTACGGCCAACAGGCCTGGAATATCTGCCAGAAACGCGCTGCGAGCAGAGTGTAAAGTATCAGAGATTCATCGGGCATAGATCTTTGCGTAAAGATGACGAGATAACCCGGGGAGGTGAACGAACGGTTTCAGGATTCCAATAGGGAATCTTGAAATCCGATGCAAACTAGCTGTTCACCGGTTACCAGAAATGCGTGCTCCGAGATTAGACAAACTTGGACGTTTCGTTTCTGTATAGATATTACCGGAACAGCTGGTTTGATAAGGCTCCAAGAAGTTCCTGGGATATAAGGAATAGGAGCTTCAAGACTCCAGGGCAACAAGAGCAACTTGGATCCTCTTCTTTACACTCCTCGTAAAGGGATTAGGTGGTAGAGAAGAATGTGATTTGTACAAACCCTCTGGCAGGTGTCCAAGAACACAGCAACATCATAGAACCTTTGGGCTAGATACAGAATCTATGGGAGCAGCTAATCTAAACAACTTGTTTCTATGTTATTGAACGTCTACCATGTTAATGAATGCAGGGAATCACTCAAGACTTAATTAACGAAGGCAGAAGTTCCTAAGCAATCAGGAGGAAACAAGTACTAACAGGAGATTCAAGACGCTAGGATAAGTGTTCGCAATTGGATGGTAGTCTTTGGTGATTATTCAAGAAGCAAAGAATATTTTGTGAAGGATCAAGACCCAAAGAAACTTGTGGAACGAAATGTTCAGACGATAGAACTCTAGAAACTTACCTGAAGAACAGATGCTCTCGAGATCGAGGGTTTTGGGGCATCAAAATGTTGAGATAGCAGAGCACCAGAATCTAGCAAATTTAAACGATCCTAAGATTAAGGCATCACAACGATATCGCTTAATATTCGTGACCATCATCCAGCTAATTTAAGTAACTGACTCCCGAAGTTCGCGATAAAGAGTGAAAGATAACGAGTTGGGATTGCACGACGTTGGAAAGCCCCAATAGAGATCTCAATATTCAGACTGTAATAAGTCCCTGCCCGAGTCTACCGAGTTCGACTGGCCTCGATTTCAAAAGTAAAACTGTTGCCACCAAAATATGAGAAAACTGTTGGCTCGAACAACGTCTTCTTAACGAATCGACCGGGCTACCAGAGGTCCCCAAAGACTCCCGCACGGATTCGAGCAGATCCGGCCGATTCCCTCGCAATCTAAGGCCCATCTCGGGTCCCCGAAAGATTTCGCGATAGCCGCCGGTGGATCGGGACACTTGTTCCCTGGCTCGAACATGAACTAGCCACGCAGGAAGTCGCCGGGTCGTCAGCGAGCAACGACGAGAGCCGACTGTTCCGTGTCTGTTCTACGTGAAAACCGTCGAGAGTTTGATCGTCGCTGGACGCGGCGGGCAAGATGAAGAGATAATCGAAGCGGAAGGCGAACGAACGGCTACGGGAACGTCGGTAGAGAGCTCTCGTGGTCCAAGCAGGAGGGCAGAAGGGTCGGCAAAATAGAGTACCCCGGCGGCAGCGGTATGTACGGGGGCGGCGCGGGCGGCGGGGGGTACGGGGTCGGTTTGGGCCCGGGAGCGGGCCCCTCGCATTACATACCCTCCGCTTCCTCGGTGGGCTACCAATTGGCCCCGCCGCCCCCGCCACCACCTCCGGCCTGCCCCACCGCCGGAAGTCAGCTTCTGTCTTACGGGCCCAACCTATCGCCCCATCATATGCAGCAGACGCACACGGACGCGCAACAGTCCAAGAGACGGAGGTAAATCATCCACGAGAATCTCTTACTTTCTCTCGAACATCCTCTCCTCCCCCTTTTTTTCTTCGTTTCGTTTTTTTTCGGGTTAGTCTCGAAGATGGTGGGGGGGCAGTTGACCCCTACAGTGACGGGCAGCTTTGGGCCTTATTAAGGCAAATAATTCACTGGTCGGACTAATTTTCGGTGGTAGTTTGTATCTTTTATAATTATATTTTTGGGGCCTCATGAATTTCCAATATGGCTGACTTCAGGAGCAATTTTGTCGTGAAGGTTTCTTTATTGCAACAGAAATTTATAAATAATTGACTGGTTTATGCAGTTTGTGTTATCATGAATGAAACCTGGAAGTTATAGTGCATACTGTGTTGCATAGTTGATCGAATGAATTATCCGACGGCCGACGATTCGGAGTCGAATTTCACACTCTGCTTGAAAATCGAAATTTTTACGTTCTCGTTTGTCTACGAGAGTATAATCAATGGATCATTAAGATGTTTCTGATAAGTTAGTGCAATACACGTATTTATACATACGTTGTTATGAATCATCTAATATACTATACCGCCAGACACTTAACCTTTCCGGATTGGCTCGTCGACGATTCAAATTCCTTATCACTGCCCCCGACATCAAGAATGTAAATCTCCGATCAGATAGAAAAATTCAATCCGAAAAACCGAACTTATCTATACGTGCATCGCAAAGTAGAATTTACGTGAATTCTCGAAACACACGCTTATCGTACAAACTAATTGTTTTCAATTCTACACTCGAGAAGAAGGCGCGAATATCAATAATAATCACAGTATTATCTATATTTTACAGTTGAATGAAAATAAAGAAATACACGTTTATAGAATTAATATTGAGTACAATCTGACGTTCCATAGTTTCGACATACTGTACATTGTCGGACAGGTAAACATGTCTATAGTGCCTAATTCAGAAGTCGTGTAAACACGTCCATAGCCTCGGAATATGTAATCCGCCGGCCGTGTAAACATGTCCGTAGCATCGGAAGGGTTAAATGTAATCAAACACCTCCGCTTTGAGCTGATAAGAAACATAGACGCCGGTTGGAAGGCAGTTTGACACGAAACATTGTCGAAAAATTTATCCACCTACTCGAATTTTTTTCTCGAAAGTGCGTAGGAATTCGTGGGTATGTCTATTCATAAAAAATGATTGCAATTGACTCCTCTAGCTGAAAATAATTTTTTTAAAATGATTTGAAATTTTTTAATTTCGTCGAAACATTTCACACCTATTCGAATTTTTTTCTCATATGTGATTAGGATTTCGAGGGTATGTCTATTCACCAAAAATGATTGTAATTGACTCCTCTAGCTAAAAATAATTTTTTTAGAATGATTTGAAATTTTGTATTTTCGTTGAAAAATTTCACACCTGCTCGAATTTTTTTCTCGAAAGTGGGTAGGAATTGGAGAGTATGTCTATTCACCAAAAATGATTGCAATTGACCCCCGCAACCGAAAATAATTTTTCCAGAATGATTTGAAATTTTTTAATTTAATTTTTTAATAACTTTTCAACGAAGCCTCGATCAAGATATTGATATTCTTGATTTTCGTCTTATTTTGGCTTCTAGAACCTCCCATTAAAATTTTTCCCAGGTGTGACTAAACACCTTGTATATTGCATGCCCAAAAATTTGAGCTAAACAATGCATCTGTTTTTTTTCGATCATTTTATCGGAAACTCGTATTGCCGCGGCGTGCTAGATCCAGTAATAAAACGTTTAGCAAAAAACACAACTATACGTCGTCGATAACGTCTGACTAAATAATTATTCGAGGCGTGCAGCCGTTCTGTCCCGCGCTGTATCCGAGCGCAGCGCACCTCGATCGAAACGCGTGGTTCCGTCAACGGGAACGGGATTTCTAAATTGTAAATGACCGTTGCGCATAGTTAATGAACAAAGAAAAAAGAAGAAAACTGCCGCGAGAGCACAAGCAGACCGTGTTCGGTCTAGTTTAGCCGGGAATCGTGACCGTTGTTCCTTACGATTGCTTATTGAAATTGAGAGAGCCGTGAGCGTATAGCGGTCATGGATTCGCAATTCCCTTAAATCAATAGCAATGACGGCGATGGCGAGGCGGGGGAGGAGGGAAAACTTCTGCGGTTCGCTTCGGAAATTTCTTCTATCGGCCCATTACGTCGCGATTTACGCGGCGCAATTGGACAATACGTGGCTCGCGGTGCCGCGATTTGCGGATTATCATAATAGCCGGCCCCGGATCACCGACTAGATCGATCCTCGTATCGTTAAATTTAATCGAACGAGAAATCAGCGTGCGAACATGCGAACTGGGAGGCGAACATGCGTTATTTACGTTGCTCGCAACCTTCAGAATCTTCAAAAATTCCGATTCTTCCGATGCTCTGTTCACCGATTTCAATGAAATTTGGTAAATTGATATTATATTATATTATATAACAAGTATGGGTCGAAGTATCATTTGTTTCGGAGTTATAAAATATTTTATTATTGTTACCCAACTCCTTTTTATCGGTTCACAAGGGTATGTTCAATATGGAGGCAAATTCATTTTGACACTGTAGAATTTTTATGTCGGAAATAGGACCATTTTTCAGGACTGAAAAATTGTTGGAATATAGAAATATTGTCACTATTATTTTGCAGTTATTTAGTTTAGGGTTCTCCCATTCTAAATAACATCGTAACGCGTGGTAAGTTCAGAATGCCGGTCACCGGTGACCTCCGTTCCCAGAGGGGATTTTTGAACTATGCTATCGCGGTGGACGATTCCGTCTCGGTGCAAGTGTCAAGTTTTCCATGAAATTTATCACGTAGCGTTTTATCATCGAGGGAACATTCCGTGGTATCGGCAGTAATTCGTCCGCGCCTCGGCTCGCGATTGGTCGAAAAACGAAACAGTGACGCTACCTTTGAATCGAGATAGCCCGATTATCGGCCGAAACCTGCGTAAAAACATCGCGGGGCCCTCGTAAAACCACTTTACCGCTACCACGTGGACGGAAAACACGGATTTGCTAGTCCATAATGGGAATTCGAAAATGTCGTAACATGTTGCGTCAACCGTTCCTTCTGTTTCGCGCTGTTCGCGTGAATTTTTATCGATTTGCAATTCGAAAAGATAGCTGTACACTATTTCCAACCTCTTCGGGCCCGTTACAGATAGCGGAATCCTTGAAGAAGATATTAAAATCGATTTCTACTCGAGGATCCAATACCAGAAAAACTTGAAAAATGCTAATAATTACTAATGATTATATATAGTTCAAAATTATTCCAAATGTTCTCAGAATCCATTATTCCATCAAATTAAAAACGAAATTAATTTTAAAAACATTTTAAAAAAATAATTTCAAATGGTTCACGTAAAATGGCACTTTACGTCTGAAATGAGTATACAAAGTATACTTTGCATAGACGTACATGAATTTATTTAAATATTTCATACCGTTAAATGTATTATAATGTATAATTGCTTGGTTAAAAAACTGTTGGAAATTATTGTATCGCTTCTATATTCTCCAAATACATTAAAATTGTTGAAATGTACGATGTTTGGTTCGACAAGCGCGAAATTTATTCTTTTCTCGCGATACAGTGTTGTACGATTTACATTTTTAAATATCGAGAAAGATTGGCTGGTTGCGCGATGTTATTACGGGATCGGCGAATTTTTCTCTGAAATACAAACACGTCGACAACACGGATTATAAATAATGTCACGTTTCGGCGGAAGTAAATTGCTTCATTATTGTCCAATGTCTTGCGTAACAACTACCGACTTCATTATATATACAAAAGGACTGAAAAACGAATATACGACTTCCTCATACTTCGCGTCCTTCGGGTTGGGTTATAATGTTTATTGCGTGACTGTTTTTCAATCGACACGTTCCTGGCCATCGCGATCGGTTTGCTATAAAATCGGCTGCCGCCCATTGGCGTACAGATCTCATAATTAACGATCAAAACGACGGTGCAAAATTTAATCGAACTCGAGGATAATTTCTTAAAAACATTTTTCTTTTGTTATTAATTCACTCGTTGAAATAGATTTCATTTTTATCTATTGAAAGGAGGGATATTCTTCACAGTGGCGTAAGAAGATTTTTCCCAATTTTATTTTAATATTTTTGTATACAGCTTTAGAATTGATTTTCAAAATACAGCAGTTATAAAATAGTTAAAATAAAATGTCATAAAAGGACACATTTATTTCACGAAATAATTCTGTAAACCTCAATTTGGCGTTACGAGTAATCGTTACCATTTTTACCATTTTTACCATTTTTACCATTTTCATGTTATCGTTTAACTGTGATACCATTCTTGAATTATAAAAGTTTATCAAAGCGTTAAAACACTCGAGGGCCCCCGAAATTTGGACAAAGACGAAGGGAACGAGAATGGCCCCGATTCAAAAATTGTTTTCCGGCGATAATGGCACCCCCAAGTGGCCGTGGCCGCGGCGGCGACCGGGATCTGGCATTTCTACGATCGCGTAAAAACTCGATCTATCGAAAGGGCAACCGTCGGCCGCTGGTGGAGCCGTGAAAGGGACCTTTTTTCCCCTCGCGTCGGGTCTTTCTTCTGTCAGGCCATTATCTCCGCCGGGTTATTCTCACTTTCGTCGAATCCCGGCCAAAGTCACGCTCCATCGACTTCTTCTTCTTCTTCTTCGTCAACTTCGGCGCGGGACATTCTTACTTACGGCTACAGAACAAATCCCCCGCCTCGGGATTAACAGTTCGAGCTTGTTGTTTTTACGAGGTTCCCTCTTCCCGAGCAGAATGGTAATAAGACCGATTCGATTTTCACCGGGATCGTCCTCCCTCTTCTTTAACGAGACTTTTAATGAACCATCGACCGCGAAAAAAATGGCACCGGTGACGCAGGAGCGTCATTACGTTTTCATTACCGTTTTTACGACCCCACGATCGTCTCAGGTTTGACGTTAACAAAATTATTCTGGCAATATAAAACTTTCAGAAAAGTAACTTTGATCGTTCACCCTGGGATTTTGTTATTATTCGATACCAATTATTTTGTGTGTTTCTTGTGGTGAAATGTTAAGGAACATGAATCTGGATGATCCAGAAAATTTCACGAATTTGGTCCGACAATTCGAACGATAGAGTTCACCGAGTTATCGAAACTGTAACTTCAAAGCGACGAGTCCGGGAGTCCAGTGGAAAGGAACGAGAGAGTTCTCCAAGTGTCGCGCGACTAATCGCGAATGGGATTTACTAAAGGCGAATTATCCGCGAATTGTGAGAAATGAAAAGCATTTTTCGCGGGACTGCAACGATCCCAGGCACGAGGTGGACGTCTAATACTACGAGCTTAACGTACTACGCTCGACCACGTGCATCGAACGTGCTAGGCACCAAACAAAACCCACTCGTCGCGGAATTCGTCACGTACCGGAGATTTGCGGCCGTTCGCGAATTTACGCGGCCGGTTACCAGATCATTACGTTACGTAATGTTCCAGACACGCGTGATGCTTGTCCCGGGACCATTCGCGGCCGAATTACCATTTTTAGCAAATTTTTCCTTCGAAAGCGTCCGATCAACAAAACAATCCATACAAGGAACCAGTGAAACTTGTTCTATTTGATAAATGGGGGCAATATTTTGTGAAAGAGTCCAGGTAAAGTGAAAATGGTAACCTGGGGGGGGCCATTTTTTAAATAGAAAGCGTGCTTGTGAATTACGTGTGCTGATCGGGGAATACAAAATATTACTCGTGTACTTTTTTAATATTTATAGCGTTCAAAATTATTTTGCCTCGCTGGTGTGTGAAGTATTTATTTTAGACAATTTAATTACCATCTTGAAGATAAGTGGTGATGAATACTGGCAATTAATCGTAAAATTTTCACTCCGACGGAGCCGGTTTTACTTTCAACGATCAGTAATAGATTCTTGCCACAGAAATAGTTAATATTTCATCGTGAATTATATTCTCGACCCATGCGATATATTCCACCGGAGCTTTTCACGTGAGAAGTCGTTGAACCGGATGGATCTACGACGAGGAAAGTGTGTTTCGAGATTGTGGCGCGCGCGCGCGCGCGAGCTCGTATGTTTTTTTTTTCTTTCGTAATTAAGACCTTATTAGCTACGCTCGCTACGCACATAATGCATATTTATGTCATACAATATCGACATGCATCCTCACACAAGCGGACTTGCTGAAGGAAATAATATATTAAACACTAAATACGTCGATGTTTGTTGGTTGAATCGGATCGGATAAAGATTCAATTAAACATATACGTATTCAAGGAAATTTATTTTAATCGTTCAATTATGTTATTGGCTCGTGTAATTCGGTGCTTGTAAATTTAAATTTGTTCGAGTAAATAACGGAGAGTTATAGCTACGGCCCTCGGAGCGCGAAGACATGCGCTTACCGCGCGTTGAAGTCTCTGAAACTCGTACGAAAGTCGCGCCCATTAGTCCATTACAATTACATGAATTATATATGAACGCTCAACTATTTATTATGGCCATTAATTCTCGAACGAAATCAAATTTTATTTACCACCGTTTGGTGCATGGATAGATTTGCGATCGCCAAAAATTCTCAAGTCCAGATTTATTCGAGAAGAGTGGATTTTCGATGTCCTGCTGCCCTCGTGGGGCATCGATAATCGCCGAAACGGAGCCTTCGACGAAAAACCAAGACGACCGGGCAGTTACACGCCGCACGAACAGAAGTACCAAACGGCGTTCGCAATTAAGCAGATTTCTTATTTCCTCTTCCTTTTGCGTTTTCGTCGCGTGACTTTCCGCTCGAGGCGAGCCCGCACGCCCCAAACAATAAGGGTTCCCTCAGGCGTGAGAACGCTCGAGTTCCTCATTCGTTCCATTCTACCGTGAAACGGCCGATTCCCGACGAAGTCGTTGTATCTTTCGTCGCTATCGCTCCGCAAACCGCGACGAGAACCCCTTTCTCATCTCCGCGCGATTCAGCAATAATTTCGCTCTCCTAAGTCCCGGTGGCCCGCGGGCCCATTCGTGGAAACCAGAACTTTCTTCAAATGACCCGCCAATCACTCTGCAATAGCTACATAGGCGTGGTATTGACGTAAATTGTAATATTTTTTAGAAATTCTCAGTTCAAGTAGAACGTATAAATCTATTTTAGTCCGCCATATTGAATTTGATCAACGGATTCGTAATCAACATCCCCAGAATACCTTACACAGTTATACGTCGTACTACGAATTCTGTTGATCCTCTTTAAAGACTTATAAAGCCACGAATGACAAACATGGCGGCTATGGCGATCGAAAGCTCTATCGTTCCTCTTCGTAAATCCCAATTTTAAACAGTAAGAAAGATCATATAAGGCGTTCAAAATTCCCCAAGTGTGATCAATGTAATTCTCAAATAATCGAATAGTATACGAATATTTGGATCGTCTGAGCGTAGTTGGACGAGTAAAATAGTTGGACCGGGAAGTCCCGGCCCTAGTCCGGGGGGAGGCCAATCAGACACTGATACGGGAGTCGTTGGTCTTGAAATCACACCGATCGTGAGTCGCGAAAAAGTCAGCGCGAGCAGCAACGAGGGTCGGTAGGAGCGATCGAGGAGGCGGTGACCAATAAGGTCGGGGGAGAACGGATAAGAGTCCCGGAGTCGGAGAACGATGGACCGCCTCCTGTCGCGGGGCCCGTTCCTTGGGCCCGCCAATAGCTACGCTCTTTCCTTTTAATATGCCAACACTCACGGCCGACATCGCCGCTCACCTAATGGAAAAAACGTCACACTGCCGTGCTTAGGTGTTAGTTTCTTGGTCAGCGATCTGTCGCCTCGCCTTTGCTCCTCCTCGCTTCTCTGCTGCTGGCTTCCGTTCGGACTTGCCAACTGTTTTCCCTCAGGTTGTAGATACTCCGCGACATAGATACAGTTAATTAACCTTTCCATAGCGAACGGTTCCATAGAATTCCCATTTTATTAGTTTGAGAAGCCCAGGGAACACTTGATTCTTTTTAGACATTTCGTTTCCGTGGAACACCTTTATTTTTAGTTTACAGATGCTTCGCAATTATGGAGACTAACGAGTTCGATATTTTAGGTAGCCATTAGTAGACAGTCAGTTTTCTATCAATTTTGCTAGAATTTTTAAAAGGATCGTCTTAATAACCCAACAGTAACTCGCTAGGATACGTGTTTGGTAGCCCAACAGTTGGGATTTGATACGAATCAGCATCCACCAAGGTACTCTGTTGGATTATTCTTATCACCTCGGCCTTTCTTCTGTCGGACGTTGGAGGAAGGGTCGGAAGAAAGTTGTTAGGAAGAGGCATCACTCTTTCAGGACACTTGGTCTGCGTAGGCCTGTACATCGGATAGATCAGCCCTGTCCAAAGCTACATGGCTAGGCTGTAGATACGCGCGAGCATTGGAAGACTTAGCTAGGTGTAACACACGTGGACGCAGAGGAATGGCGAACGTAAATGTACGAGGACGATCGTGGACAACGAGCTGAAAGGGGAAAGAGGGGGGTCAAAGTCGTGACTCTCCAGTCGAGCTGGAAAAATGCAAAAAGGCGCCACCGTAACCTGGACACAGCGCACCACATCGCGTGGGGCTCTTATTTCTCTATTTTTTGCTCCCTTCCGTTCGTTCGAAGCTTGACCGTCCGTTCTTTCGGTTCTTTCGGCCTGATTGGACGGGTTTGACCTCAGGAGTTGCCCACTGTTGCGGCACAGAGTCCCAAGCAGTCCCGAGAATCTGAAAGATTTGAAAGGTCAGAAAAGTATCAAGTGTTCCGGGAGTAATCAGAATCTTAAGTCCTCCAAGAATTCAACAAATATTGTTTTAAAAAACCACAAGATTTGTTAGATCTGATAGCATCAAGAAACTTAAGTTTGAAGTTGGTTGAGAGTCCCAAGTTCATAAAGGTACCCTAAGAGTTCCAATAATCCAAGAACCCCAAAATTGATGGGTTCAAACAATCTCGAACTGTTCCAAAAGACACTATAATCCGGATACCGTGCGCCATATCACCTAGATCTCCTCTTTCCCCGTCTTTCGTTCCCTTCTCTCCGTCTTTCTGTCTGATTAGGTCAATTTGATCTCAGGATATACCGTCCGCATTGTCTTTGGAATCCTCGACGCTTTAGGTAATCCCCAAACTTGGATCAGCGCGAGTCACTCGAACAGAATGACTGTGTTGCTTCGTATAAATCGTTCGACTCTCGACCATGCGAGTTGCCGGAGCGAAACTGGCGAGATGAAATCTGTTACGCTGCGTTTTTACAAACGCCACACGTGGTTGAATAATGTGTGCCTCAGCCGCTACCTAAGCCCGTTCCCAGACGCTTTACACGCTGCCTGCGTTGCATGATTTTTCTGTCGACTTAAATAATCCCATAATAGATTTTTCGAACGTTTTCATACCGTTGCAAACAATATTGTTTTAAATATTCTCAGTAGTAAATACTGACATTTACTGGAAACGAACAAACAAACGGAGACAAACATTCTAAAACTGTTTAACACCTGACTATCTTACAAACTATACGTCTGAAGTCTGTTGATCGAGCATAGTAGCGTCGATAATTGAACGTCATGGAGCTGTCATTCGATGACTATGCGAGCTTTCGAATAATATTTATCTCGACGCTCGTTCATTTAATGGAGAAGCGTTAATTTCAATGCCAAGCGTCGGGTTCGACTAATCGATCGCGCGAACGTTAGATCCGAGAGTGAATAATTCAGCGACCGATACAGGACAAAATTGTCGGCTGCCTCGGACAAAGTATCCAGCCGCGCAGCGATTGCTATTCGCGGCGTGTTAAGATTGATTACAGCGTATGTAACGCCGCATCTCATTAATGAGGATAGTAATAGAAGAAAACTGACCGACGATACGCTCCTAAGGGAGGGCTCTATCAAGACATTATTGCGATCCTTATGCGCGAGATGATGGCCGACGAAGGAACGTGCTGTTGCCGGATTAACGAAGCTGTTTGTTGTTCTTATTGCACGTTGCTCCGCGTGATCAAGTTTGTGCGTTGGCGAGCTCGTTAAGAAGCTTAAACGTTTGAATTGAACATGGCGATTGTTTGTTCGTCATTTATCCGGACAGGCTCACCAAAGGAACACTTTGAATTATGTGTGGTAGCATTGTTAGACAGCTCGCCCCTCTTCGCGTGTGTATTATTTCATTTGTCAATGTTTGATCCAGCTTGAACGACTTGTTTCCTTCGATTTAAGAAATTGTCTGAAGCTAGGAGTTCCAAGTTTCTTATTGTTTGATCTTGTTTGAGAGTTTCTTTGAAGATACTAGTAATTAAAAGTTTCGTATTGAGTGGTTTGGAGAGGTTTGATCCAGTTTGAACGATTCAAACCGGTCAGGGTAATGCTCTAAACGAATTACGTCGATTTATTAAATAGAATGCACACACAGTTATGATCGAAATGATCGTATGCCAAGCCTCAGCGACAGTAAACAAAAATGAAATCCATAGGAAGGCAATCCAGTCACGAAGGAGCGTTGATTTGCATACAATTTCATGTCGCGGCTAAACAACGCAATTTGATACGCAATTAGATTTCCTCGCTTCGTTCTTTGCTCGCCGGGGATCGATCATCGTTTAACGTCAACCGTAAATAGAAATGAACCGAAACTACGAGTCGGCGATCGCGCGACGCCGTAACTCATTGTTTGTAACGCCGGAGACCTAGCGTCGCTGCCGCGATGATTTAGTGGCCAGATAAACGAGATAAAAAATCTGTATCGAGCCTCGGTTCCCACGGCTTTTGTGGCTACAAATTATCGAATGTTCGCCAGGAATACGGAGATTCGTAATCTGGCGTCAAAATCTGCACGCGAATTACTCAGCCTGGCTTTCACCGTCCTCCAAAATAGCAAAAATGTAGGAATGTTTCAACCATTTTAAAAGGTTCGTAAAAGTTTCGAAAGTCCCAAAAGCATCACGAGTTCTTAAAAGTCCCAAACTTCTCAAGAGTTATCGGATTTGCTAAGGTCTCGAGATACCGTGAATTCTAAGATTTTTAAGAGTCCCGAGGGTCCCAAAAGTCCCAAGAGTCGTGCAAGGGCTCCACGAGTGTCGGTAGTCGGCAGGGCCCAAAGACGTCAAGGGCCTAAAAATTTTCAGAAGTCCCCGTAGTCTTCTCGGTTTCTCAAAGCGGCCGACTTTCGGTGGCCCAAAGCGGGCCCAGGTTCGGGGACATCGCGTTTTCTGCTCACCGAGCATGCATGTACGTATCTGTTAAGTCGACATAATACCGCGGGCCGCATCATTATGTACTCCATAAGTCTCCAGGCCCCGTAGTCTCTCTCCTCTGCCTCTTCGTTCTGCTCGGAGTCTACTCGGGCCCTGGCAGCAAAAAGGGGAAAAGAAAAAGGGGCGCAGAGTGAAGGTGGAGGGGGAGAAGGGATACGGAGCCTTCTCGGTGTACCCGGATACACTCGCTGCGGGCCCTACACCACCCCCACTTCGTCCTCTGGGGCCCATGGGACCCATGGGGCTCGCGGTGGGGCATGGTGGGGGCAAGATGCTGGCTGTAGCTCGCCGTGGCGTTCACCAGAGCAAAGAAAGGGAAAAAGACACGGCGAGGAAGGGAGGCTGGGAAGAAAGGGGGCCTTACTTTTTCGCTCAGGGTCAGAGGCGTACATCACCCGCGAGCGCGCGCGCGTTCGCTCGCTCGCTCGCTCGCTCGCGCAGCGTAATAGACTGACGATCAGCCAGATTTCTATGTGCGCCGCCGAGCCCCGAACGAGAGCATAATTTTCTATCGTGCTTAATACGCCGGCCTGGCGGAGAGAACACGACTCATGCCGGTAACGAGACGCCAATGACGGATTTACGGCGCTCTTCCTTCTATCGTGTGCCCCCTTTCTCGCTCGTTCGTTCCTCGGGCCCCATTATTCTCTACGCCCGAGGAACTCCTGGTCCCGATGGAAATTGAGTTGTGACAGCCGCGGTCGTAACGATGATGAAGGGGAGTCAGACCCAATGACGGGAGATGACTTTCTGTTGGGGCCTTACGTATTACCTTTATCTGATCGGAGTTCGGTCTTCCGTGAATTTACCTATTTCACTTGAACTCTTTTATTATTTCGATTTCTTCTTGGATAATGGAAGTTGGTCCCACGTTTAATAAACTTTTGGGGCCTTACGAACCAGGTGGAGGGATAAATAATGATATCGAATTTCCTTGAGAAAAGTTTCTATCTTATTCTGAACTCTGAAACAATTATAGTACCACCTCTCAGGTTGTCACAACTTCTGTCTGTCAGATTGTCACAATTTTGTCTTCACCACTGTATTTCACACCTAACTATAAGGTATGTAGAGGCTAGGGAAGCCAAAGAGTTGGGAGATCAATTTTCACCTACCTCCCTCTCAGATTGTCATCGGTTCGGGGATCCTAATGATGGTATATCGTACGATATGCAACAGGTTGTGCGTGTCCTCGATGGTTTTTATTTAGGAAGTAGTCAAGGATCAGGCCCGTTAATGTAGGCAGACATTTGTTCGTTAAAATTGTGACGCAAGTTCGTACACAGTCTCGATCCCGATGGCATCGATTCGAGTTATAGAGCAGAGTCGGCCGTGAATATTGCATGAGAGACTTTGTCCCGCTTACTGTTACACGACGCTCCAGATTTGGGGAAGTTGGATAGGCTACGTCCAATTCTGTACCGGCTGCCCCGACACGTTTGGTAATCCGGAAATGATTACACTTTGCGTATCGGCGACGCGACATTTATTCGGGACGTTCGAAGAATATCTATCGGGCCGTACTGACAGATGAACGAGTCAATCGACCGTTCTCAGGCTGACGCCGCTCGGAGAAGAAAAAGCTGACCGATGTTTTCAATCTGACTGCTGAATACAATCGAAACGCTATCAATCGTCGTAACAGAATTTTGTTCAATTACGATCGCAGTACTACGAACGATGCTGAACAAATTCTAGTGATCGTTTGTGAGAATGGTGCATGTTAAATTTCGAAGAAAACTTTAATCGAGTTTTACCATTTTGTCCCGATGGATTGTGTGAATTATTAAGATGCTTTTGTTGTTATTTCGTTGTTTTAATCTGTGCAGAATGATCAAAAGTGGTAATTTCTTTCCAGATCCGACGAAGATGATCCCAGCGGGTGTAAATATAGAAGGCTGGAGGACGAGAATGTACAGGACAAAGAAAGATTTGCGAGGTGAGTGTTAGGCTCGACGTGTATTGTGCATGCTCTTGGTTTTACGATAAATGAGGGAGGTCAGTGAACGGGTTAAATGTCCATTTCTTTGAGGGAAATATGCGTTCGAGGCAAAGTATTTCAACAAAAAATATCAACGTTCCAAATGTTATCAAAAAGTACGTTTTAAATAATTAAATTTACATCTAAATACAAAATACAGTATACTGGTAGAAAGATCACTTTCTAGTTCTATTATACATCAGTGACCTACGACTGCTGAGAGTATCGGTCTGGAATTCAGGAAGACATCTTTAAATACTCTTAGCAGTACTCCGAAGAATCGATTCTTCACACTCGGTAGAGTAACTGAAAAATTCATGCGATAGGGCAGTGCTTCCCAACCTTTTTTTTAACATACCAAAAAGAGAGCGATCTTCTTACTATACCCGTGACAAAGTCAACATAATTTTATAATTGCTCCCAAGAAATATTCAAAGCTCCCCCCTTGTGATGCATTGTTGAAAAAACACAATGGAGGATTAAGTAACTTACACTGGTTATCTCGCACATGAGTATCCCACGCCATTGCCGACAGTATCGATCCAGAACTCAAGTGGGCATCTTTGAATCCTCCTACAGTAGCCTCAAGAAAAGCACCTACACTATAGTTTCATTTTACACTAATTCAGAACTCAAGAAGAGTGTTAAAAAAAATTCCTGAAATTAGGGGTTCAATGAAACTATATTTCAAGCTGACATAGTTTGGCGAAGAAAGCAGTTCGATCCAGAGCACAGGCCAATCTAAGTCGTCCGGCGAGAGTCCCGAACGAAACGATTCCGGGCCACCCAGTAGAATAATTGAAAAATCATTCACGACGAATGTCGGACGGGGCCTGTTATCTGGTCCCAAAAATCAGTCCCCGGGGTCTCGAGTGGTCGGAGTTACGGCCGGTTGGTTCGAGTCGTTCTTTCCGCGGTTGACGAAGGACCGAGGCCACTGGTCTCTTTTCCGATAGCCATCATTGTTAATTCGTATCACGGAGCCCCGGGATCCCAATATGTTCCACCGGTACACCCTGTACATAGCCGGGCGAGTACGAAGATACATACATACCTACATGATACCCGCCAATGTGAGTCGATAGCGGAATGGGAAGCCCTCCAGGCTGCTCCAGCGTGGGAACATAAGGTACTTATACGCGCGCAGCGTCCTTTGGCTCCGTCTACGCTGAAGACATCGTATCTTGATCCTCTATCGCGATGCTCGTGTTGACACGGCGGATTCGCGAAATGAAATACGACGAGCGACGCGCATTATGCCAGACAATGCCGGGTACGTATTGTCGGGAGGCGATGTTACGACCTAGGGGAACCGATTGCTGAAAATTGTGGGCGGCCGGGTGTCGTTTGCTCCGTTGGATCTGGGTCAGGTCTAAGCAAATCACCTTCCGGCGCGGAAAACAGCTTTATTTGAATTATTCGACCGTTCGTTGGCGTTTATAGACGTTTCTTCGAACGGATCCGGGCTGGGGATGTCCTGGAGTGATGACTCTCTTTGTCGGGACAGCAGAAATACTCTGAAAGAAATTTGGATACTTTTTGCTGTTGTTAAAATGGACTTGGGTTGGGCTCTGTAGATTCCAAATAACCCAAGCCCAATTTTCTTTTAGTAAATTTATTAATTTTCCAAAGGTGTCATACATCTCTCAGTTTAAAAAAGTAGGTTTGAGTTTGTTTGAATAATTAAATTGGTGTGTATGTTGAAGATGGATAGTGTTTGCTTAGATCGTCAATTGGTGAAACCGCGTATCAGTTGACGTCAAACGCATGAAACCTCAAGATTTAATGCAAATCGAGCATGAGTCGAACTTTTGCACACGGTTGTGGAATCTTTATCGAGTTTACGCTGTCAGGGATTTCTGAGATCGTATCTCGAACACGAATGACGCATAATTGCTATGTCTTTTGTCTACCGATAATACCAGGCATTTAGCTTCGACTGTAATATCGTTGTGCCGTGGAAAATCATGCTAGAATTTCATTACGAATGTCCATTAAATTTTCATTTGATATCCGTGCGTTTAAATTATTTATTGGTAGAATTCTCCTCTTGTTAACCGCAACGAAACTTTTAGATCGTTGGAAAACCGTCGAGTAAAGCTTTCCACAAAATTGACCTTAGGAATAATGAGAAACGAGATTTCATCAGTTTCGCTCTTGCGGCGAACCGGTGCGTGTACGATTCTATGATAAAAGTTTCTTCGCGATACTTATTTGATCCATATTGTTATCGTCTGCGCGATAAAGTGTTGCAAAGACTGGTCGATGTTGCAAGAAAACCAGAAACAATGGCGGTCTTTATCGCGACGTTTCTGAGACGTTTTCCTTTAAGCAGCCTGTTCAATTGCACGTAGGTTTCAAGTCGCGGACGTGACTGTCTCGCTATTTTTCAGATTTAGGATTTCCATGCTCCCTGGCCTTGACACTCTTCACTTATTTATGCACACAACTCCAAACTCTAATTAGGACTCGGAGAACTTTAAGTTCCTCGACGAAGTCTCCTACTCCTTCTGCCCCATAACCAGCAGAATATCGAACAAGAAATATTTTTAAAAATACAAAGGATAACAAACATGTTTGATACCCACGATACGAAGCACAGAGTGCTTATATTTTCAGAACGTAGAATTGTTTAAATATATATAATCGTTTCAAGCGTTCCTGGAAAGTCCATTAAAATAAATAATTTTCTTCCCCGTCCTTAAAAATTCACCCCGATTTCTGGGAAGTACGTTCGCCAGTATCGTGCTCCGAACGAAACCGCCCACTGTATGTACAGGTTTCATGGAAAAGTCGGCAAGCCGCAACAGCTCCGATGTCGCGAGCGCCCAGGAACCTCACTTTTAAGTTAATAACGCAATTACTGCCTCCCGCCGCAAGGCGCGCAACCCTCTTATCCAGCGCCGTCCGCTCCCTCGTCTTCTTCGGTACGTTCTTCTTTTTCTGGTTCCGTCCCTCCGCCCCGCTTCTCGTTGCGTCTTCTCGCGAACGCGCCGCGTTAATACCGGCCCCCGTCGTTTTTGGCAGCGCAATCGTTCCAGCGGCGGCGATAAACCGCGAAATCGCTTCTTCCCGCGCTATTGTCGTCGCATGCCGGCGGTTACCCGAGATGGAACTGTTTTTGTCTCGAACCCCCCCTCTCCCTTCTTTTCTTGAAAACACGAAGCAGACATTGTAATTTCGACGTCGCGACTATTCACCGACGACGTCTGTATTTACCGGATCGGTGGAAAAATCATTTAAATTGCTCCCGTCGTATTTATAGACGACGGAGTTTCACGACCTGCGATCGTCTGGTTTGATCTTGAGATTGAAGATGTTAGAGAGATTGATAAATTTGTACGTTGCTAGACGAGGTAGAAGGAAAAGGGTAAAATGAGGTTAGGAAAAAAGGCGGGAAAGAGATTGCGTGGCAGCCATATTGAGTAACCTAGAAAAGTATTTACTTTGTCGTCTGCATTAAGATTGAAGTAAAGGAAAATTAGAAAGTGGGGTTAGGAAAAGGAAACCTGAATTTATAATAATAAATTCTGGAGCTAACAGAAAGAAAATTTACAGATCGTTGGTTACGTCGTAAAACGTATGATCGCAACACTTGGGCGATTACGCACGGTAGTAAATGTACTGGGAGAATTTATCGTCTAACGCTCAACAGCTTCACCTGCGATTACGTCTTCGTTTGCAAATGATTTAAGGGACATTTAACGAGTCCCGTATTCGCTATTTCATTCTTTAAAACAACTTCCTTTCAACGCCACTAGGCGGCAGACGCTAACGGCAGCCATATTTGAGGGCCTCTATGTTCGCAAGCAAGTATCGAGGTTCTACTATACATATTTCGCATAACGTAACTACGTGGGTAGATTTAACGAGACCCCGGAAATCCGTCGATCGGACCACGAAAAATCGTCGTGTCCCACTTCGTAACGCAAACCAAACATCTGTCTCCGTTAGCATATGGGAATATTAAGATTTGTCATAAATCACTCGGTGGCTGGGATGCTCGTTAGCATACGTCCACCGCTCTGTTGCGCGGCCGGAATATATTCGATAACGAATGCGATCGCATTAAACGGTCCTCGATCGATTCATAATTCATTTCATTGTTCCGCGAGGAGAGAGTCTATAAGTTCTATCGACACGGCCACTCCGCTCCATTCGTACCGTACGGTGCTGTAATAATGAATGCTCTTGAGTGATGCTCACGATATGAGAGAAATCCGTCTTTTCGTCCGTAAAATACGGTCTCGCGATAGTAATGCCATTAATCATCAGTTTATGCAATTTTAATCTACGAGAAATGTCTCCAATTCTGCAATCTATCAGAAGAGTCTTCAATAAGACGAGTATTATAAATGATAGAAGTATTACGAGTGCTGAAATTGTATAGATTTTAATATACAGAACGCTTCAATATGATCGAACGAATAGACACGTAAATTCTACGTGAAAAAACAAAACGAAAAGTCCTTTGCTATTTTGCAATCCGAGACGTCGTTCTCGAGATATGAACAGTTAAAGTTTCTACGCGCGAGTGCACGCATGCGTCGTCGCGTCAGCTGATCGAGGTACAAAATGGCGCCTGCCAGGAGTAACGTTAGTAAACTTTGAATGCTCGTACCTCGAGAACGGAGTCTCGCACAGCAAAATGGTAAAGGACTTTTTGATTTCATTTTTTGGCATCAAAGTTTTGAGACAGTGTATGATGTCCATAGACACGTCATAACCTCAAAAAATGCGATAAATGATAACAAATGTTTTCACAAAAATTTAACTCGAAAGAAAAACTCAGTATTTGCGAAATAAAAGTGTAATATCAACTGTATGGTGTTCTCTGTTCGTGTGGACTGATCTTTTCCAAGTCGTTGGATCTGAATTCCATCCAGAGGCAATTTCTCCAGCTCTCTGGTATAGGTTTGCCCTGTCGTTAGACGAATCCATAATTCACGCGCGGGACGTTGTCATTTATGGGTATCGTCTTGCAGCGCCGAGCGTATCGACGACGACAATGATGATGATGATGACGACTCGACCGCGATCTCCTTCGCGAATCTTCTTTTCCTCTATGTGCCGGGGAACCCCCCTCCCACTCCTTAGAATGATTTTATGTGCGCGGTACGTGTACTTCAGCGCCGACTTTGTATCATCGTAATGCAGAGATCGATATACAGGGTGCTCTGGAACAATACCAGCTTGCTTTGTCAGAGTTTTACTCGATAAAGATATTTTTTTATCCGACGCCAGTTTATCTGCTGACGCCATTACCGTTAAAATAAGATCATCAGAAAAGTGTAATCGAATACTTTTTAATGACACGTTCACGATAAGATTATCAGTCGGAAATTTATGAGTACAGTCGGTATAAATATTCCTTTTGTTCGTTAATGTCGTGTTCAACCTTGCACGCGGACTATCAGTTTCAGTTAGAGCTCCTATGAGTGGTACGGTCTAGGTTCCGACATTTTTTTCGCCATTGTTAAGAATCTAGATCGGTTTTATGATATCATTAGTCAGCTTATGAATGCAGCGGGAACAAAGAAATATTCTTTTTGTTCGTTAATGTCATGGCCAGCCTTGGATGTGGGCTATCAGTTTCAATCACTGCTTCAACGAGTATAGCTATAAGATCTGGATTTGGTTCGAGGTCTTCGAGACTGCGAACCATTTCTTTTTTATTTAAATATGTCTTTGCAATATTCGTTAGGACTGACTCCAAGCTCTCGTAGTTCCCTGATATTAATTCAGTAAGTCAATTGCTCAATGGCTATCTCCAAATTTAGATTGAGAAACTTAATGTTGTCTTCACAGTTCAGTTTCTGAACATTTCTTGTACCCATTGACTCCAGTAAATATCCCTTCGCGAACCGTCAGTCCATTCGCGTCTGGCGTCTATTTTGGACACGGAAAAGTATTCCGTGGGGTATGTGTGTCGTGTCGAATGCGACCACCCTGTATAGCGTCCGCTGGACCCACGGAGCGAGCGGGCAACTTCGGAACGTCTGACCCTTGACCCAGGAGTTCTCTCCGTCCTGCTCCTTGGGCCGCGTTCCTCTTCTGACCCTTTCTCCTCGTGTTCTTCTACCGTCCTGCACGGTACATACCCTGCTTTATACTTGCGCTTTAAGCGCCCTGGCCTCTTTTAAATAGCGGGCCTGAGCTGGGGCTTGCGTCCTCGAGGAACGTTACCGATTCCTCTGGGCTCGCAACGAAATGGAAGGTCCTGACGGTCGGCATCTACTGAATATCCTCGATGAAACTCCTCTACTCAATTTACAAGCCCTTGAGACTCCAATGCATTCGATTCCTGGAATATCATTTATTGATCAGATAGATGGCTTCCTCATTTTATATTCTAAAATCTACATTTGCAGAGACTCCGTCTAGCAACTGAAGATTAGAGGGATTTGTTGGACTCAAATATCCTTGTTCTTGGGATGCTGGAGCAATTTTTTGAGTGGACAATCGAGGTCTTGTCTCTAGAGTTAGGTGATATGGGAGATTTTCCGACAGGTAAAAAGAGGATCTTGGATGAAATTATGGACACTATTTTATGAACAAATGATGATAGACTACTGGGTCTAGATCGGGCATGTGTTGAAACATCGAATTTTAACAGTATGGTGGTCGAAATAGTCATTTTTTATGTGGACAATTGGTATCTCGATCATCACCTGTTCAGAGTTAGTTGTATATTGAGGGCACTATAGTCTGAATCAATTGGGTCATGGAAACAAATGGATCTCACTAACATCAGTTTTATTTTTTAATTCATAATAAACTCGCTGAACTAAAATAAGAAAATCGCCATAGAAGCTTGCTTGCCTAGTCCCCCAGGAAATGCAGTAGCGCATCGAACTGTCGGAATATATTCAGAATAATTTTTCGTGTACACAATAGTGACTATCTGGAGTTCAGAGTCAGGTGATCAGTGCCAGTTCGCGATACGGTAAGTGAAAGAGAATTTTGCAAAGAGTTGTAGACACTGTATGATAAATAAGTAGAGATACTGTTCGATTATGGTGATTTTCACCCCGTCGAGAATCGTTGCTAGAGTTCAGTAGAGCTTAAGTCGAAACGGAAGAAAACAATAAAATAATATAATAAACGAAAACGTGCTTCAATAATATAGCGTGATGTGTCTATATTATTTCAGATGTTTAAAACAGTTATTAAAGTTTGCAAAATGTTTAGAAACATTCAAAGTATTTTCACCTGACGCTGCTGAAAATAATAATCATTTTGAAGGCCTCCTGAAATAAAATATACATATTAAATGGAACCACGTGTATGCGGTTCTTTCTTTACCATTTAAGTCGGAGTTCCAAACGATTGCGCGTGCTATCGCAGCGAAAAGACTTTTGGTCTACGAGACACTTAAAACTAATTACGCTAAGCTCGACAACGCTTTAAACGCTGCACTCAGCATCGCTTTTCTGCGCTGTGCAAGCCGAAGAACGATTTTTCTCGAACGGGGTCGCGGCGTTTCAGACAGGGTGGATGTCCTGGTCGCGGAACTTAACGAGAGGTCAATGTTCACTCCAAGACATTACCAGGAACATTAATCTAAACGATATTTGCCAGTAAAATACCCTTTACAATCTCGAATCTATAGAGAATTATTCCCAACCCTCGCTGAACGAGAGTGAGGGGGCATTCCACTGTAAAATGTGTATTTTTAAGTATTTTTTGAAATAATTTTTTGCAAATAACTACGCAACTAAATAAATAAATAAGGGCCATTTGGTGTAATAAATAACATAGAAATTGTGACTTTAGTCTGGTCGCATTCCTCGAGGTTCGGTGCACTTTTCTGCTTATTTACATGGACAGAATGAAAGTTGGAGGATCTAGAGGCAGAATAAGTATGAGGTAATAGTTTCTGATGGACTTGAAATGAGATGAAGGCTCTTATCTCGAAGGTAGGCACAAAAGGAGCTTCTCCTCTTGGTGAATCGCGATGGGTAGTTGCTGGAACATTCCTCATACAACAGACAAACAAATTCATACGTTTCTGATACCAAATTATACTACGTATAACCGAATTATATTTAGAAGACTTTATTTTCAAGATTTAAATTTCATTCTGACGTATAAATAATACCAGATATAGTTTAAGTTTGTTTGCGTGATGTAAATTCACTGTAAATTCCCAGATTCTACGATTACGATCCTCAGAGTCAATTGGTGACGATGGTTCCAATTCAGACCCAAGTTGTGGCCTGTTTAGAGCAGAATGCCTGAAAGGATCGTCGGTAGATTAAGAAATAATCGATTAAGCTGATTAAGAAATAAGATTTCGCGCGTATCACGGCCGGCTAAAACTTCCAAACTGTCTCGCGTGCGGTCCGCTCGCGATGTTCGTTCGCGAAATTATCAGGAATTAAATGCCATTAAATTTACGATTGCTCGCCGACAATTACCGTCGTAGCAAAGAGACGTGCGCCGTTACTGGAGGCGGTTATCCTCTGGTAGCGTAATAACAGGGAGGCCCTGAAATTGTGGTTTCACCCGATATCCCTTCACGATGAGGCATCGTTTCAGAATTTATTGGCCGCATTGATCACGAACACCCTTATCAATGACGGTCGCTGGATGGAAATTCCTTTACGCCTGCTTCGCCGGTGGGTCCGTTGAAATAGATATTTCTCCCTGTGGGACGGTCTCTCATCCATGTTCTTGCGTCGTTCAAACTTGGTCAAGCGTGCCAACGAGATCGACGACAAATAAAAATAATAATTATCGAGAAAAACAAACCAGCGAGAAATCTATCAGAAAATTCGAGTCTGATGAAAGTTGGCAAACAATTTCAAACTTTTGGCTCGATAGTTTTTGTTTGTACGAGTTCTATGGAGTTTGTGGAGGGGTTGCAATCGAAGATTCATCGATCTTGCGTAAATTTACGGTCCGCAAATGAGCCTCACCGCGTATTTGCCAGTCTTCAATTACCCCGGCAAGATGACTCGTACTTAAAGCCGCGTCTAGCGATCGACCACGAATTACCCACACGTTTCGAGGCATAAAATCATAATACGGTCTCGTCTGCTTATGTACGCGCCGCGGCATTCCGTGTTCTGCGGTTCTGAATTATTATGGAAACGAAACGCGCATATTTTCGTCGCGGCTAATCTCTTTGGCGCCACGCGGTGCAGCCCAAAGCGTGCACGGCTGGATCCGAGTTCGCGGATCGTGTAAATAACCGGGGAAATAATTTTTTTAATGTGTCAATGAAAATAATTTTGAGTTACGGTTTTGTAACTTGTAGAAACAATGTTGATAAAGTCATTTAAAAGGGACGCAACTTGCACGGACGCATATTTTCCTCCGCAGATCGGAAATACGTAAAAAGGACTTCCCATCGAGCAAGAAAGCCATTCCTCTAGCTGTGCAATTACCTCGGTTTTCTCTTGCGATTTACAGCAGGGAGAATCATTGCGAGATCGAGCGGCGGCGGAGGAACAAGATGACCGCCTACATCACCGAATTGTCGGACATGGTCCCGACGTGTTCAGCACTGGCGCGGAAACCAGACAAATTGACCATACTTAGGATGGCGGTCGCCCATATGAAGGCCCTCAGAGGTGAGTACCTTCGTTTATCTGCACACAACTTAAAGGGATAGTCGTTTCTCGCTATCAAACCATCCAAAGGATTTGTTTTCCATAAACCAGACCAAGTCTTCGGAAATATTTTCACGTGACACCAATTTCAATGCAATTTAGCAGGTTGGTAGATCTATGATTGAGAAAAATTAATTTACTTTTATTTCTTAGGGCGTATCTGTTATTCTGTTCGGCAAAGAATCGAAAAATTAGTTTTTGGTTAGCCACTAAATTTCGTGAATTTCGATCAACGAGCGTCGAGGAGAATCGATCGATCCCCCGATCGAGCCCAGATATTTTCAAAGTTACGCGTTTATAGTCGCACGAAATCAAGTAAGCATGAACGGAGCGTAATTCAATCGCTTCGAGTCATAGCTTAAAGATCGCGTTGCCGAAGTTATTTTGCTGCTCGTGCCGGATAACTCAAACATCGCCGGGACTTAATCGTCACGTTCCGTGTTGAACTACTTTGTGCTTTATCGGACAGCCGGGGACTGGTTCGAAATGTATTGCCTCGCGTTCAGTAATATTGCGTATTTAAAGACTCCATTTGGGAGCTTGGAGCTTGGATAGAAAATTTTTGCACATAATTACTCCATTCCCCGTTGCTATTTTTGTTCGACAATCGACGATAAGTGTGCGTAAGAATAGCAATCGTTATACGCACTGGAAGCCTACGTCGATAAATAAAAATTGTCAATGCGTCACACCAAACGTCTAGACAGTGACCTGGATTCGCGATGAATATTCTCCGAACGGTGTTATCTGGGATCTGTGTAGTCTGCTGGTGGAAAAACGTCTAACGCGAAGACTATACTTCAACAATTTTCAATACGTCACGTCTAACGTCCAGGACATGACCTGGACTCGCGGAGGAATGCTCCTCTAACGATGTTGTTCAGCGTTTGCGTACTCTATCGCTAAAACAACACGTAGACTCTCGATGTGTCTTGTCCAATGTTCAGAAATTGGCTGAACGACTTAAAATAGAAAATCGTCCGGGGTTCACGATGTTTAAATAAAATTTATGTACTTCGGTAAATAAAAATTGTCAATGCGTCACACCAAACGTCTAGTCAGTGACCTGGGCTCGCAGAGGGTTATTTTCTGAACGTTACTTAGGGTCTGTCAAGAGAAAAAGGTATAAAACAGAGTCTCCGTCATAGTAATTTTTAATACATCCTGTGTAATCTCTAGAAAATCACCTGGACTCGCGAAGGAATGTCGAAATATTCCAAAAGAAATTGTCGAAGATAGGTAGAGCCTATCAGTGGAGAACGTCTAATACGGAACGTCTGGTCGAATAATGTCGATTTGTGAGATGTAATAGTCAGAAAACGACGTGGACCAGCGAAGGAATAAGGTTGTATTGTCCAACATCTGGTTAGGCTAGACGTAATCGCAAGTGTCCCCAGACGCAGCCGCTTCTTGTCAGTCTCCGAGGAGGATTCATCCGGCCAGTGTGCACCGGAACGGTCGTAATTCACCGAAGGTTTCGTCGTACGGTGGTCATATCGAATGCAGAAAGCGCGATATATGCTTCCGGTGTAAGAATGGGTGGAGTTGCTCCGTCGGCTGTCCCTTTAGCCCCGGGTCCCTGTGCTGCGTGCACACACGCATTATACAATCTCCCCTCCCCGCCCTCTGGAACGGTGTGCGTGCCGTGATTCCAGCTAAGTATTGGTGGTGCGTCGCATTGTTTATAGCCGCTTCTCCTCTTTCCCGACAAGAGGGCCGCTGAATACAAATTGCTCGAACGAGAGAGCCACTCTCTTACCTGACCGGGAGAAGAGGCTATCGCCTCCGGGATATGTCGACGCTCGTTTGCGCGTACACGCACCACCCTCATCCTCGTTGCACCCGTGAGACGCGTCAGCCGCTGATTTTAACCGCGTTTGTCTTTTACATTTCCTTCCCACCTTCCCTTGCACTTTGCTACTTTCCATCTTGATGGACTCGCGACGAGGGAATAAGGGAATCCTGGAATCGATGTTCCACGCTTCTATGAGTCGGTCTAAAGAACGTCTCAAACTCGATGGTTGACTTTTAAGCTTTTCCAGATCTATAATTAGATCTAACTAGTATTAGAACACACCCGGTGAGAAACGTAATTTTCCATTCGGTACGAAAACAACCAAGAAGGTGGTCTTGGAGAGCTTGAACGACGGAAGTCCACATTTGCATGTGGGTGGCGTCGTACTGCCCATCGATTTTAGGCAATAGCTAGTTTATATGCCACCATAGTTCCCCGTCACTACGGAATATTCACCTTATATGTCCTCCTTGAATACCTGAGACACGTCGTCTATCGATTTTGAGTAATAGACAAAACTGTTGTATACGATGATGACCACCCACTATGAACTACCTAACATGTTGCTATGCATTACGAAAGGTTCCTGAACCTCTGAACACGTATCACGCATTGATAATATCTCAAAAATTAATTCACGCAATTGCCATTTGACCATGTAGACCGTATCTACCAATGACCCGTCCACTATGGATCATTAGCCTTCCACGTCCATCAGGGTGAATCGAAATAACATCGGTTTTAGGCCCCGTGCATGATCTCTTCCCATATATCAGACAAGGTTCAAAGTAATGTGGCGGGGGAGGAGAGAGGGAAGGAGAGTACTCGGTACCAAAAATGAGGACGGGGCAGCTCGGCAGCGTAGGTAACTATCGAGGTGCAAGATCGGAATTGCAAAGCGGACAGGATCCCGCGAGGCGGGAGAGAGAGAGAGCGGCTCGCGATGCGATCTTTACCCCGATATACGGAGAAATTCCGGGAAGAGGTACTTTAACGACTTCCAAACAAGATCTATGGAAGACCCCAGGTGACCTTCGTTACCATTACCTTCCACGTAGAGAACCTCTTCGATGGACATTAATGCCGCGATTCGGTCGGTTTCCTCCTCGGCGAGAGAGACGTGGCTCTATCTGCGATACCGGCCCGCCGGCAGTCTTAGCACGCTTTTAATCTGGATGTATATACACTATTACTTTTAGTAGCGACGTAAATCATAGTTCAGCGATGGCTGCGGACCGAGATCTCGAGATATGAATGCGCCCTCCGCCCGGGACATCTGTTGCTTCTGATGTGGACTAGCGTTGTCTTTCAGACTAGCACACATATTAATCTGGTGGTCCTAGCAAACTGTGATTATGGTTAGAAGTTTACCGAAACTACAGGTTTTCATTCAAAATTTATCAGACCCCTCAAAGTTCTCAGATCTCTTATGAACATTTACCTAACCCAGACCTAGCTTGCACTCAGAAATCCCTAACAGAATTTAAATCGCTGAGAGCCCAACTGGTGGTAGCGTAAAAGATTGCATTTCCCTCTGGTTCTAGTTAGTCAATTTTCCCACGATAATCATGTTTCGTTTCCTTAATCTACTACAAGAGAGATAAAAAAAGTTGTACTCGTTGAAACAGCGAACGGACTTCGACACGTACAAAGGTACTTGCACGTTTCCTCCGACAAGCATTCGTTTCGTTTGAAAAGTGTTCCTCGTTGCACGTGCACTCGATGTCGACCAGCCAGTCAGATCTCGCGATCGATAGAGGCCATTTACATCAAACGTGATATAAAGAGGGCAATCTGTGCGGAGGAATCGGGACACCTTCATTAGGGAAAAAGCGAATCCCACCGGTAACTGAAAATCAATACCACCGTTGCATTATCGATGCTTTTGGGGCGCTCTGTAATTCGATTGCGTGCCGATAATTGGTCAGAAATTAATCTCTGTCGATCCCCCGACCGATCCCTAATTTGAGAATCGAAAAACGACTGTCCTTGAACAGTTAAATTCGTTAACGAATGGAATTAACGCTTTTTGGATAACGTCTGTCTCAGGTACCGGAAATACGGCCACGGACAGTGCGTACAAACCTTCGTTCCTCACCGACCAAGAGCTGAAGCACCTGATCCTGGAGGCAGCCGACGGGTTCCTGTTCGTCGTGAGCTGCGACACCGGGAGGATCATCTACGTCTCCGACTCCGTCGCCCCGGTACTAAATTACACGCAAAGCGATTGGTACGGCACCAGCCTCTACTCGCAGGTTCATCCCGATGACACCGAGAAGGTGAGGGAACAATTGAGCGCCGAGGAACCGCAACATGGAGGCAGGGTGCTGGATCTTAAGACGGGGACAGTGAAAAAAGAAGGCCAATGTAAGTGGACCAAGCTTCCACGTCAAATCCGTGTCGACTTACCACAATCGTTATAGAGAATGAGGATTAATGCTTAAGTACTGTAGGGGGTCTTAACTGATAGTGAGTCTACGTTGCTTATGGATCACTTGCTATTTGCTTTGTCTTCTCGACTGACGATAGCAGGTTGTTGAGGTTATTATCCTGAGCAGTTGTTAAGATACTCATACATTTCATATTGTCAAAGGGGTATAGTCAAAGTCAAAGAGTTCATCCTCCCAATACTGACGAAGATTAAGAACATTAATTCTACAGGGATTATACTCAATATCCTCATCCCTGAACCTATAATCTAGATTATCTAGACACCAATTGTACCTAAACTATTTAGTTGTGAGTAGATCCTTCAAAACTTAACCAAGATTAAGAACACTCCCAAAGACAAATCTAAACTAGTATATTCAAAGTCCTCGTCCTTGGACCTATGATCTACACCACCTAGACACCAGATGTTCCCAATCTGATCCTCCCAAAAACTGAGAAAGGTTACTGAAGAGACTAGATTCGTTTGTACAAACCTAGACCACCCGGAGTCTGTAATAGGTTATGCGATAGTCTCCGTAATGGGTGATGTATTACCCCATGATGTAACTTATATAATAGGTTAGAGCTATAAATTGTGGAACGCCACACTAGTTATGTAACGCGAAGGATCAATGAGGAACGCGTTTGCCCCGCAGCGTCGATGAGGATGTGCATGGGTTCGAGGAGAGGGTTCATCTGCCGCATGAAGGTCGGAAATCTCCAAACGACGGGTGACATGGCCGCCGCGCACGGCCTCCACCGTATGAAACAGAGGAATTCCTTGGGTCCCCCGGCCAGGGACGGTCAAAATTACGCGGTGGTTCATTGTACAGGGTACATCAAGAACTGGGCCCCCGCCGGTGAGTTTCATACAGGTTTCGATATTTCGTCGTTAATCGTCGACATAACGGTCGACCGCGACGTAGCGCCAACTTTCTATTTTAAAGCGAGGGAGACGTCGCGCCGTAGGAATATGAACGAACCTAACCGACTTCGTAGAATACGGGGATAGTCGGTGTTTGTACTATAAATTAAGAGACGGTTTGAACCGAACGGCAGGACGGATATCGGTTTATAAGAATGAATGGAATCGTCTTGACCTAACAGCCGACAGACGGGCCGGAATACCGATAACTATGTCGGGATGGGCTGACGCGGAATTTGTATGCTTTATCGTGGCCCTCGATGCATAATAAGGGGATCGGTTCGCGACGAGGAATCGCGGGGATTTTTTCGTACGTTTTCGCGTTGCTCTCAACACTGGGAACCCCCTTACTTTTCTTCAGTTTTTCTGCACTTTTGCTACCTTATTTGGTCGTAGAAAAAGTCATAAAATAATTAACGCCATTTTGTATATTATTTATGCCTCTAACGTCTACAATGTATTTTGAATTTTGACTTGGCAAAAATACTAGTAATGTTTAAAACGATCTCTGATCTTTGAGAAATTTTTCCGCTTGTTTTCAAATGTAACGCTTACATAATAATTTTTTTTATGTAATACGTTGGTCTAAGAAGGTTCGATTCTCCTAAGTTTCTTTATTTTCTGTTTTTGGTCTTACATTCCCCATAGTTGTTTTGTGAGATTTAGTGGTCAGTCGCAGTCAATGTGAGAAGGAAGTATTCGACCGCCGGCCTCGCTGTGTTTTAATTAAAACAGGGATTGTCTAGCTTCGTAGCTAAGATTTAGTGATTAGAGTATGTTATAGTTCATACTTTTTTCTTACTAGGCTGGATAGAAAACGGTACCTTAACGCGAAACGAATAATACTGTTAAAATGTCCTCCAAGTTCTATCCAGCTTAAGTAGACTAACTCTGATACATTTTGTAAGTAAATATACTATTGTATATAACAGCATGCAAATTATAATCAAGCTGACAGTTATGAGGAATCTTAGACTGATTCAGAGTTTTACGCTGTAGGTGATTTTGTTCCCCCATGTGTACCAGGTGTGGGTCTAGGTGACAGGAGTAATGTTCAAACTAGACCCGATGGTGTAGTTGCAGATGAAAATGCCGGCAATAATTGCTGCTTGGTCGCCATTGGACGACTACAGGTCACTAGCACACCAAATAGTAGTGATTTAGCAGGTTCCAATAGCAATAATGGTGAGCAGCTTGTCATCCCTAAACAATACAAACGACAAGTCGTGTTGAAAAAAAATCACAATCTTTCACGATGAAAAACAATTATTTGCAGAATTTATTTCGCGTCATTCCGCGGAAGGTAAATTTACCTTCGTGGACCAAAGAGTCGGGGGGATTCTAGGATATACGCCCTCGGAACTCTTAGGTCATCCGTGCTACGAATTCTTTCACCCGGAGGATTTAACGCACATGCGAGAAAGTTTCGAGCAAGGTAAAGTGTCCCGAGTCGTGTACGTGGATTGTTCACGCGTTCATTGTCGTTTAATGAATACCGTTTCCCCGGCAGTGCTGACGCTGAAAGGACAAGTGGTGTCCGTGATGTACAGATTTCGAGCCAAAAATCGCGACTGGGTATGGTTAAGGACGTCTGCATTTGCATTTTTAAACCCATTCAACGACGAAGTTGAATACATCGTCTGCACAAACACGCATGCAAAGTACGATATTTTATTTCGTTCGTTCGGTGTTGTTCCTCGATCGCCATTAGGCCCAAGAAGCGAATTAAGAGGTCTCCATTATTTTAGATCGTTCCATCCTGGCAGCGATGGCCAAACAGAAACTGAAGCCGTACCTGCTTATGGCCAACCTGGCTTGGACTATTCCCTTCAGAGACATCCTGCCAGGGATCCTCTGTATTCGGGGCATCATATGATGCAGCATCCAGCAACTGTAGCCACAGCTGGTAATAGATCAATTGCATCAATATCGACTGCAACGTTAGCCCTTTCTGACCCAGAGGTAGCACGAACATAGATGGTTTTTTAGTGCCTTTAAATGTATCAAATAAAAAGACCCAGTCTGGAAGGGTTGATAGATGCTACACATTTAGTTTATTCGAGTCTACGTTAATGGATCTTAACAGATCTACGTGATTTCTTTGTTAGGACCCCAACAGCCTAGGCCGTCCAGTACACAAAACGTTTATCAGGGATACGAAACAACGCAGTCGCCCATAGCGTACGGTTCGCCTGGCCAGCAGAGTGCGTCTTCTTCGGTTTTAAGTAGAATTCAAAAGCCAGCCAACACGTCTCCAACTCCAGTCCAACAAGCGTGGACCATTGGAAGACAGGTGAGTTCGCGTTGACAGTCAACGTCTAGCCCTGATCGCGGCAACTTAATATTTATCTTTTGTTTCAGCAACCAGTGACAGAAGGGTATCAGTACAGTCAATTAAGTCCATCGAGGTCGCCAAGTGGGCCAACTTATACTCAACTAAGTAGCGGCGCTAGGACACCGGCTACTCAGTACCATGCAGTCACAACAGTGCCTAATAATCCTGGTGAGTGTGACTCTTGAATGCTTCATATATTTTAATACAACCTCGCAAATAAAAATTCTTACTCGTATGCACGTGATTGTATTGTTCAGGTATGTGGGGGTGGCAAGGTCAGCAACACCAAACGCCTCAGCAAGATGGCGGACAATCAAATCCTCAGGTGACCGGACAAGCGCAACCACCTCATCCTGCTCAAGGTGGGCCTGGCACGCAACCCCAGGAACTCTCGGACATGTTACAGATGTTGCAGGATCAGGGTGGAGCATCTGGTTTCGAGGAGTTAAATATGTTTAATACTAATTTCGAGTAGCGATAAAGAAATAGCATCGCCGACGAACGTCTACCGTATGGATGCTTTACGGTACAAATCATTGGTACAGCCTCGGGATTATCCCGAGCATCATAATCAGCACTTTTACTTCGGCATTCAATTGATACTAAAGTTCGCAATTTAGCACCTCACGTGTAAACTTTATCCGAATTGACGTTGAGGTTAGGACGACCTAACTTCATAGACCTAAGACCCGGGAGATCCACTGTGTTTCCTTCCGACGAGTTGAGGGTTTTTACACGCGGACAATGCAACTTTCGCTGCATGTCCGTGTAAAAAGAATCGTTAACTTTTGGGAACGAAACTCTCCGGGGAATCCCGGGCGTAACTTCCTTTGCGAGAAGTTTCATTCTAATCGCTTTAAGTCAGTGTTTTCCAAACCAGAGGCGTGTTGTAAACCAGAAAACGACGAGAAAAGATACATTTTAATGTAGAAGAACGAGGATAAACATCTCTTTCTATATTAATATATTTATCATCAAAGTTCAACAACCGTAGGAATATTATTTTTTTTTCTTTTCTTGTATCGTTTTAAATATTCCACATATCTCGCGTAATAAATGCCCTCGTTTCAGTTGAAGAAACTTCTCAATCGAATCTACAGAAAATCACGGTAATTTTAATACCAGCTTATCGTTAGATTCCTAAGATTAGCTTAATTATTTTAATTTAGATCCTTGTAATTATAAACAGTGCAATCATAAACATCAACACTAAACGGAAAGGAAAAAAAAAAAGAATTGTTTGAAACTCGACGATGTACAAAAATTATGTAATCCACTTTGCTTCTCTGTGCAAGACACCATTTTTAGATATTCCTAAAGAAAATATAGATAATGTTACACATACGAATAATTGCATTTATAAGTAACCACGTGTGATTTAGCGCATTTGTACATGTTTAGCAAATTCTTATAAGCAAGATCGAACAAACAAAAAATTGCAGCATATCATGACGAATTGGGAACATTTTTTACTAATATATAAAATATACATTACACGTATAATTCTTTTTAATCATCCTATGTCGAAAGTAGTTTCAATGCCATTGCTCTGACAATAATTAACATATTGAAGTCGTTAAAGGCATCAATATGTATACGCAAATGATTCATTAAATTTCAAACAATATCTATGACGTATTTTAAAATCCTTCATCCTCTATTGTTTACGATTATTTTCCTTTGTCGTTGCCTCTAGAAAACGTAACGTTCGCCCAAAACTTAATATTGCGCGAAGACATAGTTACTTAAAATATATATTGCAATGCAATGATTTAGAAGAAAAGAAAAGAAAGAATATAGCACTTGAACAAAATGGAGCTCCTATTTATGGATCCCATCGGTGCCCTAATTATATTGAATAAATATATAAGTTGTACAAATTTCGAAACAATTGGTAATATAAAATGGAGAAACGGAAAACTTACCAGATCCTTTGTATTTCATTTTTCCACTCGTAATTATTGCTTTACGCATGCGAAATAAAATTTTTATTCAACGGTAAAAATAATACATTCGATAAATTGTACGTAGTTGGATTTTAACTGTATAAAATTAAACATGAAACTGTACAACATAGTAATTTGCGTTTAAAAAATTTTATACAAAATCTACAACTTCAATTTCACCGCGGACAGAGCATTTTTCTGTTTCTTCTTCGTCTCTGTGCCGGTCTTCGATTTAATGTGGCTTTTCACTTGGTCCTGCAATTGATTGAAGAACGCGGTAGACGATTTCGAAACCTTTTGTGTCGTTTCGTCCATTTTTATGATGTTTCGGCTGTGGCTCAGTTTCTTCGCTAATTCCGCGGCCTTTTGTTTCTTATATTTCTTTTCGATTCCGGGCTTCATCGCGTGCAGTTTCTCCTTCTTCTCCATTACTTCCTGTCGCGCGCGTTGTCTCATCTTCTTGCGTCTTCGTTCCCGTTTCATGTCAGTTTTCGTTCTCTCTGATTGGCCAATAGGATCGCCTCGCGATTTCGCTGCAAAAGAAACAAATTAGATAATTGCATCATCTTAGTTTTATTATGCACAACAAATACATACCCTTAACCTCTTCAGGCGCTAACAAAGTAGCGTCGCTGGTTCCTACTGGAGCCACTTCTTCCATATTAATTGCAGGAATATTGCTAATAATCTTAATCTCCGGATTAGCCTGAAACAAATACACAAAAGTTGTAAAAAATATAACAAATCTGGTAATTATACGATTTATCGACTGCACAATCGATTTCACCGGCCTCGAAGTATTTTAAAATCGAACGATGGCTAAATGTTTCGTAACTAAGATATAATTATTCACAAAAATACTAATTCTTTTAACGATATCTTACCGGTTTCGGAGTGTAATGGAAGTTGGACAATGCGTCCAATTTAGAGAATACAGCATGCATCATTTCCTTAATTTCTACATGCAATTTCGGTTCTTCTTCCTCCTTTTCGTCGTTATCCGGATTCAATGCTTGTTTTTGTTTCAGATACTCGTTCTCATAAATTTGAGACAAACTTTGTTTGCTCTTCTCCTGATCCAGAATCAGTTTCTTCTTATACTCTAGCGGAGTTTCGACCGGTTTATATTTCTTCTCGACGTCGTCCCAGGCTTTATCCTTTATTCTTCGTTTAATTATATCCTCTAACTTAAATGTGGTCTGTTCAGTGATGACAGGAGCAGGTCTGGTTGTAATATCAAATTCGACGAATTCTTGCAACAACGAATTTTGTGGTCTGCTAGTGGCGCTTACTTCGCCCTTAAGTTGCCACGGTTTCTCTGCCAGTGCTTCTTCCTCTAATTCTTTAATTCTTCTATGTAATCGTTCCTGGCGAGTTTCGAGGGAAGACTGGCTTTTTTCTGTGTTTTTAGTGTTGGTGATCTTATTCTCTAAACTGTCCGTTTCGTCGGAATCGTTCGTGAGATTGAACGTAACCTTCTTCTTCGAAGAATTGCGATCTTCCGATTCGTTGTCCGTGTCCATTGCATCATCAGAATCGCTATCGCGTAGCATTTCTTCGTTCGTTTCATTATTATCGATATTCTTATGCTGCGTGGGAGCATTAGTCGCTTCGTCTTCGCTCTGTGGACTATCGAAGAAATCCGCGTATTTCACTAATTTTTCCTCCCCGGTTTTCCTGTCGTCGTCGGAGAAATCGTTAAACAAATCCACCGACTCGTCGTCCGATCCTTGCTCGTGCTTCTCGCTCTGTGTTTCCTTTTTGTCCTCCTTTGTCAGATATTCGTCCAGTTCTTGTAATTTGAAAAATTTGTCGTCCACGACCGACGTTTTAGTTCTAAGCTTCTTCATATTCTCCTTATACTTCTTCAAAGTACTTTTTTGTTTTGTCCTTTCATCTTCGGACACGCTCTCTTCTTTCCTCTCTGTACTTTCTTCGTTGCTTTGTACAATTTCAGGTTTGCTTGTACTAATTGGAATTGTTAGTTTCTTATTCCCGACTAAAATCTTTGAGACACCGGTTAAAAAGTGTATGAGCTCACTTTCGTTTTGCAATTCAAGTTGCTGCCAGATCTGCTCTTCGTCGAAACCATCAGTCACTAGCTCTGGCAGTGCATTTGTGTTTCTTTGTGACTGTTCTTTTGTAAAATCGTATAGACGTTTTGTAGAATTTTTAAATTCCACAGCAACTTGGTTCTGCACGCTGTAATGTTAATAAAATAGAAAATTAAGTACAAATATTGCTTAACATTAATCGAAAACAAGTGGAAAAACTGAAAATATTTGAGATGAATTATTCTTGTTGTTCCACGGATAGGTTAGAATAGAAAAACAGGAAAAAACAGTACTCACCTTAAAAAATCTTCCGGCTTTTTAGTATTATTTTCAACTGTGGATATGACATTATTAAGTATTTCTGTTTCAGCCATTGTATATTTACATTTATATTAAAATCTGTAAAGAATAATGTTTGACTAAAAGGTTATGTTCGCTCCGTGAACAGCAACCATTGGCGTAGGCGTGGTACAAAAGTGAATATCAACAATTACTGATACAGAAATACCATCGACTGGTACATGAAGTTTTCCTACAAATTTACAACTAATCGTTGAAACAGATATTGCAATTAAATCATAGACGAGGTACACAAGTAGACCTTACAACCAATGTATTTTTTCGGCCCATTTTTTTGAGGTTTTAGGGCCCCATTACCATTTTCGTGTCACTCGCAACATTACCAACAGCTAACACAAACGAACACACATTATATTTTCGGGAAAGAATTTTTTTCTCGAAAATGCGTAACATTTCGAGGGTATGTGTATTGATAAAAAATTACTGTAATTGATCCCCGCAACCGAGAATAATTTTTTTAGAACGATTTGAAATGTTTTAATTTTGTCGAAAAATTTATCCACTCGTTGAATTTTTTTCTCGAAACTGGTTAGGATTTCGAGGGTATGTCTGTTGACCAAAAATGATTGTAATTGACCCCCGCAACCGAGAATAATTTTTTTTTCACCAAAAAATTTCTCCAAGGTGTACCTCGTCTGTGGCGTCACTACCTACGGTTTTGGTTACAGCAGAATAGGAATGCAACGCTCATCTCTACACAGCATCTGTGGGTTATTATTCTCCCAAATTACCGGTGGAGGGACACAAAATTCGAGGTGGAAAATGATCGTTCCGATCGAACGGATCGTGGACCTAACGTGTCCATATTTTTACAGATGGTGGTAGCTGCTTGGAGGTTCTCCGATAGGCGGTCAGCTTGACTCCCGGTGATCGGGGTGGGGGAAAGGCGAAGAAACACGGCGAATGTTTGCTCGGGGTGGGGATGAAGATGAAGAACCGCTCGGTGTTCAAAGCCGCAAACGCATTGGCGCAGACTTCGGTACGGTTCGCGCGACACGCTACCGCTCCAACGAAGCCGAAGCGCGTGCGTTTCTCCGTTCGTTCGTCGTGTGCGCGTGTGTTTATTAAATCTTGCAAATAAGAGCAGCGTAAAACAGGGACGAGGACCGAGTGTACATTTTTGGTGGATTCTGTGTGCTTGGGAAGTGTTTGCACAGTGTTGGCGGATTCCCGCGTACGTTTGGTCGTTTTTTGGATAAGTTTCGTACACACGGAGAAAAGGTACGTACTGGAATTTGTCGTCAGTTCCACGAATCGATCGCACAGCTTGTCGTTTGCTTTTATCCGAACGATCGAACGGCTGGCACGCGTTCCGCCACTCGCACCGTGCCCATTCGATCCTAACGAAACCAAAGAGATTTCGTACGATAACCATTCGATGGTCAGGGTACAAATAGAGCCTGCGGACGCTCCCGATCGGGTTTCGAATTTGTTCATGATTCATGAAAGTTTACGCGCGCAAAGGTCGATAGGTCACGTGGGACTTTTCACACGGGAGATCCCGTGGTCCATTTCGATGGTAGAAAAAAAGAGAGTCACGCACGAAAGTCCTTGCTCCTTTGAGGCTTCCTTCCGCCACGACGGAGGAATCGCTTTGGGAACCCCCCACAGTTTCACCGGGAAAGGTTGTATCCTTGATCTTTGCGAGATTAGAGAGTGAAGTGTGTCGTGTTAATTCGCATTCTGTTTCACGTCAATGCGCGTAAGTTTCGGAGCCGTGTACTCCGTTTGGCGAAACTTCTGTGTTTACCTTTTACTTTGTTTTCAATTTTTGAAAGGAAGCTATGTCGCTTTCGCGAATACGAAGATTTCCATGGATCGGTTACGGAGCAGGAATTCTTCGAGAAAGAAACGAAGGGTCGCATTCGATACCTGGAAGGTCGTGCAAAAAAACGAAGGACAGTTTCGGATCTGCCCACTGTCGATCCCTTCCTGTTGGGCCTCGACTTTCGAGAATTTCTCCTTGCAATCGTTCGTGGTCGTACAATATTTTGTTTATTTGTGTATCGTTTTTGTTCTCCCGTTGCTCCTTGAACCTTTAATTAATTCTACACTATACGTAATGTATATGATATTTTCAAAAATCACTCTCTTCTGGGAAATTTAATCTCTTTTGCGTTTTAACCTTGTGGATAACCTTGAATCCAGCGGAATGCGTTTGCAACACGTTCAAAGAATTTGTCGTGTTCTAAACCACATGCGGTGTGAATGTTTTTTTAATGACAATAATACACAGGGCATTGTATAAGCATGTGTGAGACAATTGAGCAGAACGGTGAAGGACGTTCTTATTTGTGCAAATCACGTACTTTAATAGGGGTCCGAGAAAGAGCTGCGAATTAAATAGATTACTCTCTATACATTCTTCCAATTTTTAATTGCCCGATGACCTTGAGGTTATAGCAACGTAAAAGTATAAATACTTGTTTCACAAACCCGGAACATACGTGGCGACCAAGTGTAGGGGTTAGTGATTGACGGTCATTTAATATTCAAATAACAAAGTTATGTTCGAGGTTAGGATAGTTCCAAGTACGTCTATCGATCATAACCACCCTTAAAGTCAAGGTGTCGAGATACTGATTTCGTTATGAATATGTAAATCATACGTGTTCGAACGTCTTGTTATTACAAGACGTTCAGCTATTAACGTATACTTTGAAAAATAATATCAGATTACTCTCGACAGATGTGTTCATTTGTCAGAGAAAAAAAAGTGAACTTAATAGTTCGCATTAGTCACAAATTTGTCATGCATAAAATTTGCATCGCTGATTTATACAACGAATTTGTAACAGTTTTCCCCTTCGAGGCCCCCCCACCACTAGCGTCATCTCTCGGTTCCACGCATTCATTCCGTTACGAGGTAAGAATTCTTCGCGGAGGAGAGCCAATCGCCCGCAAAGGTCGTTCGCGACAGCTGGAAAACCGTGTAAAGGGGGTCTGTATCGGTCGAGTTTTCCTCAGCCCCCCTCCTCTGTCGAGCAACTCCCCCCCTACGATAGCGTCGATTATAACGGGGCGCTGGCGTCGATTGCACGTGAAATTGGAGCGGACTTCGATCCTTTCCCGAACGGTACCCGGCATTTGATCGGCCTTAGCCCCCGCGTTCCACGAGGAAATAATATTACGCGCGCGCGCGCGAGCCCGCCACTGCCTCGAGTTTCTAATGAGCCCCTCCAGACCCGGCTGGCCCGTTCCTCTACTCGATGAATACCGTAATTCTCAATGGATGTCGTTTTTTCTCTCTTTCTCGCTTCCTCCCTTCGCGTTTCTCCCTTTCTCGCGCCGTTTTTCTTACCCCTACCGTTACCCCTCCCGCCAACTCCCCTCCACTCACCCTTTCCCCTCCTACCTCTCACGATGCCACTCGATGCGCGTCCTCTTACCGTCTCCCGGGCGAAAGTCGTGTGCGTGAAGTGGCGAGCCTAGCGATGGGAACGAATCATCTGCAAACGTAAAGTGGGAAACGAATGCAGAGGTCGTGGCTAAGTATGAGGGATCGACGAAGACCCTAAATCAAACTCCGCTCGCGATGGACCATTCGATAACGTGCAACAAAGGCTTTCGACACCCTTGGTCGACTATACGTGGGGTGAAGGTATCTGATACGATTCAAAGAAATTCTTTCCAAGATGCGCGCCTAAAACTAAAAGTTGGTACAGTACTGCCTCGATTATTGCGTCAATGTGCATTAGGAATGCAAGCAACGTAATCACCCCCCACCATTGTTTATGGTTCTGCAGCTCGTGTAACCATCGACTCGAGTGGCAGCCAGCTGCATAATTAACAAACCCATTTGCACGACCTGTTTAAGTTCAACCAGTTTTGAAAAACAACAATTCTATATTGAATTTCTCAAATTTTGAATAAGATAGATATGTCGGTAAAATATTATTGTCTATCATAAAATATCATGATGCTTGGGTCAGAATAGAGTTGACATGCCTGACCCAAGGTCGATCTTTCACGTGTTTAATTATTCTTAACTATCGAGCAAAGCTGTTCGCATGATTGCACGTTCGTTTTTATTGGGAAGACACCTTTGAACGGTAGGTGTTGTGCACGTGTGCAAGGAAGGATTAAGAAGCTTTAGATTACTGTATCGGTTCCATCGCTAGTCAACGTTAGTTAGAGTACTACCAGCAGAACGTATGTTTCTCGTGCGTGCGCGCGCAAGCTCACGTTTTCTGGGGAGTTGCTGGACCGCTCTCGGGACTCCCTACTACCGCCATTTATTCGCTCGGCGCGCGCATAGAACGAGGAAGAAAGAGAGGAAAGATCCTTGGCGAGTCCTGGAACCCAAGACGAGCGAACGAACGACTCAGGTTACAGACTTCAAGGCTTAACGCGTACTCCCGCGTTCCGTCAATCGTGGATTTACGAACGACCACGAGAAAAATCCCAGCGCGCGTTGTTATTGTGTCGACTCGCGTCGCCATTACGGTCAACCTGTTCCGAGCGTAACCGAGTAGGGGGCGTCTCGATGCGTTTCTGCAGGGAGACTTCGATTCGGAGATTACGCGAACGAACAGGGAACGATACAGGCCGGTAGTAGATTCTTCTTTGGGTGATTTTACAAATTTCCTGTTCGCCATTCAATACAGATTCGTAGTACAGTTTTGATTCCGTTGGAAAAACGTGGCGCCAGTTGGGTAATACATTTGAATGATGGGCGATCGATGAAACCAACGCATGGCAATTTATTTATGACGTTCATTCGATCGGGCGGTTAAATATGTATCTGTTTGTCGCGAAATATTTCATGTTACGATTGAAAACTCTGTTTTATTCAACGAGGAAGTCAGTGGTAGATTTTTTCCTTCTTTTTACTGTAATCGAGTTCTCGACCTTGATCTTGATACTATTTCGTGTTCCACGAGTATGAGTTTTCATGTTACACGGTTGGGAGGATATAAAATACGGGCAATTGTTTTTTTCCCAGGAATGACTTTCGAAATTCAAATATCTTCTGTCCAGTGACCTTGAATTCTTCTAGGGTTACTGTACGTAACTTCATTGCGTGGTCTTGTTTCCGTATCAGCTAAAAATTACAACATGCTGTTTGAACAACACAGGATGACCTTGAAACGACCTTGACAAAAAATAATTTATTTCTCGATAATTTCTCACTTCAGTACATACAAATAAATGAAAAGCTTGATCATTATACGATCTATTATCTATCGTTTACAATTTATTGATCAGTGTTATCAGTCCGTAACTTGTTGCATCGACCCATTTCTTTTCGGTGTTTTGCACACGTTCGCCTCGTGTCGATGAGCGACGCAGCGAATCCTCCTTGCGAAAATAGGAGGAAAAGGGTGAAGGAACGTCGAAAAGAAATGGTGCACGAGTCACGAGGGTGAAATTCGTCGCTACATCTCTAACGACATCTCGTCGCCGTAATTAGTTGTAAGTCTTCCGTACGTGACCCCCGTGGACGCGTCGACGGAATACGATATGAAGGAACGGAGTTTTATCTGGCGCATACACGCGGCTGGACTCTTCTAGTAGACGGCCGCCGCGGCGGCAGCGGCGCGACGGTGAATGTAAAACTGCCAGAACGCATGCAGGAATGTAGATTTTTCTTGTCAACTTTCTACACGCCTCTGACGTCACGAGAATCATTGTCGAATGCATTACAGAGCGGCTCGAGAACAGGGTTAACGAATTCGCTCGTTCGTGGCGACGCTAAGGGATGCCTTCCGACAGATGCTAGAAAAATGAACGGGGGAATCGAAAGGGAGAAGACGGTATAATTGAATGAGTGCTCGTAACGCCGGCGATTCCGTGTAATTAATGCAGGAATGGCGATTAGATAAAGGAATAAATAGTTTTCAATTGGCTGGGCACATAACACTCCCATAACGCCTTTCTGGCTTGTTGGCGTGAAATCATTATTCAATGCCCGCTTTGAGGTATAAATTCAACTGATAATTACAATAACCGAAGAAAAAAGCCTGTGGAAATTTATTCAGAGCACGATAGACGCTATGTTCCTTAACCGAATAGTTCAAGGTTATTTTCCAACTTTCCTGGACATTAAAGCCCTCAGCAACAAATTTCGTGTCTTGACGGTGAAACGATTCGCTATCATTTCGTACATCTAATTCTGATCAATTAAAAAAATTGTACGCTCAAGTTTCATTTCACTTTTCTCCACCCATTTCACTTCGCGAAGATTTCTAATTCTGGACTTTTTCCAGTCTACTTGGTAGTTTGTGCGAGCCAGAAACTTCATATTTACAGTGTGCCTGATCGTGAAGTTTGATCTAACACTGTAAAAGAGTACATTTAGCGTTTATTCCAGCGTGTAGACCATTTCTAACTCAGAATAATCCTCTAAACAAGCTAGAAAGACTCTAATGTAGTCATATGAAGCCTCAGAAAGGTGCTCATACAGATCTAAAGGGATTAACTATTGTCTAGCTCTATAAGGGTAGACTTAACCCACAATATACATGACTTTTCTGGTTCCCCAGAACTCTCTGTTAAGTCCATGATACTCGGCACGGGGAAAAAAGTCGTATTACAATGTAATAGTGGTGTTTACGGTCGAGGAAATCATGGAATTTCTATATCTGCAAGAATCTAACGGTTGATTCCATCGACGATGGGTTTTCCTCGCTTCTGAGCGTGCACAATTTTACTGAAATTCAATGGCCCGTTAGTGGCGGCCATTTTAGGGTTCGTCAAGCGAATCAGAGCGACGAAGCGGAAATTGGAATTGCCGGAATTCCCAGGAGATCCGTGCATCCCCCGAGTCTGGAATCTTGGAACGCATAGAGCGGAGGATGTTCACCCTGAAAATCTATTAAATTAGACACCTATCGGTAAGGTAATTGGATGGCCATCATCAAATGAATCACCGGCTCATTGAAAATAGCTTGATTACATGAAATAGATTAAACGGTTCGATGCAGGATGCTCAGCGGTTGCTTACACGAAGTTTCCTCTAAATTGCGTACTATTAAAGTCATTAAATTAATAAGAGAAAAGTGGGGTAACCGATGTATCCTTTTTTCTGTTATGTAAATGCAAATGAGCCTGATGGGCAAGACGGTGGCTGTAAACAGGTGAGAGTAATGTTTAGAAGGCCATTAAAACTCATTCGACTTGCGTGCTTTATTTTTCAAAAATCTGTACAATTTACAGGACTTTGTTTTGCCGTGTTGATCAACCATATACAAAGCTTATATTATTACGTAAATTTTCATATACTATTTAGAAAATTTAAGGCCAAATTTTACTCACCTTACGCGTCAGGCCAAGAACAATGAATATTGTAGAAAACATTGAATATGTAACGTGTGAAAATAAGCGTAGATAAGATAGTAATGTTTAGCAATTTGAAATCTAATCTTGAAGTCGTAAATTGCAAGTTTACCGTGGGTAACTTAAGTAAACACCAGTAAATTTAACTACGGCAATTAGGGGGTTTTATGAGTAACTTTTTGGCGAAAATATCTGTTTCTTTTAGTTCTATTGCCAAAGGTATAAATTAGGGGTATTTTTTCATATGTAACTCTGACGAAGATAACCTAAAAAAATTTGTTCTTGCACACGTACAAGTACGAAGGAATATATATTTACATAATTTATTTACAATGGCAAGATCGGTGATAGGGAAATTATGCATTTTATAACTGTACAATGGTAAATATTATTTAACAAAATCTCTAGTTGGTTCCTGTTTCAAAGTCAATAGACACTTTTTTGATACACGGTCGTGTAGGTGCTTCAGTGTCATTAGTTCACTTCCTAAAGTTTCACTTTGATGCTCAAAGTATTTTATCAATTTTTGAAGCATTTCTACAGCCTCAGTATGGTTCAAGCTTGCTAACTCTTCCCCTTCCTCTTTCATTTCCACTTCATCTTGCGTGGACAGACACACTGTCACAAGATTGTCATCCAATAGCAGCTGATGATCACCATTATTATTTAGAGTGGTATCCCCCAATAAATTTTCACAGGAAAGAGTAAGTTTGATCCCATGGCGTGCTTTCCATCTCCCTAGCCATCCCACGCTTGCAGTAAAAGTGGGATCACCACCTAAATTATTGTTAAGACTGAGAGCCTTTTTCCTTAACATAGGCCCAGATATTGGGGCACCTTTTTCACGTTCTTGAATGTACCACATGTAGAGGGCTTCATCAAGTGTAACATTCTTTGCTTTCTTAACTGTCCCCCTGTTACCTAAACTGTCCCTGGTAACCATCTTGGCACAAAAGTTCTCAATTTCTTTTCTATTCTTTTTCCAGTCAGAAACAGTGGATGTTCCTACTCCAAAATCAATAGCAACACTCTTCATTGGCTCACCTTTATCGATTCGAAACAGAGCTTCTAGCTTCTTTTCCATGGTCACTGTAACTTTTTTCCTTTTCCCTGACATGCTTAGAAATTTCAAACGTGTATTGAACACAGTATTCTGTAACAAACATTACAACACTCAAAAATGAGTAGTCAACTGATGCTGGATTCAAATGCATAGCAACCTACTTGCAATATTCCTTCTTGTGGCATACCAATTAATCAAACAAGCATAAACGTAAACTACACTATGCTTTGTCCGATAACTGTTCCTTAAATTCTTGTGATTTTTTACAGCCGTTAAAACTGTTACCGTATTGACAAACAAACCCCCATTTTATAGGTTATATCGTCCAGTCTCATCGTTGTTTTAGCACAGAATTCTGTAGATGTTAAATGCCAATGAAACGTGACGACTAAACAATGTCAATTCACCTCGAACGATTGTTTTTAATAACTAGTTACACATAAACTCATATTCCAAGCGTCATTTAATCACCAAACTAATTGGTGATGACCGCTTTGCAAGTAGCGACCTCTGGCATCCACTTCTAGAAGCGTTGTAATCAAGAACGAGAAAACGCTAAACTGTTCTGTATTAAATTAATCGATACTTAATATTCGTACGCCTTGCGGATAACGAACACTTTCAAGATTCTTTTAAACTTCAGAGTGAACTCTGGTTCGAAGTCTAACTTGAAAATTGAAAGCTTGTTACTACTTTTGTTTCAATAGCTCACTATACATTATTTACAAACTCTGTGCAAGTTTCTAGGATGTTTCTCAAGACGTATTGGGTATAGTTTTATTATATTGGTACATCTCACGTTCTAATTAACTCACTGAACCATGTCTAACTAATATGGTAATATATTAGCTAGTGTAACTACTATGGTAACTAGGTTAACTAACGCTTTAAGGCGTCATTTTAGGAAAGGGAACGATAGAAAAAGGAGGTTAAGAACCATTGGCCTATACATCTCTTGTCACGAAGGTATCGACAACTTCTGCACGACGAGACAGCCTTCTATTCATCGAAATTCAAATCACCCACTTCCCGAGCGTCCGGGATGATCCCCGGTCCATTGTATTCATATCGTCATTGTGAATCCCCCCGCGAATTCGAGCGCCTGACTCAAGAATGAAGAACTAATGTGGCGCGTGGGAGTAGCGGGGAGGCTATTAACGCGAAATTTACAAAAGGAACCGCAAGCTACACATCGAGGCGTGGATCAGAATGCGAACTAGTAGATAGCGTGTAGTATATAGTCGGGTTGTAAGTATTTTTCGCGAAATAATACGTTTCATTCAGAGAAGACTAGGGATCCTAAGTGTCCCCTGGTTTCTTGCAGTAGTCTTGTAACTATGAGGGATTCTAACTAGGAAATATTTAATAAGGGATAAGGATTATGTTCTGACTGAATCCTTCCCGTTGTGAACTAGTCCTGGAGAATTATTATCTTAATAGAATATAAAAATATATTTCCCACGATTCTATATGGGAAACTATACAGTTTAGTCGTTGCAGAACTTTGGAAGTGCAAGAAATATACGATAGATGGAGTGGGGGTAGTCTGTGACCTTGACCGGTTGAAATTTTTGCCGGTTCCTCGTGAACTTTTCTTTCTCCTGACTAGGAGGGTATATAAAAATAAGATTCAACAATAAAGAATAAAAATTTTCTTAGGGCCGTCCAATTTGTTTTGTTTGTAAACAGTTTCCTCAGTGAAGCGTGTGGCGTTTTAAAGTTCCTCGTCGAAATAAAACGTAAGTATAGGTGGTCACAACACCGGAGTCTAAAATTTCCGTGACACTGTAAGTGGGTACCTGTTGGCCTCAAAAAACCTGTTTTAATGGGCGGTTCGCGCAAACGATTTGCAACGAAATTCGTTTATCTCGTTTCTGGTTTCGTGAGATCGAGAACGCGGATAATTGCATAATATAACTCGTTGCTCAATCTGTTCCGTGAAAGTTATAATTTTACAATTAACGTCCGCAGGAAACCGAATGACTCACTCGCGCCTCGTAATTAATGACGATGATCCTCGTGCAAACGAACGCCGTCGAACGACTCGCCGTTATCAGTTTGTTCAAAAACGATCGATAGAACGTCCTAGGGTGAACGATAGTATCAACATTCGACCCGCGTGCCAGTGACACGGTGCGAAAGGTCGCGGAAAATAATCATACCTCTCGCGATTATCGTAATAAGTGTTTTTCTCTGGCCAACAGAGAGGTCGTTGTGTCCTGACCGCGCAAGAACTCCCAACGGTTACGAAGTTGGCAATAAACGAGCGATTGTGCGAACGTTGCGCCATTGGCGCCAGTTTTTAACGGATCTTTTCAAATTCGAAATACAGTTTCCATTAGAATACGCATTTTCAATCATTCGATTTACAAATTAAAGACATTTTTAAATATATTGGATGAATCTATGCGATGAGTACTTACAACGCGCGTGTGTTGTTTGATGTATTGCGCTATCATTATTTATTCATGAAATTGCAATCATTCATAAATCGCGCGAGAACAGCCAGTCATCGCTGTGTATATATTTAGCGAGAAGGGAGCAAAGTCGCGAACCGGAAATACTCCGGCACACGTGACAACCTTCTCGTACGGCGACCACCGCGAGTTCAACGAAAAGTACCGTCGGCGTCTTTTTTTCGCCGGGCTTACAATTTAATGACGCTCGGAAATTGAAATTAAACGTCGGCGTCGTGCGCAAACTTCTGCGAAATCAGTGATGTCATCTGGATTAACGAACCGCCGTGCCGCGAATGATCACGTTCCGCAGTTATGTAAATAACCGAGCGTCTCGATGTTATCTTTAAACAGAAAAATGACAAACTTTTTCGAGGATCGTCCATTAAAATTGGAAGAAAATGTCTGAACACGAGACAAACGGTGGGTTCAAAAGTCGATGACGTATATTGAATCTATCGATACGAGGAAATGTTTAAACAATTTTATCTCCATCCCCTTTTTGGATTGCAAGACACCACGTTCTCTAGAAATGGTGTACGCATCCTCCATTTTGGATAACAGTAGATTAAAGAGCTTTTAGGTTAGTTTTTCGATTGGGAGCTTAAATAATTCATGCAAGGCATGATAACGTGATAGCGGACGAGTACACAGTGTCACAATAATTACGTAAACGAGCCATCCGAGTGCATTTTTGTATCGTGGCTGTTTGTCACCAATCCGTTTATCAATTGTCTGACTCATTTGGATTATTAATGAGGTCACGGCAATAAAATTCATCGACGTGTGATTTCATTTCTAAAATAGGATACGAACACGTAAATAACTCCTCACGACGCGGTTTAAGATTAAGTCGCGAAGGAATATCCTCAATTCTTAATTTTAATTTTTAAGAACACATGCGCATGAGATTTTTACACGTACTTGTTAAGTACAGCTCCTGTTCCGTCCAAGTTCGTTCGTAGCCCGTAAATTCCAACGAACGGACGCTGTATTTATTTTTACAACGTTTTTTCCTCGCTCGTCTCTTTGTGAGAACCCCGTTCTAAGTCTGGCCGTAATTTGCTACCGCGCTATACACACTTTAGCGTCTTCTGTTCATTCACATAGCAGAGGCGCTGTTCCACTTCCCATAACGAACAAATGTTTCCGGCCAGGAACTGTTATTCCGGATTAATGAAGGGCTCGGGACGTACTATCGTAAAAAGATTACGCCTTCCTCGAAATTACTCGGCAGATTTCGTTAATTCGCACGCGAATTGTTAATTTGAGGAATGGCGGAGGGGGAACGCGGAAGGAAGGAACGCAATCGAAAGATTTTCTGTTTCCCCAAAGTTGTTACGAAACAAATATGTTTCTATAATTGTAAGCACTTTCGATAATTCAAAGTGGTCGTACATGAAATGGGTTAATTTAGCTTCAACTGACAAATTTCATGAATATTGGTTGATCGTCGCTCGATAATGGAGTCCAGAATGGAAATGAATTCCAACGTGGCGATGGTTGCCACCGAAAAGAAGAAGTAAAACGCTAGTTAGCCGACCAAATATAGATATGTCGTCATATCGTTTGAACTTGGTAGGCCTCGTCGCGTCCTTCTTTTTTTCACGAGCTTGTCCACTCCGTTGCCACGCTGGTAGTACGTTTGTCCAAGCTTTCATTGTCAATAGTAGGTGGTGTCCCTTTCGAGCGGACTCGGGACGAGCCCCGATCATAATACGGCTCCGATTTCACCTGGTCAGCCTGTCTTATGGTTCGTCTCGGCCCTTCCGGTGCGTTCACCGTATTTCCTGGCCAATTTCGTACTTCCTGCCACGGATGAACCCATCCTCCAACGTTGTCGTAGACTCTGACGCCTCGTCTCCTGTCGAAGTCTTTCGTGTCTTTGTTGCTCGAGGCTTTGTCATCTCCCGGATGGTTAATCGATGACGAAAGATCGACTACTTGTTGTGAAAGACACGTGTACGCTGTTGGTTCAATACAGAGGATCGGAGCATCCAGATACAGTAGCGTGCTCAAGTGTTTTTAGTGCCCAGGTCACCCATTGCAATTCTGAATTTTTGTCAATCATTTTAATCACTCGATCAATACGTTCCCGTATTAGAATGAATTAGAAGTTTTGTACAGTGGACCAAACTGTTATGCTTCGTTGTTTCTCCAGTGGCGGCGCTAGTAGCAGGGAGGCAATAAGTTCTTGGCCCATTTTAGTCGAAACGGGTCTTTTGTTCTATTTTTCTGATGATAACTTGAACAAAAGAGTCGATTACATTGTACGAATTAGCGTACTAACTCTCCATGCAAGATAAAAATTTGTATATTTTGCACTATATCTGCATGAGAGTATTATCAAGAGTATAGATTAATCTCTATTGTTCTACCGGTAAATCTCTGTGTCCTTATTATAATCTAATCTCGAGCAATGCAAAGATACACTCTTGAAACAATATTTACACTCCATTTTTCCGCCAAAGGAACTGTTTTCCTTCAAAACATTTGACATACACAACCACGTGAACGGTTTCGAAGTTACCTTTTCGCGAAAATAAGGATTTTAACGATAGATTAAAACATTTTGCAACGAAGAGATAAAAAATATACCCGTTGGACTTATGGGCATGTTCATCGAGCAAGATTTTATTGAATTCTGCCTTCGATCGACGTCACAAATTCGAGGATAAAACTCGATACGGCTATCAGATATTGTTTCGAAGAAAAATACCGCGTTGAAGTGGTCGTCGATTGCGTCGAATATTTTTTTTTTTTTGCGCCTCGTTCTACACAAATAGCAATGACGTTATGATTTATGAATTCGGTCGTAATCCTGCCGCTCGTCGTCTCGCTCGATAAGCCCTAGATATTCGAGCACCACCGATGAAACGCCCTCCAGTCACCTTTCCCGGAATCGTATATTACACCATCGATCGTTAAACGAAAATTTATCGCAATTTTCGATGCACGTTCCTCGCACGAGATACGATGGAAAGTAAAATAGATCCAGTAGACTGATTTCGCGTACAAATATGAAAACCATATCTTCGAGTCGATCGCGTGAATGCCTAATTGCTTCCTTTCGAATATTTATCAAGTGCATAGTCGATTTTCACTGCCGTTTTGCGTTAACTTTCATCGTTCAGGTCCGAGTGCATAGGTACCGTACGAACTCATTTATTCTCCGGCAGAATAGGGAAGCAGCGAACGATTCTACAGGAAGCACGGTGGATGCTTCACGCTAGAAACAGAGAAACTTCGAATGGTTTGCAGCAATATCTGGATAGAGAACGAAACACTCTTGCAATCGATCGGTGTGGCAATCCTATCGAAATGTTATGTTCCCTAGCAAAGATAAGCGATCGTCGTTTAATCGCTTATCGCGCAGGATGATCGACGATATTCTTTGGATCTTTAAACGACGTGTTACCTCGAAACGGAGGTGGACAAAGTTTTTTCTTTGCTTGCAAACAAGCTTATTTATTATCGCCATATTTTAGGGAATTAATAACTGGAAAATTTATTGCAGAGGAGGTTATTCCTTGGATCCATCGATCACGATAAATTCGCGATTCGCGTTCGCATTTAATTTCCAAAGATAAACGTTGGAACGTTAAAATACATCCCGTACGAATTAAAATTCGAATATCAATCCGAGGACAATTTATTAAAATAAATTAAGTGGCTTCTAATTAGTCCCGAGACACAGTCCGGTCGTTAAGAATAGACGAACGTTATTGCCGTTTGTTGAATAATTAAAGCCCGTGACGATGAATAGCCACGATGTTATTAAACGTGAAAGTCGAAGGACATAATGTAACATAATTAGACGCAGCAATTTCGAGTCACGTTCCGCCTGACATTTTACGATACGTCACAGCCAATTTGCATACCCGCGGAACGTGTGTGCGCTCGCGCGCGCACGTTTACCAAAAATCATCGGAGAAAGTGCACGGTTCTTGACTGCCTAAAATCTGCGAAGGATCCGGCCACTGTTATTTTTAGACACGTTCGAGAATCGCTTCCTCGTCCGTCCCTTGCGCCAAACACAGGGTGACTTCCAAGTACCGGTGACAAAATTCACGAGTTCCAATTTTACGCTTCGAAGCCATTAAAAAACGTTTCGACGAACGCGAGGGCCAGTAAATCCACCGTTAATGAACTACAGCTACTTCGAGCAACATTGTGTCGCGTCATAGTAATCAACACTTCCGGCTGCTGTGTAATCCGGCTAACGCGTTCCCCCCCATAACCCAACCTGTTGGCTGCGCCATTTTGGCTCTCAAGATGCCCTTGGACATTTTTATTACGCAGTTGCGTTTATTGTTTATTCCCGTCTTGCGTTACGTTATGGTTATTAATAAGTTCGTATATTTTACTTTTTATATAATAATTCCCAAATCGGTGGTTCTCTGCTTGTTAAGGTTCCTAAGTTTTTAGGTTAGGTATTATCGAATAATGTAAGAATATTCCTTAAATCAGCGATTTTCGACCCCCTTCGGTTACTGTTTTAGGTTAGGTTACAATTATCTAGTTACAGTTGAGAACTCGAGCTGGGCTCTCGCATGATTCCGATAGGAAGATGCACCTTCAGCGAGGCTAGATAAAATGACGCAGTTTCGAGTCTGCGAAACGGAAATTAAAAGATTTCAATTCGGAGCGACTTCCGACCAAAAAAAGAATCGTAGAGAAATTGTATTAAAGGAGAAAGCGAAGTTATAAATTTTAATCGGTTTAAATTTGTCCGCGAGCAAGTGTGTCAACAAATATCAACCAGTTCGAAGCGTTGCAGATTTAGAAGACGCAATAAATAAGCCTGTTGTGAATAAAAATATTTTAAAGTTTGCCCGGTTCGCGCGATCGGAATCGAACCATCGAACGAGTCGTTCCCTTTAACGCGTACACCGTACTTCCGGTATGGTCTCTCGTTTCCTGCCTAGCTGACAAGCGTTTCAATAATTCCGCGCGTTTCGCGGTTACATCACCGGCAGACGACAAACGCCGTGAAAATTTGTTTGCTGAACGACATGTATCACCGCTCTGTGACATCATGTTTGCCGAGACTAAAACGATTCCATTTTAACGATCGTTAAAAACGGATATTTTTCCAGCTCGTCGTTTCGTTTTCGTTTGGCGTGCTTCCTGCCTGTAGCCAGAGCCTGGAGCGAACTCCTACGCCTATGTCGTACGCCTATTAACATATGTAAATCACACTCTAACGTTGTACACGCGTTTCAAGAGCTGTCTTCTTATGGAAACGTCACGATTGGTAATTAAATAGAATTTGTATAGGAGTGATCAATTAATCGGCTCTGAAACGATGTACGGACGATACCCAATCGATTCACAACCAGACCGAGTGCTATGTAAGCTCATAAACGTCAGACTGTCGGTCAGTCCATTGCTATCGGTTAATTCGATCCTTTGTGGATCGACTATCTTCTCGAGGCATCCATTTTTTTTCTCCAGGTTGATCGATATGGAACACTATTAACACCTGGGGACCTACTGTTGCTCGTGGGTAGGTCTCTTCAGGCTCTAAACGATCACCTATTAGAACGCTAACCCTACTCAACGCGGTCTGATTTAATTGATCCAACGAGAACGGATGCCCTGTGTGCGTGGATGGAGTCATCGGGCAAACATTTGTTACTGTGACTAGATTATAGGGGGCCTACCGTGATAAATAGACCCTTTTAGTCCCGTAGATCACCTATGTAAACACCAACTATCTTCCTGGATAGACTTCATTGATCCCTTAAGAACAGCTGTCGTTTGTGTGATAAAATCGATGCTACTTTCAGATGGGGCAACACGGACCTGATTAGGGCTTGATACCACCCAGCAGGGTGGGAGGGAATATACCGTTTCTTTTACTCTGTGGATGATGACCTATCCAACTTCAGTAATCTCTCATGAGTGCATATACCTTTAATAGTAGGTGGTTTACTGTGTTGAACAGATAATCACCTACCCTGTATCAAAGTTGCCTACAGAACAAATAGTCTTTGCATTGTTAGGCCAGTGAGCAATAGTTGGTTATTCCTAAGTGGAGGGGTGTATACAATGGGGTCTGTAAACAATCTCCTACCTAAACTAACTGTTTGCAATAGCGCCCAGTTGCTCCAGGAGCCATTGCTAGGAGCCAGGGGACCCACTGGATGATCTATTTACGCAGCAATCGTACTCGACGTAATTAATCTTAATCGAAAAACTCTGTCAGGCTAGAATTATCATGAAAAATCTGTTCCTACGCCAAGGTGGGAGGCGCACGGACGCCCGTATGTACTTAGCTTCGACTACATAAAAGAACAGTGGACACAACACGCTCGCGATACGCGATAAGAGAGCTGTGTGTCAGTGGTCTTTAGTTAACAGCTGAATCAGTTCTGTGTCGCCATTCGCGAACGTCCAGACGATCGTTGCAACAGTGATTTTTTTTTCGCGAGACATTCGAAGTTTAGTGAAACGAGTCATGACCGTGCGGGACTGGTGACCAGTGAAGGATCAAGGACGCGATGTCACGCAGTTATTACGGTACGCTATATCGCGAATCGATAATCGTGGTCTGAAAAATGCGATCCGGGAAGTCCATAAAATCCTAGCGGAGAGATCTTGGCTGTGAAACGCGATTGGATTTGTCGCGATGCAGGCTTAGGCCTGGAATGCATTTTATGGTGTATGGCATCGGGCACAGAGCCTGGTCCCGTGGAAAACCGCACCTGTTCCGTGTGTTATCGAAGCAGATAAGGGATTATGCGTCGTCGAGCATTCCTCGTAATTAGAGATTGACCGAGTCTTATCGATTTTACATGTCTCGAAGCGATTAGATTGCCTTTTTCTACCAGCGTTCGTTTCAGATACGTTTGTTAGGTGTTAATTGGATTTTGGTTCTGACACTTTCAGCAATAGTAGCGTTTGGTAGTGGTTGGAACACTTCTTTAAATCGTCAGAGTCCTTAGAGTTCTTTCGGATTCCTAGAGACCGAGACCTGTTCAGTATTCTGGGAGGCTTCAGACGTTCTTGATACTCCTGGAGACTATAAAAGGTGTTTAATAGCCCTCCAGGTCTTGGAGGTGTTCGTCCAAGTGACCATAACGATGTCTACTTTCCTAGAGGCTTTTATCTGAGACATTAGACTGCTCAGTGACTTTTTGATACTTAGACCTCAAAGATGTTTAACGTTCCTCGAGATTGTTAGAAGCCTCAGAGGCATGTAAACCGTAGAAACCCTCAGTAGTCTTTGCAAATAGTTATTTGAAACTCCTGAAAGTATCAAAGATGTCAGACATCTTTAGTGGACCTAGGGATCTCAGAAGTGTTCATCCCTAGAGATTTCTAGAACTGCTCATTAAGGTCTGAGGTATGTAGTTCCAGAGTTCTCGGAGATTTGTAGCATTCCCGAAGGTGTTAGATATCTCTGGCACTCCCAGAGGCCTTAGTGATCTATGGGGTACTCGTAGAAACCTTGGAGATGTATGATACTCGTAGCGGGTTTAGTGATCTATGGTATTCCTGGTGACCTTAGCGAACTCTGGTAGTACTAAAGACCTCGGTGATCCCTGGCACTCGAAGAGAAAACTGTTTCATGCGTTTCCACGTCCGCCTGATTTGCAACCGTAATTTGCGCGAAAAGGCTAGACGTGTGTGCCTGCGGCCGTCACGCTCGAGGAATCCGAGCTACACGTACACACGTCTGTTACAATCGCGTTACGTGGTTTCCAGCAGCTTAGAAACGACCAGCACCGACTGTGCTTAAGTACTCTAATCAAATCTGCGATGTTACCTGCTTGTCATTGCCCTCTCGGTTTGCACGCAGACGCCTATTGGCACGCTTTTCAACACCAGCTAACCGCTGAACCTACTCGTCCCCATTGGCGTAGCAACTTCGTCTCCCACAAACAAAATTCGACCCAGCTTGCGTTCCATTTAACCAACTCATTATACAGGGTGTTCAGCCGCCCCTGAGAAAAATTTTAATGGTAGATTCTAGAGGCCAAAAACAATTTTTTCAGAATGATTTAAAATTTTTTAATAACATTTTAACGAAGCCTCAATCAACAAATTGATATTCTTGATTTTATAAACATTAAAAAATAAAAGAATCACGAATAATTGTGGAGTTTAAATAAATATTGTAGAGGCTATATAGAAATATTTAACGAATACGGATGAAAGTATTTAATCAAAATGGCGGTCCGGCCTGACAGGTGTCGTTTCAAACAATGAGCAATCGATTCAAATTATCTTATGACCAAATGTTTCACAACATCCACAAATATTGCTCAAACACTGTACGCAATGATTCATGTAATTGCGTGTGATGTCACTTAAAACATATTTGATTATGCATATAAGATTATGCATTATGTTAATCCAAAGCTATCTCGAAACTCGACGACCACGAGAGTCTGTGAACAATTAATGCAGATTTGGCGTCGTTGTTTCAATATTTAGCTTAGAAGATATTAATTAAGAGAACCGAGCAGAAATTAAATCGACGTTGAAATTGCTTTGTTGAATTTAATTGCGTTTTCTTCATTCGTCGTTCATTATTTATTTATTCCCGAAGATATACTTCAGACAATAAATTCATAGTAATTGTGATTCATTGGCTAGTTATAGCAGAGCAAGAAGAAGCTAGAATTTTTATGAATAATACATATCACCGAGCAAAGATTAATATTAATTACTGGACGAGTACATCGAGCTAATTATTTCGAACTTCCTTCGAATAATGAATATGGCGGTTAATAAGAAACCAGTTCGAGTTAAATGTTGTTCGCAACAAGGGGGTACGATCGTTCCAAAGGTATTGAACGATCGAATACAATGGCGAAGTTGTAAATACTTCGTTTGTGTACTGACAACACGTAGAGAGGATAATGTGGTCTTGTTTATAAACACACATGACTTTATAATGACTCGTTTCTATTCATAGATGGATCGTGATGTGTAAATAAAAGTCGTAGATATTTCAGCATGCACGATTACGACACTTACGGTCTGTTGAAAAAGTATGGATAAATAAATTTGTAATAGGATCGATATGTGGACTTACTATGAATACGAAAAGTAAATCACGTACTAATTTATTTGTCTTATCTTCTCGTTACTGATCGAAGAATTTATCGGGGAGCTTATCTATCCTTAGAAATTTTTCGAGATATTGTTGTTCCACGCCCGAACAAAAATAAGAAGAACGTCAACAGTACGGTAACAATTACGAAAATGCACGATCACGATGGTGATCTTTTTGCTGCATGACATTTTCCTATTTTTAGAGCCTGGAAGTGACTTTTTCCCCCGCGGATATCTTATCGCGTCGCGAAGATAATGGCGGCTCAAAATAGTCGAGATAATTGAATATCTGGCAACTCCTTCGTTCGTGAAATGCGAAAAAGATCAATATTTAGTGTATTTACAGTCGTAAAAGTATAAAGTAATTGATCTATCGATGTTATAAAAACTAAAAAAGTTCCAATTGTTGTTCATGGATTGCATCATTCGTTGGTTTGAGGTTAGAAACGCTTGAATTTATTAAATTCTATCAGCAAATACGTTTAATAAATAATTCAGCGTGTACAATATCTGTACACCATTATCAAAAATAAAAAGTATGGAGTACATTTTGCTCGCGCTCCGAACGAAGTCAAAAATATTTTTATATCTCCGATCCAACGCAACCGTCGTAAGTCTCGACTATCTCGAAGACCCCAAATAAAAGATATCCTATCCATTATTTACGACCAACCGTTCCCTCCGTTTCTTCCATACTCTCCTGTCTATTAACGACTGGAATAAAATATGTTGCACGACGCTGGTCGAATAAAGTTCGTAAAATGTTTGTGGAACAAGTTTTCCGGCTCGATCGCGACGTTCGTAGAAGCGATCAATTAAAAATCGTGATTCGTTTCACGGTGGACGTTCGTAGACCTGGTCTGTCGCTGGAGGAATTCCTCTTTTCAATTTTTCCTCGTACCCGGGGCACGCGAGCCGCGGAATTGAATCGTCATCCATTGGACAATGCCAGCCGTGGCTGGTATGTCGCAAAATATGCCGCGGAGTAAATAAGAACAAGTGCAAACGACGTTCGCTCGAGTCTCAAACGAGTATTCGCGGTGACTCGACAAGATCATTGTCCTCGGTTTATTGTCGCTATCGTCGGCGCAAGACTCTGTCGTAAATTTTTTTGCGCCTTGTAAGGGCACGCAGACGGCCGAATAAACGTGAACGCGGGCACAAATCGCTCGTTTCGTTCCGCCGCGACGGAAAGAAAACAGCCAGCAACGTCCAGGAATATTCATGATTTGCGGAACCGAACGACATCCTCGGTCGTTCTCCTTCCTGCGATAAAATACGCTCTGGGAAATATGGAGCAAGTATGAAATACGCACGAGTACTCTGCACCCCATAATTAACAGTAGAATCCTAACAAATGTGGGTGTAAAAACCATCAGTTTCACGGTTTAATCACTTACGGTGTATGTCTATTTACACGTTTATTTTTAATAGAATCGCACGTATTTGTACGTAAACAGATTCCTTTTGTCATTTTGCATATAAAAGTATTCGGGTATAACGATGAAAAAGTGAATACTTCACGAGATACGGTAGAACCTCGATAATTGTACGAGAAGGGGGTTGGGAACAACGCTTATCGAGGCGACCAATCCAGTAGGGAACTGTATCCCCACTTCCTGACGCTTCCACCTCCAGCTCCGCTCGTTGCTAAGCGACCATCCCCTCCACTTGCCGACGCAGTGCAACGGTATTGGAATTAACTTCGAATACCGTTTTCGTAAAGGATGTTTACGTTTGAAAAAATGGCGTCCCCTCGACTGTGGACCCTGTTTTAAAGTTGACGAAATGTTTGATTATAGGGGCGCAGTATGTGCCCGGCGCTGGGCTTGGCGCCGCACCCCAAAACAGGAACTCCGTCTTCGAATACATTCCGACGCATCCACCGGCAAGAATCGACAGATACAGGGGTGGTCCTAATATACAGCAGAGAATGACTCAAAGGGAGGACGTCCTAAAGTTCGAGCAGGGCCGCATAAAGGCCTTGCAGGAGGAACGTCTGCATATACAGAAGAAGACGTTCACAAAATGGATCAACTCCTTTCTACTGAAGGTACAATTTTTAATATTCGCTATAAGATTCGGGGACTCCGCTGTGTGCGGAAATCATATCGTCCTATGCTTAACGCGTGTCCATCGGACGCACATAGGCGTTCACCGCACGCCGTTGTATCGATGTAAAGAAACCTTGTAAATGTCAGCTGTTTTTTACGAGTTCGGGTTATTGACGTTACTATTACTATTATGGAGTCTTTATCTTGTTTGATTTTTTTCTGAGACGATTCATACCAAGTTTAAAATCAGTTTAAAGGTAGTTTCTTTGATACAAAATAATTATAGATTGGATTACTGTCGCTTTGCAGGCGCGAATGGAGGTGGACGACTTGTTCACGGACTTGGCGGACGGCAGGATGCTCCTAAAACTGCTGGAGATCATCTCCGGCGAGCGATTGGCCAAACCTAACAATGGCCGCATGCGAGTGCACAAGATCGAAAACGTGAACAAGTCACTGGCGTTTTTACACACCAAGGTAAGAGCAATTTAATTGTTATTCCCTCTATTCTAATTAACCTGGAGCAAATTTAATTTGTTCCCCGATCGATACACGCTCGCGATCATGCAGAAAATTGCATCTTCGTTGCGGCGGAACCGGGAACATCAAATTACGGAGCGAATTTCTCGGGGAGAAGATTAGAAAACATCGTACATTTTTGTTCATTACGTCGATGGATCTAATTGTTCGCTAAAGACAACGTAGGAAATAATTCTCACGCTTTCACGATTGTTTCGACGTTGCTTCCAACTAAGAGGTTACGTAAGGGAACGCGTTACGCAAGCTAAAACTGAAATTTTCTCCGAGTAGAAATTTTCCCGCGACAGGGACATTAATAAATGACCATTAGCCGCCATTCAATTTGCTTCTGATCGATCGTTTCGTTACGCTCGCTTCTAACCGTAACAGGTTCCTGCGATTTTGTCAATTTATTGTCATATGACAATCTTAAAAGTCTCCTTTCAACAATAGTAATTGATGGAAAGTGATTATCAAATGATTTAACACACGAAATTCACGTATTGATACCATACGAATTATCCGACCGAAGAAGATAATTAGGAAGCCTGTTTCGAGTGGGACACCCTGTAGTTTTGAGACGTCCTACGTGGACGCGGAACTCGCTACGAAGCCTCGCAAGCGTAAAGTCCTCGTGAATGGCCTCTATGCCTCGTAGCTTATGACATAATACTTTTATGTACGATGCACACGCGCACTATAATACACTTACGCTGTCGTGCGCGAGGCGGACCTGAAACCAGACAGGGAATACATTACCCGTCAAAAGCATAATAACGTTCATAATTCATGTCCATCGTGCTACCATCCCACAACACTCGCGATGGCCGCCGACAGACGATTCTGCGACGAAAAATGAATCGAAAACGTGGTACAAAGTTTTCCCCTAGGAGGCTTTGTTTTCGAGAAAATTGGTTTAGCAATTTCCGTGGCGCGCGTACACCCGGCGCGCCACCCCGGCTTTGGACTCGATTTTCACGAAAACGGGGGCTCGCAGGAAAAAGTTTCGTTCTTTCTTTTCGATGTGTTTGTTCGTGCTCTAAAAGATAGCGTGGAACTTTTGATGGGTAGTGTAGAGACTTCAGCGAAGCGCAAGGCAAGTAGACAGAGCATTGACCAGTCGTCGGCGCACCAACGCCTTCTTCTCCCTTCTGCGTTCGATTTGTCGGGGGGAGATCATCGTCATCGGACTCTCCTGTTACCGGAAGCGACAGCGACGCGTGTCGTATATTCTCTCTCACGGTCTCACGTGTTCCAGATTGGGTCGCGCTCAGACAGTCAAGAACTCGTTCTTCTCCTACCATTGCTCTTGAATGGAGCTCGCGAGGAATTCCTGAATTTATCATCCCAAATGTTGCCGTTAATCTTTTGCTCTATCTTTGATATGCAGGGATTAACGCCCATAGGCGTCCACCTCTTCTAACCTCTGCAACTCTCTCAATATTAACAGCGATGCTCCAAACACAATGTACCATTGTCAGACGCAATAGTACGTGGATTCGAGCACCTGCAGGAGAAAACCGAAGGGAAGAGACGCCGGAGGACGTTTCAGTACGCGACGGAATACTTTCATGTCTCCTTGAGTACTTTCGCGATTCGTTCGTGGATCCGTAGCGATTTTCCCCCAGCTTTCTATGACGGACGCGCGCGAAAAATCGCTGGAATGCCCGTGGAATGCTCTCAGCGACTCTGGAATCACCTTCCAGAAATAACTCGGTGTCCTTTCGAGCGATCCAGGTGGGAGGCAGACCGTCATCGGAAAGACGGCGCGAACACGCGATAAGACACGTTGATCGATTCCCGTGGCGTTTAATCGCATGCCGAATTCTGACGTGCTGTTGGGCGTGGCTAACCAAAGTATCGGGGCCTTAAGTATCATCGCCCCTTAAGTTTCGAGACCGATTGGCAGAGACTTACTCTCTTGCTTACCACAACGAAGCCGTTATTTATGTTCATTGCGGTTCGATGTTGATGTTTTTGCGAACGCGCTCGAAGCCTTGCGAATTATGAAAGCAACGAGTCGCGGGTCAAGAGTTTTAGATCTTGGGAATACTAGGAAATGAGTTTGTCAAGCCTGAACAAGTGTTTTATTTGTATAAAGACATAGTTCGGATTAGTTTGGTGTAACAGTGATTCCAAGTTAGTATTCTAGGGACTTTTAGTCCTTGGTAACATTGGATAATTGGGGACTAACCGAAGCTGGGGAAGGAAGTACCCTCTTTAACTGATTTTAAGAAAGAATGTAAATTATATGTCAAGATTTTTGGGATATTTAGGTTCTGTGAGCAAAGAAGAAAGTAAAGATTCCTGGGAGAATTGGAAGGTTTAGTTTGCCAAGTTAGAGAAAGTAGGTTTATTGTATTTGTATGGTGGAAGAATACAGGATAGAAAATAATAGAGAATAGTTTGAGGTAGAATACTTGTTTGGACGTTCGGTTTTATAGCTGCAAGAAAATTTTTAGTGCCTGAGAATGTTGGACAATTAGGTTAGCCAAATATGTTTAAACAGATACTATTATTTGCTTAATTTGAGAATGTATAGAGGGTATTTCCATGCAGAGCATTTGTCTAGACTCTCAAATTCCATCTCTGTAAGGTGCAACAGCGATCCAGAGTTAGTGTTCCTAGGGATTTTAGCTTTTGGTAATATTTTACGTTGAGGAAATAGGTGTTAGTTTCTTTAAATGATTCTGAAAATGAAGTTGCTCAATGAAGATCCTCAGGATCCTCAAAGTTGAAAGCTGGTGTTGAAATGATTGGTACCATTTATTTCAGTCTTCTGGAAAAAAGATTTCTAGGGAAGTATTTGTCATCGTCGATAATTGTGACTAATCGATCAAATATTTATTCACGCATGGAAAGTTATTCGAGGAAAAGGCACGTTCCTTATGCCGTTTATTGCTACGACGTTACGTGATCCGGCATAGCTGGAGTTACGTAAAACATCTCGCTAATCATGCACAAAAAATATCAAATAGAACGTGATCTCGAGGAACATTAAATCAACCCACACGCTTCGAACCGTAATAAACAGCTGAAGTCTCTTTATACTTGATAAATGGCACTTTTTTTTTTGTCTTCGAAGTAACACACTTAACTCTTCGACTGGAATTTTGGCAACGAGAATATTTCTGTGCAGAAGCGACAGTCATACCACTTACTGTCAGTGTGTGAGTTCTCTTTTCGTAGATGTAATTATTCATCAACTGGTATGCTAATACGCTGCTATCATCGCTCTTTATATCCGTGATGAAAGGACTGGAATACTAATGGTATTTACTCATGGATTTTCGAGTAACCTTCGCGATTCGTAATTGTAATTGTATCGATGAGGATTTTTGTGCACCGTATTCGATAATTGTCAACTATTAGATCAACTCACTCCACGTTTCTATCATTTAAGAATCATCAAACATGTCATCGTTATTGTTTAAGTCTTATCTGATGTTACATCGTTTGATTAAGAACCCCTAAATTGAACAATCATCGTACAGAATGAATTTAATTTATTGTTTCCGAGAGTTGAACTCCCTGACACCTGAGTGTCAAAGTTCAGCATCAGAATGAAGATGGAGTATAGATTCTGTGGAAAGTTTCCAAGAGTCTGTGGTAATCAGAGTCGGTGCTTTGAGAGAACAACGTGGGTTATTTTAATCTCACCCTACCGGTCGAGGGTTAAAATACGGTTGGCTTTCGCCAGGGGCTGTTCCCATGCTCGAAAGAATCCGACTCTAAAGTAATTAGGAAGGTATCCGTCGAAGGTTCTGCGAACCCAGTCCCTTATAACGCAGAAAACGAGGGAACCGAATATTTTTCTGCGTGGACACACAAGAAAATTAATTAATTTCAATTCAAATAATAAAAAGAAAAAGGAAATTCGTATTCTAAAACACAATTAAATTCTTTGTTCAAAGAATTTTTATTTACGATAAAAAATATATTTAATTTTGGCGCTGTTGGTAGACCGTGTTTGAGTAATTTATGATTGATTATTACATCTTTTAAACGTCGTGAGCAGAGATCGGTATCGTTAGCGTTTCGATTCCATCGAAAGTTCGATTCCAGCGCCGCGATCGAGGACGGGACGCCGATGAAGAGGAAAGATCGAGAGATTTAGGGTTAGCGGGACGCAGGGGGGAGCATCGAAGGTCAACGAAAGGGAGAAACAAAAGAACACCGGTGAAAGGTAGAACAAAGACGCCAGAATGAAATAAAAATCACACGAGGGTAGACGAAAACCTAAAGATCGAGTAGAAGCAAAAGGAGAAGAGATACAGCCGGGGGAAAAAGAAAGCGATGAGTCTGCGCGCACAAAGGCAGAAGAAAGATGGCGCGGAGTCGATGAGAAAAGTAACCAAAGACGATCCAGGGAATTTTGTGAGAGATTGGGAAAAATTTTTATCTCGACATTGTCGAAGGTTACTTTAGAATAAAACAATAAATCCGATCGAACATAGTCTACTATCTCTGCCCCCAGCTTTCAACCCCTTTGCAGACCTAATTGCTTCTATAGAAAGTACATATTCAAGTTCCGCGTCTTTCCCAGGTCGTTTCTAAGTCGACATTTAACCTCCGAGTCTTCGCCAGTTCGTTTCCACATCCACGCTGAATTAATCATCGAACTGCTGTCAGTGCCTTTCGCCACGACCTCCATACATCGAGTTATGGCGTGTCACAGACAGTCCATCCGTTCACAGTCCGTTAAACGTGTAATGTATGGGAATGTTTTGTACGTATTAGTCTCAGTTAATGCATTGACAGACACGTGAAATTCCCTACAAAACCAAAGTTTTGTTTCCAATCTATTCGAGGTTACATAACCTAAAATTTACCGTACCATTTACTCTTGTAACATTATAGAAACCCATAAATCCTGTTCAGATTTATTTTCTGTAACACCTCGCTTTAAGAATTAATTTTTTAAACTCCTTAATAACCTTTAAGATGATTTGACACTTGATATTTTATGGCATTCCATAAAACTGAGTTGTAAATTCGAGGAGTTGGGTCGCTAGTGGCCGCCATGACAGTTAAGGCTTAAGTCTTAAGGCGTTAAGGCTTCCGTTCTATAAAATGGAGATCTGTTTTTCTTTGAGCCACGTAACCAATTTCGAGATGTACCCCAACCGAATTCTAACCTAAAAGGGCCCAGGTGACAGGGTGGTGTTCTCCCAACGTTGACTTTCCCCTCTTTCCATATAATGAAGTTGTCATCCGAAAGTGAAACAACAATCTCCGCTTGCCTGGCAAGTCCGTCGCAATCCTCATGAGATAACCTATTGCAGCGTTCGTAAAATCGAAGAAAGGGAACAGCATGTTCCGAGAGGACGACGAAAGATGAAGTCAACAGCAGATGGACCGAAAGAGAAGAGGGGGGGGGGGGGTTATTTGAAGTCGAAGAACACAATGACAAAGAGCACGAGGAAGGAGGCGAAGCCGAGATAAATCTCTGGAAGAAGGACAGAATGGAAGCAGGATCAAAGAAATAGAGAGAGGGGAAAGAAGGGTCAGCGACCGAGGCAAAACTTGCTAGACCGTGAGTCCCGCAGATGTGAAATGAAACCAGACGGCACACACGTTGCCCGTGTGCAGATCGTTTCACGTTAGACGCCGCTCTTCTGGCGATCTTGCCCCAAAGATCTCCTCCTTTAGTCCAGCGGGCCCCTTTGGTCCTACGCCTTTGCATTTGGAACGAGGAGGACAGTTTCTGGCTCTTTCCATTGCCTCGTACTTCGATGCTTCTGGGTCGTGATAGTTCCCGAGTTATGATACATCGATCGACCAGGTGATTTGACGCTTTAAGTAGGTGAAATGGTAGGGATAGGCCCGTAGGGACAGCCAGTGGCGGACATAATGAATGTCCCCTTAGCGTCCACAGTCGTTGATTTGGATCTACAGATGTGTCGGGGACGTGGAATTTTTCACGGTAAATATCAGGTTTATAAACTGGTTTTAGAAAGTGATTAATAGCAATATTTATTATGATGAGCGTTATGTACTTCTGTGAACAAATTAATCAATTAATGTCTGAAAGTATTTTAAGCATTGGTGCGCCTCGATGCATTAAATAAATCATGTCGAGGGATTTTAAAAATAATATTCAAATATTGCTCCGAAACGAAAGGTGGTTAAAGTTTATGGAGAACGTAGTTAAACGCGCTGTATGTTGTATTTCAGTGTAACATTACGAGCTGCAACAGTAACGCGCGAGAGGAACGAAAGTTTCCACGTTACAACATACCCCCGATCGACGAAAAAGCACAAAAATTTGTTTGTATATTTTCTCCCGGCGTATCCAGGCCTCGAACACTTAACGGTTTAAACAAAAAGTTTTGGTGAAAGTGTACGCCGGAACGGTGTGACTTGCGTTTCTCAGTAATTATCGTGAAAGGAACCGAAACCCGTGGAATTGGAACGACTCTGTTGCAGATTATTTATCAAGAAGAAAAATTCCATCTACTGATAACCCTTACGTTTTTATTACCAGACCGAAACGACGATAAAGTAAGAATTGTTTGAGCAAAGAAATAATTAGGGCAGGCTACGCCTTATCAGTTCGCAAATTAATGTCGCGCTGGGGCTGCGAATAATTGAGATAATGTAAGTAGTGCAAAGATCAGGGCAGAGTGTTTCGCGCGATTGATGATTTTTCAAAAATAATTTCGACGATTGCTCGTCGTTCTCTGTAACGTGCAAAAGAAAATATTTGGTTAGAACGTTGCGTTGGTAATACGAAACGTACGGAGATAACAATCACGATCTGTTAGAAAACATGGAGCAATTGTTTTTTAATAGACTCTGATTTTTATCTTAATTTATTCCGTATTATAACGAGCAACACGAAAACATTTATACATTACGAGCAGCGGTTAGAAAATGCTTCGTGTCTCCGCCGCCAGGTGGCCACCGATAAGATCTGTTTCGCGCTAGTAAGCTCCCCGGGATTTTTTTATAAGACGAAGTGCAGTGCAGCTATTCTATTCACACATGCCAGATCACGCAGTACGTGAGCTCGTGGAGTTACGGAAAGTCGACAAAGGCAAACCGATGATGACGCATTCCCTCTTTCTCGATTCTCCGAAGTTGACCGAAGTAATTTCGGACCGCCTCGTTGGGAGTCGAGAGAGGAAGGCTCACATTTGCCTTCTCGCTCTTGGACAACTGAAAATCGACCTCACGTCGACGGCATACGATTCCAAGTCTCGACTGCCCAGGTATTTTTTAATTTTCTCTTGGCCTTGCTGGCCTCTGCTGACCACCACTTATATTTCTGACAATGTATAACGATTACTACTGACTTCTGCCAACCTTCGCTGGACTCTGCTGACCGATGCTGACCTTTCCTGGTATTTCTGACAACGTATAACGATTACGACTGGATACTGCCAGACCTTCCCAACCTCTGCTGGCCTTTGCTGGCCACCGCTTATATTACTGACAACGCACAACGATTACTACTGACTTCTACCAGCCACCGCTGGCCTCTGCTGACCGATGCTGACCACTCCTGTTACTTCTGACAACGTATAACGATTACAACTTACAATTGCCTGGCTCTGCTGGTCTCTGCTTGCCTCTGCTGTCCCCTGCTGGCCCCTACTGTCCCTTGCTGACCCCTGCTGGCCCCTGCTGATCACTGCTGTCCAACGCTGACCTTTGTTGACAACTTCTGATATGATGTATATGTATTAAAGCCTTGTATAATGTAAATCTATGGCAATAAATGATATAATTTCAAAGAATTCTGTGTTCTCATCATTTTTTCCTTTCTTTTCCTCTCGAAATCATTCCCATAGTTATAAGATACGTGCCACCGCTTCCCATATCATGTCCCCCTGATATCCTGCTGATGTCCTCGTCATTTCCTAGAAATCCGAAACCGTCACTCTCGTATCTGCTGGCAAAATCGAGAATTCATTTTTCGTAAAAAAGTCCTGAAACAGCTGGAAAGCCCTGAAACATCGAAAAAGTCCTGAAACATCGAAAAAGCCCTGAAACAACGAAAAAGCCCTGAAACCGCTGGAAAGGCCTGAAACAACGAAAAAGGCCTGAAACAACGACATCCCCCGAAACAGTTGGAAAGCCCTGAAACAGCCGGAAAGTCCTGAAACAGCTGGAAAGCCCTGAAACCGCTGGAAAGACCTGAAACAACTGGGAAGTCCTGGAATTTCTTGGAAACGCCGAAAATTCTTGGAAACACTGAATTTTTAGCAAAGTTCTGAGTTTCGGGACTTCCTAGTGGGTTCAGAGAAACCAAGGAGTTTCAGGGAGTCTTATAACTAAGGGGATGATTTGGAGAGGAAAAGAAAGGTAGAAAATGATGAGAACACATAGAATTCTTTGTAATTATATCATTTATTGCCATAGATTTACATTATACAATGTTTTACATATATATCATGTCAGAAGTTGTTAACAAAGGCCAGCAGTGGCCAGCAGTGGTCAGCAGGGGTCAGCAGGGGCCAGAAGGGGTAAGCAGTAACATGTAGTAATCGTCACACGTTGTCGGAAGCATCGGTGGTGGTCAGCAGTGGTCAGCAGAGGCCAGCGGAGGCCAGCGGAGGCCAGCAGTGGCAAGGAGTGGCAAGCAGTGGCAAGTTGTAATCGTTATACGTTGTCGTAAGCATCAGGGGTGGTCAGCAGTGGTCAGCGGAGGCCAGCGGAAGTTGGCAGAAGTCAGTCGTAATTGTTATACGTCGTGAGAAATATAAGCGGAGGTCACGAGAGGCCAACAGAGGCTGGGAGAGGCTGGCAGTAAACCAATAGTAATCGTTATACGTTGTCGGAAGTATCAGGTGTGGTCAGCAGTGGTCAGCAGGGGCCAGCAGAGGCCAGCAGAGGCTGCGAGAGGGTGGCAGTAGCCAGCAGTAATGGTTACACGTTGCCAGATGTGTCAGAAGTGATATCTGAAATGATATACATATGTACGCTCATATATGGGAATAATAAAAATTAATTTATTTCTTTTCAATAATTCAAATATGATCGGGGGGTCTTAAAACGTATATTTCCGTAAGAAAAATTTCACAAAATTTTTTTCATTATAGTATCTTGCTTATGTTCGTCTATTTACATAGGTCGGAAAATAAAAAATACCTGGCCAGTCGAGACTTGGAATCGTATGCCGTCGACGTGAGGTCGAATTTCAGCTGTACAAGTGCGAGAAGGCAAATGAGCCTTCCTCTCTCGACTCTCACGAGACGGTCCGAAATTACTTCGGGCAGCTTCGGAGAATCGAGAAAGAGGGCATGCATCGGTTTGCCTTTGTCGACTCTCCGAAACTCCACGAGCTCACGTACGCGTGATCTGGCATAGTGTGAGTAGTGCACCTGGTACTAAAAATAAGTATCATAATTGAGACAGAATCGAAGCTCAGGTTTCTAGACATATTTTCTTGGAAATCATTAGCAATTATAATGTATGAAACTACCAGTCTATGTATAAATTAGCGTGGAATTTCATGTTTCTAATACGGTATTAACAGAGAGTATACATAAATATTAAAAATTTCGTGTAACAGTTGTTTTCTTTTAAGGAAACTGATGTTGCTGTTGCTATTTTTAATGTCATACATAGATATGAATCACCCTCTACGGCGTGATGCCATCCTCTGGCTACTGTGAAGGTTTTTCGATCAACCTTGTGCTCCATAGCCATGTGTATAGGCATGCTTGTTAGAAAACGGTTCGATCGTTGCATTCCGCGGATTGTTCTAAGTTGCGTGCACCGTAACGAGTACTCGAAACAAAACGATACAAATTCTTCGATTTATTAGGTAGTTAACCCATTTAGAGAGGTACGAACCGTTAGGTTCCGATGAACAACTCTTTCCCAGTGTTTTATTGTTCAACAAGAAATTCGATTCCAAACACAGTTGTTCGGTAAATTTATTTAACAAATTATTCATGAAGACAAATACCGTTTCGTTAACTTATTAAGTAACAGATTTGCAAAACTAAAAAGCTAGTTCAAAGGCCGAAGTTGAATTAATTAAGCAAATTACCCTATCACAATGGCTACTTTGTTGAACTTATTAAGCAAGTGACTCGGTCACAAAGACCTCGACCGCCGTGAAAGACGTCAATGGCCCGAATCCATTAAACGTAAACGCCTAGAAAAATTGTTTCACGTTTTCTGAAGACGAACAAGTTAACCGTTAATTATACTCTCGATATTTTCGCGTCGAGTAGCCCGTTATCGTTTCGTAACATTTGGATTTCCCGTATCTTAAACGTCGCACGCAATAAAGTTCTTTTATTGACGTTTCGTTGACGTGATATTAAGCCACACGCACACAGACGCACTTTATTTCTGAGCATTACAATTGATAAGAAAAATATTCTCGGACGTAATATATTCCATGAAATAAAACGAAATGTGTATCATTATTGACCACCTAACGCTTGTTGGATATATACAAATTCTCAATAATTTTTATTGATAGTTTAAGTTGAAATAATTAAACTGTCCTACCAACATTCTATCTATCAGATTAGATTACAAAAAGATGTTAAGTTAGGTGATAGAAGTACTATTTGGTCAGATATTAAGGAGTATCACTTTGTCAGATAACAAAAGTTCGGTTTGATTAGATATTAGAGGCTCCACTAGGCTAGATAATACAATCTCAACTAGTTCAGACCCTCTCTGTATAGTGTAGCGTTTCATCCACACATTACAGCTCCAAATTTTGGATCTTTTACCTCACAGTGTTACAAGGAGCAAAAAGCAACAAACTATCTATCGTAATAGTTCATGATCGCGCAATTTGTTCGAGCAATTGTTCCACCCCCTCCAAAAGAGGATCCCAACAGTCTGGTCTCCGGTAGCCTAATCGTAGATCTCCAAGGGACAAGGCGTCCCACTCCGGCAGGCTTAACGGTAAAGCGGATAAGGCGAGAATCCGTGGAGACGCGGCTCGCACGATTCCTTAAACGATGACGAAACGCCGGGAATCTTGGCGCGTTTCCCCCTGCGTTGCACCGGTGCACACGGTCACGATCAGGAACGTCCTTTTGGAATTGTCATTCGCGTGCCTGCGATCCACATTCCGGCAGTCCTGCCAAGAATGCGCGTTGCCGGTTGGTAAACGACGCCGTAGGAAAACCGCTACGCGGCCCGAAGTTAAAGAGACTGAAAGAGAGAGGAGGAAGGCGCACCTGCGGATGAAAATTGCCCGACGTTCGCGGGTTTCGAGTCTCCCGTGGAGACGGTGTTCATCCTTGGCCGCTTGTTTTCGCCGCGATCGCGGCAATTTGCGCCGCGCGTACGCAGGAATTGAATGGACGTGAAAGGCGCACAGGTGGTCGATCGAAAATTGGGCTGTTACATCGGGGTCAGTGGAACCGCCGTTTGCACAACCGCCAGGGAAGACGACAGTAGGATAAGAGACAATTTATGAAACGTCCAGGCACCCGGGGACCAAGGATTCTGGCTGAGCAAATCGATGCAGTTGGGTCTAACTAGTCAAGCTAATAAGGAGACTCGACCGAGGGATCGTCGAGGTAGCTGGACGTCTTACCACCTGTGCAGATAGTAGGCCCAAAGGATCAGATCCTTTCCGATACCATCTGACCCAGAGAAACACGCCATTAGAGCCGAACATCGAAACCAATAAGGAGACACGGTTGAGACCAGAGTTTTCCTTCCCCCTCTAGGAGATAGGCTGGTCGACTTACAATGTTGGATCCTTTTGCTGCAGCTGTAGCGTGACTAGTAGGGCCTGCAAACGACCACCTAGTTGCAAATTATCAGTTAGACGATGGGATCGTCCGTTTTTGCCGGGGAGCAACATCGTGGCGGCACCGGGTAGTTAAGGCTGGGATAAATGAGCGCTGGCAGGCGAGTAGAACTCGCCGATCCGGTGAATGTTGGACGTAGGAGTCGCATTCCACGCTAAATGCATTAAGAATGCTATTCTCATTCCACCGGCTTCGCGGAGTACCGTGCACCATCGACGGTGTTATGGCAACCCCGATGGTATTAATTTCCGCGAACATTTCCATTAGTACGCTGCAATTCGTGGCGAGCCACGTTGAGCTGATAGAAAGTCAGAATGAGGATGGAATATGTAGCTGTTCAGTTTGCGGAATCGAATGTTGCTAAATTCGAGTCTTCGTATTGTCTAAAGACAATTGAAACATCCGAGATGAGAAAGTCTCGATTTGCTAGATATTAGAGTTGCTAACTTAGCGTTCGAAGCGATCAGAATTGGTACAAATAATCTAGACGCAACCCCAAGCTAGGAAGACTAATCGCAGAGTTTCCAGTTAACGTGTCGCAATCGGCTCTTCCATAATTACGTTTTATTGCCGTAATTTTCTCCGGTGACCCAATATTCTCCACTGCATCCTCTTCCATCGATAAAAATAAGATACTTAATATCTGAAACGAGTGTCCTTATAAGCGGATCGAGCATATAACGGAGCACGCAACTAAGCGAAATGACTGAATGGATGATCCGATAGGTATTACGGGACGCGGTATCTTTAAGGACATCGACTTGCTTAAGTAGGATACCGGGAGCAACCTGTTTAACGAGAAAATGGTGCGGAAAGTCGTCGAAGATCCTTGGACGGATTAATTGATCGCATGCGCGCTCCAAGTGTGTCAACGTTTTATCCTATTTTATCCGTGGGTTATAATACCGATAGCAATCTCCTTAATTAATTTACGAAGCCGGTGAGCCCCCCAGTCCGGAGCGAAAGTTAATGGGTGTCGTATAAATGTTCTATTTGAAATGAAATTAGCGCAATTACAACGGAATGAAAACAAGGAACACGCTTCCTTAAAAATAAACGCGTGAAGCCTGAAGGATGCATGTCAAAGAGTCGATGGAACTGAGACCCTGGAGTAACTTATACGCAGTTCCTTGAAGGGGACTGTTACAAACTACCCTAAAGCCTCATGACCTACATCCTGTATACCTTCTATCGATTCCTGCATCCTGTCAAGAGGCCGTTCAAGCATCCGGGACTAAAGGGGATGTTTACCTATGGAACAAACAGATGTCTATCTTTACCGACGCCTTTAGCGCCTAAAATATCGTCAAAGGGCAGACTCGGGGGGCTAGAGTTTGGAGGGCAACTTATCAGATTGCGTAAGAGTCCTCTTAAACTCGAAGTGCCCCGGGGTTACCTCCAGACACAACACGCTCGAAACGTCTGTTTAGAGTATCCCTGATGTAACCAAACCCCCGGTCGCTAAAAACGCCCGTCCGAGCGTCGTTCTCATTAATTCCGTTACGAGCAAAAAGCCCGCACTTGGATGCTCGCTGAGAGGCACTCGAGTGCCGATGTACCCGTGGCCTGCAACAAGAAGCAATCGTCGAGGAGCCGGGTACCGGTTATTTAACGCCGTTGCCTTTATGCCACTTATTGGCTGGCCGTCTCGTTGCACGAGTTTTAACTGTACCCCACCCTACGGTCGATGTAACAGTACCGTACTCTCGTCTTACTATGCAGCCCGTGGCTCATTCATTATTCATACGCCGCTGATACTCGGTTTATAACGTGAACGTATGCAGTTCGGTCGTCTGAAAATTCGAAGGTTGATCCCTGCGCCGGTTTAACGGATTGTACGACGCAGGCTGGTTGGTATCGCGTGGCAATAAAGATAATCGCCGGGCTTTGCTCGCCGAATGACTTTTTAAACGACTTCTTTGGTTGGACCCTTCGATCGAGCCCCAGAATTTATCGCTCTACCAATTTACACGCCGGTGGAGGAGACGCGACGTATCGTTTGGTAGCAATGGGATAAGCAAATGACACTTGACCCTGGTGATATCGCGAGGTACCAGGACAGATCGATCATCCTAATCGCCAGGTTCATAATTGGCAAGAACTATGGTTCCCAAGCATAGACAAAGAGATTTGATCAGATCTTGTATGAGATATGAACTTGGGAATGGTGATCTTAGGGTCTTCTTAACTTGTAGCCTCCTCGGCCATTTCTATGAGTAGTTGTTTAAGGAAACACGTGTGTATTTGACTGGGGTCTTTGGGAGCATTGATTACCACCTATAAGAAAGATATGCATCGTTTGGAATTGCTCAGAAACATGATCCCCTGGTTACTTTGAGCACAGTGTACTTTGAAAGCCCATCTCGCCTAGACTTGTCTGCCAAGCATGATTGCTGTGGTTCGCGTGATAGAATCGTAACTATCCCTGCGCCATTCAGCCGCCCCTCTATCGCTCCACTTCCCGATAAATGTTTACGACGGTTGCTCTTCAAGTTTTAATGATACATTATCCAGTAAAAATGATGAATGGAACGATCGTACCGCTAACGCCTGCCTCGAGGCCCATTATGCAGATCGAAGATCTGTTATTATCGAGTGATCACCTCCGATGTGCTCCTGTAGATCGCCGCTGTTATGCATACAACGCGTATCGTGGCTACAAATTACGAAAAAAAACACATTTGCCGTCGCATAATATGCATGGCACGACCGTTTGTTTACTTTCCAGGGACTAATTATGGGGTAGCGCCAAGAATCATTGATTCTAACTCGTTGTTTTCTACAACGCTCGATGTGGTCGTTGATCTCTAACAGCAAAAGCGTATTTGTCTTGACAAATTTCACGAAAAACGAAAATATTTATTTGGGGTATTTAAATTTCCCCGCCAATTATCTGTCGATAATAAACTATTCGCTGCAGGTAAATTACCGACTGTGAGAAAAAGGAATTTCTCGATTGAACAGCGTCGATGCAATATGCAATTCGGTACAGACTTTCTACGCATAGTTTCTAGAGAAATTTACGTGTACCGAATGATTTCCCATCGTAGTTTCATAGACCTTACACCTTATGAACTTTCGTGGCCCGATCTGACTGCCATACCGACCTGAAAATTCGTAGTTGATTTTAACGTCCTCTTCTCATGAATGGCGGTCAGTTGAGAAACTATTCACTGAATTAGCGTTGATGGGCAGGCAGTTGTAACGTGTGTGTAAATACATGCTAGATGACTATGGGGAAGGGATTGAAATTCATTTCGAAATCTGTTGGTAATGTTGCGAGTGACACGAAAATGGTAATGGGGTTTCGAGACCCCATAAAAGTGGGCCGAAAAAATACATTAGGTGAAAGATCTATTCTTATACCTCGTCTGGGACAATACTTTAGACTCTTCGATGAATCAATGAGAATCAAAACTATGCATCGAACAAACCAAACAAGTAGTGAAATATGGAAGGAGACCAAAGAAGTAAAAGCAAGATGAAACCCCACACTCAAGCCCAACAGACGCTCGAAAGTCGAAAAAGAAATTAGAAAGGGGAGATCCGGAACTCGCTCACTAATGGTCACTAATGGTCAGCACTGGTCACCAAAGTTAGCCTCAGGCAGAAGAGTTAAAGGGGTGGGGAAGACCGTCCATGGCGAGTTCACCAATCAATTAACAGTTAACCGTGCCTTCGACCGAAAAATGAATATTCCACGCAAAATGGTATTAAAAACAATTATTTATACAACCCACCCTATCGAGCATTATTTTAACTATTGCCTGATGTTAATTAATAATTATTGCAAACAGTAGGAATGAAAATATGGCCAAATTCGAGGAGGCTGAAGGATTCTTTGAATTTCTAACGAGAACCAAGATCTAAAGGCCCAGAAAAATGGGCCGAAAAAATACATTGGGGTATACTACTCGTGTACCTCGTATGTGGTATTTGTTCCCCACCAACAATTTTGCGAACTGCGTCGTCACATGTGGGCCAATTTGTCCTTCATGGTGCGTTCGTATTTACCTACTGTCGATTATGTTTCTTTTACATTCCGCGTGATGTCAAGCGCCCTGGAAAGAACAATAATTTTCATTTCGCGGCGGCCTTGATAGACCGGCACAAGTGATCGGACGACATTCCAGAAGTAGCGAGAACGTCGCGCTTCAGGCACGCACTACGATTAACTATAATGTAGTTGATACCGTGAACACGTTTCTTGGCCCCCGAGCGTTTCTTCGGACCCTAATCGTTCATGAAATTCGATGAAATGCGTAGAAATTAATCATGGCGCAACTGTCTCCTGGAAGTGCTAATGCATCACCTAATGACACATCAAATAAACTTACTGTCACAAGTTATATTATACTGGATTATGATAATAAAGCCAGTAGAAGATAGCACCTTACAGAATTCATTTACTTCCTCTGTATGATAGCACTGTTTCAATGAACTATAATTAGGTATGCCCAATGACATAACAGTGTATGTACTTTTTAATTTTACACAACAGTGCCATCATAAAACCATCCTATGAATATTATAATAAAAATAGACTAATTAGAGTAGATAGTCTAATGTAATACACCTGTTCGCTCGTTATTGAGGAGTGCTGTATAATCAGGTGTGACTAATGGCCTAACAGCGCATCCATTTATTAATGTTTATGACACTACTATCTCCCCCCTTCGTAATTTCTTACCACATTACAATTACTCCACACCGGTGGTCTAACCCGGTTCATCTATGGTCAATTTACATACACAGTATTATTTTAATATACCACAATCATTCTATATGATCAGAATGGAAATTATAATGCATTAACTTTCAAATAAAAGAACACGTAATTTCACTATAACCTCTTACATTAAATTATTTGTAATATGTAAATGAAATATACACAAGCTTGCTTAGTTTCCTTGTTGTTTGAGAAACTGGGGGTCCCCGACTCATGGACATCCTGAGGCCCCTAAATGTAGTGCCGGATTCTTACCAATTACAACCCCATGGTGACCACCCTCTGATCATGTGAAGGGGGACTGAGAACCCTTATGAGGCATCACAGCCCCCCCCCCAAGGAATGAGGTGTTCCACAGTGCATTCAACTGTTACACGAATATTTTTCCCTGTTTCTATTGTAATAAGCACAGACATGACCTGACACAATACATCTGATTTCTCACTTCCAATAACCGCATTATCATATTCCGAAGGCCGTCTTGCACTTCTTACTTTTCACATGACGCAACCAGGCGATGCATGTTTCTATTTTATCATAGAGAGATACTCATCCACGTTCCCTCATACACAGCCGCCTATTAAACTCCACTGTTTACGCAACGATACCCATAGCCAACGTGCATTCCGCTCTTTTACTTGTTCCCCCCGTGGCCGTGCACACACGTGCACGCTGGAATGCGAATATCATTGTACCAGAAGTCCACCAATCCCTTCTCGTAAATTCTGCGAGCGTATTATGCGGTTGCATTCACCTGATACAACTGTGCTGGGAGATCCTACATCGGAGCGGATAGGCAATATCAACGTAGCCTAGAAGGAGGCACCTGGCAGATCAATGAATATTTCATTGGAAATTACTGTTTATGCGGGGAAAGTCAGCCGACCCATTGCTTAAATCCTCATTATGATACTTGCATAAACATTTCCAAATGGCATCCACGGCGCATGACCTTTTTAAAGCTGTCCATTAATCAGCTAATTCTGAATTCCGTAAATAGTTGTATCCGGCTCGTTACATTACTCCTTTACGGGATCGCAATAGCACAGATCCTAATCTTGACCGCTTTCTTGCCATCTGCAGGTCCGGCTGGAGAGCATAGGTGCTGAGGACATAGTCGATGGAAATCCAAGGTTGATACTGGGATTGATCTGGACGATCATCCTCAGATTTCAGATTCAGGAAATCGAGATTGACGTGGACGAGGAGAATGACAGCAGCGAAAAGAAGTCCGCCAAAGACGCCCTGTTGCTCTGGTGCCAGAGGAAAACCAATGGCTATCCAGGAGTTAATATTCAGGATTTCACTGGTAAATGAAACTTCTGTGTCAGGAATAAAAAGCCTGTTTCGAACAATATAGAAGCGTATAACATGCATGTGTTGTTTGTTCCAGGATCCTGGAGAAGCGGTCTGGGTTTCAACGCCCTCATACACGCTCATAGGCCAGACCTGGTCGAGTGGACGGACTTGCAACAGAATAAACATATCGACAACCTCAACTATGCCTTTGACGTGGCCAATTCCGAACTTGGGATTCCACGATTATTGGACGCGGAAGACGTTGATACAGCACGTCCTGACGAGAAATCTATCATCACCTATGTCGCCTCTTACTATCACACCTTCGCCAGAATGAAGAACGAAATCAAGAGTGGCAAAAGAATCGCAAATGTATGTAAATTATACGTAATTTTAATCTTTATCCCATACTCGATAAATCAGGTAAAAACTAAGTTTCAGTCTACCCGATTATGTGTCAAATATTCCCTGTTTGTTTTTAATATTTACCGAAGTTTGTCGAAAGCCTTTAAGTTGCTCGATGTCTGTAGATTGTGGGACAAATGATGGACGCCGATAAGATGAAGATCCACTATGAGAAGCTCACGACAGACTTGTTGGAATGGATCAAGATGAAGATAGGAGTTCTGGAGAACCGAAACTTTCCCAACTCCCTAGAAGGCATACAACGTGAATTGCTAACTTTTAAGCAATACAGAACAGTGGAGAAGCCACCCAAGTATAAAGAGCGATCCGAAATAGAAGCTTTGTACTTTCACATAAACACCCAATTGAAATCGTTGAACCAGCCAGCGTTTACGCCTCAGGAGGGTCAATTGGTGCACGACATCGAGAGGAATTGGGTGGAGCTAGAACGGGCAGAGCATAGGCGAGAGGTAGCCCTGAGAACCGAGCTTCTTCGTCAAGAGAGGCTCGAGCAATTGAACTACAAGTTCGAAAGGAAGAGTATACTCAGGGAGGGCTACTTGAAGGAGATGATTCAAGTGTTGACGGATCCAAGATACGGTAGCAACTTGGCGCAGGTGGACGCCACGGTGAAGAAGCACGAAGCCATCAGCGCTGACATCTTGGCCAGAGAGGAACGGTTTCATGATTTGACAAACATGTCGGAGGAGCTTGTGAGAGAGAACTATCACGGCTTGGAGAGGGTTCAGGTCAGGGAACAGGAAGTACTGCAAAGGTGGAAGGAGCTTCTGGCCCTCTTGGACCATCACAAGTCCAACCTGGTTGCCCTGAGTTCCCTCACGAGCCTGATGCGAGAGATCGACACGACTTTAGCCTCTATTCAAGAACTCCAGCTGTACTTCCAGAGCACAGACGTTGGGCCACATTTGCTGGGAGTCGAGGATCTGTTGCAGAAGCACAGCTTGCAGGAGCTACAGGTGACCGCCTTGGGAGAGACTCAAAGGAGATTGGGCAGGCAAGCTGCTCAGCATTTGGCGCAACCTCAGAGCAAAGAGGTGCCTCTGCTTCAACAGAAACTGGACATGCTGAACCGTGCCTCTGACAAGCTGGTGGAGTACAGCAAGGAGCGCAAAGCTCGCCTCGAGGACGCTAGGAACTTCTACCACTTCCTCCAAGACCACGAGGACGAAGAGTCCTGGCTGATCGAGAAACAGCGAATTTGCAAGGCCGGGATCTCTGCTAAGGATCTGCGCGCTGTGATCTCGCTGCAACAGAAACACAAGGCTCTGCAGGATGAGATGAAAGTACGGAGGCCCAAGTCCGAACAGCTTTGCGACGCTGGCCGTAAACTGATCGCGGATAGCCACCCGTCGTCCCTGGAAATTCAGAACCGCATCGATTCGTTGCAAGAGCACTGGAAGGTCCTGGAGGAGTTGGCTGCGCTGAGGAAGAAGCAGCTGGACGACGCCGCCGAAGCCTTCCAATTTTACGCGGACGCGAACGAAGCTGACTCTTGGATGAACGAGAAGATGGCTCTTGTAGCTTCTGAGGATTACGGCGTGGACGAACCGAGCGCCCAGGCGCTTCTGCAGCGACACAAGGACCTGGAGGGAGAGCTGAATGCTTACAAGGGCGACGTGCAGTCTCTAAACATGCAGGCTGAGAAGCTTATTAAATCTGGAATCTCCACCCTTGAGCTGTCTGCTGATTCGGAACCAGTCGCTGAGCTGGAACAGGAAGAATGGAGTAAGTTATATTTTACAACCTGTAAACTTAGAGTAACACTCGTATAAACCCTTCTACTTCGTTTTTAGGCAAAGAAATAAGGTTGGTCCCTCAAGACGAGTGGGTCGACGAAATCGTGGAACGAATGGAAACTAGAACGGTCCTTGAGGACAGACTGGTGCCCCAGGTGAAGAGTCTGTATCCGTTCAGTGGTCAGGGTATGCAGATGGTGAAGAATGAAGTTATGTTTCTGCTGAACAAAACCAACCCGGATTGGTGGAGCGTCAGGAAGGCCGACGGTACAGATGGTTTCGTGCCAGCCAAATACGTATGCGAGTTCGAGCCCAAGGTGATACAGGTTCAGGTGAAGAGGCCGGAGAAAGTTCGAGTGACGCAGAGAGTGAAGAAGACGAAAATGGTGAAGCAAATGGTTCCGGTTAGGAGGGTCAAGTCCATAAAGTCTACCGTGAAACCGATCAAGCGGAAGACCGCTACCAGCGACGGCGACAGCGTCGAGAAACGACAGAAGAAGATCAACGACACTTATGGCGAGCTCCAGGAGTTGGCAGTTAAGCGGCACGCGTTGCTGGAGGACGCCATACGGCTGTACGGCTTTTACCGCGAGTGCGACGACTTCGAGAAGTGGATCAAGGACAAGGAGAAGATGCTGAGAGTCGACGATCCTCGCGACAACGTTGAAACCGCGAAGAGGAAGTACGAGAAATTCCTCACCGACCTGTCCGCGTCGGGGAAACGCGTCGAGGCCATAGACGCGGCCGTCGACGAGTTCGTCAGACAGGGACACAGTCAGTTGGACAAGGTGAAAGCCAGACAGAGGCACATCCATCAACTCTGGGACCATTTGAACTGGCTGAAGGCGCAGAAGGAGAAGAGCCTGGAGGGGGCCTCGAGCGTGGAGTTGTTCAACAGGACTTGCGACGAGGCTCACGATTGGATGCTGGAGAAGATTACCCAGCTGGACACCGCGGAACTGGGGCCTGACCTTAAAACGGTGCAGGCTTTACAGAGACGACACCAGCACTTGGAGAGGGAGTTGGCACCCGTCGAAGAAAAAGTACGATCGTAATTTTTAACAAAATTCTATTATGGGAAGGTAAATCAGAGATCAAACTACATTTCTCGTTCCAGGTGAGGAAAGTGAACTTGTTAGCCAACAGCGTAAAGAGTTCTTATCCCCATGAACTGAACAACGTAAACGCCAGGCAAAACGAGATCAAGGAGCTCTGGAACCAGGTTCAAACCAAAGCCAAGGAACGGAGGTCCAGGTTAGAAGACGCAGTTGGCCAGCAGATTTTCATGAACAGCTCCAAGAACTTGATCAATTGGGCTGCGGACGTGCAGGACACTATGAAGGTGGAGGAGCCCGTCAGAGACGTTGCTACCGCCGAGCAGCTTAGAAAGCAGCACATGGAGTTAGGAGAAGAAGTAAGAACGCGGGAAGACGAGTAAGCATTAGAATCTTTTACATTCTTTGTGACCAGAGCTACTTGCCATTTGCATTTCCAAGCACATCTTCTGTTCTTTCAGGTTCAGAGAAGTCGAAGAACTTGGGAACCAACTGCTTCATCGTAATCCAGCTTTGGTCGATGTCAGCGAACGCTTAGATAAATTGCACGGTCTGTATCAATCCGTGACATCCAATTGGATGGCGAAGGAAGCCTGGCTCCAGCAGTGTCTGGAACTACAACAATTCAATCGGGAGGCTGATCAAATCGAGGCTACCACCAGCTCTCACGAGGCATTTTTAGAGTTCACCGACTTGGGGGAATCCTTGGACGATGTGGAGGCTTTGCTTAAACAGCACGAGAAGTTCGAGAATACTCTACACGCGCAGGACGACCGATTGAAAGCCTTCAGCGACACCGCGAACAAGCTGATCGCTCAGAACCACTATGACAAAGATTAGTAAGTCCTTTCATATTGATTGCTTAGGTCTGATCTACGGCTAACCCGATCTAAATGTTGTGTGCAGTATCAACGAGAGGAGAAATCAAGTGTTGGCGCGACGAATGGGAGTCAAAGAGGCTGCCCAACGTCGTCGAGCGGCTCTAAACGCCTCGGAGCATTATCAGCAATTCTCGGCGGAGGTAGACGATCTGCGTGACTGGTTAGGCGATAAAATGAAGACCGCGTCCGACGAAAGCTACCGTGACCTGAACAATCTCGAACGGAAGCTTCAGAAGCACGAAGCTTTCGAGAGGGAGCTCAGAGCCAACGAGGGGCAACTGAGAGCGGTCAATAAAGCTGGGAAGGCTCTGATATCTGAGGAGAATTACAGGTCGGATGACGTAGGCGAAACGTTGAAAGAGCTGAACGATCAGTGGGAAACATTGGTAGCGTTGTCTCTGGAAAAGGGACGCAGACTGAGGCAGGCTGCCTGCCAACATGGCTACAATCGTACCATGGAAGATGCTAGGTTGAAGTTGGAGGAAATTGAGAATTGCTTGCAGAGCAAGCAAGTAGGAGTAGACCTCAGGAGTTGCAAGGAGTTGCTGAAGAAACATCAAACGCTCGAGAGCGATATGTGTCAGTGGGAACAGAAGGTGGATGATCTTGTGGCCATCGGTGAAGAGATGGCTCACGAGGGGCACTTCGATGCTGCGAACATACTGAAAACTAGCCAGGCGACTCAAAGGAAGTACGTGTTGCTTGGACACTTTGTTAATATTATGTAATTCGTCTGTTAATTCCATTGGGTTATAGGTTCCGTAGTTTGAAGGAGCCAGCCAAGAGAAGACGAGAGGCGTTGGAAGAAAGTTTACGCTTCCATAAGTTTGGTTTCGAATTGGATGCGGAGCTGCAGTGGATAAAAGATCATCTTCCCCAAGCATCTTCAACGACCCTTGGACAGAATCTGCATCAAGCTCAGACCTTGCATAAAAAGCACAAAAAGCTCGAGGCAGAGATTGCTGGACATCAACTCATGATCGACAAAACCTCAGCTTCCGGACAGGCTCTGATCGATCAAGCACACCCGGAGAAGAAAAAGGTAATAATATTTACTATAAAACTATGTTGTATATATGTTTCCAGAGGAAAAGAGAATATACATGCCCTCCTTGTTCATCCTATATTGTTATACAGAGAGTTTGAAATAAAAATTTATGATTTTTGCACAGTTTGGACTGTTACAAGAATATTGGGTCTACAGAGGTAAGGTTGGCACAAATGCATGAATGGTGTTGTTTCATTTAAAGAAAATAACATTGTAATTATTCTCGAGTATTTTTCAACAAAGGTCTTGATACGAATTTTTTTTATATTAATATTTCAAAACAACAGAACAGCTTCAGTGTTGCAAGATGCTTCCAGACAGATTTTTCGTACGTTCAGCTGCGAACAAGAATCGTGAAAATTTTTAACGCATGCATGTGCTTGTCTTACGTGATTTATCTCAGAAACATTAATGTGTTTTTCTTTTATTAACGGTAGAAATTTGTTTTATTTAATTCGTTCACATATAAGAAAACTATTAGTGAAATTTTACTTCGTAAGACTAATATGTCCTTTATTTCTATTTAAGTTTGCATATAATGTTTCTGCTCTGCTTAATGCAATCAAATTATGAAGTTCGATTTTTGCATAGATACGAGAACTATGCGACGAGCTCGACGACGCGTGGAGAGATTTGCAAGAGAAAGCAGGGGAACGAAGCAAAGCGTTGGATCTATCGTTGAAAGCACAAGAGTTTTTCTTCGAGGCAGGTGAAGTTGAAAGTTGGCTGAACGAAAAGAACGACGTTCTCAGCTCCACTGATTATGGCAGAGATCGCGATGCCGCTACAAAACTGTTAACAAAGCACAAGGTACGTTCACCTTCATTTTTTCTAACAGAATTAATGGAACAGATTCACGAAACAATTTAACGTTCCAGGCTGTCGAATTAGAACTAGATACGTACAACGGTATCGTAACGGAAATGGGGCATACAGCCACTAGCATGATCAATGCAAAGCATCCCGACAGCAAAGCGATAGCAAACAAGCAACAAGCAATCGCCCAACAAATGCGGGCATTGCAAAGGCTGGCCACAGTAAGGCAGCAACGTTTAATGGAGAGTATGTATCGCCACGAATACTTCTTAGAAAGTAGAGAGTTAGAGCAATGGATCAAGGAGCAGGAACAAGCGGCCGGATCCGAAGACTATGGCCAAGACTACGAACACTTGCTAATACTGCAAGCTAAGTTTAATGACTTTAAGCATAGAATAGAGGCTGGTTCGGAGCGGTTCAATCAGTGCGAAGAGCTGGCTAGGAAATTGATCGCCAACGAGAGCCCTTACATTCAGGACATCGAGAAACGCCAAGAACAATTGGGGTAAGATTTTCATATCATAGATATTTCAGTCGAGCACATAATATTGAATCGAAAACTCTGGAGACTCCTAAAACTTCGACTCTACTAAATGCATGTTCAACTCTTTGAACTTATTTCTAAATTCCACTGTGGTATTGGCACTTCCTATTTGGTAGTAAATTGTTAGATTTTAATATAATTGTATATTATGGAAAAATGGTAAACGGGTAATAGAAGTATACGAAGTATAGACAATGCAATAATGATCAAGTATTTTGGTGTTGGGTTGCTAACAGTCTTTTTGTACATATATTTAACGCAGACAAGATGATGATGACCCTGTAAGGCAAGTGCAGAAGCAACGTGTTGCGATGGAGTGAGTACACATTGGAGAATTTTTAATATGCTTAACTTGTGTATATTATATGTGTGATGATATCTTCTAGAAAGAAATGCGTTAATGAATAGAAACCAATATTACTAAACTTTTCATTAGGGAATCTTGGCAGCACCTCCTTGGTCTTATTCGAAATCGAGAGCAGAGACTGCAAGCAGCGGGAGAAATTCACAGGTTCCATCGCGATGTCGCCGAAGCTTTATCGCGTATACAAGAAAAGGAAGCAGCCCTGCCGGAGGATCTAGGACGCGATCTGAATTCCGTCTTGGCACTGATCAGACGCCACGAAGGCTTCGAAAATGATCTGGTGGCTTTGGAGGCACAGCTGCAAGTTTTGGTCGAAGACGCGTCGCGATTGCAAGTGCACTATCCGGGCAACAATGCTGTACATATCGATCAACAACAACAAATTGTCGTTGCTCATTGGGAAGAACTGAAGGAGAGGTCTGCTCATAGAAGAGATCAGTTGCAAGCAAGTTGCGACTTGCAGCGATTTTTAACTCAGGTATTGACTCATTGAACTCAATTTAAGCAAATCCAGAAATGTAATTTGTTAAATGTGTTTCCAGGTTAGAGATTTAATGAATTGGGCAGCCGGGCTTCGTGCCACGATGTCAACGGAGGACAAAGTGAGAGACGCGGCGAGTGCACAGCTCTTGAAGGCTGAGCACGAAGCGCTGAAAGGGGAGATCGAGGCCAGAGAGGCCAGTTTCAGTTCTGTTCTTGATTTAGGCGAAGCCATGGTTCAAACTGGCCACTATGCAGCCGTGGTAAGTTTTTCAAATACATGGCTCGTCTTTCTACCTACTTCCTAGATGCAAGAAACCATTTTATATCGTCCACAGGAAGTGGAGGAGAAATGCAGTCAGCTGCTCGACGAGAGGCAGAAGCTTCATTCTGCCTGGCAACAGAAGAAGATTCATCTGGACCAGCTCATAGACCTACACTTCTTCCTACGAGACGCCAAGCAACTGGACAACTTGTCGACCACCCAGGAGGCTGCTTTGAGCGGCGACAATTTTGGGGACTCCGTGGAGGAGGTGGACGCACAGGTCAAGAAACACAACGAATTTGAGAAGCTCTTAGTGACGCAGGAAGAGAAGTTATCGGCCCTGCAGGAGCACGGTAACAAACTGCTGGCGCAGAATCACTTCGATTCGCCAACCATAGCGAGACGGTTGAGCGAGGTGGTGCAAAGGCGAGCGAGGATCCGAAATCTCTGCGAATCGCGACGAAACAGGCTGGAGGCGGGCTTGTTGCACGCGCAGTTTGTCAGAGACGTAGCGGAGGCAGAGTCTTGGATCGGCGAGAAGCAAAAGAAGCTAGAGGCAGAGGCGTCGAAGGGCGAGGTGTCCAGTTTGGAGGACAAGATCAAGAAGTTGCAGAAACACCAGGCGTTCCAAGCAGAGCTGGCGGCGAATCAGAGCAGAATCGAGGAGATCAAGGCCAAAGGAGAGACGCTGCTCGCGCAAAAGCACCCGGCAAGTACAGAGATTCGACAGCAATTGGACAACCTGCACGCGTCCTGGAGGAAGTTGCTGCTGGAGTCTGGTAACCGTGGCAGAGGCTTGGAAGAGGCGCAGGATATTCTCGAATTCAATAACCAGGTGGAGAAGATCGAGGCGTGGATACGTGATAAGGAGATGATGGTCCAAGCTGGCGACACTGGTAAGGATTACGAGCACTGCTTGAGCCTCCAAAGGAAGCTCGACGACGTGGACAGCGACATGAGGGTGGACGACTCGAGGATAAAGACGATCAACGCTTTGGCGGATAAGCTCATCAAACAGGGCAGGGATAACGAGTCCAAGGCCATCCAGCAGCGACGCGACAATTTTAACAGCAAGTGGAAGGGCCTGCAAGGAGCGTTAAGTGCGTACAGGGAAACGTTAGCAGGAGCGCTGGAGATCCATCTGTTCAACAGGGACATCGATGACACGAGTCAAAGAGTCATCGAGAAATCTGTAGCCATGAACACGTCGGACGTGGGCAAGGATCTGCCTGCTGTCGAACACTTGCAGAGAAAGCAGGAGGCGATGGAACGCGATATGACTGCCATCGAAGGAAAGTTGAAAGATCACAAGGCGGACGCTAGAGGCCTGTCGCAAAAGTACCCGGACAAAGCACCCCAAATCAATGGCATTCTGTCGGAATTGCAGTCCAACTGGGACGATCTACAGCGTCTCACTCAGTATCGCCGCGAGGCGTTGAATCAGGCCTACACTCTGCACAAATTCCAAGCCGAGCTACACGAACTGGAGCTCTGGGTGGTGGATACGATCAAACGGATGGACGAGTCCGAACCACCGACGACGATATCCGAGGCTGAATCTCTGTTGGAGCTCCATCAAGAGCGGAAGGCAGAGATAGATGGCAGGCAAGACACGTTCAAGGCCTTGAAGGAGCATGGACAGAAGCTTCTCGCCATCAACGAAGACGTGAAGGACAACCTGGAGTATTTGGAAGAGTTCAGGCAGGGGCTGGTTAATGCTTGGGAGAGTAGAAGGCAAAAGCTGACGCAGGCTCATCAATTGCAGTTGTTTAAAGAACAAGTAAGTGTTGAAACGGCAACTCTTAATACAAGTTTAATAAAAGTCACTGGTAACACTCTTGAGCTAATGATTTCTGCGTTATTTGTTTTAGGCTGATCAAGCTGATGGCTGGCTAGCAACGAAAGAAGCGTTCCTCAACAACGACGATCTGGGTGAGTCCTTGTCGGGCGTTGAAGCGTTGTTGCGCAAGCACGAGGAGTTTGAAAAGATGCTGGTATCGCAATTGGGACGTGTCGAGGAATTAGAGAAGTTCGCGAACGATATCTTGTCTGAAGAGCACGCTGATGCAAGTATTATAAAACAGAGACTAGTGTCCGTCTGTGCTCGAAGGGATAAGCTGCAGAACAGCGCAAGAGCAAGGAGGAAAAAACTGTTGGAGAGTCATCATTTGCATCAGTTCCTTAGGAACATATACGAAGTTGAGGGCTGGTTGCATCAAAAGCAACAGGTGGCTAGCGACGAGAATTACAGGGACTCGTCGAATTTGCAAAGCAAGATACAGAAGCACACTGCTTTTGAGAGTGAGCTGATGGCCAATAAAGGACGAGTGGCGGCAGTGGTCAACGAAGGTAAACCCTAACTTACATTCTGCAAGTTCTATACAAACTAGAAAAGAAATATTGATTTTTAATTGTATTTTTCATCAGGTGAAGCACTAATCGAAGAGAATCATTACGCTTCGGACAGCATACAAGAGCGTTTAGAAGAATTGGAAGCGGAATGGCGTCTCCTGCAAGAGACCAGCGAGCTGAAGAAGAACAGATTAAACGACGCCTATCAAGCTTTACTGTTCGGCCGTACTTTGGACGAGTTCGAGACGTGGATGGACGAGGTGGAGACTCAGTTGCAATCGGAGGACCACGGGAAAGATCTGTCCAGCGTAGCGAACCTGTTGAAGAGACACACCAATTTAGAAAACGACGTTCTAGGGCACAACGAGGCCTGCGAATCGATCAAGGACACAGCGACCAGTTTCCAGAAGTCGAAACACTTTATGTGCGACGAGATACAAGACAGGGCGCTGGTCACCATAAACAGGTATCACAGCTTGCAAGAACCGATGCAGATAAGAAGGGACAACTTGGAAGACGCGAAGTTGTTGCATCAGTTCGCGAGGGACGTTGAGGACGAGCTACATTGGCTGTCAGAGAAGGAGCCTTTGGCTGCTAGCAACGACTTAGGCAGTTCGTTGACCACTGTGCAGCGATTGCAGAAGAAACACCATGCTTTGGAGGCGGAGTTGATATCCAGAGAGCCCGTAGTGTCGTCCCTGGTCAGCAGGGCCACGATCATGGTGAGAAGCGGTCACTTCGCGTCGGAGAAGATCGAAAAATTGTCACAGGAACTGCAAGAGAAGCTTTCGCACCTTAGGGATTTAGCCAGCGTGAGAAAGCTGCGCTTGCTTGACGCCGTCGAGTCGCAAATGGTAATTAATAAATTGGTACAAGTTCACTTGGTCTATGAAATGGTGTTTTGCAAATTGTTATTTTCAGTTCTACGCCGAGGCTGCCGAGGCTGAACAATGGATAAAAGAGAAACACCCACAATCGACGTCTATTGATTATGGAAAGGACGAAGATTCTGTTCAGTCCTTGCTGAAGAAGTTGGAAGAGATCGAACGAGACTTACTAGGTTTCGAGAACACCATTTTGAACCTCAGAAAGCTGTCGCACGGATTGACGGAAAGGCACCATTTCGATAGCAAGAACATCTCGCAGAAACAGACAGAGATCGAGCAGAAGTTCAAAGAATTGCAGAAACTGAAGGACTATCGATTACAGCGACTGAGGGAGAGCGAGAAGTTCTTCAAGTTCATCAGGCAAGCGGATGAGGTGATCGAGTGGATCGGAGACCAAACGACGGTAAGTCCCAGGAATATAATCGGTCTTCGCCAATTGATCGTGATGGTAGATCGATATCGACGGATGGGAATAAATTTGTTCCAGGTCGCAGCTTCTGAGGACTACGGTCGTGACGTGGAACACGTCGAGCTTCTAATCCAGATATTCGACAACTTTCTAGCAGGTTTGACGACCAGCGAGGGCCGTGTATCGGCAGTCCTCGACGCAGGACAGAAGCTGATGGAGGAGAACAACCCAGAAAAGAACAAAATACTGATGAAGATCGAAGAAACGAAGCAACAGTGGGAGGATCTGAAGGAATTGGCGCACGCGCGTCAGGACGCGTTAGCGGGTGCAAAGCAGGTGCACATGTTTGACAGGACAGCCGATGAAACTATCTCGTGGATTCAGGAGAAAGAAACTGCCCTCAGTTCTGATGGTTACGGTCACGATTTGGAAACGATTCAGGCTCTAGTGAGGAAGCACCAAGGATTTGAGACCGATCTGGGTGCCGTGAAAGAGCAGGTATTCCAACAGAAAATATGATATAACTTATTGTAAGTGACTTTCTGTTTCCAAAACGAGTTTGATGATTGTATTGTTAGGTCGAGTTGCTGATGGATGAAGCCTCCAGGTTGATCGAATTGTTCCCGGACGCCCGTATACACATAGACGTGAAGCACCAAGAGGCTGAAGCAGCCTGGACCGAGCTACTGGAGAAAGCAGCCCAAAGGCGAAGCAAGCTGTCGCAAGCAGAGCAGTTGCAATCGTACTTGGGCGAGTACAGGGACTTGATGTCCTGGATAAACGAAATGGTGGCCAAGGTAACTGCCCCGGAACTGGCTCGCGACGTGCCCGGCGCCGAGGCACTGATATCCAGGCACAGCGAGTACAAAGCGGAGATCGAGACGCGCAACGAGGCCTTCGACAAGTTCTACAAGATCGGCCAGGAACTGATAGAGCAGGGACACTTCCTGGCGAAAGAAATCGAGGACAAGATATCCGTGTTGCGGTACCGTCAGCAGTTCCTCAAAGACACTTGGGAGCAAAGGAGGCACATATACGAGCAGAATCTGGACACGCAGTTGTTCAAGCGAGAGGCCGAAACGCTGGAGAACTGGATCGTGAGCAGGGAGCCTATGCTGCACGATGGGAAGTTTGGCGAGACTATACCGCAGGTCGAGGAGCTGATAAGAAAGCACGAAGACTTTGAGAAGACCATCGAGGCTCAGGAGGAACGATTCAGCGCGCTGAAGCGTATAACCATGTTGGAGCAGGCGTTCCAGAAACAACAACAGGCGGAGATGGCGGCGAGGCAAGCGGAGAAAGAGAGAATAGAGCGCGCCCGTCTCGAGGAACGGAAACGCAAAGAGGTGCAAAGGATAACGGAAGAGAGGAAACGCGAGGAGGAACGAAGACGACTGTTGGACAGCCCTCATCGTAGCGTCCACGACGACGTAAACGGCACGACCGAAGAACACGAGTCCATCAACAAGTTGTCGCCTCTGAAGACTTCGAACATGTCCGACAGCTTGGAGTCGCCGTCGATCCAGAAACCACACGGCATGTCTCACGTGTTCGGCGAGAAATTGAGAAGAACGACGCCGGACATCAAGAGAGCCGAAAGCATGAAAGTGGACACGAAGAAACCGAAGAGGACGCCGAGCTTCACGACCAGGAGGAGGACCCAGAGCTTCCGGAAGCTCCAGCGTATGGAGAACATGGATGCCCTGCCCCCGGTGGAGATCCAAGGCTTCCTCGAGAGGAAACACGAGCTGCAAAGCGCTGGAAAAAAGGCTGCCGTGCGTTCCTGGAAGCAATACTACACGGTACTGTGTGGACAATTGTTGTGCTTCTTCAAAGAGATGGAGGACTTCTCGTCGAGCAAAGCAGCCACCGCCCCCATCACCATCTTCAACGCCATATGCGAGAAGGCGGACGACTACACGAAGAAGAAGAACGTGTTCAGGTTGAAGTGTACAGACGGATCGGAATTCCTGTTCCTCGCTCCTAGCCAGCAGGAGATGGAGGACTGGGTCAACAAGATATCCTTCCACGCCAAGTTGCCGCCCAGCTTGCAGCTTCTGAGTTACGACGAGTCGCAGAAGGAGGGTTTGGAGAGGTTGCAGAACGTGTCTGTCGAGCATGCCGACGACAACATGTCCACCGGTAGCAGCCACGCGTCTACCCCTGAACTCGAGCGAAAGAATTCTGTGATCAGACGCGACGTGTCCAACTCCTCGAGCAGCGTTCAAATCGAGTTCCTTCAGATGCACAGACAGAATCAACAGAGACGAGATCCGCAGAACAACGCCGAGTTCATAGCTACTCCTAGAACGGAGCTGCACCAAACGCAAACGGAGTTCCTGCAAATGCACAGACAGCAGCAATTGATGGCGCAGCAGCAACAGTTGATACAGCAGGAACAGCTGGCGAACCAGAGGGATCAATATCAATCCAATTCGGGAGAGAAGCCACCGATCCCGCCGAGAGGTGCTCCGCCCCCAATTCCTATGCGTTCACCGAGTTCAGAGGCTTTGCCCCAATATAGACGCGAGGGTATGTTAATTTACAATTGCGTCTATATTCTGTACTCTTTGGTTAACCGATAGTTAACTTTTGTTTCTTGAACCTGTTCGTGCAGATGTTGAACACGTACAAGGGAGACCTAGCTTCTACCAACAACGTAGCGCAACACTGAACCATAACGGGTCTGGTCAGTACACGTCTAACGCAACCTGGCATAGACAAAGTAGCGGTGACATCACCTCTCAACATCAAGGTACTATAACTACTCTTGGGAGAACACTTTGAACGCGTGTGTGTATGCGTAGGTCCCTTTTCCAACAATAAAAGTTGATCGTTATTTTATAGAAGTAGCACCTCCCTTGCCATCGAGTGCCCCTCCACCAACCAGAATGGCTCAGTGGAGTGCTCCTCACGATCCTGGTTAGTCGTTGTCAATTGTTTGTGAAATCTTTCGTACTCGACGCTCTTGCATGCTGCGATACAACATCCCCAACACGTTACGTGTTTCTCTTCTTGCTTATCCTAGCCTGCGTACCTAGCTGCTGAGAACTCGAAGAAACGTCTAACACTCCTTCTTTGTGCTAACATATTTCATTTTATCTATATACGAGAGTTTGATCACACGAAACTTCAGCGATTATTATTTTTATGTAAGAAACGAACGTCGAGAGAAACATGGGTATTGTTTTCTGTTACAGCTTATGGAAATGTCCCAGTAAATACCAGACAGGTAATTATCATTTTGCTAAATTCCGACATAGCGATTTAAGCTAATTATAACGAAGTAATAGTTGTGTCGAGGCGTTCACTGTCCGGACTCTCAGCGGCGTATCCAAAAGCGTGGCGCTATGACCCGTATACGGGTCATGGACAGTGAACGTGTTGACTATTAATTCGAGTGCAACATTTCTATTTGTTTGTTGTAGGGTTTGCAGCAGAATAATTCCTTCACGGGTAGGCCAGTGTCTTTACCGCCATACGTAGCCCCGCCTGCTGTGCCACAAAACTCGCAAAACATAGTGGTGGACAGCAGGAGAGCCAGCGAGAGTGGATCGGAAAGCGAACACAGCATGGGTAGTAATCGCAAGGATCGCGATTGCAAGAGGAGTTCTGTTTTGAGTAATCTATTTGGTAGACGTAAGAAACCTCAATCGTAACCTTATAGGCGATTACGTTTACGCACGCTTGCGTAAACATTCACGGAACAGTGTGGCAAATGATAAATAGTTCCTTGGAAACTGTTGGGAAGAACACGTGTATATGTTATCTTTGCTGCATGATACATTAACATCCCCTGTAAATTATTTTTATGTACTATACAAGTTTTACTCGGAGTATAAATTTATCTTTATTGTTCACGTTGTTCGATAGCGTTGATGATTATGGACAACGTAAGTTTAACGAACAGAGTACTTGATTCTAATAGTTTAAGAATCTGAGGGAGTTGTAGCTCTTCGCAATTTAACATTTATTTAGTTCAGCGTTATGCTGTCCAAATTAATAAGGAAACCCAGTTACATCGGATACGCGCGTCTCTCTTGTTTCAATAATTCTGTCATATTGGGAAATACTTTTATCACATGATGATAACTTCTAAGAAGTTTTGTACCATGTTCGACGCAAATATCGAACTCGTTGAAAGTATAGACACTGATCTATAATGTACCGGATACATTAAGGATCGAGAGAGATTGTTACAGACAACATTCGAAGAATTATTATTATTTAAAGTTTGATTCTAATAGCTTGAAAAAAAAAATCTATTACGCAACATACGATTTTCTTGATTCGCGAATAGTTACAGAGGAAATTATGAGGTATAAAGAAAAAGAATTGTTGATTTAGTGTTACTATGATTGTTAAATGGTTTGATGAGCTTCTTTGGATGCATCGTAAATGTCATATGTTAGAGGGATTACGCCTTACACGCGACGATCGTTATTGAATTTATTTAAAGTGTACCTGACTTTAAGAGGAACGTTGAAATGTATGATGATGGAGCATGCAAAATGCGCGTGCAACGTAAGAGTTTAAGTTTGTAGATGTCATAATATATGTTGCAAATATTATATATGTGAAAACGCCTGTCCGGGACCAATGATCTTAATGTATTAAAGTACCAGGGATATGTACACATATCGTATTTTTGAAGGAAAACGAGAAAATGATATATTCTTGAAGTTCAACAATTATTCTTCTTTTTTTTTTTTATAACGAAGTAATATTATGATGTGTAAAGTGTATTTAATACTACATAAAAATATAATTATTATGTAGGCTTATCAGTGCTATTCTGTAGTTATATAGTGCAATTCCTTTATGCGCTAAGGAGTCGTCAACCGAGAGTTAAACAGAAAGATTAAATAAATAAAAGAGAAATTATGAGAACGGTGGATTATATTTTCAAGAACCTGCCGTTTTTTTTTTATTCATTCCTCGTAATACATCATTTCTGCGTTATTGCACGAATTTCATTATTAACAAACGGAGAATATATGTTCGTTACGCTACCGAGTAAGTCATTTTTAAAAGATCATTTTATCGATTTTTGATTCCATATATATTTATTATTTGGCATTATACTCGAGTATAAAAGTTTCGTTAAATGAAGATACTAAGCCAGCTTAACGAATTAATAATGGTATCCATCATTACGTATCGTTACATTGCTACACCTATTATCGTTAAATTAAACCATTAATATCTCTGATTATTCTACGTACTCTAATAAAACTTAAAGTAAAACTTAAATGCAACAATAATAGTAACAACAAATAATTCAACTTTCATTTAAAAATTTGCAAACATTCACTGTTTAACTGCTGGATAGTACCTGTAACGACATTATCACATCCTTTAATTCCCTAAAAAAAAGCAATTCTTGTTCGAAGTCCTTCGTAAGGATGAGAAACCACGAATAGTGTCGATAATCGAGGCACAATAGATCCTCTGAGCTTCAAAAGGAGTCCATCCTTTAAACACTATGTTCCATTATCAACATTCTGTCATACTTTGGTCCAACACTTGGTCTGTTAACTTACCATCCAGTTTTAACACAAAAACAAACACACAAAACATAATATCCCACACTTCAAACATCGTGTCCTATTATACTTTGGTTTAACATATAACAGTGGAATGTACTGGCCTCCTCGACACAATATCCAGTTTAAAAAAAAAAATGGCGTCAGCGCAACACACAACGATCAGACACTAGACGCATGAAGTCTACGTCCAGATCTCTTGGTGGCTATGGTTATCGGGATAAGTCCACCCTTAGAACATCGCATTATACTTTACCAAACAGTAGAACAACGTCCAGTTTCAAAAATACGTGTCATTGACACGCACGCGAACGAAGAGCTCGGTGTCAGTCACCGGTGACCGTCATGGCACTGAACACGTTAACGGTCACACAATGGTAGGTGGTTGTAGAACAGCTGGCGCGTTTCTTAGTTTCATAGCTTCTGGACTTATGGCGCGCACCTGCTTGGTGATCTGGTCATAGTCGTACGTGACGGCCAGCCCACCCTCCGAGCTGCTCTTCCTGGTATAACTTTTGTCCTCGGACGAGTTCATGGTCTTTTGTCTGTCGGTGGTGGTCGTGTTCCCGTACAACGCGTCCGCCGCGATGCCGCCCTTTTCTGCTTCCCTGCGGTACCGTCGACTCTTGAACCTGAGCACCGAGTACACGGTAAAGAATATCAGAACCAAGAGGAACAGCAGACCCACGACAGCGCCTGCCACTATTACTCTCATTTCCGTTGGGTCTCGGATGAGCAGTTTAACGTTTGTCGAATCCCTTCCCTTCTCGCTCTCCACCAGCAGCGTGTATATCCGTGCGTCTTCCTTCTGCAGATCCTTGATCACCAGTTTCGCCCAATAGCAGTTCGTTATCATCTCGTTCTCCTTGATGTGCTCTAATGGCACAGCCTCGTACTTTGGATGAATGCTCTCACCTGGGTAGGAAATGCTTAATTACTGGTTGCTATAAATGGACAGTTCAGTGACAGATACTTGTAGCTATTAGGGCCTCATGGAGTAATAATTCATTCACTTTTGGTGATAAATAAATCTTTGGTAGTTTTAATGCTTTGGTAGACTAGTATTGCTTACATTGACCCTATCAATTAAACGATTCTTACCAGCCCTAATGTGAGAGCTTCCCCATTGCCAGGCAACTAGTTTGGGAGGTGGTCTTGAGCAGAACCGCGACTTTAGAATATGCTCAGATTCTCCAGTCCAACCCAGTGACTCGTAGAAACCCTTACCACCGGAAGAAGGTCTGACCTGTATCTCGGGTGGTCCTGTCACATGGAGTACGTAACGAGCCTCGCTTGGCATTTCCCTCCTCACCCCGTTGATCACGTTGAAAGCCACGCATCGGTATTCCCCCTCGTCGGACCACATGACGTTCTCCAAACGCAATCGTTTGCCGCCATCCTTGTTCTGGAGGCGATTCTCTATGGCTTCTGTCACGCCACCGCGAAGATGCATCCATTTGTACTGAGCTGGCGGGTTCGCCTCGAAGTTGACGCACTCGAAAGGCTCCAAACTCGAGCTTAACAGAGTCGTTTCCTCGAATTTCTGCGCTGTGTCGTTACTGGTACTGTCTTCCTTCAGGCTGGGACCATCTGATCAAGATGGAAACAGTTGTCCAAGTAGAATTCACATAGATGGATTGGAAATGTATCAGTTTCTGGTGGAGTTAGACTCCTGCATTTTGTGTTAACTTTCTTGCAATTTAAGGTTGAGTTTTACTACACGGGCAAAGTAAATTAATGTTACTAGAAAAGGGAATATATTACATATGTCTAACAGCCCAGAGCTGAGTACAAATTACTTAGCAGTAACAGATGTCGTTACATCCTCCCAGTTATTATTTCTGAGAAGTCTGCATCATGGAAAGAGTCACAGAAGCTTACTGCGTCCAAAGTTACAAACTTAGTTACCATAAATTGTATCTGAATTCTACCACAAATGGGAAGCTACAAGTCTCTAGCGACACAGAGCTGAATACAAATTACTGTACTTGTTAGTAACAGATGTTACCCCCAGTTATTATTTCTAAGAGGAACCTCAGTACATCCAAAGTTACAAATTTAGTTTCGCTACAACAAATTGTATCTGGAATACTGCAACAAAGGGAAAGTCCAGCTGGCCAGTATTAGACGTCCAACAATAGAGTACAAATTGATGTACTTATCAAAGACTACAGGTGGCATTACTTCCTCCCGTTGTTCTTCCTTAAAACTAGGTATCATGGTAAAAGTCGAACTACTTGCTACGAACATTGTACGTCCAGTCTGTAGTTAGCCGGGGCGCTTTCACCGATAACGTTGACCGCCTTGCAAGAATAGAGACCGGCGTCGTTTCTCTTGACCGGCTCGAATCTCAGCTCGGATCCCGTCTGCGTGGTGTTCTGCTGCGTTCTGTTTAGCATCAACGAAACGACGTTGCTCGTCACAGTGATGGGAGCTGAATCCTTGAACCACTTGATCGTTCCGCTGGGATTGGCGTCCGCGAAGCATTTCAGGCTCATAAAGCTCGCCGAATCCTCGAGGGCCGCCACCAGCAGCCGCGGTTTCGTCTCGAGCCGCGCCTCCGGTGAATCTAAAATTCGCGACGCCGTTAGAGAACTGACTGGACGCTCTTCTTGCTTCTTACTCGCGGCTCTATTATTTTACAGAAGACTGTTCTAAGCCCGTAATTGCGTATCGTAAAACCTGACGACGCTAATTGCGGGCTGGTTATCTAGACCACAAAGGCGGAATATTCGGAATATTCCAGTGGCTGAAGGCGGAACTTTCTCAAACGAAATTAACAAGAGGTATTCAAAAACACTTTGGGAATTATTTTTTTTAAATTCAAAATGGATTTGATATACATACAATGCACATCCAGTCGTGTCTCTGTGGAAGTGGGAACGATGCTGGATGGATGCATCGTGATACACCGAATTGGCAGACCATGTGTTTCCCTTTGTCCACGGACACGTAGAAGACTGTGGGCAGCCCACGTCTTTGGGCTGTCCACTTCTGTCGCGTTCGTCTGCTCCCTCAGAGGCTCCACCTCGTCTCCGCCTATGTACCTGAGTCGAAAGCAAAGGATTTAAATACCGTGCATGCAAAGAAGCCACAGAGTTACAGCCATCCTTCGTTTTCAAGTTCGGAAGTTATTCAAACCGAGTTTCGAAGCCCGAAGGTCTGTATAATTTCAAGAACGTTGGTCCGATAAAGTTCTAAATCACTTTCTCCCATCTTAAATTTGGGAGACATCAACGCCTGCGCAAGAAAGTACCCAGAAGTGATCTCGTTCTGCTCGAAAGCAAAAATATTCTTTGCAGAGTTCACGATAGCTGTAACAATGGGCACGGCCAGCCTCTGAATAAAACAAACGTAATTTCGCGTATGAATTTTGCACGGAAGATTTACTCGACTAACCGTTACACCCATGTTTCCGGAAAGCTGTTCAGCAACTTCCCACAAACGTCGATATTCAAGGTTTATATACCCTTTCTAGAGTGATTCACGGGGAGACTATGTTCCCGGCCAGTTTCTCCGCTTCCACGGCCGCAATCTGCATAATTATGCTTGGCACTGCATCTTCCGAGGAACGGGGGACGAAAAGAAGAAGAAGAAACGACGAACTGTTTAGAGACACCGTGCCTATTAAAGGCAGTAAAGCGGCCGATTGGACCCTTCCGCGCGTTTCGATGCTCGGCATTATTCTTGCAAATGCCTGGCGAAGTGTAAAATTAGGAACTGTTCGCGTCGCGTTTCATATTCTATGCGCCTCGCGCAGAAAAAAAAAAGAAAATCTCTCGCGGAATGTGAGTTGCGCCATGTTTCTTGCGAAACATCTCTTGTGCAGTCATCGATGTCACTACAGTTTCGGAGATATTTCATTCGAAGCGAACAAAAATTCTGGAAATAATTTCGCGGCTATGTTCGAATATTTATTTGCCACATTGGTGATCGTTTCCACGCGCCGGTGCATTAACTTTTTGTTTCTCGTGTCGTAATGTATAATTGAGGATCCAATTGGTAATAAAATACTCGGGCAACGACGCCGGTTGTATTTCGTTTCTATTGTTTTTGCGGCAACTTTCATTCGTAGGAATGTTGGCTGCACATTGTATTATTACGATTCATTGGCATTCGACGCCGTTTCGAAACCACTGACTAAAATTTCTGCGCGAATGGAAATTATTTAAGAACGATCGATTATTGAAAACGCTTCTGAAAATGTTTCTGAAACGGAACGGGTATTTTTTATGTCTCCGTGGGTTTTATCGTCTGTTCGAAACGTGAAAATGATGGTTCACAGAGGCCAGTCCAGGCAAGAACTCATAACACGGTGTTTATGCAGCGGAGAACTTCGCGAGCAGCGTCTTTTTCGTTTCATGGTCTAGCGGGCAGCCCAGCCACGCCTCATCTAAATTCTTCTAACATAAAACTAGCTCTGATCATCACCTTCGCATGAGCTGCGTTACAATTTTTACGAACACGTTACGACGTGTAAACATAGCTCAACGTAAAAAAAAAATCAAGATAATACAATCTTGATTCGAACCAATAACGTTGTTATATCACAAAATAACGTTTAGAAAGCACGGACAATTTAGGCGAAAGAGGAAATGGCGAAAATCTGGTAAACAGGTTTCGCTGCTAATTGGCCGTGAATCGTGTCCAAAATGAACTTTCATTTTTCGCAGCATCTCTTAAGTTCCCGCCCATTAACCTAATCGTCGTAATTTAGGAGAAATTTCCTTGCTCCACGAATTTTATTTTAACGAGTTCTAACAGATCCTAAGAACGTAAAGAGCCTCCATTGATCGATATTGCACAAGTTATTTGTAAATTGCTCAACTTATAGTGATTTAATACTGAATTCGAGAGACTCGTGCTGCTCCACGAACTTCCATGTTTTTAAAAATTTCCTTTAAATGGAGCAGCCATTCTTTTGCGATTTAATTCACCGTTTGAAAACAATGCGCAGTCGCATTAGTCAGGGCACATTATTTTACCCTTTCGGGAGGCTAATTGACACGGCTTACCACTTTATGAGCGCCGGTGGATTTCCATATCTTGATACGCAGGAAATGGTGACTTCCTGACCCTCCCTTAAAGTTAGGGCAGTGGTTAAAATGGTTCCCCCGTACTCCAGCCGCGGCTTCCGGGGTTTCACTGAAATCCGTAACGCAACAGGAGATCCAACCATTAGATATACGTACTAAACACTCGCAACAATATACGCTTTACATAAAATATACGATTTACTTAACCCGATGATTCATCGTTGCGCGAACAGGACGTCGTGTTTTTGTTTTCTTTCAAAACGTATTTGGAGATTTATAATAATCGGAGTACCTCCGCGAGATAAGAACCAAACGATACTAAAATGGCGAGAAAATTAGAACGGAACGAGGTGTTTCGCGGTGAATTGCGCCACGTCGCCGCTGCGTTTAGGCGAATTTCAAGCAACCCCCGCGCCTAAGGACTGCATTGTTCCGTTGAAGTGGCATCGGGATCTGATTGTGCGCGTGACTCGAGGTGAATCGCCGAGGAAAGTGATTTTTTCCGCGGTGATGTAAAAACTCAACGTTCCGTTAAAGCTAAGTACCGTATTTAACGCATTAATGTCTCGCGAAACGTTATGGAGAACTGTTACGCGAGCACCGCGTATCCCCTAATTGCGAATTTAAAGCTTGCATCGATGCATTACGTGCATTCGAACTTAATAACGCTGCTGGGTAATCGTTGAAAATTGATTCGAAACCGCTTTGAAATATAGCCTCGTTTAGATTTCACGTTGGTTGGCTCCGTTCTCAAAGCGAGCTAAACAGTTGCGTGAATATGCATAACAGGCTGTTATTGGAGCAATTGTTATTTAAATCGTACGAGTTTTCTGATTTATTACAGAAAGTAAAGGTATTCCTCGAAATTGGATCCGAAAGAAGCCTCGTTTCCAATTCTCCGAAAATATTTAGGATCTTCGTAAGAAATCTGGCAATGTGTTTTTATTTTTTTGGGGGGGTCGTTCCGAGGCGGTCAGATCACACGCAGATGCACAGGCATCGAATATCCATCTCAAGTGTCCAGAGAAAAAATACTTCTCCTCGCGCAGGTCCTGGAAACCTTTTAGTCAGCTATTCCGTACCGCGTAGTGACAAGTTTTTATGATACATCTGGGAAATATCTCTTCTGTAACCCTAACGACCAGAGAAAATATACTTGAGCCTATTCCACTTCGAGAATGAGTTTATTAATTCCATATAAAAAAGATCTAGAATATTTTCTATCGATTACATTAAATTTGAATAAGAAATTTTACGGATAGTTTCTATTTTCCTGCAATTGTAATTACGAGAATTGCAACCACCTGGTGGCGACTAGTCGAAACGCCGTCACGCGATATTACTAACCCACTTCGAAAAATAAAACCCATTTAACTCCCCAACATTCTAACGCATCTGAATACTCTTGGAACATTAACATTATTTTCAATGGCACTAATTACTTAAACAAAACAATATCTACATAAATATATTTACTAAAATGTTGACTCTGGTGCACAAATCTTTTATAACGAGAGAAGCTCGAACAAAAGGTATGGAAAATTGGAGAATAGAATCAAAACGACATATTTTTCTCGATTAGAATATTGACCTTATAAAAAAATAATTTCACCTCTGACCAGTAGACGCGAGGGCAAGGAGGTGAGGGCATCCTGTCGCGTGAAATCGCCAGAAGTGACTTGACACTCCCAGTGGCCGTCGTCGAAGTCGAGGGAGGCCCTTCTGATAAGCAGGGTGCAATCGCTGCCCCGTCCGCTGGCCCACTCGTATTTGTCCGGATGCATGCCCACCGGCTTCCGGTCTTTCTGCCAGATGCACTGGCCACGCTTGTCCTGCACCCTGCACCGTAACTGCACGTCATCGCCGGATGAGACTTCCTGGTACAACGCCGGAGTTTCAGCGAACCTTTGCTCGCCAATAATCGCAGTCACCATCGCCAGCAGGGCCAGGATGGCTCGAAGATGAACGAACTTCATTTTCTCAGTTCCTTACTCTCTTTCAAAGAACAATCTTATTCGTTGAATCTTCTATTTAGGTACTTCAGCGCATTATGAAAGATCGTAGCAATTTGGCGCCAAAATAACGCTCGTTATAAACTACAGAATTTCTACTAACTTTATTATTGCAATCATTTCTAATAAAAAGAACTTGAATTCAAAATACTTTCACTGTAAACATTATGCACCTTCGATCTGACGTTTACGTTCGATACACTTTCGGAAGATTCGTCGCGCAAAAATCGTTTCGTTGAATTTATGGTAATGATTATACGTTAGGTTATCGTTCGATGCGTACTGTGTCATAATTGTCGCAGTCACTGTGATCGTCGGCAGTCAACATCGCGCAAAAGAACACCGGGAATCTTCTCGTTGGAGAACATAAGACGAAGTGAGCCGTTGTGAAATTCGAACGAAACTCCGCGACGGGGAAACGCCCGCAGCGCCGTCGGCGGCGGTTCGTCGAACCTCATTCGCATCCCCTACGAACTTTAAACCTTCGTGTTCTTCCCCCCCGCGAAAGACTTCGAAGCGTAATTTGTCAAACGCGAAACTGTCGAGTGGCAGTGATTATCGTGAGGGATCGGCTCTTTAAAAGTTTCGTAGACGCGATATGCTCGTTCGGAGTCATTAACTCGGAGACGTAAACACTTCACGCAACACTAGTCGTTCTATTTTCACTTGCATTTTACGTTCCACTTCCGTGACTCGGGGGGTTCCACCGTTCGAACCGAATAAATTTGATTTCGACGGAAATGTACCGATAAAATCGTAATCCTTATCCCGGGCTCGAATAGGAGCGAACGGATCGCTGACAAAGGGTGCTAGGAGACTGAGAGGAAAGAAAACAGACGGTCGAGGTAAACGAAGTATCTAGGACGTCGGAGTACAATACTGAATGCACGTAGTGGAACTGAGCCGGAGTTAAAGCCAGAACGTTCACCGGAGTGGAAGCGGAAGACGGGCCCCGAACGCGGGCCCACGCGTGCGTATCCAACCCTGTCTCCTCTGCTGCTATCCTTATTATTCGAGCGTGTTATCATTATGCCATGCTACGGCGAGCTTAGCCGCCCATTTGCTCCATATACTTTTTATTTCGCGTTTAGTCACCGGGAAAAACCACCACCGCGCCTACTTCGGGCCCAACCACCCTTCCTCTACTCCGACCACCCCCTTTTTCATTCGTCCACGCGAGCTCGAAGAGAAAGCAGCTACCTATTAGGTCATTAGACAAACGCATTCGACATCAAACCGCCGACAGATGCTACCGATAAGCTTTCGAGTGAAAAACACGCACTCTCCTTGACAATTTATGGCAGCCATATGCGTGCTTTAACGCTCATTTTCAGTCGTCTACGTTCCGATTACTATACCAAAAGTATATTTAATCATTGTGATCTTGGAACTGAGTTGTGATAATAATGATGAAACATTCCTTAATGGGAGGTGCGGAGTGAAAGTAGTTAAAATGTAGTAAAACGCTAGTCCATACATCATGATTCTTTACCGACTGATCGAAGTAGAGAGCGTTACCTACAGAGACACGCGCGCCATTTTCTAATCAGTAGTATCGTGGATTAGTCAGGTGGAATTGTATTATCTCAAATCGTCACTTACGAAGCAATTAGTAAACGCATTCTTAAACAATCTACGAATCATCGTTTCATCGAAGCGCGAGTTAACGACTTACCGAATGAGTCATTAATAGGTTCATTTACTCTTCTATCTAAGAATGTGAAACAAGGTATTAAGTAGACCTTACACCTAATGTATTTTTTACGCGATTAAGAAATAAATTTTCAAATAATCTTGGAATTTCTATGTGATCTACACTAAAATACGCGTAGTTTGGTTTTTGAAACTTTAAAATCGTCCAATCCGTTAAGAAGTTATGACGTTTTAAAGATTCGCATGAAATTTCGGGAAACCACTTCAGGCCTCAGATTATATTTTCGATAAAGAATTTTTTTCTCAAAAGTGGGTAGGAATTCGGGGGTATGTCTAATCACTAAAAATGATTGCACTTGACCCCTGCGACCAAAAATAATTTTTTTAGAACGATTGAAAAGTTTTTAATTTTATCGACAAACTTCATACTTTCTCGAATTTTTTTCTCAAAAGTGGGTAGGAATTCGTGAGTATGTCTAATCACCAAAAATGATTGTACTTGATCCCTGCGACCAAAAATAATTTTTTTAGAACGATTGAAAATGTTTTAATTTTGTCGAAAAATTTCACACTTTCTCGAATTTTTTTCTCGAAAATAAGTAAGAATTCGAGGGTATGTCTAATCACCAAAAATGATTGTAATTTACCCCTGCGACCAAAAATAATTTTTTTAGAGCGATTTGAAATTTTTTAATTTCGCCGATAAATGTCTGCACTCACCCCCTGTTATTTTTCATAAATATCGTATTCATGAGCTCTACTTCATAAATAAATTTCAATGGAATACATTCACTATTTGCAGTTGACCATCAGTGAGGCTAGTAATACTGAAATAATACATTTCATCCTACTAATATTCTCAACAACAGAAGGAAACTGACTTATTCGTATGAATAATTTATTTCCCAGGGGCCTTGCGTTGATTCGCGGTAAAAGGGACGTTCGAATTACGTATTATTATTTCCCATAAACGAAGCGTCAACTATCATTAGTATCTAGTCAAGGTCGTTTCGTATGCCTGAGAAATAGTTTTGCGATGGAATGGAGTATTTCCACTGTGAGAACATTTTACGCCACTTCCATTTTCGTGCACTGGGTAAAATAAAGTAATAGAGCGTTGATTCTCTCAACCATTTATTTTTCACATTTTTTTCTCCGTATTACTAGAATGTTAAACAGAAACGTTTGTTCCCTAGTCGTATAAGATTTTCAGCACGGAAAAACGATTCGGAAACGTCGCGAGTAACGAGTGCCGTGGCACTTGTAAAAAAGAGAAGGAATATGATCTTTCGCCGAGGAAGAATCGTGATCGCGTCGCCGAAAATGATTTACTCTTTTTTTCAGTCTAGTACAAAATTATTTTTACGTTCGTTCCTCAACAAATGTGCAGTGCAAAGAACAACGTGCGCATTACTTAGTCTCCGATCGACACTTTACAACGACGTGTGTATTTCTTCCTGTCAGCCAAGAATACGACGGCTTCTTTGCCAATCTAACAATAAAGGAACAATTTCTCGATGGAAAACTTACAAACACTATTTGTAACTCGTAGACACTGTACTTTACGAACCAATTGAATTACACAAGGTCTCGAAACATGTTCTACAACTAACGTAACCTTAAAACTGCATAAAACGTATGTATGCTCGTTGATTTGATTTATTAACATAATCCCGTAGAAAAATATAATTGGTGACACTTTAGTGAGTCTTCGTTGACTGTTCAAGCTGTGAATTTCCATATCTTTTAAACAATAAATTTAACATTATCCACCGTAAGAACAAAGTATTTATTTCTATGAGACCCTTGCCAGAGGGACTCATGTGCCATGGGGTTATGTTAAACATAACCTAGACTGAAGGGCCTAATTACTGTCACTCAGCTATTTTATTTGAAGTACCCAAATAGATCCTAAAATGTTATGAAACAGACGAAGACGAGTTATCAATTTTTCACAATTTCTATATAAAATACTGTATACCGATGAAAATTTCCCTTCGAGAACATTTTCCCGCGAAGGAGATAAATCGTTTCGTGCTTAACCCTCTGTCGAGAGATTTCACAGGGCTTCTGTCATTCGTTCCCTTCCTTCAACAAAGCGTTACACACTAAATATGTTTGCATTCTCTGATCGCGTTTACATCCCGTTTCCGCCCACCTATCGTCTGAGTAAAGAAAAATAATTTGCAAACGGTTAAGACAAGTTGGACGCTCCTCGTGTTTGAAAAATGTCGGACAGAAGGAGCGTGACAATTTACAGACTATAAAAATAATGTGTCTACCGTCGTTCCGGAGGTCTTCCTTTTTTTTTCATCTTCTTTTTACAGAAGTTTACAGAGTTCGTTTCTTGTGCCCGTCACGTGTCTATAATGTTTCCTACTTGTGTACTACGTTATTCATGAGTAAGCAACGATAACGAGTCTAATACTGTTCGCTGAAAACGTTTTACAACGAGTCCGCCCTGCCGCGTTATATGTACGCGCGATTATTCATACATTATTCGATCGGTTATTCGTTATTCGTTATTCGTTATTCGTTACGCAGATTTCTTAAACGTGTGTATATTCGGTATGTGCGGCCAATTTTTTTCGTAAACATCAAAACATTCGACCATTTTGTACTCGACAAGTCTATCCAGCAATTCTCAAACTTCGCCCACAAATTATTAGTTTTTGGGATAATTTGAAAATACATGTTAAGTAAACGTTTAGGAAAAGGTGACCGTATGTACCATGATAGTTTCGTTAAGAAAAATATAGATGACTTTAAAACGAAAGTTTGTCTATTGTTATATGTGGACGGTTTGAGAAACACCGGACTAAATTGTGGGTTTCGAAACCAGGTGTTCGTACAGCTTTTAATTGGACGATAATTTCGAATGTATTGATAGTTTACGTACACATGTATCTTTTACGGACGAACATTTTTTATTCCGCTTCGATCGGTTCACAAAGTTTACCGCACATGACCGTGTTTAAGCCATGATTATTTATTTCTGAAATATAAATGTTACTTGCAAAATTGTTTATTGCACGTATTGTCCGTTGAAATAACATTAAAAAATTTGTTCTTTTCCTTCAGTACCATGATTCGTTTAGTACTGCAATTGTTTTCCTCTATACACACCGACACAGTAAGAAATTGGGGTTCCTTTCATAGTAACAGTTCTTTGAGTTTACTCCACAAATGTTTTCGATTATAGACAGCTTCAAAACACTTTTTATCACAGATAATAAACGTTTATTTGGTGTAATGAATTGAAATGCTTTTAACAACAGCGTACCGATTAATAAAAATTTGTCGTAATGTCAAAGGAAAAAAAAGAACGATTCCAATGTTCCTGATCGCAGAAATAAAAATGTAATGTCAAAGAAACATAGGCAACAAAGTAAACAAATTTTCCTTTTTTTCGAGCACACGCAACGTAAATTGCAAACCGTTATCAATACTATGTATAATATTTATCACGTGTTCCTTTCTCAAACAAAGATCATAAATTATTGCTTAAATGCAGTACTCCGTTTATCATTCTATTTTGATGAAATTAGGGAACGTTTCACTTACAATTAGAATGTAATAGAATAGAAATACAACTTTTTAATAGTATCAAAAGAACTTTCATCTACATTATCAATATAAAGCTTTTTACTGTTAAATATATGTTTTGTAAACAGTGTTTTGAACATGACGTATGTTGGAATATATATACAAAACTATATGTACATTCTTCATATTATACACATCATACTAATTTATCATCATTTATATCTTTGCTAGATTAAGTGCGAGCATCGGTCCACCGATGAAATAAATAAGAATGTGGCGTCGTTTCCCATGCTCGCCGCCAGGGGGGCCCAAGCGCTTGTGAGAGCGCGATCCCTCTGGTGGCGAGCACGGGAGGCGACGCCACAAGAACAGTGCAGGATCGATTTTGCAATTTACACGTCAAAAAGGAAGTAACGAATACAACTTATAACATTTGGGACATTATAAAAAAATAAAATAAAAAAATAAAGTAATTAATATCAAATTGGCGAAGTTCCATCTTTCAGACAGATAACAAAGATATAATTGACGCGTCCGTATTTATACATGTCGATAATCTGTACATGCACACCACCATCGTATATGTGGATAATATTTTACAGTACGATGTACATATATATCCGATAAAAGATATCATTTGTTTTTTTTTTTTTACATTCTATTCTACAAACTGACTCTACATAATGTTTTAGAACTTCCAAATATAATTCCGTACTTCCAAAAAATGAAAAGTAGAATGGAGATGGCACCGACCATACCTATGGCGTTTCCATGAAACGCCCGTTTCGAGAAGACGTTTAACGTGATCGGCGCTTTGTTTCGCTGCTCCATTTTCCAAAAGCACGCGGTTAGCTCTATCGATTCTGAATGCATCTGATATAATTCTGGATGGAATGCTTTCGTTAGTCTTATAATTAGTCGAACTCCCGCTTCTGAAAGAACCGCAAGGCAAGATATTGCAGGAATACGAACGCACCGCTGACACGCAGTATCCAAAAACGCTTTAGAACCACGAGAACCGATAGCAATGAGATACATTAATACTGGACGTCAGATTGTTAATACTTTTCCTACGCGTTGTTACGCAATACTGTAAAACACGTTCACGAAGAAATTAGCACGCCCGGTGTGCTCGTTACGATTTAATGGTTACGAATATTAAAAGGAAACGAAAACTAGAAAGTTAAATTGACAGGCTTAGACGTTACAGAGATCAAATTAGTAGGGTGAGATTCGTTTCGTTATAAACCAGAGTTAGGCATCAATCGACTAATTTTCATTAAACTATTAATCGATTATGAAAATTTAGTTGTCAAAGGTAATCGCGATTACTGTTAATAGACTGAATGGATTGAAATTAATCGCTATTCGCCCCGCCATTGGTTCCATCAATGATTAATCTTTGATTGCTAATAACGTAGATTACACACGATTGGAAATAGTTCATTTTTATTATAGATTCGATAGAAGCTATGGAAATTATTATTTATTAACTGTAGTTCTGCAGTTAAGGAGTCAAATGAGAAAGAAAATGTCACTGGTTCAGCGTGCCAGTGAACGTGTCAAGTAGCTAACACCTATGTTATTTGTCGTCGTGAATTAATCATTAATTGGATAGACGATGAACAGCGAATAACGATTACGTTAATTATCGATTCATTTGTCAATCGTGTACGAGAACCAACGATTGATCATTTTAATCGCAACGGTGAATCGTTACTTTGATTAAAATCTGCCCAACACTGTTATAAACACAGTACGTTAATCCGGTGCTCCGTCGACGTGGAAATCTCACAAAGCTGTGCTCTCGATCGGCGAGGTTGCACGGTTAGGTGTGCAACACCGTTCAGGAGTATGGCACAGGTCCGGCGTATGCCTACCGTCCCTTAATTGAACGAAGTCCAAGTCCGCGAAAAAGTCACTCTTCATGGTACCCACCGCGCTATCAGAACCAAAGCTGTCCTGCCTGCATAAATCGTTTTTGTAACATCCACTGTATTCGGTCAACGAGTTAGGCAACTTGTTATCGTACATTGACTTCGTGTCGATTACAGGCTTCTGGGTATCGTTCGACTCCAGTTTCGTGCAATCTTGGATGGACGCTGTGCAGTCTTTTTTGTTATCGGCGCGAGTGTCATTTTGCGTATTGTAAATGAGGAGATCGTCGTTTTTGGAGAGGCTCGAGTTCGAATAGAGGCTGTCCGCGTAACAGAGTCCAGTATTTTTTCGACAGCTATTGCCTCTGCGGAGATCCTCGTTCCTCAACGTGTTGTAAGGCGAATAGTCTTTGTACAGTTTGTCCTTGTGTTTCGCTATGCAGTCTAATACTGTGAGACTCCCCTGCCTGGATAAAATACTACCAATGTCCGAGACGTTGCTACCCTGTCTCGATACCCTGTCGTTCGTACGATCACCTTCGTCGATTTCCCCTGAGCTTACAGTTACTTTTGATTGCAACGAAGTACCAGCTTCGGATTGACTGTTTTTCTGCGCGGAAAATGCATTCTTTGGCATCTCTTTTGTGGGAGAAATCTTTGTCCTTCTCAAGTAAGAACCCGTCGAAGTCTTCGGGGCGTCGCCGCTCCCCTTCTTCGTCTCGACGTCGTTCTGACCGTCCATCTTGTTCTCCTTCTCGGCGACGTTCATGGATTTGCCGATTTGCCTCAAATACGAGCCAACAGAGTTCCCGTCCGACATTTTGAACTTGCTCTCCAACTTGGTCCTCGAGTGATCGTTGGACTTCTCCGTCGACTTGGAATTCAAACTGTTATTCACCTTGTACGAGCACTTGTTATCGTTAATATATTCCGAGGTGTCCGATAAAGAGCACGGACTCGCGCTGCCCACGTATCTGATTTTTTCGATGGGTATTCGTTTCAGGTTACATTCCGTTTGATCGTTTTGCCTGACGCAAGATTCCTGTTTGTCGTTCGCGAGGCGCGGCGATGATTCGTTCGATTTCACTGTTTGCCTCGCGAAACACCCGGTGTACGTTCCTTCCGGCGAAATAACGATATCCGGTTTCTCGATCGTAACTTCTTTGGACCTCGAGTTCTGTCTCGAGTATCGGCCCGCGTTCCCGGGCGATTCGTTCGTTTTGCTGTTCTGTCTCGTATACCTTCCCCGAGAACCGATCACGTCGGGCACCTGAAGCGTGTTGTTGTTCTGCACGGGATCCTCGCGTTCCAACGTGCTGTCCTGGCAACCGCTGCACCTCTTCTTCTCTTGATGCACCTGGCCCTCTTTGATAGGCTTCAGTTGGGGTACGAGAGTGTCCGGGGTCGTGGATTCGCTGGTACTCGTACTGGGGCCGGTATAGTTTCTGATGTCGAACTCCAAATCCAACGGCAGTTCGACGCCTACGGATAAATGCAACGCCAATCCCTCCAGCCAAACCTGCATCAGTTCGAAGGGCGGTCTTTTGTCGGGGTTAAGGTCGCAACAGAGAAAAGCGACCCTGTAGAACATTTCCGGGCAATTGGCACAAAATTTCTCTTTGAAGACATTCTGGTTCAGACCAAAGTCCGACGACCTGGGCAGGTAATCCGGATCGGCTTGAACGCGTCCTATGATCTCGCAAACGACGATACCGAAGCTGAATATATCCACCTTCTCGTCGTACTTGTTACCCTTCATCATCTCGGGGGCCATCCAGTACGGGTTCCCGACGACGGTGTACCGCTTCTTCCGTTCCTTCTTCGACGTTTTGGTCTCGCCGTCGGAATGTTTGCTGTATTTACGATTGTCCGGCGAATTGCCGTTCTGTATTATCCTGGCTAAACCGAAATCGGCCACGACCACGGTCTTGTCCTCCCTTACGAGACAGTTGTGCGAGTTTAAGTCGCGGTGAATGATATTCATGGAATGTAGATAAGCCATACCAGCGGCAATATCCTTCGCGAACGACGTTCGCTGTTCCCATGGTAACGTTTCGTTCGTATCGTGTAGCAGAGCTCTCAGCGTTCCGCCTGATATGTATTCCGTGACCAAATGGAGCTTTTTGTCCTTATAGAGTACGCCGATGAATCGGAGAACATTGTTATGATGTAACGAACGTAACACGGCGACCTGTTAAGTACGTGCAGAACAAAATAATGGGGTAACGATTACAAACGCACGCATAACGAAAGTTTTTGCGCGCGATACGACTCCGATAAATCGATCGATCGATTCTATGACTACTCACCTCCTTCAAAAAGTTTTTCTGAGCTTCCTCGTCCACTCTGTACAATTCTTTCAGCACCATAACTTCATTGGTATCCCTGTGCGTGACTTTGAACACTTGTCCGAAGAATCCTGTACCCAGGAGTTCACCTTTCACTAGGTCACTGGCACGGAATATCCTTTGATTCTTTGGCTCCACTCGAAACGATCTAGTTCTGCTCAGGTCGCACGTAGGATTCGTCGGGGAAGATCTGCGAACAATGCATCGCGATACAGCTGTGCATCTCATTGAACTTGGACCGTGATTATTAGGGAATTAGTTTGCAACCGATCCATACCCGTCGAGCAGTCGCGACATGGAGCTGCTGCGCTCCTTGTGCATAGGATCCCTCGTTCTACGCAATTGTCGGCTTCGCGTTCCGCTAATATACCCTTCATCGCGACGTTTGAACAGCCGTTCCTTGTTTTCCGGGCTCGTTCTCGGGCTCCCAATCGACGTCAACATCGTCGCAGATGGCGAGGAATACGTTGGTCGTCGCGACACTGCGTCCGGATCATGCTCGATGGTCAGCTGAAAGATCGATTGCATTTGTTTCTGTATTCGTTCCAATTGCCATACGTTCAACAAAAATTACTCCATAGAGCGGATAATTACCTGCAGAACTGTATCCGAATATTGTATAAGATTTTCAATGTTTTCTATAGGCTGATCCTTGACCGGTGTGCCGTTCACTTCAAGTATTCGGTCGCCGATGTGTAAAGATATAAGATCACTGGACATGTTCAGTCTGTAACACGTTTCGTGTGACATTTCGATCGTTCGTAAATGGTTTTCTTACAAGAAGTACATGCAAAATTGTCCGTGCATTTAATTTTAATCGGTGTACAACGTATGTATTAAATATTACATGTACGATAGTGTCGCGGTAAGAAAAAAAAAAGGAGTAAGAACCGAAACAGTGAAGTTGATGTTACACGTTCATTTGCAACCTTGCACATGTGCATAAGATACGAGGCATAACACGTACAAAGTACAATATGTAAGACCATTACTCAATAAACACGAATACAAATAATAGTTGAAATTACTTGAAAGCTGGTTGCATCGTAAACACTATAAAACAACGAAGGAGAATATATGATACATAATACATAAAAGTAGTTTTTAAAGTAATATGAAATATTATATTATTAAATATATGGATTGCCGCATCGTCCTATGTTACATGCTTAAAAAACTATACAGCACATATAATTAAATGGAATAAATAATATTACACACGAGAAACCTATTTTGCACAAGATACGTATTTTGCGTGCAAGTTAAATATAGCAAATACTAGGCACACACATCTAATTCACAGAAATGCAATGTCTAGTGCATATTATTTATTTGTTATGCTGTACCTATGATTAGAGAAGTGGCAGCATAGCCTAAACAGAACCTCCATCACAGAGGCCAGCAGCTTACTGATCTTTCCACGAACATTTCTCATTAACCTGCATTTTAGTTTAAAGTTATTAGAGGCTGCGCATCTATGCTGGTTCTTAAATAACCAGAGTTAATTATTCATGCACGGTTAAATATTTTAGAAAACCTTTATTAATTATAATTTGGTGATGTACAAAAGTATCGTGATCTTTCCGCGTCCGTTTCAAAACTCATCGATCGTTTATATTATCGTACGTGTTATATCTTTTTCTTTTTTTTTTCGACAACGGTAATTTTGCTCTCCAGAAACTTGTCCGACTCGTATAAAAAGTGATTCGTATAAAAAAGAACATTGCAAACTTGCAAAAGCAAGCGTATCGTTTTAATAAACTTTGACAAACAAGACTAGATGTAAAAAGAGAAAGTATAGTACAAGAACGTATAAATATATTGTGTATATTTTGTATACGTACTCGGATATACGGAGCAAAGCACCACAATTTCGAGGACTAGGAGTCGAGTCTAATGTCAGTTTGATTCCCCGTTGTTTCTCGGAATCGGAAGTGTTCGGGGGTATTTCCACCAATCTGATGCTGTGCGGCTTTCGGGCGAACGGATAATTTGCTGTCCTGTTGATCGGCTGCATCTGCCTTTTGTAACAACATCCGCAATAGAGTTTAGACCTCTCGACTAGAGCATAGCTTTCTCCTTCGCCGATAAACGCTCCGCAAGAGTTGCAGGCAAAACATTCTGGGTGAAATTTGTGATCGCCTGCCAGCATAACAGGGCCCGTGATGATTTGGCCGCAACCTTGACAGGCTTCCCCGTAAGCAGCCCAGTAATCATCCTTACAAAATAGTAAGCCATCTTTCTCAAAGTACCACGAGGAGAGACCGATATCGCACGCTGAACACCTGAAAAATACAGTTCCATTGGTATTGATGGTTTATAATGACAAGGAACAAAAAAAGCTGTTGGGATCAGATCTGATTAATCCTACTTCCGAGGCAGGTTTTTCCCCCAAGATAATCATGTTATGCACATGACAAAAATTGCCATTAACTCTGCCAAGGATTGTTTTCAATTGAAGTAACTAAGGACAAATATGCAAGAAAAGAGTCTGAACTAGCCAACAAAAAATTGTGAATGAATTGGGATCACATCCAACTAAAGCTTTGAACTGATTTGTTGTTCCAGGATTCTTACCGAAAACAATCTAGATGCCATTCTTGGTTTAGTGCCTGTATAAACTCATCCTCGTCGATGACATTGAGGCAGCCTGCACACGTTATTGTCCCTCCACTTTCCCCACTTCTTTGCTCTAGCGTGTAGAAAAGAGAAAACAGAGTTAGACTTTGACACCACGGCTATGGATTATTTTGAAAAAAAAAATTCAAAAACCGAATTTCATATACTGCAGATTTCGCGGTTGGTTCGTCCTCTACGGTATTTGTACATTTTTTTTTCTCCAACACGCTCTGTTTTGTGTACTTACGTACACATACGCGGCGCACACGGACGTGCTTTTTTGCACAGGTATACGCGGAACGTTAAACGCTTAACTCAGCGTTACATTTCGTATATCACGAGCTCGTCGCGACTGTGAAAATAAACACGACGCGGTCGCATGGAAAACAGAGCGCGTCAGGGACGTGCAGTAGGAAGGAAACGTGATTCACGGTTGACATTAGGTAAGCGTTTGGGGAAAGCAGCGATCAACCAGCTGACGATAGATCGGACAGTTACGAGGCGATCGACGGCTTGTCAATCGAAGAAACACGTTGCTGCGATCACGGAAATGTATACGAAAATATTGTAACCTCGCAGGCGGGCGGTCGGAAAAATAGAAACGAAAGGAACGCGCAAATAAAGTCTCACGAAGAGCGTGGGCCAGACGACTTGGATGGCAGGACGCCCACGCGATCCGCGGAGCGTCAACGCGTACACGCGAAATCTACGATCAATCGTCCTACCGTGCACGACATTCGTAACAATACACGTTCTGCACCACGAATACCGTTCACTCGACTGTAAATAACGTTCAACATTGTCGAAAAAGACGTACCCTTTGACGAAACTTCATCCATCACAGCATCTAGGCTGACACACTCCCACTCCGCGACTCGGCCACTGAATATACAGAGCAGACAGATTCGGGGAATCTATTGTCAACGCGCCGCGGTACGCGCAACGGCGGGATATTTGAATTCGATTCAAACCGAGTCTGAAAAAGACTGGCAAACCGCAGACCGTTCGTACGATACGGACTTTTTATCTAATTTGTTTTGAAACTATTAATCGTTTGAAAGATGCAAATATTATTGTTGTACTATTCATCTAAGTTATTGCATAATAAGAAACGAATTATTCATCAAGAGGTAGTTATTTATTTTCAGAATACTTGGTCTTCGTTTTAAATCAGTATATCACGAATACAATTTATACTTAGTACTTTTCGAATCTTTTGTTAATGAAAATATTACAATAGTTCAATCGATGCATAAACAAAGCGTATACATATTATATGGTAGATACTATACAAGTTACGGGCTGTTAAAGGTAGATATGTTTATTAAAAATTGTGCAAAGTTGATAATTAATTCGTCGCGATGCTTCAGCGTCGAGATATAATTGTCTATTATTAGAGTTAACAATAATCGTTATATTTGTAGGATAAAACTGACAAATACTAACTTGAGGTAAGATATGTATAAATCATTTAACGTAATTAGAAATATACGGTATCATAAACTATCATATGCTCTAATATTATATATAACAATTAAACGATCAATCGTATACTTATAGTATAAATATACATCCGTTCCACATTTGTTAATACAGTTAATCCCGATAACCCGGTTTACTGTACTATAAAAATTATTTTTTTAAATTGTTCTGATAAATGTTACCAATTACCAATAAACCTAAAACATTTTTTAATTAATTCAAATGTTGTTCCCGACTAATGGTTTAATTTGTACCGAACCAACGAGATTCCACCGTATCATCAAAGCCGATCAAAGGTCGTTAGGAAACAAAATGTCACCGAGGTATTTCTGAAATTCGTGTGACGCGCCTAATCGATTGCACGCTTTCCCGGCTGACCTTTTCGAGGTTATTTACAAATCTGGGTATCGTCCCCGATCGATCTTATCTGGTCGCATCGATTATTTGGACTCGAGGGCCACAAATAATGGACGGACGGTTGCTTGTACTTCTGCGAGTGAGCCTGCCTAAAGCAAGCTCACGCCTGAGCAGTTTAAATCACAGTAGAGATTGTGCAGGGTCGTTGCCATTGATTCTTCGTATTATAGTTATCAAATTATCATCCATACGCCGTTGAAAATAATTATCAGACCAAAATTGCCGAATAATTCAGAAAAATATACCAAATATTAGGAATGAAAATTAATTCGTGGTAAGATATGTACGTCTCCATAAGCATAACAGACTGCATAAATGGCAACTGGTCTTCCAATTACTTTTAACAGCATTTGAATTACTACTGGACTAATCTAATCTGCATAAAATTCAAAGACTTGTTTGAATATACCCATTCAAAGGTCAAAGCTATCAAAGAGAATAGAAAATCGTTAACCTTGAGGAATTCATTGGTACTTCGTTTATCAAGTTGATGCAAAAGTGATCCCAAAAGTAAAATAAAATGTTTACTATCGACAATGACGAGTTGATAAACTTTGGTGTTGCTTAATTTCGCGAATTAGTTTCGAGCTCATTTGAATTTTCGTCTCGCGTATGTCCAATCGCTTCTGCACCAACTTAATAAAATATCTTAATCTAAGTAAGATCGCGGCCATGCTGCGCGCCATTATGCAATTGCATGTCCTTTCGCGCGACAGCAAAGACAACGAATGATATGCAAGAAACGCGAACCTCGTTACAATTAAACCTTCTTTCGCCACGCTCAAACAATAATTGCTCAACAATTGCTTTACGTTCGAATTTTCAATTCCATAAGTCGAAAAGTGGATCGTTTTTAAACGCTACCCTTGTTTTTTCTATTAAAAAAATTTCTCGTAGCATTTGTGCCTCCGATCAATACAGTTTACTTTGCGTAATTTCAGAAGGTTAATCGTCTAATGCTAATACTTTTAAAGAGTAATAATGAGCAGAATGCAATTGTAAAATCGTTTCACTGATTTGCACTCGGTGGAATTCATAGAAATCGATGATACATTAACTTCTTTGGCGCTAGCAATAAGATTCGAAGGCTCAGCGCATCCATGCACTGGTCGATCACCTTGTAAACGATTCGTTCGGCACCCAAAGGGCAGAAGAAGCTGCATTTCCCAAATTTCAGAGTTTACTTGTAGCTTTCGAGGGCCAGAAAACAAAGGGTCGCGAACCTATGCAACGCGTTGGCCTCGTCGGATGCATTTGTTACACCGCAAATGCAAGGACGACAGGTGACGCGCCACAAATGTGGCCTTTATTACATTTACATAGCCGTTTCTCGGTTTCAGGCTCCCCGGTTCCGACCATTAGTTTCTTTTGTTGCCCTCAAATTCGTATACCGGATGGTCCAAGGGCAGAAATAAAAGCGCTCGAGTGCAGTTGGGAGTTTTGCTCGACCCCGATCGCTCTTTCCGCGTAAATCTCTCAATATCCAGGCGATTGTTTCATTCACTCGGTCCAAGAAACGGCGGCAAATGTAAACGTTTCATTTTAGGAGTCTAAATTTCCATGATGTAAGGTGTATTTATCAATTCGAGTAAAAAAATTATTTCCAGATAGTCACTAGCGTCTTTCCTTCCGGTGGACGCAAAGTCAATCATTCAAGTACTCGTTACTAAATATTTAGGTTTAAATTCGAACTCGTCGTTCCGACTGGAGAAATAATCTCTATTTTTAGTTTACTCGACCAATCAACACACGATTCAATTACGAGTAATTTGTCAAACGTGTGTACCATTTAATTTTTATACAAGTTTTAGTTCTCAGGCAGATCGTCACCGAAAGAAAGAGACGCTGTTTCGCTAATCGGAACTCTGTTTACCGACACCGTTTCAAAGGGTGTCAGGCCCGCTCTTCTTTCGTTTTCGCAATAGCTGGTTGATGTTCAACGGCATCATCGGAACGTATTTCTCGCTGGGACGGAATTTGTACTGGGAGCACAACCGGTTGGCCACCTCCTCCTCGTAACCGTTCCTGCAACAAATGAAACGCATCGCGGTCACAGAATGGATCCCGACGATCGCGGTAACGTTACGAGAGCAGAATCGACAATAGCGTTCGAGGAAGCGTTGGGAACCCCATAAGAACCGCCACCGCACCGCCACCCACCGGACGCCAGAGAAACTGATATGAATTTAACGGTTTACTCGCTCAAACATCGCCTCGAAGGTACTGCTGCTTTCGTTTGAGGATCTCGGCCATCGCTTGGAAGAACATCTTCACGAACAGAACCTTCTTCGCGTAATGATCGTCTTGCGATTCGTTGATCTTGTACCTCAGCGAGTTTTCCCAGTAGTAGTCGCAACTGGAGGGATCCGACGAGCAAAATTGTTAAATTATACCTAGCCTAGGATCGGGTTGCGTTCGCTCGTGAACGTTCCAGAGTTGAATTTTTGCTGAGGTACTTACGTGCCCCCATTATTCATGAGAATACCGATAGCATTAAATTAAGTAAAGAAACTATCCATTTTTTCGACGGAGGAGTTTCTGGTGGATTATCCAGTATACAAATTTCGTTAAATCGAAAACCGGATCCTACCTTTGCCACTGTGAGCACGGGCGTCTCTCCTTGAAGCAAGTTACTTGTACGACGTTGAAGAATAGGGCACCGAGGGTGTTGGCGACTTCCGAATTAAGATTCTGCAGGCATCTGCGGAACTTCGCGTCGCAGTCGCAATGGGACCGCGTGTACGGCGATCTGTTGCACACGCCGTGTATGCACTCCTGCGGCGATATAGTGATCGGGCAATGATCGTGCTCCCTGCAACAGGCGTCCTCCAACCGGTGGCGACCTAGGTCGTCGTACGACGCCGCCACTGTACCGGGTCCGCACCATTTTGTACCGGGGTACATCAAGCCACCGCCTTGAGGCTGGTTCTGACAAAGTGCAAACCTTCGTTTACTCTAGAGATTACCCGACCACGGTAAACAATATGCTGGAAGAAATATATAACTACTAGTAATATATTTCTTCCGTCAATTATAAACGAAACAACACGATCGTTGATACGGTACGCTCGTTGCATAGGTTGATATCCATTTGACTCCAATAAAAACAGGAGTGTGGAGTGTATGTGGCCGAGTTTATGTAAATGCTGGGTTAATTCGTTACGAAACTGTAAACTGTAAAACATTGTTAATGGCGGGAATAAATTCGACCTTGTATGCCTCGCTCAAAGTTCAAGAGCGTAATGAAAGTGGAGTATACGCGATTGTTATCGTCGAGTAAAGAGCATCATAAAACACTAGGTGTCATTTTAATCCTAAGAGTATCGTATTACTCGGATGATCTAATACCAGGATCGTTTCCTGACGAAGTTAAACCATGAGCTTAGTTTGTAACTACAAATATGGAAGCGCTCTGCTCGATGGGGGTTGAGAGTCATACCTTTCCCTTAGCACGAGAGGCTCTGCACGTTTCCTCGAGGTCCGCGACGAGATTATTAGGCATTTGCCGGACTTTCTTCGGATTGGCGCCGAGGACCAGACTTTGTATGACGCCACGATCGCTGTACAGAGCGCAATAAGGCGGCTCCGGTTTTATTTCCACCATTCTGGACATGGTGGTGTCGGCCACAAAGACGCTGGCCTGGCCTCCATCGCCCCAAAGCGTCGGTATTAGTAACAGGAACACCGCGAGCATCTACAAACATGATCAAACAAACACTGTTTGTTGAGAATTTCCGATCGTGTGAACGAATAACTCAGATATCGAGTCGAAAATTGAGCACGTTTCATTTTATCATCGATCATAAAGGTTACGCTCAGTTCAAATTTGCATTCATTAGAATTTTAAACAGGGATCCCGAAGAAGGTCGAACGCAACTTGCGAAACTCCTATTAAAGGTTGGCAGTGTTTGGCAATTAAATTATCAGGAATTTTTATAGAGTTTTTGTAACGTTTTATGTGTTAAATATTTACGACTATAAATAAGTAGACAGTAAATAAAAACTAGAAATAGTATGAAAATAGTCATATGTTCAAGATCGTCAGTGGTATCATTCGTCGAAATGGAAACGACTTTCTTTAATATTTTCTTAATTTTACTAAATATATGATTGTGGTTTTCTTGAGCACGGACCAACGGGTTTATTTATCTTTCGTTCAACCATTGCACCCGTTAATAAGAACGTCAACAGCAACGAGCATAGTGGGTCAATGATTCGCAAACATTTCCCAACAATTGAGCAACTACTCGCTGGTTAGACAAATATATCAACGTTATTGGTGTTTTAACCGCATTTTCTCTTGAACAAACAGTGACAACACCATAACAACGAACGCACAAGGTCGAGTAATTGCAAACTTGGCGCGGAGAGATTGTATCTCGAGATTAAAATGCATTGCAATTTCTTTGATCGTCGTGTGATTTTTACAAGTGATAAATATCAATTTGAAGAGGGAGGAATTTGGTATTTAACGAGTTGGACGGGGCTCCCCTGGATTGCCGTGATATGGCAAAATTAGTACCCCCGTGATCCAGGACTAGGAAAGCCTGCAATGACTATGACACGGGTCTAATGAAAACTGATTGCGTTACGTGACAGGACAGCGTGACGTTTTCTTTCTTAATCTGTCATTAAACGTTGCTCGTTGAACGCCGCGTTTGAACAGATTGCCCCGCAGGAATTCCGGTCGCTTTAACGAGCCAACTGGCGGGGTAGAGATCAATTAAACGTTGTGGATCGATTCGATTCTCCTTGCCACGGGTCAAACGGTCCTGCCTATGCTGATTCCGCTCGGGAATCCCGCCTCCAGAATTCCCCAGATTTTTCCACAAATTTCCATCCCCTTTTCGAGCTTGAAAATAATTTTTGAGATAGTTCAGGATTCCAGATTCCAGATTCCAGATTCCAGATTCTAGGACTCCCAAGAGTATTAATTTCTCCCCCCATTCTTGATAATTAAAACGCAGAACTCTGGATCTCTGAACCATCTGGATCAACGACTGCACGATGCTGTTACAATCACGGAAGAGGTTGCATTTTTCTTTGACCGTAGATACCCAGAGATATAAAATTGCACCCGTTAATGAGAACGTAATACGAGCCGATGCAACGGATTCTATTATTAGCATAATTTGTAATTTTTGTTCGCATCTTACAAGGCAAGCATCAAGGTGTTCGTACGTCCTTGCGCGTACTCGATTCATTACGTCGGAGGATCGGTTTTGTAATTTAAATAACACGCTTACGCGCTCACGTTATTCAATATTTCCTGGATTTTCGCATTCACGCTTCTCTATTTAATATATTTATTAAAACACGAAACGGAAAGGTTGTTTTAACGACAACGTTTCAGCACGGTTTTCGGTGTCTTGATAACGATTTCCTTTTCTCTAATTATGGAAACGCGACCCCGTGTACACTTTCCAACCTTGCTCCACATGCAGCAATGACGATTCCATTTCCACCATTTCACCGCCATCAAATCATTCGTTCAATGGAATAATACGCATTCTGATCGGCGGTGGGATCAAGTTCAACATTTAAATTTTATTGACGCGCTCCGAGTGTCTCAAATAAAAATCTCGTTTCTGAGAATTAAAATCAACTTATTTGCCCACCCCCTGACGCCCTCCGTATTTACATATTTACCAGGCACAATCGCAACGGAGGAAAACGCTGAAATACTTACAACTGATTCGCTGGAAATTAACACTTGCTACGAAAAATCTCGCGTCGCAATAAGGGAGATTTATTTTGAACGAAGCATCGAACCGCGTGCACTTGGATCTCCTCGCGGGTAACTGACGCTCGTTCGCGGAAGAGCGTCGTCTTTTCCAAAACTTGGAAACGCGATTAAGAGTCGCACGGTGCCCCGTCGTGTGATTAATCGCGGAGACGAAATGTGAGGCGAATATTCGAGGCAGCGACTCTCGAAGGAACGCGTGGCGACTGATGGTGCTTCACCTTTCTCGAGAACTGTTCCCCAAAGATCTCATCAAGGACGCGTCTAGTAAGGCCATTAGGAGATAAGGAAGAAAAGGAACGTCCAAGGTTTCGTACTGGCTGTCCTTCCGATCGACATTGTCCAGTAATTCGACCGATCGATTCTCCGCGAGGGAATCGAATAACCGTGTTTCCGGTTCCCATTGGATCAGCGGTTTTCCTCCAAACGAAAGGAAATTTCTGCTTTAAAGAGTAGCTCACGAAAGTGTTCGAACGCCTCCAATCTACATGGTTAACAAATAAAACACGTTGGGTTTAAGTTTTCAAAATAAAATTGTAAATGAAGGCACTTAGGAGTCTTGAGAACGTATAAGTAAAATTACGAAGAAATCTGACAATGCATACAGGATTCACAAGGCACTGAGTATAAACATACCATTTTTGGACGTCACAAAAGTATTCGAACGTATGAATAAATCTTGAATTGTTCGATGTTAATATCTGGTTGGTCCTCCTTTGGCATCAATAACCATACTGTATACAAGTTTCTCTGTTGTCTTTTCTTCAATGGGATTCCATATTTCTGTTATTCTGTTTTTTAACATTTCCTTGGACGTCATGTCATAACTTCTAAGTTTTCTTCCAGTTTCGGCCCATAAATGTTCTATGGGATTTATGCGGGGTATTATATTAGGTGTACAAATGAACAATCCAATTTTTTCAACCACATCCAATGTTTATGTTAAAAGAAAGTAAATTGAATTGTTCGATCAAAGTATTCGCCGTTACTTTCTGTAACTTTAAGCCATCTTTCAAGCAGCTGATAAATTCCATCTCGGAAAAATTTTACGTTTTTGGATAAAGTTGTCAAGCCAACAAATGAGATTTGAATTAGTTCCAAGGCTCGTCTTGCGCAACTTTATATTTCGTTATTTAACTCTGAAACGTTCACGAGTACCGATGGTCCTGCGAATGTATCAGTTACTACTGGAAAGAAGAAATGTCCAACGACCTTGCGAATCTCCGCGAGAGCCTCTGGCCACGAAACGCGACTCTAAATTGCTTTTAAATAACCTTCGGAGATTGCTGGCGATAAAAGATGGCAAATTATCGAAGACGTCTGTTTATTCGGAGATTTCTGCGTCGTGAATTTTAAAGAAATTGCGTAAAGTTTCTCCGAGTTTGCCAATTCTATTTACAATGAGAAAAGCCCCGATGCTTGTAAAATTAGACATGAAAAAATGGCGTCAACGTGTTGAACTTAACCCCTTGATGCGTGCGAAATTTTTGATATAAAATTAAGTATAACGAACAATCTGTAACTTTGACGATGTAAGGTCTCTATAGGATGTTAAGTATCTGTCTGTGCATTCGGTGTGCACCAATATTGATAGCAATATTAAAAGCATGAGACGAGAACGATCGAATGTGAGGTTATGTTACGATCAGTTTAAGGTTATGTTACGAGCAATTGACATTTAAATAGCGATACACAATAACGTTCTCGGATCGATAGGAAATTAATTTAATTAGCCTGATTAGATCATCCCAGTTTGGGAGGGTTGATTATGATCCTGAAAGCGTGACGCTAAACACCCCGCGCCATACTGGCGAAATTGAAGCCGATAGATAGAATCTGGGTCAGCGGGGATCGTTGACGAACTTGTCTCTTGAACCTGTGAACCACATCGACAACCCTATAACCGTGGCCAATCAACTGCGACTCGTCGACTCTGACCCACCTTCGTCGACTCTGAGGGTCACTTCGTAAATCATTATCATCGTATCTGATCGGTCACAGGTCCAATGCTCCACCGGACTGGGACAGTTTCGTTCCCAAATTATTAAACCCCGTTATAGATGATGACCCAATATACAGCGCAGCAAGTTATGCTCTCGGGAATTGACGAAGATATCGACTCAATTTTTTGTCGAATTAAATTGTTCAAGGGGGCTGGTCTTTTTTTTTGGCGTGAAACAAATTTTGTTTCTTTAATCGTTTACTAGGTTTGTAACATGGAGCACGCAAGAGCAAATTTAACGTCAAATTATTTAATGAACTTGCGTTAAAAAGAGCGACGTTCTAATGGAACACAAAAGTTCGAAATATATAATATATATACAAATAAAATAATTGTCTATTCTTCGCGAAATAATTTCTCAGTATTTCTACATAAAGTCTTTTCACTTTCATTAATTTTGTTTAGATAAAATATCTTGTACCACGAAGTCGTAAACGCGTGGAGAATTGTAAAATGGAGCAGCAAAGAGTAGTACGATAACAAAGAAACGCAATACCGTCGTCGTGGAATTAGCGAAATTAGCGTCGATTTGACGCGGAGTACAATTCCCGGGGAGAATCGTCGCTCGTTACGACACGTAGTGCGCGAACCGCTTTAAATCGATGAATTACCCTGTGGAAAGCTCGTGCACGTGCAGCAACGTGCATGGCGTGGACGTTGCACCAACCGCGGCCCAAAGAACACCGAAGAAGAACCACCCAGTCGTTGAAGGCTACGGTTCGAAGGGATCGCGCGTTCGAACCGCGATCGATCGGTTCGCAACTGATCGGTCCGATCGCGGCGGAGAAAAGGCTACGAGTCGGCGGAATAACGCGAAAAGCACTGAATGAGGAAGCAAGGTGCGCTTGGGCTGCCAGCACTGTCAGCACCACCCCCGTCTGCGCACCCCCGAAACCGCAACGCGACTCGAGCTGCTGCAGTGCGCAACAACCCTTCCGGGCAGGTAGACACGGAATTGATACGATTATCCATTTAATTCATCGTTCGAAAATACTCCGCCAGCGTGGCACTTTTAAAAACTTCTATTATTCCAACGAACGAACAATGCATACATGGTAACGACAAAGATGATTTTTAATATTTCAACGACCGTGCACACGCTACCGACTATTGCACATTTTTATTAAGTAATAAATAAAGTATCGCGCACGCACCGAAGATAAAATAATTTTATACATTGTAAATTCTTGTTTATCAGTACGCGTAAGTTGTCTACATTTTTGTACATTAAAAATTTTCTTTTGCGTCCACTGGTTATAGAACACTTTTTTTTTAAAGTTTGCCCGATTTTATTTTGCAAAATGCTGCTTTATCCTCTATTGCAGTATTTTACAAAATGGGGGGAAGGAGAGAGTCTTAGAATACAAGGGGGACACGAAAGAAAATCTTTAAAAAAAATCATACAAAAATTCAGCGTGCTTCAGAAAGGTGTCGAAAGTGTTTGAAATTGCTTTATGGACAATTGAACTCACGTTAATGTACCGTTGCCTTCGATTTCTATTAGGAAAAGTGACCGGCGACGCGTGTCGTGGTCCTGCGAGAGCCGTCAATGTCTCCGGAAGTTTGCGTACGTCCAAGGGTGGATGTTATCGGATGCCCTCTAGCCCGAACAAGGCTAGCTTTGTTTCTCCTCAACGGCTGCTATTAGACTGATCGTTGAAACGTATCGTCAGGATACTAATATTCAGGGGCATAGATATACGAACCCGTGGTCCAGATGCGTTACATCGGGGAGACTCGAAATCACGTGATACGCCTGCATGTTTATAACTATATAACATATAACTGTCCGCTGCAAAATAGATAGCATTAATGTCGTCGCCGTGCTAGGGCACTCCGGAGGGCTACGCTTCGTATACAGAGTGACCGAAACGAAATTCAAATGAAAGTAATATAAGTATCGAGTACACTTTTCAGGAGGAAGTGATAAAAAAAACAGGTTGGATAAGGGATTACATCGTAAATATACATACATAGTATAATCACGTATACGTGACAGCGGCCGTCAAAGTATTAAATGTAATATCTTTTGGAGGGGGGGACCTACGGTTCTTTCGACTCTTTTTAAATACAGTAATCGAAAAAATTTGACCCTGAATTTTTAGGTCAAGGATAATTTCACATCGAACTTTTTTCTCAATATATATTTAATATTTTTATATACTTTGTACGTAAACTCGTTAACACTATACTGGGGTACGCGGTACCCCAACACCGCCGCTAATGAACAACACAACCGCTTCGAACAAACTCGAAACTACTACTGGACAGGTCTTTCCCCGTCAAAAGATTACCAGAAAGCATAAATGACCGAGTGCCTCTTGGAAACGCAGTGCTCCGCTATAGTATCCCCGAGTTAACTTCGGTTTGCCATCATCCTACTCTATTTGGGCCTAGGATCGAACGTTGCATCTGTATTGCAGGGGGAAAGAAATAAAAGTCCTTGATTAAGGGGACCGTGCTGCTATGGCTAAATAGAATGTGATCGGTATTGAGTAATTTCGCCTTACGAAGGCTTGCTATAGCATCTGACCCAATACGACTTGCGTGGAAGGTCTTCTTTGCTCGTGTTTTCTCTCAACTGTATCAACCTTTCACGCACGAAATATCTTTTTGTTCGTTCGCAACCTGTAATCAGATTTTAATTTTTTACGTATATCAATTCAATTTAAGTCAAAGTGTTTTACGATGTATCTTAATCGTTTATCTCTCACCGAGATTCCGATATAAATATTATAAATAGTGGTAGACGCGAGAAATGCTTAAAAATCGTTCGTTGGGTACAGAAAGGAAGAACAATCCACTCGTACGCTTCAAGAAGCTTTTATTTTACATTGACAATCGTCGATATTGTCAATCACCGTCCACTTATCCGAATAATAGCCATCGAAGTAAAAATATCATTTTATTAGTCACGTAGTCTTTTGTTCTCGTTCTAGAACTACCTCCGGCCTGCCTCCATCGATGCATACACGTCCAACGTAAATACAAACACCTCGATCGATCGCGACTTCTTCATGAAATTCCGATGCTCGCGCGTACTGGTTAAACTCTTAAACGATTTTATACTCTCATCGATGTAAAATAAGTGCACCTAATCCCGACGCTAACCCAGTTATAAACAATTTAAATTCCATTAACGTAGTTACTAGCAGGGAAATCAATATAGTGACTTCGGTGGTCAAGTTACCGAGGGGTTGGAAACAATTTTTTTGTAATTAACGAATAAATGTTTAAAATAAAAAACAGATATAGTATTTTTCATTTTAACGTCAAACACGCTCAAATCTTAATATTATGATTGAGACACCTATGGTCAATGGTGCTTCGTTCCTTTAGTATTCAAATATAAAATAAACTTTCGTGCCAAAAGATGCGTCGATAACTGGAACGTACCTAACGTGATAATAAAACGGAACGAGATCAAAATAGCTAAAATTCACCGTTTAAACCTAAAATTTATGGGATCCATTCGACTTCGTTGGTCTCGTAATCCCTGGTAATGGCGGCTCTGGTGTGCTCCTCCGGTTTGCTGGTGCTCTTCTCCTCGCTTCCCGCTATTTTGTGGTAAACTTTGCTACCCGCAGAGGCCACCCATTGGACCCCATCGCCTAATTTCTCCCCGGCCTTGCGCACCACGTTGCCTATGTTCTCGGACGAGAACGTGTTCGGATCTACATTGATATCTAGCGTGTTGTTGCCCTTGGGGCATCCGGTTTGAGTGATGATGCTCAGATCGTAAGGATCCACGCCGAAGTTACTCAATTTCTGACGTATCATGTCTACGTAGCTCTTGTCCAGGTCGCGGTGTCTGGAGAGGATGGTGGCGCTCTGACGATGAGCGAATGCAAACTTCTGGCAGGTGAAAACGCCCGCGTAGTTCGCGTAGTCGGTGGCGAAGATCACGTGCGACGCACTTCCAGCTACGCCTAAAAATAAATTGCATCGATTGCTTCCTTCCTTTGGCACGGTTGAATAATTTATGCGAGTAGGGAATGCAGATAAAGTTCGGTTGCACTCGAAGACTACAAAGACGCGAACTTCTGCTTTACAATTAAATTTAAATTGCTCGTCCATCAATTTTTCATTACTGTTCGGAAAATATTCAAGATTCCCCCAAGAGCGCCTACCAATTGTCCCAAATTGGATGAACGAAAACTCAATTGTCAGTATATACGAGTTCAAAAGCACTCGTCTGCGTAGACTGACGTTCGGGAGATCGCGAAACGAGCTTAATTAATTTGTATCTAATCACAGCACTACTTTATCACGATACTTACTGAGAGGAAAACGAACTTGCATTCGTGCCGCGGTGCTCAGTTCCGGAATGGTCAATTCACCGGTGTAATGATACTCGTGCTTCAATGGTGTAAGTCCTACGTACAGAGACATAGCTTTATTACGGATAATTCATCCCACTTGCCAGACAGTTATTCCATTGACATGCTTTTATGAGTCCCGATGGGGCCCAACATTCTCCTCCTTTATTAATCTACAAGCTTCTAATAGTATGTACAACGCCACAAGCGCGAGTACAAAAGAAAATCATTGACGTTCAACCATTGTTGTAAGTCTTCGAAAACACAATTTTACATCATCTTCCGTGACCTTGCCCTTATAAACTTAGTTTCGTTTCTATTCCTAACGATCTTACCTAATACCGGGTGATCAGAATCTTGGGTTATCACGTACTCGCCAGGCTCTTCGCCGCGAGTGTAATTGTACGTGATGCATTTACTGGCCGTCGACGTCTTCTGGATCACGTACCATACGCCTAGAAACTGAAATTTAATAGGGAAATTTTATTTCGAAGGTACACGAAGCGGACAAGTGACTCGTTCAATTTTCCACTTACCTTATTCATGTGGAATTCCGGCACTGGTTCTACAATGGGACAGGCGCCCAAGTGATATGTGTGGGCTTTGGCTAAGACAAAGCATCCCACCAGCAATATAAAAGAAGATAGAGTCCTCATCTGGAAATACAATCTTTACAATATACTGAAATTAGGAAATATTAATATTCGAATGCTCGTAATAATAATTCGACGATTCAATTATCTCGCAATATCATTTCCTTATACAACCCTGGGATAAATTTTAATGGGTGATTCTAGAGGCCAAAATAAGATGAAAATCAAGAATACCAATTTGTTTATGGAGGCTTTGTTAAAAAGTTATTAACGTTTAAAGTCCCGCTCGTACTGAATTTTTTTCTCGAAAATGCGCAGGATTTCGGGGGTATGTCTATTCACCAAAAATTATTGCAATTGACCCCCACAACCGAAAATAATTTTTCCAAAACAATCTGAAAATTTTTTTTTTCCGTCGAAAAATTTCACACCTCGAATTTTTTTCTAGAAAGTGGGTAGGATTTCGGGGGTATGTCTATTCACCAAAAATGATTGCAATTGACCCCCGCAACCGAAAATAATTTTTCCAGAACGATTTGAAATTTTTTTTTTCGTCAAAAAAGGCACCTAATTAGATTTTCGGTAAGGAATTTTTTTCTCGAAAGTCCGTAGGATTTCGGGGGTATGTGTAATGACCAAAAATGATTATAATAGATCCTCGCAACCGAAAATAATTTTTTTAGAACGATTTGAAATTTTTGAATTTAATTGTTAACAACTTTTTAACGAAGCCTCCATCAACAAATCGATATTCTTGATTTTCGACTTATTTTGGCCTCTAGAATCCCGCATTAAAATTTTTCCCACGGTTGACCGAACACCCTGTATAATACTTATGCCTGGAAATCCCCGCACGCAATCTACAATTTAATTTTTTCATAGATCCCCCTTGAAAACATAACATTGTAAATTGCACCAGCTTATAATTCTATTTTCGTTGTAAAACTTCGAGAAGAGATATCGTTGTTTACTCCAAAACCGTTGCACTACAATTTAGTACTATTAATATTCGAATATAGTAATAATATCGTATACGTTGTTATGTAAGTTAATAAATTATTAAAACAATATAATACTTCTTTTACATTATTTATCCCATTTAAACACAGACTTCCAATTCGAACAGTTTATTTAAAATACTATGATATGATTCACTTCTGGTGAATTTTAAACCGTGAACTGCATCGAGTATCTGATGACGCTTCTGTCCGACCGTTACACCGAAAAAAAAAAAAACACGCACGAGATTAAAGGGCAACCTCGACGACCTCCGTACTTCGTAGAAGCTTCTTTATTTACAGCGTGAGACTCAGCTTTCACATATCTGCCATGAACGACCCGTATATGCTTTTATGTCCACGCGACGTTAATTAACATAGCGGAAAATGTAGATCCATGTATACGCAGAACACTACATTTATGTAACAAAATAACGGGTTGAAAACTCTGTGTGCAGCGGTGTCCGTAGCTGAACTGAAACCTTGTTGTGGAAAGTTTCCTATCGAAACGGGAATTCCTTTCATAAAACGAGAAACGAAAATATCAAAAGATTTAGCTCCCATTAATTAATATGCTTCGAGCACAGATTTTCTGGAAAATATTTTATTATCAAAGTCTATCCGCAAATTAAGTTTCACTGTCTCCGATTGGAAGAGACCGAACAATGAAATGATTTTACACAAACGTTCACAGAAGTCTTGTAATACATGGAAGCACATACGAGTATTTAAATATTCATTGGAGTCAATGGCCGTTCGAGCAACGCGCAAATTACATTGGAATACGATAATGGATGAAAATTAAATGCAAAATTATAAAACGTTACGCGTCTAAAGCGAAGGAAGTTTACTTACGGCGAAGCGATATTGTCAGACTCTGAACTGGTACTGTAAACACTAGACCGCATGGAGGTCTTTATGAGACGTGCCCCACTCTGAATCCGACTGCGGGTCACACACACTTTCAATGAACTGGTACAGTGCCGATCAAACACGTTATCCCTAAGGAATCTAAAGTAATTGACTCATTTCTTCGGTTACCTTTTTTGTGAAAATGATTTTTTTCTATCCTATGCCGCGTTAAAATATTAATCTACTTAAACAATAAAAGACAATAAAAGACACGATACTGATCATTTATGTATGACGAACCTGGTCGATACGCAACGTCGTTCGACCACGTTCATGTGATTTTAATTTTTATTAAAGAAGGAAGGGAAGATAAGGGTACCGTATTTTGAAAAATATCATCAGACTGTTATTTATTTACCACTGACTTTTAAGTATTTACGTTCGTAAGAGGATCTAATTGTATCGAAATATTTACTAAATAATTACACTGTGCTTGCTTGGACCACAAATGCAAAATGTATTTTTATTAAAGAAGGTAGCAAAGACGCGGGTCTCGCATAATTCTCTTACACCGCTGGTAGCGATGAATCACTTTCAACCGTAAGCGAATCAAGCTAGTTGTTCCGAGAACCGCTAACACCACGTATGGTTTCATTCTTTTCTCCGTAACAATGTAATTTAATTTGTATATTGGAAGATAAAAGGCAACGTCATACTAGGGGAAAATAGCGGTGCAATTGCACGGTACCACCGCGGAAGTAACGAAGATGTTCGAACAAACACGGAATAACGCTTTCGAATAAAATATCGTCATTTATTTGAGAATAAAAGTACAAAAGATATATTTCAACAAGCTTATGAGATTGTTCAGTGATATGTACACGTGGCAATAGCAAAATATCCTTAGTTGAGTTAAAGTAATCTGCTCTTTCTGAAGAAGTAATGTTTCTATTCAGTATGGTATAATGGTATTTAAAGGCACTTATAGTTCCGCAATACCTTCGTTTAAATCGATAAATGCTAAATATAGAAAATAAGTAAATTTTAACAAATACGTAATACGTCGTGCTGTCGGTTAGACAACTGTGCATTTTTTTTTGTGTGTGCTAAAGATGAATCACTGAAATATCAAACTGCTACAGTTAAACTTGCTCGAGCATGCTGCGGTGACTTATCATGACATGGTACGTTCATCGAAATTTTCATTCAAAATTCTGTCGAAAAAAACACAATATAATCGCAATAAGAAATCAAAGTACCCTACATGAATTTTCCATATCCAATGAGCAGTCATAAAAAGGAAACTTAAACGTGTTCTTATACTCGAATAAATAAACTTCATTTTCAGATACCCTGAGACATATTCTCCATATAGTCACACGATTAAAACGTCACAATATCTGAGCAATATACATCTATCATTTCGTAGTTCTCCGTACTTTTATGCGGAAGGCAATTTGGTTAGATCCAAATCGTTGAAATAAGGATGTTGCAAAGCAGATCGCGCCGATATTCTGTGCACAGGATCATAGATAAGCATCGATTGCAAAAGATCGAGACCATCCGCGTCTAACGTTTTAACTTGCGACTCCAAATTATTTGTTATCCAATTTGGAAATGTAGCCTTGTAATCTGTTAGTTGTGTTACACCAGGCCATATCTCTTCGGTAGGAGTCCTCAGTATACTATAAAATACATATATTATTACTTTCCATTCCATCAAGTTACAATCCAGCACAGGGGTAGAGAACCTTCTGCAATTCAAAGACTACGATGTTACTTCACGGATTCCTCCTAATTTTGTCAAAAGTATGGGATATGTATCTAAATACTAATCAATGTCCTTTTAGAAACCTATAGACTAGCAAATTACACGCGGCCTTTAAGCTGCTAGTTCCCCATCCCTAATCTAGTACATCGTTCGAGTCATACCGAAATATTCTAAATAGTTGATCGATCTCGCTATCTCCTTGGAATAGCGGTTTCTTAGTGGCCATTTCGGCGAATATACAACCTACGCTCCATATGTCGATGGCGCACGAATATCTGTTAGCGCCGAGAAGAATTTCTGGAGCTCTGTACCATAAAGTAACTACTTCGTGCGTGTATATTCTGACCGGTATGCCAAACGCTCTACCGAGCCCGAAATCTGCTACTTTAATAACCCCTGATTTGTCGATCAGTAAATTCTGAGGCTTCAAATCGCGATGTAATATTCTACGCTTGTGGCAGAAAAGGATAGCGCGCGTAATCTAGAATAGAATGAACGTGATTAATATAAAAAATATGAGCAGAACGATAAATATTGGTAGTTTTGGTACTGTTTAAAATTATGTTACGCAAGACCAGAAGAAAAAAAAAACCTTCCCAACCCTGCACAGTTGTATATTACATACATTATTATATTTACCAACCTGATATAAATAAGATTTAACCATTTTTGGTTCTAGCACTTTCCCAGCACCTAAACTATCCATATATTTTTTTAGATCCATAGTAAGGTATTCAAAAATGAGATACAATCTGGTCTCTTCCATCAACACATCCATTAATCTGACAATATTGGGATGAGGTAACTCTTTGAGCAATGATATCTCACGAATTGCCGTTGATGGCATTCCGTCGTCATCACTTTCCAAACGAATCTTTTTCATAGCTACAATTTCCCCTGTTTTCTTGTGCTTTCCCTTATATACTACCCCATAAGTACCTGTGAAAATCTTTTACTGTATCGCCTCCCACATTTTGCATACAGTACATAAAGAAACATTAATGGCAATGTTTTCCAGCATAGACAGGAAACATACATATATTTGTGTATCTTAACAATAGATCAATGACAGAGACGTGCAATTCTTATTCGTTTAATGCAGTACTCAATTATATCTAACAACTCAAATTTGTATTCTCATTAAACAAATAATGGATTTATTATTATTCAAAGCTTTTATCCAAATAAGAATTTTACCCGTCTCCGACCAGCAATTATAATTGCCAAAAAAACTTATCCTACAATAACGTAGATCGATAGACGCAAACTTAACAAAAATTTGTAAGCCACGCTAATAATTACGATAATTAACGATCAATTAATTGTACTCGATGACAGAATAGCGGTCGAAATAATCTCAGATTACCAGAGAGTACAACCTCGGTACATAATAAAGGAAGTTTAATTGGAAAAGCACGACCTGGATAGTAAGCATCGTCAAATCACCTTCACCGATTTTCTCGATCTTCACGAAATTCTCCATTACGAATGCACGGTCGTGAAATCCAAGGCCAGCTGATAGTCTGTTCTAACCCGTATCGCTCCAATATATCACGTAAATGTTACAATTTCACATATGTTTTCAATGTGTTTCACAAACTTCTCAGTGTGCCGTCACGTAACGATCAAATTCAAACGTCGGTACGCCATATTGGTAAACACGTTAGAAAGTTCGTCATTCGTATTGCCCCGTAACAGCTCGGCCGTGCTCGACCAATTGAAACAAGCGTCGCAATGGCAACTACGCGTAGGACCAGTCAGGGTTAATATTACTAGATTATAGACCGATGTGTTGAGCATCTGGTAACACTGGTGCACACAGAAGCACAGATGTTCTCTCTAATCCCGCGTTTTTTCCCCCTACTTCGTACATAACTTCCTCAAAACTACGATCATATCATATTTCGATTTTCTCTAATCTTCGTTCGAAATTCAATACGGCAACATTAAATTCGCAATTACTGGCCAAGTTTACCTTTGTATCTAAAAATTGTAATGGAAAACCTGAAAAGCATCATAGATACTCATGTCCTAAACTTGAAATTCTTCGAAACCTGATTTCAACTTTGGCTACTCAAAATTTTGATAAACGAATTAGACTATGGGTACATTAATTACACGAGTACTTGAGTACATGAGTATCCGTGAAATAGAGGTTAGGAATGTTCATATACTGCAAATTACACGGATTGAAATACAAATGCCCATGTATATAATAAATGCTGCTCGAAATATTAAAGTTCGTGTCAGCACGAGTATAAAGAAATACAATGTAAATACATTGAGCTACAGAGGAAGAACTCGCAGGGCAAATAAAGGTAGCAGCTGCAAGAATTGTTTGATGTTTATTTAGAAAAAAAAAAAAAAGAAAAACGTCATCTCTGCAAATGTATCTCATATGTATTTGTACATACAGCATATAGATACAATGGAATTATTATATAAATAATGCTGCAAAACGCGTTCGTAGCATAAAAAGATTCATCGTCTCTTTCACTTTCCCATGGCCAGAAACTAATTGGGGATAAAATCGTCAAGTCGAGAGCATCGAGTCCTCCTCAGAGTCTTTAACAAATTTATTTTCAAAGTTTACAATATAATTACATAACGCTAACAAGATCTTTCGAATCTTTGTTTCATAAGCTATATTCTATATAGTCACTATTTATAACGACTTTGAAATGAAACTCTGTTTTGCAATCGACCTGACAAGACTGCAAAAGCAACAAACAAAAGTTATGTCGTGCCTGTGACTGGCATTTGTTAACCGTAACTTAACATTTGGAAAATTTCATTGTACTTTATCGTGGAAATTGATAGCCACCGGTGGCGTAGCCAAGACCGACACCACGTTGCGTGTGTGTAGTAGCACGTGCTACTTCATATTGTTGTTCCATATTGTTAAACATTTCCTCTTGTTTTTTTAATATGTCTGGTTTCGTACCAGCCGCCGGGGCGGCTGGCAAGTCGTCTTTGATACCCATTAATCGTTTAAATTTCGCTGTTACTTTTCCATCCTGATCGTGAGTGAATGTCGTCCCTACCCACGTATTAGCAGTTGAGGCTGTCGTAGACGTTTTGCCTTCGTCTTGCTTCGTCTATGAATACAAATTACGCGACGAATACAATTTACAAAAGTCAAACGAACCCTTGATGATAGTTCATTGTTAAAATGACTAATACACCAACAATAACCATTGTTGCTCCCCAATGATAACTAAACGTTTAAGAAAGTAATGACAAATAGGAAGATTATATTAGAAACACGAGAATGCGCCTTCGGAAGTATGTGAAAACTGTTTTAAATATCTTATCGGTAAGTGATAGGGTTATATGAAAATAAAAGATTTTACAGTCGGGTTTAACGTCATAGGTTAATAGATATAATCAAAGAATTAAATGTTCACGTACTATACTAATATCAACTATGTCACTCGCCTGAAAATGGTACTTATATTACTACGCTATTATTTGCCATTACTCTTTTAATATTTTACAATTTATGTAAACTGATATGGTTTGATGTAAAGAAAAAGAAATTTAAAAAATCAGCTACTTTATATTTACCTTATTCGCCCATAAAAGCTTCCTCTTCTGTATTTGTTCGGCGTATTTTCCTTGCGTCGCCGTTGCCAATGGATTGTAATAATTCTGTTCGCTTTGAACACCCGGTACCGGGGCATCCCCCTCCGGCGCTTTCAATTCGATTCCTAATTTTTCTAGCTGTGCCAACTTATTTCTGCTTTTCTCCTCCCGGTAGCTCATTGTTCGGAAAGGAGGCGGCGCGCGATCTCTTGATCTTGATCTCGATCGCGTGCGATCCTTCTCTTTATGGTAACTAGATCGATCATCCCGGTGTCGATCTTTCGTCCTGTCGTCCCTAGAATGTCTCCGATCTCGATCCCTGTCCCTGTCTCTGCGTCTGTCTCTGTCGTTTCTGTCGCGATTACGATCCCTTCTGTCGTCGCGGTTCTTTTCTCTGTCGTCGGTTTTCTCATCCCTGCTGGACCCCAAAGAGCTCTTTTCCTTCTTCTTCTCATCGTCGCGAGATTTTCTATCGTCGTCTCTACTCCTTTTTATGTCTCTACTGTTACTCTCCCTGTGGCTACTCTCACGTTGCCTCCTATCATCGTACGACGATCGCCGGCCTTTATCGCTCGTGTGTTTACTACGGTCGGATCGATCTCCTCGTTTGTGGTCGTCTTTCGAATTTGCTGTATGATTTTCATGATCAGATCGCCTGTAAAACGATTACGTTCTGCAGGGTATACCACACAGATTCGTATTATTATTCTGTATGTATGGGAAATATTATGTGGTAAAATATGTCGCAAATCTCTCATATAAATAGAAATAGAAACAGCCGAAGAGAGTGTATCGTTTAAATGCGGAGGAAAATACGTTCGTAAACAAACCAGCTCACCTCTGGTCTGAGGAGGAAGGTAATGTGCGGGATGTGTCTGTTCTCGATTGCGTCACCGGACTATTTGCACGTTCGCTACTAGATTCCCTGGACGAATTGTTGTTGTTGCTTTCCTAAAGAAATAAAAATTAGCCGTATTACTATACACCTTTCACGCATTCTATTAAATAGAACATAAATTTCAATTTACATTGCCAGAACTATATTACAATTCATGTTTTAGCACCCTCAATTTAGCAAACATCAATGTTCCGTGCGCCGTAATTTCAAGGTATCCAAGCTCTAACAGATCGTGACGTTAGCAAACATAGCAATTAAGAGCCACAAAATTTCGATGTACTTGAACATTGAGCTTTGCGCCGTTTCTAATCACCGTATTATGATGACCGGATCCTAATTTTTTTTTACGTACTTAAAACTAATAATTTCCATAAAAATAAACTATACAATATAAATTTCGTTTTCTCACATCCTTGGTTGTACTTGATACAAAACGTATTTTTTAAATCTAGAAATTTTTATTCACTGCAAACATCATTATAAATTGCATATCCAGTTAATATCTGGTAGATAAATAGAATTAACACGGAACAACCACCGTATAAAAAGAGAAATTAGAACATGAGGGCCCTTCATATTTATCTGCATTAGCAGTTAGTTATTACCCGGATGTTTGTACATGTGGTTTCTTTGATGGTTGATTTTTTGTTAGTGTTACCTTCTTCCAGCTTCCTCTACTCACCTCTGTCTTCTGAATAGGACTTGGGGTAGTCTTGAAAGACCCTCACACAGCATAGACCTTGCCGAGGTGCGTAGATATTGTATCATGTATTACCAACAGAGCTACGTGTTAATATTTTCTCACGAAATGGCACTATACCCATTTACTTATTATTTAAATTTTAAATATCTCAATCTCTACCCTCACTGTCTCTGCCGCGCGATAATTCGGGGTTAAGGTCATGTCTTAAATTATTAAAATTTGTAATATCGTGTATAGTCTTAACCGTAACATAATTCATTGAAAAATAGTATCAAAATACTAAAAGAACAAGAGTGCATTGTATTATAGCATATTATATTATACAATGTAAATAATACAATGATTTATTCGTTTTACATGAAAAAAAAAAGACATCAATGTAAAAAAAAAAAGCATACTATTATTGTATTATGTACATTATATTACATCTACATCAGTGGTTTTGTTATCTATAAGGTAAAAGGTGATTATTAAAAAATTGTTTCATGTAGGTAAAGCCATTGTAAAACTCCTTGTCTTATAATTTTAATAAGAATAATTTGTTTAGAGTTTCCTTTAGCTGATTAATGTGAGAAGGGTGCAATAAAAGTGCTATACAAAATTACATTTTATTTGGGCAGCTTTGACATGACCTCTAAAAATCAAATACTAGACCTTTTATACAACAAGCATATATGACCCTACATGTACATACAGCCCCCATAAAGTCACCACGGTATCTTCGTAGTAATTGTTGTAACGTTGCTTACTTAATACTACAAACAAGCATTTGCAAACATTCAGTTTCACTGTACCTCACTCATGTCCATTTGTACAGGATCATAGTTGGCGTCACTGGCTCTTTTACTGGCATCGCTGTGTATTTCATACGGCATCTTTGAAACACAATAGTATAGTGAAATGTTAAATAGTCTACGAGCTATAAACTTCTCATACAATACCAATATTAAACAATTATTGAATTATATGTAATTCTGTATATGCAACTGTAAAACTTGACTTCGAGTTATAACTAATTTTGAATTACCATCGATGGTGTTTGGTCACTCCAATCAGTGAATCAATTTCAACACAAGTGGTTAATAGTCTACTAAACGTTGATACTTTTAGGTTATACAGTACATTAATAAAGACAGAATCTCCCTACGATCGTCATAAACGTGTTCTATTCGTACATAGATATTTTCTATCAACCGAGGCGTAATTGATATTGGCGCACAATTTCCACCGATAAACTGTATGTAATCCGCGTATCAATTATCAAATCTAAATCCATTTCGTAACCACATTACGATTTTAAGAAATTCAGCTGCTTTTTCACGATAACGGACAATAAGCCCGAAGCAGGAGGTCCATTTGTTCGAAATTGAAAAGCTATCCAACAAAATTGAAGAACCTGCCCAGAAGCCATATCGAGTTTGTGTACATTAAAAAGTTTCCTAAGCGTCATGGATGCCGAAACAAGGAAGCGCCATTAATAAGACGATCTTCAATGACCCGACGACAATTAAAAACTGCATACTCACCTTCGGATCTTCCGAATTGTTACTGTTGTCCCCGTCACTACCGTAATTCGCTAACGAATCCATAATGGCGTGAAAACAGGGCACGAACTGTCCGAAATTGTTACGACTTATCGTGGCGCGTCGATCCTAGTCTGCCTTGCGCAGAAACGCCATTGGTCGAGAACGTTTGGCCAGCATTGTGCGTAGTTTTATAGCGCTTCCATCGAATGGGGTTAGCGAAGCGGAAATGGAAGGAGAAGGCGAAATACAGGAAATGCAGCGCGAGCGGCAAAATTAGGCGCGAACGCGAAAATTTGCGTCGCAATTCATTCATCGTTGATGGACTGTCGATGGAATTTCACTCGTCGACGGTCACGACGCATTATTTTCGCGAAACAATCACTATCGATCAAACGACCGCGTAAGAACAAACGAGGATATTATATTCTATTTTTGTTCATGCTATAAATATGTAGGGAAACACGGATAGGCTCTCTTTTTAGAATACTACAAAGTAGGGATTGGAAACTGTTATAATATCGATTTCGGTACTCAAAACACTCACGAAGTGCCGAAATAGCGTTACAACTGTTATTAGACTGTTATCTAACTGTTAACTGTTGTTATAACTGTTATCTAACTTTTGTTAGAATTAATATTTACAGAGTTACTAGCGTTATTCCTGTTGCGTGAGCTTGTGTCTACTCGGACAGTCACAGGTGTGAACTTAAACTTGTAAGCAGGATGCTAATTAATTCTGCAACGGTAACGAATAAATGCAACGATTTCCGAGGCACTCGAAAGGGTCACTGTACCGTGAAACAAAGGGGGACAACAATAGATGAAGATATCTGGATAATACTTTCTTCGAGTGAAGTTATTATAAAGGAAATTGTCATACAAAAATGTTTATTAATTTTCTAGAATCGCTTACTTATTATTACGGTTTAGCCGATAGTCACCTAAATTTTATTTATGTATACAATTAACCTATTTTTTATTCGCATTGTCTAGACATTAAAATTTCAATTAAGTTGCGAATAAAAGTCTTCATTGTCAAATAAAGCTCTGTGTCTTCTAGAATATGCCCGTGATAAAGGAACTCTTTCGCAGTCACAAGCAGCAACAAAAGGCCAGCTCGCGAATCGTCTTTATTTGCAAATGGATCTCGTCGCGACGTAGCCGGAGGCAGACCCCTGCACTTTCGAAATAACTTTTATTTCAAATATTCTTTCAAACGTGTTTCTACTTTTAATTTGCCATTATTTCATGTCTGTAATACAATTACATTATTTTATTTGTAAAATTAATTTCGTTGACACGTCGACATTGAATATGACTTGTCTGACCAGTAAGTTCTTTTTCTACTTGCGCTAAAGTCCAAGTCATACTCAATTACACGCGTACACCACGAATGTTCAAAGTCGATTTTCTCGAATACAAGGCCTCAAACCGAAAAAATATTATTCTTTTTGTCTACTTATTTTTGCATGTCTTTTATGTATAAGTTGCTAAATAGCGGGATAGTATCTCCCAAGAGGTTCACCATACTGCCTACGTCACGTATAGCAAGTTCTGTGAACAATTACATTTCTTTTCGCCGTAGGTTGATTCTGTATTGATCCGTTACGAATGTTTTCCATTGTTTTTTTTAACGCGCACGACGGGAAATAAATAAAGAATTATTATTATTCGACTAAATAAAGTTGGCTCGAGGTCCGCGAGACAGAAGGTGCAACGGGAAGGTGTTTCAAAGGTGGGTAGATGCTAGAGAGCACTCGCATTGACGTTTACGCGCGGAGAAGCGCGAGCCGGCGTGCAGGGGAATCGTGAACAAACCGGGACGCAACAGTCGCTCGCCAGACTTCGTGCTGGATCTGTCTCCGGTGGAGGTATGGTTTCGCGCGTCCGCGACGCTCTGTGTTTCTAACCCTTCCCAGGTACCTGTTACAGAACGTACAGCCGAGGGAAAAAGTACAGTGAACCTAGTCTCGCTGGGGGTGAGTGAATCCGTTGGTGTTTTCTTTCATGGCGAACATCGTGGGCCCGGGCAGCAACCCCTTCGATACGCGGATCGAAGTATCTCGGTACACGCGTACCCGCGACCCGTCGTTGATTCTCTCGTTCCACTCGGGATCTACGTGACCCCGTTTTCGTTTTAAATCATAGTCAATTGTTTTTAACGGACGACATCCTCCGTTCGCGAGCCTTTTCGTCGTTACGAGCCGTGGCCCGCCGCGAAAGGATCCGAACGTGTCCCGTGCACGGTTCTTTTTAATTAGTCGTGCGACAGTGCCCGGTTAATTGACAGGGTCAGCGCGACGTCCCGTGATTTATCCGTGCCTCGCTTCGCACGCGTGGTTCCGGGGTCTCGATTTTAATCGTCCTCGATTATCCCGCCTTGTGCGACGATCCGGCGCCGATCACACCGAACGACTAATTTTACACTATAATTTCGATTCTTTACGATCGAGCTTTTCCTCCATTCGCGTATACCGAGATAGAAAATAACCGAGTAAATTATAATAATAATGGGGAATTTAGAAAAATTCGATACTAGACCCAGTGACGCGAGATTAATTCAACCCTCGGACGGCGGACCATCTTAGCCGGTCCATTTCGACCCAAATCAGAATTTCATTATTTCGCACCCCGGTACAAGGCTCCGTTGATTTTACGAGCTCGCTGTAAAATTATTGATCAGAGACCAAAGTTCCACGACTCTGTAATAAATAATTTACATGAATTTTCGTGTTATGTACGACGTGAAAGAGACCATACGTAATTAAAAAAACGATAAATGAAATCGGTACCTGCATGAAAATCATTCATCAATTCACCAATTTGTTAACCATGGTTCATACGCGTAATAAATAGACCTTATACAATTTATGAAGCTTGCAGCGCTGCCATAGAATTAGATCTTTGTGATTATAATTTAATTTCGGTAACTATTGGTTCCATTCGAATCGCTGAGAATGCATACAGTTATGAACGTGTTTGCTCGTATTATGGCACGTGCAGCGAATTTAACATACTCGATTAAGATCGATTAGGAATAGTTATTCGAGAAAAAATACCGTTCGATCGACTTCAGGGAAAAAGGATTTCTTTTCAAGTAAACTACAAACGTAAGCAGCGTTCGATCGCTGTTATCTGGTGGAGTCGCAGTTAAGGACTGAAACGAAGTTTGAAAAGGAAAAGCTACCAACACTAGTCGGTCCTTTCGTCCGTGAATCGAGTTTGACCTTTGTGATTTCATATCGACCGGGAACTACGGTACCATTCGGTTCCAACTATAAAAGGTGCTTTAGGGACACGTGAAGGACCATCAAGTTCTTCCTCGCGTCGGTTACTGGATATAGGAAGGTCTGAAAACACGGCAGACGGAAATTAATTTAGAAAATGTAGTTACCGACGAAATTATTCTCCCTTCCCGGCAGACTTTGCGGCGGGCACGTTCGACGGTTATTAATTAAATCTAGCTCACGCTGTTGAACTTTTTGTCAATACTTTTGCCGTTAATTACGAGCCGGTAGACGACTCTATTCTTACCGCTCGTTGCGAGGAGGAATCGTTGAGTTTCTGGGAACGCAGTTTTCGTCAGACATCAAAGTTTTGTTTCCGCGTAAAACCGTAACTAGCTAAGTTTCTACAGATTTTATACCTTCGATAATTTTGCTATCGTTTACGATGAGATTTCAACGGAAATACGGCATATAGTCACATAAGACGTTCATGTGCAAGAACACGACGAGCGTAAAGATTTATGAATACCAGTTGCGTTTTCGTTTATGCCATCGATATGGTTTCATAGTCCATGTTTTTATTAAATCCTATCAGACAGAAACAAATTTTTAACGTAAATTTCATTCAATCTGCGTTATTTTACTTTATCTTCCCGGGAAGTTTAAATATTTAAACACGATTTTATGTCACGCTCGCAACACGGGAATAAGAATTTGTACAAATAGTTTATCGAATCGGAATAACGGAGAAACTTTAATAAGTTCCCTCGGATGTTTGCGCGACGACTTATTAAAGTCTTTCGAAACTGTTGGAATCCTGAAGACTTGTTTATACGAGTCCATTCAAAGTTCCCGAGAATTTTTAATTTGAAAGTCTTTTATGTCGGCGGACATTGTCTGGGTACGTACAGTCGGGCATTTTAAATGTTTCTTTGAATCGTCTCCGTAACCCTTTCTCGTTTGTCCAAGTTTCGCTGAAGAATGTCAAACTACTGTTGAAAATTTATTTATTAATTGCGTCCCGACAATTCTCCTTGGTTCGCCCACGTTCGGTTCGCTTACAATTCTTGCCAATTTCAAGAATTTGCTCAACATTTAGGTTAATAACAGCTGTGACTCGCTATTATTCCCATAAATGTACATTTGACTTTATTTCCGTACATCGTACTTGCATTAAAAGTAACGGAATACAGAGAATTTCATTGGATTTTGGAGTTTTCAAGTACGAGAAACGCTGCCCCACGATGTAAAAGAGACTCGTCGTTGCAAGTCCTAATTATAATTCATAAGTGCTTCTTTGTGTTCTTTCTTTTAATTAAAAATTCCCTTCGGTTTACACTGTATGTAGTATAAATTAAATTAATATTAGTCTTCTAATTTTTAATGTACATATCAGCATTACCAAAATCACGAGAAGGTAGCTACGTTCGATGCTCCTACAGACAAGAAAAAAAAAAGGAATATCGTCGTTAATTTGCACCGTCACGTCGAGTATTAATTGTCCCTTAATGATCTCGCCAATAATTCCCAGCCCCGGATACGATTTCCTTCCAAACCGTTCGAGATATCGAATCCGAGCAACCTCTCGCGCGAGATGTAATTTCCCGGATAGATCAACTCCGGGGCGTACGGCCTGGTATCGACTACCGTTACCCGTCGAAGACAACCGTCGAACATGCCACAGCAAAATTCATTGTACTTCGAGCGAACGTGGTTTTACTTTTACCGTCGCTCTCACGTTCGGGCCCCCCCCAGGGAAGGGGCGGGAGGGGGGGCTGCCATAATCTCCGATCGAAGAAATTCTCTGTTAGCCCGTACGTCCGGACGACTGTACCGTATTGCTATGTTTTGCACAGTAGGGGGCGCGACGTACGTGTAAAGAGGGACCTATGATTTAAGGGGCCAGAACATTTCTTTGCCAATATCTTTGTTATTTTCACCGATAGCAACAAACGTGTTGCAACTATATCGCTTGGTTCGACACTAAGAATATTGTTTTTCTATTTTATCAAAGTGTTGAGAGTCGTCGTCATTTATTTGATTGACAAATCGTCGTCAAATTCTTCCGATCCGGACCACACTGTGCGTCATCCTGTTCTGTTCGTACGCGTGTCCCGTTTTCGCGTCCGCTCGGGCAGCAAGGAAGACGGCTCGAGCATCGTTGCGGTTCCGTTATCCGCCACGCGGTAAATACACGTCCACGGTCCTGCTCGTTTTGCCGCCGATGAAAATAAACAATATATGCCCCGACCGAGCGTACGTTACCGATACCCCACGCACACCAATGCTGAAAGTCGCCACGCTCGATCCTCCGCGTCGTTCTTTCCACGGTGGAGGCTAAAAAGAGAATTTCATCAAAAATATATCGTACAAAAGATATTTACTTATCGGAGCATTTTACTTTCCCAAAGCAGACAAATTTTCGATCATCATGAGAAACACACTCCGGGCGATCGCGTCGAAGGAAACGTTCTGCAAATAAAAATAAAATTCACTCGGCGTACGTAAGCGCGTAAAAGTCGAGAATGCAGTTAGAAATGCTGTTATTAAAACCTAACCTCGATGTTTAATGGGTTCGGAAGTTTTGCTCCGAGACTTGTTTTTTTTTTCAATCTGAACTTCGTCAACCTGTTTACATTTCTTCGTGCGAACCGGTATCGACCGCTACGGTCATTTAACCGGGTACGCGCGGTTTCGAGGAGCCGCGACTTCGTACGGAGTTCAGGCGCAGAGTTCACCGTCGCGGCAGAAAGTTTTTGGGTCAATTCTCTTAGGGTCTTTTATTTATAAAGGATCATAATAAAGGCTGATGTATTTCGGTGGGACGGGTATATTGGGAAACTTCGTGAAATCAATCGATAGGCCGTTCTAAAGTGTACGCGTCGGAAAAGAGAGACGCAGCTTCGCGAGGAACTTCGAACTTCCGTTAACGACGAAAGTACATAGCAACGTTTTCGAGGATAACTGTACTTACTGTCGCGGCGCGCAGCATCTCGTACGGGTGGGAGGGGGGGGGGGAGGATATTCTTGAATACAATTGAAGCGTCTCCGAGTAACTCGGAATTATTCATTCTGTCTCCGCTCGCAACTCCATACCGAATCTTTTCCATTCGACCTAAAAAATAAATAAAGAATTGTAATAGAAAGAAATTGGTAATTGGTAATGAAAGTTTCGAGAACCTACATCGATATCATAACAGTTTTCACACGGCCTAAAAAAATATACATTCCATTGAAAATACTGAACTTTCTCGAAAAATATTATAAAAATAGAAAGTCGATGTAGGCTATAATATTGGCGACAGAAGATGATTGATGACTGTTATAGGTAATATATATAAATCCGGGGGTAAAGTTTAGCGTTAGCACCGGTTGCTTTCACGGGCGGAAACTACCCCCGAGCAACTATGCAAATAGTCGCAACGACCGTGTCCAGACGTTCGTAAACGCTATCCGCGCGACAGCTGCGTCGAAAACTAGGGGCATCAAACGTGCAATCATCGGGGTGCGCATCGGCGGGCCTCGTACCTGCATAATGCGCACTCGAAAGCCGTGCACGCAGCTTCTTGCATCGCTCGGAGGGGTGCAACGCGTCGTTACGGGCGAGAAAACCGTGACGAAACGGAAACAAGGGTTGGGGTGGGGTTGAATTAGGCGTCGAGTTGTGCAACGGGTACGAAACGAGATTCGAATCGATCGTGAAATCTGTTCCGACATCGCGGTCCCCCGCGCAGTCTCCGGCGAATTGAAAAGAAAAAGCGTCCCGATCTAACGTCATCGCCGGGTATAGAAACGACCGTGACGGGCTGCAAACAAATCCACGGGAACGCGCGATACGATAGACGCTTTACGAGTCTCCGTGGAGGCTGTCTCAAGGATAAGCCAATCGTTAACTACGGTTAGAGAGACGAACGACGATTTCCAGAGTTTGAGGAGGGGGTGCATTTGTGCAACGGGAGGCGCTCGAGGCTTAATGTTGGAACTATCGCTCAAAGACGGGGGATATAGATAATGTTTAGAGCATTGAGAAGTTGGGCCACTGGGTTTCCAGTTTGATTTAGTAGGGGATGAAACTGTCGAGTAGGCGTTGCTTTTATTTGGAGTTACATTAGATGCTATGATTTAGGTGTGAAATGGCGATGAAACTTTGTTTGGGGCGTTTGAAGCTTGCCACGATTGTTTCGCGTATTGGCTAAGAGCTTTTTCGAAGGTTTACACTTGAATTTAGAAACGATATAGATCACTGTCAGAAGCAATCTGTTTGGAAGAGATAGCATAATTACAAATTCCCTTTGGGGTATTTGAAGCCTATCTCATTGGTGTTTGTTGAGCCTGCTAGAGTGCAGACTCTGTTTGGGTTGTTGACTAAAAGCTATTTTAGCTACAGTAGAGTTCCGATTATACGGCACTCGGTTATCCGGAATGTTCGAATTTTTGTCCGTGATGAAATTTTTCGTCGAAATTAAAAAATTTCAAATCGTTCTAAAAAAATTATTTTTGATCGCAGGAGTCAATTACAATCTTTTTTGGTCGATAAGCATACTCTCAAAATCCTAACCATTTTTGAGAAAAAAATTCAGGAAGGTGGACTTTTTCGTTGAAATTAAAAAAATTCAAATCGTTCTAAAAAAATTACTTTTGTCTGCAGGGGTCAATTACAATCATTTTTGGTCAATAGACATAACCCCGAATTCCTACCCACTTTTGAGAAAAAAATTCGAGAAACTGAAATTTTTCGACAAAATTAAAAAATTTCAAATCGTTCTAAAAAAATTATTTCTATCTGCAGGGGTCAATTACAATCATTTTTAGTGAATACACATTCCCCCGAAATCCTACGTACTTTCGAGAAAAAGAATTATTTACCTTTTAAAATTTTATTATACTGCGACTGAACTTGATCGTGGAAACTAATTTATTATATGATCGTTGAGTAAATCTCTATCGAGTGGTGTTACACCTACTGCACTTTAGTTTTAAAACGGTGTTGACGATTGTGAAAGGAAAGCTCGTTAGTTCGAACGAGTTAAGAAGAGAAAATAATAGGTACGGATTCTGTCTGTTCACGGTGTTTAAAGCTTGCTGTGAATTGCGCGTTGAGAATAGAGCGTAGACTCTATTTAAAGCGTTAATTAAGAGTTATTGTAGTCATTACACTTGAACTTTACAACGACGTTAATAACTGTTCAAGGCGATTAGCTTGAACGAGTTAGCGAGAGAAAGTAGCATAGGTGTAGATTCGGTTAGAGGCGTTCGAGTCTTGCTGTTAGTGTTGTTTATCGAGGATAGGCTACGTATTCTATCTAATGTGTCGATTGAAATTTATCGTAACCATTACACTTGATGTTTAAAATGACGTTCGTAATTGTGATAGGCATCAGTGGCTTGGTTAGAGAAGATATATCATTTTTAACTCTGTTTTAATAATCAAGGTTCGTTCCTTTTCAATATTAATTAAAGATTGTACTCTCTGTTTGCCAAGTATCGATCACGAATTTCATTTTGATCAGATGATCGTTAAAGCTATCGTCTTCTACGCTTAATGAGGCAAAGTAGAAAATTTTTTCCCGAACTATGTTATATAACCCGGCTCCCTGGCTCCACTTTAAAAACTTGTTTGCGATTCTTACAGGTTTCTTTATTTTTGTTACGTGCTAAGGGGAAGTTTTAAGTGCTCTAACCATCGGAGTGGACTCGTGTTTCATAGGTTCGCGAGGCTCGTTGCGCACAGCGAAGAAAATGTGAAATCGTTAGGATTTCCGGTAGAGTTTCTTGCGCCTTATCTTGAAAACGTGTAAAATGTTGCACATTTTTTGTCGAGGGGTTGACGAAGAACAGCCAGTCGACAAAAATTGATCAGACAAATAAGTTTGGCTCCGCTCTTTCTTTGACGCCAGTTAATTTTGTTTAGAGGACCGTTGCGAAAATTCGTGTCAATTTTTGCGAAATCCTAATCACGGCAACGGTAATCTGACCAACATCAAAGTCTCTAGGGTCAACAGCGTACACGTTGGCGAACCGTATGCATGGTGGGCCTTCCTCTTCCACGACTTCATTAACCCAATTCTCGAGGTTGTCGTCGTGTTAGGCCAATGCGTGGGCGGAAGGACACGCACGATGTTTCTCACACAAGGGTTTGTTCCGTGCAGGTAACAGTAGCGCGGGCTCAACCCTAGTTTTCTAATTTTTCATTTACAAGTGTCTCGTTAATAGCGTCACTGCGGGGGCGTCGCGAGGCCCCCGATGAATTAGCCATTTTTCGAATTATTTTTCAAGTTCTCCTTCGTTTTCTTTTTACCCCCACTTTTGCTGGTTAATTAACATTCAGCGTAATTTCCCACGATTCCCACGGTTATTTATTATGGATCATTTCTGTGACAAACGTCATTCGAAATTTATTATCAGCTGCGTGCGCATTTATTCCAGCCGGGAACCACTATCGCATTATTGTATTAGCGTCGCTGCTCCCCGCGGCGTATTAAATCAGGACTTAAATCCCTATGTATTTTCCCATCACGAAGTAATTTACAGTAACAACGAGTTAAGTTGAAAAAAATAACCGTGCCAATTCCCACGCATTAAAGTTTCACATTTTTTTTTTTAAAATATACGCTCCCGTTTCTTTTCTCGTTCGTCTACACAGTTATAAATATCCGTTCTAGGCAAAACTGATACAAGTTCGCTGCTCGTCTAATTTGTAGCATGGCTCGTTAAATAAACGTGTTCTTATTTTGATGTGTAATAGTAATGGCCGTCAATTTCCATTTTCTATGTCGTCCGAAGGCTCGATCTAGATTTTCATGCTCGCGGGAAGCCGTTATGTGCTCGTAACGATGTCCTGAGGGAACGATCGCGTTTAATCAGAGTGGTATCAAACGTAAGGATAGATTTCAAGGTGTGCAGAGCGGACGTTGACGTAATCGGCAACCTGTTCTCGATGACGTAAGGAACTAGTCGGACGGAGGACATCCAGACACCGTAACCAGAAAAAAATCCTTGTCTGTGTATCCATTTCTAAAAAAGTAGTCGTTTTGTCATTGCCACCTGCCATTTCGCTCGTTTACTCTGAGATCAACATCGCATATACTCGAAACCGTATCGGTAATATTCCATAGAAAATAGTTCCCTCGCGAACTGTCTGTTTACTCGATTGAAATATGGGAGTGCACCGTCATGCATAAACCATGTGTGATCTTCAACGTCAAGACTGACTCCTTTCAATAGGTCATCCGCGCGATTACTCAAGAAATTCACGTAAGATTGACCTATTAATCTCCCACGAAGAGCATCAAGTTCGATTATCCTTGACCATACGTTTACGCTCAATTATTGTTGATACCTCGATTGAAAGCATTTCATTATAATTGATTATGCTCGGTGAATACCAATAAGCTTACGTTTGGTTCATAGGTATTTTGTTCACTTCCTACTAAAATCAGCAGCTGAACGCTGCTGGGCTACGAAAATAACTAACTTGGGAACAAGGTCAAATGGGACGTATGTTTATGTGAACTTCATTCACTGTTTTTGTGTCCCCGATCCAAAGCTCAAGTGGCTCACACATGTTACGGTTACGCTGCGTGTACAAAGATACGCTCGTTTGGTTAATAATATACCAAAACAAAAAACTATGTTTAACTATGTTTGACTACGTGGATATTCGACTTACAAATCCCGTCACGTTAACGTTTATTTTAGCCGTTGCAAAGTACGGTTAATAATGCAGTTATACAAAACTAACCTGGCCCAAGGACGCCCAGAGTATCGAGTACGAAGGAAAACATAAATTAATCGTAGACGCCAAGTAACGTATCCTGAGATTGAAGACCAGCCTCCTCGTCCCTATGGAAATTGCTTCGAACCAATTACTCGAAAGGCGTTAAAAGTTGTCGCGGGAAAGCTAAAAATAGACCGGGGCAGTAAAGTTCCCAAACAACGACGTTTCAATCGCGCCGTATTTGTTGCACGCGCGTAGTAATCGACGATCACGACTTCCGTTCTCCGCGACGCGGGACCAGCTAACCATTAAATGAATCTCGTCGGGCTTAAAAGGCAATGTTCGCACGTAACTATTTATAGATAGAGCGCGAGCGATGGAAAAGAAAGCGGGCGTGAATTACAGTGTGAACAATTTGCACGCAGGATGACTTCCGTGGCCCGTGGCTAGTGGCTCACCGACAGTTTTTTTAATTAGATTCGTTAGCCATGCACGCTCCAAGGACTCTGCTCGACACCTGCTCGACTCCTCCCTCGGCTGCGTCGCGAAACACCTACAAAAATATAATCCATGTTAAATATTGTCCCGAGGCAACAGTCTCGAACAGTAGCGTCGATTCCGAGGACAACCCGAGAGACAGGCCAGATTGTACTTCATAAAGTTAACGGATGAACGTTTGCTTGTTTGTTAAATGTCTACGCGGATAAGATTTTTGTCCCCATCGTTGGTCGACGGGAAGAAACAGCAACGGTCAGCGAGACATTTGGCACAGAGATTTATCGTGCTCGTTGCATCAAGTTGATTACGCGGCGACGTAATTGTCACGAGAGGAATCAAAGGATGACGGCATGCCTGGTCACCTAGCTCACGCTTATTCCGTCGTACCTCCTACACGGTGCTTCATAATTAAACGTCCGCCCGTTTCGTTCAATCGTCATCCACCCTCGCGGATGTTCCGAGCGGTCAGCAGCCGTCTTCGTAGCGACCTTAATGCCTTCGAGAAGGAAACGCGAATTACCGTCAACGGCCGCGCGGTTTTAACGATTCCGGTTCCCACTGCTCCCGGAGCCACTCAAGCACCGACCCCTTAGCTACAGCTATAGTGGACGGACATTTTTTGCCTCGGAACTTGTTCTCCGTTAATACCTTTTCCCGGCTGTTATTAAGGGCAGTTTCCGGTCACGTTAATCGAGAAACGCATCATCCTTATAAATTTCTCTGAAAGATACATTCTTGGGCTCTATCCTGCCCCAATCATTAAAAATTAAAAATTAATTTCTAAAATTGTCGTTGACTTGCTATTGATTTTATAAAATTAGAGCCCGTTAATAATTTCGTTTTATGAAAAGAGGTCGCGAGTAAAAAAAGGTTCAAGAAGCGCCGGGCCACGATACACTTAATTTTAAATAAGTTTGCTCGTCGATAATTTCAAAACCATAAACTTAATAATAAGAAATTTATTTACAAATCTTAAAATCGTTTTTAAAACTTTCAGTTAGACGCTTCTCAAATTTCCCGCTATTTTTTTACCGTATATTCCTCTATGCTATTGCTCGTTACGAACTGGAATAATTGCACGGGAATTCGCGTAAATTAAAGTCGGCTTTCTGTTCGTTACAGCTGTGTTCTCGTTATTACATAGTTCGTCTTAATATAGGTTACGTATTAGTATCTAACGAGTACATCTTAGGTACTTGCTAATACTGTACAGTCAGGTTAGGTATTAGTACCTAACCTAACTTAGTCGTTTTTTTTTATTGACGTTAGATATTAGTAGATTCCCTAACCTAACCTACCAATGATCCAATTTAAATTAAAAAAATATGGAAACGATATTGTCCTCGAGTTTCAAAAGGGCGATAATAAAATATCAGTGCCTCTTTTAAAGTCACTTTGGTGCTCGGGAACTTCTACGAAAAAAATAAACAAAATACGATAGATGTCGTGCACGTAGCAGGAAGAAGTAGCGAACAGCAACTTCCTGCGTTTGTATAGGATCGATAAAGTATATAGCGCGTAAATAAGAAAAAAATTATGCCACGATCGATGTACCGTTCGAAACTCCTCTTTCGACACTTTTATTTGATTATGCTCGAAGGTCCTAATTATGAAAATTCAGTATCATAGATCGGACCAAAGTTTCCCGGATTCGATCTTAAAATATTGTTTAGTTTGAAGGGAGGGTGATGACTGTACAAGTTTCCGTTGGATATCGAGTGAAAAGTTCTCTTAAAACCGAGTTCTTGGGCGATCTGTGTCAGACGGTTTCCAAAATGCACGACAATGTACGGAGAATTGATGAGCGCGCATTATGAATGAGCGGTTCGATTGTTACATATGCAGCCGATGAATACGCGCCTAAGAACGAGGCGTTAAATGTTCGACAGGAATGAATTATTCACGCGTTATCGAGCAGCTCGTTAGACAATTCACGGAGAGGAGACGCGAATGAAATATTACCCGGACTGTCGCGTCGTTTTGTCAGACAGAATTCGCTTTTATATCCGACCGCGCTCGATTATTAAACTGCGCGAAGCTAGAGGCTATTTTCACTCTTTTTCCCCCTCTCGTCCATGGGGATGTACGACCGTTGTATCCCTACGAGCGACATTAGGCTTGAATTTACACTATTTTACACGACGCTCGAGACTGTTGTCTGTCTCTGGAGACGTTCAGAAATCGTTAAATTGACCAAAGTGAGGCATGCAAGGATTCTGTTAGCATCATTAATAAAGTAAACATACGCGTAATGGCCGTCGAAGTGTTATAAGATATTACTTAACGGAACGAGGATGGAAAATATTGGATGGGATTTAATCCTGTACGATTGGACTGCTATTGTTAAATATTCAAGTTAAATAAAATTCGAATATCGATAGAGTTTCAATAACCGCTATCATAAAAGAGTTTGACAAAAATTCCAGTGCACTTTACTCGGGTACTCGATTCGTAATATTGTCCTTCGTAATGTTTTAAATGGGACTCCTGTGCTCGATTAACTTTCCTGCGATACCGATCCATCGAATTAACACAGATTTCCAGCGGAGAGATCACCGACGTATCGTCGACTCTAACACAGATATTCACTTAACGAATCATCGTTATCCTTCCTACGCTCAACAGTCTCGAGTAGTATCGTCGATACGAAGTGGTCGGGCGTCGAAGACGACGAGTCTACGCGCTCCAGTTTGCTTTGTCACGATTCCGAGACGCAGTCCGCTTTTCGATTATCTCGCAATCAGCCATCGAGTATGGAATAAACGCGCCAGAGGCTGCAACCGACGGGTGCGTGCGATGGAATGGCAACCCTAACTGGGTTAACGACAGGTCACGGAAGCCTCGAATGTTTTCGCTCGGCGCGATGCAGAGAACCGCCTATCGTATTTTCTGTCCGCGCGCAAAACGTGCACCGTGAAATTTCCAGGCTGTTGCCCGTCGAATTCACGATCTTGATAAGAATAAAAATTGCTCGATCGAACAAACCGTTCCGTGTACCGATCATAATCGTCGTTAGGTCGTCCTGCAGGCAGCGTTCCTGGGCAATAAAACCGCCCGGCGATGTACGCTCCGATATAAATACCATTACCCGGATAAACTGAAACGCATCAACGCGATGGAATATTTCAACTGTCGTAAAATTAATTAAATCAATTTACAACGCGACAATTAAACCGTGGGCCTGTTTTTCTAGATCAAGGAAGAACGAAACGTGTCTTACGCTTTTTGAATATTTAAAATTGCCCGCCGTTTTCCACGCGACGCGCGATATTAGAACGGAGCACCGATCGTCGAGATTACGTTGTCGACAATTTAACCGAGGGAACTTAACAAGTTGTAAACGCGAACGCGCGGTAGTTGGCCAATCTTGTGTGTGGCTGTTTGATATTGCACCCCCATCCCCTTAGAGCAGACTCGACGCTCGAACACGAGGGGTTGGAGACACATTAAGCGCGTATGAAACACTCGAGCCACTTGCGCCAGCAGATACGTTTCCCCGATCTTCCTCGCGAAATTACGCTGAATCAGTCGTAACGTAATTTCTAAAAGAAAACGCTTCTTACGGTCGGCGAAGAGTCAAGATGCTTTTCAGGGAAATAAACTTCCTCCCGGTTGCGAAACTTTTCACAAATTAAACCGTAAATACTTTAAGAAGAAGCTTGTCCACCGCGAGATGAGTGTGCTCGACAATCGTAAAGTAAATTGAACTAGTCGTAAAGGGTCTACCATATTTAACAGTATTTTCTATGGCAGTAATTTGCAATCTCTATGGAAAGATTATCAAATTAACGAGGACTCTGATCAACCTTGAAACTTGTCACGAATAAACTGCTCTAATTAATCGTGCGCAACTAATTCCGAAATTAAAATATTAATCGCGAATTGGGTCCATTAATAGTCAGAGGCTCAAAGTGGGCAAAATCTGGTTTGTCCGCGTAACCATTCGGCGCGAATAATTTAACGCAATAGACGCAGTATGGTCCGTGGATTTATGACAAATTGATGTGCATCTGCGCCGTGTACGTCTCCCGAGTGCATCGGATTGCTCCGCGAATGCAATATGATAGATCGATTCGGTGACACTTGCACATCCTTCCTGCGTTCCTATTTACCTTGGCATAAATTCTCGGGATCGTGAGATTCCTAGAACTTAATGAACCCCTATTTGAAAATGACGACCGTCTCCAACAGGGCAATGACGAACGACCGTGTCATTCTTCGAAATTAGAGAGAAAATTGCACTCGTTTCTCTACGACGAACGAATATTCACGGTAGAATGGAAGACGGGGGTAATTTGTCACGACAAAACGAATTTTTTATCGAAACTATTCTTAGAAATAGCGTGAACTATCGTACGTCCACCTCGGAATATTGTAAACAAAACCCACGTGATCGCGTAAGAAACTCGTTGGTCCCGTTAAATACTGCCTTCTTTCCTCGTTTATTTATTAATATACGATTCTTCTGCTTGCAGCGTCCGGAGTCGCCATTAGAAAAACAGCAGGAAGTCGATAGTTATAACGGACTGTGCGGACCTATCTCAACGCAGATGGAGTGAGTCGAGTTTTAAATCAATAATTATCCTTCGTTCGTTTCCAAGTTATCACGATAATTTGTATAATTGTGCTATTATTAGAAGGAACGAAAAACTGTGAGGCTATTCGCTTTTTGGAAATCACTTGGCGTACCAAAATTGGATCAAAATTGAAATTGCGACAAAAACGCTTGGTTGTGTGTTGGATGTAGGTAGAAGTGGAACAAAATGATGGAGATAGGAGGAGGACCATTGGTGTAATAGACGACCGTAGGTCGTCCGGAATTCCTGGATCATCCGTACCCGCCTTCGATAAAGACTTCCCGATATATTCAAGATGACGATAACGGCGTCCACCGAGAAGATGGAGACGACGAAGGACTTGCCGAGAAAGAAGTTTATCAATACTAATCTCCTATCGCTGAAGCTCTTATTATTCCTCTTTTTCGGAGGTACGTGTCAACCATCTTCGAACGCGGTACAATAGTACAATACTTATCCGGTTCAAAAGGTGAAACGAATCGACTTGCAAACTCTATTCTCAAGCGGCTTTTTGCTCTCCGATAATATCATAGTTTCCGGGTCCTCTCTTGCTACAGCCGTTTAAGAATTCCTTCATGCACTATGAATTCTTACGACAGTTATTGCACGAGAGTTATGATTCACGATTTAAACTTCGCTTGAAGTATTTACGGTTTATTGGCGCAGGAATGGGCTGCCTCTTCCCGTTTCTACCATTGCACATGATGGAAATGGGCCTGAGCATCGACCAGATACGAATGATCTCGATGATCTCGCCGGCGGTGGCCATATTGGGACCCTTGATCGCTGGACCGATCGCGGACAAGCTGGCTGGCCATCAGGGACGAAACGACAAGTCGTCGACGGGTCGTTACCTCAGGGTGATGATCGCCATCGCCTGCGTTTTGTCCGCCATTTTCTACGCTTTCCTATTAATAATACCGGCCGTCGATCGCGTCGAACACCCGAGGGAACGGAAACCACATCTCCAGTTCAACTGCGATCAAATAGGCGCGGTCGTGGTGCAAGAGGGATGCAAGGATCGCGGAACGTGTCACAGATGGTCCGACGAGACCAGGGTCGGACCCTTGCTTCTCAAGGGTTGCAACTACGCTTGCCATCCCGTAGGGTCCAAACTATGGCGAACCGAGGATTCGGGGGGTTCCCTCGCCTTTGGGACCACCGATTCCGATATCGGTGTTCTCGATGGCAGCGGAGAATCCGCGGTTATCCCTCTCGAGAGCGAAATGTACGCGCAGGTGAATATCCAGGCCAACTCGCCACGCCATTAAAGTTTTAGAGGTCCCTGAGGGGTCGAGGGAACGTTTGGAAGGAGAGGCTCGAAAAGTTGCGGGCGTCGATAGGCTCCTAAAAGTTTAAACAATTTGTTACTCAACCACCATAGATTTAGAAATAATTTACTACTGTGGATAGCCGCGTACAGAGGCCCGATAGGATCTAGTATGCGATATTGAACATTTTTTCAGGAACCGGAGGATACCAGGAAGATGCAAAGGTTCGCGATGGATGAAAACGAACCGCCACACCTGTGCTTCAAAGAGGGTGATAACGTAGTGTGTCACGTCTACACAGAGTACTCGGGCACATTGGCCGTAAACGCCACACTGGGACAGGCTTTAAACAAAAACGGCAGCGATCAAGGATTGTGTGTATACCCCGTGGTCGAGTACTTTACTTGTCGAATACCCCCAGAACTGAACGCCAGAATGGCAGATGTCTATGAGACCTGCTCCATCAAATGCGACTTGGTTGATCCGTACACTCTTCCAGGTAATATTATACACGTGTATACATTTATATTTATAAATTTTAATCCCTTGGCTCAAACAAGAACTTAACTTTCATGGCCTTCCAACTCCATTATTCTTCTCTTCTCATCTATCCACTTTAACCTACTTCAGTTTTGAACTATAAACGTCCTTCTTCTATTGTTTTCTTCCTCATCTATCACTCTTGACCACCTAACTATTCCTAACATTTGTTCCTTCCGTTTCTAACATTATCAGTAAATTGATCTTGCAAGTTAGTGTACCTTGAAACTCCGTTTACCTCAGCAACTTTGTTTCCAGACAGCGTTCTGGTAGAGAGCCAGTGTCAGAAAGCGGACGAGGACTGGTCGCACCTGGTGTTCTGGACGTACTTGGCCATTCGATCAGCCGCTGATATATTCCCAACGACAGCCGTGGCTTTGATCGACGCTGCTGTGGTGATAGCCACCAGGGAAACTTCCTGCGGACGCGGCGACGTGGGTCGTCAGCTGGCCTTTGGTTCTCTTGGCTTCGCAATCTTCGGCCCTCTGACTGGCTACCTGTGCACATTGATAGATAACTTGAATTCCTTCTACTATCTGCCAATCGGTTTGCACGCCGGTTTTATGCTCCTGGCGGCTCTGGTCGCCCTATGCGCCAATGGGATGCCTCTAAGTCCGCCGGAATGGTGGTGGCACACCAGAAGCGGCATGCTAGCGCTTCCCATGAGCGCCATCAAGAGATACGGCAGCGAAACTGCCGCTTTGGTGATCGTCCTGATAGTCATGGGAACCTTCTGGAGCGCCATGGACAGCTATCTCCCATTGTAAGAGTCCTTCTTTGATTATATGCCTCTGCTAGTCCAGGATCCGATCCAATTTCTCAGCACGTTACCGTCATTCTATTGGAAAACTACCAGAACACATTACATTTGCAGTACTTTTGGTCATTACACGAATTCGACGAATAATTTTTCAGTTTTAAATCAATACTTGATTTGATATCGAAAGCAATGGGTGTCCTGTTCGTTGATCTGAATTTCCATTGTTCCGCTTAGACACTTGCAGAAATTGGGAGGCAACGAGCTTCCTATTGGCGTGGCCATGACCGTGGGGGCGGTCCCAGCATTCTTATTCCTCTGGAAATCCGAACATCTCGTCGATTATTGTGGCCACAGTAATCTCCTTATCACTGCCTTCACTGTGTATATTATTAGGTAGGTAAGTTATATTATTGTTACGCGAAGATTGAAGATTCTGTTCCTGATGGTGTTTTCTACAACTCTTGACACTGCGGTTTCCAGGTTTACTGGACTGAGTCTCGTCGCGGGAGCTTGGTGGTCCTTAATTTCCGAGGCTCTCGAGGTCTTCACTCTAGGAATTATGTGGGTCACTGCCATTCTTTATCTCAGACACTTGGTCCCGCGTCACTTGACCGTGACTGCTCAAGCGCTACCTGTGATTGCGCACTTCTGCGTCGGTATGCATCCCAAATAAAGAGATTGCGTCTAACTTTTTTTCTAGAAATTTGAAAAAAGAAGTCAAACGTTATTCACGATGATGTTTAACATTTAATTTTTTTAACTTCCGCGTAGAGAGTGGTTTCGAAATGTGCGTAAACGCTTGACAAATGTTTCAAATTTTACACAGGTCGATGTATCGGAGCCGTGATCGGTGCTTACATAAATGTCGACGACACTGACATCGTCGACTCGTTGCGATTCGTTTATCGTTGCATGGCAGTCGCGGCCGCGGGAGTATCTGCCTTGTATTTCGTCTTATATCACGGCCTATTGAAGCCACGGTGTCATGCACACACTATACAGGGTCCACGACAACCACCCACCGTTGTGCAAGGTAAGAAAGTGTGTTTATAAAGTAAATCATCGAGTTACGTAACTTTAACTTTTCCAACAAATTTCTACACCATTTGAATCAAGGACATATCAAATATTCAGCCTACCCGTAACTAACACAAACCCTATTCCTCACACAAGCTGCCATTAAGGAGTACGAACTGAGTGAGTATTCTAAAACCGTTTTTTGACAAACAATTGTTCATCGCGTAAGAAACCAAATTCGTTTGCTCTCCAATAATTTATTTATTCTCCATTATCCTTACATTATATTACATTTTTCTTTTGTTATCAACCTGTTTTTACGTTTTTGCATTGTTTCTTTAATACCCTCTGTTTTCTTTTGTGCACAGCGATGAACGGAAACGGGAATTACACGCCGCTCAGGGTCTACCACAACGGAATGGGCAGGAAAGGTCAATTCCGCTATTGAAGATTAGGAGAAAGGTCAATTCTATTATCGAAGATTAGGAAAGAAAAAGAGACGGATCGTTGAACGACAGTTTAAATGTCACGTTACGGTGCTAGCGATTAGGGTGTCGCTGTTGTTACGATTTGAAAGAAAATGAAAATGGTTAGGCGAACACGCTGTAAAATTTCCAATGGCGCCTTTAGCGTTAACTTCTAACAATTTTCACTGGCGTCGACGATAGTCGTAGTCTTTGATACTATCATCATTTCTTCGTACAAACAGTCACTAAGGATTTATTTTGCTCAGGTGTACTTTAAAGCGTCGACACGAGCCTCTACATTTACCAGTACCGAAATGAGATTACGAGCCAAGAAGGTGGAAGTACTCGAATTTCGAACCAAGCTCGCGCAAATTTTTTTTAATTATTCTCAATCGTCTCGAAGCGACCGTCGTAGTTGTAGATGTCGATCATTAATGATAATAAAATAATGAAATCGATGATATCGCGAGTGCAATGACTGATCACAAGCAAACGTCTATTATAAGTATACGAATATTGATAGAAATCAACGACGACAACGTAGACATTGGTCAATTTTTAACCTGTCTGGCAAAGAGAAATTTTTTAATACGAAATCGTTTACCCCGGAGACCATATTACTATTATTTTTCAAACAGATATTTCTGCTTATCTTTCCCAACTTTACCATTATCTCTAGAATAAATAATCGTGCACTTTGGATTCCTTAAGAGCTGTAAAAAAATTCCGTCGCCAGCCAGGCCCAAAGTTGAGTAATCTTTACCACAGTTCTTTGCTACTTTGTTTATTTTGTTTGTACACGATGATTCGAATATTCAAACATTTGCGTTCTTGGATGTTGTACTTTCAGATACTCCTCGATGAGAAAATAAGAAAAAAAAAAAAGACAAGAGACAATGAGTGGCAAAGGATCGAAGATCTTTGCTTGGCTCATCATTCCTGAGTACTTGTACCTATGTTTGTAACGATAGCAACGTTGTACTACACGATCACTACAACGATTCTAAATGTAACATATTTGTAATGCTTTTTCATTCTCATAGTCTTTGTATTCTTTGTAAGTGTACAAGTATTATTTTCGAACTTGCGAAACGGTACGAACCTGTTTCGTAACTGTTTGATTTTTTTTTTTTTTTTTTTTGTATATTAGACTGCGATCACGTAAGCGTTGCGTATTCATACTGTTTTTAAGAAAAAGAATTTCTACGGGCCTGTTGTATCGTATCTGTACAGAGTGTTCCACGCAATTGGGAACAATTGTGTCTTTAGAATGATTAGAAAGAATCTCTGATCGTTTCAAAGACACGATTATCTCCCATTTTGCGTGGGTCAGCCTGTACACTGAGGAATAATCGTCTCTCTATGTAGGATAAGACTTTACCTGACAGATAAGAGAAAGTAATATATTGAATTGTGGGATCGATGTGTATACACGAAGGAAAAAAAGAGAAATAAATAAAACTGAACAACAAAAAATAGGGTTTGGATACAATGTTACAATTTATGGTATATTATACGTAATAAACACCTATAACGCTAACAAAAATTAATATTCAACGAACATGGATAATGGAAAAGAACACTTGGATGTTTCATAGAACGGTTGTCACTGTCTTTGCATTTTAAAAATAATCGTAAACGCGACCGACTCTCTACAAAATTATCTCCCTTTTCAAATTTCTATTCGACGATTTTTAATAAGCTAACGACCCGCCGAATTTTCAGTCGAAACAGTTAGACATCTGCTCGTAAAGTCTACGTGTACAAAAAAATAATGACTGTGTTCTCGACAGTTTGTAATAAATTTATTGGAGTAGATTTCGATTCACCTGATATCAACAGACGAACATGCGACTATCATGGAAATGTTCGCTTGCTACAGTTCGAAATACATTGTTAGGCTAAAAGTAAATTATCATGGACCATAGAAAACAGCGACCATCAACGTACCTTTAGGGCCATCTTTACCATTTCATGGACATTCGTTCATTCACACCTATTTATACATAATATTACCTAGACGATTGTAGGTATTAATATTCGATAGTCGTATTTAACATATTTATATAAACTTCAGAATCGTATCGTTCTTAATCCGCGCGTTAAACGTCCCTATTTTTCTGATCAACGCCCCGCTCGAATGCACCGCGAGACTCTTCGTTTCAGGAAATACTTTTCTTTTCTTTTCTTCTTCCAAAGTGTGTGCAGTCTTACAAGAATAACATTAAATGACGGATGAATCATGAGCATAAAAAATTGTATCGATGACAAATCGGGCGAGGGGCCTCTTCGTCCCGTGAAACGACCACTAATTAATGTCAAACGCTTACCTAAAATTATCGAAAGAAGTTACTAAAGCTTAATATCTTTTTACATCATTCTACATTACACAATGCACTGTACAGACAAGGAGGTCGTTGGGCAAACTTCATATTTGCACGTAGAAAAAAAAAAGAAAAAAAAAAGAAACCTCGTCGACATTCTTACGCTGACTATCAATATATGTATACGTAATGCTTTATAGTTACTTCCAATAAGTATTACTTAGTCGATTAACAAGTACGTTTCAATAATCGTGAAACGTACGTGTCGAAGAACCGTCGCGTGGTCGATTGGAAATCTTTTGTAACGTGACCACCCGTGCGATACAGTTACTTCACTAAATCTGAAATATCCATAGGTGTTTTTCGCAAGGACGTACACCGAAATTATATTTATATACCGGTAGCTTTCAGAAATAACGGTACGCTTTTTAGATTTCATTGTAATTTTCAATATCCTTTTCAAACGATGGTCAAAAACCGGTATCATTTCCCTATCGTTATTATATTTACTGACAGTCCCTAAAAATCAAATTAATTATAACTATGATTCTTTCAACTTAATAATCTTGTTCAATTGAACATAGACTTGTCACTTTGTTAGTCCGACTGAGCATGGATAAAACACGACGCAGATAAAAAGAATGATTTATCTATCCACTCGCTTCGTTAAATTCGCCACTGTCGCAACGGAAAACAGAATATATCGGACGGTCAATCTTGAAACGAGACAAACACAACACAATAAAGAATCTATGGAATTTAGTGTGTATCCTAGAAGTATAGTTTTCTTATAACAACATCGGTATGAAGTCCCTGGTTGCTCGTTATGAATTAATGCGCTATTATACCGGTTCTTTCTATTCGTCATACACACAGAAATTTAAAAAAACGCATTGCAGCCAAATAGTCCTAGAAACAACAAAACTAAGCATACAATGAATGATTACGACAAACGTTTGTGTCGGTAACGATCTCGGCTTCTATTTAATTAGCGATCCTTTCGCTGCGACGCCTATCAGTTCTAATTAAACTCGCGACATTCATCGACGATCGTCGTTTCATTAATCGTCGATGATGGTACACTCGTCCTCTATATTACTATCCGAGTTTATCGCGTTGCAATTGTTACTCCTGCTCGAATCCTGCTTGTCCTCTTTATCCTGCGATACGTTCGCCGCACCAATTTTATCACTAGTAGAAAAACGCGTACCTTTCGATTTACTTTCCTTCTGCGTGTCACTAACGATCGCGGGCGGGGGGCTCTTTAAATTTTTCTTCTTATCTAAATTATTCGTCATGTCGTTGACCATTTTCACGAAATCGTCCTCGGCCACGTCGACGACCGAGTTCGTTTCCTGCGGCTTCGGAGATTTCGAGTCGCTGTCCTCCTTGTTCGCGTCGTTTAAACTATTAGTATCGTGCGAGGCGGCGACCGATTTGTCCATGGTCTCCAGCATCTCCGAAATGAACGGCGAGTTCGCCTCTATCAGATCCTTCAAAGGCGTCTCGTTCGGATCGGGCAGGTCCTTGGACTCGTCCGACTGAACGATCTCGAACTCCGTGCGCGTCTGCAGGTAATTAATAAACTGTTCCTCGTAATTGTCGGACTGTTTGTTGTCCCCGTTACCGGCGGACGTCGACGCGTCGTCCCGCGTCTCGGACGTCTCTTCAGACTTCTGCAACGACGATTGTCTTATGCACTTATCGTAATCGCGTAACTCGACGTCGTATATCTGCACAGACTTGTCCACCAACAACGCCGGATCCTCGCCCACGGCTCGCGATACGGTGATCCGTTTCTTAAACGACTTTATACCCCCGACCACGTTCGTGGTACCGACGAACTCCGACGGTTTTATGAAGCTGTTCTCCGGCTCGCTGTTGTTCTCGGTCTCCGGGTCCGACTCGTTCACGCATACCATCTCCAGAGTAATGTCTTCGTTCTTCGCGTCCTTCGCGGCGTTGTTGCTGTCACCGGTTTGGGTGGCGCCAGTCTTCAGCTGGTACCTTTTCCACCGATTGTACTCGCGCACTATTCTGTCGTTGATACACGCCAGCTGGCTGACCGTGTCGCGTATCTCGCGATGAAACTGCTTGATCATGACGCGCGCGTCGTTCAGCTCGTACTTCTTCAGCTCCTCCTGCTTCGACGACTCGAACAGCCCCTGAAGCTTGAGCTTAAGGTTTATCAGGATATTGTCCACCTCTTGACCGTGAGGTAGCAGCCTCTGGTTAAGGGTTTTCGCGTAACGCCTCTCCGCTGGCGGTTCTAGCTTCCTGAAACCACCGCTGTGACTATTTTTCGAGCTCACCAGCGCCACGGGCACGGCTTTATTGTTGTCGACGTGATCCTTGAAGGAACGCGAATTACGGGAGGGACCGACCACCGCCACGTCCTCGGAATCGCTGTCGATCTCGATCACGCTCGGGCTGGTCGACACCGGCGGCGGTACCTGGGGCTCCGGCAACGAGAAACGCAACCGTTTCATCATGTCGGCGCTCTGATTCGGTATGGTCACCATGGGCGTGGACGTGCAATGCATCGCCTGGTACAGATTTATCGGATTCAAAGGATTCAACTGATTCATCTGTCCCATTTGATTAATTGAGTTTATAGGGGTCATCGGTGTCACCGGTGTCATTTGATTTATAGGACTCGGTACGTGGCGTATAGGTAATACCGGGGCCGCGGGCGTTATGAAATTCGAGCTCGATACCATGTTCATGAACGTGTTGTACAACGGTGGCTGAACCACGCTGGTTTCCCCTCTGGATGGCAAAGAGTTTTGCGGAGTCTGAGAGATGATCGTACCGTCCGTGTTCACGGTCGCGTTCTCGCACTCGACCATCGTTTGCTCGCACGAGAGCAACGACGGCAGTATCTCGGTGTGATCTATCGAGCTGTCTTCCGATGCGGCGCCGTACGATCTACTAGTGGACATCGATATATTGCTACCGTTCGAATACCGACCTCTGCCGCGACCCCTTCTTCTACGTTTCGTCACTACGGGCGGCGCTATCGGTTTCGGTATATACGTTTCGTCCTCTTCCTCCGAATTCGAACCGGTTCTTCGACGCTTCCGTTTTCTTCTACGCGCGCAACAATTCGACTCGTCTAAACTCAGTTTCTCCTCCACTTCCTGCGGGGTGAACTTGCAATTGTGCTGCAGCAATCTGAAAATATTAAAAGTTGCATGTACTCAAAGCAAAAGTCTCCCAACGGGAGGAAATTTAGCTTTAGGAGAGGGCTTCCGGACTCCGTGACCAGCGTAGCCGAAAAAATAAGCTGAATCCTATGTTCGAGGGGAACGAAGGAAGCCAGCATTCGGCTGCCTCGCACGGTGCAGTGGAGTGATAAAAACAACGGGTGTACCTATTGTATTGTTTTTGAAAGAAACACGAGGCGAAGAAAATTATTTAGTCACTTTATTAGATAACTTAATAATATTTATACTATAATTATACTAATTACCTACATGTTTACAGAATATGTTACAACAAATACGATGAATACAATTATTAAAAGTTATCAGTACAATACGTACTCATTTTCTGTACTTTTCACGGAGCTCTTGGAGTCTGGAATAGCCTCCACGTTGTCACTGTTGGTTTTGACTTTGTTTCTTGCTGCAGCCACTAGCACACGGTGTATTATACTTCTTCGATGTTGCAAAAGGTCACTCTTCTTTGCACGGAGTACCCTTTTGCATACAAGACATTCGGCTTCATGGGGGTTTACTGATTTAGCCAACCACCATGAGAAATCAGGTTCTTTCAACCATGCTTCTCTGAACTTTTGAAAATACGGTCTTTTGGCTAGTGGATCCATACTCTCGTGACCAACGTAGCCGGAAAAATAAGCTGAATCCAATTTTTGAGGAGTGGGGGGTTACCAGTAATTTGCGCCGTGTGAAATGGTGGGAAAAGCAACGAGCGTTCCTATTGTCCCGTTACTTCTCCCACCACTTCGTAACGGGACAATGAGAACGCTCGTTGCTTCTCCTACCACGTCTCATGATGTGAGGTAACGAAGGCCCCTACGTCACGTTACCTTCTCCCACTCCTCAAACATTGGATTTAGCTTATTCGTGTGGCCACGATGCTCGTTACAGATGTCGCTGTCTGTTAATAATACAATAAATCGTACAATATATGAAAAAGAAACCCAAACAAATTAAAAAAAAAAAGTAGTATTAATAATATATCTTACCTGATTTCACAATAACTTTTAAATACACAGAATATAAAATACTTCACAAGACGTCTTTCTTTTACGTTCACTGCACTGTAACCGTTTAAATTGCATTTACCGCGTTGCCTTAGCTAAACTTACTCTGTCAGATATAAGGAATAGCAATATACCTAACTATAATAAAATAGGAACACCCGTTATTTCCCCCACTCCGCCGCACAGTGCGACACAGTGGAGGCTGTAGCGACATGCTGTCTTCCCTCACTCCTTAGACATGGGGTTTAGCTTACTTTTCTGTTTACGTTACTCGTGGCCCGCGGGCCACGCGATGCTCTTTCCCTTACCACCCTTAACCAAAATTAAAAAAAAAAAACCATACAACTACCCTACCCCCTCTTCTATTTTACTAAATATTGATCTTAATCTTTTGTTTTGTCCCTCCTTCGTTACAATGGTTTTTGATTGACTCACAACCATTAAGGAGTTTCGATTGTTTCTAAACCATATGAAATTAAATTTGAAATTTCTATACCTTTCATTATATTCGCAGGAAAGCATTACCAACCAATTGACCAGGTTTCTCTGATGAAAACGAGTACAAACATGACCACTTTTGGAATTACTTTTAATACTCGTTCCTCAATTTTGAAAATATATAAAATATTTCAAAGAAGGTCGTATGTGGGCTCATATTCATCAGAGAAATCAAGCCAACCTATTAATAATATTTTGATAAGAATACAAAGAAATTTTGATGAAATTCAATCCCGTGCGCGGGTGTTATCGTTCTCTGATGTCTACTGCTAAACACAAATAGGCCGAGGCTCGCTCGTCGATGCTCTATCTCGCTCACTCCCGATATATCCAGTCGCTTTCATCGTTCACTGTCCCCGCACAATCCTCCATATTGGCTGGCGAAGCCACGCCAACTTGCCGCCATATTTAAAACAGAGATAGTGTGACTACAGGTTTGGGGCTTTCTATCTTTCGAATGAAACAAAGAGACGAGAAATATAGCGGCGACATGGCTTTCATTCTACAGGATCTATTAAAATTGACGGTCCAAACTTTGTATGCACGCATGACCCGCTTCCGCGAAAATTTGAAATTTGTTGACGTTCGTTTGACTACAATCGTTTGAAAATTATTTTTGTATAATCTGATGTTAACTGTGCAAACGCAATAATCTTTCTTCCTTGAAAATCTACAATTTTCGAGTAGTAAGGGGACATTTTATTTTCGTCGAAGTCATTTCAACCCAGCTTAGCTGTTGCTGTTTTCTTTGTTCAATCTCTGTTTACGAAATCAGACGGTTTAAGTTACATATTTGGCCGTAGCCTTCGTATATGTATATAAATGTAAATGGCCCTGTATTCGTTCATCGCGTTCGATGAGAAATAAGTAATTAGCAATTAACTTTTAGTCTAGCATTTTTGCCCCTTCCTAGACAAAGTTCTATTTACGCCTTCGACGAATACTATGCGCACCCGAAGATGGAGGTTATCAATTTTAACGCGCCCGGTACGTCTACGTCTCAATAACCGCGAACAATGAAAATATTTGGCACGAACTTTTGTTACCTGTTCATTCTTTGAACGTATTCGAGTAAAGCCCAGCAAATTGCTCTTGCGGGATACAAGTCCTTGGGGTCGCAAACGAAGCATTTCCACTTTTCGTCCGCCTCGATCTTTTTCCTCAATACGGGATCGATATTTCTCTTAATACATTTGCAACAAAACGTGTTGCTGCAAAACGAACAACAATACAAATTGCCGCCATTCGCGCACCATCTACAAAACATATCCGTGGCATCGTCGCCTGCAAAATAAACGTGAAAAAGAATCGTAAAAACGCGACTCCACTCCTCATTAGCTCACTCAACAATTATTCAGGTACCTTGCTCGAAGGTGCCATCTCCATAAAATTCACGACATTTGGAACACAATAACGTACGCAGCACAGGATGCTCAAACATATTACCAACATCCGCTGGTGCTGATCCAATGTGTATATCACATGCCGTGCAATGTAGTTTTTGAAATCGTACATTAGAAACATCTGGAAAATATAAAACATGTGCTGGATATCTTTGCAATACCAAGAAGTTCAATTGGATGCAATTGGAAAGTGAAAAAACTATTTATAATTCTTTTAAATAATATCAATAACGATGTTCTAATCATACAGTCTGGTTTCTTTCTCTATACTTTTGATTTATGCAGCCTCACATCTCCGCAGAACTCACTACATTCGGTAAATGTATTACAAAACCATGATAAATAAAAAATATTAACCGTGTATGATATTTCATCTATAATTCCAACAGAGATGAAAAATGGAATAATACAAGACATAGAGAGCACAGTAAAATTGATAAATCACTTTAGAATTGTAATCTGCAAAGTACATAACTTGCAGCTACTAAACTTGGACCAGTACGGCTTAACCAAATCAATATTTATTTATTTATGTACTGACATACATAGAATTAAAAATTATGCGCGATAGAAGTTGTTTTTTAATGTATTTATTTGTTCCATTCTGTTGATTCGCACAATGTTTCTCGCATAGAATTTAACGTACATTAAAAAACGAAGCTCAGCACCATGCCATATAATATCATGAAAGTTTCGTTAGGAAACAGCTAAACTAAGGGTGAACAGGAGTGAACGAAAAGTGAAAAGCTCACCACTGCCGAACACGAGTTTATAATAATTGCTTTCCTCCGGGGAAATCGGTAATGAGGTATGTGTGGTGCTCGGAAGCAGAACCCTGGGAGTCACTGAAACACGAAATAGGGTTAGGTGCGACGGCTAGCGACGATTTCCGCGAAACTGTCTGAAAAGATTCCGGAATCTCACCGTTTTCTTTGCTGTCCACCTCCTTCACCTCGTTCACCTGCACCTCGAGCATACTAGAGATATCCATTGTCAACGTGCGCTCAGGCCGCGATTGCGTTCAACGAAACGTTTCAAAACACAGATTATCGCGCCGCCATTTTCCTGCAAGCGCGTCAACCTGAAATTTCGGCACGCAATCGTTCGAACATTCAAAAAAAAATGTACACCGAAGAAAATCCCCTATTTGCATGGCCCTGAACCAACAAAAGCAAACGAATACAACGAAGAACCGAAAAATATATTCAAAAAACATTGCGCCTAAAACTATCAAAAAATCAACTCCGTTTCATTCCCATGGGAATTTTCTTTTACAATTCTCTATATTTCCATCGAATCTCGTTGATTACCTCGGCTATCGAAGGAAAAACCAGACTAAATAAAATTGTATGAGATGTTTTGAATCTTTTAACGTATAAACGAAGGGGTTGAAGGAGGGCGATTTGTACGTTGAATCGTTCGAATGCTTTGCCAACATATTCGTTAATCGTCGCCGCGGCTGCGGGAACAAATTTATTTACAAATGGCGTTCGCTTATCGGAATCGCTGCGGAAACATTTCGAATCGTTCGGAAATATTTGGGAATCGTTTACGATGTCGGGGAAGACGGATGAATCGAAGGAAACCGTGCTGAAGAAGTCAGCGGAGAGACTGACGGACGAAATGCAAGGCATGGCTAATTATAAAAGTCTTTATTCCGAAATTCAGGTAAACGGAAAATGTTCTACGATAATGCACGGTTAACTTTCACTAAAATCTGCACGGGTGACTTTCCACGACTCGTTCCCCCCTAATCCCTTCCACTCAGCGTCTCGAGCTCAACGAAACCCGATCCAACAGAAAAGGAAAGAGAATGGGTAAAACGAAACACACGCGAAATCCCTTTAATTTGGAATTTTGAAAATTATAATAAACTACGATAATTAAGAACGATAGAAGTATGTTCGTTGCGTTATTTAATAATGTAGATAGAGGGCCACGAATGTTCTCGATCCATCCGTGGCTTAGAGCCGACAGTACACGATGCTCATAAAATTCAAAACGCGACTGATCGTTAACAAATAATTTCTATTTTTGCAGAAACTCGTTGCTTCTGCCGCTGTGAAGAGGGAAGACTTCAAAAACACTTTGATGGACGCATTAAAAAGCAACGGTTTAGAAACAGAAATCAGAAACACGGTGTTTCACTGGGCGAGGTCGCAAGTTCGTAATTTGAATTACGGACACACGATGTTTGAAAAACATTTTCCATTTTCGAATTTTTTTCTCGAAACTGCGTAGGATTTCGGGTATATGTGTATTCACGAAAAATGCTTGTAATTAACCCCTGCAACTAAAAATAATTTTTCCAAGACGATTCGAAATTCTTTTTTTCACCCAAAATTTTTAGCACATACTCGAATTTTTTTCTCGAAACTGCGTAGGATTTTTGGGGTATGGGTATTCACCAAAAATGCTTGTAATTGACCCCTGCAATCAAAACAATTTTTTCAGAATGATTTGAAATTTTGTAATTTAATTTTTTAATAACTTTTTAATGAAACCTCTGTCAAGAAATTGATATTCTTAATTTTCGTCTTATTTTGGCCTCCAGAATCTCCCATTACAATTTTTCCCAGGGGTGACCGAACACCCTGTATAATTATGTAATTAAATATACATATAAGAAACTTATACGATTACTCAGGGTTCCTTATCTACGACATCGGTCCTATCCACTGAAGAAGTTGATCTAAGCTACTTGAAAAAGGCTCAGATTCAATGGGAACGTCGGATACAAAAATCATTGAACTCCACGTGTAACGAGTTGAACGTCCCGCTGGCACGCATAAGGCCCAGCGCGGATCGCGAAGAACTTGCTGAAAAATGGAACGAATTAAGCACTTACGACATTGGTAAAACATAATCTTTTTAGCGTCTCTAATATCCTTTAAGAAAATAATCTGTAACACTACAGAGGTCTTCTAGATTTGTCACAATACAGGCCCCTTTACGCTCCAAAGGACTTTCTGGACGTGCTGTTCGCTATACGGAATCCCTCCTTCAAGAAACAACCGTACATACACATTATTATTATCATTAAGCAATCTTTTACATTAATAATTTGGGTAGATGCCTGATAGTTGTATCGCTTACTTTACACTCACAACGATGTTTCAGAGATGAATTGAATTGGGAGTTCAGTCACATACAGATTCGCGTAAAGACGCTCACGCAATTGGTACGAGCTCAACACTCATACAAATTATGATTGCATTCTTTTAAGGAAATATTCTAGACTATACACAATGTTTTTTTATGTAAAAATATACAGGGTGTTCGGCCACCCCTGGGGAAAAATTTTAATGGCAGATTCTAGAAGCCAAAATAAGAATATCAATTTCTTGACTGAGGTTTCGTTAAAAAGTTATTAACAATTAAATTAAAAAATTTCAAATCATTCTAAAAAAATTATTTTTGATCGCAGGAGTCAATTACAATCTTTTTTGGTCGATAAGCATACTCTCAAAATCGTAACCATTTTTGAGAAAAAAATTCAGGAAGGTGGACTTTTTCGTTGAAATTAAAAAAATTCAAATTGTTCTAAAAAAATTACTTTTGGTTGCAAGGGTCAATTACAATCATTTTTGGTCAATAGACATACCCCCGAAATCCTAACCATTTTCAATAACTTTGTAACGAAGCCTCCATCAACATATTGGTATTCTTGATTTCCGTCCTATTTTTACCTCTAGAATCTCTCATTACAATTTTTCCCATTTTAAAGTAAAAAAATAGAATCAATTTTCTGACAGAGAAAATAGAATTATTATTTTGTGACAGAGACGCTTGTACGTGGAATTGGCAAAGGGATTGCCGCTGTTAGGCGTGAATCCAGACATGCCCAGTTCAGAGAACTTTGCGACTCTGGAGGAGGAGCGGATCCATCTGGGCGAGAAAGTGTTTAAGTCGAATCACGCTCCGATCGCGCAAGAATTTTTAAAGCGCGGAGTTCCTCGATCGCTTCGAGGACGCCTTTGGTCCCTTGTGCTGGGATCTAATGTAAAAGAGAATGTAAAAACCCGTATCTTACGCTTTTAAATCACGCATCACTCGTCAATTGTCAGAGCGGAGGCGATTTTCTTCGATCGATTTTGATTCGTTGCTTGGTCGAACGTCGTTCATAACGCGTTGAATAATTGAAATTTCTTAGACTATCCGGAGCAGTGTTTTCCAAAGTATCGAGGAGCGAACAAATTTTTTTTAAATTATAAATTAAGCTTCGATACAAGTTTCTATCAGTTCAAGAAATTAATATTTTCTCAGGACGTTGAATACTACGAGGAATTAAAGACCATGGTGCTCCAGTATGATATCGTAGTGGACAAGTTAATAATAAAGGTAGCAAAGTAGATTTCACGTTGTATGGATAACTCACAGTACTCTGTAACGTTTCATAGTTTTCTGTTCTTAGGACGTGCAGTTGACAGCGAGGAACGACGATCAGTATTTCGTGTTCGAGGACGTTTTGTACAAAACGATGTTATGCTTTTCGCGCGATTCGGAGGTGTTGGCACCTGTGACCACCGACAGGAGCGCGGGCGGTCAGGTGATACACGCGGTTTTGCAAGGAAAACCAGCCACGTTGGAGAACACTTTGGTATTCCCACCGAGCGGAGTGATTCCGTTTCACGGTTTCACCATGTATGGTACAAATTCTAAAAAAACAAAATCAAGTATAAATTATTTGTCACGATGCAAATGATTGTTCAAGAATTTAACGGACCCGTTGTTTTGCAGCTACACCGTTTTGTTATCTCTACGACGATCCCTGCGCAATGTATTATACCTTTCGAGCCTTTTATTTGCGATATTGGTTCAGATTACACACAGTGTCCAGTCACGAACAGGGTATCGTCGCGCTGTGCTTGCTTTTCGAAAGGTTGCTCCAGTGCCACGAACCTCTTCTTTGGATTCACTTTAGGAACATCCACATACAACCGTAATTTCAATTTACCCTTGTAATTTGCACGATCGTACGGTTAACAAAATTATTTATTTTCCAGAGTGAAAGTGGTTTTCAAGTGGATCATGAGAGGTTTCAGTGGTCATCTACCCCCGGAACAGCTACTCTATCTTTGGGATTTGATTCTGGGCTACGATTCCTTAGAAATCATTCCTTTACTCGCGGTTACTATTTTAACTTTCAGAAAGGAGAATTTGATGCAAGTCAATAATCTGCAAAGCGTCGAGGTAGCAAAATTATTTTAAAAATAATTGTTTCATTGTACTACATATGTACTACTTATGTACTTTTAGGCTGTACTGGCGGACTTGTCTTCGTTGAAAGTGATTCCACTGTTGCAACTGGCTTTATTAAAAGAATGACCAAAAGACTCGTTTCTTCAATTTAAACAAAAATTCTGAAATCATTCAACTTTTGTTAAAAAATTTATATTAATGATAACTACAACTTTACAAAATTTCTTTCGTATCGAATGTTGATAAAATTGCATGAATGAAACAATAAAAATGCGTCAAATGATCAAACCTCCTAAGATTTCATATTAGATTGTTCCGCCATTTTATAGATTCGAAGCGCTGCAAATCCCATCGCCGAGAACTTGCATGCTGTCATTTTGCAAAAGCTCGACGAAATCGAAGTCGTCCTTCCCCTATCGGCTATTAAAAGAAAAATAATAATATCAGATTTGTATGTTCCCGCGAAATGAACGAGTTCCATTTGATTTTAAATTCAAAATTCTACGCAGAGGCCGTCCTTCCGCGTTTGCGCAAATTAACACGAGTCTCTTTCGATTCGCAAATTATTAATGCGAAAATTCTAACGAACTGCTGGACAAATGATACCGTATCAACGAACAGCTGCTAAAAAAAATCGCTGGATACGATGGCCACGTAAAACAATTAACATTGTCAATGTTTTGCGAACGTTAAAATCATATTCGCCATTTCGTCTACGTATGGCTGGAACGGAGACAACCAATATTGTCTATACTCGCAGCTGATTTCGGAACGTAGCCGCGCATATACAGGGTGATTTAAAGATACGAGTGTAGTTGCTCATTGGAAAACATCCTGCGAATAACTACCACGAAAAGCAGAATCCTTCGATGCAATCCGTGCACTGATTTTTTTAAAGAAAAATAATTTCTTCGAAAATGTATTTAAGATACAGCCAAAAATATTAACTTTTACATTTTAGTCTACTGCGTCCTTTAAACACAAAATAGACTGAATTTTTAACTACATACGTTAATCGACTCGTCTATAAATATCATTAAGTACCGAAGTACAATCCTCAAGGTTCTACTATTTTCGAATAAAACGATTAACTTCATTGCAATACCATAAGTAAGAAAACAATGTAACAAACGAACCGAATCTTCAAAGTTTCGTTCGAATAATATAGATTACGGATCAAAACAATGTTTCATCCGATCGTAAGGTTATTCGTTCGCCCTAAAATGTAATTTAATCCCATAAGCTAAGCAATCTAAAACCCTATACTTTATATAGAATCTAAATCTAACATTCTATAAGCTAAAATCGAATTTATATTTCTACGAGCGGCGTAAAAAACGTTTACCTTTTGTTAATTATTCGAAATCTTCGTACGGACAAACAATTTCCACATTTCTGTGGAAGAAAGCGTCTTATCTCTTTGTGAACACACTGTATGATGCAGCTTGTGATCGACAAAGATAGAAGAGACCCCTTGGAGGGGGACTTTCCTGTTTCCGCCTGTCAGCCGTCGAGATCAGAGACGCCTACCTGCCATCGTAGTTGTGTTTATACTGGCTGATCATTTTCGTTCGATTTAATCCCCTGACAATATTTCGTGAAAAGCGTGCCGAGTCACGCCGAACAGCGGCACGTGAGTAATACGATCCTTCTCTCTCGTTTTTTCTTACCGGAGAGATTCCATTCGACTGTCATTGTTATTACTTACGTACGTACGACGATTAAGGGTGGGGTGGTTCTCACCCCCAAATTATTAGTCATGCACAGCTTTGCACCAGTGTCGATACCCTTTCCCAGCGTTGTCCTCGCACACGCTCGCTAGATATCGGTGTACTCGTATTATTACGTAAATTCGGTTCACGATAGGAAACAAAGAAATCCTCAATTTGTGCCATTCTGCAAATTATTCATCGAAATATTCACAAAAAACTCTATATTTGTTAATTTTTTATTCAGAGGTTTTTTAATCAGAGCAATAAAGATCGAATAGTTGATGGAAATTTGGTGATATTTTTTATCAGATTACATGGTTTAAGAGGAAATTGACCCAGAAACTGTACTGTTGGCAACGTCAAAATGGCTTGGCGTTTCAAAGCGTCTAAGTATAAAAATGCAGCTCCCATTGTTCCTAAACCGGAGGCATGTATCAGAGATATTTCAGTTGGTTCTTATCAGACATATGGCAACAACATTGCGGCATCTGCTGCATTCATGGCATTCAATGTAGATCACAATGGTACATTTTAACACCTAAACATATTACACGTTTTTTATAAAGCCGATGTCATCCAATCTTTCTCATATTTTGTTAGGATCTAGCCTTGCTGTACTACCGCTGGAAGACTGCGGCAGAAAAAGTAAAACTATGCCTTTGCTACATGCTCATGCTGACACAGTAACAGATATGGACTTTTCTCCATTTCATGATGGTTTACTAGCTACCGGTTCACAGGATTGTCTTGTGAGTTCTAATTACTTTAAAATATCTAAATTTCCTATACTTTGACAATTTTTACTTATGACTATATTGATATCTGATTTCAGGTCAAGCTATGGCACATTCCAGAAACAGGTTTAGAAGAGTCTTTATGCAATCCTGAATGTACATTTTCCCACCGTCAGAGAAGAGTAGAAGCAGTGTGTTGGCATCCTGCGGCTGAACACCTCCTTACTACAGTGTCGTACACAAATTTATCTTTGTGGGACGTGATTTCGCAACAAGAGCTATTTTGTAATGAAAAAAAAAACAAACACATTTTCTTATTCTGGGCGAACGACATAATTCAGGCGCCTTAATTCTTTCCATCAGTATTAGACCAGTTTAACTTATTATTTTATCGGTACTTTGCTTTCGCGATGGCCATTATACGGGTCCGCTTGTTCCTATCCATTTGTCACCGAAATTATTATTTGAAAATCTTTTTACTTCTTTTGGTTACTCAAACCTATCATAAAATATAACGAAAATTATAGAATCTAATTTACAGAAAAAACGTAACATTTTCATTCCGCGACCACCATTACGAATTTTAAAAACTTGACTATATCATTTCGTTGCCTATAAAAAATGGGGAAACTTTTTCCTCTGTTTCTTTTCTAAACTCTACGAGCATAATTATATAATATGTAAAATGAAGCACGTGAACACGAATTTGATTGAACAAATGTTTATCGTGTCGCTATTAAGAACGACATAAGCCAAGATATAACTGTATCGGAAATAATAAGGTGATCAAGTTATATTGTTCGCCTGGTACACTAATTGCTTAATAATAATATTTCAAAGTTATTCAATATCGATTTATCGCATTACAGCCAATAGCGAGCACACGGAAGTGATCCAGTCGCTAAGCTGGAAACAAGATGGAGTGCTTTTAGCAACATCTTGTAAAGATAAACAAGTGAGAATTATAGATCCCCGTGCCTCCGCTTGCGTCGTTAACTCCTGCTCGAGTCACCAAAGTATCAAAGACTCTAGAATTGTCTGGCTTAATAATAGCGAGAGGATACTCACTACCGGATTCGATGCCGCGAGACTTCGCCAGGTTTATATAAGGGACTTGAGACACCTGAACGAACCCGTGAAAACGTTGGAATTGGATTGCAGCACCGGGTAAAAATCGATCGGTATTACTTTTATTTATTGGGAGTTGAAAAAGACAATGATCAACGTGAAATACGTTTTACAGAATTCTAATGCCTCTCTTTGATCCCGATACAAACATGCTTTTCCTTGCTGGAAAAGGGGACACTACTATCATATACATGGAAGTTATGGATAAGGATCCGTTCCTAGTCGAAGGAATTCGTCATAGCGGAGAGCAAACTAAAGGAGTGTGTTTAGTACCAAAACGAGCATTGAACGTCATGCAGGCGGAAGTTAATAGATTACTGCAGCTCACTTCGAACATGGTGATACCGATTATGTACCAGGTTCCGAGAAAAGTAAATACATTTGCTCATATCCGATCGTGCATAGACTACGATAAAATATGATTTTTAATTTCCAAAACTGTACATTTGTTCGATCCTAGACGTACAGAGATTTCCATGCAGACATATATCCGGATACAACAGGTTGCGTTGCACAAAATAATGCAGCGGCGTGGATTAAAGGCCATAATATGCCTGTTCCGAAAATATCGTTAGACCCGGCCAAGAGAAATAAAGGGGAGGAACCCATTACGGTAAGTAAAGAATTTCGTTATAGGTATCGTACATCTTGAAGCTTTGAAAGCCTCGTATAGTACAGTAACGTACAAGAAAGATATAAAAAATTATCAAATGGTTTTGATAAAAGTAATTATAAAATGCATTTTGATAGATTTTTTTTTTTTATCCTTTATCGATACATGACTTTTGAAATCGCACGCTTATCATCATCATTATTACGTTTCATTATTTTTTGGTGTTCGTTTGTCAACCCCGAGGTCAGTTATTAGAAATCGTTTCTTTAAATGTGTTGTGTGACGTTTAAACTATTATTTTGCATATAACAATTGTTTAGTTGTGTCTAGTTTTTGTTTATCAATGAAGACGTTAAACCAAAGATAGCAATATATTAGAAAACAATAACGAGCGCTGCAATATACGCCAATTGATCGAAAATATACGTAAAGAGTATCCTACAGTTTCTGATATATTGCTATCCGTGAAATATCCTGTACATTGAGAAGTAATATAGAAGTAGAACATAATTTAACTGTTCCCAACAATTTATACCGTGAATCTATTATACAGAACATTCACGCGTTAGAAGAATATTAAGTTTTGTCCAATAGCGTATTTTCTTTTATTTTGCATCATTTGATTTTTTTTGTTTCATGTTCTGTGTATATTTTTTCACGTTTCAGATACCCAATGTATGTTTTATAGTTTATACATTAGCACCGTTCAAAGTGTTATTCCTGGCACGTGTAATTTAAATGGCAATTGATGTTCTGTAGCTTATTCTATCAGCGTAAGTAATCATAAGTATGAAGCGTGAACAATAGATCTATCCGTACGTGTTTAGAAAAGCGCTTTGATGGCTCCCCCCTTTTTTTTTTGTGTACATATTTTTAGATCTTTTTTTCTCGTCCTTAAAAGTAAAATAGGTTTTCGAGAGTGTTACGTGCTCGTATCGTGTTTTTTAGATCCCTTAAAACTTTCGAATGGCATTGTAGGGTGTTCGTTTACATTCGTTCTATACGATCCAAGACATTCTCAGTTTCTATAGAAGATTAAAAGTATGTAAGAAAATAGATTTACGTTTTTAGTATCTTTTATACTGATGCCATTTTCCACCGTACAACGCCATTTATGTACGTAAAAAGTCACGACATCGTTTAAGGGTTGAAAGATACGAGCTGCAAACAGAATTGGCAAAATTTTATTCCAATAATAAATGACAAATGACGCCCGTGTATGCATAGCAATTTATTAATGAAAAGTTAATGTGTTCGTTGTTGGACATTTTTATCCAGATAAAAATATTGCCCACTCTGCCTGCAAATTATGTGTATGTTGGCGTGAAAAGCTTGTAGAGGTTGCATGGTATTAAAGGAGTAAACGAAGCCTCAGAGTTTTAAATATAAACCTTAGGAAATGAACAAAGCTAATCGATAAACACATTACCCAGTTCATTATTTTTATAGTGTTACATGATTTCCAAACTCGCGAGAAATCTTAGAAACGGTTTATCGAACATTCTCAGGCCAGACTGCACCTTTAATGCCATAACAATGCAAATCGAACCATGTAGAAATGAAATTTTTAAAAGCGAAACTCGGACCTCGATAATTCAGATTAAGCAGTTCGCGACATTAAGGAATTTACCGTACCTCCAGGTACACAAGGGAAACTTAACAACGCTCAAAGAGAATGAGCGCGAAATAAAAATGGAACAGAAGCAACCGAAGCCTGTATCTATCGCCGTGCCGAAAGGTTACGCGAAAGGTCAGGCGAACGAGAAAGAATCATCGCCAGAAAACGACGCCGAGAAGATAGAAGAAACGAAGAAATTGGACTTCGATGAAGATAAGTGTAAAGTTCAAAACGGAGGGCAGACGATCCCGCCGAAGCCTTTGCCCAGAACCTCAAGAACCAACAGCATATCCGAGGACGAAGTACTGGTGAAGCCAGTCGCACGACCCCGGTCCTCGCTGAACCCGGGCTGTGTAGTAACGTCTGTGAACCCCAATGCGATCGGGGGATACAAGGTTGTAATATCTGGCTAATAGCGTTAACGAAAAAAATGTTCTACTTCTGTATGCGTGATGATACACCGTGTGCACTAATATTCCGTTTCATTAATCTCATTACGATCATAATACATCACGACAAATAACTTAGCACAGGGTGTCCCGGGCTTCAATGGCTAAACTTTGTCAGCATATTATATGGGACTAAATAAGAAAATAATTTTTTCTTTCTTAATCCTATAGAATGTACCGACAAAGTTTGGCTGTTAAAACCTGGGACAGATTCTATAGATAGAATTTGTTCAGCGTAAAAGACGTTTATAATATTTCTCGTGATTTTAGCCTCGATTGGGACCGAAACCGTTTCAAGCGAAGCCCACGAGCCAAGAGTTCTCCTTCGACAAGATTTTCTCGGTTCCTATCGCACCGAACAGCGACACGAACGGTTATCAGAACGACGTGATTAACCAGATAGAGAATAATACGGAGCCAGAGAAGTCGCCGTCGTTTAACAACGAGCGTATCAAGGAAGCTGAGAATGGAAAAAGCGATTCCAGTTCTCTGGAGGAGGACGCGAATTCCAGCGATTCCGGGTACAAGCCGAAAACCCCGAGCACGGCGGAAAGGCGCAGAGTGTTCGAGACGAAGGTCAAGGACGAGTCGCCGGAGAACGAGGACCTAGGGAATTTCGAGCGCGGTGGCGCGAACAGAAACTCGATCGCCGAAAGACGACGGCTTTACGAGAGCCGTTCCGTCTCCGTGACCGACGGAAATTTGGCGGAGAAAGCGATGGGCTCGCCAACAATGTTGAGACGAAGGGATTCGTTCAAGACGAAAAGCGAAGTGATTAAGGAGGACGAGGTGAAGAAAGTCATCCCCATGTTGCGTCAGCAGAGCATGGACCCGCGTTTAGAAAAAGTAGACACTATAACGCCAACTGCTAAAAGGACGTCGACTGTGTTCGGTAAGATATAGCTCGGGCCACAATATTGCGAGGTCGTAAACTAAACTCTTGAGAGTTGGGACCTACTCCTGCTGCGGCACTTAGAGCCGTACATGACATCTTGCTTGAGGGTGCCTTTCTGAATGTCTTTCTATGTCCATAACTGCACTATCTTTTTTCATTTTCTACATGAGTATATTATAAGCAGGTAAATTAAGATATTAAGGACTTGAGTAAGACCTTTACCTGTTACGATACCTCTAAAAATGGCGACACTAGATAAAACATTTCTTCGTACGGCCCTGACTGTAAACTTTGACACCTACTCGAGTTTACGACCTCGCTACATTGTGGCCCGAACTATACTAAATACAAATGTACCAGCTCACCTCATAGCTTGAATACTGTTTCGCGATGCTCCCGTGACACTGTTGATATCCTTGAAACGCTTGTCGTGTTTTGGTATCGAAGAAGGATCACGTCTCGTTCGTAATATTTTTAACTTTCACGGTAGAAGAACGCGTGCGTTAGGTTCGACCGTAATTACAATACTGACAAACGGAAACGAAGGAACCAAGATTCCCTCACTCTTGGTAAGCTAGAATACGTCTGCGAACTAATGGAAGAATTGTAATTGGTGGCTTGGAACGCAGGCACTGTGGAGAAACGTTTTCACCAATTAAATTCTATCAACAAAGGAAAGGTCCTCGGTGTCTACTGGCCGTAATGCAAACAATTTTTTATTGTAGAGAGTTACGCTTGATTCTTGTCCTTAATGCGGGCGACAGACGACCCTTTGCAACAATGGCAGGTATAGCCACCGAGTACCTGAGAACTGCGCCAATTTTAAAATATCTCCATCTCTGAAAATTTACCCGCAAAGGGAGCAAATGTTTCGTTGCGCCTATACCCAATGTTTTTTACGAAATAAGAAAACGAATAAACTTTTTACTAAAAATGTCCTTTTTGCTATATGCAGGCAGGGTATCGAAATTCAGACACTTGAAAGGGACACCTGGTCATAAATCCACACACATTGAAAACATACGGAACATCAGTCGGCAGATATCTGGGGAATGCGATGGTTTTCATGGTAATTAAAGTGTATAGAGAATGATTGTTATAAATGATATAGATTAACTTTATATGATCGCGATTGTTAATGCAATTGTAGCTAATTCTGATCGCGTCGCTGTACCATTGAGCGGGCCAGGCGGTAAAATAGCAGTTTTAGAACTGAAAAAGGTCGGAAGACTACCGGACGGTGTAATGCCAGCATTAGTGCATGGCACCACTGTAATGGATTTCCAATGGAATCCGTTCGATAATCAACAATTAGCAGTTGGTGAGAAAATGGACAATATTTATTCAGTAAAAATAAGTTTGATTATATCAAAGCATGGGAGAGCAATAACCATTATTTATTAACAGCCTGCGACGATGGAATGATACGATTATGGGAGATACCGGAATCCGGATTGTCAGAGCCAACAAACGAACCAAAGCACATGATAAACGCTCACAGCGACAAAATATATTTAATTAAATTTCACCCGTTGGCGTCGGACATACTAGCGTCGGCATCTTACGACATGACCGTAAAAATTTGGGATCTGACGCTTCTCTGGTCCTGCGAGGTGGCTGTCGCAAGAATAACATTAATTGGTCACGTCGATCAGATCGTCAGCCTAGCATGGTCGCCTTGCGGACAGTATCTTGCGAGTGCATGCAAGGATGGAAAGTTACGAATTTATAAGCCAAGATCTAGCGACGTGCCGGTGAAATGCGGGAAAGGACCTGTTGGTACCAGAGGCGCACGAGTCGTATGGGCGTTGAAAGGACAGTTTCTCGTTGTGATGGGATTCGACAAGTACGTGAAACTTTGAGATTAGGCACATACTATCAACGTTTGAAACACGAATTTCATTTAATTGTTAATCGATGCGTGGCTACGTACGTTTCATTTTAGAGTATCCGAGAGGCAAATATACGTGTTTAAAACAGACAATCTGAATAATCCATTGACCACGGTCGGGTTAGACGTGTCGCCTGCCATATTGATGCCATATTACGACGAGGATAGCTCGACCCTTTTCTTAACCGGACGCGTGAGTTCTAATTTTCACAAGTAGCCACGGGGCCAAACTAATAAGGAATTTTATACCGAGCGTTTACGATACTTTTGCAGGGTGATTCAACGATATATGCTTTCGAGGTAACGGAAGAAGCTCCCTACTGCTGTCCACTCAGTCATCATCGATGTAGCAGTTTACATCAAGGTTTATCGTTTCTTCCCAAGAACAAATGCGACGTTGCTAGCGTAGAATTTGCCTCTGCTTTAAGATTAACAAACAACACAATAGAACCCTTGAGTTTCACTGTCCCACGTATAAAGGTACGTTTAACATACGCAAGATATGAAAAGTTGTATACGACATATTTATTGTTTATTTCAGAGTGAACTTTTCCAAGACGATTTATTCCCACCCACGAAAGTCACATGGAAACCGACCATGACCGCTACCGAATGGTTCAACGGAGCCAACAAACAAGCCTACAGAATAAGCCTAAAGCCACCCGGTATGGATAATTGTAAGTACAATTAAAATCTAATCAAACGATATTCCTTCTAGTTCTGTACACGATCCTGAAAATGGAATTTATTCTTTATTTATAGTAACTGAAAGTCAAGGCCAAGGGGTAGTTACTGCACCAGTCACAGCGAAACAACAACCACCCCCAGTCCCGTTCTCTGTGTCTTCGCAACCCTTCAGCAGACTCGGATGGAATCCCGATGTGAAAGCCAGGCAAGAAGAGGTACGTTACGTTTGAACGTTTTTGGCATCGGTTATATGAACTAATAAACGCTACTATCGATACATAAATTATTCTAAGAGCACAGCTTCATCAGGATATTTCCATGAAGCTGTATCAAAACATTCTACCATAATTTACAAATTCTGTTTCATCTGAACACGGACCTCTTTAGTCTGCAAATTAAATTATTTGTTGTTCAGTATATTTTGTCCGAGTGTACCGTTTAATGTGTATGCGACAGATCCAAAAAGCTATGAGCAACTTCGTGGGGGATGTAATACAGTGCACGTTGGAACAGGATCACATGGAGGGTGTGGAGGAGCACGAATGGGTGAGTAACTTCCAAATGAATACCGTAACATATCCGAAGAAGAAGAACAATGATATAGCCGAAACATTGATTGAAAAAAAAAAAAATTAGAAAATTCACAGTTAACAAAAAGAATTTTTCCACTCTCTGTTCAAGTAAATCTTAAAACTGGTTGACTTTAATTCCAGGACGAGTGAAGATTAAGCAGCGTCGATAGGTCATTGAAATAAAGCAGTAAGATAAAATGAATTTAAATGTAGCTGTTCGAACCGTAATTTATTTCTAAGTTAAAAGCCACGGCATAAGCGGAAGGTATTTCGGTATTAATGTGTACGTGGCGAGAGATATTTATAGTTGGAATTAATACTTCCAAAAAAAATTTCCCCTCAGAAAGAACAAACGGTACGCGTGCGATTACTTGAATTGTGGTAACTTTTTAACATAGGGTATAATTACACGGATTATTGTACCAAATTAATATAAGGGAGGAAAAAAAAACGAACGGGAGAGTAAGAAAATTTCAAATAGAGAAGACGAGATCCCGTAATTGCATTTCTTATCCATAGTCGATTTCCGTTAACCTGCCATTCTATCATTCAATCGATATTAAGAATAATTATATAAAATAATTATCAACAGGCAGCTGTACTAGAGATTTAGAATTACAGATATTCACGGAAACCTATCAGAATTTGACAATAGTTTTTGAGTATATAATTAAGGTGTGTCACGTAAACGAGTAATTTCGAATATGATGGTACTATATCAAAGTGTGTCTAACGCAGATTTAAATGAAACGAATTTAACGAATAATTTCGTTTCTTTGCTCCCGAGACGTGTCTCAAAATATATTATTTATTACGTTAGAAGCGTGCAAAGGGTACGTGCCATTTACGATTATGGAACACAGGAAAATTTAGCGTATTGTTAATCGGAAATGGGCGTTGCTTGAACGTATACTTACGTAACCTAGATCGGGTAATTTTATTTTTTATCATTTATGTACTAATTTATTTACTATGCTTATTTACTCTCGCTTCTTGAACGAAATAAAGTTTTATTGAAACGGAAAGTTTATTTCCAGATAAACAGTTTGCTGTTATTATTTATTATCTGGCCAAGTATTCGAACAAGCATTGCTCGTTTCTACTGTTAAACAACAGTATTTATGATCCGTAAAAATTAGTCTTGATGAAGTAATATTATATAATTTATATATAATAAATATCTGTTAGTGCCACGTATCTTTCTTTAAACGACAGATCATCACCAATGATAGTTTCAGTGTATACACTATCGTAATATAATCATCATACGTGTGATATTAGCGATCGCGATCTTTTTTTTTTTCGTGAAACAAGGATAGAAATTTGTACGATACCTCGTAATACCCACACGCACATACTATATGAGATAAAACAAATAGATAAAAGGTACACCACGTTACATCGTAAGTCGATAATTAAGTTGTATGGCGAAGTATACAGAAAATGACTGATTCAGCACTTTCCAAGATCTATAAACAATGATCGTATAATAATTCTCTCGAACGTAGTGAATAAACCACTTTTATACTCTTCAAATTACGCCAAGATATTTGTAAAAACAGCAATGTTGAAGGTTCACCGAATGTATCATAAACGTGAAACAGATTTTTTTTTTTTTTCTTTTTTTTTTCTCCTATTCATTGTACTTCGGTGATTGAAACGTTAAAATGCGAATTCCATGTTTATCGATGGCCAGCGAACGAGCAAGAATTATTTAAGTACGAAAGAAATGTTTTAGATCGCAACGTAATTACAAAGATGCGTATTTTTTCTATGTAATATACTATAAATTTATACTTTTAGTGCTCCGATAGGGATTAAGCGTAATTTTAGCAATGATTTACTATTTAACGATGTCCACAAAATATTCGTTCGTAAAAGTTTCTGTAATCGGTAAGGTGCGTCAGCGTTTAGTCGAAATGTGCAAAACGATTCTGTACAAATGCATTTTTACTCGATTTAGGGTTTATTGCGACAACGTAGTCTAACTGTCCGTAATGATAGTTTTCTTGTTACTGCTAAGAATATGCTCGTGTTCCTATTTCTACGATCGAAAGCAATTTTTGTATGGATACAGATCCCTCCAGTTTAGTATATTGAATTCGTAACGTGTTTCCATCCGTAAACATGGGATTCGCTACTTGATACGGGAACCGTGCACACTTTATACTTTTATATTCGAATGTCATAATTTATTCTTCGTATGTAAAAAATTGAACTTATGGTGCTATGCCCTTTTGACAAACCCTAGCGAGTACGTAGTTGCTGATGAAAGTACGACAAACCGCACGAATAATTCTCGATAGGACACGAACGATCGCAGTTTTGCTCAACGGTCCAAAATGACATTCCACTTTTGTACTTTGCCATATTTGTGGACAGGGTTGGGCATTTGATCGACCGATTAATCGGAAATTGATCCCGATTAACGTCAGTCGGTTGCTGAAATTAATCACTCGTAGCAATTAACAATTAAATCAATCGCAAATCGCTCGTTACGATTAACAAGTAAAGTAAATTAATGGTAATGGTCCTTCGGTAGCGTCTAATCGAAATCATTAAAACTTTCTTGTCACATATGTACAAATTTAACGATTCAAACATACAAGGTATGGCCAAACCCGGGGAAAATTTTAATGGGGTATTTTAGAGGCCAAAATAAGACGAAAATCAAGAATACCAATTTGTTGATTGAGGCTTCGTTAAAAAGTTATTAAAGTTTACAGTTCTACCTGTACTGAATTTTTTTCTCGAAAATGCGCACGATTTCGGGGATATGTCTGCTCACCAAAAATGATTGTAATTGACCCTTGCAACTGAAAATATTTTTTCCAGAACGATTTGAAATTTTTTTTTTCGTCCTAAAATTTCACATCTCGAATTTTTTTCTAGAAAGTGGGTAGGATTTCGGGGGTATGTGTAATGATCAAAAATAATTGTAATTGACCCCCGCAACCGATAGTCATTTTTTTAAAACGATTTGACAAATTTTTTTTTATCGAAAAATTTCACAGCTTCTCGAATTTTTTTCTGGAAAGTGAGTAGGAATTCGGAGGTATGTTTATTCACCAAAAATTATTGTAATTGACCCCCGCAACCGAAAATAATTTTTCCGCGAATGATTTGAAATTTTTTAATTTAATTTTATAATAACTTTTTAACGAAGCTTCAATCAACAAATTGATATTCTTGATTTTCGTCTTATTTTTGCCTCTAGAATCTTCCATTAAAATTTTTCCCAGGATTGACCGAACACCCTGTATAGGGTGGGTTGGGAAAATTTTTAATAGGAGATTCTAGAGACCAAAATAAAACGAAATTCAAGAATAGCAATTTGTCGATTGAGGCTTCGTTAAAAAGTTATTAACGTTTAAATTTCCGCCTGTAGATAGGCAACCTGCATACAGCTGCGTGTGAGCGATAGTGGTTGTCACTCAGCATAAGAAATTCTACTTAGTGACGTATCGACAGCCTCACAGTTTTCTGTGTGATAACTTTAAACGTTAATAACTTTTTTCACACACCCTGTATATTCCTAAAGATATTCAGGATCATATTCTTAAATCTGTTAATTTTGTACGTATGCAAAGAAGAAACTTTTGATGTTTTCGAATGCCTAGAACAAACAAACCCTAACACTTGCTATCCTCTCGATAATGTTAGTTTTGTTAGAAACATAAAATAACGAATGCACCGATAAACTACTGAATGTTTTTCACACTGAAATCTGAAAAAATGTCGAGGACATTGCTAGTCGTAAAAACCAAGCGTGGTAGTTAACGATAATCTAATCAATAAAGGTTGCAAACGAACAACAATTGAATAGTTCCGTGGGAAAAGGACCGTATGTTATATTTCACAAATTTCAAAGGACAACATACGCCTTTTATCAACTACAAAACCACATCGCGCAGACCACAATTCCACAATAAAATGAAGTTGGAACGTTCGTGACACGCTCCATTTTTTCCACGAAACTATTCAACCACTTTAATCGTCGGCCATAATGAACGATTTATGATTAATTTAATGGTAAATGAATGGTGAATCGTTGCTTCGATTAAGATTTGCCCGATGCTGTGTTTCTGGGCACAAAATCGTAAGCTACAAGAAGTCGAGGAGGTGCCAAAGAGTTTCATGAGAATTGAAACAAACAGAAAAAGCTCATGAATCAAGTTCCGTATACAGTGGGCCGAAACAACACCTCAAAGCACTACAATTCAGAAAAGTCGTGCATATTTTCTCTACGCTGATCATACTTTTTTGTAACTTTTTTAGAACCATAAGGTTACCAATCGCATAGGTCACAAGTATCGACTAAACTTTTATACGCATCAAGAGTAGAAAGATGAAACAAAGAGGAACAAGGTAATACTTCGCTATGAAAAAAAAAAAAGAGGAAAAATAATATAGCTGCCATTTGCATCGTCCGCACTATAATTCACATTTCTATGTCTAACTAATCATCCGTCGGATATTCTAGAACTGAGAAACATCATTGTTGCATATTTCATAGGCATCCATTTTTTTCTATCCTGTTTTCCTGTAACCTCGTACATGATCCGCTGATTGACAAGCTATATGTATGTATAGTATCACGCAAAAGCAATATCCCGAAAAGTTATCATAAGTTGCACGAAAAGAAATGTTTTCTTGCTTTGTATTTAATTTTTTTCCATTGCCTCTTGATCCAAGAGACCAATAGAAAAAAAGGAAATAAATGGTAAACCGGATGATCGTTAGATAAAAAAAAAAAAAAATTTGTAACTTATGATGCTTCTTATCAATACTATGTCGCGTGTAAAACATTCTACACTGCAAGTTTTTTCCTTCTATCGCAACAGTAGATTTGTAATCACTCCCAATAATTATACGCGATCTTTCGTAGCACACGATTTGAAAGTTCTCAATCGTAAAATATTATTTTAATTGCAACAGGAAGTTTCTTAATGTTCAATATTGCGCTATGACTGATCGCTAAGTAATTTTATCATGTAATAACATACCTTTGTATCGACCTTATACCTCTTATATGTATTTCACCTATAAAAACTTTTTATCAAACATGTATACGCAGTGTTCTTGTTACATTTCACCCTCGTAATTATTTATTATTTACAATCCTAATGTACATAAGGACTCTAGCTACGAGACTTTATCCCCACTTATGTTCTCACACATATTGCATCAAATTTTCATTTATTCACCTTTTTTTTTTTGTACAGAAAGTACATTTGATCCTGTTCAACTTCAATTATCTTTCGGAATTAAGGTATCAAAAATTCAGTTTACGCGAAAAGTTTTTAAACAAAGTGGACCCTCCCTTTTATTACATACAGGGTGTTCGACCACCCCTGGGAAAAATTGTAATGGGAGATTCTAGAGGTCAAAATAGGACGAAAATCAAAAATACCAATTTGTTGATGGAGGCTTCGTTAAAAAGTAATTAACGTTTAAAGTTCCGCCAGTACTGAATTTTTTTCTCGAAAATGCGCAGGAATTCGGGGGTATGTCTATTCACCAAAAATGATTGTAATTGATCCCTGAAACCAAAAGTAATTTTTTTAGAACGATTCGAAATTTTTTAATTTCGACGAATAAGTCCAGCTTCCAGAATTTTTTTCTCGAAAATGGTTAGGATTTCGGGGGTATGTCTATAGACCAAAAATGATTGTAATTGATCTCTGCAACCAAAAGTAATTTTTTTAAAACGATTTGAAATTTATTAATTTCAACGAAAAATTTCACATATTCTCGAATTTTTTTCTAGAAAGAGGATAGGAATTCGGGGGTATGTCTATTGACCAAAAATGTTTGTAATTGATCCCTGTAACTAAATATAATTTTTCAAAGTGATTTGAAATTTTTCAATTTAATTTTTTAATAACTTTTCAACGAAGCCACAGTCAAGGAATTGATATTCTTGATTTTCGTTTCATTTTGGCCTCCAGAATCTCCCACTAAAATTTTTACACCCTGTGTAGTGAAAACATCGAGAAAAATTCTGAGCCATTTAATGATAATCTCCATGGTCCGGTAAGAACGATTTATAAAATTTTTAAATTATTTTTTTAATTAATTTCATCAACCGTAATGAGTAACAAATTTTACACGATAAAGTAGCAGCGTCGTTATACTTATTAATGAAAACTATAATATCTTAGGGAATAATTTATACACAGATATACAGTTTAAGAATTAAATGCATTTTTTTTTTTAACAACTTCCGTAAATCATCTACCGTATCCAACTCGGTCTCTGGGAATTAATCTAAGTTCGGATCCGTGTTTGAGAAAAACGTTCCCTGAAATAATTAAATTACATGTATAGCGTTCATCGAAGGTTTCCTGGGCGTTGAAATCTGTTTTATTCACCTGCCGTTTGCTGTGGATTGATACCTATTCCATCATCCGTAATAATCGCGGACGTGGCTGGCGACACTTTAAATTCTTCTGCAGCATATTTCAATACAGCGGTAAAAGGCGTATTATCTGGCACGCTAAGTCTACGATCACAAGTACACCGTGTCTATAACTATTCTACAAATTTTAAGGTCTAAAATAATTAAATAGCAATGACTTATACGTGTAAAGTGAGTATATATCCGGCATGTATATGTATTTCAATTATAATTCTTTATGATCAGGTTCCATGATTGTACTAGGATTATGCTATTTACCATCCGATATCTTTTTCAATGTTATGCCATATCGTACCATTGGGATGCATTTTAACTAAATTCACTCTGCTGTATATGATTTCCGAAATTCCTGCAGGACCATTTACTAATATCCGTACTACTCTGAGAAGGTGATCATACTCGAATACGCAGTTCGACGTCCAACGATTTTCAACTTGTTTCATGTGACGCGCAAAATAGAACACAGCGTCAAGGAAGTTCGCATAAAGCTCCGAATCGCTTTGCATTAATTTACAAAGCAACTTCTTTTCTACGTTCACGAGCGTTAAACAAACGTTTGGATCGTTCTCAACGAGTTTGTTCGATAGCAGTCGAACGATTAATTGCTTAATTTTACTTTTATCGTCCAAGCTAACAGCAAATTGTACGAGCTTCGAATGCAAACCATCGTTATACATTTCGCGAATGCATTCCGAAACCTCGTACTGATTACCGTTACCGATTAACATTTCCCAAGACACGATCAATGCCTCGTCCTGTATATCGGAATCGGATACGCCTAAATTCTCTAACGATTCTACGACGACATTTGCACACACTCCGTTAATTACCACGCGTCTAAGAAAATCGTTTAGCCTGTCGCTGCCGCAATATTGGACGTACAATTTCAAAAACTCGTCCACGACGTCGGTCGAAATAGCAGCGTCTTTCAAATAGACTTCTAACAGTTTGTCGCAAGCTTTTTTCAATTCAGAGCATGTATATAACTTCGTTCTATTCTCGTCTAACCAACGATTATGTAGATGATTCTCGAGAACATTTTCCTTGCCAATTTCGTAAGCTTTAGCAATCGCAGATTCAATGAATTGAGCACATTTAAAGGCTTTGACAACATTTTCAGTGTTCGTGTCTTCGCTGAGACTGGAATTCTCTAACAGCGCAAGAAATATATCAAACATTTTTAGTATCTCGAGAAAATCTAACTCCGACATATTTGCGTTATGGTATAAACAAAAATTGTGATAAACATTGGTCCCTTTCTAATTGATAATAAACTACTAAGTCGCATAGAATCACTGAACTTACACTTTAAATGGCAGTTTTGGATCAGAGGTGAGAGTTATTTTAAAAGTAACTTTGGACCTGCAACAAATCAACGTTCTTGTCACCAATTGATATACATTCTCCACTCGGATTGTAAATATTGACAAAACATATGGTTAACGAAATGTATACACTGGTTCGTAAAGGTTATATGTTGACTTATGTATACACAGGTTTCTTTAGTATATTGACAATAATATTATCGGATGAAATACGTACGCCATACTTTGTTAATATCGTTTTATCAATGAATGATTCAGCTTGCAACGTAAACAAATCTTTAGAAAATGAAAAGTTAACCTCAACTGATTGTGACACAGTCGACCGTATGGCGTCGTTAGCGAGACTGTGGATAAGAGAGGGGACACCTAACAAGGAACACAGAATCCTGCAACGCGCATGCGCATAAACTGAACGATTCGCAGCATTTACGAAGCATTCCTAAGTAAAGGTTAACAAGATTCTACATTAATTGATAAATAAGAAGAAGAATTGACATAAAAATATTACTTTCTACATTTAAAGATGCCTCCTTATATCTTCAAGAAAAGTTCAATCCAAATTGACAACAGCTTTTCTTTAAACATTCATAATTATAATATACTTTTGAAACTGTTGCACGAGAATTCCTCCTTAAAGCTGCGTTTACGCGTTAATGAAATTCTTGCGAGAATCGACTGTACTTCAGAGCCATCTGGCAGTGTATTCGAAAACTCATTGGTCGAGTAGTGCTTCGGAACCACCACGTTATGGTTTATCGGTCCGTAAGCGCTGTGATTGTGCCGTAGATGTTGCACTTATAGCGTATTGCACTGCATAGTTTCGGTGCATTAATTTGTATCCGCGACATAATGCAATAGCTGGTAGCGCGTAGAACGCGTTATAATAAACTGTAAACCGAGAAAGCTCGGAAAAATAATTTACATTTTACGCGACAACGGCGATAAAATAAGGAACGTCGTTAGAAAGGTTAGATACGGCAAAAGGAACACGTCCAGCCGAGAATTAAATGCAAGTGCGATAGAACAGTCGTCGAGTTTACTTGCAGGCGATAAGACTGAACGCAAAATGGATAATGGCAAAGTAGACGATGATAATCAACGTAATGTTAATGACGGGGACTGGATTTGCCCTGACTCTCAGTACGTAAACTAAACAGTAACGTTTTGTAAAAAATTTCTTACAACTTTCTATTCCGTACGAGACGAGATTTATGCGTTGCAATCAAATTTCGTACATAACAACACTACTTGTCGTTGACCCCGCTATGTCAATATAATAATCCACCCGTACATAATAACGGCATTTACCGAATAATAACACAACCAGGTGGCGACGTTATTATCGTCATGATAAATTATTTAATATACAATAACGTTACATCGATAACAACATCGATTGTTAGATAGATTAATTGACAAATAGCGTTGTTTTATATTGTTAATTACCAGAGTTGTGATACTCAAATTCGCATTATAATAGGAACATAATGTGAGAAACATTTTCTTCGAATAAGAAGAATCATATTCAAAGAGACGTTCAAGTCTAAAGATATTACGGTCAATTCATTAAAAAATTGTTCAATCATTACTATGCCAACTGTTATCCAAGTATAGTACATTAAAAGTATTTAATCTTTCAGATGTGCCAATGTAAATTTTGCGAGAAGAAACTCTTGTAATCGATGTGGAAAAGGTATATAACATTTGATATGGTAATGTATGAAACAGTTTTTTAATAATGTAACTTAAAGTAACATTTTATTCGCAATTAGTTGTTTTGCTAGTAATAGGATCAATGTATTTTGAATGTGCATGGATTAATAAGATGTATTTTTGCACAGATAGAGGAGAATGCCCTAAGAAGAAAAAGTTAGGTCAAGAAATTGGTAAAGCAGCTGCAGAGAAGAGTAGGGGATTATTCAGGTATATGCTATCTTTAATTTTCTATGAACTGTACGCTCGTATAGCGTATTTACACCCAAATAAATAATGTCGGCGGACAAACGATTCCGTGCTGAAGTTCGCTTTTGTATTTCAGTGCTGACGATTGGCAATGCAGTAAGTGTGGAAATGTAAACTGGGCTCGTAGGCAACAATGTAACATGTGCAATGCACCAAAGTTCGGTGAAATTGAGGAACGTACAGGGTACGGAGGTGGTTACAACGACCGAGGAGTCGTTGAATACAAAGAAAGAAGAGACGACGACGACGAGTACGACGAGTTTGGACGTCGCAGGAAGAAGCGAAGACTCGAAAATCGCTCGGATGACGATTCTAAAGACTCTAGGTATAGCAGTCCACCGCGTAACAAATCTAAAGACGAAGACGAGAGGAACGCTGTGGACGAAGAAGACAGACACGAAAAAAATGTAATTGCGTTTAAATCAATGATGGCATATAATTTGGATTACTCCGCATCGAATTTTTCGATCTAAATTATAGTAACGTACGAATAATTTTCGAAAAAAAGAATGATACAGTTTTTTAGGTAAAATTGTCTGTTTCCTTTTTCAAAATTATTCGGATTAACGATAGGATCGAGAAATTCGATAGAAAATTAAGCCAAATTATGTTTTTATGGCTGTTCATGTAGCAAATTTCATCGTTAGCGTGCATTAAATTGATTGAAAAAGATAAAGCTAACAAAGCGTTATTCCGAATTCCAGGAGGAAGACGAAGAAGAGGAGGACGACGACGAAGAGGACGGCGACTTATCCAAATACGATCTTAGCGAGTGGGACGATTTTGCGCTAAAGAAAAAGTAAATTTTCACACGATTGATGTTTTTTTTATAATTAGTATATTACACACTCTTAATTTTCAGTACAAATGGGAGCACTGCGTCATCGGAAGAGCAATCAAGGTAATAACGATAGTAAAAGTAAAATGAAAGAACTATACAATTGTGGAGAAGTTTGCTGACATAGTTAATGATAATTTTTATTATTATTAAACGATTCGAAGAAGTATAAGTACTTAGTCGGTGAGAAAGTGTTAACAAATGTTTCTACACAATCGTAACGTTTTTACAGAGATAAAGACGACTGGCGCGACTCGGGAACATCCAGTCAATGAGATGCTTCGCAGAAGGAAAGGTTTGACTTGGGTTTCGGGTATAAAATTGATTGTGACAAATGAAATTGCAGTATCGATGAGATTTGCTGAATGATACTTTTTTTCTTGCTTTGCGTCCTTTTAGAAAGTGTACTCTATCGTATTCTATAATAGACCAGTAGATGTTAGATTATAATGGCATGGTCAAAGAGGAAGATATATTAGATTTAGAGAAAAACCCGAGGGGGATCGAAGTGTAAACGCTTGTTAAATAAATGGTTTTTTACAGGTGAGAGGAAATCCCGAGAGCGAAAATTGCTCGGCGAACTCAGAGATATACACAACGCAACAAATTTAGTGATTTAGTGAGCACCTTTGGATAAAGTGATGGACAATATATGACTTATTGCAAAGGGAATCGATTAACAATAAGCTTTACATTTGTGATTGAACTCAATAGCTTCGTTGACTCTATGGATTGGAGAGTGAAAAATGTAGGTTACCCTATTTGCGCAATATCGTCCTAAATATTGCATAGTAATGTGGAAATTCCGTAAAAAAATACTTGGCGCAGGTAGAATTATTTCGCTAGTGAGGTAAAAAAAAAAAAACAAAAGAAGAGGAACAGGAAAAAAGAGATACGAAACCTGTAATTCTTAATATAACTCTATGGACGATGTTACACACGACTCGTTGTAAAAGCTGCATTACGAATTCGTAGAAGAAATTCTTATTTCTAACTAATTCAAACGTATAAAGTCTCCGTGAAAGCTCTCTATCATTGCCACATCTTAAAACTTCTAATTACGTTATCACAAACGCACGACGCTCTCGTAGCTACACGTCACGATTCGCTTAATATTGCCTCAAGCTGCTTCGAAAAAAATTTCTTTTTTTTCTTTTTCTCTCTCTCTCTCTCTCTTTCTCTCTTTCTCTCTTTCATATTTTATTTCTTTCGCCTCGATCACTTTCTCTCTCTCTCTTTCTCTTTCTTCCATGCGTAACACTAACAATTAAATAAACGTAATGTAGTATTAAAAAAGAATCATTCCCTAATGAATACAGATATGTATTTGATGTCTTCGGAATGAAGAGAAAAAGGATACATTTTCTTGCTTTGACTATCACAGATCCGAGTAAGCTGGAAGCAGCCTGCTTAATTGAAAAATCATGACATGAGATTGTTCGCCATGTCGAAGCCTGCGCTCGTTTTCGGTCAGGCGAAAAAAGTAAACGTATCAAAAATCTCCGACGCCCGCTTTCAAATACCGCTACGAAAAACCCATTATCGATCAATTCTGATACTGACTTCTTGTAAATATCTTTATTTTTCATTTATAATAAAAATCATTCATCAACAACATAATTGTTCTTAGTCAATTATTCTTCTTTCTTCTTATTATCGTAAACTACATGGGGGTGGGGGGTTGGGGGTGGGGTCATGATTATGCACAGTTTGTTGGTCACGAAGGGAACGGTGAGGGGGCAGGGGGGGGGCAGGTGAAAGGGACGGGCGATACTGCAAGGAGTATGTTGCAACAGGTATATATAATATATATATATATATATATAATATGTATATCGTATATATGTACAATTATGAATTTGAGCTTGCTTGACTGCGTTTTTTTTTCTTTCTTTTAAGTATTTAGTGATAAAGAGGAAGGATGATGAATTATGTTCACCGGCGTATATCATTTCGCGCGTCGCTCCTTCGAATACTTCGTTAATTCTCGCACAATCACTTTATCACGAGCAATTGTTCGAACAATAAAGGAAGAGGAGATACAATACATATCCGCCTGTACTTTTTTTTTTTCCCTTACCTTTCGTTTTTTTTAATGATCCACGAGTCTCTAGCAATGTTGTGTGTGTGTGTGTGAGTGTGTGTCTTTTTTTTTTTATCCCTTTTAGTTACTATCGTATATTCCGATCGACGAAATAACGATTACTACGAAGAAACCAGATTTTACATCAGTATTTACACGATTCGCGTAAAACGTACTTTACGCGACTTTCTTTTTTTCTTTTCATTTTTTTTTTTCGTTTCGTAAAAGTTTCGAATTTACAGAGAGAGAATTGTGATACGAAAAACCGATACTCTCTTTAAGACGATTCGGAACAAATTCGGAGACGCAAGACATTAAAGCGACTTAACAGGGGCCATAGACGCGGCAACGATTTATCGCGCGACCAATCTCGAAAGTCGATTTAGAACGAAACAGTCACGTGACGACGCGGTCGCGTCGCGCGGCAGGTTATACAACCCCACGGACTTCATGATAGAACCTCACATTTCACATGCACTCGTGAAATTAAAGTTCTACTCGTTTGAACGCGTAATACTAATAAACAGACACACCCGTTTCAATTACCGTTCCTTGTTTCACGCGTAGCCATAGTCGAGCGTATTTCAACCAGAGACTTATATCGCTATTTTTTGATTATACCTTCGTAATACTTACAGAAACCAAAATATAAACCTATACAACGAACTACCGGTACAACGTCATACAGTTATATGAAAATACCGGTATATTTACCGGTAATTCTTTCGGTTTTCTCTATTTCATTACAATTCCCAGGACTTGTTTTAAGTAGAGATTTAAAATCGATTTACTTCGAGAATTTTTCCTTGTTTTTGAAAAAGTTCGACCAACGATTTCTGCCACAGCATTCTAAAACGATACAAATTGGTTCAATGTCATCCGTTACAAAAAATTTAATTTTCTAAATTGTTAAAACACGCAAATATAACGGTAGTAGACAAATAACAAATGGTAATTTTGCATTAACACAATAACAGTGTGTGTTGAAATGAGCTCAACCATAACACTTTAATGGCCGCACGTATTACACGAAGTGGAAGCTCTCTAACTGTTTTTTTCGACCCGACATTTTTAAACTGAATATTTTATAAATATTCAAATATTAGTTCTGCATAATTTTATCATTAAGCAAACGTACAAATATCAATTTTATTAAAATCACATAGCTCGTCGATATCGTTGTAAATATCAAAGACAGTATCTTCGTATATTTCTTCATTCTCAGAAACTTTCATTATCTATTATTTCTGAATTTATGGGAATCGAAGTTTCTGATTGACGCGTTGACTGCCAGGTCAAATTCGTAAAATTTTCAACAAGATCAACATTTTGTTTTTAGACACTTAATCAAAAATTTGTCGTAATACTTATTCTTGTAACCTTATCAAAGTTCATGAGATCCATTCAGATTCGTTTTCCTTAATATCTCGCTTTAAGGATTAATTTTTTTTAATTTTAGTGGAAAGTTCTGTTATCTATATATGGGTGACGTGGCGGCCAACGTGTTAATTTGTTCAATTTTAAGTTCTAAAGTCGACTCGTCGATCGACTTCGTACGAACAGCTTGAAATAACTTTCTATATTGACACTATAGATCAAAGTGAGGCACACAAAGATGCTAAGAATATTATTATAAGGAATTATAAACGTTGGGATACCATAATGAGCACACGAGATAAAATTTGAACCTCGACAAACGTAATAAGTTGATGTGGTGACTGAAACAATAAAAATCACATACGCGTGACAGCGGCCGTCAAAGCGTTAAATACACGTAAAATAAGAAACACTGCTACCTAGTTACGTCGCGTGAAATAAGGGTACACGCGTACGCCAATATACGTACAAAAATCGTAAGTTCTACTTTACAATTGTCAAGTGTACAGTCGTATCGACTAAAATTGTCTAACATATCGCGGGATAAATCAAATAGCGTCCGTGGCCCCCGTTTACGTCGCGATTCAATGAATTCAAAGACGCTTATCGGTTATAACACGTACATAAACAACACCGTAAATAAAGAATCGAACGAGAAAAGCGTCTCGTTACACGCCAGTCGCGGTAACCATTACGGTAAAACGGTTACGTGTAATTATTCTTGATAATTATCATCACATCAACATTAGAACCTTAACAAATTCGACATATCTCTGTCCTTTACAAGATCGCTTAATTTAATAATAAAGTGTACACTCTCCAGAAATATTCCCCGTTCTCATGATCGGATCAGGTTTATGTCCCCGTAAAAACGCAATCGCCGAAAGGACACCGTGAAAGGCCACCACGATCGTAATCATCGCCGTTACGATATATCAATATCTCTCTTTTTCTCTCTCTCTCACTCTCTCTATTTCTTTCTCTCGCTCTCTCTCTCTCTCTCTCTCTCTCTCTCTCTCTCTATTTCTTTCTTTCTTTCCCCCTCTCTCGATCGATCGAGCATACGTTGTTTTATTTGGGCATGAAAAACTGCTGATGCGAATGCGAGTTCGGCGGCGGATGTAAATTAGGATGCGGCGGCCCGCTACCTCTCGTGCCGGTGGCATATAGTTGCTGTTGGAAGTTGTGGAATTGTTGAGCATAGTTTGGATCCGACATGCTGGGCCCGCTACCGACGAACGGGCTGTTTTTGAAATTACTAGTAGCACCACCCATGCTCGGCGGTAGCGGTTGGGTCGCCTCGGGAGGGGGTCCTAGACCCATGGGGCTGCCTTTGCTGCCGGACACGTACATGCCGGGGTTCGGTTGATTGGGGACTTGCGACACCATGTCGGGCGGGAAGACTTTATCTGGATCCATCGAGCTGCCTGGAAAGACACCACCGCCGACCATGTGCTGCATTCGCATTAAGTTAGGCTGAGGTCTCATGTTGCCCACTGGTCTCATCGAGGGATGCACGCCGACCGACGCGTTCATCGACTGGCCGTCCATCCTCGGCGAGCCACCCATTCCGGGCAGTCCGCCGCTCATGGCCGATGGCATGCCGCCGTGCGGGCCCATACTATTTGGTACACAACCGTTCGGGAAGTACTGAAGATTTACAGAGGGTGTGCCCATCTTTGACTCCAAATTAGAGAGGGGATTCGTGAATCGTTGAAGGAAGTCCAGGCTAGGGGGTCCCCTGGGCGTGTGACCGACGTTCGGCCTCGCCGGTAAATATTGTATTGTGTTCGGGGCGCTTGGTTTCACTTGCACGTTCGCCCCGTTGTAGGGACTGGGACCGGTTAGATGTCCGGTCATCAATCTTGGCGGCGGCGCGTGAGGATCACCACCCGGATACGCGCCGCCAGCGTTACCCGAATGGCCGCTCATCATGCCATGACCCATGATCGGATGCCCCATTTTACTGGGCACACCGGGGCTTCCCGTGTGCGACGTCGTAGGACTATAGCTGGTCGGTGGCCCCGCCAGACCCATGCACATTCCTCCCACTTCGCCCGGTTCACTGGTTGGGCCGCCCATGTGACAGCTCCCGTTCATCTCGCCGCCCATTTGCATCATATGCATGCCGTGCGGGTTACCGAATTGCATCATCCCGGTGTTGCCGGAATGAATGGGTCCCTCGTTACCTAACGAATTGCTGGCCGCTGTGTTGGTGAGTTGTTGGCTCATCTGAGCCAGGGAAGTTATAGGATCAAAGTGATTTGTACTCATGGCGGTCAAACTGCCGAGTCGACCTCCGATATTGTTGGGATTAAGAGGCACATTGTCTGAAGGTTGACTCACATTTATGGATGGCCTACCGCAAGGGAACGAGGGGCCCGGACCTCCCCCTAGCGAAGGTACTACTGTTGGGTTTCCTGAATTACTTTGATTCACTACTGATGATTGCTGTTGAGGTTGCTGCTGCTGCTGCTGCTGCTGCTGTTGCACCTGCTGCTGCTGTTGCTGTTGCTGTTGCTGTTGCTGTTGCTGCTGCTGTTGCGCCTGCTGCTGCTGCTGCTGCTGCTGTTGCACCTGCTGTTGCACCTGCTGCTGTTGCTGTTGCTGCTGCTGTTGTTGTTGTTGCTGTTGTTGCTGCTGCTGTTGTTGTTGTTGTTGCTGCTGCTGCTGCTGCTGAGACTGAGTTTGCTGCTGTTGAGTATCTTTCGTCGATGGTGGAGATGTATCGGGTTTTGTGGTAGGCGATGCTGGGATTGTTCTCGGAGGACCCATACTGTCTGGCATGTTCGTGTTATGTGATGCTGGGCTACTTTGTGCACTTGCACTCGATTTATTCCCAGGTTTCCCAGGATCAACCGGTGTATGTGGAGCACCATTACCCGGTGTATGTGGAGTATGAGGAGTGTGTGGACTGTGCAAGGAGCCCGTAAATCCACGGCTCATGCTATCCATCTGAACTGGACTCGCGCCCTCCGATCTAGCTGAAAATTGATTACTGCTGTCCAAATTTCCTGGTAAAATTCTGTTTGGTATCTCGGTGTTGCTGCTCGCGTTTCTAAACACATAATTAAATACAAATATTCATTTGTACCAGCGTTGCATTACCGTTATTATGATAGTAATTAATACAAATATCTGATGCACTCACGTAGATAAATTGCCATCCTTCAGACTCGTATTTGGCTGTTTTTGTATAGTCAATTCCTGGCCCTCGAACGTGTTCAGATATTGAATCTGCTGAGGACTTGGAACTGGCATCAAATTGGCCTCCTTAACACCTGCTGCATTCACTGCTCCAGTATGTTGTTGCTTTTGTTGGGCTAAGGATTGCAGCGTGCGGCAAAACATACCATCCACTATGTTGTAACACATAACACGATCAATTCACCGCGCGACATTTAAACAGTGAACTTTTAAAGTATTCTAAGTAATATTATAATAACCATTGTTACTTAGTTCTTGTATTAAGATCCTTCGATTGCAATTTAATATAAAATATTATTCAATGTATGAAACAGCGCTTAAAAAATAATTCAGCTGATCGTTAGGTTGAGTTACAAGTTCGTTCACTTTTTCACACGGCACGCTACTCAAGAATTAAAAATCTAGGAATAACAGTCGATGCGCTTCCAAAGGAATGCAAACGGACTTATTACCCAAAACCTAATATATTGTTAAAATAATTACTTTAACCCACGACTTACCATTAGGTGGTTGACTGGCGGGAAAATCTAAAGAAGAATCTTTTTGAGTGGCCGTTCCGCTGGGACTGAGCGTCGAGATGTGCGAGTGAGAAACTGGCGTTCCCGGATTGCTGTGATTTAGTCTTGTCGTGGATACGGCCGTTGCGTTTCCAACTGTTGGATTTGGAGAATCTTGACTGGTCGGACTTTGTCCTGGTAAATGGCTCGTTCTCTGGTTACTAAGTTGAAACTGTCTGTTGCAGTCTGCCGGTGAATTTAACGCTGAACTTGCACGCGGCGATGGTAACGACAAATTACTAGTCGGATTGTTAGGTGAGGATGGATTCGGACTTTGTATTGCAATTGGCACGCTCGCGGATCGGGTCGTTTGATGATACGGGGGTGGTGGTCCTTGACTACGAGGGACTCCAACCATACCAGCACCACGTAACGGAACACCAGCACCAGGACTTCCTACACTGGCCTGTAACAGATTATCAGTGCAACTATTACATAGCTACAAAACTCTATTGCCTATAAATTATGGGCACTTCTTGGACAGTTTTTCTTCTAAAAAAAATATAGAAATCACTAATTTAATGCATATTATATTCTACGTTACTCTACCTTGTTCTTTCCATCTAAAAATTGATGCTGTAGCTTATGCCAATCCATGGTTGGAGGGCACTGAGTCGGCACAACCGAAGGAACGTTTGTCGGGGGGCATGATGATACTGCTGTTCCTTGCGTTGCATCTAATGGATTAGTAGGATCTTCTTTGTGTTCAGGAAATAACATCATTTGCATTTTCCTTATGGTCGCTAATTGAACTTCCCTATGCTGCCTTTGTTGCGGGGTTAAATTTTCATCGGGAACTTTAACGCCTTGTAACGATGGTTGCAAACTGCCCGGGCCTGGACTGGTGGTACCTCCTAATAAACTGGGACTATGGCCCATCGCTGTACTACTAGGAGGTTGTGGATTTGCTGTAATATAAAATGTAATTCGAATTAAATAATACAGATAAAAAGAAGTGAAGTTCTTTTTTAATAAAGTAATACGTAAAAACGAGGAGAAATGAATATTACCTGAATTACCAGGTGAGCTTGGTACAAGGCAAGGCACATCTATATTTGCATCATCCAGCGACGGTTCGGAGTTACCCAGAGAATTGCCACCGTTTATGTTTCTCAGATTGGGCTGTTCGTTCCAAAATGGAGGGGCGTTAGGGTCGAGAGCTGGCAGATCGGGTGGTTGTTCAGTCGGAAAGGTATTATTCGCGCCTCCCTGATGACTTTTTTGTTTCATCATTGCAAGATTGTTCAACCATTGCGCGGGATTCTGACGAAACTGGTTTACTTTGTTCGGATGTTTCTACAATATGAGCATCGTACATTAATAAATATAAACCTGGGAAAAACACTGACGACAGATATAGATAACTTTTTACGGTTTTATTTATCTTTTATTCGTCGTACGAAATTTATTATTTGGATGGGAATTATGATCATTTGTTTACAATTTTGGTACGTACCTCTAAATACTTTTTAGTGCCCGGCTGCGCGCAATGATAAGCGATAATTGACGGATATTGCCCTTGCAACACAGCATCCGCACCTTTGTTCGCTAACGTCGTAGAAAATACAAAAATCTGACTTTGTTGTTGCATATATTGAGCTTCACCGCTTCCTGTACTAGTTCCCATTTGTTTTCCAAGGACATTACTGACTAGTGGCTGAATTCCATCCGCGGTGATTACATTGCCACTGCAATCTGTAAAAAAATAAATAAAGTAAGCGATCGTATAAAAATTACCAGAAGCAAATTACATTTCAGTAAAATCCACTAAAAAAATATAAACATCTTTTTAATTGGAATACATAGACGTATCATTACATCAATGAAATTCAACATGAATTACTAATGAATAATATTTAAGAATTCCATAATTTTAAGTTGCGGAATTAGGAATTAACTTTACAAGATAAAATTGAATCTTTTATTTGTACATATAAACAAGTTCAATTTCTCACACCTTGGCTTTATAATGGCGTCAATTTAATGGTTTCACAAATCTAATATTAAATCTAGCTTGTGTTTGCTCCAAATTCAAAATGCAAGCAGCTTGAGCAAAATATACGCTTAAAAAATGGTGTTACAATTCGACCAATTACATAAAATAAATCTATTTGTACCAGGTAAATCGTCCGTAGGATTATTATGATCTCCTTCCTGCTTCACAGAATTCAGAATTGGCTGATTTGCATTGCTATTTTGATTCTCTCCTGGCAATGTACCTTCTCCGTTAGAAGGATCCAAACATGGATCCCTTGGACACTCTGTTGTATCCTCTCCAGTTGTATCATCATTATTACCTCCGGTACCTTCTTCCTTGATCTTGACCGGATCAGTGTCTGGCTCCTCTTTGACAACAGTGTTAGGTACGCAACTTGGTTCGTTGGGCTTCTTTTCTGTTTTCATGTTTGAAGCTTCTCGGATGGATTATCCTGTCAGACCTTGGTCAGCTGTACGAAAATCAGACGCATGGTCACTATTATCGTCCGCGGCGCGCGGAGTAACGATGCATACAGAAATCGTTGAGGTTAACAACGAGATATCGTCGACCGGTGCACTGAACCTGTCCTTAAAGAACGGTGCACGATATCGTTCCCGTGGAAGGCATGTCCGTTGGATCGTGTTATTTCCCCGATGGTAAACGTTCTGGTGACCGTCGGTTTCGCACGTTTTCAGTCATTTAATTGGGCCAACCGATCGGATTCCTACGCATGGAGGAATCACGGTTGTCAGCAGTCGACTGATAGACGAACACGATAGCGAGAGACCAATACCACGAAAGTATCGGGAACGATGAAAATATTCTAAATGTCAGCCCCGTCTCCGCGGCGAGCACATAGCGCGCCTCCGGGCTCTTAATGTCGCACGGAATCACCACGTTGTAACCGCGTTAAGACGTATCCAAAACATAGAACTGGGGGGCCAATGCACGCTGCACTCAAATTTCCTTGCCATTCGCGAGCATTGTTCTCCAACTTTATTTGTCACTTCATGGTCGCTTTGATTATTTATTTCTTTTACGCACGGCTGCCAACCGCCCGTCGAAAGTTAGACATCGTTTTAACGCACCTCGAGACAACAAGGAAGCGTTCATGCAACTCCCTGCGATGGAGAGAAAGACGGAAAGAAGAGCGCACCCAGGCGTACTTGACTCGTTCCCTTACACTCGATCGCCCGCAGGGTTACTATTTTGGTCTTTCTTTGCTTGTATTTTCACCATTCTTTCGCACCTTTATCGTGAGTATCCCGCATAACCGATGCGCATACCTTTGTCCATTTCCTTGGCGAAGCGGACTTATTATTCCGCGGCGATATCTCCCTAGGACCGGGAGCCGTGCATTTATTTTACACAGAATCAAAAAACTCTGTGAAATTAAATTTGGAATAAGCGAAAGGCAGGGACGGCCCGCGCGACGACGTTGCCTGGGGTTCGTTTTAACTTTCGTTACCTTTTTACCGTAAGCAGTCGGAACAGTACGGTTCCCGTATATGGTTATACTTTCGAGGCGGTATTTTTAAAATCGAAAATCAACCACGCCGCAAAAAAAAATAAACATTTCGTTTCTCTTCTGCCTTGCTTAGTTTGTATCGGAGACGGACAAAATTTTATTTCAATAATAACCGATGAACAAAAACAATACGTAGAGATTTGGTCGTGATGCTCGTTCGAACAAGTAGTCGTTTAGATACATTTTTATTCGTTCACTGCGATATGTACCTTCCATTGCATTATTTAGATTTTTATTTTTATTCGATGAATGATTGATAAAATGTTTATCAATGTTTTCGAGTAACTCTTTACAGGAATAAAAAATATAACAAAGATGTAGCACAAGTTAACAATAATATTTATAATTTCATCGACTATAACTTTCATCACAATTAATATCGTATGAGTATTATTAAAATTTAAGATATTTCAGACACATTTCTTTGACTGTAATTAATATTTAATCTTACTATTTATGTTGTGCCAAACAATGAAAAGGAGACAGGAGAAGCATTTCATCCAGAATCTTCTAGCAGAACCTGCCTTACAATTAGAAACGGTTAATTAATATTTCAATTCTGATACACATATGAGCTGATCATTGATCGATAATTTGCGAGAAACAACAACCAATCTTGATCTTTGGCCCTCTCGTGGTTATTTTATGCTTCATCAAGGAGGTCGCCACGGGTAATCTCACCCTAGTGTCAACGATACATGTATTTACAAATTTTAGTTCCCTATGGAGCATCACGCGTCTATAACAATATTTTTTTGCTTCTTTTCACTCTTGGATCTTTTCTCACTTTACAATTTTTATTGCATGTTATTTTTCATCCTCATCGATTGACAATGTATGTTTTGTCTTTCCCTCTTTTTACAGATGTCTTCTTTTCTTCTCCTTGGGATTAAACACTCTTAATCAACAAACGTGACAATATATAAATAAATTATTATTTATGTTATACCAAACAGCGAAAAAGAAATTAAGAAAAGTTTCGTTTTAGTCTGCAAGTAATGTAATAGACTTATCAATGAGGCATTCTGGCAAACCTGATTTTTCTAAAAAAAGATTGTTACCTTACTTTTTGCTGATGAAGATTTATCAATAAAATAATTTTTACGTAACTTACGAAAATCAGCTTCAGGGGCATACAATTAAAAGTTCAAGTTAATCAATGTAATTGCGTGCAATTTAAGAGAAGTGTGCTGTTAATAAATTATTAATAGCTACTGATAGCTGCAAACCGGCGACAATATTTTAAGTCTATCATTTTGTTCTATGTCCATTGTATTTTGTACGAATGATCTTTGTAAATAATATATAATACGATGAATGCATAAAATATATATATTTTTTTTAATTTTACGATACATGCAAATATATAACGTGATTCGTCAGTTTGTTCCAAAATATACTTAATAATTTCTTGCACATAATGCTCGAATTGCATATAAAATAATGGACGCAACGTGGGCGTTGGTTGAAAGAGTATAATATCGATGAAGGAATCTTAAATTTCTGTGATCCATTACAACCAAATTATCGAAAATAAAAATGTTTTCTACCTCGTATTCGAACGTGCGCGTTATTATTTAAAAACTGAATATCTTATGTACGGACAGAACGTTATTAACGTTAGTCGATCGATCCCTAGACACAGCAAAAGTTTATAATCTACAATTTTAATAAACCTGGCGCATTCGATCGCAACGTATCAACAAACCAATTAAATATAATAAAGAAAACAATAGGTAAATATATTATGAGAAAACGTATACTTCCACGTTAAAATAAATTTGAAGATTCGCGATTAAATATTACTTGAAAACTATTTGTTAACTTATCGTATTACGTGATTTAATGCAGTAATCGTAGTCACGGATATTTTGTACAAGGTGTTGCAACAATAGATGAATATAACCTACGATATCCTATTCACTGTTTAAACATGTTCTGTATAATATCAGTGGAACCATTTAACGTGGCAAAAGTTTCCACTATGTAACAAGTTTCTTACATAAACGTTTTATACATTGCAGATTAAAATAAGCCTTCCCCAACATGTCACAATTGGACTTAGATCCACAATTCATGCAAGGCTTACACCTTTTACATTCCACTAATAAAGATTCTGCCGAACAGCTACGAGCTCTTCTAGATGAAGCCATTAAGCAAAAATATGGACCGTCTAAAATGTTATCAAATGTATTGCATAAAAAGGTAATCGAGCATAATGTAATTTAATTTAACGCAGCGTGCAGGGTTACAGAGAAAAAGTGTACAAAGCCAAGGGATTTGTATTAATTAAAGATATTATACTTACAGAGTTAGTTCTGATATCAGGGCACTTGCGAAGCATAGGAGATTTCGTTCACGTAAAAAGATGTCCAATACTTGCTCCCTCTGTATGCACCATTATTGTTATAATCTTCCCAAACTTCTATTCCTTGAACATTCTGTTTTTCAGTATATGATGGAGGAACCAGTACTGAGCGATCACAGTAGCAGCAGCAGCAGCAAAAAAAGTAAAAGCTCCGGATCTTCTTCCAAACATTCGAGCAAATCGAGCAAGAACAGTTCCCCTGTGAATCTACCGACGCGCGACACACCGCCCGATATTATACACACTGATAACACATTGGCATTAGAAATCTTGGAAGATGATCTAACGTGTGTTATTTGCAAAGGGATGGATGTTGGTGCAAGGAACAGACTCGTAGAATGTTTAGAATGCCATTCTTTGTATCATCAAGAATGTCACGTTCCACATATTTTAGACTCGCAAATAGATGTTCCAGGGTTGGTGTGGTATTGCTCAAATTGTTCTAAATCTCAGGTGTGTGTATTCACTCGCATTATAATTTATTGCTTCTTCGTATTTCTCCCCTTGTTTCTGTCCAAAAATCTTTAAATAATGAAAATAATATAATTAATGTCACTGTAAATTACTGTTCCTTTAATCTGCAGGTCTCAAAAGAAAGGAGTTCACCAAAAACAGTGATAGAAAGCAAATCCAAAGAACAAAAAAAATCTAACATAAGTAAGTTCGATATTAACGTCGAATATGATCGTTTTACGGGAGCAAGTTGCTATTGATTTTTATTAAAGCGATTATTATTTGTTTAAATAGGCGGTGGAAACAAAGTTACGCCAAATATTCATATTGTAAGTGCAGACAGGAGATTAAAGGATATGATGAAGAAAGCAAAGCAAGACAAAAGAAGTACAAATACCGCCCCAAGTTCAAAGAATTCTTCGTCCAGTACACCAGCATTGTCTTCGACAAAGTCTCAGGAAAAGTCACTGTTGTATAAAATTAAGTCAGGCGTAGAATGAAAGTCTTAACTATACAACTATCGTGACAATATTTTATAATACGAAAGGAATTTAAACGAATTTTATAATATCGACTTTATAAGACGATTATAAGCGATTAGCCAATTAAAAACCAGTCATACTTGTAATTAATGTTGAGCACTGATAGCAGAATCAATGGAAAACACTATACTATTTCATGCCAAAGAGTGTATGAGTGATCTTTAAACAAATATCAATTTTATATAAAACTACGTACAGTATCAAATATCCAGATGTACCCAGTTGTACGAAAGACTTACAAATTTTACCATTTACATTGTTTTAATTAAATTTGTTATGAAAATTGTATGGAATGTCGCGCGATGTAATTTGTTATTATATAACTTTTAGCTGAAAAAATATAATTTTTGGTACAAATGTATGTTCGTTTAAATACAAATATAGATCAACCGAGCTTCGGACGAAAGTCGAATTACAGAAAAGAAAGTTTTCCCCGAGGATCGTAATCGGCCACAGGTATTTCGAGAAGAATTATCACGATTATCAGATTCATTTATAATACCAATATATTTTTGCAATTTTCCAAATGCTTATTTGTTTGTCCCTACGTCCCATTGAAAATTTGGCAAGAGTCATTTCGTTCTCAAGTGTTACTTAAAACCTACTTATATGCGAGATGGGGGGTTGAATACTATTTACACAGGGGTTTTTTCATTTCAGGGTTGCATTCTGCACACATACACACATCTATAGACTCGCACTCGTACAGCACACGTAAAGCAGTATCGCACACAATTTGCATTCGTCGTTGACATACAGCCAGTAGAAGAGATTTGATGAACCTATAAATTAAACAAGGTGTGACGATTGAAAAATGAAAATGCATTTTCTTTATTAAAACAAAAATATTGTAAAGAACGATGGACATGAAGAACATTGAATATTTGAATCACTTTAGTCTGGAATATACAGGGTGTTCAGTCACCCCTGGGAAAAATTTTAATGGCGGATTCTAGAGGCTAAAATAAGACCAAAATCAAGAATACCAATTTGTTGATGGAGGCTTTGTTAAAAAGTTATTAACGTTTAAACTGCCGACCGTACTGAATTTTTTTCTCGAAAATGCGCAGGATTTTGGAGGTATGTCTATTCACCAAAAATGATTGTATATGACCCCCGCAACCGAAAATAATTTTTCCAGAACGATTTGAAATTTTTGAATTTAATTGTTAATAACTTTTTAACGAAGCCTCCATCAACAAATTGGTATTCTTGATTTTCGTCTTATTTTGGCCTCTAGAATCTTCCATGAAAATTTTGCCAGGTGTGGCCGAACACCCTGTATAAAACTCTTTTGTAAGTTTTGCTTATAAAGGGCATCGATTGTATGTATCGATCGAGTACGCCTTGAATAGTTCACCGTATCTCTGCAGCCAGCTATACATACACATTACGTGTAGGCTACATAACGAGAAAAAGATGCATTAGAAATTTATGGGAACGAAGACGCACCCATTCAACTTTTTTTTCATAGACATGGTTCTCGACGACGGATACGCTCAAGTCTATTTTTTTAGGGACCGAATCATCCCCCCCATCGCTTCCGAAGCTTAACAAAGAATAATTTTAATTCGACACGACGTTCGGATTTGTCTATACTACGAAGCATGACATTACTAACCGACTCGTAAAACCGCTGAACATTCCTCAGTTTAATTACAATACAGTACATACGTTGAATGCGGAATTGACAAGCTTTTCAGATGGATGGAGTCAACTGTCGAGCGTGCACGAAATAATCGAGAAATTCTGCGTCGAAAATTATTGTGTTTTCGAGAAGGAATTACGAAGAAACGATATATCGATAACGCATCGCAATGTGACACTAAAAGTTGGTTCACGAGCGGAGTCAACATACTCTGCGATGCATAACTCAATTTGCCTTTTTAGACAAATTTTATGTACAAAGAATTAATTATACAAATTCTTTTTAAAAATCAACAATAAAAAGTAATTTCGAACTAGCAGTTTTTTGGACGACTCGCTCTGTACACGCGGCCATTTTGAACAATGAAAGTAAATTTTTGAACCTGATCGGAAATGGCGAGTTTTTTTTCCCTTAAATGTCACATTTTACATGAAGTCTGTACACATCGAACAGTCAAGGAAAAAAGTAGCAGAATTTCGTCGAAATTTGTTTGTACACGCATACGTTAAAAACAGTATATAGCAAGTTGCACGGGCCTTCCATCGAATTGCGCTCGAACGTACGATATTATACTCGACGTACCGTATAAGATATTCTGCGCGAACCTTCGAAACGAACGATCATTAAAGATGTACCACACACACTTGTCAGGAATCCGAGTTCTGATAATAGCGACAAGATGTATATGCGAATATGTGCGCACGTATGCAAGCGTACGTCAATCTGCGCTATGCACGAAGGTATACTTAAATCAAAGACTTCGTATGTCCCTTAATAGAACATTTTCCTTACATTGTGGACGTTACATACTTTTCACGTTGAGTTCCTTCCTCGTTAACGAATGGACGATAAATTACTACCGCTATTATCGCTGTTAGTAACCACAATGTTCGTTATTTTAGTGAACTAGGAATGAAAATGTTTTAAGTTTATAAAAAATACAAGTCAGAGAATCTTACAATTCCAGGAGCTTCATTTTACGTATCTATATTTATTTGTATTTCAATAGAACGTATTTTTATAGAGATAACTATGAAAGCTTCCTATTTTTTTTTCTTTTCTTTTTTGTATGCATTTCGGTAATATAAAAATATTAAATTAATGTAATAATGATAATGAACAGATTACGAAACGGTCGATAATTTCTTGGATTATATACGTATTCTTTATAATAAACGTATCATCCACAATTTAAGGGGTTGTAGTATATCTGTTCAAATATACACGCACATACACTTTCATTAACTAATTGACTAAACGTGTAAACCGTTAAAATATAATTAAGAAATGCATATTCGAAACTCAACATTAGTAATATTTGTTTCGAGATCAGTATGGTAGGTGAGATTAAGCTCCTTTTAAATAACAGGAGCAGCGACTTTCAAACTAACGTTTCGCTTTATTTCGCTGTGTAATTTGTTCATTAAATTTCAAACGATTTCTTAATATATCTTTCTTTTCCATTAACTATATTTTGTGGGCAACATAGTGTGATAGTAACTCAATGATGGAATTTAAAAAAAAAAAAAAAAAAAAATATCTTGTAATACCGTTTATAAGTAAATTGTGTATATACGATACATAATTTGCACAGTACTTTCGTTTAACATAAACATTTGCATCGTAAAATTCAAAATATCAGACTTATAGCAGCATGTTCGTTACTTTGAATACGAAGATAAAATCTTTTTACAGATATCATCATTATAATTTCATTGAGGCTATAATCCAATGTAGGAAGACTATCCCACGGTACGACGTAAGAAAAGAATATAAATTTAACGTCAACGCTATTTGTAAGAATATTTTACAAATTTAGTAATAATAATAATTAAAAAAAAAAATGTATCATTTGCGCGAACAATTCGTTTTACTATTTGGAAAGACATGTATTTTTTTCAATTTTCTAAAATTTCTATATAATCAGTATGTATTGTAGTCTACACATAAAGTTGAAGAAGAATATACTCGATGCATTTGTAAATATAATCACTGTTTTCATCATTCCTTTTATACATTCATTTCTTACACAAAGAGCGCGTACCTAACTTACTCTTTTTTTTTCAAACGTGGCCGCGTAAGACCTAATATTCTTATCTGAAGAGACGTTAACAATTTCGAGCAGGCAGTACATTCTTATTTTTTTACTTTTTCTTCTTTTTTTTTTTCTTTAACTAGAGTCAAGAGTAGCGTTACTTTTTTTCTGGGAAACCTTCGTGGAATCATCCGAATTAAAAGAGCCTGCTTCTGCATTGTACAATACATAATCCAACTAGCTTGCAAATATATTTATACTTTTAAATTACAAAACAAAATGATCATTATACTCTTCACTCACTCGGGATAAACTCATTGTACAAATAAAATATGTTCAACAAATAAGAATACTCGGCAAAATAATTCCCCCCGTTACTTACAATACACGGGATTCAATATACAAGAGAGACGATTTTAATTGCTTACGAGTAGCTTAAATACATATAAAAAACTGTGTCTAGAGTATCGTAAAAATGATAACAGAATGAATTTTATAAATAGTAAAAGTTCATCGATACTTAAAGTTTTTCGTCAACTTGTTCATTCTGTTATCATTCGTTACCTATATTCGCAACTAACATTTTTGCACAAAATGCAACATTGGAAAGATGTAGCGTTTACAAAATTAAATTATTACATGGCTTCATGGTTATAATGCTTATAGGTTTCTCGAGCGTCTTGTAACTTTCTTCCTGCAAATGACCGAGAAACTCAAATACAAAAAGCAGCAAAATCTAATGTCTCAAAAAAAAAAAAAAAAAAAAAATTGCAACACGCACGTTGCACGTACAAAAAAAAGAAACAAAAAAATACAAAAAGAAAAAGAACAAGTTTACAAACATACGCACAGTCTCGATACGCAATATGCATATATACGTATGAAAAAAAAAAAAATAATATGCTAAATCACATAGGACAGATTGACGTACAATTTTCTATAGAGTTAATTTGTTCGTCGTAATATAAATAAATACAATTATATATAATAGAGAGATACATAGGTTGGTGGTCATGAAAAGGAAACCGGGGGCCTGTAGAGTAGTTGAAATACACGAGAGCGTTAATTAAGTACAAGAATGAGCGTGTCCCCAGTTCTTCCCAGACCTACGTCGACAAAATTGTCAAATAATTGTTTTCCTTTGTGGTTCGAACGTTTAAGTAGGTCTGTTCAGGTTTTGACAGTTTGTAGAAGCGCATGGAGAAACTTGGCAGTGCGCAGTGGGCAGTGAATTCAATAGTTAAACATTTCTATTTTCACTCGGAATAATGAACGTATCCGGAGGCAACGATCAGAATTGCTTCCTTGAAATGCAACGTTAAAAATCAGGCAGTCTTACGTTAACTAAACATGGAGGCGTAATTCCAAGAAATACTGTTCGTCGTTGTGTCTCGTTTAAGTTTTTCTCCCTTCGATGCGTTCGACTTGTGATTATTGACCAAATTGCAGAAACTTTCGAACACTATGAACCGGCGAGAAGTACGACCAGACACGCGTACAAAAAATTTCCCGTTTCTGTTTCCTTTACTTTCGATAATTCGCTTTCAACGCCTCGAAAGAGTTTAGAGATTCCCCTCGCCGGTGTAATATAAAAGATTCTTTTTTTTTTCCGCTTTCGCATCTATTACACGTGTTTTTACGCTTAACAATATACGATATAACCATTGTTGAATTTATAATTGTACCTATATAGATAATAATACAACTTAGTTATAATAAGAGCAATAATAGGTATAATATAATCCGTAAAATAGTCGTAAAAGTCATTATATAATCCACATAGTGGCCTTAAAAATCATAGCAACAGTCGTACTTTCACGTATAAATGCGTAAAGTAAATAGAAAACAGACTCAAAAAAACAACAAAAAAAAAAAAGAAGAAAAAAAAAATATAGAAGTACTTAAAAAGGAAAATCTTTTTCTCTACGTACCGAATATACGTAGATAGGCCTAGAGTAGTCCGAACTGCTCTCATAATTCTTAGTTCTTCAATTCTTTCCTTTGTTTAACATTACTTTAATTGCCTTAATTTAATATTATCTCTTATTCTCTCTGAAAGGGTTCTTCACCCCAACTTATAATACATATATAGACCCTCTCTAACTAGCTCACTACAATCCGTGGAGGTGTATGTTGCGTGATCTTTGCTTTATATATATATTTTTTATGTATATATATATAATATATAACATATTAATAATTATATATCGTAATGAAGATAGTAGGCATAGCCACTCGTGCTCGGATCACAGACTACTCGCTGCCGTACTTTTCTCGTACAGACAGTCTGGTGGACACTATGGCTTTCTCACTTACTTTTACACACGTTATTTTTCTTTTTTTTACGTTATGTATGTGTTCCGTATTTACGTATACACGTATAGACATTCGGCCAACTAGAAATCGTAAATGTTAATTTTCTTTTTTTTTTTCTTCCAATGTGGTAAGTATTTGCACAAGTTTGCATCTCAAATCCTTAAACGTGCGTATGCGATCAATACTTGGCTAGATCGTCGAAGAAACGTGTTCAATCGAACGAGTACATCTTTCATAGCTACTTTGTAATTTAGTAGAAATATATACATTCAGTAGTGGACAAAAGTTTAAAACAACTGCCTTTGTCAGGGATGTAATCGTCTTAAATTTTTGCACGGCACTGTGTGTATATATATAAACGTATTGTATATGCATAGTAAAAATAAACAAAACTTACAATATCAATAAAAACTGATTAGGTTTAAGGGTTAGAGTCGCGTTACTCACCGTTCGCTGATATCTGTACGTGTGTACGAGCGTATTTCGATACGGCCATGACATAGAGACGCAAACACTACACCAGGACTATTTATCCTGTAAAACTATCGCCTGACTAGCCTTAACGAAATCGCACGTATTTACGGCATTGTTATTCACATGGTGCGTAGATTTGTACATATGTAACGAGGTGTATCTGATGCATGAAGTGGAGGCACTAGTCAGTGTTTCTGGAGAGATTGACGGGTCCTGGGATGGCAATGAGGAGGTTGTGTCAGCAGGCACTGGTTTCTTCTCCCTCGAGCGTGCACGCCACATTTTCTAGCCTGTGGGCTAGGTGTAATTTGCGACAGCCAGCGTCTGTCTCCAAGGCCTCAAGAATCTACAAACACACATCCGTCCATTAACCTGTTGAACTGATTTTAAAAATGATAAAATAAAACTCGTTTATTAATTGTTTTGCTCGTTTATCAATCTTACAGTCATCTAAGCGTAGAGGTACATGCCACGCTACTACGGATGGTACTCACTTGTTCATAATACTTGCTGACGTAGATGTAGAGTTCCTTCAGTGCCGCGATCACGTCGAACTCGTTCGCGTGCGACGCACTCAATTGTTGCATGGCACTAGACATTTCTTGATCGGTAATTTGTGGCAATCTCTGTACATCTGTGTAAAAACGACCCACTTTCTCTCGATAATGCGGTATGTCCTTAGCGAAGAGCAATTTATTAGAGGGCGAATCTTTTCCTAGCCTGTGCTCGGTCATCGAACAAGAGTCCATGAACGTTTGCGCTATGACGGAGAGACTCGAGTCGACCGTCGTAGATTTATTAATATCGAACATGAAGTCTGGATTCTTAATAAAATTCACCCAAAATCTAAGTGGCAAACTGTTCGACTTCCATGCGTGCGGCACTTCGGGATCGACGATTCCGTGCTGCTTCGCGGCGTCGTCGAGGAGATCGAACAACCATTTTACAGCGCTCGGCAATGTCTCGTTCGCGGTTAGTATCGTGTTCAAGAAGTCGTCGACGAATTTCTGAACGGTGCCCTTGGTCGACAACAGTCTCGTTAAAAATATCTCGGGTATGGCTTTGTGCGTTCGTTCCGGATGATGATGCTTGCTACCAGTGAAACCCATCCCCGGCGGATAGTGGCTCTCTTCTATAGGCCTCACTAAATGATATAATCGTTGATTGCCGCCGTGGCCGCTCTCCACGTCGCCGTTCGCCGTTATGATCGGCGGCGAGTGTTGGGACTCGAAATACAAACCGCTAACGGGATGATTGTACATTACAGGACTGATTAAATTGTGATTGGGCGTGGATGGAAGATGCGTGGACGAACAGTGATTCGCGTGTCGATGGAGGTGGTGGTGGTGCGAATGATGATGGATCGGTTGTTGTTGGTGATGGTAATGCGACGGTTTGCAATTGTGACACGGCGGTTTACACGCGACGGAAAATCCATCGTTCTGTCTGGGGATCAACGACATCACCGCCGACTCTTTCACGCCGTAATGAGCCAACGTGTTTATCTTCTTCCATTCCCCGTTGCATTTTGTCGTCAGATCCTCGTCCTGTAGCGTCAAATGGCCGCCCCTGCCGTGTCTCCATTCCAAATCTACGTCGTGCACGGACGGTCTCAGCGAAAACGGAGTGTTCTTGTAGAGGGAGTCGAGGATCTTGGATTTCACCTGATTTATCGTATCACAATCTAAAACTTTGCACTGTATCTTCTCGTCGAGATCATCTTGGACAACGTGCAACGTGACGACGTTGTGCTCGATCTGTTCCCGGAGCAGCCTTTCCTCGGACAGAGAGTATCTCGCGTCGTGCGAGATCACGTCTACGGGACCCTTCTCTATCTGGTGTTTTATGGCCTTGAACAGTAAAAATAGAGAGGAACCGGCATAGTCTTTCAGATAATTGTACATACAAAGCGCCATCCAATTCGTTAGCATCTTCTCCACCACGGATTCCGTCCTCCTCAGCATCAACTGGGGGTGTTTCGTGTTCACCGCCTTCTCGATTAATCTGAGTAAAAGATTCATAAGTATGTCGGTCGCGTACTCCATTTTACCCATTAAAACTACCATCAGCAGAGAGGCGACGTTTACTTTGTCTCTAATATTAAAATCTTTCTGAGCCTCCAGGGTCTCGATGAACGTTAAAACGAAGCACTTGTTGTTGATCAGCTGCTCGAACTGTATCATAGCGGCGTCGTAATTCGTTCGGGAGATGTTACTGCGCGATCTGGGATCGTTCAATATCGGATGATGCGTGACGCCAGGAAAAAATACTTTCATAATGTAGTTCTTGTGATCGAGGGTCGGAATACCGGACGATTCCAAATCCGCCGTCAAGTCGGTCATGTCCGTTTGTAACTCGGCGAACGCCTGTTTACATTCCATCCTCACGTTGCTCTCGAGCGTATCCATCTGTATTTGGATTCGTTTGTACTCCCTCTCCGCCTGCGTGCTCTTTCTTCTATAAATTATCAGTACCAGAACGAACAGAAACACGAGACCGAACGTGCCGGCCGCGATCCCGGCGATCGCTTCCGGCGGAATCGGGTACGATTTGATCACCTCGTAACGAAGGTAGCCGATGGGAAACCGTAGACTCCTACCCACCCGCACCACGACCAGCGGCAATCCGTTCTCGGTTTTGATACCAAGCTCGTCCGTGTCGGCGGGCTGTTGGTCGGGCGGTATGCATACCAATTGGGTCGAAGCGAGGGACGTCACGTTGCAGGGCAACGTACCCACCGTGACGTTCACGTCGGACTCGTCGCTGGCGTAAATTAGATTCTCACCCTCGATGACCAACGTGTCTCCTTTGTACAATTTTATGTTACGCGGGAACGCGAGGAACTTGGGATCGTCTACATACAGCAAACGATTCCTGAGGCTCTGAAAGTATTTCTCCAAGTCTCTCACGCTCTCCACGTTGTCCATGATGAACGCTATTTTCAAAGACAACTGAGAGTCCTTCAGTTTCAACGACTGCGCCGGCGTACTCTGCCCGTTCACCGCCGCGCGTTCGTTTCGCCGCAGTGTCATGAATCGTTTGGCGACGCTCGGGCTCGGGCATTCCATTTGCGTGGGATTCAACACCGTGCAGATGGTTCGGTTTATCGGCAGCAGTTCGTTGTCCAAGTACACCTCCATCTCGGGTTTCTGAATGGTGTCCAAGTTGGTACCGTGGACAGTGATCATACGACCACCGGAGGCGAAGCTCGTCAATGGTTTGATTTCCATGATAGTGGGATCGTTGGTGTAATTGTACGGATTGCCAACCAGCGTGCGATTCGCGCCGTCAATGCTGAGCGTCAGTCTTTCGATTCTCCTCACGCGGTCCGATTTACTGGTAACGCAGGTCAGTCTGGTGCTGCTCGCTTGCGTCACGTTCACGTGGCACTGCAGCTCGTCCAAATAAGCCGAAATAACGCTGCCGATATTCAAGAACATGCCGGTGATGGCGAGCTGCGTGCCCCCGCTCTGCGGCCCGACCGATGGATAGACACCGGATAGCCGTATGTCTTTGTAATTGAACAGCACCGCGCTTTCGGTGTATCCGGCGTCGTTGCCGACCACGACGGAAGCCGTATCAGTGGCCTCGTGTCGTCCGGTGCGGCAAACAATGCGCACGGACACTTCGTATTTGACTAGAGTGCACGGAGTGTTGCCAATGTGTATTTTGCCCGCCACGTCGCTTTCTTTCAATCCGAGATTACTGCCTTCGATGGTCACCAGCGTTCCACCCTCGATCGGTCCGCTGAGAGGTTTTATCATGTCTATCCTTGGCTTCGGGCATTCGGTGAACGGCGAGTGCAAGCAGGAATGTCGATACACGCAACTGTTGCCACACCAAGTACATTCGAAACGCGCGTCCCTCGTCACACAAAGCGAACAATCTGCATGCTCGCGATGGGAACCTAACACTTCACACTTGTAGAGAATTATAGTGGTCTTGTCGACGTGGTGATTGATGTTCCAGACGACCGTCACCTCCGCCTCGTATTCGCCGGTGACCGCCTCGTACGAGTAGACCGTTTTGTCGCAAACTATCAGACGGCTGCTGTCGACGCGTGCTTGTACTTTCAGGTTCGCGCCCTCGATGGTCACAATGCATTGGAAACCACTGTGTCCCACTTGCGGATGCGGTAGATTCTCAACCTCCAGCACTATCTCTTTAGGTACGCTGTTGGGTAACATCAACGGTTCGCTGCGTTGGACGAACCTCGGGCAATACTGTGCTCCGTGTGCGGCGAGGCTCGCTTGATTCTATAAACACAGAAAATCGTTTAGTCGACGATCGTTATTGAGATTAAATTAACATCTAATATAAATAAAATCATAAATTAAAAGGGTGCTTCCTATCTGGTGATTATTAAAATACTTACATTTTCCCCGGATATTATACCCTGGCAACTTGTATTGTGCGTACATTTGTTGTCGTACACGCACCAGCTGCATGCCCACTGAGATTTTACACACTCTGTGCACACAGTATGCCTGGAGCAGTCGTAAAACGCAAAGTTTCGCGAAACAAAGTCTTTGTTCGTTTCGCTGGACCGTACGGACAGCGGCACTAAAACATGGTCGGCTCCTTCCGGTATACTGGATCTCTCCGTGACGGGTGGCGTAGGACACGACAATCCAAAACCGGTCATTAAAGCGTCTATGGGTTCCGCGTTCCCGAAAACGCATTTGTAATTAGCGCCTGCTGGTAATTCGGGAAGAGTTCTGATGGTCAATTGAACCGTAGTCATTTGATTGATAGGCATACGGTCCGGTAGAACTTGCTCAAAATCAATGCATTGCTGCCCTGTGCCTAGAGACAGCCATCTTGGACTGCTGTGACTCGCTTTTTGACAATCCCCTCTAACTGTACATCTGTAAAACAAATAGTTGGAATGTTAAAACAAGTAACTGCTTGAAATGTTCGAATGTTTGGCAACGTCCAAGGCTGGATCTATAGATCTGTTCGAATACTCGAAAAAAATAAACAGAGATACATTAATAAGAAACACATGGTCACCTTTTTTCCAAGGAACACCATCCGCAATAAGGATCTTTCGCGTCGAGACAGCTGCTACAATTAGTATAGCTGCTACAATGCTCGACTTGAACTTTTGAAATTTTAGAACTCGATAGAACGTAAATGTGCTCTCCGTCTGGTGAAATTAAACTGTCGGGCATTAATCTGTTCCCTTCGTCGATTACAATGCTTTCGTAGACGAATGCTTCGGTTCCGGAAAGTAAAACTTTCTTCAGAACTCCATCGTTAGTTCCCAGGAATGCTACGGTATGGCTCTCGGTATTGGCTATTGTTACAGAGGTAACGAATTCGTCGGGAAAATGTAGAATCGCTTGTCCAACGATCGGCGACATTCCAGAGATCTTTAAGCCCACCTCGCAGAAGTTTAAAATATTGCCTGTTGTCTGGATACGAAAGCGAAAATAGAATTAAAAAATTACATTTAATCTTTTATTAATTTTACAAAGTTTTAAATGTAAGTTTAGTCTTATTTGAAAGGCTCTGCACTTTGAACAAAAAAAAAGTAAATTCGATTTTTTTGAAACGTTTAGAATAAGGAAACTCTGTAAATGACTCGCTCTGTATTACAGACATACAATGCTTTTGTACGTGAAAAAATATATCAGACTTTAAACTTACTCCTGCTGTAGGACACTTTCCGTCTTGTATAGGACCACTGACATAGCCCATGTTTCTATATTTGGTGCTACCGTTGAAACACATATGAATATTTTCGTTGAACTTCGTCTCGATTTCTTGTAAACTGTATACGCAAACTGCCGAGCGAGTTAACGGTTCGTTCGTGATACCTCTACTCGGCGAAAATACCGAGACGAAGATGGGATCACCGACGGAAATGCCGAGTTGCATCGCTATATCGCTTCCGGCCGGCGCCACTTTTGCATCTTGCACTAAATTATAAAAATGTTGCTTCCCGTCTCCCAGGTCGATGGTACATTGCAGCGTCACTTCTGTGTAACTGTCGTAATTTGGATCGCTTATACAACTTCTCGCCAATCTCGACGTGTAGCCCAGCTCCTCTTGTTCGGGAAGATAAGATTGTTTTTGTACCAATACAAAATATGCATAATCGCTCGCGTTAAAACCGTACACGTATTTGACCAAAAAGTGATCTCGATACTTGACATCGATATACACGATCGGCTGTTTGTTGAATGTATATTCAGCGAACTTTAAATTGTGAAGATTTCTGCTTGAAATGGCTGGCACGTCGTGCCTATATTCTCCCCTGTTGGTAAACGTGGTGCCAACGTACAAAATATTCGTTTTTCCCCACGCGTTGTACTTTTCAGGACCGATAAACGCATAAGTGGACGAAGTTTCGTCGTTAGCCGCTACGCTGTAGGGAATGAACTCTGGCTTGATGGATATGTTCGACATTTTGTACTTTTCGCAAGCACCTTGAAGAAGGGAACCACAAACGATCAATGTTTGCGATTCAAGATCAGCGATTAATAGTTTGTTCACATTGTCCATCAGAGACGTCGTTATGTCTCTAGAGGGGCAGCCTGTCGCGTGACACTGAGGATTATCCGCTCTTGGTCCTGAAAATAACGATCGATCGATAATTATTTTCTAGCACATTTTTTCGCGGCCATATCTTTCTACAAGATGTAAAAGTAATATTGCGAAACGATAGCTAACCTGTAATAACATATCCTTCCAGTCTGAGATTAGAATCTAACTGTAAAAGTCTGTTAATGGCACCTGCATACAATCGTCCTGTAGCAGGATCTATAGTGAGGTGATTAAATCGGAGGGCACCTTCTCTCGTTGTATTTGGATCTAAAGGATAAAATCCATATCGTTGACTGTCCCCCGAAGGAAACTGTGTTACCACATGTAGAGATTTGTTTTCTTGAGCAGGTGGAACGGTACTAGTAGGTGTATCTATGGCTGCTGTTACCAATACCACCATAAACCAGGTGGCAACAGACATGGATGAAAGGGATAATCGATGGAATGGCAATGGCAGCACAGAAGACAGCAGCACAGTAGGCGAAGTGGGAAATGATACAAATCCCAAGAATCTCATGATGTGTAGACAATAGTTGACAAAACACATGCGCATACGCTACGCGTGTGCGTTTGTGCATGTACAAGTCTAGGGTAGGAAGCGTAGAAGGTATAATAAAGGTCTGAGTCCCACTGGTAGAAAGCCAGTATCAATACGGTACTACCAGCTGTAAGAGTATCCAGGCACCGACATGATGCTCATTGCCCGGTACCTCTGAAACATTTAAAGAACAACAAAGTTAAATTACAGATCGAAATACTTCATAATATTTATCAAACTTAACTTTTCAACTTTTAACGATTTATTAAAACAGTTAATCGAAATGCTATTTTATTTCTATTGAAAAGCAATGACTATGAAAAATTTCTCTAAAACTGTGCTTCTAAAATAATCACTTTACCACAGAATTAATTAATGATAGGAAAAGCCTCTACCGAATTAATTTCACGATTTAGTTTCGATTAATTCTACTTGTATGTAACAATTAAGTAAACAGGTACAGATATATTATAGAATTGTTCAGAAACGCCAAGAAGTTCATATACCCAATGTTTTCTTTAACTCAAGCATAATATTGTTACTCGCGGTCGAGTATACTCGAGTACAACGGGTAAAAGATTAAAAACATATTACCTGATACTAAAAACCGATAAATTTTAAGAGAAATAATAGTTTCAAGTTTGACGCATTATTTACTTGTTTTTCTTTCTAAGATAATATGCAAATTTTTCTTTATATTATTATTCATCGTTACTCATCGCCGCTCGGTAAAATAAAATATAAATACATAGTTACGAATTATGAATGGAAAATATTAATTTCATACGAAAATAAATTTTTAATGCAATGGCAATTTATTACATACTCGAAAAAACACGGTAATTAATTGTTTTTACAGAAGAACTGGGTTTTAAATCTTTGTTAAAGGGCAGATTTTCATACACCGATATTTATTCAAATCGAACCTGAAAGTTCCTCTTATTTTGCAGATTTAAGATTCTCATTATCGTCGTTGAAACTTTCTTCCGAACGTGAACATTAATATTGTCGAGGAAGACAGTTCGGAAACGCAGAACATATTTATCAGAATATTTTATCGGGATGTATTAGTTGCTTGTGTTTCGTCGTATTCACGTTGTTTTTCCGAGAACCGAGCATGCATGATTAAGCGCAGTCATTCTTTACAATCCAAAAGCAAACTGTCAAAAATGTAAATAATATATCACTGACCGATTTCGGTACTAAAACATCCCGACGACGATGTCAGGCTAGGGCAGATGGCTCCACACTTTTCGAGTAACACCGTTGCACGCACCGCCCTTCATTAGTGTGAGCAGCATAGCTGCACTTGACAGCTAAGGCCAGTGTCTTCGCACAAAGGCAAGGATATTCTGCTCCTCGTCGATAATCGCCTGGCAATAACGCGCATACAAGCGAAATTAGTCGTGTCTTGGCGATAAAATGCACAATAGCCTTCGTAAATAATCCCGATAGAATCACTGGACACGCATACGTATCCCGCGAACGGTTGTTCGAAAAGAAAAAGAATTACCTCTGGGATGAAAAAAGCTCGTAGCTTCGATTCGTTTGTTCTGATACGATCATCAGACGGCCCGTACGACCCTCGTTAGTTTTCACGACGAATGCACGTACACATCGATACGTATATCGAGCCAAAATGAAACTAGACACCCCTAATTTGTCACCTACGATCGCCCCCTTTACGAAAAAGCCAAAGCGTACAACATGACCGCACGATGGAATGTTCGTACGCGAGGGTCGCTACGACACATCGCGGATATGCACCATGTCCTTGATAAGAGCCCCGATACGAGTCTTTGGACGATGGAACACCGAACCGTGCACCCAAGATTCACCGGACCACCTTATTGTTCCTTTCGGTAACATATAAAGGGATACAAATACCATCCGTCACTTTATAATAACACTACTAAACAGAGAGAATCGGAATGAGCCGCCATTAAAATTCGACCGACAGCGACAGGCTGCACGAGTTTAGAGCAAGTTGGGGGCCGTGGCTGCGGCATGCGCCGCTTGTTCATTATCTTTCTCTCTCTCGCTCGCGCTCGTCGCGCTTTTCCCACGGTTCAGTGTCTCTTCTTGGCTAGTTCTATCACTCTCTCTTCAACTTTCCTTTTCTTTCTCCCTGGTGCATGGGCCACGTATCAGCGTCCTCGTGCGGCCAAACGCCCGTACTTTTTCTTCGATGGTAAAACGTATCTGCTTTGGCAGATCCGAATTTATCAAAATGGCTGCTGCCGCTCGTACCGAACCTAAAACTGCGCGAAATTTGAAACGAGGGATACGGCGCACGGTGCGCAATGAACAAAAGCAAAAAACTGAAGTCTAAAATTCGTAGTTTATTATATCTTAAAATACTGATAGAGGAACACAGATTTCAAAGAAAATAAATCTGGACAAAAATTATGAATTTCGACGTCGTTAGAATAGTAATTATAACAAATTTTTACGATTATCTAAAAATAATATCAACGTATTAAAGGCCGCACCCCTCAATTTGAAAAATGCTAATGTAGATTCCGTGCTGGACTTTTTTGCCTACTTGCTCAAATTGTTGATTTATCTTGCTCATTCTCGATGTTTCGATTCATCGTCAGCTTTGATGGCCTGTTCAGAGTTCGATTAGTTGGGGGAAAAAGTTCTCTACCGATCCTCGGTTAAAGAAAACTGACGGTCCTAATTTTTGATATAAAAGCAAGGAATTACTGTATCGGATACCATAGTATTCGATTAACTGGTTAATGCCCAAATGGACGGATAATACGATTATTATTAAGTGGTGAAAATAATTTGTCATACAATGAAACTGTAAATTCAGTAACACGAAGAAATATGATTGAACTTGTTTTCTAATGCACTTTATATTAACCCTTTCAAATCTAAAATGTTGGTAGCTTTCGGTATTATTTTAGCAGTTTTGAAGAAGATTTAAATGAACGAAATAATGAAATGTTTTGCGGAAATATCGTTATACAGGGTGTTCCACCAACCCTGGGACAAATTTTAATGGAGATTCTAATTTAATGGGAAATATCAATTTCTTGACTGAGGCTTCGTTAAAAAGTTATTAACAATTAAATTAAAAAATTTCAAATCGTTCTGGAAAAATTATTTTCGATTGCGGGGGTTAATTGCAATCATTTTTGGTGAATAGACCTACCCCCGAAATCCTACCCACTTTCTAGAAAAAAATTCGAGGTGTGAAATTTTTCGACGGAAAAAAAAATTTCAATTCGTTTTGGAAAAATTATTTTCGGTTGCAAGGGCCAATTACAATCATTTTTGGTGAATAGACATACCCCCGAAATCCTGCGTATTTTCGAGAAAAAAATTCAGCACTTGCGGAACTTTAAACGTTAATAACTTTTTAACGAAGACTCCATCAACAAATTAGTATTCTTGATTTTCGTCTTATTTTGGCCTCTAGAATCTCCCATTACAATTTTTCGCATGGGTGGCCGAATACCCTGTATAACTTTATGAGTATAAATGTATATACAACTCGTATATGAGAATGAGTATTGTACATCATAAGATTATTAAAAAGGTTAAGGGGTCTGTCCAGTTTAGAATTGAAAAAAATGAATTTTTTCTTTTTACATTCTCTTAAAATTTCAAGTCTTAAAAACATTTGTGCTGAATAATTATGGTGACATTCGAGAAATTAGCAATTTTATATAATTGTTAAATGAATTCTATATACCCTGTCATTGTACTACAAACATTAAGGGGCCTGCTTAATCCGAAAGTAAACCGATATTAATCTTTTTTTTTTACATTTTCAGTCACAACTTTTTTGCTCACCAGTTACAATTTTGAAATTGATGTCCAATAATTTCCTAAAACAAAATTACAAATACTATCAAATCTTTCCAAACTAAACAAACCCCTTCAGGAAAATATGAGTTCCATCTAAGTGTCTTGAAAACTTACTTCGAGAAGAAAGTGACTGTCATTATTGTTTATGATTAAAACATTATTCATTACATTATTATCCCGTTAAATAAAATATGGCATCATTGTATGTATAAAATAAATGACACATTTTATATATTTAAGTACTAGGTGATTTACCCTGAATAAAGTAATGAATTTAGAAATACCGTAGTGTTCAAATGATCAATTTCACCTTCACTTTAATCTCTAATCAATTACGATTAATCGATTAATAGTCGTGTAGCAAGTTTTCAAGACTTTTGGACAATACATTTGTCAAAATAACTAAGGAATTTTCATCTTATATACAAATACGATACAATCACTATTATTTCAATAATAACAAGATGCTTACAATGAAATTTGACTCATAACTTTATTGGGTACAGCACCTCTCATATTTTTCTCTTTTTTCATAGCTTTCAGTGACGTCCAATTCTCATCGTGCCTTATAACGAAGACTTCGATGTAAGTTGGTACACACTTTTCTTTTTTTTGTTTCCTCTCTTTTGTACTCACATTCTTCACATACTGCACAAATAAAAACCTTTTCTATCTTTCTCCGTAAGTCGACTGGTTAGGTAGTCAAGTCCAAAGTGACTCGTGTGGTCACGATTTATTACTGTAAATATCATGTTATTTACACATATACCTAAGCTTCGAACAACTTTATAACATTTTCGCATTATGGAGAGGGTTTGAATTTTTGGCTGTAGTATCCGTTCATATTACATGTAACAAATACAATAGATAACTAATATAGCGGGTCATAGAACATGATGATTGACGCGTAACGTAACTATATAAGACTGGATTCGTACTATCGTCCCTCTCAACGTGTTTCGATCGCACTTTCTTAAATTCGTTATATAATATATATGTAAAGCTGTGTATCAGTGTGTCTAATATTTACTTAAATGTTAACTTCTTACAGACCGGTTACATCATTGAAAGGAAAATCCCTATATATTTCTATATAAGCCAAACTTAGCATACCTAAGTAGACACTTTAATATCAGAGATGTTTTCTTAGATAGAAATACACGCTTTAAAAGTCTTACGTTTTATGTTTGACAAACAACAACTTGTCAGTTATGAAGGAAGGCTTTTCCTAACACCGTATCAAAATTATAAAACAGAAAGAATGTTTAAAATTTACCGCCTAACAAGTTATTATACACGTGTCTGTGAAAGTCGGTGCTATGGCCAGCCTCCTTAGGCCTTCGATATACGACATCAAAATTAAAAATCGAGGGTGAACCGCCTCAACTCCTTTGTATACAGATGGAATAATTTCGTTTCTGTTTGAAACAGTATTTCACTTGGATTTAAGTAGCTTCAAACTATCATGTAAAATGACTATATCTTTTGATATTATATTCCTGCTGGTCCGCTTTAAAGTCTTTCAGCCATATATTTTTCGTCTAGTATTGATCAAATTCACAATTATTAACAAGTCCATGAATATCCAGCCTCGTTCTTATTACTGTTCATCTGCGAACTAGTGTTCGTAACTAGTTACGGACAAACTCAGTTGTTACAAGTACAAAAAAGGATCGTGATCTATATTTTGTTCATATCATGCGACTTTTTATGTGTACGTCAACGTGCCAATATGTAAGAGCGCATTCATGCGCTATGATTTATTTAGGTAAATTACGTATCTCATTTTGCAAAGGTGTACTGTATTATGCATTTAACGTTGTCACTGACGCAAAAATGTTGATAGTAATATTTTTTTAGTATTAGTGGTAATTTTATCTGTGGTAGTAGTACTGATGATGGTGGTAATGGTGGGATACTGTGTAGATGATGAACGAAACCACCTATCCCAATGATGGGAAGTCATTTTCATCGTCTACTTTTGGAGCGTTTTGACGTCCACGAGGCGACCTTTGCTCAACTTGTGGAGGCTAAAAAACGAACAAAATACTGATTAATTTTGTTATTATTAGAATATTGCTGATAACGATATAAAGTGTTTCGATTAAAAATTGAAAATTACAAAAACAATATACGTTTTTTGTTCATTTATAACGATGTATTTATTACTTCGACGTTACTCAAATTTGAAATTAACAGGTATATTCTAAAAAAAATATTATGGTTTATAAAAAAAACTTACAGGACCACGTGGTTCTCCATCTCTTGGAGCGCCACCACGATTTCCAAATCCACGGCTGTTGGCGCGTTCCCCACGGCCACCTCGTCCTCGACCACGTCCACCGGCACCACGTCGAGAGTCACTGAACTGTATCTCGATTCCTAACACACGTTTCTGCCTACCAACTCGTTGTGGATATTCCGCTGCTGCGTCATAGTCTTCTTCGTCTTCTTCGTCTTCCTCGGCGCTTTCCTTCTTTTTTTCGAGTGCGTACATCTTTTTCCAGCGAGTCAAATCTTCACCTTCTCCAGCTTTGCGTATATTATACTGAGGCTTCGCTCTATTATTACGCAGAGCTTTCCATTCGTCCAATGTCAATTCACGCGATTCTTCTTCGGCTGGTTTTTCTTCCACTGCGTCCGGATTCGTTTCCCCTTCTTTTGTTTCCGGGGATGCTTGTGGAGCATCTCCGTCAGGTTTCTCGTTAGGCCAATCTTGACTCTCTGGATTCAAACTTTCCCTGCAAGTAAACAAAACAGAAATTTCAAGATTCGATCGCTTCTTTCAATGACAACAGTCATTAAACAAATTTTGCTAGTTTCCTTTAATTGTATACATGTTTCAAACACCATACTTACTCAATTTCATCATTGTGGGTACCCCAGTTATGGCTACCAGCACCATCTTTTTTATCCACTGGTTTAATCCCGCTGCTTATGTACACAGAAGAAATTAATTATAAATTGTACAATTACCAATAAACTAAACGATAAAAATGAATAGTAACAGAAAATTACGTTTTGTCGGAGCCAGATTGACGATCAAATTCACGTTTTCCACGGCTATCGTATCCACCACGTCCACGTGGCCCTCCACGTCCACGTCCCATTCCACGCATTCCACCACGAACCCTACGCTCTCCATATTCCCCACGTTGTTGAGTATCATTAGAATTTCTAAATTCTCGCGTTTCACGTCCCTCGCTAAACAAAAATACAAAGAGAAACGATAACACAGTAATACTGCTTTTATTTTGTATCTATTAATCTTAAGACAGGATGAGATAGTTTTAAAGCAGAGAACTTCAGAGTATGTACTTTATTCTAATTTAACAGACTGCTGCATATATTTTGCGAGAATTTTCCAATTTAAGATAAATATTTACGATCGACGAATTGCTTTTATTTGGGTAACTATTTACAATAGGGCCGACCTTATTGATTCTAAATGATGTTGTAGCAGAGATGCGTAAAATTTTATTCAAACAAACTCCAAAATCTATGAAATCGGCAAGGGCAGAAATGTTATAAACAATTACCCACTTTTGTTTCTTGTACCTACCCAGGAGGTCCACGTCTTAATTCTCCTTGTCCACGAGGCGTCCTTTCGCCATCTTCACGATTGCGCCTATTATTGCGTTCTTCCCTACTTTCTCCAGAAAATTTAACGATGCGCTCTCCACCACTAGTTCTCTGTTGCGGAGGCTTTTTGTCTACTAATATATACATACAATTTCAAAGTCATTTAAAATACTCTGGAACATTATATTTAAAAAAATCATATTTAGATGTATAAAAATGTTTCTTTTGCCAAAAAGATTAAAAATAAAATTTATACAGTAATATAATATGCAAATACTCCTAATGCATACAAGTCTTTACATTTCATAGACGGTTCATGAACTTGCTAATAATAGTTTACGATGTATACATAAAATATGAAAGCACATGTATGTATAAACACCTATTTTAATTACAATCTAACATACGACCAATGCATCCATATAATTTTACTACAATATATTGATTATTTGCAATAAAAATAGTTATAGAACTGTCCACGATTACAGAGATGGATTCGGTTTCCGTCCACAGTTATGTTCTCTTTAAAATTCCGTATCACGGTTCGTTTCACGATTAATAGATCGAATTTTAACAATAAATCATAGAACTGATCGTTAATTATTTGTTAAACGACACGTGGGGTCACCATTGGTAAATTCTATTTTTACGACACGAAATGAACCCCACACTGTGCGGTATAAGAAATTGTTAAAAAATTGCCAAAAATGCGAGCGTCGAAGTGGAAATTTCCTATTAAATAATTTCATATTGAACATGGAACAGGAATTAATGATAGATATCTCATAAAACGGACGCCGATGGTGATAGTAACTCGTTTAACGTGCGACAAAATATCAAACGCACATGGACCCACGAGGGGACCAGCGCGACGGCCATAATACCGCGCACGAGGCAACGATCGTAATGAAAAATTACTAACCTTGCTCTTTCTTTGGATCTTGCACCTTCACGGCTGGTGGCTGTGCATCCTTTATCACTCGAGCTTTTTGCGGTTTGTTACCGGGTGGCTTTTGAGCGTCCGGCTGCTTACTCTTATTCTCCTTCTCTGTAAGCTTCTCCTTTTTCTTAGCTTCCTTCTCTTGTTCCCGTTGCTGCATAATCTCGTGCAGATCTGCGTCATCACCCAACAACGGTACCGAGAATTTATTGGTAACGTTAATGCTGTACGTATTTTCCATGATGTCTTTTATCCTCTCTTCGTCGAGGATCACGCGAAAATTTCACGGCTACTCTTGAGCCCTTGTGTAACAGAGACATTCAATATTTCAATATGGCCGAGTCCGGAGATAGTTCACCACGAGGTCTGTGCTCAGGGAGGGACCGCATAATTGTCTTGCACCCAGCGCGCCACCTCCCCACCAATATCATTTATACCATCAATTTTACACAGTTTAAGGCCGCAAAATGCCGTTGAAAATTCAGTTTCTAATTTTAATCGTGTTATATTTTTAAAATATCAATTGCCCGATAATAAAACGACGCGATTTCTACAGACGTAGTTCTCAAAGAAACCGGCATTATTTTCATGAATTACTTAACGCCCAACCGAATAGATTTTCTTATCTCTCGTGCTTTATCTTATTGCCGTACGGTAATATTTATGCATCTAATGAATACTATTTTCGTTATATATCGTATTTCATGATATTTTAACGACGAACAAAAACTACCGGTATGCGGTGTTGATTTCCAAACGTTTTGATATAGCCCGCGAATCGAAGATTTTGTTAATTCCCATACCACGTTCATTTACCCAACATTCTTTAATAATTCATACTTCCGGATTAGTTTTTGTTTTATTACTGTGGTCTACGATATTTCTTGGAGAAATAAAATCAGCCGTTGATAAAAAAACATTGATCATTGTTTATACATACCCTCAAATGATCCCCATTACTCCATAAGTAATATCCAAAAATTTCTATTTCAAGCAACACATTCGTAATTTTTTACAATTTTTCTTATTTACAATCTATGTAATCACAAATTTGTCGTTCGTACATTTATAAAAGGTACGTAGTTTTTAAAATATTTCTATATCACTCATGAACTCTGCTGTAAACCAGCCACTTACAAAATCGTTATGCGGCATTTTCATATCTAACGCAAAAATTCGAAACAAACATGTTTCGAAATTAAACTTTTTAAATCACAATATGTAATATTGGTGTGTAGCAATTTGTAATGTACAAAAGAAATGGTATATTCCATCAATATAATTATTTTTATCGACGCATAATTTTAATACATACATATACACGTTCCCATCTATAGTTTAAAAGTTTCAGAACGCGTACAAACGGAATAATAAATTATCATTAACGGCTAGTTAATTATTAATTTATACAAATCGTATAAATCCCCACTCCTGCAGAATTTTTTATTTAAATTATTGCTGAAGAAAAAACATACAATAGTTTGTCCAATATCATACTATAATGATTGGGAACAGAGGCAATCAATGTCTATTAAACGAAATTTCGTGAAATTAAACAATACAACAGTAAAAGCAACAAGAAATAAACAATTTTAATACAAAAATTTAATGCGTTTCACGAAGAACACTATTAATTAGTCGACTTCACGAATCATGCTTTTTTTTTTCTGCGAGCCGGTGATTGGTTGCACGATCGCGAGGGAAAGGATGCGCGCGCATCGGGACCAAGCCGCGTGTAGAAACAGTCGTTACGACAATGCCAACGACACAAGAAGCGGAACGAGGTGTGATTCTGTTGTGGGTGCCCTGCAACGAAGAAAGTTTCATTTCTTAAAACCCTATTATTCTTCCATTATTGTGAAGCGAAGATTAACTTTAACGCGTAGTTCTCGATTATCCACCATACGTACTTACACGCGTACACGTGCATCGCACATCGCGCCGGGTACACTCGTTTTGGCGGTTTACCAGTTGCACGCGGCACACGGAGGGTGCCAACCCAAGAGGGAGAGAGAGAGAAAGAGACAAAGAAGGACAGAGGATAGAAGGTGGTCGCGGTAACACTAGTTTTTAAGGTGGCTGGCCGAACAGCGAGGTGAAGTGAAAAACGTGAAATGGAATTGCACACGCCGAAGCGTGAATCACGTCCTTTGACGGAAGCATTGCCGTGCAGTCCGCCGATGTGCGACACCATGCTTTATCCGTGGAATTGGGGCGAGGAGGCGAGAAACGTGAACCTCAGCCCGGGTAGTTCGTGTTCCTCGCCGGAATACAGGGAGCATAGCGTGGTTGCCACGCGAACCGGGCCCCGTTCGCGTTCAGGAGGGTCGGAGAGTCATCGCCGTGGACGACCCAGAGCCGACGCTCTTTCGAATCTTATGATGCAAGGAAGTACCTCGCCGAGCAGCATAAAATGCACCTACTGCAATCGTGTCTTCCCACGGGAGAAAAGCCTGCAAGCACATTTGCGTACCCACACAGGTACGTTTCGGCGTTCGTTGTTTCGATTTTTCGGCGTTCCACGGGAACGCACGCATCATTTCAGCGGAACTTTCTGTGAGAAAACTTGGCGTTTGTCTCGTGAACAGCACGTACGGCCGTATGATTACGAACGAGGTTGGTGCGCGGCTTCTCGTGTGGTCACGCGTCCCGCCAATCGCCATCATGCGCACTTTAAATAGTTAAATGGCTTATTTGTGGAAATAGCGAATCAAATCATGTGAACGGAGTTACGCTATACTACCGACTGTGAAATAGTAATTTTTTTTCTTCTTCGTGTTCGCTACGTACGCGTAGCTATAGAAATAATAGTTCTTTATCGTGTTGGAGTATTTTTTTTCTTTTAAATATCGACGTGAAATATATTCTTTGTTCGGAGAGCATAGAATCGTCGACTCCAAATTTTTTTTGTTCGAATTGCCGGTTGCATGGCGAAAACAATTGTTTTTCTCAATCTCGTGCGCAATTTAAACGAAATTTCTTCCGATTATCAATTTTCCAACCTTTATCTTGTATTTATGTTTGTTATAATCAGGAACAAGGAATATATTTTTTTAATTTAAGTCAGAAGTTATTGAATAGAAGAACCAAGTATTTATCTATAAAAAAAAAGTAAACTAAATAACACAAATGACATCATTTTTCAACAATAGTCTTGGTAGATGAATTTCTAAATTTCATACAAGAATAATTTTTTCAGGTGAGCGTCCTTATCCATGTGATTATCCAGGGTGCACGAAAGCATTTACACAATCTGGACAACTAAAAACTCATCAACGATTGCATACAGGCGAGAAACCTTTTTTATGTACAGAACCTGGCTGTGAAATGAGATTTACGCATGCAAATAGACATTGTCCAGATCATCCGTATGCCACTCTCACGCGCTCTGATGACTTTGTATTAAAGCCAGTATCAGAGAACACTGAATTGCCTCACGATGTTACCAGATGGCTAGAGCGTTATAAAATGTCTAGAGAACGAGAGGACAGAACTCCTACAGGAAAAAATGAGCGCAAGAAGAAAACGTGGAAAAGTAGTTCCGAAAATCACAAAAGAGTCAAATCTAGAAAGGGTCTGATGATGGATGCAACAGGGGAACAGGAAAATTTGGATTGCAAACCTTCCAATCAACGATTGTACTGCGGTGAAAGTCAAGATAGCCAAGAGGAGAGCCAGGACGAAGATCCCGCGGAAACGTGTGCTGTGTTACAAACGTCCGAGGACGAGGAGACATCGACAAAGTTGGCGATAACTCCCTTAAGAAGACCATTGGATAGACTTCAGCCAAAGAAACGATGGTTACGCGAAGCTTGCTTGGAGCAACAGTTGGCTAAACCTTTAAATTGGGATGCCAAACCAGCAAATACTCCGGTAATCGCTTCATTTAAGTCCAATTGTTTAAACCAAATGCAATGGAACACGCCCGTTGATAATTCGTCCGTCGTGACGGATACATCGTGTTTAAACGCGTGTAAAGAAATTGAACTCACAAAATCAGAATTAGATCCTTCTTATGTGTCTGGTCATATATCTTGGGACGTAGCCACCGACAATGAATCTCCAGAAACGTGCGTAAAGAAAGAACAAAAGTACGTGTTTCAAGCGTCCAATACATTGTCTCAAACTATTTGGAATGCGTCGCAACACAATACAAATAATTTTTCAAATAATGCACACCAAATCAAAGCTAATATTAACCACTCTACCTCCGAGCTCGAATCCCCCAAACACCCGAGCCATATATATTGGGATAATGATTTAACAAAGGATGCTTCTAATTCTTCATTGAATCGATTGAATATAAAAATTAAGAATTTTGCTCAAAAAGATACGATTAAGCAGGATACGATCATGAGTTCTTGTATCAGCGAGAACATAACAAGACCGACCGTTTTGATGTTAGCCGGGAGTTCTAATAATAATAATAACAATAATAACAGCAAAGATATTATTTCAAAAGTACCGTCGATGGCGCCCGAGACGGGAGTAAAAGTAGTAGTTGTTAAACAGGAAGATAATCTTATAAAGTTACCAATTCCAGAAGATAGTCAAAAATGGTTAGGCGCTTTAGCTTTAATGGAGCTGGCTAAAAATCAAGAAGAAATAATAAGAGGTTTAAGTCTTAAACAGAACAAAGATGAATGCTCTGTGAATTCCGAGCTGAATTATACCCGTTTATAGACTGTGATTAATGGCTATTCTAATTCTGATTTATGTTATTTTTGTATGGCAGGCAAAAAACAAATAAAAGTGCATTTATTGTCATAATGCAATCTTTTGATTCACAAATGTGGAAGAAATATGTTCGGAATTACATTCGTTTTTCTTCTTGCACGAACAAATAGCATTTTTTACAATTTTATTTTTATATTTTTCTAACTACAGTATCGTATTACAATTTATTATGTTCAACATTTATTCTCATTTTCTACAAAACTACATACTTACAATTGTGTCATAAATATTAAGAGTAGTGAGAAGTTTCAATTTTTTTCGATCGCCTTTAATTTGTTACGAAAAAGTGAATTGATATATGTAAAAGAATACTTTCTCTTTGTAATCGATATAATAAGTTACATAACTATTGACGACCATTTACATATAATTTATATACGATGTTTAAAATTTCCACTACTCCTAATATTCTACAAAATATTAAACAGGGAAAATAAAGCTACGACCTTCATATTTCTTTTTTTTTGTCTGTTTTTCATGGTTATTTCTCATTGTCAATGATAAAAAAAAGTTTGTGTACTGTCAATGCAAGGAGAAATACTCTTCATAGACAATTTCTTTTAATTCTAAATTTATACGAACAATGAGAACATACCATTGTATAATGAGAGTATGTAATAATACTTCGTGTATGTTTCTGAATTTTTACAGTTTGAGCAGATATATTTAATATTGAATGACATTGATCAATCGTTCTGAAAAATTGTATTGATTTATAATATAAATTTATCAATTTTTTTAAATTTCAAAACGTATATAATGTAGGGCACAAATTAATTACGGAAATATTTTATTTAGTCATTCATTTTAAGCAACAAAAGTTTCAAGTTTTTGTCATAGATAACTATTACATCAATGTAATACTTTAATTTTGCAGTTGTTTGAATATCGCTTTCATTAAGTATTCATAGTATTTCTTGTTGTAACAAAAGTTATCTTTATGTAATTGAATTCTTAATACAATTTTTTACGATTGATTTTCCGTTTTCCATTCTACGAAATTATGACAAATATCCTACGTAATTTTCCTTTTTAGGCGATAATGCAAAAATTTATTTATTATTATCGGCCATACTATCTAACAATAAATATTTGTGTGATACTTAGAATGGTAAAAAATTTATGAAGAAAATTTCTTTTCGAAAATATTAAACAAAGTTTGTAAAGTATTTAATTGGAAGAAATACAGTTATTATTTATAAAGTATAATAGGTATAGAGAAAGTAATGGGTAGAATAAAATAGAAATCTACATTTGTAATATCATTAAGTAATTTTAACTCCCAATATTTTTTACTCGACGTGTATATATGTGAAATATTTTAATAAATATTTTCTAAAATTCTAGTAACATTATTCTATTAATTCCTAACAACTGACATTTAAAATATCAAACACGATAAACATAATATATTAAGATGTTTTTTGTTATTTATAATAGTACATTTATTCTACATTATTATTCGTTCTTTACAAAATATATAATATTATAATTTTTCTTTAATTATTCATATAAATGTACAAATGTTGGCAGTGTTGTATTATGGTTTCCTTATTTTTGTATTGTGCGTCTTCTTACTTGTAACACTGTTTTTTGTAGATAGTCTTGTACTTCGTCTTGTGCTTTCGCTCGCACTCGGTTTTTTCAAATTATCTGTTTTATTATATTGCCCGATACACGAACTTTCTCCCGATCTTTCTACACTGTTTTTCTCGTTTTCTTGTTGTTCGTTGACATCCAAGTCTTTAAACAGTGCAATCACTTGATTAATCTTGGTACAGTCGCTCGTAGTTAGTTGCTTTTTATGTCGCGTTTTTCTGACATCTTTGTGCGAGGTTCCGTTTATTTTAAGATCTTCTATCCTCTCGATTAAGTTTTGCACGTTTTCGCTTGTAGCCGGCTCGTCTACGTTGTCTACTGCTTTGTATACATATTCGGAGACATCGGGCACTAGCGATACAATTTTATTTAAAATATCTTTCATAGAAACGTTGTTAACATCTTTCTTTATTTCTATAAGCTCCTCCGAAGACGACCTTTTTTCCGATTCTTTGGTTTCTACTTCCGTTTTATCAGTATCGTCCGAATACTTGTCGTCCAGGAGTTTTCTTCTTGTTAATTTACCACGCAATCTCGTTCTTCTGTGTCTAGAAGGCGGCGAAGAATTATCTTCATCGTCGCTGAAGTTTATACTGACTTTCGTTAGCTTCAAAAGCGGTGGAGTTCGGATTCGTCGGAGACTGATGGGTTTCTTCGATCGAGTATTATTAACAATCGGCGTGATGCATGTGCTTTCTTCAACTTTCGATACTTGCACATACTTGGATATATTAATGTCAGATGTATCAGGAACTGTGAACACTGCAAGATAAATTTATCCAACTGTAGAAAAATTGTAGTCAATATTTGAGTTTAACTTGAGTCGTAATAGGGACTAAAATGAATTGCTTAGACGAAGAACATAAAGGGAAAATTTTCTAGTGGCCAAAATAACACGGAAATCAAGAATACCAATTTGTATATTTTCCGTTTGCCAGTATAATCAGCATGTGATACTTACTTGAGTACTCGGTACTATCAAATATCCTTTGAAAATGTTCGTCGAGAATTAATTCGTTAACTGACATGTAAATTGGGTGTCCAATTAATTTGTACGCGTTGCATACTCGATTTGCCAAGCGAGCGACATTTACTACTTCGTCTTGTGTTCTGTTCGAATAGCTCCTAAGGAAGTACGAGAAGTTAATCAACAAGAGCACGTAATCTGTACTATAAAAACGTTCTTGCCAAGAGAGATATTTATTCTTATCTTTCAATGTGAATGCCTTCATTACGTCTTTTATTTTAAATGCACCGTGGAAATGCTGCAACGATATCGAAAAATTTTGTTGCAACGCATATAGTTGGGCTCTGATATGCGTGCTCGCGAATATTAAATAATGATACGACACATTCTGGCATGCGTAACAATTACAATCCGTATGACCGAAGAATTCCGGAAGATCGAAAACTTTGTCTCTGAGAACTGGCGAAGTATCGTTTTGCGGAACGTCTCTAATCGGGTCCACGGCTCGAATCGGCGTTAACAAAATGTTTCTCGAAACAGATTTCGTTAAATTACTCTTCATGGATGCTTTGAACGTTTCGATATTTAAAATATGCTCCAATCCTTGCAGTTTCACTTCGCAATCGTTTAATTGTGAACGCAACAAATCGATATAACAGAGCGACTTTAATATTTCTGCAACTCTTATGGTTGCTCCTAATGCTTGTGATGTTTTTAGCCGGTGCACCAAGTGGGCGACAATTTCTTGAAAGGACAATAAACTATTCATTCGTAAAGATAAATTTACGGTTGCGGATATTAGTATGTCGTAGCAAAAAAGACGTTTGTCGTGGGGTTTCCCTACAAAAAAAAACGTAATAGTTCAATTTAAAAATAACCGTAAACAATTTCCATGCACAGGGTATCTTGTTTTAATCTTTCTGCGTCGTTATCATTGAATGTGGTAATGGTTTGAAGATATGTTTCGGATTAAATTTGGTGAGAAGATTAAAATGAGAGACTCTGTATGCAAATTGAAAAATAAAAAATTTACTTGAACTAGAAACTTACATTTTTTTGCTGATAAGTCCTCGTTTAAAGAGACCATAGAGTATAAAGTTTCAACAATGTAACGAGTGTATTCTTCGTGCGTTACATCCTCTTTGTACAAGTAACAATTGTACAAAATCCTATCTAAGCTGTATAGATATACAGCTGTATTGGAGAGGAAAGAGATTCCTGATAGCTTTCTGGATTCATCGAGTAAACTTTTAGCTTCGTCGTACTGAAGATAAATAAATACGTATTTGGAAAAACAATACTCGTCCAAGAACAAAAAATTTTAGGATATACAGGTAACCCTCCTATAACACGGTAGATAGGTACCTGGAAAATGCCGTGTTGTGTGAAACCGTGTTATATGAGACCCAGAACCAGTATAAAAAGAGGAGTTACGTTCCGAAAACTTACTGAAAACAATTATTTTTTTTTAATTCTACATAAGCATATTATTTTAAGTTAACGCAACCTTAATTTAATCAATTATAATTTGCTTATACAGGGTGGTCGGCCATACCTGGGAAAAATTTTAATGAGAGATTCTAGAGGCCAAAATAAGACGAAAATCAAGAATATCAATTTCTTGACTGAGGCTTCGTTAAAAAATTATTAAAAAATTAAATTAAGAAATTTCAAATCATTCTGAAACATTATTTTTGATTGTGGGGGTCAATTGCAATAATTTTTGGTCAATAGATGTACCCCCGAAATCCTATCCACTTTCGAGAAAAAAATTCCTTACCGAAAATATAGTCTGAGGCCTGAAATCGTACTCTAATCGTACACTATAGTTCATTATTCCTTCGCGTCATTACTTCAAGGTAATTTAGTTTTTAGATATGTTAAGCAAAAATCATGTTATCCAGTGCTGTAGAAGTACAGTGTTGTACAAAGGTTCTCGCAATTTATTAATCGTGTTATAGCGAAACCGTGTTGTAAGAGGGCTACCTGTATTATGGTAGTGTTCGGCTTTTGTTGCGCAGGCGTAAGATAATCGTTAATCGCTTCGACTATGGTTATGATTATAGTCACATTAGTTCCACTTACGTGGAAAGCTCCAGAACGAATTAACCACGTAAGATAGGGACTAACTTTTGTAAAGTTACTCAGAAGTAGAGAAACGGCATGTGTTCTGGCTCATTGTTCTGAATTAGGTTCGATAGGTGTTCGATAAACGTTCCAAAAGTCGTTCGACGTTAATTCCGAAACATCTATCGAACTATATCGAACGTTTCTGAATCGACTATCGAATATCTGAGACAAACACCACGCTATACTGCAACTGTAATGATATACAAATAATGAACTTACAATACTACTTTCGAAATAAAAATCTGATAAACTTATCCAAAAGATAGCAATTGCATATTGTACGTCTTCGTCGTTTGTATCTTTGAGTTCGACAGCAAGCTTCTTGGCAATAGTAATCCATTTATAATTGATATGTCTCAATGAGATACTACGACCAGTAACTTGAAAAAAAAAGAAAGGATTTTGATTATTATCGTATATAAATTTCGTCCGTGCTACCGAAAAGTATATTTAAATATTCTCACTATAAATGATAGCGCGATTATCTTGCAAGTCTAGTGCTAATTTATACGCAAGTGTCCATATATTAACTTCACATTCCTGATAACGATACAAATGAGCATATTCGCCGGCTATTATCAAGGTGTGAAGTGTTATCGACGGTTCACAGCTTTTAGCAATTTCTTCCTGTTAATTGATATTGTAGTATTTAACAGAAATACATTAAAATACATTAATTGATATTATACTTACAATGTTTTGTTTTAAGCATTTATTCCATTTATTTAATGGTGCTTGCAAATACGTCTGGAGCCTAGAATCTTCTTTAATATTTATCATGGTATAGGCAGGTACTATAGAGCGAGATTCATTTTCTCCAATTTCCGATAATTTTGGCGCGCACAGTGCGAACTTTGTATTTTCCATTTCCGTTTCAGTCTTCTTATTCATAATATACAATTGAGTTACAAAAACATAAAATTCTAAATTCGCTTGTAAACACAAAACGGAGCTACTTGTTCTTAGTTTTTTCAAGTCGGATATGGCACGCCGAAGGCAATCTAAACTGTCCTTGTCGTAATCGAAATTTAACAAATGATATACTAACATTTGTACCCCGCGAGCATATTGCATCGGAGTTACTTTTAACGTCGTCATATCATCGAGAACTTTCCGAATGGCTACCGAGAGATTTACTTTTGCTTCCTGCAAGCCTTTTACTTCCCTTAAACATATTTCAACAAGATCATATTGCGACAGTTCAATGGACAGTCCTAGCTCCTCTATCTTCTCTCTGTCCGCCTTCAAACAAGCCAACATGGTTATTTCTATTATTTCCTCCGATGTTATAGATTTATGTTTAATTTTTGCCCACATAGAAAATGCTTTTGTATTCGAATTGTTGTAGCTTAGCAGACCGTTTAACGCAGACGCGGTCATAGCTTCTCTGTACATGTCGTGATTATAATGGAGTAAGCACAATCTGTGTAACGCAACGGATGTAGGGTTCTCGAGCTTGATGTGCTCAGACCTCGGTTGAACACCTTCTAATTTTATGATTGAAGTGAATAGTAGACAGATCAAAGAGACGCTTTCTTTGTAAATGCATTCGGACATTATGCCCAAATTATAAATTAAAGAGCCACAAGTGGACCATAAAAATGTCCAGGACTTACATTTGCATTGTTTCATTTCAAATATATGTGCTACATTCTGTTCTAAAAATTTTCGAGCGAGTCTACAAATGTCTTTGGACAAATCCTTTTCAGAAAGCTTGTTAATTACATTGATGCATTTGGTTTTTATTACCACTACATTGTACATGTCTCGTCTCAATGTACAATTATTATCCAGGCAAATTTTACATTTATACGATTCTTCTTTGAGAAAACATGTAGTTACACAGGTGATTAAATTCATCGTTTTTAATAACATGCCATTTTCGAGGAATGTTTTCTTTCCTATTGTTATACATGTGCTCCAATATATAAATAATGATTCTAAAACTTGAATGATACTAAATGTCATCCATTTAATAGATCCCTTATATCCATATTGTTTTGCAATTATTCCATAATTATCGCATAGATCTTGAATGCTCTTGGCATTAGTTTCTACTAAACGTTCAACTGGTTTCAGAAGAGCAAGGTACAAAGATTGAAACTGTTGGATACATTGGTAACATTCCGTATCTTCTCTTAGAACTGTTTTAAAATAATTAGTCAATGTATTCAGACCTTTAATCGCTAATTCATACAACTCGGACTCTAGGCACTTTTTGTTAATGTTTTCGCACGTAATTCTGCTTAATATGTGAAGCATATAACGAAATATATTATACTTTTCATCTCTGTTTAAGAAAATATTTATCCGATTTAAATAATCAATTACAAACGTACAAAAATCTGTGAAGTAGGTATTTGGTTCTTCGTTTATCGATGCAATTTTTTCCAGATATGAACTTATCTTCATAAGCAAGTGTTTTGTGTAATTTTTATGCGTTACTTGTATTATTTCCAATTCTTGCCTTATAACATCTTTCAATTTGTAATAATGTTTACGATTTGATGAATCATTTTGTAAAATAAGAAATGCATTATTCACTGCAATATACCATAGATAAGCTATTTTGACTAGTATATCGCTTACATCATCCTGAGAATGACACAATGCTTCAGTCTCTAAATGAGAACACACTTCGGATGCTTCCTTATACATACATAATGCTAATAAACAACGAATTATGTGAAACAAACTAGATACAAATTTATGACTATCTGGTATCTCTGACAGAATTGAACACAATAAACATGTCAGTTTGTGAATCTCATTTCCCATGATATAATTTTGTTTATCACATTTGTCCGCGGTATGCGATAAATATAACAACAGTTTAAAAATATGTTTGTTTATGTTTTCTTTTAAGATTGGAGAGATATTTGTCTGGAAAAAGAATATAATTTTATTATCGATATGAAATTAACATTGGTCTTTATTTGCTTCGAGTACCATTGAAAGTACGAAAATAAGAAATCAATGTATTTCAAAATTAGATTCGGGTAAATCATAAATATAAAATTTCATTACGAAAATATAGTTAACCTGAATATCTTTTGTTACTGCGTCCAGTTTCTCCGCTTTAATTAATTCAATCCATATCTTTATCTTTGCTTCTATATTAGTCATTTTTCGGGTTGAATGATGAATTTTTTAACGGATTGTGTATAGATTACACCCTTCATGAAGGTTATAAATCGTCTTCACATTTACGCGGCACAAACACGGCACGAATTAAATACCTTATAGTATGCACAACTTGTAGAAAGATTTTTCTATGCTACAAACTATACCAGCATGTTCTGCTGCTAAAAATAAATCACATGTATCTAGTACTAGAGTCGACTGTGACCTTGATTCAAATACATATATTTTTTTTGTGTGTTAGGATAATGCATAAGGTCCTGTAATCTGTAACAACAAAACTGTGACCTTGTATATTTAGATTCAAAGTATCGGTAGAATCACGTCTCTATATTTCGTTGATCTATGCTTTTTAGGCCGACAAGATTGAGTCATTTTAAACGCCGAAGCACTCGTACACGTGGCTTTCTATTAGTGTGCGTAAGCAGTGATGGACATTCGTGGGAATTTTGGTCATGCGCATTGGAGCGCATAACTAGAATTTAGGGTATCGTTGGATCCCAGTAAGGAACAAAATTTAAGGAAGTTACAGGGAAAGAGATAAAAACAAAAAATTTCCTCTTAATCTACATGAGTATAGCTAGAGAAATACGTAGGGGATCTTCGATAAGTTAATTTTTGTGTGATTAGCGAGCATTTGCACCTCTTTTTGCGCTAAAGATACATCTATGGTAGCGGACGACAGGTAGCTGTGACGTCGCTTACGCATGCACAAGAAAGGAATCTCACGAGGGAAAATTCCCACGAATGTTCACACTGTGCGTAAGTGGTAGGGGGACAGTTTTCTCTGGCTGCGGCAGACCGTCTGCCGTTTGGTAACACTGGGTTAAGTGGAGTTCTTTTCGACCCTAACCTTGGTGACTGACAATTATTCGAAAGCATACGCTAAAAGCTTGTGTTAAATTGGAATATATCTTGGTTTTAAAATGAATTCAAGAACACAAACAAGAAAGATTCCCGAATCGGAGCCGCGTATAGATTATGTTCAATGCGACGGACTGGTAGTTATGAAAATGGTAAAACATTGTCACGAAGAGTCCATGAGTAATATGGATGTTGCTCAAGGTGCTCTTCTTGGTTTGGTTGTTCAAAATCGTCTTGAAATCACAAATTGTTTTCCCTTTCCGAAAAATGACGAGATCATGGATGAGGAAGAATATCAATTGGCCATGATGCGTCGTCTCAGATGGTAAATATTTTTCTAATTCAAAATTTCTGTTTCATCACCTTTGTCTTGATGCATCTAGACGTAATAAAATGTTTTTACAGGGTTAATGTTGATCACTTTCATGTTGGTTGGTACCAAAGTGCAGATGTTGGAAACTTTTTAAATCTATCGCTGTTAGAATCACAGTATCATTATCAAACTTCCATAGAGGAATCTGTAGTGCTTATATACGATACGGCTAAGTCAGCGAGAGGTTTCTTGACGTTAAAAGCATATAGACTTACTCCGCAAGCTATACAAATGTACAAGGAAGGTGAATTTACACCAGAGGCCTTACGTACCTTGAAAATTGGTTACGAGAGTCTTTTCATTGAAATACCAGTTGTGATAAAAAACAGTAACTTGACTAACATAATGATGTCTGAATTGGAAGAAATGATACCTGAAGAGGAAGGTACAAAGTATTTAGACCTTGGAACAGCCACTGTTCTGGAAAATCAACTACGTTGTTTAATGGATAGAGTAGATGAATTGAATCAAGAAGCTATGAAATTCAATAGGTATCAACAGCTAGTTGTTCGCCAACAGCAAGAAAAGAATAGACTTTTAGCTAAACGAGCCCAAGAAAATGCTGCTAGGGCTGCAAAAGACGAGCCCCCGCTGCCGGACGATGATATCAATAAACTCATGAGACCTTTGCCTGTGCCACCAAGGCTAAATCCTATGATCGTAGCTGGACAAATTAATACATACAGCGAACACATTTCGCAATTCTGCGCTCAAAGCTTAGCAAAATTGTATATTACTCAGAGTCTTCAAAATGCAAAAGAGTCAAAATCTTCACATTGAAAGAATATTCCTTATAATTTTAAAATAAAATTTTGTGACATTGTCTATATGTACATTTTAAGTTTTTATATACTTTTCCTTCTGCAGTAAATATGTACAATACATCTTTACATAGTTACAAATCGTACAAATAAAAGCTGTATATGTTAATTTAATCATTTTGTATTAATTAGTTATTTGAACATTTATTGTATTATTAATTATAACTTCGTTAAGTTATCAATATTTGAAATAAAATGATAATAAAATTGGTTTTGTTGAATAGATTTTCTGTTACTAGAAAGGAAATTATATTTTGTTCAATTTCAAACAATAAATAAAAGACTAAAATGTCGGAAAGAATCATTTTTTCTTTTATTCCGTGTATATAATTTAAATATTATTAAAATACTTGACTGTTTGAATATTTTATGCAGCAATGTAATATTTAAATAATCATAGCATTTGAATAATGCGACGTGACTATAAATCAAGTTTTTTAAGTTCGTTGTCCGTTTTTAAACCTTACTTTTGTAGAAAGCATTTTGTTAATATTCTGTACATTTTTAATTTGAGAGGGAAGAATTGATAAAATATTTACACTGTTTGGTTGTTGGTAGCTTTTTTTCTTAGAATATTTTTAGTAGTATTCAAATAATGATATTCGAACGATTAATATTCAAGATATTTGAAGCTTTCACGGCTCGGGTTCTGATAGTTGATGTTAACTTAGGCTAAATCGATATTCGAGTAGCAACGTTCGAATGATATTTGAGTATTCGATTACTCAATAGGTATTGGTGTATTAAATAATTTGAATAGTTTTAGCTCTACTTCGAAGTTGAAATTGTACACTCTCGGACAAAAGTTTCACGAGCCACGCGAATTAATTCGAAGAGGTGGATCCAAATTTCAGTAACGGATCGTAATTTTACGCGCCCTGTGTTCTGCGTCTAACCTCCAACCAAAAAACGGTTACGAATATCCTTAGCGGATCAGTATTTTCTTTATTTATTACGGTTAATGCGAAAAATGTTCGTCCAACTTGTTGCGTCAACGTGGTTCACGTGTAGGAAGCACAGTTTTCTGGAGTCATGAAAGCGTGTTATGTTCCGCGGACAGTAGTGGTAGTACAGTCGTTTAAAATTTCCATTTATGTGGCACAGTATCGCACACACGTTGAAGCGCAAATACGCAAATGTCAGTCATACGGCTGAGTAGATCGATGTAGGTATGTGACCGGGTGTGATCAAACAATTTGAAACAGAAAGACGAAAACTTGTACCGCTGGTTGGAATTTCAAATAACTGTTAGTGGATGTACTTACAATGGAGGGCCACCAGGTATGTAAACGTATCGGAGAAATAAAAACGATCGATGATCGGCACCAAGTTTAATCAACACCGCTTTGTGACTCATTCATTTATGTGGCAGTTAAACATAATTTCTTTGTGTTTCAGATGATATCATAGAAGCGTTTTCGTTCAATTATGTGTTGTATTTTTTTAGGTAAGGGCGCTATACGACTTTACAGGAGAATCAGGGACAGCAGAATTGTCTATCACAGCAGGAGAAGTTTTAACTGTCATGAGAGATAATGTGGGTGATGGGTGGTGCGAAGGTTTTAATCAAAGTGGAAAATCTGGATTGTTTCCAGCCGCATACGTTCAAATTGTTGAAACCACAGCATCCGTTTCAAGTATTTTTACCATTTTATCACGCGTAGAAAAAAGTTCTATTTAAGCAAACTTACTTTCTCAAACAATCACCGTATTCAAATTTTTTTCATGCATCAGATGCCATGACATCATCGCAACAGAGTTCTGGAGATTATTGGGATGATGATTGGGACGACGATTCTGAAGTTAGCCAAACCCAGGCTTATGTTCCTTCGCAACAGCAACAACAACAACCACAGCATATGACACAGTTGACTCAACAACATAGTACTATTGATTATGGTGATATAGTTTCTATGCAAACTATTCATTCTGTGATACCCGAAAGGCCTATACCGAATATACCAAAGAAGAATAATAAGTTTTCTACTTTAATAAAATCTGGCGAGGATAGTTTTTTATTAGGAATCAGAATAACAAATGTTCCTGAAAGTGAGAAAGTGTACGTTGAGGAGATCGACGGGGGACATTGTAGATGGGTTCCCAGGGGAGATTCTTACAATTGTGTAGTTACATCTCCCAAAAAGGAATCAAAACTGAAGGGGCTTAAAAGTTTCATAGTTTATCAACTGACGCCTACGGTATTTCTATATATATATATATATATCGGTTTATTTCTTATAATTTTAAGAAATAAATATTATCGTGAATTTGTTTTTATTGCAGTTTAACAACATTCAAGTGTCAAGAAGATATAAACACTTTGATTGGCTACATGAACGTTTGGAAGAAAAATATTGTTTTATTCCTATTCCGCCGTTGCCAGATAAACAAATATCGGGAAGATACGAAGAACAGTTTATCGAACATCGACGTACACAGCTACAAGAGTTCGTCGATTACGTCTGTAGACATCCTGTGTTGGCACGCAGCCGCGTCTGGGAGCATTTTATAACTTGTACAGATGAAAAACGATGGAAAGCCGGCAAGAGACAAGCGGAGAAAGATGAATTATTAGGTGTAAATTATTTTAATGCCATTCAATGTCCCGAAACTCCTTTGGATGCTATAAGAGTGGAAATCCAAATAGATGCTTACAGTAGATTTATAAGCGGATTAGATCCGGTAGTTAAGAATTTCATGGCTATGGCTGTTGACCAAACAAAGAAAAATCAAGTTCTCTACAAGAGGGAATTTCAAAAAATTAGTCAATCTTTTAACGCGTTGAGCCATGCGTTGGAAGGAGACGATAGCAGTCGAGGTAGATTGACTTATGCGTTGAAGATAACGGGCGACGCTTATAACGATATAGGCAAATTGTACGAAGAACAGCCTAAGTTTGATTGGGAACCTCTTGCTGATAAGTTCCATATTTATAGAGGAATTATCAGTAGTTTCCCAGACGTAATCAGTATACATAAGGTAATCGAATGGGAAAATTGAATCCTTTATGCATAAATTTTATTAGGGTGTCCCAAAAAATATTGCGCATTTCGAAATTTTAATTTATCGATTGATATCCACAACAAAGCATAATTCCAAACATGACGATCTATGGGCTTCTACCGTCGTTCTGAAAGCAATCACATTCTTCTGCAATCCTATTCCGATACTACGGACGCAAAACAAGCAGTGACTAAAATACGCAATATTTTGAGACACATTCTAATAATTGATAAAGTATTATGAAAACAGTTACTGACGCATGTATATATTTTCTTGACTTGTTTAGAGTGCCGTGCAAAAAAGGAAAGATTGTGAAAGGTTAGTAAGTGAACATAAAATGGAACCGCAACAAATGCGAGAGCTTTCTCATCGGACGGACATAATAGCGCGAGCTCTTCTTGCCGAAGAAACACATTTTCAAGCAGAACAGGAGATACATATAACCCAAGCCATGAAAACGCATCTTGCTGAGCAAATTACGTTTTATCAGAAAATTGTAGATAAATTACGAGAGGCGTTAAATTCATACGAAGGCTGAAACGCGTGACTATCGTAATTTAAGAAGGCTTTGCACACACGATATCATTTTATATAATCAATAATATCGAAATACGATATTTAGTTTAAAATGTACGAAGTGCATGAAGTGTAACAGAATTTCTATAATAGAAAGAATTTAATACGTGATTTGAACACGAATGCAGACGATTTCGAATGGATTTATATTTAATCATGGATAAGCACAGATCGCAAGAGCAATAACATAAATAAGATCAGAAGGGGCCAATAGTTTGTTTTTAGATGTACCAAAAATCACACGTATATAAAAATATGAAAAATATATTTTCTATTTATAGTATTTTTTTATGTACATTTCAGTTGTACAATCCGGTATTATTTCAGCGACTGAATAAACAGAAAAGAATGGTATTAAACTGGACTGGAAGAGGTGAAGTGTAATTTTCAGAAATCAGATAAGTAACATCAATTAAGCGGTATTATTAATGATGCATAGTAATATATTACATGTTAATTTTTCATGGCTGCTACTTTTAAAAATTTAAAGATCTATTTTGTAACTTTTTTTTTTTTATTATTTTTTTCTATAGATATTTCTCATCATGAATGTTACTTTGATCATTAACTCTTTCCTACAATACAGTTATATACATGTAAATCATTTATAATGCTTTTTACAAGTGATATTAATATGTGCTTGAAATATAAGCTAAATTTTACACGTATTACATCGATATTAAGAACTAAATTCCTATTATCTATAACTCAGCATAAAAGTTTACATTACATTCTATAAGGAACATAAAATTTCTGTTATTTTTTATTAGCGGTTTATATATTATAGTTAAAAAAAAATGTTAGTACCATGTATTAATATGTATCTGCAGATTATAATATTATACGTTATTGTATCATATATATATATATATATATGTATATTTCAGTATGAACACGCTACAAATAATGGTTACAACACAATAGAAATATTTATTGTTTCCCTTATACATAAAAAATCAAGTAAAAATATACTTAAACTATATGAATGTTATACAGATAAATCAATTAGATATATTTATATATAATCACAGAAAACAAATTATTCGATACTTTAGTTTCTATAGAATGTAATGCAAACTATGTCTATAATCAAACTATTCTTGTGCTCAAATTAATCGACCGATTTATGTTGAGAACACCAAGGATTAAGTACCTCGTATGATTCGTGTATTGTTGATCCGTAATATTGTTTTGTAAAGGCAGCCACTGTATATTGATAAATCATTAACATAAAATGTAACAATTTTGTAAATTTCCTATTTAACGTATTTAATTGAATGGGAACCGAATTGTTACAACTACAGATCGCTAGTTAACGAATTATAAATTAAGGCATACCATTGTTACTGCATTTAAAATAATTTGTATAAAAAGGTAGTTTAATTTTAAGCACAAACACATACAATTTTGTAAATGTTATTATCATCATCATCATTATCATTATTTTCGTCAACCGTATTTTCCTTTTTTTTTTTATCATCGAAAAGGAATTCCAATAAATGTGTATTAAATTAAAGTATAATTATTATTTTACTTACTCTTTAATCTACAAGCGTTGTAACACTTCCATTATTTTTAATCTTTCTTACAACGTAACGTAGCTCTCGCAGTTCGTAACAAAAAGTAATTGCACTAATGTAACAAATTGAAAAATTAAATTGATTGTATATATGTGTATATATCTTTTATTCGATCAACATTCTACGAAGTAGCACCTCGTACGAGAAATTGAAAAACTGTTACAACTTCAAAATTGTACCGTTCGATATCGATCTTTTACATCGACCTTTCCATAGTTACAAGCCAGATTTACGAACAAAACATGTTACATTTATTAAGCAATTCGCACTATAAATTTAATTACACCTATTTTCAAATCGATGGTTGTTCAAATTTATGATGAAGTTTACAGAAATTTTATATCTCCGATACTGAAAATAAATCGACAATTTTAACCAATTCTTTAAGAGGTAAGAATATATATATTGGCACTGTAAACTAGATTATCGTATTCTGGTTACTAACAATAAGGTCCGTCGCATAGGTGTGAGAAATTTGTGTAATTATTTTCTAGGAGCTCAAAATCTCCGTATTATATGTAATTTAATAATAAGACATCCGATACTTATCTTCACATGCACAAATTCAAGCATAACAATTGCAACGCTTATGCGATGAGGAAATTACAGTAGGAAGAAGTTGTTCCTGTATTAGTTAATAAATATAGGAGCGTTATACGCTTAATTTATAGGCAACAATTAATGTATTTTAATCAACAGTACATACTCCCTCCCTCGCTCTCTCGCTTTCATACTCGTCCTCTCGCTCCATACATACTCTATCAGTCTGGCGTTTATATTGTTTTTCCGATTTAAGACTGCAAGTAACGAGTCGTTTTCATTGCTATTTAAAATCAGCTTATCTTTACATCACATTTGCAATGTTTCTGCCGATATGTTTATTCGCGTGGCACTGTCTCTTTTTTTTTCTTTTTTTTTGCTTTTAAATACAAGCTAAGCTCCTTTTACTTCCTTTTAGAATTTTAAATTACAAGCTAGTCGATAACGCACGAACGTTGGCATAAAAAAATGTTTTTCAAAGAACCCTTCTTATTAGATGACACGATGCTGGCAATGAGAAAAATGTAATAATTTCTCTTCTTTTTTGTAATTCATTTCGCTGTACGAATACAGGAAAGTACATTGGAAATGATAAAAAGAAATCGGAAAGTATCGTTTGCGTTAAGTAGCAATTAGTAATATAAATTTTTGCTTAATGCAGTTATCATCCGTGTAATTTTTACAGGCAATATTTTCTTTTATATTTTCCATTTTTTAATGTTCCATCATCGTGTCATCCGAGGCACTTTAGAATACATTATACTGCACAATGAAAGACCTTTTATCAATTTAACTTGAATTAATTTCGATACTAAAATATTTTTGACAGGAATAAATGATGATCATTGCATTGTTTGTATCCATAATTTTCTTTGTATGTGTTTTTCGCGCTAAATTCATATTTGTTTGAATAACTTTAGTAGCTACCTTATAGTTAATATAATTATTATCAATTTCAAAATTATTTTTATAGTGTTATACGAATCCATTAAAGTTCTTTTATATTATTTTTACTATACGAATAGTGCCCGGTACACGGACGGATGTCTAATATGATAGTTCAAAGTGATTATCATATTTATAGTTTATAAAGTTAAAGAGAAAGAGATAGTAGTTTATGATAAAAAGAGTGCCCGCTCGATAAACAGCAATAATTCTCTCTACGTGAGTACGCAACACATGATTTTTAAATCCATCAAGTATAATTTAGATTTATTTCAAAGCACGTTTCAAAGAACACGAAAAACATTAAATTTTTTTAAATACAATTTGGCGCATCAATACACAACGCACGTTTTTCTTTGCGTATATAATACAGCATTTAAATTTAAGTAAAAATATCCTGAACATTAAAACCGATCATTGCAATAAATTATTTTACGCATTCCAATTAAGATATTCCATTTTAATAAAAATTCTCAACATTCGTCGTTATTATTAATATTGATTTACTATTGAGTATAACCATAATAACATCATTATCACAAGATCATGGTATTATTGCACTTGATTGCAATCATTTATAAAAAAATAAAGTAATACCACTGTGTACTAAAAGTATTCTTGAACCTTTCGTTGAAGTATTTGTTACAATTCAAATACTGAGTACTGCGTACGATTAATCGATTTTTTTCCATATCATAATGAGATACAAATATAAATAGCTAGATTATATTTCAACCTTTTGGAACTTATACGACGATACCATTATATCGTCGGCGTATAAAGAAATATTTAATACAAAAATATTTATATAAAGTTTCTCGCGATATATCGATGGCGTTTAATTTATACATAAATGTGACGTATATAAATAACATGTACATTTTTGTTGCAACGCAGGTTCGAATACGAATAATTAATTCTTAACTAGCCCAATATCAAGTTTGTGCTTTACACATTATTTTTTTAAACGCGTCAATTTTGCTTTACGTATCAATTTACGAAATTTGATTTTCGTATTGTCGAAAGAGACGAAGAGAAAATGTAATAAAAATTCATGAAAAGTGGAAACAGATAAAACTTGACACTATATAATTTGCTTTTTATATTTGCATCTTGCAAACAGACATGTGAGGAATCGTGTATGCATTATGTACACTTTCCTTGAAGTTTCGGTGCAACATATTGATAGAAATATCGGTAGAGCAATATACTTGTACGTGTACATACATTAAATCTAGTTTAATAGATCTGATTTAGAGTTCTTAGAAATATACTAATATCACTATGTAACAGAAGGAGTATACTGTGTACACAATGTACATTTTGTAATACAGTGCACTGTACATGGTTTGCTATAAAAACACTCGAGTCTAATTAGGTCATTGAATCAAAAGTGTATTTTAGTTCTCGGTGAAACGTGAAAAAAAAATATATTAATAGAAATCAGATCTTATACAGTTTTGCAACGCGATTCCGTGCGACAAGATCCCTCGTTTATTGAGAGTAAGCCGTGTTACAAAACATCGCTAAGTTTGTCTTTTCCTTCGTATTTCTCCAAATGCTAATTAAAAAAATGTTATTATACCGCCGCACCGATTACTCGGGAGCAGTGATGGGACTAATACAGTATCGATACTATCGATACCAGATAATGAAGTATTAGTTACTGTATAAATTGAGTAGATATCGATATTATCGTGAATAAATTCAATTGCAAACAGATAGAATTATTATACAACTTATTACCAGAAATTTTTCTTTATTCTTTTCGACATCCACGCATTGACAACGAAGTTGAGGGCAAACTCTAGTTTTTTTTTATATATTTTGAATGAATAATATCGATACTTGCTCCGTATTATACAATATTGGCATTGGTCAGTATTCGTTTCAAAAGTATCGGTATTGAAAGTTACTACCGAGTACCTGAGATTTTTATACCGTTCGATACTTCCCATTAAGTACTTTGGTATCGAATTGCTCGAATATTATCAATATACGTCGTATCAGTCCCGTTGCTACTCGAAAAGGTATCGGACTAAAAGTTGCATCGATTTATGGAATTTAAAACATATTTGCCAGGATACAATAAGACTTTAAGTCGCAAAAAATCATCTAAACAACCACTATTCATTACTCCAGACTTTATAAAAGATAAAAACTTGTCGTTGTACTGTTCACATTAGTTTTTACACATTTACTTAGATTTGATCCAGCAAGATTCTGTTTGTTAACAGTTTTATGAGATTTCGCATAGCTTTATCTAAATACGTAACTATACATCTCACTTGATCAAATCAATATTACAGTAACGCACATTTAACTTTCCTAAGATTTGGGATCCAACAATGAATGTTACATGTAAAGGATAGCGTATTTTTTGTAGAACCGAACCCGAACATTGACAAAGAATGAGAACGAGTAAAACTGTGCAATTAACAGAATTACAGAAACTACAAATCAATTATGTATATTAATATTATATATGTTAAGTTAGCTAAAAGTAATCTAATTTATGTGGTGTTTGAATTTGTTTCAATCGAAAGAGTTTCAGAAATGCATTGGTATCATTTTTAAAAAGGTAAAGACGAAAAACAGAAAATACAAACTTGTCTTATTGCATGATTATTAATCTTCTTACGGCATCACTTTGTACCGCGCATGCGCTTCTTCCTTTCGTTTCACCAATTCTCTTTGCTTTGTTGCTAGATCAGGTTTTGTTGAGCTCGAGACGCCGAGTGGAAAGGATCGGGATGGAATGAATCGTGGAAAGTTTACTGCGTAGATTTCAGTGACAGTTAATTGTGCATTACTGTATTAACATATCGCATAAAATTCTATCGATAGCTACGAATTCGTTTTCTATTGTTAATATGTACCAACACAGTAAAGATCTATTTATAATTGTTCGAATAGAGCCTGCAAACCGAAGGGGAGCGACAGAACGAAAAAGACTCGGAAAATCGCCTTATATCGTGCGGGCCGTTATATAGTTTGTAATGTACATAATTTAGTGGTGACCGTGTCACAGGTGACCACGTATAAAGCAGATTAGCTGGAAATCTATACAAACTCCTGCCCAGATTAAATAATATTGGCAAGAGGATAAACGCCATTCAACGGCTTCGATATTTGTTCATAGACGAAAATTTAGCAGCGTAACTCAGCTCTTTTTATACTTCCTTTGCTTTCTAAGATACGATACATTCGTTTGAAAGAGAGTAGACAGAGCGGTGCGTGTGCTACCCCACAGCTTGAAGCGTTTGTTGCGCAAGTATAATGGTGAATTTGGAGTGATTGGAATGGGGAGAGGATTTGAGGCCACCGAGCTTGATACGGATATCGGTGACTCAAGTATTTGCTTCAATTGAGGTTGGTCTGAGGCTCCACTGATCTGGGTTGATGACTGGGGTTCGATTGCGATTGATCGAGGTATGGCGTGGGGTTGCCGCTGGAGGGGCCTGTTGACCCTGGGCCCTGCTGCTGTTGGCCGCTGTTGAGTGTCAGCCGTTGCATTTGACGTATGACCGTGGTTGCGTGGAAGGCTTGCTGCAACCATGAGAGAAGAGGAAGACTTTCCTACGGAGCCTGGCGAGCAAACACATACAATCAGCAGCTTGATAATTATCTAACCATACTAACCTTCCACCTTGATTTGGCGAAATTCTTTCTAAGTTGTTCCGATACAGTACCGTGGATATTTTTATTGCTAGCCGCGTTGCCGGAAATCCTGGAAAAACCAATTACACAATACTGTATTAAAAGTGAATAAATAATATAGAATATATGCTTAGTCATTGAATACGTTAAGAAAGCAGCCTGGTAATCTCGAATAAATACATGCATCTTTTTTTGTATTTTCTTGGAGATTATAATAGAATTCGTAAAAATAGTAATGTCATTCGAGGAAACAAAAAGTATCTCGTTAAACTAAATTGAATGAGCTATGTACCTACTAATTTCTATTGCGATATAATTCGCGTAAAATCGAAAATAGCAATGAAACAGCAATATTTGGCCCAAAATACCAGACTGCCCCCTTAACCCTCTCGTGCACATGACCTTCACACAGAGCGCCAAATTTCTTAAGAACAAAGCCTCGTTTATTTTCATGGATACATACTGTTCTGTGATGCCAAATATCGATTGAAATATAAACTGTTATGCAAACACAAATTATGCACACGAGAGGGTTAATTATTTTTATGTATTTATGTGTTTATCAGTCTTTGTGTTAAGAGATTAAACTTTTATCGAAAAAGATCATTAACAATTTTTATGAAGGGTTATTTAATTTTTAATTTGCAATATGTTCTTGATTACTGTGCATAGCTGGGAATTATACGAATCTTGAGATGTGTTAAATTAATGAATGACAAAATAAATATAATTCTCTTACTTACTTAATCCACATCTATCTTAACATTAAAGGCAATTCTGTTCCTGTAATATTCTTACTACGTACTTGAATACTTTAAAACATGACTTTTCAATTGTTCAGAGCCATAAATATGCTCTATAAATTTTATTGAATAATTGCTAATTCTATGATTTTGTTATTAGATAATTTTATATAATTGCAAGTACAGTCGTACCCTGAATTTTCATAAGTTAAATCGTATATTAACATTGTATCAGATTAAGAGAAAGGTTCATTTTTTAGTAAAAGCGACTAGGGAGATCAAATTTAGCTATATTTATATTTACAAAGTATATAAAATGAAGTACGTGAAAAAAACGTCTATCGTGTCGCTACTAGAAACAACATAAATACGAAACTACGTAAGTCGATGAAACATAAATCGGGGTATGACTGTAACAAAAAAATGATATGTAATATATTAGAGTAACGATAATCTTACCAGGGATGCGCAAGGGCTTGTGTACAAGTATAGCGCTCTTTAACATTGACACACATCAACTTGTGAATGAAATCCTTTGCTGAGTCACTGATATCGTCCCAGTACGGCGAATCAAATTCAAATTCACCTATAACAGTCTGGTTAGCTCTTTGCTATAGAGTAGACGACTTTATTATGAAGTATTTCGTTTAAATCAAATATTTTATTTGGAAGAAATACTGTTAGCTTCACACTTTGTACAATAAATTCAATTTTTTTATGACTCACTTTAAACCCTTCTCGATAATCGTTGCTTCAATTGTACGACAGTAATACTGTGACCGAATTTGTAGTGCTAGTTTTTGAAAAGGAACAGCTAATAGCTTTTTACAAGAAACGCGGACGCGCACAAAATATCATTTACTTACTACACTAGCATGTATACAGCAGCATACAAAAACTAGAATAGTACCTTAAAAATGAAAATTTCAAGTTAATGTACAGCTGCATGTGCTTGTCGATCCTAAAAGTAGTAACTAAATTGAAGTGATAGTATGGTCCTTCCAAATGCCAAAAACTTGCACTCAAAAGTAATATTATTACCTTTCATTATTTGTGCAAACAGATTGGCGTCGTTTTCGTCGTAAAACGGTGGATATCCACACAGCAGGATATAAGAAATGACCCCTATGCTCCAAACATCGATAGCCTTCCCATACGGCTTTTGCGCTAAGACTTCTGGAGCTGTGTACACACATAATACATTTTTAAATCTTTTAGGAAAACAACAAAAATTGGACTAGGTAAAAGTACGCAATTCAATGTAATGATAAATAAGATAATTAGAATTTATAAACATACCAACATATCCGGGAGTACCACAAGCAGTTGCCATTATACCAGAATCCTCCATTTTTGACAGACCAAAATCACTAATCATAATCTTACTATCTTCGTCTGGACTATAATATAAAAGATTTTCAGGTTTAAGATCTCTGTGCACAACACCCTGTTCGTGCATATAGTGCACAGCTTCAAGGACTTGTCTTATTAATCCTGATGCATCTTTTTCTGTATAGGAACCTTTCTCAACAATTCTATCAAAGAGTTCTCCGCCAGTTACCCTAATACAAACAAATAAATGTATGTAATACCATAAATTGCACATTTATCATTTTTAATCTTGCATCTAATCCTTTTAGGACCGTTGCCCGGTATTATATAAAGTACTTACAATTCCATAACTAAATAAACTTTGTGTTTGTCCTCAAATGTTTCCAGCAGTTGTACAATATTTGGATGTGATAACCTGGTAGAGAACAGATATTGTATAATAAATTTTCAACAGGTACAAATTATTATACTATTTACCTTCTTAACACTTTGATTTCATTTTCTAAAGAGTCTTCTTTTCCCTTCAATGCTTTCTTGTCGGTGATTTTCACAGCATACATTTGACCAGGTTTCTCTTTACTTTCTGCCAAATGTACTTCAGAGAAAGCACCCCTATAGAAAATATTGTGTATTTAGATCAAGTTATACTTTTGTCCGAATATATGCAGCAGATATATATTACTTTAAAGCATTTGTAAGAAAATATCAGACATTCGTAAGGAATAGGAGTAGAATACATATAATAAGGTAATGAGGCTTATGCAATTACTCATTATTGCAATATGCTGTAACATTTATGCCCAAACTTTTGATTCAATAATGGACTGAGTATAATTAACTCTGACATATTCTTATGCAAATGTTTTCACAAGGCAACAGATCCATTAATATTCACGATACAGTAAATGTGTGGCTTAAATAAAAAAAATAATTTAAACAATTTAATAAAATATATAAAACATTATTCTTGATATTGTGAAATACATGTACAATAGTATGTACATTTATTAATTGTATTTATTCTTATATAAAATAATTTATCAATTATCATAAATTAAGATATATATATATATATACGTGTATAGTATTATATATATATTTTTCTTTAATATATATATATGTGTATAGAAGGAACCAAGGAAGTTATACAATAAGTACTTCTTATTGACAGTAAGTACTTTTTCATTTCGTATTTTTCAACACAAGATGAAATAAAATTATTTGTTGAAAATACAATTTTCGTATGTATATGAATTACCGATTCTGTACGGATCAGAAAAAATATGATAGAACATTTGTCATAAACGTCGAGATATTTTAAATGTAAAACATTTTCGAAACGATAGAATTCGTAAAAAAAAATTTAAAATTCGAATTAAACGAGGAATTATATCTATTCGAAGCCTATATAGAGTCAAAGTATTTACACTGCATTCAAGCAACAAATTCCCCAATATTTCGAGATGTGTGCGTATTATCGGATGGTCTTCGGTAAAATACAATTAAATGTGCAGACAAATTAAACAAGTTGAAACGTACAGGATGACAGAAAACGAAAATGAAAATAATGTTAAAAAGTTGGAAAGTGTGAATACATTAAACCATTTATATAAGCGTGTTTGATAACGTTAAAGAAAATGGTACATTGACAATGTTGCGTATAAATTTTAACAATAAGCAATATTTAGTCTTCGATACGAAAAATTCGTTGCAACATTTTAATCGTTATTGGCCGCGATATTCGATCGATTCCTTAAAAATTTCTAAATATGCGATGCAAGCAACACGCATTCAAGAATTCCAAGCAAACCATGTTCTATTACTTTCCAATACGCAGTCCGTATCGATATATAATACGTACGTTCCGAGCAACTCCTTCAGGATATATTTGTCCTCGACGGACGGCGACTTATCGTCTTTTCCATCCTTTTTGATCTTCTTGCTCGAATCCTTTTTACCGAAGAGCGGCATTTTTCGAGGTTTGATATTGCAAAAAATTATTAACAATCACACCACTTTCCGACTCTCTAAACGTGTTTTCTGTGGCTGCGTGAGCGACCGATCCTGACAGGTTATGCGTACGTCGAACGAAGATCGCCAGAACGAAAGTTCTTGGTCCGTCTTGCTTATGAGTTTCCGATCATTCGGCGACGAAAAAATAAGGGGGAAAAGACCGTCGTCAAACGCCTCGTAAAATCATCGTTTCGAGGCGCTGAATGATCATGAACTCTCAACCTTTACACACAGTAAACGATAGCGGACACCCGTGTGCACCACACGATGCTCCACTTTGCTTATCCGTGGACCGAGTTTGACACGTATTTGTTCCGCGCACTATTCCGCTACCGAAACGCTCTATTCCCCGTCGCGCGTATCGGGCTCAGGGTCGCGGCCTCGCGCCCTCGCGGTACTGCTAGTACCACAAGTACTCTCTGCTACAACCAATATGTATAGCACTATGTAGACAGATAGCTCTAACGTGTACGCGTATCGGTTCTACTCCGTTTTATCGTTATCGTGATATTCCGTTTTGTCGTTCGTGATAAACGCATGCTAATATTCGGACGGATCATAATATTTTGTGACGAATACACTGACGCTTCTGGAATTCGCCGTCAGATGGCTATCAATTCGTGGCTGATTCTCGCAACTTGTGCAATTGCACTTACCTATACCTAGTGATGGGATTCGAAATGTTTTAAATCCTATTACCTATTCCATTTAGAGTGTGGCTTCCCGCGTCTGGATATCGATTAAAAAAAATCCGAATTTATAATCGAAGCGTAAACAGAAATTAATTTACGAACGAATCTAAAGTTTGTATTAATATTCGTGAATAAAATTTACCTAACTCTGACTTTATTGTTTGAACGCTTCCGCGTCGGACGTGACGTGTTTTCAGCGCGTGCGCGTAGAAAATGGCATCCGAAGTGCCTTAGGGCCAGTGTTGGGCAGAATATAATTTAATTACATTTGCCACAATAAAATGATATATAATCATATGATATTTGGGACGAAATCGGGTTAGACGTTCGTAAGAAACAGTTTATGCTTGTAAGTATTCTAAACAGCCGTTCGGTTTCACTTTTAATCGTTCACGCTTGCTCATCGTAATGCTCGTTTGTTTTGAGGCTATGAGCAATTGCGAACGCGTCAAAATAGGAACTATACAAGGAAAAATAATGCAAAGAGGACATGATTTGTAACAACTCTGCAATATAATTTAAGATGTGGCAACTGAAAGAATCGATTTAGGAAACTGCCCATTAATTGCCCTGTTGAAAGGAACTTGTTCGTCTCTTACTCTTTTGGCCCGGCAGCTTGGAACCCAAGCCTTAGATCAGTCTAGCCAAATCATAATTATACATATAATATACCGGACGTTTCGTGAAATGCGTTGAATACGATATTGAAAAGAGATAACACTAGAATCTCGCTATCCTTCTCTATGAGTGCATTTGGTGGGAGAAAGATACGTGATGCGAATATTTAGGCAACAGTAAGAAGAAAGGGGTGATAAAGGTCACCCCTTTCTTCCTACTATCCCCACCATCGCTACCGTGCGACAGAAAACGCATGTCTGCAGCAGTATTTCTATCCTTCAATGTCGTCTTCAATGTCCGCATAAGAGCACTTGTTCTACGCTTGTATTTAACAAAAAGAGTGCAAGATCTTCGGGACGCCGATTAAATTTTACTAATCAGGTACTAAATACAAAATAATGTATTTAGTACTCGATGATGCATCGAATACAAGTTACACAAATAGTTAATATTCGAAAGCATGGATGAATATAAAAGAATACAATATTAGGTTGCTCGTCGCTTATTCTAAGCACTAAAAAAACATATATTTGGTATTTTAAATGTATTTCAATTACAACATCGTTCGAATGTGCTTAAATCCTGTTTGGACACGCGTTATTTTTATCCCAGTCAGCTGATTATGCGATTGCACATATACACTTGCATACGGGCACCTATGTCTATGATGCTCAACACATAAAAACTTGAACTGCTTATATCTCGAAAATGAAGTTTTGAATTACAAAATGGCAAAAGACTTAACTATAGAACGAATCGAATTACCTTTCTTTTTTCTGCATTCTCTAATTCAAATTCCAAACCAGAATTATATCATAGACCAGAATTAACATCACAGATGAGGTATATAATAGATCCAGTGAAATTCATTTGTATCTACTAGCTCATTAATCATTTAAGAGTTATTATGTACCAAAATAAAGCCAAATATTCATTTTTCTTCAATTGGATGCTAAATCTATTCTACGTCTCGTCTGTGTCCAAATATTCGTTTCAATTTATAGATATTAATCGTTCGATTCGTTATCCCTTTCCCGCTGCTTTTCTCTCATGATACTGTAGAATTCGAATCGATATGTTGATGATAATGCAGCGAAGCGCAGTATGCCGCAACAGCGGTTCTCAAATGTTCCTTCTTTGTCAAATCATTTTGTGAGATTTTTCGATATTTTACTCTTATAAGATACGTAATCTAATAAATACGTACAAAAATGATTGTTTCCTTCAATTTTATGTTTAAAGGTTTTTCTGTCGAATCGAAAATTGTCGAGCAAACAAAACCACATGATTTGTGATAGAATCAACATGGCGGAATGATGTGTCTCGAGTAGATATAAATTGAATAAAAATTATACAAATCGTTGTTTACGTATGATAATTGCAGTTTTGTAGCGAAAGAATCGATAAGATATATTGCTGGTCTAAGGACTAGCGGACTAATGAAATTCTATTTTATATGATTTTGTTTATCCATGATTTTTTTCTTGCTGAACAAAATGTAGACTCTTTACGTCTTGTATCAGTGGTTCTTACCATTCTTATTCATCATACCATTTTTGCGCGATTATTAAGAACCACTGTCCTATTCCACTTGTAACTGTTTTGGCGGTAGTTCTACATGCAATTATTTAAATTAGTTGATAGTTAGTAGATTATAATAAATTTAATAAATGCCAATGTTTTACTAATCTTAAAAGTAACTAGATTTTAAATAGTGATTACTTCGTTTTAAAATTTTGTTTTATCTTTGTGATAGAAATTTAAAAAAAAAATGGTTTATACCCAACAACACAAAATACTTCTGCAAACTATCATGCACGAAGGTCTTTTGGATGAAAACACAGCAAAAAATTTGATTATTAAATTATTTAGTAAGTCTATTTTTCTTCTGTATTCAATTTAATATAGACATTTTGTTTTGTACGCATATTTTGTGAATAAAATTCGGCATTTCAGACGATGATAAAATATCGGTAATTATGAATCAGATAAATGAACAGTTACAGCCATTAAACATGTTAATAAAAAAAGCTCAGTGTGAAATTACAGGCCAGCTACATTGGGTTTTAATAAATACTGTACTTGATGATGTTATTAGGTATATGTTTTTAATTTTATTAACACGATAATAACATTAAAAGAATGCTTGTTGAAGTTCACTGAAGTTCCTTTCGAATGTTGATTATTACAGCTTTCAGGATGAGTTTTCAAAAGCACAGTTAACCTTGCTTAGAAACATATTTTCTGAAATTATAACATCAAGTAATGGATGTGTTCAAAGTACATTGTGTCTGAATTTATGTTCTTTGCCAGATGTTAAATTATCAAAAGCAGAAGCAGAGGAATTTCTAAATGATATAGTTAATAGGAAATGGTTGGTTTACGAGGTAAATAACACGATTAAAATTTATATTGTAATTTATCCGTAATTTATTTTTATTTTATTTACAGAATGGCCATTACTATATGGGTGTAAGAAGTATAACAGAATTAATGCCATATTTTAGAGCTACTTATGATAGTAACTTAGGTACCTGTTGCCTCTGTAAGCAAGTTATTTTTCATGTAAGTTTTAAAGAGAAAACTTATAAATTATATATAAACATAACTATTAATACCGTTTTTCTTCTAATTAGGGTGAAAAATGTAATCACTGTGAGAGTTTGTTACATTTATATTGTTTAAAACGATTTGCTATGGTACACAACCCTGTGAAGTGTCCCAATTGCAATACAGTGTTTTCTGATTTTAATGTCTCTGGTAATTTATGTACCTACTTTAATGTATTATTCAAAATTAATTTATTACAGTATAATTAATATCTTTCTTTTTTTTTCATTAAATATAATATAGGTATAACAATTAATTCGTTGGAATTGGCAGATGAAAATACGAAAGAAGTAAAGAAAACTAATAAAATGTTTTGAAAAGTAAAAACCATTAACATGTAGAAATAAAATGTTTTTTTTTATTATTTAGTACATATTATTTTGTTTTATATAAATATTTACAGTATCCAGTACAATGTACTTAATCTTTTGTACTTTGTCATTTACATGGAAGGTAAAAGTATTCCTTTTAAGCGTAGGTGCATAAAAATGTTATTTACAAATATGTACAGTACAGTACAATGAGGGCGTCATTCTTTTTTTTAAATATTCCGTCTTTCTTCAAATTTTTCTCTTAAATATCGAAGCCCGGCTGCAATACTCGCCTCGTCTATACTTCTATTCGGGTTCGTTTGATTTTGCAGCGTATTATTAGAAACGGTACTTGCACTGTTAGACGAACAATGAGTCGCATCGACCGTTTGAGGGCAATTAAATTGGCTGTCATTTTCTTCGATTATGTTATTTGTATTATCGTCGGTATTAAAATCATTTCTTGTCAAAGTAGGAGGAAGCGGTATATCGTAAGAATTTATATCTGTTTCAGTATTATTTTGTATTTCATTTTGAACGTTCGTTTCGTTCAACTCAAGTTTAGTAGATGCGTCGGTATTTTCAGAATTTAAATAGTTAGTCCCCATATAACCAGCGCTTTTAAAATTATCATACGCGGGCCCGAATTCGTTATCTCTAATTTTTCTACATTTAGCTACCCATTCTTCCTGTGACATTTCGTGCCAATGATTTCGTTTACCTAAAAGTTCTCCTAAAGCTTTTATTTTATTTTCTTTTTCTACTACTGTGTCCTCTTTGTTATTCAGCTTTTCATTGCTACCTTCTTCAATTTCAGTTGACTTTTGCTCCGTAGTACTTTCATTAGATACCTCCAATGTCTTTACATTTGATTCATTGTTATCCTTTTCCTCAAGTTCTTCTTCCGATTCTATTGGCAGCCCAGCTCTAATTCGTTGCCTGATTCTAGCTGCTTTCAATCTATTCTGTTCCATTTTTGCTCTTAATTCTTTTAATTCTTTTATTTCCTTCTGTTTTTGTTCAGTTTCTTTTCTTAACTTGATCAAATTTTCTTGTTGCTTAATTCTTTGTTCTTCATCTTGTGAGAATGCAAAGTAACCAACACCATGAGCTCTAGCTTCATCAAATAAGACATCCTGATAATGTATGTTCACTTTATCCGCCAATTTTGCAGTTTGTTCTTCCCACTTCCTTCTCATAATTTCGATTTCAGGCTCTTTCTCATCATGTATTAAGTTCTGTTCTGCATCAGTTTTCACGTCAATGCCTTTCTTGCTTATAATTTGTTGTTTTATTAATTTATCTTTTTCTTGCATAAGGGGTAAGTCTTCTATCAAACATTTCCTTGTACGACCAAAGCAATCTTCATATTCCACCCAATCATCCTCATTCCCTAATGTCGCATCATCCTCATTCTCTAATGTCACATCATCTTCTTGATCTTTCGGCAATGATTCTCCATCAGAATCGTCTGATTTATTCATAAAATCGACAAGGAAATTTTCATTATTGTGTTTTGATTTTTTTAATCGTTCATATAATCTTGATTTTGCTTCTAGCATTAGCTTAGATTTTTTATGGGTACTAACATCTTCGATATATTCAGATTTATCCGAAGACTCTTTGGTATCCTTTTCTTTACTTTTTTTCAGTTTTTTCTTAATCTTTGGTACAGCATGACTCGTTTGAGACCTTAACTTTGCCTCATTTACTTCTGTCTGTTTCCTTAAAAGTTCAGCTTTTAAACCTACCAGCGACGAAAAATTTACATTGATCTTTTTGCTGGTATTCATCGTGAAACAATTTGTAAAAAATTCTATCGTCAGTAAACAATAGCAAACTGACCGAATTATACAGAGAAAACGAAGGTCAAGAACGTTTACTGTTTCGATGATCAAAGTATTACAATTTTTCAGTATTTAATTTTATCATCACCGCAGTACCTGTTGTAATGTATAATCGCTTTATTAAATATTAAATATAGTAATAATTAAAACAATTGTAGGTTATGTAATATTAATAATTTACCTTTAGAACATTTTTAAGTATTAAGTACGTCACAGCATATTTTAAAATAATTTATTTTAATATTACTTTAAATAATCATATAATCATGTCTTTCGATAGTACTTGCAACAAGCGATTTGCATAACTTTTGTTTACGCGCATGCTACATGAATGACAGTTACAACATTGATATAGGAAATGTATTGGCTCGATAAGCTTTATCGTGATTCGAACGATAAAGAACAAAACTTGAGCAAAAATGTTTATAAAAATGAATCTACGTTTTGCATTTAATAACATTTACAGCCACAACGTATATATTTTTACGAACACTAAACGTGTATGTATAAATAAACAAGTTTAATTTTGCTCTGATGAGGGTAAAATTAACTTCAATTTCAAAGAAGAAACGTTATTTTTAAGTGAAGTTTATTTGAAACACTAATCGTATACATATCTTCATTGTTAATATATCTGTTCTTATTTACATTAGCAATAATTTTTATAACGAACAAATAGTTAATTATTCAATTAGTAGCTAGAACACAGTACCTCCTACCATAGGGGTAGTAGATACATTTAATTTCGATTCCTTACATATTTTATACAAAATAAGTACGACGTTCAGAAATTTTGTTAGATCACGTCCTCAATGATAACATTAGCTGTTAAAATTGCAAATAGTAATATTTATAAATGGCCTATCAATGAACAATTTAAGTAATATGCATTCGGTATCTGTTCCACAAGCATTACGTAGTGCATACATATTGTATCGAATACATCAATATACTAATTAATTATACAGACATTTTATCGAAGAAACATTTTCGAAATAAATGAAAAGTATGCCACGATTTCATTTGTACAGTTTCCTGTAATGTTTGAAGAACGAATCTTCCGACGTTTGCATTAATTATAAAGGGTGGAAAACGAGAGTCCTTAGGCTCAATTCTTAAGCGATCTAAAGATATTGCGCAGAAACAAATGACTTATCTGTGGATAAATCGAAAAATGTACTTATGTACATCCGGTATCTCTTCGTAAATGTCGAATGGCCATCGCGTCGAATACTTGCATCAATATAGAACTATATTATATAGAAAATTTTGTAGATCTCGTTGTTTAAACAACACAGGGTAATGATGAAAAATATGAATTCTTTAATAATTAATTTTGGAAAATATTCAAATAACGGATTTACCAAAGGGGCGTATTAATTACAAAAAGGTGCAAAACTGTAGTCCTTAGGCTCGATTCTTAAGTGATGTGAAGAAATTCCGTAAAAAAGAATTCACTTCGTTAATTTCGGCCTTGCAGAGTACGTAATGCGTACGTTTAATTAGGCGTTTAGCATTCTCATTAGATTTAATGAATCGGTTAATATCTCTGTATCATTTGTAAATCCGTAAATCGATTGTCGATTATTAAACCTATTTTGAACTCAAGATTGCCGATTTGCTACTATGTTAGTCATGTAATTTACGAACACCAGGAACCGTAGCACATTGGACACCGGTTAGCTATCGAGAGCAAATACGTGCGGCGTAGTGACTGGTTTGTTGTTGCTGAAACTCGTGAGATACACGAAATTAATTGTTGGACTTCGTCAGTTGTGTTTAGAAGTGGTTTTTTAATTTGTACGATTGCAATGGCACGCCGTAAAAATGCGAAACACGCCGATGCAGAGGTTGTAGAGAAAATCGCCGAAGCCGCCGGCGATGCGTCGCCCCCGAAAAGAAAAAAAACCACGGTGAAAACGACAAATAAAAGTGACGAGGAGAAACAAATTAGATTGCCAAGAGCGGCGAAATCAGCGAAAACCGAGCAGATTGAAACCACGGACATGACTTCTACCGTAAATAAGAACGCAAAGCCGAGAACCAAGACAGCAGCTTCCAAAAATGCTTCGGTGCCTGCAAAAACAAATTCAAAAACTAAATCCGTGGCGACGAAGAAGAATAAAGAAGCAGAGGAAAAAGCTGATCCGAACGCAGAAACGTTAAAAAATTCCGAAGATACCGAGGTGAAAAAGACTCGCACAAAGGCTGCGACGAAAAAGGCGGGAATGGAAGTCGACGAAGAGCGTACGTTTTCGAGCATTATTTTTCCACTTCAATATTGCTCTTAGCATCGAATAATTTGTAGTTAACATTGTTTTCTTACTTTTTACGATTTTATCGGTTATTTTATTTTACAATAACGTAATAAAATATTTATTACTCGTTGGAAACGTGCAATTATATTTTGTAACGTTTAACCGTTTTTATAAGTGCTGAACACGAGAATTTCCTTGAAAATTTTGTAGTATTTTATTTTGTAAATTGTTAGAATATATGTTTATTGTATATTAATTGAAAAAACTGATTATATGTTAATAATAGCCAAAGGAAAGCCCAAAGCAAGAGCCAAGAAAGGTGCTAATGAAAACATGGATGCAGAAGTACCGACCGTGAAGAAAAGAAAGCAAGCAAATGCCGAAGCAACACCAAAGGAAAATAAATCAAAGGCACGGGTGATGAAGAAGAAAAATGAAGCAGATGGTAATGCAAAAGGTAAGGTCGTTGATAAAAACAAAATTTTTAATGGTAATAAGACTGAAAATGATATTAATAAAACAGAAGAGTCGGCTAAAGCTGTGAAAGCAACGAAAAAAACAAACGATGATAAAAGTACAAATCCTACTGGAAGAAAAACAAGAGGTCGTAAAAATGAAGCTAGTCCAGAGGAATCCAAAGATGACGAAGAGTCGAAAGTAGTGGGAGAATCATTTTCTGTAGAACTAGTACAAGCTAGCAATAACGAAAATGAAGATGTAGAAAATAATCGTTCAGAGGGAATGGAATCGGCTCAAATGTCAAAAAAGGGAAAGAATGTAAAGAAGAAGGAAGAAACTGTACCGCCAAAGAGAGCTGCCAAGGCTCGCGGTAAAGCTGTTAATCGCAATGCGGACAGCGTCGCTGTCGAAGATGATGTAGATGCAGCGAAATCAGATGTCAGTGACAAAGGAGAAGATTCTGATGCTGAAGACACAATTATAATTAAGACTGAAGTAAATGAAAACAATGTAATAAGTACATCAGTACATGAAGAAGAAAATTAACATTAATGTTTTATTTTTATTTTACATGTTTCTTGAAATAATATATCATTAATATTTTAATATATTTCATAAGACAAATGTATTAATGAGTATTTCCATGTCAGGGAATACTGAAAGAAATACATATTGTAAAAATTCAGTAATATACTTCAGTTACATATCGTTTCGAAAATAGTTATTTGTGTTTTACATGATATAGTTAAAAATCACACTTGTTATAATGAAAACTTATACTTAATAGGATTGTTGTATTTAAAGCAGTTACTTGTATTTTGAATTTCAGGTAAGAGAACATGGATATTGTAGGGTGAACAACATAAGAGCATTCCATCAGTTTTTGACAGTTTAAATTGTTTTTAATATTAGAATGCCAGGTGTTTCTCGATGGTATATCGGAAACAGATATTTGTCGAACAAGATTCGTTTCATTTAAAAGTATAAGTAAAAAAAAAGTTATAAAGTATTTAAATAAGAAAAGAATGTGATATAATAAAGCATACTTTTTAATATTATAACGCACTAAATTGATGTACACTGTTATTATAGGATTAATGCCCCATTGTTGTTTCCAATATCTCATTACATTTATATCATTGTATAGTTATTGGACAAATATTTTTAAGTAATTTCGAAAAATGTTTGAAAGTGACAAAAAACGAATGATTGGATTTTATATCAATTTAGTTAAAGTTTGAATAAATATTTATATCAAGATTGATTATCAGTAATATTTCATCATTTTTTCTTTTTTTAATCTTTCAAGGTTGTTGATTAAACGAAACTCTATTTTGTTTCAATTTTGGACCCAATTGTGAAGTATTCTTAAATGCTTTGATAATTCAGTTATTAATATCAGGAACCGTAATTTAGACTAATTTTTAAGAAAGTTTTTATCTTAAGTAGTAGTATATGTACGTCGTTTTGAAGTAAATGAATATGTAATGAAAATAAAATTAACTATTTTGATTATTTTATGTATCCAGCATTTTGTAGTCGAATGAAAAACATTCTGTTTTCTGATTTCGATTTTGAATACGAAAACTTAATGTTTAGTCATGGAGTTTCAACTTCCGCGCCTAAAATCTTAACCTTAATTGTGTTTCGCTTTGACACCCATATAGTTACAAAAGAAGTACACATGTGTTTTGTAAACGCGGTTCATTTTTCATTCTTATATTTGTAAAATAATAAAAGAAATGCATAGAGTTTCACGTTCACGTGAGAATACAGCATTATTGAAAATTGGACAATGTCAAGATACAGAATTTTATAATAGTTTGGACGTATTTCGTTGGTTTTATTTCTAACTTATTATTTATAAACTAATGGTTGCGCGTTAAAACTGATCGCGTTACTAATAAAAAAGAGAATCAAAAGTTCTCTGTTTCGTTGCGTTAAATAATTTCATGTTGTAAGAATATTGCGGATGCTCCTTTACAAGGAACTCTTAAGAAGATGGCGCTCGATTAATTTGGACGTACATAAAGTGACGTAGTACTATCTATAGTATTGGTAGCAAGCTAGAACGCTCTCCGTTGTGGATCAAGGAAGCAGTGAGAAACAACGGCGGAAGTGGGGATCGTGCGCCATTTTCTATTTTTGCATAGCAGTGAACTAGTGTTGTGTGTGTACATTTTGTGTGATAAATCGATGGATTACTAATAATTGGAGGAGGACGTCTTGAATTAATGAAATGATTTTCGGGAACACGTGCTTCGAATCTCGCGCAATCAGTTTATTTTGCGTTTCTCTTTTCTATTATCGTGCGTAAAGCTGTAGTTTGTAGCACGTAGCACGTAAACACTTTTTCTTCATTTCTCTTTTCAACGAGTGAGAGTGGCCGAGCTGTCGGTATTAGAACCACACGGGCAATCGACGAACGATTTGTTTGCCCGATCGAAATTCTTTCCTCGCTTAACGATAAACCGCGATATAGAACGGAAAACCAATCTGTGATACTAAACAGTACTAAGATATATAGCTAGGTATAAACTCTACAATTAGATATACGTATGTATGGCGTATGAGACGTAGATAGATCACATAAAGGATCTAGAAAACATAAAAGTCCGTATAGTGTGTGCTGTGAATTTTCCTTGGCCGAGGACGAAAAGTGTAGAAGAGCAGAAGAATGTCTCAGGAATCTGTGACAAATGACAAGCAACTGCCAACTCCAAAAGATGAAGGTATGGGATTTGCTATTTTTCCTTCCTATTCCTTTTAATTATTCAGAAAATGCCCCCATTTCAAATTCAGCTCTAAACTTTCTTTTAATTTACCTATTTTATATGTTTGAGTAATTTTTGTTTCTTATGTATCGCTATTGGGACTTTAAACACAGTCTACAGCGCCATGATTTAAAATTGCAAGATTATTAAATGAAATTTGCTATATATGTTTCATTATCTAATAGCAGATAAAAATCAGCATCAAAACATTTAAGTTGTAGCTTATACGAACGATACCATGCTTGTATCTTACACGACTTTGATACTTTTACTTTCTATGTTTGCGAGCATGGTACACATTTGCGGATTCTTTCAGCTATTTCTTTCCCTTCTCTATATTTAAAACTATCATTGTTATACGATAAGCATCGATAGCAAGTATAACCGACATACATAAATACAGACATAACATATATGTTATAACCATGAAAATAAAAACTTACGATATAACATACACAGACAATACTCTGAAAATATTTAGATGTATTTGATCTTTTTAGTGTACAATTTATATTAAATGTATCCTGTAAACTTTGATGGAAATTTGTGTGTACTTGGGATCATATTTATAAAAACGTTGGTAACAAAGATCTGTACAATCACAAATTTGTCAAATTTGTGCTCGAGTTTAAAAACAATTATATAATAACTCAAAGATATTAATTGTAAGTATAATAAATTATACAGATTTATTTCTTAGTTTTCTTTATGTTTATCGAAAAATAAAGCGTAACACGATAACGGTATAAAATAATAATTCGTTTAATGTATTTATCGAATTATATTCGTCTAAATGTTTTTAATTTTATAATCATTATATTCTGGAAGTATAACAACGAAAATGAATATTATATAAATTAATATTTCTCTATTTAATTATTTGACGATACATGCGAACGTTTGAATGTATTCAGGTGGTATCAGTTAGAAATTACGTTTAAACGGTGTACAAAACAGAACCAATGAGACGTACGGTTGACAATAACGCTCTTAGGGACGTACTTGATTGGATCGCGGGGCAAACTCTGTTGCCGAAAAACCATCGGCATTTAGTCAGTTTGTATCGGGCTAAACGACGTGTAGTATCTATCAAAATTAAGAATTAGGCGCACCGTTACAGAGGCGTAAACAATAGTCGATGAGAGTTTCGCGTTCGAAACGATTTCGTTAATAGTGCACGAGTACACGTGTTGTCGGACCGTTTGCGATCTATTTCTTCATAAATACTCGCGGCTTTCCGGCAATTGTACCACGTACATTGGCGGTTTCTAATTTCGAGTTAATTCGATCTCCTCAAGGTGGAATTATTCGCGAGCAGGGAACTATAATATTTCTTCTCGCGAAAGAACGTTGTATACATTTTATCCTCGTACAGTTTTTCGTTCTAGTACATTGTTAACCGGTTCGAACAGTAATCCTCCGTCCGTTTCGTCCTTCGCGCGATAAATATTTGTTTGACTGTTTGGGACGGTTGGACGGCGACAACGGTTGACGGTTTATAAAAGAGCGGAATAAAGTCGATAGAAAATTTTGATAAAATGAAGCTGAAAGTACGTAGTATTATCGGTTCGAATTGGTATCGGCGACCTCGTAAACGTCCGCTGGTAGGACCGACGGGATCCCCTGTTCTGGATGCAACTCTAATGATGCAAACTAGAACTTGCCGATGGTTTCATAAAAACAAATCTGTTAACGCTGTAAAGCGTGTGACCTTTCGTAAGTACATCTGTAACGTACGATAATGGTGTATGTCTTCAAATTTTCGTTGTGTCGCACCTCACGCCAATGATCGAAAATTTATGTTCGTTATCTTGAACACGGGTTTGTATACACAAATTTGAATACGTTATGTTTATTAATAGCGATTTCTAATTCGAACATCGTTAACCGATTCTTTATATTATACGATAAGTGCTCGACTTGCACGGTTAATTATTGAGCATTTCGCGTAAGTCAAATTGTGTGTGTTGTTATTATAAGAAGAAACAAGATAAGTCCAAGATTAAGAATAATATGGTATAATCGGTAAGAGGAACGTGGATAACGTTAAGTAATGTTTCTTCAAAAATTAGTGAGCCTCTCCTTACAATATATTTAGTGTACATTTCGAAAATTTCTTTTGAAAAGAAATGTTTTTCATGTACGAACACGTATACACATACAAGATATATACAAGGACATATGAGGTGGGGGCATGACCGCGCGTATCTACGAATTCGCGTAACTCGAAACCTCGCTGTATTCGATTCTTAAAGATTTTCAATTGGTTCCAAGTGTTTTTAATTGTTTGTAATGATATTGACATCCGAAGACTTTCTTATTTGTATTTGTTAAATTAAAAATTGTATACAAGTAGATGTATATAGTTTTAATTATTTCTATATCTTTTGTTTTAATTATTTGCAGGAGATCAAGCAATTATATCAATGTCAGTAGCTGGGGAGGTAACTGACACTTCAATTGTGGAAGTAGGCCGATCACGACCTCAATTTCAATATTCCAGGGTAAAATATACATATTTTTTCTCAATGTAGCATTTATTTATAATGTACTTTTTATTTTAGGAGGAGTTAATGGTATTAAGGAGTTTGCCATTATCTAAAAGGAGGCCTGATTTCTTAGATACCTCATATAACAAGTATGTTTTGCATTACGTACAAGGTGTTCGGCCACTCATGGGAAAAATTTTAACGGGAGATTTTCAAGGCCAAAATAAGACGAAAATCAAGAATACTAATTTATCAATTGAGGCTTCGTTAAAAAGTTATTAACGTTTAAAGTTCCGCCTGTAGAACAGCTGCGCGCGCATGATAGTAGTTCTTACCACAGGTGAGGTATATGGGTAGATCTTACATCCAATGTATTTCTTCGGCCCATTATTATGGGGCTGTAGAGCTCCATTAGATTTTCGGTGAGGAATTTTTTTCTCGAAAGTCCGTAGGATTTCGGGGGTATGTCTAATCACCAAAAATGATTGTAATTGACCCCCGTAACCGAAAATAATTTTTTTAGAACGATTTAAAATTTTTGTTTTCCATCGAAAAATTTCACACATTCTCGAATTTTTTTCTCAAAAGTGGGTAGGAATTCGGGGGTATGTCTAATCACCAAAAATGATTATAATTGATCCCTGCAGCTAAAAATAATTTTTTTAGAACGATTTAAAATTTTTGTTTTTCATTGAAGAATTTCACTTTGTCGAATTTTTTTCTCAAAAGTGGGTAGGAATTCGGGGGTACGTCTAATCACCAAAAATGATTATAATTGATCCCTGCAACCGAAAATAATTTTTCCAAAGCGAATTGAAATTTTTTAATTAAATTTTTTAATAACTTTTCAACGAAGCCTTATTCAATAAATTGATATTCTTGAGCCTCTAGAAT